>NC_055661.1:24402900-26802900 GCF_017976325.1 Chelmon rostratus
GCACCGCCACAATGTCTGACATTTACAAAGCTAATGGGCTCACCACAGAACCAGATTTCTTCACATCCCATATGCGACGTGCATGCATGCATGTCCACATGTGGACTTGTGTTTAGATGTTTGTGCCTGTGTGCATGTAGCTTCGAAACAGGAAAC
This sequence comes from Chelmon rostratus, assembly GCF_017976325.1. NCBI lineage: Eukaryota > Metazoa > Chordata > Actinopteri > Chaetodontiformes > Chaetodontidae > Chelmon > Chelmon rostratus. Next base: position 24,403,057 of record NC_055661.1, read on the forward strand.
CGAGGGGAAAAAAATCCCACTTTGGCTGATCCTGTGTGAGGAGGCCGCTGACCACAGACGGACCACAGAGTGAGGGGAGCTCCACCGCAGCCTGTGTGGGGAAACAGGAGAGGCTTGAGCCGACCGGGCAATGAGCAGTCACCATCCCAGTGGCGAAGGATTCGTGGAACAAGACGGATAGGGTGACCGATGCGTGGACGCACATGCACACTCCTCCATGCATGCATGCATGCAGGCAGGCAGGCAGGCAGGCACACATCCACAGCCCTCATCTGGCTGACATATTCTTGTTGCAGTTTGCACACAATCAGCCACAGCAGCCTGTGTGGATACTACTCTATTCTACTAAATGAATCCATAAGTCATAAGAGTCATAAGTACACCGGTACTTTTTATTCCCTGTATTATCAGATCCCATGCAGATAAAACCAGGATTGATATACAACAGAGGCCAATAAGCACTTCTGCTCTCCCAGGGAGTGTACAATAGAGCAGATGGGCCAATAATTCAGGGATTACCCAACTTTTTCTTTTCTTTTACTCTTAAACAATAAAATATGATGCACTTCTATGAGTCATTAATTACTTTATCAGCACCAATCATCAGGGGCTTGCAGGGGGAGGGTGACAGAACCAAAAGAAATGAGAGAATGATCTTGAGCTGAGGGATAGGAGGGGTAGCAGGATTCCCAGGAAATGAAGATACAGGCTATAGTGGCCTGTGGAGAGAGAAAGGGGGATGATGGCGAAGGGGATTGAGAATCTGAGGAGGGAGGGAGGGCTAAATCAAAACCATATGCAGGCTGAATCTCCAGTATTGTTCCCAACTCAAACCAGCTGGCCGCTCTTGGCTTATCCATCAAAATAAACATTTTCTCGATGGCCACGAGCTACGCTGGCCTGTTAGTCATTAAAAGAGCTTTCGTACACCCTGCAGCCTCGCACTCACTCTATCACAGCACACAGCAACACACGTAGAGGCACGTAGATGCAAAGAACTAAACAAAAGCATTCAGGTAGAAGGTGCATTAACACTACTTTGCACCGGTGCATGTTTTTGCTGGAATAATTAAGGTATCCAGAGAGGACACATGTTTTCGGCACGCTTGTTTGTTTGTTCCACGATGGCCATGCCTCTTTTATAGCTGTTCAACCTGAGTTTACTGGCTCGAGGTCAGAGCATTCTGAAACAATTATTCCAGGGCCCTTGAAGATGAATCACACATTTGTTTTGCTCTTTGCTGCCTTCATTGCCGCCATTAAAGTTTTCATCAATTTGCAAACCGCGGTGAGCACTTCAAAGGCTTCCTTCAGCTGAAAATGCCTGTGTCGAGGGTCTGCGTTCGGCCTGAATGCCAAGTAACCTGTCGCCAGTGAAGTCGGAGCTTAAAAACTCAATCACTGAGCTGTCTGTGTGGCTCCTAACCTCCACAGACAGATAAAGAGCAGGAAGCGAACTATGAATTATGGAAGCCACTCTCACTTCTTGATGCATTTCTTTAATCGCTTCATTGCTTTAACAGCGAGTGCTTGTTAACACATATACTGTTTGACAGAAGGTCACAGCAGAAGTGAGTGTTCCTAATGGATTGATGAACCCACACGTGAGTCCAAATTCACTCACTCATTCACTTCCTGTAAGTCAGTAGGGGCTAGTTGTAGAATACTTTACAGCGCTGCTGTCAGATGTTGCTTTTTACAGTGCATTGTGGGAAAATGTGGGTACACTATACTGAATAACAATCCTCACTATAATTGAGAATGCACTAAAAAAAAAACCCTTTACCATATTGTGAATACTGACTGATTTAAGACACAGCCACAGTCACTTTAAGGTTCAGCCATGAAATGGCCTTGAAATCCTAATTCATTTCAGTCACGTCTTTACATACTGCTGCACGACACAGGATGTTTGGTCTGGACAAAATGATCTGAGCAGCTCGATTTTTGGTTTTGAATTTTAACGAGAGTTGAAAAGTAAATCCAAGCCTTTTGAACTGCAGCCACAGCATTTTGAGAAATGGGAACAATGGTTTTGCAGATACCAAAACATACAACTCGGACCTATCTCACTGCTAGTGTTAGCTAGATTGAGGCTGCATGAATGGCCGCTTGGCAGCAGCAGAACATGACAGGTTTGCTAATTGACACCATTACTGGATATAGGATATGAAGCTTTTTACTTGGAGTTGTGTCTCTGGTGACTGGATTAATGTAGAGCCAACAGTCATGATCTTTTTTTAGCTCTGATTTGGTCTCCACCGATTCCTGAGGGAAGGATCTGGCTCTTGCTGTTTGGTGCTGGGTCAGGAGTGTACAGCGGATTTATCAGAAGGTTTTTACTGAAAGCAGCTGTCTGCCGTGCCTGGAAATGAAACTGATGAGAATGGACCTGAAAAACAAAACAATGAGGTAGACGAGGCGAAAAGGTTCTGTAGAGCTGACGGGAACTGCAGAGTCCAGTAATATTTCTCTGTGGTTTTGTCTTCATGAGTGACCCATTTCACATCACACATAGCCATCTGATGTATTCTCAGTATATTGTTTAGTGTAGCTTTAAGGCCAAACAAAGACCAGCAGGCTTTTTGTGGGATGGACCAAATCACATTTAATTGAACCGGGCATTTTATACTTACAACCTCGATTAACAAAAAGTTGGAGCGTTGTGTAAAACATAAACAAAACAGAATGTGATCACTTGCTAATCGTTTTTGACATACGCTCAATTGAAAACAGTACAAAAACAATATATTGAATGTTTGACCCCATCGGCTTCATTGTTTGTTTGTTTTTTTATGTATATATCAGCTAATTCTGAATTTGATGGCAGCAATACATTAAGTTGGGAGAGGAGCAACAAAAGACTGGGAAAGTTGTGAAATTACTAAAAAAAACACCTGTTTGGAACATTCCACAGGTAAACAGGTTCACTGGTATCATTATGATTGGATATGAAAGGGGCATCCTGGAAAGGCTCAGTTGTTCGCATTTGTATTTCTTTGCTCTTCATGTTTTGTCAGTTGGTTTTAAAGGCTACAGCCATGCTAGCTTCTCACCGAGGCTATGCTTAAGCACAGCAGTGCTTTGAACTAAATGCTAACACAGCATGCTACATGCTCACAATGACAATGCTAACATCCTGGTGTTAAACAGATTTTGATGTTCACTTTATTATTTATTTAGCAAGATTTGCTAGCAGATTAGCTTTTAAAATTAGACTGCACTTCATATTTAATATATTACTAAATGACTAAACCACTGCTACTTACCACAACACCATATAAACTGTTTTACTAATAAAGGGCTCCAAAGGGCCACAACAGTGTGGCTGAGTAAAGATAGTCTGTACATATCTCCTGCAATGCACTTTATCTCATGACACATGCAGACATGTATGCAGTTAACACAGTTAACCACAGTCAACTGCAAACCATAACACATACACACACATGTCTGACAGCACTAATAAGAGCAACATGATACACACACATTCTGTGGTTTGCAGAGGCTCAGGGAGGAGAGGGTCCTGACAGTGAACTGAGGCTCTGACGCTCTCAGACATCTGGCATCCACAGATAAACTTAAACAACCTCTGTCATAAATACACAGCGCCATGCACAGCAGGCACGACGGAAGACAGAGGTGCTATGTAAGAAGAGAACGATAGGAACAAGACTGCAAAGCGAAAGATAACACAGGTGGGTGAGGAGGACATCGGAAAGGAGAGGGTCGTAGAAAGGATTCATGCAACGATAAGAAAATTATAAAATGGTTTTATGCAGTATAGAAGATACTAACGGGCTGCACAGGAGGAAAGGGGAGTAAAACACACAAAGAGGAAGCCAAGAGGAAGGGGGTGACTTTTTTCCTCACGCAGCAGAGGAGAGTTTTGTGTTTCTTTTTGAGTCTTTAGCCACTGTCTATTGTCCTACTGTCCATATGTTTCCTACCATCAAGCAGTTATCTGTCAGACAGAGCTATACCGTCACGGGACCGGGATTAACCTCGGCCAACAGACAAGGGCGCACTGGCCGGACGGTTTGTGTGGCCTTGTGCAGCCGCTGCGCAGTATCCTTCCTCTTCATACACAGCCGCACATTAGCGCTCTGTCCGATTCTGTTCCAGTGTTTCGGAGATGAAGATGGATTGAGAAGTGTCCGGTGTGTGTTTCTGTGCGTTTGGTGCTGAGGGCAGGGCCAGCTCTGTTTGACCACTGAGCTACAGCATATCCCCCAGCAGGCTTTGCTGCGTCCAGTGCCAAGAAAAACAGCCCAGGCTTTAGATCTGGAGAGGCCATATCCTGCCTCCTTATAGGACTATATGTGTGTGTGAGAGAGAGAGTTTGTGGGGAAGCGTATGGATGAGCATGTAGATGGACTTTTGTCCGTGCGTTTGTACGCCTTCATGCACATGTGTTTGCGAGGAGACAGATGAATAACAGTCTGCATGCATATGTGAACAACAGCGTGAGATGTTGTCATGTGTTTACGTGAGGCTGCTGGCTGTGTTGCATGTGTGCTTTGAGTACAGTTTATCCCAGGTTCTGGCCCGGTTAACTCTCTCTCGTCCTTTTAACCCAAACCAGTCCAGCAGCGATGACCTCACCACGCTGCTCTACGTCTGACAGGATGCACACTGCACCGCACGACCTAGAAGTGGTGAATAGCGTCTAAGTGAGTTGGATTTTCACGCATAAATTGCTGCACAGTAGTCCAACGCACACCGTAAACATCCTGCAGTATGAATGTGCTTCTCTGGGCACGAAAGTCAACCCTGGTGTAACCCCAAAAGTAATAACACAGCGGTGACTGTTTAGGCCTGCCTATAGAAGGAGCTGCACATTACATAACCGTAAACAGAGATGGGCTTGTGTATGAGAGGAAACGCTGTATGTTGTATACAGCAATCATTGCATCAATAGGCTGTGTTTGATCGCAATTTCAGGAATGCAGCATGTCACGGCTGTGTCTTCTGCCAGACCCCTGTTGGTTACAGCAACGGATTCTTTCTTTGAAGTCTTAAATTGTGACAAATCTTATAATTCAGACTATTAGAAGATGAAATTCATTCATCCTCCATAACAGATGCGTCTTTTTCCGCTAGAGACCAGTAACACTCAGCAACATATGGCAACTACAGACAATTCGCTATTCACTATCCGCTTACCATTATAATGTGTCTAGATGACAGCCGATTGAAGTCCTGATGCTCCTAATCCCTCACATAAATGGCCCAGCAGAAAGAGCAATACACTGCAAATGAAAGTTTATTTAGCAAAAATGTGGGCAGGAGGGGAAATCTCATATGCTGCCAATCATCTCATCAGTCTGAACTGTTAGATGTGTCACCCAGACCTTACTTAATGCTGAGCATAAAGCATAAAAAAAAATAGATTCTGCAATTTCATTAAACATTTTCCAGCCCTTAGGGATCCTGAGAGGGAAAGAAAAGGACAGAGACTCTCCATTGATACTCAACACAAACTGCTGACTGTTCTCTCTGTGGGACAAACTCTCTCCCACTCTCATGTTGCTTTCCTGTTGTTACAATAAAAGACTTGACAGTTTTACTCAGGATGCAGAGTTCACCGGCAGGTCTCTTGTGTCGCCGCTTCTCTCCAGTCGTCCTGCAAACCTGCCTAGAAAAGTGAGCTACCAGGTACCAGCCTCTCAAAATTAATCAAAGATCGCTCAATTTTCTCTGCGGCAGATACATTCCTCTATCGGTGGGAGTATTTCTCAGTGGTAAAACCATTCCTGTAAATGAACTCAGGGATCTCTGGGTTGCCGTGTTGCAAGTTTCTCTGCAAGCAGTGGGAATGTTTCCTGCAAGCTTCCTGCTGTACTTCAAAGGCAACTTTGCGGTGAAAGAAATATGTTCGGTAAAAACGACAGCTGGAGAAGTCGACCTGTACTCCCCGCTCTCTCTGCCTCCCTCTGTGTGGCAGAGACCACTGCAACCTTTTCATTCATCTTTATTTATCATCAGTTGCCAGGCTGGAGCTTGAAATGTGCTCTGGAGGCCCGCAGATGTGTAATCAAAACTAGCAAACACTGTTAAAGTCATTTGGTACGTTGACTTAAATTTTCTGCACTGAAAATAAAGATGTAAGTTATTGCTAGACTACAACTGAAGGTAATTCTTAGGGGAAAAGTTGGAGGAAGTAACGATCAATATTTCACACACACAAAAAAGCAATGATCTGAGGAAAGTGCTGTGTTTTTTATTTCCTACCCCTGTAAAAGAAATCTTGCACTCCACCTGATCGCTGCCATCCTAGACAATGCGTGCAGAAGCCGCTACCCACTCCGCTCCACAAAGAATGGACATCGAGTCTATTTTTGACAGACGATGAGTCAATCTGCACATAGTAGATGGAGTCAGGCAGGAAGTCAGACGCAGGGACTGTGTAGAGAATCCAGTAAATTTTCAAAATAAAACACCCGGTGCAGACTCAAATAAACACAATTTAAACAAACAAAAAGAGAAATCATTTAACTATGAAGCCTTCTTAGTAGTAGCACAAGTATAAAGAAAAGGTGACCAAAATCAGCAAAATCTGAACAAGTCAACGAAACAAAGCAAACACACCAGCTGGGGTTTGCAGACCTCGACGTCGTGGAGGAGCGTCGGGGTTAGATTAATCTCTCATAACCTTTGGGGTCCCGGTCAATGCACCAAGTGCTGAGCCTTCAAATTTACCTGTACAGTCGTGAAATAAACATGGTGGAGGAAAGAAACTGCCTTCCCAACAATAACAACAGCATTAGACATTTCGGCAGGTGCCCCAAAACGACACGTTTAGGTTCACTTGACGAAGGCCTTTAGCGGCTGTGATGTGAGCAGAGGAGGAAGTCAGGTGACGATGCTGTAGAGCGACAAAGCAGATCAGCAAAACGTTGGACAGGAGACAGCAGTTTGTTTCCAACCGACAGTCAACGCTGTATTTTTTGAAGCATGACCACGATCTTCCCTAACCTTAACCACATGTTTCTTACTGTAACCATGACAACCTAGCCCTAACAAAGCAGGCTCTTTACCCAAACCATGTTCATTTCCTAAACCTAACCAAACCATAACCATTGTGTTGTCACATCACGAAACAGTGATTATGGTGGAAGGCAAATGACGTCACTCTGCTGATTGGAGATCAGATCAGAAAATACCTCCGTGTGTCATCCTGGAGGGCAACAAACGAAGTACTTCCTCATTGAAGTCGGAGGACAAGTTAGAAGAAACTGGAAAAGGAAAAAGCAATGGAAAAAATAAGGCATTGTACTTACTAAATACTGAACCGACAAGGTGGTGCTGTAATCATGAGGTCAGCGTGTGTACAGTGTGCATCATAACTATAATCAGATGCTTCCCTTCATAATGGCGTCCTGGAATTTTAAAAACACAATGCCATGTGGTGACAGACAGGCCCTTAACAAACCAGCGCCATCCTACCTACACGCCCATGCACGCAAAATCGCAGGCAGATGCGAACACACGCGCACACACACAGTCCTCCACCTCGCCTTCTACACCACATACTGAGGCAGTTAAATCTAATGGCCCTATTCGTATGTCGCATTAATGGGGAAAGCAAACTGTTACCCTCCCTCCAGAGAGCTGGTGTGTAGCTGGCCTCGGGTTCTGAGTGATAAAACACTTGTCAGCAAGGGAGTCGGGATGATCTCATGTGTTACTCTATAGTCTTTTCTCCAGGTCAGCACACACATGCTGACACACACACACAGCTCAGGGGCTTAGCAATTGTCTTGAACTCGACAGAGAGGTCCCAGTGGAGGTGCCGCTGTGAGCGATGTCGAAGGATTTGTTGGTGATATAATCTGGCAAAATGTGCTAATCGCAAAGAAACACTTCCTCGTAATGTAAACACACCTGTGTCCTGTAACGATGCCAGCTCCACCCCTCCTCACCCTCAGCATTCGCCTCCCTCCTCATCTGTCTCCCTGCATCCCTTTTTCCATTCCTAACATCCCCTCTTTCACCCTTTCCTGTGATTTACTTCAGTTTTGGTCTGATGAGCTTCTCCTTTGCCTCCATTGTCCCTCTATTCTAGCCCATACACACACATTTCACACACACACCTGTTTTACAAATAGGTGATTTTCATGGAAGCCACTGGTGTAAGAAGAAAGGAGGGTGAACACTTTCAGATGCAGAGGCGAGAGTGTGAATCGTGAAAGATATATCTGTTGTAAGTAAGGGATTTTTGTAGGTGTGTGTGTGTGTGTGTGTGTGTGTGAGTGTGTGTGGACAGCCTGCAAAGCTCACATCTGCTGTTCATTTACTTTGCGCTCATCTCCCGTGTATCCATCCATCCGCTGGGCACACATAAATACACACTGCTGTTCCTCCATAGCAGTCCCAGTAACATAATCCTGTCATGTGGGCGACTGATAAATGCAGAACGAAGAGAACCTACAAACACGGGATAAGGCGCTCTACCGTGGGGATGCCTGAGGTCATGGCGGCGGCTGGATGGGAACCTCTGGATGAGGTTGGGAGGAGGTCAGGGCAATTTGGACCGGACACTGGATCCAGCTGGAGGTCAAAGGTTACTGGGTCAGTGTGTCAGGACGTTCATGTGTGTGTGTGTGTTTTTCTCTGTCCGGTGCATTTCGTCTGTCACATTCACACAGTGTTTGGCAAGTTTCTTGAAAAGGTGATCAATTGCTTGTTATTTATTACTCAGAAAAATAATAAGCTTCCTGTTAGTCTGCCCGGCTCCCTCGAAGGCGCTTTAAAACAACTCCAGAGCCTCCACAGCCACACAATGAGACAATGGGCCTCACGCAAGAACAACTCTCTCTCAGATCCTGTCTCATGTGGCACATTCAAGTGATTTAAGAGAACAGGAACGAAACAGGCAGCCTTATTTGGCCATTTTTTGGGGGGCACTGATTGTGCTGATGACGAAATCTCACGAGCGCACACCTCCTCATCAACAGGTGGCTTTCATCAGGCTGGTCTGTCCAGTTGAGGTCTGGTGACTCTGGCCTGGAACACTTATTATTGCAACACAGCGTCATCCAGCAAGGTGCTAGCAAGGTGGTGGCCAATGAAATCCATGCAATCACACATTCCTGGTAGATTCCCAGGTGAAAAAATATTATGCTTCAATTATACTTTTTGAATAGAAGTATTGAGCGTACTTTATGCTGTTGTTGTCCGCTTCAGGTATGCTTAAGTTTACTAAAGTAATCCTTGAGTATCACTTGAGAATACTTCAAGTGTAAATAGTTGCTTTTAACAAACTTTAAGTGTACCTTAGTGTACTTTAAGTCCACCAGTGAAAATCAGGATTCATGAGCATTCCAAAACACAATTGTATTATATCACGGATACGTTAAATATACTTGAAATGAAGTTTAAAGTACACTTTAGTAAAGCATGCTAACAGTGTATTACAAAATACTTGAAAATAAGTACACTGTATTACGATTAAAAGTATTTGTAATGTAGGACACTTTTTAAAAGTGCTCTTACAGTACAATTTTTTGTACACTTACAATAATGTACACTTTTAAAGTACTTTGAAATACTTCTTTAAGTATTAAGTTTTAATACATTTAAGTTGAACTTAATGATATCTATTTAGAAGTACACTTTTTGAAAGTATATGTCAAACATACTTTAAATTGAGCACAAAAGGTAAACGTGTACTTGTAATTTCTCTTCTATACTTAAATTATATTTCTGATACATGAAAGTAAACTGCTTTTTGACCTGTGAACATTATGAACGGTGTATTTCTACCACCTTGCATTTGTCATGACAAACATGAAAATGATCGTTATCATCGATGCTTTCTCTGTTTGCAAGTCTGGACGCAGTTTTGCTGGATCTGACGGCATAATTTAAAAACAGGGCTTGATTTTGACCTGTGTGTATGTTCCAAAGTGTATGTGTCCCCATGCGATTCAATACAAACAAACTTCTCATTAGCACTACAATATCTTGAAAAATATCTCTGGCCAGATGACAACCCTCTGAACGAGCCAAGCCGGTGATGGACTGCTGCGCTGCTGTCATTAGCTCTTACACAAGACCTGATGAATTGAAGGGACCTGGACTGATCCCTCAACCCTGCTGAGTAGAGTTAAATTACCTTTGTAATAATACACAGACACAAAAAAAAATCACACACGTGTGCGCCTGGAGAGGGAACAGGACTAAAACAATAGCCGTTACATAACCTAATAAACAGAGAAATGTGCAATGGTGCTTTCTTTATGAGGTCACACTGACATGAACTAATCCACTCAGCCTGATCGGCGAAACCTGAGACATCCCTCAGTAATCTGGGAATTGAAGCGGTCCAGCCAGGCCTGCACCTCAAATATGTTTTAATAAATCAAGAAACTTTTAACAAATAAAATAGAACAACACCAAAAGATGATGAGCACCGACCCTCAGTCATGATTATTTTGTGATATTGGTAGGTAATCCATATGGGTGTGTTCATTCGTGTGTCATTATATTGCCTATTCATGATGTAATGGGAATGCCAACTGGGGACATTGTTGCCCACTCCAACAGGAAAAACTCACTTGCCAACAGTTAAGTCACCAGGGAGGGGACGGGGCCTAAGAACTGTACTGTAATATTTCTACGAATCAACTTTCCACCCACAGGAGATCTCTTATCAGCTGATTACGGGAAAGCATAAGTAATACTGTAAATACACGCTGAGGCTTGGCCAAATGAGTGGTGTCAATCAAAAGAGCGGCCTGACCCGAAGCCTAAAATAACTGCTGCGTGATCCACTGGGCGTGTTTCTGCTCAGCATCGGTCATCCTCTCCCTGTGCCTGCCTCACGCATGACCTGCGATAATGATCCATCTATGCCTCACCTCCGACCCCACAAAACTGAACCAGGTGTGTGCAGTGTGAGTGCAGAGGAGGGAGGCATGAATGTGTTTGTGTGCATGGAGGACCCCTGCCTATGCTGAATGACAGGCCTGAACTTTTCCTGGTACCACCGGGCTGATGGAGGGGTGCAAAGGAGAGGAGGGGAGTCTCTCTTCTAGTCTTCTTCTCTTTTCCTTCCACCCAGCAGGACCACATGCCCGTCCATGTGTTTACCGTCCAGACCATTACTGAAGAGTGAGAAGAGGGCTATACTTGAGCAGCACTGAGCATGTGTACCTGCCAACATTTAGGTTTCAGACAGTATTTAGATTTTTTAGGTGGGACGATATCCTGCTCTGACATTTTCATAACAGCTAACGTTAGCAGGTCTGCCTGCACAGGGATCAGCTGCACACACACCCCTTGAGATTGCTGCGGGTTGCCAGGTTAGGGTGACTGATGGGTTGAAATTGTTTGTACAATAGTGTGCAGACTGTGTGTGTAGATTGGATTTCTTAGATGATCTAGCAACTTGGCTCACGCTAGACAAATATACAAATTTTATGGATCTGTTAATGACGGTTTTTCATAATAAAGTTGACAGTCATGTAAATTACAGGAGTGTCCAGGGAGAAACAACAAAGCAGGACAACGACGGTTGGTGGCCTTGAAATATGAGAGAAATCAGGCAAAGTGTGTTGGCAGGTCGGGCATACAGGAAATTACAGTAGCACAGACAGTAGGGAGAGAGTTATGACTACAAACAGCACACCATCCACTGGGTCCTATCCTGGTGGCTCTGCAGCAGGGACAAGCAGAGGCCAGGTGGCCTGCACAGGGGGTCACTGCCAGGGGTCAGGTGGTGTCACCCCATCAGCCACACAGGGCGACAGGTAAACAACCTGCTGACGGGAAATCCTGTCTGTCAAACACCAGCAAGGCAGTGACGTCAGACTCCTGACCCCAGAGTCAGCAGCTTCCCCCCTCCACCCAACCACCCCATCACAGAGGACTGACATGTCTACACACACACACACACACACGATTTATCATGCAATCTTAGGGGTTAGTTCACCCAAATTACAAAAAACAGATTTTTTCACTTTTCCCTTGTGGCTGTCTGAAGGGCAGGGGGGAATAAAAAGGGAACCAGAACACAGGAAGTCGTGATGCATCAATGATGAAACTGTTTCAAGCTCTGGTTAAGACTGAAATTGTTTTGTTATGTGACTCAGATTAAAGTATAACTACAACACAAAGGGAACTATTTACCATTTATGGGCACTTAAAGGCCAGCTTATGTTCTTCGATGTAGGGCAGCCTGTATAGCGCTGCATGACATTTTCTACACTGGAAGGGCATCTTAGAGGGCACGTCATTGTCATTTTTTTTTTTTTTTGCATATTGGGCCGCCATGGAGTGCACTTTATCAAGTTTTATCTAACATAGAGGCATGCAAGAGAGCATTTTTGCTGTATTTTCTTGCTTCAGTGTCAGAATGCTGACATGTTCACAGTGACAGTGCTAACGTGCCTGTGTTTAGCTGGTGTTAATCCGGAGTGACTTTGTTTCTGGTGAGATATGCTGGTGATGATGTCTCGAGCAGCACAAACACAGCAGATAATAGTTCAAAACCCAGATTCATGAAACTAAAACTGTTTGTAAAGTTGCACACCAAGAGCAGTTTGGGTGATTTGGGAGGACTGACCCCGCAACATTACCCAGATTCCAGACAAATAAATGCAAACATACCCCAAGATGACACATAAACACTTCAGTGTATATTGAAACCAAGAGAGCCCTGCAAATACACTTCCTTCTTCTGCACAGTCCATTTACAAGCAAACACTCCCCGACCAAATCCAAGGCCTCTTCTCTTATCCCTCGACGTCCACCAGAGTCACTGACCTGGTAAATCCTCCCTGTCAGAGCAGAGGTCATGATACAGACAGCACAGTTCTCACACATTTCAGGTCAGTAGAAGACAAAGGCAGCAGTGCTGTGCTCAGAAGAACCCTTGAAATGCTGAACGATTACTGTTCTATCATTCTCATTTCTAGTTGTTTTTGTGTGTGGCACAAGTGAGGACGGAAAGCTTTCTGCAGAAGGAGTCTACTGGTTGTGTTTCCCCCTTTAAAACAGCGCAACGACTAGCAGAACCTGGCAAACATTATGAAAGAGTGAGAAAAAGTCGTTAACGCATGTTTCTGTTGTTAAGTCATTAGTCAGTCTTTTGTTGGCCAAGAACGATCAAAGCCCAGGGGCTCTGTGTATTTATGAGAGAAGGGGGGTGGGTGGGTGTGGTAGCCAGTTGTGAGCTTTACGTGTTCGTGTGTTTATGTGCACATACGTTGTGTGTCCCTGGGTTCAGGCCCAGTGTTATCACACGGCTGTGGATGGATGGACTCCACTCAGTGCTCCCACAGGATGCTGTTTTTTCCAAAGGTTTGTGTTAGAGCTGCAGCACTGATGTCCTCTGATCCACAGCCAGGCACACAAACAAGCGTGTGTGTGTGTGAGGTGTGTGACAGTGCATGTGCATGTGCATGTCAGTGTGTGTGTGTGTGTGTGTGTGTGTGTGTGTGTGTGTGTGTGTGCAGGCTCCTGCTTTTGAAACGTGTTTAGTTTGGACTGAGGGGTGAAGCAGCAGCTTGCCAGGGAATGAAACAGTCCTATCTGGCTTGAAGAGGCCTAGTGGGGGTCTGAAGTAACTGATCTGAGTTCAGTGGGTGGTACTAAATGGTTTGATCAAGGGGTCAGTTTGCTGGTCGGGGCTCCTCGGGGCTCCAACCGTGAGATTCTGAATTCTAGTCAAATGCCAAGTGCAGCAGAGCCTCAGCGACGTGTCAAATTGTCTTTCTGAACGGATCTCAGAACAACAAACACACTCACTTCCTCTTCGAACACGTCCCCTTCATCTACCCCGAACCCCCCGAGGAGCCTCCAGCAGGCCTGAGACTCCTGCTCGTCCACCTCACAAAGAGCTTTATTCCTGCTCTCACTTCCCTTCATCTTCAGTTTCCCTCTCCTCCTTCCTCTCATCTCCGACTTCTGAGCATGTGGAAATCTCATTCTGTATTCTGTGTGATGGTCGCTTTGTGGGACTGTCTCTCAGCGTTGAGGTGGATGTCCGCGTGAGAGCGGAGTCTGGTGCCTCCCTGGCTCCTGGCGCTCTCTTTGGCGGAGCTATTTCAGAGCTGTGATACCGGAAAGCACACACACACACTCACAGACCTGTAAATAGAGCAACGTGCTATGATGCCCTTTAAGAAGCTGGATGGGAAGCTGGTCAGTGAGGACTGAATTTCCGGATGGGATCCAAGACAGGATCCTCTGTTGAGTGTATGGAAATGACTCTGTGAAGAGGCGGAAGAAGAGAGGACAGATGACAGAAGAGGACAAGAGACGTTGACAGTGGACAGTTTTATCTTTAATAATGCTTCTGTTCCTGTAGGTTGCACTTCTCCGTTATAATGCCTTGCGTTCACGGCAAACACAAACACACACAGAAAAGTCCAAGTGAAATATACAACATATAAACTTTCTATGATGCAAGAACAGAGAGAAGAGAGCATCCTCACCGGGAAAATGCAGCTCAGACGCCAAAATAGTATGCTGGCTTTTCTGCAAACCACGGATGCGTTAAATTTGTACGTTTCTTCTGTATCATATCCACGTTTCTACAGTAACAATAAGGCCAGAGTTTTCCTCCTGTCACAGACTGTGCAATTACCGTTTCAGGCCGTACAAGCAGCATGATCTCTGGTTCAGACTGAAACATCTCAACAACTATTCTGTGACTGATATTTCCCTATTCATTCATGGTATTTCCCAAACTTTCACCATGCTGGATTTGTTATGCGCAGATATTGGAGAAAGAAAAAACTTAAAACATTTACATTGGATGTAAGAAAGAAAAGGGGAAAAAAACTGGCAATAATCGTAACCTGGAGGTTTGGAGAATGGTTCAATGTTGACGTTCTTGTCTGCCGACAGGGTTGGTTGGCCATGGCGACGATCCTTTTCGAACCTCAACCAAGCAGTGTGAGTTGCCCAAGCTTAACCGCATGTTGCACACAGAGAGGTGGCACATCAAAAAATATGCGTATGAATCATTTTCATAACGATCATAGCAGTAATTTTAGAGTCTATGAGCAATGCTTATACATAAAACAGATTATTAATAAACTACATGATACACACCTACACTTGCACAACGCACACACACAGCTATACACAATCAGTCTGTTTTTATAATCATCACTATCCTCCTTCCTCCTTGCATGGTTGCTGTCCCCCGGGCAGGGCCGGGCCTGGTCCAGCTGGTCCCCCGAGGTCAGCTTATCAGCTCTCCCGCCTGGTGTATCCTATACCTCGGCCTCTGAATAGCCACTACAGATTTTTATTGTTGTGCCGCTACAGCGACGAAATCCTTGGAAGTGTCGGACGTCTGGAAGTGACTTATTTACCTGGACAAAGGCCACTTTCCATTGAGGAGAAAAGCATGTGTGCTTCCCTTGGACTTCAAATAAGTGTGTAGGTCCGTGTGTACTTTGAGTATCCGTATGTGGGGGGGCAGTTTCTGAGTATCTGAACCACTAAATGGCCTTAATTGATGAAATCCTGTAACATTATAACACAATTACAGTGTGCTGTTGCTGCAACACCTCAACATTGTCATGGCGACCCAGAGAGGGGGTTACATCATGCCTGTCAGAATATAATTGGCAGTTCCTAAACAGCCTCAGGAGACGCTCTGTGTCCCAACACTGATGTGGTCAGGACCAGAGGTTACTGTGTGCAGAGGTGATTGCCAGTGTGGGAGGTACATTATGTTAGAGTGTGTGCGTGTGTGTGTGTGTCACTCTAAATAAAGTGTGTGGTAACATGCTGGTCCTCACCATTTGCACCTCACCACATCCAGAGAGTGTTATGAAACAGGAGCCTTGACTGTATATAGGTACAACCCGGAGAGGGAAATACACACCCTTCAGCATCCTCATCTGCATCTCAACAGTTCCTGTTTTTGGGAGCAACTATATAGGATATCACTAATGTATAAACACACACACACACACACACACACACACACACACACACACACACACACACACAGACACACACAGTGCTGCCAAGCAAAGGAGGAAGGAGGGCTGTTGAGAACCTTTAAACAAAAAGACATTTTTAGAAAGGTCCTCTTGAGCGGGGAAACAAAGGGGGGAAGTGACATGACGTCGCACAGGAGGGAACCTGAGGGTCACCGGTGGCGTGACGGACACGCCTATGGAACAGTCTCACACATACACATTCACATGTTCGTTTCACACACACACACACACTTGATAAACACAGTCAAGGTCCTTTGCGCTGCTCTCAAAATAGCCGTTTCCTCGTCTCCCTACTTATGTGCTGCTATTAGAATCATAAGGATGTTTGGCATCCACGTTCTCTTCCCTTCAGCAAAGTCCTCAAGACGTCTGCTGTTTTATCAAGGGATGTTTTGATTATCAGTCCTGATCCACCTGTAAACCTGCGATAAACAGTGATGTAACATGGAGGGAACGTTAGATAAGTTCCCTCGCAGCACACTAGCTTGACCCAGTCAAATACTGTGCTGATGCTGGCTTTATTATTGGCAGATATTAAGCTGGACATGATTACAATGCCTTTGATTGCAGTCTGGTCGCTCACATGAGCTGCACACTCATTACAACATGTTTCACTCCAAATGGGATACTGTTTACAGGAAGTGTTTACCACACAAAAAACACTTCCTTTGCATCCAAACATAGCTCTGGACAGCACAAGTGGCCAAGAATACAATGGGGTAGAATAGAACAGACCACAACTGTCTCTGACCATTACTTTGCAGATGCTGCCATCACACATATTATATAGCAAAATGTGTGCATGTAAGTAACTTCAAGCCAAACACAGAGTAGTTCAATATATGCAATTACAGCCTGCTGCACTGCACTGATAACTGGATTATTGATTAGATATTAATTCTTGAGAGTGATTGATGCTTGATCTTCACCATGAGGAAAGGATTGTGGAGGCCTCATAAAAACACACACTCACATACACACTTCTCACATCTGGTGCACATTAGATCTGTTACAGAGTGTATGAATCTCAAAACCAGAGGGGGTAAAGCCATCAATCATGCCTCCACCTCTCTCTTTTTTCTCTCTCTTCGTGACGCTTGAGGCTACAAGGGGAAACATATTATTTGTGTTTACTGTAACAGTAAAGGTAAAGCTGAAACCTTTTTCCTGTTTTAACTCTTGAAGTAGAGTAGAAAGAGGGGCTGCATGCTGGTTAGCCGTACACAAAGTTTTAAATCAGAAAGGGACTGACATCGTCACAAGAAACTCGGGGTAATCAGGGTAAGCTGGACTCTGGTCTGAGGGGTAAATAAGGAGATTCGGTTACATATGATTTGCAAAGGGCAATATAACTGCTTCTGGGTAAAAATGTGTAGCTGCTGCAACCCACACACACGCGCGCGCATGATGCATGTGCTTAAGTGGTGCAGGGCTAATGACATTTTCTCATTGATCCAGATGTAAGGTCATACTTGTCCTAATCCAATATGTGGACAGCTCTTCTATGTAATGGTAGACTCAGCTTTGATAGGATAATTGGGGTTTGGAGACAGAGAGGAAGGAGGGTGTAAAATGTAATAAACAGCAACACACTGCTCCTCGATTGACATCACAGTCAGATGCTTTAAGATTCAGACTCACAATCACATTACACTCAGGGTTTAGTTATGTCAGAGTCACGTCTGTCTTTGGCGTATCCAGTAAAGTTGGTGATCCATCCGCCCGATACGTTCTTTGATGGCTGCCATGTGTGTATCGTGTGCCACAGGCTGTGTCTACACCACAGCGTCTAAATTCTGAAAAGCTGTTTTCATGTGAAGACGACTTACCTCCACACAGCACTGCGGTTCCTTCATTGTTGTCCGATTAAATCAAACTGAATACGGGTGAACGACAGCAGCTATGTGATCGGCTATATCAATATTTTAAAGTGAGTGAAAGTTCAAGATGACAGGAAGTTGTCTTCTACAGAGAGGTTGGCTGCAGGCATAGCCATCTACCCCATGAACTCCACTCAGCCCATTAAACCGCCACTGAGACTCCTAGTGCCCTTTGTGATCACCTGTACTGTGTTTGAATACAGACAAATTCACAAAATAATTGTTCAGCTCTATTGACTTAAAATGATCCAACAGAGAGGATTTTAGTAACGGTGCTCCTGAACCTCACCAGGCTGAAAAGCAAAGGCTGTAGGATGGATGCAGGTAAAGGAGGGCAAAATGTCCATTTGGACCAATGGAGCTAGATAAGCACAGATGACGGCTGGACAACTGAGTCCTACAGAAGTATCTGTCTATCAAGCTGGTGTAATGTACTCCCGCTGTGCATGATGCTGACCCTTCGTCATGTAAAAAGTTTCCAAATCATTAAAAATACATTGAGAAAGCTGGCGTGGGAGCCCAAAAAGAGACAAAAGAACCACCTGATGTTCTTGGCAAACTTAGCTTGACCACATCGTGACCTGAGCACAGGATTACTGGAGCAGCACCAGCTACACACACACACAGCAGAACTGACCAGGTAGCCCAGCTGAGCCAGGTGCAGTTATGTTTATGTTCTCTGGGTAATTATGGCAAATATTATTGCAGCCTGCTGCCTCTTGACTGTGTTTTGCTGGTGCGCTGAGCTTGGACAACTGGCCAAAGCTCATTCACACAGAGTCGAGCCCAGTCGAGGAAGAGCGAGAGATCCCAGCGGCTCCACGTGACTTGGTTCAGATCATTCAAACACTGTTGTTATACAGAATAAGACAAAACATTCGATCGACTTGGCTGCTCATTTGATTTAATTATTAAATCTGGGATATATGTTTTAAAAGGCCCTTCTCAGGTCTCTGTGTCTTTGTACATTTTGTCCCTTGGCTTTCTCCCACCCTAACTGCTCATATTGCCCATAAGCAGAGGGAAATAAAAGCATGTCTAATCCAATGTTCTGTTGAATTTCTCTCACACGCTGCTCACATGCATTCACTTGTAAAACAAAGCAGAACATTTTCATGTCCTCAGTTGTCTCGATGTCAGCGAGACAGCTTTGGACCGGTTGCTTTACAAGTAAATATGGAAAGGTTATTTGCACTTTTTAAAAGAGAAACTACAAAGTGGGTAAAAGAGGAATTATGAAAAGTAAGAGAAAAAAGAAGGGAAGAAAAAGAGAGAAACAATGATAACATATGATAACACGACTCAGAAAATATGACATTATAAGTCCAGCAAAGGAAAACAAGTCTCTTTCAACAGGACTTTCAACCTGTGCACCAATTTGGCAGCAATAATGGGTCTTTGGAGGAGCAGAGAATAAGACAGGGCCTAGAACGGACCCCTGAGGCACACCACATATCAAAGGGATCAATGAGGAAACATGATTCTCAAATCCAGAGGGACATAATATCGTCTATTAGAGATAAGATTTAGATCATGTAGGTGCAATTCCTTATATTGTCTGGTTCCTGACCCCTGAAATGCTGCCCACATCTTCTATTTTTTCATGAATCGAAACAGTAAAAATGTTTAACAAAATGGGATCACAAAGTTCCAGATATACCCAAATGCGACCCTAATCTCAAGCAGAAGCCGAATGCAGCATTCAGCAGAGTCCATGCGTCAAAAAGGAATCTGTGGCACTCATGAATGTCTCTGTTAAGAGCACTTTGAGGAAGCCTGATTGGAATTTATCAAAAATATTATTGATTTCCAGGAGGGTTTTGCTGAGTGACTGTGCAATAGATCTGTGAGGAAGTGAAGGGTAATAAGAGAGCCGTTTGCAGCTGAATCTAAACTAGCATAGTTCAAAAAGAAACCTAGTTATTTTGTAATTAGCCATCAGTTCAAAGTCATAAACGCCTCATTGCCCGTGAGGCTTGGCCTGTCTGCACTCATGATTCATCGGCTCAAACTACGGTATGCATGCCATTTGTTATGCGTGGAGAATACGAGCCATGGAACTGGAACAGGCAGAGCAGTGGAGATCAAAGGTGATAAACAGTTGTACTGAGGTTGTTGTATGTCCTCTCTTTGCCAAATCAGCGAATCTTCCTAAATCATAAAAGAAATCAGTGCACTTTATTGTGTGCCTGTGCTGGACAGAAAGAATCTTGTGTCTTTGCGGAGAACCAAGCTAAGATGATGTAGTTTGACTTCTTGTCTGTCCCTGAATGCTCGTTTTTGGGGCAGCCTTTAGGGTCTTCATACCAAGATGAGTCAACTCTGTCCTTTATGGCTTCCGGCCACTTATTACTCATTTGAATGAGCTAATGCGGACATGCTGAAAGGAAAACACAAACACACACACACACACACACACACACACACACACCATGCATCACACAAAAGCCCTTTTGAAGGAAATTCTAAATTGCGAGCTAACTGTGAACCGTTGACATTTTATTCTTGATAAACAGGATGTGAAGCCACTGTCCTCGCCAAAAATCCCCTTTATTACTCGAACATGGTGGTCTTAGATATCTCAATCAAAATAATGAGGTAATGGCTGATGGATGAGGGAAAAATCTGTCTCTTTAGCAGCTAAATACTCCACTATGTTTACTAGTTAGTTGCTAACTGTGTCTGCCCGCCATTAAGTGCTTGGGTCAGAGCTTTTTTGCTGAAAGCAGGTTCCTGTTGCATCTGGAAACAACAGGACACTGAGGAGAAAGTTGTGGGCCTTAAAGAACAAAAAAACAACGAGCTGAAAGAAGCTAAAACGCTAAAGCTGAGGGGAACTGAGTCGGGTGATAATTCTCTGTGGGTTCGTCAATGTGAGCGACACCTCTCGCATTACATGTGATCATCTGATACATTGTTAGTGTAAAAATACAAGTGCCTTGCGAGGCAGACGGATTCGCGAGATCAGGTGACGCGAGAATCCATCTTGCCGGTTTCGAGTCGTGCGTTTGTGGCCACAGTCATTCGGACCATTCAGGGTCCTTTGAGGAACCATTACGGGTGTGGTTTAGGCGCGACGACAGCACGACTGTTCATTCAAAAGCAACAGTGGCGGCTCCAGCAGAGGTTAGCAAAGATCGTGCTATAACATCAGTTATATCAGAGCTGGAGTGTATTTCTACCTTAAAGGCGTTTTCGCTCTTCTCCTGACTGGCATGTGTTGTAAACCATTACTAAATGTCAGAAACAGCTTATACATGCATGCTCGTCCCTAATTTCAGCCCAATTACATGTTTTTCAAATATCTCATGAAAGTCTTTTGTGCATGAAGTGTCACTGTGTGCACTACATTCACATGCACAGACAGACACATACACTGATGGCTCTGGTGCCAAAGAGTCTGAGTGTGGTTCTAAAGGGGGTCTAAGAGATGCTGAGTCCGTTTAGACATGGTGCTGCACATAAAAGGAAGACTCGTCGCAGAGAGTCAAAATGGGAACACAAACAACAGCAGCGCATAGGGAGACACAGCAGGACTAAACTAATAGCACGTTTTATCTTGGATTACACAGGACAGTTCTCAGGTGTTGCTGGTTATGACGTCCCGCAGAGAAAGGATCCTCAGTGCACTTTTAAACCCCAGGAGCAGAGCCGGATCTGAGGCCGGAGCCAGAGTCTGACACCCTGAGCGTCCCACCTGCTGAGAACGGCTGGGCTCTGTCTCACATCCAAAATGACACCGCACGGACAGTTTTGTGCCACATTCCCATCTGGTCTCATTTTAGGTTTTTAATAATGGAGGGGACATTTTGGTATAATAAAAATGGATTGTATTCACGTAGCGTTGGTCCTGGTCTTCCGAGACCTACACACCTGGCAGATGCTGGCTTTTGGGTTAGAGTTTCAAAGGGGTCGGATGGAGGTTTCTGTGCGTGTTCTTGCGTCCTCACATGTGTCAACAGCGTATATGATGAAGGTGTGAGCAGCAGAGTGAAGTGAATGATCGCAGTGCCAAACGTTGACCTCATGTGGCTTTCCATGCCCTTGTTGTAGAAGGTATTTGAAGTTTGCCTCAGACCCTCAGATCTCACATGTGGCTTGTATTTCCACAGAAATTCCTCCTAGATCTATTGGCTGCTTTGAAATGGATGTAAACATGAACCTCTTTGCCATTTATCTCAGGCCATTTGGCTGTCTTTATAGTGTCACTGCTTTACAGGGGCATAGGAGGGTATTTAACTTGTCTTGGAGTGCAGTTGTGGAGGGCTGTTTATCCCATCAAGGTCTATGTGTGTGTGAAAGTGTGTGAAAGACAAAGGGATGAAGAGAAATTTCGCAATACTACTAAATTTGCTGCCATTGCCCAATTAAGTGAAATGCTCAGTTTGAGCAAGGCCGAAAAACACAGAACAAATGTGGTTTGAAAATGACTTTTTGAGTGTCCTTGCTCGGTCTCATTCATGAACACAGCCAAACAGAAATTTCCCAAACTTCGTGCTTGCTTGTCAGTTACACAACACTGTGGTGTGGCATGCTGCCCTGTTATTGTTAACTGGCCCGGTCTCCACTCAGGACTTATGCAGAAAACATCTCCTTTGCTGCAGCTGATGACGGACATGTGTTTGATACTTTCTCAGTCGCATTTCTTGGAAGCTCCTGAGGTCTGTCAGACCAAATCAAATTGAGGCCTTTATCAATTCAAAAGATCTGAATTGGAATAATTGCTTTGTTGAGTTAGGTCTGTTTGGATCATTCTGCGTAATCTGTATTTTAAGTTGATTATGTCTATAAGTTGAAGCCACAGTGCAATTCAATCAAAATCATTCCTATGTAACTGATACATAACCTGGCATTGTATGTGACACATGTTAAGACCTCTTTGTCCATTGTCTCAGCCTTGTATGAGCACAGTAGTGCATGCTGGAAGGAGGATGAGGTTGGCAAGATCATTTTTAGAGCATATTTGCAGAGGCCTCATTGTCTGCATAGAGTCCCCTGCTGTTTGTGGTGTATTTCAACCCTGGGAATCAGCATTTACATTGTGGACAGGGATCAGAAATAAAAAGGGGAGCGAAAAGAGAAGTGTCTCTTCTGAGGAGCCAAGGATTTACATTTTTTTGGTTATGCCAGTGAAAAAAATTAGAAAAATGCTGAAAAATGGCTTGTAGGTCACAGAGTGCATCCGAAAGATCCTCAGTCTCAGTTTACATAGGGTCCAACGGGATCATGTTACATTAGTGAGAATGGAGAAACACGACAAAGTGATAAACCAGGTGGTTCCTAATGAGTCTGCAAGGTCTGACAAAACGTTTCTCGCTGGAAGATCCGACTTTACCATCACATAAACAAACAGGAACATGAGATTAGACTCCACTTTGTAACATTTACCAATACATGTGACTGAAAGGTGATTTTCTACATCCCAAGCAATCTTTAAAGGAATAGTTTGATGTTTGGGAAATGTGCTTCTCCACTTTCTTGCTAAGAGTTATATGAAAAGATTTATACCACTATCACGTCTGTATGCTGCATATGAAGCTAAAGCCAGCCGCTGGCCTGCTTAGCTTATGTTAGCATAGCACAGAGACTGGAAACGGAGAGAAACAGCTTACCTGGTGAAAAAAAATGTCCCTTCCAGCTCACTGATTAACACTTTATATCTGGTTTCTTTAACCTGCACAAAAACTGAGGTGCGACAATGACATGTGCAGTGTTATGGAGGGTTATGAATGACTTCCTGACGCCTTGTCGTCCCTGTGACTCACGACTAAGCTACACGGCTTATGCTGAAATGGACCCAGACATACCGGGCAGCTACAGCATACATACACGCACACTGTACACAAGCAAATAATCCCGATCAGAGCAGATTTTTAATTATCAAAACCATGAAATCATTACACATTCACTCACTCTCAACACGAGCGCGCCCGCTGGGTGATGCTTCAGAGTCTCCACACACATGCACAGTGGCAAGCGGGAACACTTTCCTCACTGGCTCGACTGGAAATACATGGAGAAGAAGATAAACGCTGTTGTGATGACGAGCGTTCCCGTAAGAATCACTAATGACTACATCAACTCAAGTGGCTGCGTCATTTGTGATGTATATTTCTTTTGTTCCAACGCTTCCTTTTCTATATAGGCAACACCTTAGAATAACAGCCCATTCTTTTGACAAGAACTCTTTAAGATGGAGGAGAGACGGTGGGATGTAACTATATGAAGACCACATAGTCATGTACGCCAAATAATTAAGGTTTTTCTGGACATCATAAGTTCAGCTTTACCTTGAAAATAGGCCTGACTTCAAATCTGTGCCCTATACCAATTCTTGCATTCTTGTATTTTCCATCCACCGGTCTGAAAAACACTAATACACGTACACTACGTACAGAATATAATACGTTTCCACGCCCAAACTATATTGCTACAGTATGGCACAGTTTTGCAGCATTTCCCAAACTGAATAATATAAGAAAGGTTTACCTATAATTACTGTTACCTTCTCTTCCATGCTTGACTGCCTCCTGGCACTCACATTTAGCTTTCAGAAAACAACCCAAAGTCATTTAATAGACCTGATTTGAGAACCTTTGGGAGGGGAGCTGAATTTATGCCCCAGGGCCCTGGAAAAAGGCAGGGAAAGGGAGAGATGGAGGGATCAGTGCAACAGTAAATAATGTTACAGTATGAATAATGAGCTCCCTCTGTGCCAGGGCCTCAACTGGACTAATGACAGAGACCTGTTTTAGATTAGGCTTTGCACAAACATACACACACATGCATACATGTGCATGACCCAAAACGCACAAACCCACGCACACTCAGGAGGGAGGTCCTGTCGGTTTGGATAATCCGTTGCCCATGGCTAAAGGAGCTCTGGGATCTGCTCTGGGACAGCTAATATAAAGGAGGAAGCAAAGAGGCAGAGGGCATCACACACATCTTTAGTCACACATTCACCCTTTCCTTTGATTTGTCAAGTATGTCTCATCTGTTTCCCTCTGCTGGACTCACTCTTCCTGGAGCTTTTCTTCTTCTGAGGAGGAGGAGGAGGGGGCTGAAAGTCCTCCATCAGCAGTGCATCAGTTTTTCCAGAGCTATACAATATTTAATATATCCACTGTGCATCAATTTAAGTCTCTCTCATGGTGCAGGTCTGCCATCTGCTGTCAGCATTTTAAGGAAATAGTCTACAATTATATGTACATCGTGGTTTATTTACAAAAAAACTCCAGTTCTCAGTGTCAATATCGAAAGACAGACACAATACAATAATCTATTCATATCAAATATTTTTAATTTTAACCAGCAAACTTTAAGCTCACTCTACAGAGCTGTGTGTGACTTTCAAGTGCTCTCGACACGGTAGTTTTTCATTTGTAGCAAATTCTATAATTTAACCAGTTTCTGGTAGTTTACACCACCAGACATGTAAATGAGTGACAAAAAAAGAATCCCAATGTCAAAGCTACTACTACTAATCTGTCAAGAGGTTGGTTGCCCACAGAGATCATAATAAAAGGGCTGGGACATTATTCAAAACAGATCTGAGCATGCTTCATCACAGAATATTTTCTTAGGACAGGTGTTTTTATATTGCTCCATTGGTACAAGTCAATCTGCTTCATTACTTTTTGGTTAGTAGTAAATTAGTATATTCTCATTTCACCACTTTGTTAGCATATTCTGTTAATTAGGCAGATATATTCCACAACAAAGTGTATCTGCAAAAGAAAGTGGGAATATAACCAAACACTTGTACATTTTGGCTGTGCGACTGCTGCCAAAATCGGTGATACAGGAGTTAAATCTAAGACCGGCACCGCGGGACTAATTCATGTGCCTTCAGCTGCTTCCTCCTCAGTCATTTCTAGGTGTCTAAATGGCTCTGACTGTTTATTGTTTCAGTCTCAGTTCACATCCTCCCCGCAGCTCCTGGCTCCGCTGGCAGGAGGAGAGGAAGGCAAGGCCGAGCTGGGTTAAAGAAGGTGAAAAGGCACCATAACTCTCTTCGTCTCCCTCATCGCTTCTCCAGTTTTTTGAATCTGGCCTCTGTAAAGATAAAGATAAGGAAAGACAGGGACTTGATCACTCTGTAGCTAATGGCTGCTCATCATCAGGTAATGTTTGTCTGTCTTTCTAAGCTGTAATGTAGAAGTAAGTGTTTAGATATGGAATTGTCTGTGATGTCACAGCACCATCTGCTGGTGGACTTCATAATGCTGCGCAATATAAACTGACAGAGTTGGTGTTAGTGCCACCAGACAGACAAAGAGACTGTCATGTTTCTGCTGTCATGCAGAGAGTGTGCTCTCAATAAAAGTAAGAAGCATATTGTGGAATTACACTACACATGCTGATTACCCCATGACAGTAAGAACTACAAAACTACTATTAAACAACAGCAATGCAAATTTGTGACAGCCAATACCTTTTCAATAAAAGTTCAAATTTATTTGTGTCAACTCATTCTTCAGAAAAAATGGACAGACAGACAGACGGGAAAGGGAAAACACAAGAACACAAGGTAAATACCTTGTGTCCTTTGTCATATAATACAGGGTGATAAGAAACACAAACAATTAGAAGGGACACCATTGTCATAAGGAATTGTGATGTGATGTCCATTGTGCATGTGATTGGTTGATGGCTTTATTTGCAGTACAGAAGCTAAGAAAAAAAAACATAACTCATTTTGAAAAAAAAGTCACATTTTTAACCTCATAATATTCACATTCTGTCTGAAAGTACAACAAAAACAACTAAAAAAATACACTTAATCACAAGGGAAATCTGGTAAAGTCAGTCTCACGCCATAAATACTTAGAATTAACATATTATATACATTTCTGTAGACTAAATATGTCTTACCCAGTTTCTTGGAGTACGCATCCAGTTTGTAAGCAGCCTGTTCAAGTGAAGACACTTGCTCCTCAATTTGATTTATCTGGTCCAAGTAGGGCTGTAGGCTGGCATCTAAAGCAAACACATACCAGCCACATGTTCATGCTGGAGTGGTAGAACCAATATTTGAACTAGAAACACACAGAAATATAATGACACAAGTTTTTGTGCAGATAATGTATGTCACTCACACTTGTTATTGAGATCCTGCAGGTTACGGCTAATATTGATGCTGATGTCCTTCATTTCCATGTACTTCAGACTAGTAAGCTTGTTCATGTTTTCCAACAGACGGTAATCCTCGCAAGTTCCTGAACATTTGAGGATATGGAGAGAATATGCATGGGAAGAAGTAAAACGGAGGGATTGTTAGGCAAATGTGAAGAGGATAAGGATAATTTCCCTGTGTGTGCGGGGAAAAGATGAGAAAACAAGGACGTGTGTAATATGTGAAAAGACCTGTTAGTTCTCCTTGCAGGAAGACGGCCATCTTTTCAAACATATCTGTGCACAACTCATTGATATCAGGCTCTGCAGGCTCCACAGCCTCCTCTGCTGTCTCCACACCATCACCTGAACACAAGCATCAGGAGCAGGATGAACACAGTTTGTCAATCCAGTTTAAACGCTAAATGTAATCTTAGTGGGAAAAACAACAAAGATAAATATAAATACAAAACTACGGACTTCAACAATCATGCTAACTGTCACCAAAGGGTTATTGCATGCTATGTTAGCATTAGCAAGCTACGGAAGCTGGAAGGAAACATCACTCACTGTTTGTGCCAGGCTTTTTGAGAACTACCGCCGGGCTTTCGGCCACAACCTCCGGGCTTTCTGCATGACTGCTGGTGCTTGCCACCGGGTTCAGAGCCGCTGAATGGACCGTTGGTGCCCTGGAGATGCTGTCCATAGCTGCTGCGTCGTCGCCCGTTGCAGCCATTTTGTTCCTGTTTTGCCTTTCCTTTGTCACATGAGCTGAGTGCTCACGTGACGTCCGCCCGCCACTACGACCACCACCCGTACTCGCGCGCATTGCCACGCCCTGACGTTGTTTGAGGTTGGAACATGCGGAAATCAGTGGTTAATTGGCCCCTAGTCAGTAATAGCTTAATCAACTTTTTAGCGACGTGACAATGTTGCTATTATAACCAAACGAAAGTACTACACTTATAACTGTGTAGCTGTTAACTCATTGGCAGTGTTAGTGAATTTTAATCAGTTTTAGAAGCAGATTCTTACTCTGGTTTGATTTTGATGGTCCAGCCATTTACACTTGAATCTATTTAATTATCCAGTAATAAATAAATAAATAAATAAATAAGTACCAAGGCTTGGCTTTGGTCATCTGTAGGCTGCGGTGTTCCACAGGTAAAAATACAGACTTTTGCCATTTATGCAGGCTCAAAATAAAACTGAATAAATACATAAAATTAAAAAAAATAATAATAACAATTATAAAAGCTAAATGAATTTGCCAGTTTATAAAGTTTGTTATTCCAAAGTATTTTAATGGGGCGTTTGAATTTTATTTGTTATTCCACTAATGTGCCTACACATAGTATTCCATCTGAAAGAATTCACGTTTGCTGCTTTAAAATGCGCTGTTTCTTTTTTGCGATTGCTTTCATTTTAAAGCAGCTCTCTGTAACTTATAGATGCAAACGCAATGTGCAGCCTAAAAGCACACAGAGGAATAGTAGGAAGACAGATTGGCTACTCCTTTCAATATAGCAGCTGGTCAGTGAAATTCCTTTACAATTTCAGTCCCCATGGTACAAAATGCATGAGTGATTCCAGATGAGGTGATGGCTGTTTCCTTAGTTTGCAACACCGACACAGGCTCTTTTCCAACATTATTTATGATCATCACATGGATCTTACATTGGACTCCAAAACTACATCAACCTATTTTTCCTTGATACCTTATGATCATTTGAAAAACATACACATATAAACTTCTTCCAATGCTTAGGCTTATGTTTTATTGTCGAATAACAATGAGTAAACTGTGGTAATACTAATATAAGACATGTTTACAATAGAGTTCCAAAAACTTAATTGTTTTTTCGCACAAGTTGTTCTTTTAAATTAGATACCATAAGTTATTGTATTGCACCAATTGCACTGTTGCCCAGCTCATCTGAAATGACAGGAGATGCTACTCTCTGCAGCTGAATTAGCTCTGTCAAACCACTTCTTAAATTACTCTATAAACACTGGGCCTGACAGCAGCTTGAATTATAACACTATCATTACACTTAGCTGGAATAAGATGGAATAACAGGAGATGCATTTCTTTTATGCGTTTTAGAAGCTATGTCATCATTACGACAGCCAATTTCTTTCAGGGAAAAAAACTGATGAAAAGACATTATTAAAAAATTTACTCATAAATGATGAGACGGTGAATCAAAATTATGAGATATGAAACCATATTCTCATGTGTTTTTAATTTTGAATTATGCATAACCCTTCTCCCCTTTTCTCTTGCGAAAATGGGCTTCCATGCATAATTGATAGACCAGACAGTAAAACTGTTGTTAAATAGTAATTAATCCTGAAAATCATGGGCTAGGACTAGGACTTGTCCCTGTGCGCGCTCCCGCGAGGAGCATGCAGTTCCTGGCAGGCAGAACTCGGCATAACACCTGTGACGGCGCTGTAGTGGGGGAAGCCAGATCGTGACAGGCTAAGCAGCACTGGACTGTAAACATGGCGGCGTGCACAGCTACAGGGCTGTGCCGAACACCCCGTTACTATTAGCCAGAGAGACGGAGACACCCCAAAAATGGAGACCGAAGAGGAGCAGCACATAACGACGCTCCTCTGCATGGGTTTCCCAGACCCCGACGTAATACGGAAAGCGCTCCGGCTGGCAAAGAATGATATCAACGAGGCAGTGGCGCTACTGACCAACGAAAGCCCCGGACTCGGGTATGGATATGAGCCGATGGAGAGCGGGCCTGCCCCCGGCTTGGGCTCGGGTGGAGACGGGGAAAACAGCGGGCGGACTGGGACTGGAGGGTTCGATCCCCCGCCCGCATACCACGATGTAGTGGATAGCGAGGTAAGGACAACTTGCGTTTCGCCACGCTTCAACTGAAGGAGCGAGGGAGGAGAACATGGCTAATCGCAACTTACTAGGAGAGAGTGGGCTCGCCCATTTAACTAGCTAAACTTAGCAGCTTCAGTGCTATATGCACCGAGTCCAACGTGAGCTGTCAGAGCAGGAGGTGAAATACTCCCCAGTCCTACGGGACATGCATGCCACTGGCTCATAGTGACTAGAGAATTACCTGCTATCACGAGGCTTAGCTACTTGAATAATGGAGCTAAATAGCTATTCTAAACTTACAAGCTAACCCAGCTAGCTAGCGTTAGTAGCTGGCTAGCTAACGTTAGTTGGGAGTTGAAGGCGCCAGTCACTGGACCAGGTGTAACAGCACGCTTGCATCACTCTGGAGGATTGCAATCACATATTTAAACTGGTGGTAGTCTGGTTGTGGGTTATCGGTTCTATTACCGATTACCGATTCTATCTGCCTTATATAGGTTAGCTACCGTTAGCTGGTCTGTTGGCTGACAGCGAGAACCGTGCACATCTCCCACCGAGATTGCAGTCCACTCGAACCGGACTAAGAAGAGGTTTCGCAATGTTCTTGTCATACGTGGCCATTTTGATCATTCTTCTTTCCACATTTTCAGCTGTAAAATGTTAGTTTCTTGCATCACTTTATGATTTATCGTACAGAATCGCAGTGAGGATCGTGGCATTTGATGCTTTAAGGCCAGTCATTGGTTCTTGGGCAGCCATGTGATAAATGTCAGTTATTTTCCTGCAGGTCCTATCACTTCGTCCTAGTTTGCTGTGTTTATGTGGTGTTGTAACAGTAAAGTGCATTGCTTGCTGATAAATACTTGTCTACATACAGTAAATCATGGCAGAATCGCTTTGACTGACACCTCGAGGCTGTCTGCCTTCAGCAACTTGACCTCAAACCTGTTGCTCTCCGAGATCTCTCAAAACCTCGCAGGTGCTGTCAGAAGAGATCAGTGCTTTCTTAGAAAGTCATAAATCATTTGATCTGTATTCAGACTTTTCAACTACTTGTTGTATCTCTTTGATGGCAGTGCTGTTTCAGCTACTGTGATCAATCATAGGTGAGCAGAACAGGTAGAAATAAACTGCTCTGGTGGCAGTACCTGTTGGTCATTCCCTTTATATCTTCCTTCTCCACTCACTCTCTCACTGTTTTCACAATTTGATGCAGGCTGTTATAGTAATAATAGTATAAACAACAGTTGGCATTTGCTGTATGCAGAAAAAAGCACAACCAGTAGCATACACTTGTAGGTCACTGTAAATAATAAGCCTATTTTTGTAAATGTGCCAGTAATGGTACTCATCTTAAAGTGACTAATTTTCTCAGTTCATTAAATCTCTCTAAAAGCTGCCAACATTGTCTTTCCTATATGTGCCAATATATTGTATGTAACACAATCCAAAGAAGTCTAACTTCAACATGTTTTCCTATCTGGCCCAACTTTGTAATGAATTGTTTACGTATTTTTAAGCCGTTATTGTAACGCCTTTGTCTGCTCATGTATGTTATAGCAAAAATCACATTTGTCTTGAGATAGAGAAAGTGTCACTCCTGCATGCTATAATAAGTTTAAAACATGCAGTCTATGGGATAAGCTGCAAGGATGCAAGTGCTATATTTCCTTTCTTCTCTTCCTCTGTTTGTCGTATTTGTGCTTAAGAGGCATGTCATAGGTCTTTGGCCCCATGTTATGCTCCTAAATATAGCCCCACAGTCTCCCTGACACACGCAGACACATTGCAGTTTTTGAAGGGGTCCCAGGGGGGTTGCTGGGTGCATAGTAACAGAGTGGCACACTGTAACATACATGCACACTGTGCCTTTGAGACCTGAACCTTTCCTCTAAAGGCTTGAAACACTAAGTGATGTGCGGCCTATCTGCATGTTTAGTCTCCTGTTTGATGATGATTATGCATATTATGATTATGTTTTGTATATTGTATACAAAGATACCAGTAATATGCTGTAGTTCCTATTTAGATCAAAGCAATCTGTTTTACCTTCTCTTATTTGAACCAAGTGCTCTCTAAGGCTGGTGTTAGGTTAGTCTCTCTCTCTCTCTTCCTCCTTCCTCTCATCCATCTATCTGTCATTTCTAATTTTCTTATAAAGGGAAGGGATGAAATACGATGCTTCTTTGCTTTCTACTTCCGTTCACCCCCTCCTGTTCTCCTCTTCTTTATGTCCAGTCCATCACTGTATATTGTACATGTAACAGTATGCAGCACAGTAAAACATGCATTGAACACATTGACCATTATGTATGCTAACATGAGGAGATGTATCCGAAATTGTAAGACTTGAGCTAACTATATTTTGCCGTATTAGTATTTATTCTGTGCAGTGCCCACAGACAAAATGGACAAATGAACTGTAATAGGTTTGGTCATTTAAAATGTAGCAAGAGCTGAATCCTAGGGCTCAATCAGGAGATCAGCAGGTTAGATCTCCATAGAGTACTATGATCTCCTTAGAGTACCATGCTTTTATTAGTTCTTCACGTAATTACAGTGCAAACATAAATCAACAGTTGATTTCAAATTTGACATGCTTGAGTGTTGCACACGTGCACGTAATGGTCCACTGAGAGCAGCACTATTTCAGAGGCGGGAGATCTGCAGTTTAATCATGAATATTTGCATAACTTCATGAATATGTAAACAACTTTATGATGTAAATAATTCAATAATCCTTTGTCTGCTGTTGCTATCACCAGACGGACTCACAGACTTTACTGCCACTGGCCATTTTTGGTTGTTGCAGTAGCAGCAGTCTGAATCTGAACTCAGCATTTTGAACCATAAATGCAGATAAAAGGTTGACTTTTACTGAGTTAAATTTTAACATGCCTCTCATGATCTGCGCAGAAAAAAATCATGTGTAGCATCATACTGCTGACAAGATAGTGTCATATTATGTGGCAAAGTGTTCATTACATTGGACTTCAGGTCTTACACATCACAACCCCTTCGTTCAGTGAAACAAGCACATGTCTGGACCTGTTTGGAAAGCATCTTTGGAGGAAACAGATGGACAAAAAGATGGTGAGATGAAGGACAGATCACTGAGGAGAGAACACAATTTCCAAATGACTGCGGTCACTGTGGTCCTCCTGTCTGTCTTTCTCATTGCCCAAGGCCATTTGGATTATCCTCGCACAGAGGACATTTGCAGTGTCGCAAAGCAATGGTCGACACAGGGACCAGCTGCGTGAAATCACCCGTTGCATGAGGTTGCAATTTTGTCACGTACATATGTGTGTTTCCAGAGGAGCAATGATGAGAATGGGAACTGTTCCGGGGGCAGCATGGAGTTTCCCACCACCAACTTGTATGAGCTGGAGAGTCGAGTCTTTACTGACCACTGGTCCATACCTTACAAGAGAGAGGAGTCCCTGGGCAAGTGTCTCATCGCGTCCACCTGCCTCGCCCGGCACAGTAAGACCATGTTTGTGTGGGATGAAGTTTGTTTGAATCTTCACTTTTGAAGGTCTGCATTAAACTAAATTATCTCTGTCTGCGTAATTGTGTGGGCAGCATGTTTTGTTTGGACTGTTGGGTGCTTTTCACATGTTGTTATTTTGGACACTTGTATTACATGGCTCAATCTGTATCTCCTCTATCACAGCCAATTTTTTTTCCCCCATGCTGTGACGTGGGATAAACATGTGATTTCTACATCTCCCTCTGTCAGGTCTTGCTGACGCTGATGAGAACTGCAAGCGGTTCATGGATCGGTGCATGCCAGAGGCCTTTAAAAAGGTGCGCAATGAAGAAGCCCCAGACATCTAAGTGACTGCTTAGCACTTAATTAATCAACAAACATTGTGCCGACTTTCCTCCTTTCTGTCTGTTTTGTTCACCATCACCAGTTGCTGACCAGCAGTGCCGTACACAAATGGGGCACTGAAATTCATGAGGGAATCTACAACATGCTCATGTTGCTGGTGGAGCTGGTCGCAGAGAGGGTGAAGCAGGACCCTGTGCCTGTAAACCTGATGGGAGTCCTGACTATGGTGTGCTCTTTCTCACTCTCTGTCTCTCTTTATAATTGTCATTTAATGGCTTTCTACTTTCTTTTTGTGTACTTTTCTTGTTGAAGCCTAAACTATGAAGTAAATAAGTTACCACTGAAAACAATACAACATGTGGGAAACATAACTAACAAATATCCAGATTTCGCCAAATTTGAATTTAAATGACGGATCGTTATTATTACATGACACTAAAGCTCATCAGTACTTTCAATGCTCTGAATCAGCAAATGGCTTAGTTTGATTTGTGACATTGCATGGTGGAAATGTAGCAGGAGTATGTACGTATGTTCTGTGTTTTTGTTCCTGTGTTCAGGCCTTCAACCCCGATAACGAGTACCATTTTAAGAACCGCATGAAGGCATGTCAGAGGAACTGGGCGGAAGTTTTCGGAGAAGAGGCCAACATGTTTGCGGTCTCTCCCAGCAACACCTATCAGAAAGTAAGGGAAATCCAGTCTGTCTGGACTCTCCAGTAATTTTTCTCTTGGTGGTGTCGTGTGCCAATTTGTCCAGATGCTCTTGCAAGTATGTAAAGCTGTGCGAGTATTAATATACGCACTTCCTTATTAGCCTTTGTTTACGGTTCATAGTCATGTTCGGGGGCCGACAAGCCAGTTCTTCATCCCTAGTGTTGTGCAACAGAGCCACAGGGGCTCAGCAGAAAATGTGTGACTGACACACAACAGCTGTCAGAAAACTTACTCTGTGTGTGTGCGTGTGTGTGTGTGTTTTTTCTCTTTCAGGAGCCTCATGGTTGGCTGGTTGATTTAGTGAATCGAGTGAGTAATGAGCAGTCACCCTGATATTGTCTCCATGTACATGTGCTGTAGTTGTATCTCTTTTGCCTCATCTGACCTCTTTCCTGTCTCCTTTTCTGTCAAGTTTGGAGAGTTGGGAGGATTCACTGCCATCCAGACTAAGCTCAACACCGAGGAAATCGAGATAGCTGTAAGCGGAACCGTCCTTACTTTCATTTTTTGCCTTCCTTACAAATGGTCTGACGTATCTTTAGAGCGATGAAATAGTTCCCGCCCTGGTGATGGATGGAGAGACGTGCTGTAGGCAGACCATGAGACGGCCTATACAGGCAAAAGGTCACCATGTTTACCCCCACCACTCTCAGCTGCAGGGTGCTGAATGTCTCGCTCTCTTTCCCCTTCTCACTAATACTCACTTACACACAAACACACTCTCTCATCCTCCCGCTGTGTGATGGTTGAAATGCTCTGTTGTGTTATGTGTTCTGAGGCATCCTTGTACTGATGCTTCCTTCTGGGAACCTGGCCGGAACCGCAGCAGTGCATAGCCATTGATTCACACACATGCACACACACACACACACACACACACTCCCTCTAACCATTAGCATATTAATAAGGCAGAGAGTGTGTACGCGTCGGATACCTAACCTACTCGAAGCACAAGCGAGAGGGAGAGACTGAAAATGAAAGGAGAAAAGATAATGGGAGGAGTGCTCCCTCCTCTACTGACTCCCAGGGGTGACTCATTCAGTTGTCTGCCTTGAGCAGGAAGTCAAGTGCAAGGGAGGTAATTCACTGAGTGAATAGAGGAGGAAGGTGGAGGAGACGGTAGCTCCTCAGAGAGAGCCCAGAGGCAGAGATGGAAGAAAAGCCAGAAAAGAAGAGACGTGAACACAGGAACCATTCATGAAGCTCCCGTGATTTAGCAGCGAGTGACAAATGACAGCTGGGCTCCGGTGTTGGAAACTCAGCCTCACATCTGTTTACGCTCACTCCCGCTCACTCACGTGCAACAGTGAAAACGAATTATCAGTCTAAACACTGTTTGACCTCTGGCCTGAACACGTTGACATGAGAGGAGTGCTAGAGTGCACGTCTTTAATGAGCCTCAAAAGTGACGCATCTGTGGGTGTCACAAGACAGATTATGTTGACACTCTTACAAGAACGCAGAGGTGGACGCTTTTTGTTGTGTTTAGTCATACTTGGGTGGTATTGATAGGTGACTTCCTTTTTGGTTTGTGTCATGCCTGATTCGTTCTGTCTCTTCCCATTTGCCTGCACAGAGTGTGTCAGCTCTGGTCCAGCCTCTTGGAGTTGGTGCAGAATACCTGAACTCCAGTCTTGTCCAGGTGGGTTATCTTGTCTACACACACATACATATATACAAGCTTGATGGTACTATACTGACCCTTATCTGGTTATTTGAGTGTCCTTTTCTCAGTTATTTCAACTGCTGCGTCTGTGTGTGTTTGCACCATCTGTATTTCCCCTTCACATCTTATCTGTTTGTTTTCTGTCTAACCTTGTTCCGGTGTTGAAATCATCTGTTGTGTTTGTTTACGTGACCCTTGTGCTCCACTCTGATTTATATTCTATTTTTATTTGCTGTATCTTCTTACTGCCTTGCTGCTGCAGTGGCTCATTTTCCCTGCAGGGATTAACAAAGTTTCGTGTTGTTTTTCCTAGCCCATGCTTGATCCAGTCATCCATAAGATGATCACGTATGTACAGAACCTGGAGGAAAAGGACCTTAAAGACAAGGTAATGTTTTATATTTGTCACTCTCGTTGTGATTTTTGCACTTAAGTTTATAGAGAAAAGACGCAGCAGCAAAAACACTTGTGTCCAGTTCTTGGGAGTGCTACGTTTGACTTTTTGCACATTGTGGTCAGGAAGCCAGTGAGGGATCTTGTCCTTGTTGCTGCACTAGTGACCCCTGCAGTTTGATCAGGGCAGATTGTTCTGGTGGATTGCGTGAATCTTCCATTGTGAATCAGAATATGTGAGGATTTAAATTAAGTCCTTCAGATTTGATTGGATCACTCAAAAGTGGGCGTGGCCTACTGTATACAGCACAGTGCGGCGTGTCGAGACATACAGAGCTGTAGTTAGTAATAGAGCTGTGTATTCTATATTTAATGTATTACAGGAGGATAAAAGAGGGGGATTTTGCTGGAATAATACTCAAACATAGACATACTTGGGATATAACGGCAGATAACTGAAACTTGGAAAATGTGTTTTTATTTTACTGTATCTTAAAGAATTGCTCTCTGTGGCTTGGGATTTTACCAAGATGTCATAGCTAAGTTGTTCCTCATTTGTCTTTGAACCATAGCGTCTGGTGAGCATCCCAGACCTGCTGTCGGCCATCAAGCTGCTGTGTATGAAGTTCCAGAGGGAACTGGTTACTGTGGTGGATGACCTGCGGCTGGACACACTGCTGCGCATGCTCAAAACCCCCCACTTCTCTACCAAGATGAACTCCCTCAAAGAGGTCAGCTCTCATAGGATCTGAACCGTCAACTCTAAATTAGACGAAGTAGCTTTTTCCTGTTGTGATCAGTTGTCGAACTCCTCTCATGCTGTTTTTGTTTATCTTTTCCTCTCAGGTGACAAAGTTAATAGAGGAGAGTACAGTGTCGAAGACGGTGAAGAATGCCATTGACACAGATAAACTTTTGGACTGGCTGGTAGAGAACTCGGTCTTATCAATAGCACTGGAGGGTAAGAAAACACATCACTTCCTGGCACAAATTAATTAAAAGCAAGTGTGTCACAGAGTGCTTTGCAAAAAGCGTTGAACAAACAGTTAAACTTTGTAACCGCTTATGAACAAGACAGAAATGTTCATGCTTTCAGCCCGAGGTCCACTGTGCTCATTAGATATTTCTTTGTTCCAGGAAACATTGACCAGGCTCAGTACTGTGAGAGAATTAAAGGAATCATTGAGTTACTGGGGAGTAAACTGTCGCTGGACGAACTCTCCAAGATCTGGAGAATACAGGTCAGCGCCAGTGCACACATCACAGCAACAGCAACACAGTCAGGACCGTGTTATTTATTACACTGTCATCAAGCATGTCCAGCTGGTTTGTCTGTGTTTAATTGTTAAATTGAGCTGTTGTTATATATATAATTTTGACAATGACAGATGTTGAAAAGGCAAATGTCCTCCTATTTGATTGATCTATTGCTTCTTGTGTGGCCATTTCAGGCGGGCCAGTCATCAACTGTGATAGAAAACATTCATACAATCATCGCTGCTGCTGCTGTGAAGTTTAGCTTCGATCAACTCACCCACCTCTTCGTCCTCATACAGAAGGTCAGTCCTGTCCCTGTGACATTTTGGGAATAAATTGGCGGAATGAGAAGTGGTGTTTAAGTGTACGGTATGAATAACAATCTGTTACTCTGCATGTTGGTCAGAGCTGGGAGGTTGAGAGTGACCGCGTGAGGCAGAAGCTGCTCAGTCTGATCGGGAGGATCGGCAGAGAGGCTCGCTCTGAAACCACAACTGGAAAGGTGTGTCGGTGCATCTGTCATTCAAACAGATGAGGAAATCTACAGTATGTTAGGTTTCATTATTACAGTGAAGTCTGACTCATCCTGTGTCTGCATGCATCTGTTTAGGTGCTGGAGGTGCTGTGGGAGTTGGCTCACCTCCCCACCCTGCCTACCAGTCTAGTTCAGCAGGCATTGGAGGAGCACCTGGGGATTCTGAGCGATGCCTACGCTGTCAAGGAAACCGTGAAACGCAGTTACATCATTAAGTGTATTGAGGACATTAAGAAGGTGAGACACACATGCTACAAAGGCTCAGTATTGTCTTTATGGATGTGGGGGCTGGTGTTTATTGCAGTTTCATGAGGTCACTCCAGGATCAGCTCTAAATGGGAATGTACTTATTGTTTCTTCTGGTATTTGCGTATCAGAAATCTGAGACTGTTCCTTGCTCAACATGTTTACTGGAAACACTACATTGGGCCCCTACATTTTTCTCCCTGCTGTGACAGTTTTGTTCTAAAGTTAGCATGTCCTTGTTAGTGCTGCATATTACCCTTCAACCCCAGTTTGTCTGCATCTCT
Source organism: Chelmon rostratus (assembly GCF_017976325.1). Taxonomy (NCBI): domain Eukaryota; kingdom Metazoa; phylum Chordata; class Actinopteri; order Chaetodontiformes; family Chaetodontidae; genus Chelmon; species Chelmon rostratus. The sequence goes on from NC_055661.1 coordinate 24,441,811, forward strand.
TCCATCTGAGTGTGTCCCAGCCTGCCATCCATGGAGCAGCAGTGGGTTTATGGAGATGAGGCTAAATAACAAGTGCCATGAGTTCATTATTCATTCCAAAGCTTTTATTTTTTTTTGAAAGTCAAGAAAAAAAGCCTGATTTTTCTCTGTGACCACGCCAGAAACACTGTGACACTACAGAGGCCGGTGCCACCCAGTAACTCCCCTTTTTATCCTCTTTCTCCATCTTCCTGTTCCACTGCTCTGCCTCAGATACCCGAATCAACTTGGAGCTTGTTTATCAAGATGCTTACAAACTGATTGTGCATCATTCCTTCATATTCATGTGTGCATAAAATGACTTGTCAAATCATTTTTACAGATTCAGGAAAACTACACATATTATGATTCAACTCATTCAATTCAGTTCTTTAAAGGAGAACCTTTCACTTTTATTGATTAACATTATTATCAAGAGTCAACACTTTCTTTTTAACCCCACATGTAGCACATAGATGTTTACTAAATGGTATCACACACTGTGATACAGTTATAAGCAGATATAAGTGTTTATTAAAGTATATGTCTAGATCTATAACTCCTCCCATGTGGAGGCTGGTGCATAAAGAGGTATTGAATAACCCATTCAAGCACAGTTGTGATAGTGTAAAATATGTCTTTATAGGATGTGAAAAAGTGAAATTGTTAACAAATACTGTGCATTAATGTCCTTATATGTGATTACAATTATATTATTGTGGTATAAACCATCTTTTAAATGACTATATGGTGCCTAATAGGGATTTAAAGTGTATTTAAAGAAAGCAATGACTAGTAAACTGTGCTTTTATTGTGCAGATCCAAACTGCAGAGCAACAACTTTAAAGGAAACTAGACTTGATTTAAAATAATAAGCATAGTTACAACAGAGCAATGATGTTTTTAGTTTGATCTGTGCTTTTCTTGCTTTGACATGATGTCAAAATAACCACTATGGAAAATACCTGTTTGTTTGTAGCCACATATCCTGAACAAAAAGTACTTCTCAGCCTTATAAATCTCACTTGTTATTGGGTGTATACACACACATGTGTGCAGATGTCCCACCTCAAATGAAATGTATGTTTCTAGACTCACACTCAGGAGGACAGTAAAGGCAGCGACACTCAAAGCTCATTTCTTACGGGCACTTGGGGCAAGAAGAAAGCAAACTCTTTGGCCAAAGTAAGAGAAGAAGCCCATATAACTTATAATTCCACTGACCAATGCGTATCCAATCTTGCTGCTTCACACCTGCCAAAACCAATCGTGGAGGAGGGCTTGACCACAGAGGTGTTTCATTGGTCACAGGTCAATCATTTCACACTTGATTGTAACATGAGGTAGTTTAACCAGGTGTAAGTTAATCTTCTGCTTGCCTCACTAAGAGGGCTTTGGCACTGACTAATGATTACACAGTGGTGTTGATCTTGTCCTGGGTGAGAGCTGGCTGAATTAAACGAGTGATTTACCTGCTGGATGAATGGTCAGCTTTGGTGGAAGTGCTATCACATTTACTCATGCAAAGAGGAATGTATTCAGAGCCTTGGATATATAAAAGAAGGGCATGTTTGATATTTGATTTGGACTTTATACACAGAACAAATTCAAACCTGAAATTTTAACAGTGCTTTGACTCAATGTCAAATGTTTAACATCCCTGGCTCTGATCTTTCTTTCTCATGTGTACACAGCTACAAAGACAGCGGGTCTGTGATGACAAAATCTGATTCGCAAAGACCATCGCAGCTCTCTGTTTTTGTAGCATGTGTTTGCGTGCTCATTCTGCTTTAGTGGACATCATTATGTGGTGTGTGTGCGTGCGTCTCTACAGGCTTCTCAGCAGAGCAGTCCTCAGGCAGTGTGGGTTGTTCCTGCTCTCCGTCAGCTGCACGAGATCACGCGTTCTTTCATCAAGCAGACCTATCAGAAGCAAGACAAGGTAACACAAAAGCACGCATGCGATGGAAGACACAAACGCATCATCAAAAATGCATAGTGGTATAGTCAGTGCTGCTACGATAACCTTTCCCTGCCTCCCCGTAGAGCATCATCCAGGACCTGAAGAAGAACTTTGAGATTGTGAAGCTGATCACGGGATCCCTCGTGTGCTGCCATCGGCTGGCTGTGACCGCCGGGGGAAATAACGGCCTCTCAGGCTCAACTCTGGTGGATGGACGATACACCTACCAGGAGGTTCGTCCATAGGTGTATTTCCACTGCAAGAACTTTCCCCAGGGACTAGGAACCTTTGGAGGCTCTTAATGCATTTCCACTGCAGGGACCAGGGTATAAATGAAGTCAGGGGACATTATTTCACCCCCCCAATAAAGTCAGGGGGGCTACTTTCCGAAAGTAAAAGAGCTTTAAGAATTGGGCTTGCAATGCTGAACATTTCTGCACTTTTTATATCAGTCGCCATTGTTAAGAACCTGCAGCAGCAAACCAGTTTGTTCTTTGATCATTGCTGATTTTCTCTCATAAGCTTTTTAGTCTTTTTTAAATTTCAAATATTAGGAGTCAGTTGTTTGAATTTTTATTAATCATCTTTACTGAATTGTGAAACTCTTCATCTCATAAAAATGATTGCTATCATAATTCCTAATTTAACAGATATGAATAATGTAATTTGAGGCATACTGTTATCTGAGCTTGATGTAATCAGACTTGCAGTATGTAGCACAGTGTTAAACAACATGTTGACAGTGTGTGTTTGAGGGTCATAATGATGTGTTTATCTGAATCTTATGTTTAGTATCTGGACAGCCACCTGCGCTTCCTGGCCTTCTTCCTCCAGGAGGCCAGCCTCTACCTGGTCTGGAACAGGGCCAAGGAGCTCTGGGAGTGCCTGGTGTCGGGGCCAGATGTCTGTGAACTTGACCGTGAGGTATGAAAACAGTTATGCAAAAGAAGCCCTTGTCCTTGGCTGCTTGTTTGTAATTGCAAGTGCCTTTCTCTGGATGACTGCTCAGGAGGAACAGGGGCACTGCAAGCATTTTCCATTTGCTCCACTCAGGAGCGTTCAGGCAGGTACAAAAACACATCGTACACGTACTAATTAAGTAAGCATGTTAAGTTATTTTATTTCAAGAAGCGTCCACCTTTAAACTGGTGTTTAGCATGTAAAAATATTTTTTACACTTTTCAATGCCTAAAAATTATGAAATGCTTCACAATGAAAAGATTCAGAAAAGACCGTCAACAAAATAAAGTTGAAGTTTTAATCAGCCAATCAACTGCTGTCTATTGCCTCAACGTTATGTCAGTTCATGCCATTTCTTGATGCCCTTCATTTGCTGGTGTTTCGAGCAAAGCACTTAAGCCACACATTCAAGCGGTAGAGGATGCACTCTGTACAGATCAGTATTCTAGTTTGTGTGTGATTTTGTTGGGAGCAAAACTTCACTGATTTAATTTTTTGCACTGACCCCGAGCAGCCTTCCTCTTTCCCAGTATGGAATCTGGTCTTTGCACCCCAAGTCCTGTATCCAAATTCAGTTTAATTAAGCTTAAACACGGTGTGTTTCGATGTGTGCAGATGTGTTTTGAGTGGTTCACCAAAGGGCAACATGACCTCGAGAGTGATGTTCAGCAGCAGCTCTTCAAGGAGAAGATCCTAAAACTGGAACCCTATGAGATCACCATGAACGGTGAGAGACTTTCCAAAGAGATGCACTATTGACGGCAACGCAGCCTTTCAGGATGAGTTTATGAATAATTTGTGATCCAGCAGTTAAAATGTGTGCTGTGTCTCTCAGGTTTCAATCTGTTTAAGACCTTCTTCGAGAACGTTAATCTGTGTGACCATCGCCTCAAACGCCAGGGAACTCAGCTGGTCAGTCCTTCCTCACATGCTTACCTTCATGTTGTTTTTTTTACCAGCGATGTGCTGCTTTCTTTGTGAGTGAGAGCTGAAATGCACTGAAAATATGTGTAGAGGTAAATCACATCTTTGTTGACATTTATATTTAATGAATCACGTGGTGTGATTTCAGTGTGTGGAACGCCTTGACCTGGCAGGGATGGATTTTATCTGGCGCATCGCCATGGAAACCCCTGATGAAGAGATAGCCAATGAAGCAATCCAGCTCATTATTACATATAGCTACAACAACCTCAATCCCAAGATGAAGAAGGTCAGTATACCTGTGTGTGCACCCACAGACTCCTGCGGCCCTGTGGTTCTAGCCGTCCCGTCATGTGTGTGTCATTATCTGAGAACAACAGTGGAACTTAAAGCATTGACAATGATCTCTCTCTTTATGTTGAGTTTGGTGGCTTTGGACAAAAGCGGTTTGAGCAACATCGCCACATGTCATAAAACTTTTTATCCGGCATTTTTAGACCTATGTTACATGTAAGCCTACAACTAACAGATTCAGTTGCTCAGTTATTGTAATTTAAGGTGAGAAAATTGAAAGTTGTAATTTGAGAAAGCTGAAGTTATCATCCTAACAAATATTGTATGCTTCGATTGTTTTTGTTCTGGGGTCAGTTCTTTTCCTTTTCTCTTTGACGATCCTGCCCCAGTATTAGCCATAGCCACAAATATAACATCAGAAGCAAAATTATCTAAAGAAAAACCTCCTGCTTCCTTTTCACTGGCCAACATGCCACCCACTGCGAAAATATAAAGACAGACTCTTCTGATCGGTGTGCTGTAAATCGTTTTGTCTGATTTTGCAGGGAATCTGACCTGTAACAGGCATCAAGATTAGGGTCTATAGAAATAGGCGATCTTCATGCCGATTGTCTTGTTGCTTATGTAGTTCATATAGAGACAACAATATTTCATTGAGATTGTTCCACAAGCAGTTGAAAAACTCCTTGTAGTACATTTAAAATGCTGCCATCTTGTTTAAAGCCATCATTTTACTCTGGATTAGGTGATTTATAGGCACAGATTGTTGTAAGTGGTGACTTTTGAGAATAGGAAAAGAACAAAAACTGGATGTTCTCGAGCAATTCCGGTGTTTTGAAACTTTAAACCAAATATAATAACAACTTTTCTTCCTTACAGGATTCTGTGTCTTTGCACAAGAAGTTCATTGCTGATTGTTACAAGCGACTGGAAGTAAGTAGTGGAATATGTTGGCGTTATGAGTGATTGTGCCATTAGAAATCGACAATCGAAAGCTCATTTTTGTTTCTCTCTGTTTCTCAGGCAGCCAGCTCAGCCCTGGGCGGGCCGACTTTGACACATGCTGTTACTAGGGCAACCAAGATGCTGACAGCCACTGCCATGCCGACTGTGGCCACGTCTGTACAATCACCATCCAGGTACAGAGGGGGGTTTGGGTAAGAACATAGTTTCTAAAAAAATATTTAAACTTGTTTTTTTAAGAGCGTTCCTTCTCATAGGTCTTACTAACTAGTCATCATAGAGAGTAAATGTGTGTTTAACTACTATAAAACACACACAAGTAACTTTTTGTTTATGTTCACTTTTAGATCTACTAAGCTGGTGATAATCGAAAGACTGCTGCTATTGGCTGAACGCTATGTCATCACTATAGAGGTAGGCCCTGTCTTCTTCACTTATATATTAATATATGAAAACACGGACACAGTCGTAGACACTAATTATGCTGAATAGTTTTAGCACAATAAAAAAGACGGAGCATCCCTGGAAGGAGCATCAATGAGATTTGTTGTTTGTATGTTTCTATGTAGGACATGTACTCAGTTCCTCGCACTATTCTACCTCACGGGGCCTCGTACAATGGACACCCCGTCACGCTTCACATCACCTATGAGTCAACCAAAGACACTTTCACCTTAGAGGTACTGTTAAACCTTTCCTTGTGCCCTGTGGCACACCTTTGTCATATAGAGTTACATCTACAGAGGAAATAACCCTGCTCTGTGTGTGTGTGTCCTGCAGACCCACAGTAATGAGACAATAGGAAGTATCCGGTGGAAGATTTCTGAGCACTTGAGCTGTCCAGTGGATAATGTCCAGATCTTTGCCAATGACAGTGTGGTAAGTCATAATGTTATTCTGTAAGTGACAGGCACTGTGTGTTCCTCTTTTCGGTTTTAAATATATAAAGTATTTTACCCCTCTTTCAGTCATGTGTCTCCCCTGAAGCCAGTACACATAACAAACTACAAATCAGTGCCCAGTAAATTCTTCTAGGCAGGGTGCCCTCTCCTCTTTGTTCATGGCGTGGTCCGCCTCATCCATTGTGTGGCAGGGGAAATATAGCCCCTCTTTCTCTCTGTTTTCTCTCACTCCATCTCTTCACTTCTCCTCCACCACGTGTTAGCTGACAATGAATCGGGACCAGAAGCTGCTGTCCCAGCTTGGCTTCAGTGATGAGCAGAGCCTGACAGTGAAGAGCTCGGGCACTGGCACTCCCTCCGGCAGCTCTGAATCCTCGGCCTCCGCCTCCAGCAGTTCCAGCTCGGCTGTCTTCAACTCGGCCTACGCCTTGGAGCAGGTACCAGCCCAGACATGGCTGTACCCTTGCAAAGCCGCACTCAGGCTTACGTCAGTTGTGACACACTGTGTCTGCGTTTTTCTGTCTCCAGGAGAAGTCCCTGCCCGGTGTGGTGATGGCTTTGGTGTGTAATGTGTTTGAGATGCTTTACCAGCTGGCTAACCTAGATGAATCCAGGTAAGTACACCTTGTAGACAACAACAAAGAAAGAACTGTATATTTATGGTTTATGGTATCATTAATTATATCAGTGTGATGCCATCTGTTTGTATATAAAAACACTGCTATGAAAGCCAGAACACAGACATGCTCCCCCACACTGCTACGTTTATGTGTTTATTTTTCTTACCTTAATGCTATAAGGTTCACAGTTCACATTGATGCTACACAGCTCTTCTGTGAAACGAGTGTGTTGACTGGAATATTTAATTGATGGTGCATTAATTATATTATCTTATGAGCTCCTCAGTTCAACAGGTTAAGCTCAATGTAACGCAGTGAATATGGCAGCTTTCTTCCTTTGTAATCTCCAGGATCACTCTCCGTGTGAGGAAGCTGCTGCTGCTGATTCCGACAGATCCAGAAGTGCAGGATGCTCTTGACAACTTTGTTCCCAAAGAATCCAGCGTCTGGAGCCACCAGGTACATCAAACTGCCAATAAGTTTATATGGGTCTTGCCCTAACTCTGTGATTTACAAATTTTGTCCTCCATCTGTTTCTCTTACTTTCTAAACTCTGTTTGTGTCTCTTTTCTATAGAAAACACTGTTCCAGGGTACAGGCTCTCGTTCTCCATCTATGTCCTCCAAGCAGCAGCATCAGCCCAGTGCCGCTTCCATCTTGGAGTCCCTCTTCAGGTCCTCAGCCCCGGGCATGTCCACATTTAGAGTGCTATACAACCTGGAGGTACGCACACCCCCATTAAACGCAGTCAATCACTACACCCCACCTATTCTCAAACTTGAACGGTAGACATCTGTTTTCCTCCCTCCTCTCTCTCTCTCTCTGCTAGGTGTTGAGTTCAAAGCTCATGCCCACATCAGATGATGAGATGGCCAAAACCAGCAGCAAGTCCTTCTGTGAGAACTTCCTTAAAGCAGGAGGCCTCAGGTAACTGTGGCATGCATCAGCAGACTTGTCAAACTGTGTCACATACTGGCACATATTAGCCACTTAGCATATGCTTTCATCCAGATGTGTCCTTTTTATTTTTAGTTCTGACAGTCGTATGTATTTCTCTGTGTTTCCTCTGCAGTCTGGTGGTGAATGTTATGCAGAGAGATTCCATCCCATCGGAGGTGGACTATGAGACCAGACAAGGAGTCTACTCAATCTGTCTTCAGTTGGCCAGGTGCAAAATGTCTCTCTCTCAGACACACACACACTGGGTCACATATCACGTTAGACTAAATACTCAGTTGGCTGTGTGTTGCAGGTTTCTTCTGGTTGGCCAGAGCATGCCAGCAGCGCTGGATGATGATGTCATCAGGGATGGCGAGGCGCTGTCATCTCGTCCGTTTCGTAATGCTGGACGGAGTGGACGACAGCTGTCTCTTTGTGGAACTCCAGAGAAGTCCTCCTACAGGCAGATGTCTTTGTCTGAGCGTTCCTCCATTAGAGTCGAGGAGATCATACCTGCTGCTCGTGTAGCTATTCAGGTATTCGAAACAAAAACACTTTCATTTGAATAGTATAAGTATTGAGCTGTTTCCATATTCCCCAATCCACCATTCAAGACCAGGATTGATCATCTAAGTCTGCAATATTTCCCTCCATCTCTTTTCTAGACCATGGAGGTGGGTGACTTCACCTCCACTGTTGCCTGTTTCATGCGTCTGACCTGGGCAGCCGCAGCGGGCCGATTGGATCTGGTTGGCAGCCCGCAGCCAATCAGAGAGACCCACAGCTCCCTTCTGCCACAGGGGGTCCGCACCAGAGTCAGCAGCACAGGTGAAACAGAAAACAAACTTTCATTATTATTATTGCAGTTGCAAGTGCTTCTCATTCTCCACAAGGTGCTCACATACAAGCTGAGAATGTGTTGGTGTAGCGGGTGCAGCTGTGGTGATTACCCTGTGAAACTTCATTCCTGATCTGTGCTCACGGTCGAAGCATTTCCGGTGCCGCAAACAAAAGCAAAAGGATCAGAAGTAAAACAGATGTCTTTGTGTGTTTGTTTGCAGGAAGTAACTGCAGCTCCAGCAGTGAGGGCGAGACCACGCCAACAGCGTTGCATGCAGGGATATGTGTCAGACAGCAGAGTGTCTGTATCAAAGATGCCATCATCGCCAGAGAAGCTCTGTCACTGCTGGTTACCTGTCTGCAGTTACGCTGTCAGCAGCTATGTAAGACTCCAGAGTAAAAATACACTACAAGCATACACATTCACTTTAAATTGTATGAGTTCACTGTACATTGTCCTTAGCCTCCCTCTGTAGTGGCATAATACTGTAATATGTACATTTTCTTTAGTATGCAGGCTGTGTAATTGCTGGTCTGTGTCAGACCTCAGCAATGACACTAAATCCTCTTCTTGGTTTCTATATTCAGGTTCTTTTTACAACCTTCCCTCCGTCAATGATTTCATCATCGATATTCTGCTGGGATCTCCTAGTGGAGAGGTAAACAACACCCTCTTTTCGTTTAATAGACTGCACAGAAGAAGTGCATCCCAAACATTGCTGTGTGTGTGTTCACACTGGTGGTTTCCGTCCCTGCCTCCACCAGATCCGCCGTGTAGCTTGTGATCAGCTCTACACCCTGAGCCAGTCTGACACCTCAGCCTTCCCCGAAGTCCAGAAACCCAACTTGTTCCTCCTCTCAGTCATTCTCACTGCTCAGCTGCCACTCTGGAGTCCTACGTCGGTCATGAGGGGGGTCAACCAGAGGTACTTCAGCCAGAAACATGCAAAATATACATGACTGAAACCAGCAGAGATCTTGTGTTGATGTTGTTTTTTTCTGATCAGGCTGCTCTCCCAGTGCACTGAGTACTTTGACCTAAGATGCCAGCTTCTGGATGACCTAACCAGTAAGCCAATACATTTTCTTTTCATTCACTTTTTTCAGTACCTAGATATGAAGTATTGATCCAGATGTAAGAATTGATGTAATAGAGAGGTTAGAGCCTCCTCTTTCAACCATTAAAGGTTTCTCTCTGCCTTGGATTCTCTCTCCACCTCCTCCAGCGTCAGAGATGGAGGTGGTAAAAGTGAGCGCCGCCACCATGCTGGAGGACGAGATCTCTTGGCTCGACAACTTCGAGCCCAGTTGGAGCTCTGAGATGGAGACCAGCCAGGCGGACAACATCCTCCTGGCAGGACACCTCCGCCTCATCAAGACCCTTCTCTCACTCTGTGGCAACGAGAAGGAACATCTCGGTGAGCACATGCAACGATACGTGCACACATACCTGCAGCCATTAAACACAGTGTTGAGTATGTAATATGAGAACGTGTGACGCTTGTTTTCAGGTCCATCTCTGATCCAGCAGCTGTTGGATGACTTTCTGTTCCGAGCCTCGCGCATCATCATCAACAGCTCAAACCCCACACCCTCCCCAGCCCCCAGCCATGACTTCCACCCCAAGTACGGCATGTTAATCCAGTCTATCAGACACATTTTAATATTTTTGCAGCAGTGGACAAAACCCCTGCAAACCGCTAGCTTAATCCTTGTCGTCTTCTTCATGTGTGCCTGGTCAGGTGCAGCACAGCCAGCAGCAGGCTAGCAGCCTACGAGGTGCTGGTGATGCTGGCAGACAGCTCTCTATCAAACCTCAGGCTCATCACCAGAGAGCTGATGTCCATGCACCACCAGTCTGATCCCTCCCTCTGCAAGGAGTTCGATGTAAGACACTGATCAAAATAACATTTCTCTCTACATAATTATGTTGTAGCTGTGAATCTAACTCTCTGTGTGTCTCGCTCAGTATCTACCCCCCGTAGAGAGCCGGTCAGTTTCAGGTTTTGTGGGGTTAAAGAACGGCGGAGCCACATGTTACATGAATGCTGTGTTCCAGCAGCTCTACATGCAGCCCGGTCTACCAGAGGTACATGTGTTTTCTATCTGCTGTTTACCTACTATGGTCACCAGAGGGCAGCTGCTCTTTGAGTCCAGACTGAGTTCCACACAGTGAATCCTATCACAGTGAGTATGTGTGTCTGGTTTTAAGGCTTTCCTGTCCATTGAGGATGACACCGATCAGCCTGAAGAGAGCGTCTTCTACCAGGTCCAGTCTTTGTTTGGACATCTGATGGAGAGCAAACTACAGTACTACGTACCTGAGAACTTCTGGAAGGTAACAGTTGGGCATTGTCATTAAGTTGAAAGTGAGAGTTTATTCACACAGTGAACAAAAAACAGTGTCAGTAGTTTGTAACAAGCTGTGGTGAGTTTGTCTAATTAAGAAAACTGATCAGAGTGCTGATGATTTAATATGTTCTGCTGCATATTTTAGTTTTATTCAGTTCGTTACAAAGCTGTTGTCCATGTGCAAATGTGTTATGTCTGTGGCAGATCTTCAAGATGTGGAACAAGGAGTTGTATGTAAGAGAACAACAGGATGCTTATGAGTTCTTCACGAGCCTGGTGGACCAGCTTGACGAGCACCTCAAGGTAAAACTCACTCCCACAATCATTTAAAATAAAAAAAAAGACACCAGCTGAGTATTTGTAACACGTCTTAAGTTATGATTATATGATTAACGATAAAACCCCTTTTCCACCAGAAAATGGGTCGAGAACAGATCTTCAAAAACACATTTCAGGGAATCTTCTCCGACCAGAAGATTTGTAAAGACTGTCCTCACCGGTAAGCAAGAGCTTTCTTTCTAAGTGTTATTTCATTTTGAGATGCATCACAGATAACTTTCAACCTTATGCCTTTTTATTACTCAGATACGAGCGTGAAGAAACGTTCATGGCTTTGAACCTCGGAGTGACGTCTTGTCAAAGTTTAGAGATCTCCTTGGACCAGTTTGTTAGAGGAGAGGTGCTAGAGGGCAGCAACGCCTACTACTGTGAGAAATGCAAGGAGAAGGTGTGTATAGTGCTGTGCATGCTTTCATTCTGCCACACTGATATCATGTGTACTTACAATGTGTACTCCTGTCCATCTGCACAGAGAACCACAGTGAAGAGGACTTGTATCAAATCCCTGCCCAGCGTTCTCTGTATCCACCTCATGCGTTTCGGCTTCGACTGGGAAAGCGGACGCTCCATCAAATACGATGAACAGATTCGGGTGTGTATTTCTCGTCACAAATCTCCACTCAGTGGGATGCACTGGTTTTGCTACACCCCAAAATCCCAGAAGTGTAAATCTGATTTCTATGAATTCTGTATTGTTGCTGCACAGTTCCCCTGGGTGCTGAACATGGAGCCCTACACCGTCGCTGGAATGGCTCGCCAAGACTGCAGCGGGGAGGGTGGCGAGGGGCGAGGCGATGGGACCTCAGGAGGGTCGCCCAGGAAGAAAGTCACGATCTCTGAGAACTATGAACTCGTGGGAGTGGTTGTCCACAGCGGCCAGGCACATGCCGGACACTATTACTCTTTCATTAAAGATAGACGGTAAGAGACTCTGTAGTGAAGTTCCTCCTGCTGATTTAAAGGGCTAATCCCTGAAAATCAAACACATTTCTGGTTTCATGTGCTTACCAGAGCTACGTGCTGCTCTCTGATCAGATTTTCCAGCTCCTCTTCCGACTTTACATAAGAAGCGCATAGCCAGTGATTAGCAGAGCACGTTAATCCGTTGCTTTAGCTTTCCAGGCAGATTTTAAAGGACCTCCTTGGGGCAAATGAATGCAGCATCAGACTTTGTGTGGGCTGTCCTGGTTTAGTTTGTAAGCATCTCCAGATGTCTGGCTCTGGAAGGCAGGAATGCTCACTGAAGAAGTGGAATGTAAAGAAACCACAGGAGCTAATATTTGGCACCCTTCTCTCGCTCACTCGCTCGTTCCTATCCCCACTTAAGACTACAACAAAGAAAGTTTGTTCTCAGGACGCTGACGCTCCACGAAATTTTACACATTCTGGAGCTGCTTCGAAGTCCGTTATTTTTGTCAGTAAGAGATCTGTGATCTGATCTTTGGACACCAGACAGGCTGGTTGGCATACAGGTGGACACCAGGGCATGCTGACAAACGTGCTCTGCAGTATGTTGACCAGTATGATGTGATAGAATCTTGTGAGAGAAAAGACCCTGTTTTTGTCCCGTCTGCTACAGAGTCAAAACAGTGCATACATGTTTTTTTATGGATGCTTTTTTTAATTAATGATTGAATTATTATTCATTCAAGCATATGCTGAGTTTCCAGTTCTGAGGGAGCGAATTGGGATGAATCTGAATCTAATCTAATCTTGTCCTCATCTCTCAGTGGTAGCGCCCGCGGACGTTGGTACAAGTTCAACGACAACGTGGTGGAGGAGTTCGATATGAATGATGAGACTCTGGAGTACGAGTGCTTTGGTGGAGAGTACCGTCCCAAAGTTTATGACCAATGTGAGTGGCATACATAACCTCTTTGTAATAAAGTGCATTCAGTCGCTAAACATAACAACCACAAGTTGCCATCTTAAAAGTTCGAAAATATCAGAAGAGTTCATTAATATTTCTGTATTTTCATTCATGTGTGTTTGCAGCCAACCCATACCCTGATATGAGGAGGAGGTACTGGAACGCCTACATGTTGTTCTATCAGAAGATCAGTGACCAGAACTCGCCCGTCCTGCCCAAAAAAAGCAGAGTCAGCATCATGAGGCAGGAGGCTGAGGACCTTACACTGTGAGTGAACCGCCTTCCATACACTACATTCACGGCGTCACTGTGACATTATCATGTTTGGAGATCAGAGTAATTCATAATGGAACACTGTTAAAAAAAAAAAATCAGCCTTTATTAATATCTCCAAAAAACTTCAGCGGTGCAACAACCAACCTGTCAGTATCTATGCTGTGTGTCTGTATTTCCCAGATCTGCCCCGTCCTCTCCTGATGTTTCACCACAGTCCTCTCCTCGCCCCCCCAGGGCCAACAACGACCGCCTCACCCTCCTCGCCCGCCTGGTCCGCAAGGGAGAGAAGAAGGGCCTGTTTGTAGAGAAGATGCCTGCCAGCATCTATCAGGTAGAGCGATGACTTGGAGAAACAACACGGAGGTCGCTGGGAAGAAAGTCACAACCATTGCTCTGTTAGTGAGGGAGGGAGAGCAGGGTTCATCTGACCTCTGGGTTTGTGTTTTGTGTAGATGGTGAGAGACGAGAACCTGAAGTTCATGAGGAACAGAGACGTCTACAACAGCGACTACTTCAACTTCACCCTCTCCCTGGCCTCCGTCAATGCAGTATGTGCTTCTGCTTGATTTTCCTGGATGGAACATAGTAGAGCTGCTCACTGATGTTCAGCCTGATTTTATGCAGCAAATATTGAAGTCATGAATATTTCTCTCAGTTTTCGGAAAACAAATATTCCCTTCTACATTTGCATCGTGTTTGTTTTACTTTTTCCCTTTGGTGCGATACTTTTTGTGGTAGATACAGCAAGAATCCCTGTTTTCGCTCACACCAATCAAATGTCTGCTTGACTGCTTTTTCAATTCACCTTTGGCTTTGATCGCACAAGTCCATGTTGGTCATTCAAACATTGCGAGTGTGATTTGGTGGATTGCGTGAAATGAAAGCGCCACACTGAGGCTACCAGGGAGCTGGAATACATTATTTATTACAGCAGTATAGCTAAACATCACAGCAATAAATCACAGGCAGTGTGATCGTCAGTGATGAGTTTGTGGCTTCCAGACAAAGATATTTGTGTGTGTTGCAGACAAAGCTGAAGCATCCAGACTACCAACCTATGGCCAAAGAGAGTCTCCAGCTGGCTGTGCACTTCCTCTTTCACACCTACCTGCACACCAAAAAGAAACTCCGGTATGCCAGCACATACATCCACACCCATCAATAATAAACATCCTGCATAAGTAGCTGTGTTACACCTGTGTTACATCTGTAACCTCCTGCAGGGTGGACACAGAGGAGTGGATGGCGACAGTAGAGGTGTTGCTGTCTAAAAGCTGTGAAGCGTGCCAGTGGATGGTGCAGTACCTGGTTGGGCAGGAGGGACGAGAGATCACCAGGTCAGTGTTTGCTGGCCGGCTGCTAAACCCGCAGACCTGCTTCGTATGTACAGTCTGTTTTTGGTCACATATGAGATACATATTGTGTCAGCCCGTGAGAGGGGGGTCTGGAATGGGCAACCTGTCGTGCAAATTAGAGAAAGATGGCTCCGACATTTTTTTCAGCTAATTACAACACCTAACAAAGCTGTAACTGTATTGGTCTGATGGCTAGTTTGTCATGAAAACAGACAGTTTTCTGTCCACCTGCTCCGCAAAAGGTTTGGAAAAAGCCTCTAAAATTTCTCGGACTATCGTTTTTGCTGCTGCTTGTCAAGACTGTGAATCAGCAGCAATCTCAAATACACAATCAGCCTTTTCAGCTTTTTGCAGTTCCTGAAGCGTCGAGCCTGTTTGTTGGGGCCTTGGCCTGGGTTTAATCACTGCAGCATTTTTGTAGCTGTCCAAGTGATATGCAATACAGACTTGGCAGCTCGCGGCATTGCTCCCTCATTCTAATCAATTCACATTGAACTCTCTGACCAGGGTCAAATAATTGTACCCTGGTAATGCTGCAGCAGCCGCCAAAGCACACATACTTACACTCTCTAGCTTTATACAGTAAACAATGGTCCTTTAGATCTCTGCAGTATGTTTTAATCCCACAAATGCACCATCTGAGCATTACTCGTGAACATGCTTTTGATTGCGTCTGCGCTGACAACAGGAGTTTTCACCTGTGCGCTTGTTTCTCACTGACTGGATGCTGATTGGCTGAACGAACAGGTCACTGTCACTGCGCAATGTAAACACCAGCCAGAGTTTCCAAAAAGTGTCTATGTCTTCAAGAAAGGTGTCTTACACAACAATGTGTTAAGACATGGGGTGATCATACGGTCCTCAGACATGATTGGTTGTTGAACATCGGACGTTCCCCCCGGCCCCCTTTGCACACCACACACCCCTTCCCACAGAAAGGAGACATGCTGTCGCACTCAGCTGTGTGTCTCAGGGCCAAAGCTTCCAGCACGGCATCAAGTGTTGTCTCTCACACAAATGGTGTTTTAGACTGATGTTTACGCTTCATCACGTTAAATTCAGAGTGCTGTTTCCTTCCTCTTATGTTCATTCTGCTCCTCATTTACAGCACTGATACTGATTATATCTCCTCTCAGGGTTTGTCTGTTGGAGTGCAGTGTAAGGGAGGTGAGGGTGGTGGTCGCGTCCATCCTTGAAAAGACCCTTGAAAGCGCGCTTCACTTTGGAGACCCTGGATTGGACAACCTGACTGACGCTCTGCTTTCCTTATTGGACAAAGACGTTCCAGAGAATGTGAAAAACTGCGCGCAGTACTTTGGCCTCTTCAGCAACTTCGCTCAGAGGGTAATAAACCATCAACTGATACGTAGATTTAGACTTCTCTGCCTTCTTCAGTGTTCAAAGTAACGTTTGTCTTTCTCTTCACTCTCTCAGGGTTGCGGCCCTTGCCAGTTGTTGTTGAAACATTCAGCTTATCGCCGAATGCTCATCTTCCTGCTGGGACCCAATCGGCAAAACAACCAGGTACAGCTGCATGATATAAGTATATACGTTTTTTTGTTATTCTAACTCTGCACCCATGCTCCCTTACGAAATAAGCATCCACAAAATGCTAAGAATGTAAATGTGGTTTTGAATTGTTAATTGTTTTAAGACGTTTTGAATGTGGTCTGCATGTAAAAATAGCAGTTTGTTTAAATTGTTTCTCGGCGTTCCCACAGAACCGGCGGTGGAGTCCAGCTCAGGCTCGGGAGTTCCTTCACCTCCACAGCACTCTGGCCCTCATCACTCTACACTCTGACCTCAACCCCCAGCGGACGCAGGGTGAGACGATAAATCAAATCCCGAGGGTTGCAGCTTTGGTGTTTTTTGTACAACCCAGCTCTCATTCCCACTCTGTCATTTCTCACCTGTTGCGCAGCTCCAGGAGGGTTCAAACTGCGCGTGAGCGGCGTCCCGTCCTCCACCCCGCTCCTCCCGCTCCACGCCGACATCCTGGCCTCACTCTTCACGCCAGAGGGACAGCCTTACCTTCTAGAGGTAACATGCAAAGCAACAACTGATTTTAAACTTTGAAATGTGTGACAAACATGAAAAGGCTCAGACCCTCTTTTTTGTCATTGTGAATCTCCACCAGGTGATGTTCGCCATGCGTGAGCTGTCGGGTCCCCTGGCTCTCCTGATAGAGATGGTGACCTACACTTCGTACTGTAACGAGCCCTTCTCCCTTGGTGTGCTGCAGTTGCTCAAGGTAAAAAAAAAAAAAGCTTCCCAAACCTCAGAGAAACAACTGTCAGAGCTCACAGACTTTTAGTCAGTGATGAGTGTTCGACCTTCTGAACTCTTTGCGTCTCACAGACCCAGCTGGAGTCGGCTCCACCTCATGAACTGAAGAACATTTTTCAGATGCTGCAGGAGCTGCTAGTGAGTGATCATCAGTTGACTCCTTGACCCTCCATCTATAGATCTTTGTCAGATCAGACCACTGTTATGATCTGCTTTGCTAACATCGGTTAAATCTTTCACATCAGGTGATGGAGGACCCTCTGCAAGCCCAGAGACTCAAGTATGCTTTTGAGTCGGAGAAGGGCCTTTTAGGTATGTGTTAGTGTTTTGTGTCGTTGTAGTTTATATTCATCTACAGTGGAATGTTTTCCTTATTTACATTGTTGGTAGGCTGCCATGCCTCTTGGCAACATCGGCAGTTTGTGCGTGTGCATGAAATGGATTTATCGAGCGTACGACTAAATGTTTTTTCTTCTCAGCTTTGATGCACCAGAGCAACAACGTGGACAGCAGACGCTGTTACCAGTGTGTGAAGTTCCTCGTCACATTGGCTCAGAAGTGAGTTCATCTAAGGGTCAGAAGATTGAGTGCGGGAGTGGCGACTCTTTTAGATATTCTTCATTGTGCATGATACTTCGTGGATTCGTGCAGATACCCGGGCCCCATAATTCAGAGCCTCTTTTTATTTTCCCCACCAGGTGTGCTCCAGCCAAGGACTACTTTAAGGACCTGTCTGGTCACTGGAGCTGGGCAGTTCAGTGGCTGCAAAAAAAGGCAAGCTTCTAAAACACTGTGTCGTCACTTGCATCCTGTGCGTGTTTAGTTTTTAGTAATTTTTAAGCTTTTAACCAGGGACCAGCTTCAAACCTCTGTACCAGTGGTTCCCAGTCCCAGTCATTTTTATGTGACATTCCCCCACAGCCCCTCAGAGATGAACTGTGTTACAGCTTCATTGTCACCGCCCGTCATGTTCCACATTATGTTCATTTGATTTTAATTTGAACTATTTAACGGATAAAAGCTTTTATAGTTACGATGTCTGTAGATACGGTGTCACTGTTCATGTCTGTTTGGTGAAACATTCTTACTACTACTGCCACAGCTCGGGGGAGCAGAAGATGGACATTTCAACCATTTATCCATTTAGTTGGCTATTTAAACTGTGTATGCATTACTTTTAGCGAACCATTTCAGCTGTTTTCACAGGATGTTTCTGTAGCTTTTCCATTGTGTCTCTCATTTGCATCATGTTCCCTCTCCCCTCAGATGACAGAGCATTACTGGACTCCACAGAGCAACGTCTCCAATGAAACTTCCACCAATAAAACCTTCCAGCGCACGATCTCTGCACAGGTACACACACACACACACGTTGACTGAGGTAACTTTTAGAGACTTTACATAGACTTACATTCATTTCCTATAGACTTACCCTAACCAAAACCACTTCTTCCTTAACCTAACCTTGACCTTAATCACCGACTCAAAATCAGCCTTTTTCACTGCTGGGGACACAGCTTTTGTCCCCAATTGGACAAAACCTGCTCAATTAACTGGCCTGAAATGTGTCCCCAGTAGTCGCCTGTATTTCAACATGACCGCCTCCAGTTCCAGCACTACACAAACACACACGCTGCAGCTTATACTTACGTTTATTTTTCTCCTCTGCTCTCGTGTCACTCACTCCTGGTTGACTGTGTGTGTATGAAACTCTGCAGGATACCTTGGCCTATGCCACAGCGTTGTTAAACGAGAAGGAGCAGTCCGGCAGCAGTAACGGCTCTGACGGCAGCCCGGCAAACGAAAACGCAGACCGCAGCCTCCGACAGGTAGCCCTCCGCTTCAACCGTCCCAGCTGCTCAGCACAGCGAGCTTCTTATGTGACTCATCGCTTTACAGCAGCTCTCGCTCAGTTCACGCAGCCAGAAAGAGAAGAATGGGACAAAAATGGAACATCTCACAGGCTTCTGTCAAAAGCTGTAAAGGCAGTTTGGTACCTCCCACGGTTGTTATTAGCGGTGGATTTGAGCTGTTCCATTCTTCTCTGACTCCTGCTGTTCCTGACAGGATGCCCACACAGCACAAGAGTGTCAGACTTGTTCTGGCACATCTATGAATACTACACATAGATTCGGATGTGTTGTGTGGAGATTATCATCCCACTGTCACTGCTTAGCACGTTGACATTTCACCATTTGTTCCTTTTCCTAATTTCTTTGTTCTCATATTAACTGCACACCCTGTCTCCCTCCCAGGGGTCGGAGTCTCCCATGATGCTCGGCGATTCGAAGAGCGATCTAGAAGACGTAGACCCCTAGCTCCTCTAACCAGCAGGATCCCTCCGCAGGAGAGGCGGCACAGCTCCGGGCAGCCAATTGAAAGGGCTGCACTTTGCCTCTGATTGGTCAGGACATTTAGGACTCCACAACAAGCCAATCAGAACACTTATTCTCTTGGTCGCTACGGCAACGAAGGAGCTATGAATAAATCATAAATTACTTCCTTTCAGAGCAGCCAAGGCGATGATGGAGATGCATTATCATTAAGGGCAGCAGAGTTGATTACAGTGGGAAGTGCAGAAACCTTCCACAGTCACGGATGACTTGAGTTTATCCTTTTATTCATTCATTCACTCAGAATGACAGCAAGGTGGAGGATGGGTTTGGGTTGTGTTTTAACAATTTTCTGCTCATATTTGCCAATGTATCTACATAGACATATTCATATTGTAAAGATTTGTTCCATAGATGTAATTTCCAGTGTAAGATAATATTTTAAAGTCTCCTGCGCTCGTCTCCACAGCCATGCAAATAGCAAGAGGTCACGTTAGCCGGTCCAGAGGAACTTAGAAACCCACGTGTGCACTTGTACAGGAACACCTCCACACACAAGCACTCGGGAGGGGGTGGGGAATAAGTATGCACTTTATAGTCTGGCCCAGTCTGTTGTGACGTACAGCAGCACTGGTCAGTTCCTCTAAAGTCTCCTCGCGATCGTGCCCTCCTCTTCTTTTGCTTTTAACAACTTGGATTTTCAGTGCCACTTATGCAGACACATGGAAACCCTGATAGCGAGCCACTCTGCCTGTGACTTAACCTTTCGCCCCGGCGACCGCAGTGTTGCCATGGGGACGCAGCACAGGGCAGGAGCTTTTCCTAGAAACGGGACAAGCCCCGGCCCTCGGCGAATCTGAAACGAGCAGCGCCGTGGTCAACGCTCTCCCTCTACTCCTTTCTTCTCGCTGTCAGGCAGCCTCGTGTGCCGGATTTTATCCTTTTCATCGCGGTCTTTTATTTTTTTTGCCACTTTTCTTTGACTCTGGTTGGATTGACTATCGGAGAGGATGTTTAGGGACTAAAGCCTTATGCAAGAAAAGCTGATCTGGAAGCGCACAGATCAGACATGGTGGGCCATCAGTGCCGACTGAGGGGGAGCTCAGGAGCATGTTTTATTTTTAGGTGCCAAGGTTACACACACACACACACACACACACACACACACACACACAGAATAATACACTATGATAGAACTTGTGAAAAACATGCAAATGTGTGTCACTCATTCACTTGGCTCACGAACACAAAGAACAAGTCCTCCTCGCCTCACTGTTACCTCTGCTTTATCAGGTTCTTTTTTTTTTGTCAGTGGAGTTTTCTTTTCTGCTTTGCCTTTTGCTTTTGTCTACCTTTGGAAACACACACAGAGGAGCTGAACCCAAATGTAGCTCTAGTTTCATACAACAACAGCCTGCATCCATCGTCCCTGTCATCATCGGGAGACTTGAAGTGCCTTAACCTCCCGATCTCTCCCCCGCCGCCGCCGCCCCCCCCCCCACCTCTGACGCTGTATCATCACATCTCTGAGGAGGTGTGTTCACGTTTAACACCAATCCAATGTCTCCTGTGGTCAAGTAGTCTCGCTGTAGGAGTGTAACAGGGCTTCTTCATCCCCATTAGACCCAAAATAATACAGGGAAAATTTCCTCTGTGTGTTGTGACAAAGGATTGTAGGAATGTAAGTGTTCGTTGTTGGTTCTGTGTGTATGTGGGAGGGCGGGGGGGTGAGTTTTACCCTAATAAAACAGGGTGTAGGTAACAGGACAGGGTTTCAATGATGGTAAAATGCTGCTTCTTTTCACTCTGCACTCAAGCAGAGACACTTTGTAGATACTGATGTATGCTAGTTAGTTTTAAGGAAGCCACACTTTCACTCAGATGTTCTGAAGACATGAGCCTAAGCTAGTTTAGCAGATTAGCTCTCAGCTTTAACAGGTTAATGTTTACAGTGTGAAGACCGATGAAGCGATCATGCAAAACGGTTTTCTGTTGGGGGTCGTCATGTGATCAATCCACTGAGGCTCCTATGCGTCCTCAAAGCCTGAAAAGAGGGAAGACACTGTTTTAGCCCCTCCATCTCCCCCCACCCTGCCCATTTTCCTCTCTATCTCACTAGATGTGAATGTCACGTCGTGCTCTCCGGCACGTTTGCATGTGTGGCAGTAAGTGGTGGTGAAGTTTGTCTTTTCTGTGTGACAGAGGAAAAAAAAAAAAAAACAGCCCCCCGCCCCCACATGTTGTTTGCTGTGTAATTTGGTCCTGAGCACTTACTGTCACAGACGTACGCCCCTTCTCTGTGGCTGGTTATGTGCTATCTGATGGAGCTGCATGCAGTCTGTGCCAAGCGACACATGGCCATGGCAACATGAGTCGCATTCAGCCAAGAGTCTCTCTTAGGTTTGTCCCACTGCTACATCACCACAACTACTTAAAAAAGAAAAAAAGAAAAAAAAATTCAAAACAATCTTTTGTTTTAATCCCAGGTTGCAGGGAGGGAGGGGGAAGTGCGTGGGAAGGGATTGGCATCTGTATGGGTTTTTACTGTCATTCAATTTTGAGAATTCACTTCTGCCATCGCAGGATTCTGTAATGCATGTTAAAACTCAGTTTTAATTTGTACATCAGAGTTTGATCAAGGGGAAATTTGATATAAAATAAACTGGAATGCACAACCTTTTGTAAACATTGTTTTTATGTATGTTTACAGCTCCACAAATTATTCACTGCTTTATTCCAGGACAGGAACAAAGTGCTGGTGCACCTTAATTTCCATTTGTACCTTTTTAACATGTTAATTTCTGCAGGATTTCTGAACAACTCATCTGTTTTAACCCTACAGACGAGGAATAGGCTTTTATACTCAAGACATTTTGATGCAGTAGGTGTGCACAGGTGTGAATTGTGCAAATGATGGCTGGATTCCATTTAGCTGCCTCTGTCACACTGTCATGGGACACTTGACTAGAATGAAGCATCATCATTGTTATTCGTAACACCTGTGCTTCTTCTTGTTGGACTGAGAATGGGTAATCAGGTTCACTCCACTCATGTATTCATGCATATCTCTAGCCTCATATCATGGCTTATGTTCTTGCTTAGAATAATCAGTTCACTGCTAAGACATCTGTCATGATGCTTGAGCAGCAGTGGTACCAGATTTCCTGTTGTAATCAAACTTCAGTCCACTCATCAGTGCACCGCAGGTGGCGGTGTTAGATCAGTGTCCCCGTGGTGTTCTCCATGCTGAAGTCTAAGTCCAATACAGTAAGGTCCAATGAGTGTACTTGGCTTTAATGGCACTTGTTAAATCAGCTCTTTCTTTGGCTTGAGCTGTGGAATCCTAAAAGCTGCTTTGGCATGAATGCATTTCAGTGTTGCAGACTAAAAACGTGAGCAGAAGGTAACTGGTTTAGTAATCAAGCTGCATGTCAGGCTGATTATCCAGAGCTGTGCCTCTGCTTCACTGAACCTCTCTGGTTCTTCACCTACAGCAGAAATATCCAAACTACTCCATGAAGGGCCGTGTTGCTGCAGGTTTTCATTTCAGCCAAGGAGGAGCACACCAGGCTGGACTCATTTAATCAGCTGATCTCAGTCTTCAGCTGATAATCGACTGGTTGCAACAAAAACCTGCAGCCACACGGGCCCTTTATGGAATAGTTTGGATATGCCCGACCTACAGGCTGAACTGGAAACACTCAGTATGAGGTGAGTTGTTTGTGCTCTGATGAATAAGCATATCCATTCTGTGTCCTTCCATAGGTCTTTCTCACGTAAGATATTTTGACATGCTGCAGTAGGAAATTGACAAGTCTAACACTTAATAATCCCTGAGCTCCATTTAGCTGCTTCAGTTTATTATTTGTCTTTAAAATGATTAAGTTCTCATAGTTCACTTGAATTTATCCATTTGTAAAGACCATAGTCATTATTTAAAAAGAATACACAGATTGTATGTTCATGAAAGCTCTTTATCATAATTGTTTTGTAAAAATACAAAAATATTTGGTTACATTTTACAAAGTATGTAGTTTTAAAATAGCTAAAAAGACAGTATGAGATGATGCAACATACAGTATATAAGTCTGTGTACTGGAGCATATTTTTACCTACAACTAAAACACTCACAAACAGCTTTACAGAAGCGCACACAGCTACTGATATAGGATGACAACATTAAAGGTATCTTAATTAGAGAAATATCAAGTTGCTGAACATCCAAGTGGTGTGAGAGCAGATCAGTGAGGAGCCGTGGCATTGGCTGGTCTGACACGACAGCAGACGGCGATGCCTGCTGCCCCGACAGCCCCTGTGGCGCTGCGGACACGGCAGCTGTTGCCCTTAGCAACTGGCCCCAAGATGGCAGAGCCCTGAGAGATGGTGCTACAGTCTGTCAGAGTCCATCCAGAGGGACAAGACACCTCGACCTGCGAGAGAACAGCAGCGATGTGAAGCCCAAACCCTGATCGTGTAAAACTACATCTGCCTTCTACATCTGCTCTATCTTACAGGTATGCCATAGAAATATTACAGGCAGCTTGTGTCATTTCAAACAAGTTGGGACAGGAGCAACAAAAGACTGGGAAAGTTGTGGAACGCTCCAAAACACCTGTTTGGAACATTCCACAGGTAAACAGGTTGACTGGTAACAGGTGATAGTATCATGATTGGGTATGAAAGGAGCATCCTGGAAAGGCTCAGTGGTTCACAAGCGAGGATGGAGCGAGGTTCACCACTTTGTGAGCAGTTCATGCTGTTTTTATTCATGTTTTACACAGCGTCCAAACTTTTTTGGAATCAGGGTTGTATATAGTTTGGAGAAGATCATAGATCTGAGACAAAATTTACAGTAGAGTGAGAATTACAGGGACAAATCGTCTACTTCAGCACCATGGACAGCGTCATGGATTTATCAATACTCAGCAGTTAGGCTACTGATATTTCAGAGCTAAGGGCGCAGCCATAGATTCTAACTTGCACGATAGAGTGTGGCAGACTAGACGAACATATTCAACTACACAAGCCCTCTGCCTCTGCACTCTTTGGGGGGATGGCAGGTTAACAAGGGGGATGCATTTTGGTGGATGGTATCCCCCATCAAATCACCCACTGAGTAAAGGCATGAGGGAAAAATTCAAAACATTTCTCTCTTTTTGACATCTTTACCTGATCTTTATCAGCTGATATGTTTTCTAACAGGTGACACTCCAGAGACGGAGCGTGGCAGCACACGGCTTGTGATGTCACACCTTCATTCACAATGCAGCGCTTCCAATCACCGTGATGTGGACGGGAGCCAGACGAGATCTCAGCGGTGGACCAAGACGTGCAGCCTGGAGAGAGACGAGCTGCATGCTAAAACCAGCTCAAGCACCAGAAAACTTTTGAGAGTATTGTCCATGAGTGAGTCTCAGACAAGCACCGATCCACACAGGAATCCCCATGAAGCTGATGATAGAGGACTGAAATGTAAAGTTACACTACTGTCCTGTATAGTATAACAGCCTGTAACAGCACTGCTCTTTGTACTGCATACATAGTTGGTATTTATGATGGCATGGAGTACTACTTTCAGAGAGATTACCATGGTAACTAGCATAATTGACCAAGATCTTCTCCATGCAGCCACATCCACACCTTGTGTTCAGTTTTAAAGGATGACTTACATTAAGTAAAGCCTTCGAGTTCCTGACTTCAACAATTTTACCTTTTAAAGAAATAGTTTGACATATTTGCAAACACACTTACACTGACTGCCTGTAAAATCCCAAATAGAATTTAAAACCCTTCTCCTTACCTACAAAGCATTAAATGGTCAGGCACCATCTTACCTTAAAGAACTCATAGTACCCTATTACCCCAGTAGAACATTGCAATCCCAGAATGCAGACTTACTGTCGGTTCCTAAAGTCTCTAAAACCAGAATGGGAGACAGAGCCTTCAGCTATCAAGCTCCTCTCCTGTGGAACCATCTTCCAGTCGACGTCCGGGAGGCAGACACCCTCTCTACTTTTAATAGCAGGCTTAAAACTTTCCTTTTTGATAAAGCTTACAGTCAGGGCTGGCTCAGGCTTGCCTTGGACCAGCCCCTAGCTATGCAGCTGTAGTCTGTCCCTGCTCTATATGGAGTGTACTGAGACAACTTCCGTTGTGATTTGGCGCTATATAAATAAAATTGAAGAAATATTTCCAAAAATATCAAATTAATACTTCAAACTCTGCACACCAGAACAGTGACACCTGCTGGACAGGTGTGCTCATATCATTTAAACTACATCAGACTATGCCTGTGACTTACCGGTCAGGTGGTGCTGCAGGCCGACACACTCAGCCTCTTTCCCGGGCTCGGGACTAGCATGGACCCGACACTGCAGACCACCTATCACACAGCAGCGCGCCACTGCGTGCACACCTTTACCCGCCGGACCGTTGTGGGCAACGCACTCCACCTGCCCACTGCTCACCTGCAAACACAGAGTTTAGGAGCTTTAAAAAGCAGATCTTAGGGGTGTTTTTTTTTTTTTTTTAGAAATGAGAGTCGGTTTAAACTCACAGTGATGGTTTGTCTCACGTGGACACCCTCAGGAGAGTAGCTGCTGCAGCTCATCATCTCCTCCCCCAGGCGACAGCGACTGACAGCCCTGTCAGTGCTTGTGACCCCTGACCTCTCTGACCACACGGACCGACACAGAAGCTCCCCATCTGCAGAGACACACAGTGTGAGCTACTCACGGATGCTGCGTGTGTGTGCGTGCGTGCATGTGTGCGTGCGTGTGTGTGTGTGTGTGTCACTTACTTGTGCTGTTGGCAGGAGGCATGGCCGCCACCAGGTTTGGAGTGATGAGATGATGTGTGTCAGACAGCGAGAGGAAGTTGATTGTGTTGCTCACGGAATAATGCAGCATCATCTGCAGCACCTGCACCGGTGACACGTTCTGATTGGACGACAAGATCACTGCTGCTACACCTGCACATGTACAAACCAAGTAAAGCACTTCTACTGCAGCTACACACAGACTGCTTTGTTGTTAGTCACTCATGTTTCATCCTGATTTCAGGTATGTGTGTGTGTGTGTATACCAGCAGCATGTGCAGCAGCCTGGGAGGTTCCACTGCAGGAGGTAAAACAGGTGCTGCAGTCACTACTGGCACTAACGATGTCATCACCAGGTGCAAACAGGTCAACACAGCGACCGAAGTTGGTGCCACCGGCTCCCTGCGACATGAGCTGGTCCATCGAGTTCACCGCCCCCACCGTGATGACCTGCACACGCACAAGACGCTCAGGTAAGGGTTGTGTGTGTGAATGCATCCGATGGGCTGTTTTAGGCGAAGTGTTTTGTAACCTCGGGCTCTGAAGCAGGTGAGTAGAGGCAGGCGTCGTCTCTGTAGTTCCCTGCAGCGGCGATGACCACAGCTCCGTTAGCCACCATGTCCCGACAGGCTGCGTTTAATGACCGACTGAAACCACCAACGAAAGGCAGCAGAACCACCACAGCATCCACTGGACGGGCCTGTAACGTCGCTTGGATATACTCCATACCTGACCAGGACGGGAGAAGGACGTTCGGGAAAGAAAATACACTCAGTTTTAAGAAAAATGTGACCCTGTTTCTGCAGAAGTAGCTGCCCTCTCTTTCTCTCTGCATATGTGTTTCTATATAATGGTTGCATGCAACAACAGCTCCATTTCTACACCTGCTTGTCAGATAAAATCACTGCTGTAACAATGCAAGGAGCTGCCGGGCTTATTGAAAGTATCTCAAACATGCACAACCAGTGGACAGTGCTGGGTGGCACTGGTCATGACATTTAATCTCCACTGCATGGGGGACCAGCTCTGATGGAGGCCTACCTGCCAGAGCTCCTGACACGCTCCCTTTCCCCTGACAGTTGAGCACACGGACCAGATTGACACCTACGCCTCGAGCAACACCAGAGTCCGACCCGCTCACCACCCCCGCCATGTGTGTGCCATGACCGTCGCACTGACTGGCCTGGAAAGGACAGATGGCCGGACGTGCAAGTGACGCAGGTGTGAAAGCTTTGCCACTGAGCTGCGATGACAAACATGCAGGTGTTTCATTTGTGTGTGTGTGTAACCTGTCTGTGAACTCTGACTCCATCCTCATCAGGGATGTTATTGAAGTCTGTGATGAGCACTCGTCCTTCAAGCTCTCTGTGAGTACTCTGAACACTGCCATCCATCAGATACACCTCCGCCTTGCCTCCATCATCTGCAGAGGACAGAGGAATTACTTCAGGTGTGTGTGTGTGTGTGTGTGTGTGTGTGTGTGTGTGTGTGTGTGTGTGTGTGTGTGTGTGTGAGAGTGTGTGTGTGTGAGAGAGAGAGAGAGAGAGAGAGAGAGAGAGAGAGAGAGAGAGAGAGAGAGAGAGAGAGAGAGAGAGAGAGAGAGAGAGAGAGAGAGAGAGAGTGAGAGAGTGAGAGAGTGAGAGAGAGAGTGAGAGAGTGAGAGAGTGTGAGTGTGAGTGTGAGTGAGAGTGAGAGTGAGAGTGAGAGTGAGAGTGAGAGTGAGAGTGAGAGTGAGAGTGAGAGTGAGAGTGAGAGTGAGAGAGTGACACACTTACTGGGTGGCCTGTATGTTCCATTTTCAGAGGTGCCCCCATGAGGCTGCAGTAACCTCTGGAGGTTCCAGGGGGCGCTCTGAGCGAAGATGGACGAGTCCTCCTCTACGTAGTGGACATGAGGAAGCTTCACCACCTGGAAGGAATGCAGTCAACTTTCATTTTGGGTCTTTAGCAAAAAAAATCAAACACAGGAAGTTGATGAGGGTGAAACTGTTCATTTGAAGCCGCTGTGACTGAAGACCATCATGTCTTATCTGTCTGGTATCTGGTTGGTTTATCTGTCCATCAGATCTTCCTCTGTTGTGGCCGATGATGCCTCCTCTTCTACCCGTTATTTAAGGGTATGCTGGGTCCCTATATTCTCCATACACATGCTACATATCTGGATGTCCAGACACATCCTGCAGTTGAATGGGACTCATCATAACGACCTCAGCGATGCTCTCAATTTAGCTTTTATGATTTGGATTTTACTACATATAAATATTTTTTATAACTTGGATTTGAATCGATGGATTTGTAGAATTGTATTTGTGTTGGTTTTGCATTGAGGTTGAAGATTATCAGTTAATTGACTGATTCTGATTGGTTTATTAGAATTCTAGTTGGTGTCCTCACATTGACCCACACCTTTTTTCACCCCCTCAGGTTTTACTGATGTGCACAGCAGCAACAGGTGACTGCTGACAGGTGAAGCAATTACCAGGTGAAGGACGTCACTGCTCATCTTGACCAGGAAGCCGCGCAGAGCTCCTGAGTACGTCTGCAGGACCTCCAGCAGGTGGCCTCCCCTGGCCGCTTTGGCCCTCAGTCTCCTGATGGTCCTCTGCACGTGAGACTCGTGCGCTCCCGGACGCAGGATGACCAGGTACTGACCGGGCACGCGCCACGCTGCCTGTGGCACAGCACAGAGGGCAGACAGGAAGCGTGCAGGTGCTCTGGAGAAATGTGGCACGCTTGCAAAAGGTTTTCGAAAACGTCACTCAATACTTTGCAATGGATAGTGAGTCATTCATTTTCTGCGCTTGGTTGTCCTGGAAACATTGCAAAAGATAAAGAAAGCAAGAAAGAAATCGGGTCTGCTTCTTCCTGTCAGTTTAACTTACTTTGATCCGGATCAACCAACCAGTAAAGATTATTTTATGCATTATTAGACGCAAAACCGTCTGCAAAGCATTGACATAAAACATGTTTATAAGTGCGGAGTGAATGGCTCACAATCATGTGAAAATCCTTCATTAATAAAGAGTGAAATCTGCATTAATTCCACTAATGTCTGCACAATAATGAGAAGTGTCAGGCACACAAACCCCGGTAAAAACAGCCAGTAACAGGTAACAGAACATTTACTCAAGGTTTACTCTTATTAAGTACATTTTGTGGTACTTCAAAATATTGTCAACAAAAAATATGTTTATGAATATATATATGAAGATACACAGCAGAACCTAAAGTCATAAGTAATAGAGTACTTTTACTAGTACTCGTATATTTTGATGCTAATATTTTTCTACACATAAATAAGAGTTTGAACGCAGGAAACAGAGTATTGTACTTTTACTCGAGTAACTGTTCTGAGTAGCTATAATCATTATTACCTTGTTGCACCTGAGGAGCTCGGCAGCGGGCTCGGCTCCGGCTTCAGGTGGAGTCCCGTCCTCGCGGATCAGATCCAGGCTCGTCTCGTCGTCCTCGTGGTGGTCCTGCGCGCTCACAGTCAAAGATGCGCACAAACACAGCGTCCAGCCAATCCAGCCCGAGGTGCGACGCATTCTTCAGAGCTCTCGGACTGTTTCCACAAAAATGATCTAATGAACTATGAACCCTCACAGATCCGCGGATGAGTTTTTATCTCAGCCTGACTTCCCCAGATGTTTTGGTGCCTCCGAAAGCCGCGCGTCCTGCGTGCCTGACGGTCAGATCACGCCTCCAACCATCTATTCTGATCGTTGGGGGGGGTCCAACAATTGATTCTTATAATTCAAGGCGGGGACTGCTGACGTCTCCGGGGCTCACGCCACCGCTTTTGTATCGAATGATTCTCCTCCGTTAAAAACACCTCTTACTGTGGCGGAGTCATGTTTCACGCTCTCCCCGAACCAGCCGCTCATTATCCGAGACAAGGCTTCCTCTCACCTCAACTTCATGTTTTGATGCTGCTGAGTGTTTGGCATGTGAGCTTTTACTGCTCATTTGTTCGCGATTATTTCTGATTTGATTTGGTCACATCTGTTTAAAGATGCGCTCAGAGGCACAGAGCGCGCCTGCAGAGCTCCTCTGCTATCTGTCAGTATGGTGCGTGTGCTTCATGCTGCTCAGATGACAAACTGGGACAAGACCAGTAGTTAATAAGACATATGGGGCACTTAAAGGGGCACCTCGCCGATTTTTAAGTTGAATTTACTCCTCAGGAAAAGTCTCCAGCCTGTAAAAACAGTTACATAACGTCCTCTGAGTCTGAGAAAATAACCCTGATGATGCTTGAGCTCTCACGCTGAAAGTGCACATGTGGTATTGCAAAGAGCCTGGACATTATTTGAACTTATGACTGCAGAAAATGACAGAAAAGTTCATTTGTGGATCTCTGAATTCCCCGAATTAGCATGAACGGAATTATCGAAGAGGTTAGAATATGAATATTGTGATTGTTGAGACTGATGTAGTCCACAGCTTTAGCTGCTGTGTGGAATTCGTAAAATAAGTGATGTTTCTGTCCACGTGGGGGCAGCAGAAACCAGCCAGCATATTATCGCATGAAGTTTTGCGATAAACGTGTTGGTGTTGCGCCACTGAAGCAACGACAGCATTGATAGTGTAGAAAGAGTTAATTCATTGCTTCAACTGCAAAACTCTGCAGAGTTTTCACACGTTAGCACAGCAGCAACAGGACACGCGCTCTCTGTGGGCTCCAACTCTGTCCTGCACACTTGAACTTCTCATATATTGTCTGTAGCACCACACCCCAAAACTGGCTACTCTGCCGCCTAGTGGTGAGTGAAATAAACATAATATTGAACCAATAGACTCAGGCGTAACTTACAGAATAATGTTATCCTTACAGGTGCCTCACGTACAGCTGCTCAGATCCACTGATTGTGCCTCACTGGTCGGTCCTAGTTCCAGACTGAGGACTTAAATTCATGTTCATACCTATTTGTACTGTGTGGCTCTCAACTAATCTTTTCCAATGTGTTTTCGGCACCATATGCAAATTGTTCTAAAACGTCAAATCATATTGTTTCTAATATTTTTTAAGCTGCTCTCTCTACTTCTTTCCTCTAAGATCATCACAAATATCTCACTTGTTTCATTTCCTGCCCTGTATTGTGCTACTTTAGCTATGAAAGGTGCTGCATGACAAAATAATGCTTTTAATTAAACAGAGGAGCAGGACGGTAAACATGGGGTGAAAGTGGGGAACGGCATCCAAAAATCAAACCTAGGAAGGTGTATGCCTATGAAATATTTGTAATAACTCTCTCACTCTCTTTCATATTGTAAATAGTGCCATCTTCTGGAACTTGCATGCAGTACACACAACTTTATTGACTTAACACTAACACAAAGTGAAGTTTGTACAACTGTTGATGCGTAATCAGTCACTTCCATAAAAAATACACATTCAATCAGCATCATGTTTGAGTGATGCTATCATTTACAAAAAGACCAGAGAGACTGGAGGATCTCGTTGCTGAGTGTTTTGATTGGACCAACAAGGAGTCCCCTGATGATGGCGTCCCTCCCTCAGACCAGGTGCAGCGTGGGACAGCTGTGACACCGGCTCCTCTGGGCTTCGGGAAGAAGTCTGCTGCTGCTCCACTTCTGGCCACAGAAACCTGGCAGAGCCTCAGCATGCCTAAAATTAAATCAAAAGACGGGGAGGAGGGGAGGGACAGAAATAGAAGCCTAGTTCAAGCATTTTTGTCCTCATTTTCTTACTTTTTCTTAATCCGGCGGAGGGTTTTGCTGAGCGTGCACGTCTTTATCTGGCTGCTGAACATCCACGCAGTCACAAATACTCACATGCAGGAGCTGCACAGTACAGCTTCCTTTTTCAGCCGCTGGCCACGATACTGAGGCTCAAGTGCTTTAATCAAGGGAATGTTAATGGTGCTTGTAAAGGGAGGGGGGAGCGTTACTCATTCACTGTCTCCGGCCTTATGTTTCCAACTAATCTGCCCTTTTCAGTCACAACCTTCAGGCCACCATGTCTCATTTCTCCTCTATTCCACTTTATACCTCCCTGCTCTGCCCTGCTGTCATAGCTACTCCATCACATCTCCATTAATTTTCCTGTAAAGATAATATAATTAGTATCTACAGTGTATTAGTGCAGATGCTTCCTCCCCTCAGACACATTAGATTGCTGCTGTCGCCATTTCGCCCACTAGATGATGTGCTTAGCATCCTGAGATACACAGACAGACCACAGGGAATCATTAAGGCCTGAATGAACACCCACTTGTCTGTGGGCCATTAAGACAGTGTGTGTGTGTGGCTTTGTGAATGTGTGTGTGAGACAATACCTTTCGTCTTTTCCACCAGCTGCAGTTAACACTAGATCCTCCAGGTTTTTCTCTTGAATCTCAGGAGCCAAAACGACCTAACAAACACACACTCTCCATTACCAAATTCACGTCTGAGCTACAGCAATCTCATATTATTTCCTGAGTCTTCCTCCCAGACACACGCAAGTCCGTGTCTACCTTGGGATAGCACTGGCAGAAGCTCCACACAGTCCCGACACACACCATGCTGACGCCCAAGACGCACATTGTGGCGTAGATGTGCGGTCGCTCCTGAGTCATGATGAAGAGGCCGACTGCCGCGACACACAGGCCCGCCGCTATCAGCCCATACCGATATGGTTTCCCTTCTGCCATCGCTGCAACCGCTAATGGAGCTCTTATTTGTGTAAACTTAAAACTCAAGCACCTGTGGTACAGCAGGGAAAGAGTTGGTGTTGTTCTGTCCGGACTTGAAGGTGAGGGTGGAGAAAGCACAGTTAGGGTTCCACTCTGCTGCTTATTACACCCTGCAGACAGTCTGCTCAGATCAGGTATAAAATTGCATGTGTGTGTGTGTGTGTACCTGATAGGTCACCTTGCCTCAAGCTGCTGGCAAAAAGGAGACTTGCAACCGGGCTTCTGAGCAGTACTGAGTTGAGTTTATGTTTGCTTGGTTTAGACATGATTTTAAATAAAAGCCGACATTTCCCTTCTCCGCCTTCCTGGGGTTTCCCTCTTTTTAAATAAACAATCCATTATTCCTGAATGCGACACCGCCCACAGAGAGCACCATTCATTAACTCAAGTTTATAGTAACATCACAACATAGCACGAACAGTGGACATTCTGCAAACACGGGATACAAAGCTGAGAGATAAATACCACGGTACTGCTGACATTCTGCTGTCGCTGGTTAAGGCACTTTGCACTGGAGTAAGCGGTCAATGCATCATGTACAAAGTTATGACAGGAAAAGAGTGCAGATACGAAGAGGAGCCGTGTAGCTGTGAAGTCCTTATCGCGTTTGAAGAAGAGTGCTGCGCAGCCACAGTAGTAGGTCACGTAAATTCAAGCAGGCCAATAAAATATCCTAATTAAATGCCTACAGGAAGCTTCCAGCCAAACTGTTGACGTGCATCCCTTAACTTTGCTGGAAAAGTCACATAATGCTGGTCTGAAGAAAAGCCCTTAGTGTAGAGAGTGAAGCAATTGTAGTGATCATTTCAATTACTTTCACAATCAATCACAGCACACTTTTCATAGACACAGAGGCCACACTGGGGCACAGTCTGCACCACTATGAAGTCTTTAACCAGCTGCAGTCTCTTCCTGTTTCTTGGCTTGTGCTTGGGTTCTGGGCGGCTGTTCTTAAGGCACAGATGAGGCCAGCGAGTCCACCCATAGCACCGACTGTTTGTTCAAGGTTCCCGCTGCGAACCGAACTCATAAGGCACTGACCCAAAGTAAAGATGTCCGCCAGATTGAGAGGTTAAAGCTCCTCCCTGTGCTCCTGGCTCTTCATCACTGTGTCATAGGATGGCGGCGGCTCCATAGTCCAGGGCGGTGGGGTGGATGGGAGGGAGGATTCAGGCTCCGGTATCCTGCTGACAGAGTCCTCTGACATCTCCCGACGGATTCGGTCCAACCTCCTGAAGAGAAAGAGAAAGAGAGGGCATGAAAAGTGTGCTAAATTATTTTTTCAGTGCTTACACTTCACTGAAACTTCAACTCCTTTCAGTGTCTGCATTTCACGTAGCACCACAACTTCTATCACTGCTGACACTCCAACTGACAGTCAGCTCCTTACAGTGATTAAACTGTGTCTTACACTTCAGCACCTTTCAGTGATTATATTCCGCCAACACTTCAAATCCTTCAGCATTTACGCTTCAGCTGACAGTCAGCTTCTTTCAGTGATTACATTTCATCCAACACTTCAACTCTTTTCAACTTTTACACTGCTAATGATTGTCAACTCCTTTCACTAGCCTTTATCTTGCACCTCAACTCCTTTCAGCAGTTATACTTCAACTCGTTTCAACAACACTTCAACTGATAGTCAACTCCTTTGAAAAACCACACTTTATTTTACACCTCAACACCTTTCACATTGAGCTCATAGTCATCTCCTTGTGGTGAGTACACTTTAACTTGCACTTCAACTGATAGTCAACTCCTTTATGAGTTCAAGTGTAAGTGCTGAAAGTAGTTGAGGTGTAGGATGAAGTGTAATCACTAGGTTAACTTATTTTAGTGAATATACTTTGACTTACACTTCAGCTCTTTCAGTGCTTACACTTCGACTGATAGTCAACCCCTTTCAGCAACCACACTTTGTTTTAAACCTTAACTCCTTTCAGCGCTTACAATTGAACTGATAGTCAACTCCTTTTGGTGATTACACTTTAACTTACACTTCAAATCTTTCAGTGTTTACACTTCAACGCCTTTTAGCAGCAACAATTCAGCTCCTTTCAGCAGCAGCACTTCAACTGACAGTCAACTCCTTTGAGTAACCACACTCTATCTTAGACTTCATATCCTTTCAGCACTTTAACTTCAACTGACAGTCAGCTCCTTTTAGTGTTTACACTTTGACTTACACTTCAACTCTTTCAGTGTTTACACTTCAGGTCCTTTCGGCATTTATGCTTCAACTCCTTTCAGCAGCAGCACTTCAACTGACAGTCAACTCCTTTGAGTAGCCACACTTTATCTTAGACCTCAAATCTTTTCAGGACTTTAACCCCAACTGTTGACGCTTTAACTTTAACTCATTTCAGCAGCAACACTCCTTTAAGTGATTACTTTTCATCTAAAACTTCAGCTTTTCTCAGCACGCACACTTCTGCTGGTAGTTTTAACTCACACCTCAGCTCTTTTCAGTGCTTTGGCTCGGCAGTAGCTCAGTCTGTGGGACTTGGCTTGGGCCAACTCAAGTTCAGCACGCACAGTTTACCTCCAGGGCACTGCTGAGGTGCCTTTGAGCAAGGCTCAAAATAATTCCTCCTGGAGGATTAATTAAGTAATTCTTCTTTTATTTTTTAAAATTCATCTTCTTTCAGGTCTTACACATCAGATCAATTCAGCAAATTCTTCTTCCATTATTTTATAACACTCTTACTCCTCCTACAGCTCATACTCCTTCAGCTGCTCCTTAACTAACAGAGTTTCCAGTAATGCATTTCAGATCCCAGCAATCACACCACGTTGCCTTCAGGAAATGCACTCTGTTTACAAATTGCTCCCCATTTGATCATGATATCTCATCACTCTCCAGTCCCTCAAACATTTTAACCGACACGCTGCGTCTCACATTTAAACGACAGCTCGGGTTTACAAGCACTGATCAGTCTGAGTTTCAACAGCGTCTGGAGTTAGAAAAACCCTTCATGATAGAAACTGTGCTCCTGGAACCTCTCTTCTTCAGTGCTGGACAGTGAGCAGAGCACGGCTTGTTTAAATTCTCAGGCTATCGTAGATTACCTCAGAAAATGCCAGGGGAGTCTGTCAGCCACATGCATGTGTGGCTGCTGCTTTCCCCATGACCTACTTCTATAATCAGTCCATAATCAAAAAATCCGTTGCTTTCCAATTCTCAAGTCCAGTGTTTTCAAGTTCCTAATGCGCTTCAGAGATCTTGGTCAAACTGTTCACTGTAACTAATACGCGGTGATGTGTCCTAGAGGTCTGTTCAATAACAGGACTGTTTGTCAGTCTCCTTGGATGCCGTGTCCTGGTATTTATCTGTATGTGTGTTTATTCATCTTGAACAACACCAGCGAGTGAGCCTGAAAAGTTGTTCTTTGTTTATACAGCAGGATTGGTTTTCTAAGACAGCCGTCCTCTGTGCAGGGGGGTTTCCAACCCCTCAGACCAGGACGGCGTGGCTCTATGAACGGCAATACCAGTCGGTTAGTCAGTGGGTCAAACCGCTTTGGACCAGACGGAAATATCTCAACAACTATTGGATGGATTACCATGAGATTTAACAAAGACGTTCATGGTTGCCAGAGGACGAATTCTAATGACTTTGGTAATCTCCCAACTTTTGCTCTAGCGCCACCATGAGGTAGGCTTGGGGTTTTGAGTAAAATATCTTGATAACTATTCAATGGATTACCAAGACATTTGGTATACACATTCATGTTCCCCTCAGGATGAACACTGGGTATAAAAATGGTAGCTCCCTTAATTCTTTATATAGCGCCACCATCAGGTCAAAATTTCACTTTGCCCCATTCTTTTATTTATGACCAAGTATCTGCAAGGCTACATAACGACATTCTCATCAGCCTTGGTTATACTTTGTGGTTGGTGCTAATTAGCAACATGCCTGCTGAACATCAGCATGTTAGCATTGTCAATGTGAGCATATTAGAATGCTGACATTAGCATTTAGCTCAAAGCATGACTGTCTACAATCTTGCAGAACAGCTAGCATGTGCTTTGTCACATGTCGCGTATATCTGAATACTTGTCAGAGGCCCGAAGAGATGAAGCTAACCAGTATTTCATGAGAAAAAGTTAATGAAATAGTGTAGCATAAGGGTATCTTTTCTAATTCCTTGCATAATTTCATCTCCTTCTGAACCGACAGAAGAATCCGAAACCTTGGTTGGAAACTACTGCTGATTTTTTAAGAAAAATAATAAACCCCCCAAAAATCTGCATCGAAAGCATTGTGGTGCTGCTTATCCCCTTTCATCCAGGCTTTGTGCATGTCCTCTGCGCGTATGTACCTTTGTATAGACAGGGCCTGCTGTGGGCTGAAGCGCGTGCCTGTGCGGGGGTGCAGGAGGAAGTGTCCGGGCACTGCCACCTGGAGATTCTTCATGGCCATGCAGAGTCCACTGACCAGCAGGCCCACGCCCCCCAAACCCAGGAACAGCCCGAATCCAAACAGCGGGGCTGAGTGCTGGGGCAGGCCCACGCACAGGGCCATGACCCCACCAGCAGTCATCAGCAGCATGCCCAGACAGAGCAGCATGCCCTGGGGGAGCGGCATCTCCAGAGGCCCTTCAACTGACTTCGCCCGGCTACAGCTGCACCTCCACCTCAGCAGCAGCCAGTCTGCAGGGGAGAGAAGAGAGGGCTCAGATACACAGCATCCACCACAACTGGCAATGTGTGTGTGTGTGTGTGTGTGTGGGAGAGAGAGAGAGAGAGAGAGAGAGAGAGAGAGAGAGAGAGAGAGAGAGAGGGAGAGAAGCCAAAGAAAACTGACTTCAGGGTTTAATAACACGGATATGCAACATGTAAATCATCACTGCGCGTCTGTGCCATTTGGGATAAACATCGATCCTCTACCTGATAGGAAGTCGCTGTTCAGCAGATGCGCGGACACAAAGCTTCACCATCTCTTTTCTCCTCTTCATCAACTTTCGCTCCGCGCACGATGCCCGTATGGCGTCCACCCGAACCCTGAAGGAACTCAAAGCACAGCCTCCGCTTCAATCCGCGTATCCTGCTCCTCCGCCGCGCCCCTCTCCTTCTGCGCGCCTCTGCGTCGCTTTCCCTCCCCGCAGAGGAAGCATATCCGGTTTTTGAAGCGATTACCGCACCGAAAATCTGTAGGAGATGAGTTGATGTCTAGCGTGGGCCGGGCGCTGTTTAGTTTTCATCTGGCCGCAGCAGCGGCAGCAGCGGCGGCGGCGGCGGCGGAGCTGAGCGGTGTGAGGAAGTGTTGTTTTTTTTTATGAGGAAGGGTTTTCAGTGACGAGGAATGGAGGGCAGGGCGGTCTGATCCTTGTCACAGTCTCTGTTTGGGCAAGCTGTTTTCACAAGGAGAGAATTATAGTCCCAGTCATACATCGGCCGATAAACCCTGCAAACAAACAGAGAGTGTTTGTGCGCTGAGGTGGAGCTCTGCTGGGGGTGGAGCAGGATGATCCTCACTGGGCTACAATTGGGGGGGGGGGGCTATGAGAGGAAATGACTGGCTTAGTATCACTATAATAATTAATTATGAATAAGTTGGTCATCACAAATCTCTCATCAGTTGGCTGTTCCTGATCTTCCAGTTTGTGACAGTAGATGCTTCAAATATTGGAAATGTGGATTTAATCTGTTTTTTCCTCTTTAACTTCTCAAGCTTGTAAATGTCCCTTTAACTTTGTCCAGTCTAGCATCTTCTTAATGTTTAGCTAAAAAAAGAAATGACCACCCACCCGTCCCCACCCAAATATTGTTCGGTCAACTCAGGGAAACAATGTGCCGTTTCACTCATTGTTCTCACCATCAGTGTGGAAAAAGATCTGAGCCACTTGATCAAGTTTCTTTCCTCCCTTTAGACCATAAAACATATGTTTCCAATATATATGGCCAGTGTGTATGCATAGATGGTATAAACGCAGGCCAGGGTCATCATAATACAGTTTAATAATAAACCATCAGTTACAGCACGTCACCAGACATTACAGTGTGTAAGAGTTAAAATAAATGGGAGGGTTTGAGGATCAAAAGCCTTTCTCAGCTCATCAATATAGCAGAAGATGGTTAAGATTCTTTAAATTCAGGGGGAAATCTTTATGTGCAGTCTGATCATATAATCTGATGTCCACAGTCTCACCATGAGGCCCATTTATTATCTGTTGTGGCGCTTTCAATCGGATCACATGGGTTATCCCAGGCGTCATGGAGTTGAAGTCAAAGGTCATTTGTGATCTTGGAAACGGTCTCATCACAAATGGTGGAAATGGACATGTGAACATCTATGATTCCGTAGCAACGGGGCAAACAAAGACCATGGCGTATGATTGAAATGTCCAGAAGAGCTGCTAAATGGTTGATATGATTAAATCCTCATATCATGCAGCATACAATTGTGGGGATGAAGACTTGATACTCAATTGTTGTCTATTTCCAATAATCCCTGATGATTTTGTGTCCTCAATCACTGATTTATTAAATAAAGTTGAATACATGAACAAAAAAGTTTAAGATTCTCCATTGAGTAAAACAGTCATAGCTGCATGCATATTTAGAGATATTAAAAAACTACACTAATAAACAACACAATGGACCGTCCAGTGATTCATATCAGCTCTTGTGTTCAGTGTGTGTGTGTGTGTGCATGTGCGTGTGTGTGAGCGCACAGGTCCATCAAAGCAGTTGAGGTCAGTTGACCTTGTGCTGTCAACAATCACAACAGTGTATTTGTGGTCATCAGTTCAGTGCAGCATCTTCTCTCAGAGGTCAGGACGGTACATCAGTGCACAGTAATGCTCGTCTCAGGGCTGACAGTAATATTACTGACGACCTTCATGTGCTTTTTTTTAAACTGTGAAGAATCAATGAAACATTGCAAAAAAAATAATTAAAGGAACATGAAAGAAGCATGAAAATCAACGGGCAGAGACTACAGATGTGCATAAGTTAAACTACCAACATTGTGATTATCACATCAGCTGTATTTATTTAGTTATTTAACATTAACAAAGATTTGTGATACATTGCATTTCTTTTATTTTTTGCAGGAGTCTGAACTGTTTTGGAAATTTTCTTCTCTTGGTCCAGTCCTGTCCTGGTGGGAGTTCTCCATTGTCCACCTGAATTGTCCACCTGTGGTAGGTCAGACAAATAACCACAGCTGTAGCCACTAGCTAGTTAGCTCAGTTAGCTGTACAGCTAGTGGCCCTATTAGCTGACTGAGTCTGCCCGACCGAGAGCTCGGAGCACTTTGGGATTGTTGGTGTTTACAGCACAAGCAACAGAACCGGATTCAGCAGCTTCCCAGCAAACACGACCACATCAGGACTGAACACAGCCTTCAAGTCCGATGAAGGTCAGCTTGACGACGGAAACAGCACTGAGATGATTTACAGCAGCTTTCAACCAGGACTCTGAGTCCAGGGACTCTGACACGAGAGGAGTAAAGCGCGAGAGGAAGGTTGATCAGCAGCAGCGTGTAGAGTCTGAGTATTTTCACACCTAACTCTGTGAATGAAGGGTTAATTCTGACCAAATCAGGGTTGGTGATTGTTGAAACAGTGGAAAGACAAACCAAGATGGTTTTGATGAGTTTTATTTTGTTCCTGAGTGTGTTTTATGATGAGTTAAACTGCCACTTTAGCTCATTTTAGTTCAGTAAATGCGAGAACTTGAATTCTGAAGCTGTGCGGTTGTATTTTTCTTCTTAATAGGGAGAGCAGGTGGAAGAATATTAACCTTCTCGACAATTGGTGAGTTTATTTTATTTAGTCATTAGACTAAAAACGCTTAGAGAGCTTGTGAAACGTAGCAAATACATCACATAGCTATCACCTCTTGAGGTACAAAATGGTATTACGAGACAGAGCGGGCCGGGCCTAGCAGGCTAGCATGCTAACTTCAGTGAATATCTCTGCAACACAATACACAGACAACTAGACATGATGTAAGAACTGTTACTCACATTCTTTTGATAATATTAGTTCATTTTTGAACATTTTTAACTAAAATTTTCCTGATGCATATTACATATCGCATCTTTAAGATTTCTCCCGGTTGATCTGCATGTATCAAAATGAAAGGAAGGAAAAACATGAGTTGTTATTTTCTAAATAAGCAGAAGCACTGGTACGATCCTTTGAAACAGAGGGATTCTATGGTTACAGTAGGTCAGGTTGTGATACTTAACGCTCAGACAGCGTTGCCAGTGAGCTGCAGTGGTCTAGAGAGCAGTGGAAACACTCATATGGTCAGATGAGTCATCGCTCCCCTGCTTTCAACAAGCTGATGAGTACATGTGTGGCAAACAAACTTAAAGACGTCCACAGGCCTGAGCGCTCCTTTCCCAGAGTGAATTATAATAGCCATCCCGTGACGAAGACGTTTCCGACATTCCCAGAAAACAAAGGATCGCTGCTCTGTTTGACAAACGAGAAAACCAAAGGAGGATTATCCAGTTACCCAGATTTGTTGAGCTTAAATTAAAGGAAATCCTGGATTTCCTGTGTGCTTCTGTCACCACGGCAACCAGTGCCCTTAAGATGGTCTGCAAATAGCGGGATAACATGATCCTAACCCCTGCCTGGTTTTCAGGCTTCAGGTTTGTATCAGTATCTGTATAAAGCCTTTGAAAAGCACTTTATTAATTGCAATACTAATGCATTTACTAGAATTTTTCTGTTTTTTAATTAGAAATAAATATAGGTAATAAAGGTAATTTGAAATGACCTGTAGTTACTTTTTACACCATCAACTCTCACTGAAAACATCATGTCAGTCATAATAAGTTTACAGAATTGAAGATGGTCTAAAAGCAGCATCCTAGATGTTTTAGGGGCAAATCTGAAGGATATTTAAACAGTATTTTCAGCTATATGGAGGCGATTGTATCACCCAGGGGCATAAGCTAACAGACTGACTGCCTGCAAAGAAATATGTTGTATTTTTTTAGAAACAGGAAGCTGTCTTGCCAAGCAAATCAGCTGTTCCTATCATTTCAAAGATGTTCGATGTAATTTAGTCTCATTAATGATTACAGATTAAGGGTTAGATGCTTTTGATATTATAAAAGAACACCAACATAGGCATTATCCATCGTTTTGGATCTTTCGTGTATAATATCTGCTGCTCTGAGTCAGTGGACATTGCAGCTGTTTGTTTAAATTAATCTTCTTTTGGGTGAATGGGTGTGACCTGTGTTAGCTTAGCTTAGCATAAAGGCTGGCGGTCACTGCGACTTGCCAGAAAATAGTCCAGCACATGAAGTGTTTTTACACTTCGATTTTTGCACAAGTTATTACATGTTAATTAATGGGCTTTAGGGGAATGAGTAGATGTGTTTTGTTACCTTTAGACAGGGGCTGTTTCCAGTCTTTATGCTAAGCTAAGCTAACCATCTCCTCACATTTAACAAACAGACA
This sequence comes from Chelmon rostratus, assembly GCF_017976325.1. NCBI lineage: Eukaryota > Metazoa > Chordata > Actinopteri > Chaetodontiformes > Chaetodontidae > Chelmon > Chelmon rostratus. The sequence goes on from NC_055661.1 coordinate 24,483,996, forward strand.
TGAGAGGGGTATAAATCAATCTCATCTAACTCTCAGCAAGAAAGCAAATATATGTGAATTTCCCCAAATATTCACCTCCTGTGATGGAAGAATATTACTCCATCTCTTCAAGACACAGTGAAATGGTTGCTCACAGTGGCCACACCCTTTATAAAGATTTCAAGTGTCTCAGTGATTTGTTTTAGTCTGATAAGGCTGAATTGTGAAATTTTAATTTTACCTTTTATTTAGCGTTTACACCTGCATTGCAATTACAGAGAACTCAGGGAAAACATGCTTGTACTAGCACTGGTCAACATCAGAAAAAAAGCATGCTTCAAGTGCGATAAAGTGTGTCGCTGCCCAAAAAGAGCTAATGCAGAGTCTGAGTAGAGGCCCCAGTCTCATGCCTTTTCATTTTGTGGTGGGACGTCCCCATCGTCCAGCGTCACACCTCAAAGCTGATCTCTCTTGACTGTCCAAACAGGGGCTCCGTCGCCAGGTGTGTGTCTGAGTATGCACGCCGCAGGTGTGTTGAGCTGCACGTCGTCTTGATGGCAACCTCATAGGGAGGCGGGGGTTCCAGCCACGGAGGAGGACGAGGCGATGGGCTGAAACCGCCGTGGTCCATGGGAGGGTAGTCGAATTCCTCACCACGAGCACCGTGCCTGTGGCGTTCCATTGTCCTACGCTCGGGAAAACAGCGGCAGTAAGAAATTGCGTGGAAGCAATTTATGATACCAGAACAAACAGAAATTGATATGTACAGTCTAGTTCTGAGGTGTCAGAGGTTGTGGACACCAGATGCTAGAATGCAAGTGGAGTCGTGTTCTGTCAGTAGCTGTGTTTCCTGACAAATACAGGAATTGGGTTTCACAAAAGTATAATAGACGTCTTGGTTGTGCAGGATGATAGAACGCTATCGAATTACTGCCACAGTCTGTAATCATGAGCCATTTATATGAAGGGTTTTCTTTCCAAATATTTTACCCGATTATTTCAAGCCAGCACATCTCCAAACAGACAGCAGGAGCCAATCAGCTGTGTGGTTAAAATAAAACCTGCAGAGTCTTTGGATAATGATGAATCCTACTTAGTCAAAGGAATAGTTTGACATTCTGAGAAATATGCTTATTCAATTTCCGGCGGAGGGTTAGATGAGAAGATCGATACCACTCTCATGTCTGTAAGGTAAATATGAAGCCACAGCCTGCAGCCTGTGAGCTTAGCTTAGCATAAAGACTGGAAACAGGGGGAACAGCTAGCCTGCTATGTCAAAGGTGACAGAATTCACTTCACGCTCACTTCTAAAGTTCACTAATCAAAATGTTAGATCTCTTTTGTTTAATCGATCCACAAAAAAGTCTAAAAACAACAATTCACAGTCTTTCTAAGACAAAAACAGTCGGACACACAACCCCCCGTCATTGGAATTGTCGTTGTGACGCATCAGGCTAGCTGTTTCCGTTTCAAGTCTTTATGCTGAGCTAAGCTAACTGGCTGCTAGCAGTGGAGAGGGGTATGGAGTTTCTCATCTAACGTTTGTCAAAAAAGCAAATAGGTACATTTGCAAAAATGTCTGTGTTTCTGTTTTGTGTTGATGTATTTAGAGTCCAGGCCGAGCTGTGTTTTTTGTCTCTGGACAGCCATATATGGGATATAATCAATCGAGGACTGTGTCATCCAGGGTTCAGCGCGGCCTGCATAAGGCAAGACAGCATTTTTCCACTCAAGTTTGAAAGTTAATATGTTTATTTGGCCAAAATTAATGAGGAATAAAGTCAAAGTGGGCATGTTTCTTGAAAAGGTGCAGCTGTTGGGGCTTTAGTGCGAGACTCTGGTGCAACTGAGCACAGCTCTGTCTGAAGCACCCTGAAAACTGATAACTGAACCTATGATGTCATGAAATACACAGCTACAATGGGGAAAATGAATTAGACAGGAAAAATGAATTAGACATGGCAACATGGCAGAGCGGACAGTAAAAATATGTTTAGGCTCCTTCATAAAATCTATAACTAAACTGCTTTTTTATTGACGGTTAGTACAGAAAATCCACATAATTCACTTACATAATGTGCAGAGCAGTAACACATTTAAACCCATAATTTTTCCCTCACCCACCTGGGCAGAAACACTGACTGGGACTCTGGGAAGCGGCTCCCGGGTGGTGTGAAGAGGGCATGGCTGCCGAGGTTGGGGTAGTCGTTGTACAGATAATGTGGACACTCTGGGTCGAACTCCTGATGGTTGTAGTTTGCGGCACTTTTGCTGTTCATAGCCCAGAACAGCCCCAGGATGAGCATGACCACCCCCAGAACCACGCAGCAGAGGGAGAAAGCCTGTAAGCGGCTCTGGGACGTGACCAAGAAGGCTGTGGAGCCCCCGGTTACGATGAGGAAGGCTCCGATGAAGATTGCTCCGTGGTGCAGGGAAGGCATCCTGCTCCAGGACCGTAACTGCTTCTGAGGTTACTGTGTAGGCTGTGAACGGCTGGATAGTGTCACTCATGTATAAACAGTCCCACGGAGTGAGCTCCCCATGCGCTCTGACACTGACCAGACATTCAAATACAGTCACAGAAATTATGGCGAGGAAAAGCTCAATGAATCTTACTTATTTGTTCCCATAATTTCCATCTCCCACACTGTTAAAAAACTGCTTATCATTAAGTCCAAGTGTGAAGTCCTCACTCTGTAGACCTCCAGCTCCTGTGGAAAAGTGCTAAAATAAATGTTTTGCTGGTGAGTAAAGAAAAATAAAAGGATGAAGGCTTTGATGCGCATCAGGCCAATGTGGAGTAGCTGTGTTCATCATCAAGGCAGATGGACGAGAGGACGGCAGAGCCCATTAAGAAATCTTTACTGGCGCCCCACCCTCCCTCTGTCTAATGTGTCTGAAGGGTACCACTTTAGCCCTGTGTGTGTGTGTGTGTGTGTGTGTGTGTGTGTGTGTGTGTGTGTGTGTGTGTGTGTGTATAAATGACCATGTTCCAAATGAAATAGACTGGAATATAAATAAGCCTGAATCCTTTAACAAAACAAGATGCCTGTGTAACTTCACTGTGTTCGGTTACGAAAATTAAATAAAGAGCTGAATGTTTGGCAGCTGAGTTTATTTGCAGTTACGAAACGTCCTTCATTACAACCAAAGATCCTTAATAAGTTTGAGTGATTTATAAAGAACAACACTATAAACAGCATGCCTGCAATGTTATTTAACCCTGTTTGGTCCTATTGTTGACCAAATGGGCTGATGAACCACTGATAGCATTAATCAAAGGATTCATTAGCATTTTACTATTGAGACTTGCCATCGAGGACACCTAAGTCATGCCTTTTTTTTAGGAATTTGAATCTGAACTTGTTGGTTTGAGCAAACAGAAGAGGATGTGAAAGAGTAATTTTATATGCAACTTTACATTTTTTTAGACCACATATATAACAGTAGATACAATAAACATATAAAGAAACAAATAAAATATAAAATAAACATGACTAAAGTACAGCCATGCTGACCATGTTCTGTGAAGCTGTATTCAGGCATAACGTTAGCATGCTAGTATGCTAACAGGCTGATGTTTAACATGTGGGCCATGGTTTTTGCTCTGTAAAGTGCTGTTATTTGCAAACTGGCAGCAGAAATAAAAGCTGAGGCTCATGGGTTAGATTTGGGCTTAATACAAAGTGTTGGACAAACTGAAATCTGGACCTGATGATGGTGTTTGATGAAAAGTCAGCAGATCAGCAAAGTTATTGTAATTCGCCCTGAGGAGAACATGCTTATCTGAACCAAAGGTCATGACCATCCATCCAACAGGCCCAACTACTGAGAGATTTCCAACTGGATGAAAGTAACTGACAGATATATGTTCGTAAAGCCTAGTGTGGCAAAATAAATAAATAAATAATTTGATAATTTACACAGTATAACTTAACCCTTAACTGCACATATAAATAAATAATGAAAAGTCTCTACTATTTATGCACTGACAGTGTAAAAATACAACAAAACATTATAGGTATCATAAAAGTAGATTTTATGGCAGAGCTGTTGTATTGGTTTGCATTAGATTGACCAGATGTGCCTAATAAAGTGGCCAATCGAGTGTATGTGCCTGTATTTATGCACCAGCCTGTCTATATTAGTCTACTCATTTTATCACTAGCCTGCTGTACACCAGTTTACCACAGTTTTACATTAGATTTCATTTTATTTAGTTTTATAAAGCCAATATTGTTTTTTTTTTCTTCTATATTTAATCTTTTGCACTGTTTAAATTCTCTCTTAATTTCACATATTTACTTTGACTCTTAGGTCATTTTCTTAAGACTAGAAAAAGAATTTCACTGCCGCTGACTGTTTCGCTGTAATTGTGCATACGACAAATAAATAAGGGATAAACTTTGGTTAATCAGTAAGTTTGTAGGCCATGTGTACTAGAAAACTTCTAGCTTGTGTTAAAAAAAGACAACGTTAAAGTTTAAGGTCTGTGTTAATCTAGTCCTCAGACCGTCTCAATGGCTGCCTCAGGCAGTGTTGTCACAGACAGCGCGCATGGTGTGACAGCCTCTGAGCTTTATGATTGGTTGAAGTTCAGAAAGGCTACAGCTCTAGAATTCCCTACAGTCACTAGCTTGACCAATAAGCGTGAGGCTTTGGCGTGCGGTCACGCCCCCTTAGGGATTTTAGCCAATGAGTGTGGTCTTAACCTATCACGGTGAAGAGGTGATCAGGAGTTGGGATGTAGTGTTGAAATAATCGATACGGAGTTTAGAGGTGGTGCAGCTCAAATCTGTAGCAGTTACTTTGAGAGCGTGCAGACGTGGATGTGATCAGAAACGATGGATCCGCTGTTGTATTTAGCTGGTGTGGTCGTCCTGTTCCTTCTGTGGATCAGAGTCAAAGGTCTAGATTACGTGATCGTTCACCAGAGGTGGATATTTGTGTGTCTGTTCCTGCTGCCGCTCTCCGTCATATTCGACGTGTATTATTATGTGCGCGCGTGGCTCATTTTCAAGATGTGCTCCGCGCCCAAACTGCACGACCAGCGCGTGCGAGACATCCAGCGACAGGTGAGCCTCCATCATCTGACGGTGCCTGCGTGCACAGGTGTGTGCAGTCTGATGCCCCGAGGAGCTTGATTCAAAAGCGTTAAGCTCCGCTGGTTAGATGTAAGTTTAACGTTTTAAAGAAGGGGATTGGTCCTTGGTCTCCCAGATCTGAACAAGCCAAGGATCTATTTCTGTTAAGTACTCAAATATATATGAGCTGTATGTGCAGATCCACATCTGCCTCATCCAGGATAATGACCAGTCCCGTATCATAGCTGACAAACACTTCCAGTGTTCTGTTACTGTTTCCATATTCCCTGAAGCTGCACAATATCAGTCTTATATATCCTGACACTTGCAGAAATATCACATCCATTGTTAAGTTTAGTGTGTTATTCACGTGGTTAATAGCCTGCATGGTACCTGCATGGTGAGTAGAATGAGCTAACTATATTGCATGTGTTTTGCAAGGGATCATGGGTAGTGAAAACCTCCCATTGGCTGCTTGTGTTTCAGATGAGATAGTGATGATGTGTTTAGAAGCACATTCTGATAAAAGAATGAAAACGTCGGTGGTATTGCTTCATCTCACTTGAACAGTTGTTACATAAGGGTTTTATATTTGCTTACTTATTTACCTGGTTTTCATGCAAGTGGAGAATAAATCCGTTATTACATCATCGTTGCTGCTCCTATAAAACGTAGTCTTGATGTGTAACTTTCAGTGCTAATTAAAAGCCCATCTAATTAGTTGGATTTGGAATAACTGGTTCTGCGAATATATGTTCAGTGTAACTCAGCGCAGCCAAGCAGCTGCTCTCCAAAAAAGTTCAGGTATAAATAAATTTGTTAAATAAACCAGTGAAATGATCATATCTGCAAATGCCCTTGACCTGCAAGGTTGTCCTCAGCCAGCCTTGAAGGTGGCTGAGTAAACAGGTAAACAGTCAGGTATGTCCTGGTGCGGATAACAAACCTGTTCGTCTCTGTGTCGCGTATTCTGGCACATTTCAGGTGCGTGAGTGGAGGAAGGAGGGCAGCAAGACCTACATGTGCACGGGTCGACCCGGCTGGCTCACTGTATCTCTCAGAGTGGGGAAATACAAGAAAACCCACAAGAACATCATGATCAATATGATGGACATTCTGGAGGTGGACACAAAGAGGCAGGTAGGAGGATTCAGCAGACACACGATGGGTTCCCGAGTGGTTCGCAAATTTGTGAAATGTCTAAAAATAAGTAGTGTTTCCATCGTCTTAGACATTCGATTCCAGCCGGTTTGACTCACAGACGACATATTTCTGCTCAGACGTTTTCAGATGGCATCCTGGGATTTAAAAACCCGAAGGGAACCATTAATGCTATGAATTACACCTGTGTGTTACCTGCTGTGACCTGTCAAATGTCTGCTGTGTAAAAAGATCTATTCAAATAACACAAGCCTTTCAGAGGGTCATCTGAAAGGTGATTCCCTTTCTGTCCATCTTGCATCTTATTTTAAACCAATACTGGTGTCTTTCTTTCTCTTTGGATGACGGTGTCTGTTGGTCGACCCGTCGGCCCAGACAGGAATATCTCGGCAAGTATCAGATGGATTATCATGAAATTTAGTGCAGATATCTGTGGTGCCCGAAGGATTAATTCTACCCCCTGACATTTCATATGACAAGTCAAAGTTTTCACTTATCCTGTGAAATATGTTAACATCTACAAACCCAATTGCAAAAAAGTTAGGACGCAGAGAGACAGAGAGAGGCAGGGAGAGAGAGGAATTGTGTCAGTAAACACACTAAATATATGATGACTTTCCTTTCGTCTTCTTAATTTATCCAGCTCTTTGCTTTATGACTGAACACCTGCAAACACATCTACCTGTTACCTGTTCTGTTAACCAATAGAGCCTGGCTGGATTTTGTAATGTCAGTGATTAGATGGACCTTTACTCACAGTGATCTTTGTTCTTTTAGGTGGTGAGAGTTGAGCCGCTGGCCAACATGGGTCAGGTGACCGCTCTCCTCAACTCTATTGGCTGGACACTGCCAGTGCTTCCCGAGCTGGATGACCTCACTGTGGGTATGTTGTCTGTGTTGCCGTGGAATACTTTCTGAGAGGCATCAGCTGTGGCTCTCGTGCTTCTAGAAGCAGAGAAGGTGCAGTGATGATTTCCACGGCTCGCTGAGTGATGTAGATCCTCCATCTCCTGCGTCAGTCACTGTATCCTGTTCAGAGCCTCAGCGACTTCCGTAATTGTGTTAGAGGATTGATGTTGTAGCTCAAAAGGTGAAACTGGGAGGAAATGGCTGCAGTGTTGGAGGCACCCCTGGATCGGGTTTCATAATGGATTTCCTGATGCTATAAACTGCGCTTCAACAATCTAATGTTTTCCCATCAGGCCGCGGTACATTCATTTATCCTCATGTCCGTGCAGGCACATACATACTCACAGCTGCTTGCTGCTTGTGTGTTTGCCCGCTGTTGGTCTCACCTGGAAAGATATTGAACTACTAAGAAGAAATGTTTCATTGTCTCTCTCAGGTGGTTTGGTGATGGGCACAGGCATCGAGTCTTCCTCTCACATTTATGGGCTGTTTCAGCACATCTGTGTCGCATATGAGCTGGTTCTAGCTGATGGCAGCTTGGTACGCTGCACTGAGGTGAGTACAGAGTGTGTGTGTGTGTGTGTGTGTGTGTGTGTGTGTGTGTGTGCGCGTGTGTGTGTGATCTCCAGGGTGTATCATGCCTGTATCATGCAGTGAGATTAGTGGGTTAGCACGGCATCTTTAGGGTTGACTCTGGTTTCCAGGATCACAGACTTGGTGCACATTAACAGGGATCACCATGGTAACATCACCATCACCACACCATCTTTTCCTTTCTGTCTTGACAACAGAAATTCTTGCGTTACTGTTTGTTCATTGTGGCAAAAAAAAAACACCAAAATGTAATTTTCCATATGCACTCTAAACTACTTAAAAACAAGCAGAGCTTTCTACTGACGTTAGCATGATTTCTTTTTTTGCCAAAAGGAGGGGAGAGACACTCACCTGTCAGCAAACAGCGAACAGTACACAACCTCCCCCTTTTCTGACCCCACCTCCCCCACTAATAACGTTTGAATAGTCCCAACAGAGCCAGACTAAGCTGAAGTGGTGATACAGACCCAGGAGTTGCAGTGTGGTGTGTAACAGCAGCATGTAAACAAAAAGAGCAGTCCTCTTGTGGAGAAGATGAATGGTCCATGTCTAAGACCAGAAGGCTGAGACCACGTTCATCAGCGCCAGCGCGCCATACGTCCGTGCACAGTTTGTTCTTGTTCAAAGTTTGCATTTCTGCCATGCAGGAGGAGAACTCGGACCTGTTCCACGCCGTGCCGTGGTCCTGTGGAACTCTGGGGTTCCTGGTCGCAGCCGAGATCAAGATCGTCCCCGCTAAAGCCTGGGTGAAGCTGCACTACGAGCCGGTGAGAGGACTGGAGAACATCTGCAAGCGCTTCACTGAAGCATCAGAGAACAAGCAGAACACATTTGTCGAGGGCATCCAGTACAGCCTGGACACCGCTGTCATCATGACGGGAACCATGACTGACCACGCCGAGCCTGATAAGGTAAAAAGTTTGTGAGTATGTGACTTGTTTCCACACGTTTTATCACATTTAACCTCCTTTTTCCTCTTTGATTAGATTAATAGAATTGGCCTGCACTTTCAACCCTGGTTCTTCAAACACGTGGAGGGCTACCTGAAGGGCGACCAGACTGGAGTTGAATACATCCCTCTGAGACAGTACTATCATAGACACACACGCAGCATCTTCTGGGAGCTGCAGGTACTCACTAAACACACACACACCAAGGCTGCTTCCGTTACTTTAAAGGACTGCATGCATCTGCCACATTTTAGCTCGTCATCATCTTATCAACTCCTCGCTCACGTCTCTTTATTACACACTAATGCTCTGTCTCTGTCACACACACACCTTTTGTACTCTCACATAAACACACACACACACCATTAGCCATTAGTGAGAAGGGCTTGGCATCCTTTGTTTTCTGTAACAGTAAATGGTGTGATGAATTATGCATGGTATTGGTTTGACAGGCATCTACAGGAGCTGGCTTTGGCCTTTTGGGGGCTCTCGGGTTTTGAAGACGGTGCAGAGGAAAGTCAGACAGAAATAGGGCTGACTGATGCTTTGATTAAATCGTTAATCGACAGTTTGTGGCATCATTGCTTTGTTGGACATGAAGCATGCAGTGCTAGTTGGATGGTTGTTGCTGCCCTCTGGTGGAAAATAAGAGGAATGCAAGTGGACTGCGTTTAATCAATACTGAATATTTGATGCTGGAATTCAAATATCACTGTGTTTACGGCATAAAATAATTTTACTCTGAAAACCATCTAACTTGATTTACACACATTTTCAGTTTTATATTTGAATTTTTATAACATTTTTTGACATTGCGCCACTTGAAGGAGGCAAATTCAAACCACATTTATTCCGATCGATGGTTTTCAAAGTAAAATATATCAATACTACACATCGAATTCAGTGGTATTTCAATTTTAACATTAAGTAGTGATTTATTTTCATGTTCATGTAATCAATTTCTGATAAAATTCAAACTAATATTTTCCAACATGACATCTTGAAAGTACTTCTGATGTCCCTCCTGCCGTCAAAAGAAGATCCAGCCTTTTAACCTGTGTGTATATGCCTCTGGGTGTATTTCTGTGCTTTCTCCAGGATATTATTCCCTTCGGCAACAACCCGGTGTTTCGCTGGCTTTTTGGCTGGATGGTCCCTCCTAAGATCTCACTGCTGAAGCTCACCCAGGGAGAGACCATCAGACGGCTTTATGAACAGCACCACGTGGTCCAGGACATGCTGGTCCCCATGAAGCACCTGCAGGCCGCCATCACGCGCTTCCACCAGGACATCGACGTAAGACTCAGATGTTAATGAAGATGCTGAACACTCGTCGTTTATGGTATGTACTCCTGCTTGAACCCCTGCGTGTCTTGTGTTATTTCAGGTTTACCCTCTGTGGCTGTGCCCGTTCCTGTTGCAGCCTGGCAGAGGGATGGTCCACCCCAAAGGGCAAGAGGAGGAGTTGTATGTGGATATTGGGGCTTATGGAGAGCCCAAAGTCAAACACTTTGAAGCTAAAGCATCAACGCGTCAGCTGGAGAAGTTTGTTAGAGATGTGCACGGGTAAGTCTCAGATCATACATGAAATTGAGCATCGGTACCTAAAATGATGTGACAAAACATGCACACACTGGAGCATTTAAAACATTTACATTCACACTGCATCTACTGCACATGTGCCGTCCGCCTCCTGCAGGTTCCAGATGCTGTATGCAGATGTGTACATGGACCGAGAGGAGTTTTGGGAGATGTTTGATGGACAGCTGTATCACAGACTGAGAGAGGAGCTAGGCTGTAAGGAGGCCTTTCCCGAGGTTTACGACAAAATCTGTAAATCCGCCCGACACTGACTCCCCTGATCACTGGCGCCTGACCTCAGACCCCTGTGTCTCAGAGGCGTCTGTCTGCAGCTCACACTTTGTGACAGCTTCTAGTTTGGGGACATTTCAACAAAAACAAAAAACTGTTTTACTCAAAGATGCATCTCAGAATTTTTAAGATGGAATACAGCTTTGCACACACTAATACAAGATAAAATATGTTATTTTTGGCAACCACACTGTGTCTTAAGAGGCCCTTTTATCAATGTGAACAGGAGCGTAAGTATTGTAATGGTTTGAAGTCATGAATGTATTCTCGTCTCCGTCTGTCTGTACACAGTTATCTTATTTGTACATTCGAGCTCTGATTTCGTGGACTGCTTGACTCAACCATATGTCACACATATGGTTTATTTTACTTGCAGAAAACATACTAAACTTTTTATTTCTTCCTTTTTTAAAATGTGTACATATGTCAGGCAACTTTTCCCTGTTTAACTACCTTATCCGGTGCTGCGTATTAACAGGTCAGCCTTAACTACAGCTGCCACAGTGCCATACACTTGCCAAACATGGTCCCCTAATCAGCATCATACACATTTTTTAAAAAAGATGTTTTTGTGCTGAATCTAAAATATGTATTGTAACTTATAGGCAACTATTTTGATATCAAAATCAGATCATCTCACCGGGCCTGTGTAAGGGTTTAACAAATAAAAAAAAAATCTTTTCTGCAATAAATATAATTTGCATTCTTTTTTACATGAAGATGGTACGGTAGCTGGAAATAAACAGTCAAATCTGTGTTTGCTCTGAACAGATTCATTTAACTTTATTTGAATAACAGCACAGGTCAAACCTGATCTTCTGTCTCCTTTGTTTGGCCTCTTGTATCCTTCAGCTCCTTGTTTTAATCTGCTGGCATATTGTGAAAGCAAACAAATGTGCTTTTAACAATAATTTCACTTTATTTAAATAACTGCACAGTGTAAATATTAGTTTCTTTTGCTTTATGAAGGCCATATGCAAACAAACCAGTGACTAAGCAGTCTTGTGATCTAGTTTTTAATTAGACTTAAAAATATACCTGGTCTGCTGTCTACCTGTCAGCCTACATACAACCCCCCCTTGAGCTTAAGAGTCTTTTATGTATTTGCGTATACTTTCTACATGCAGACAGCTTTCCACCACAGCTGCCTGTGTTTTACTACAGTCTGGAGGTGGGTGTACCTGTGAGCCGCGCTGTCAGCTGTTTGGGGGCTTTTTCCCTTTCCGTGCTGGTTCCGCCCTCTTCTTTTTTCCACTGAGTTATGTTAGCAGTGCGGCTAACTACCACCAGCAGGTGAGTTAACTGTCAGAGCCGAAGACTTCTGCTTCAAGCTGCCCGGAGATAGTAGCAACAGGTAGGCTGTACTTGGAGTCCTTACACTTAAAGTTGCGGTATTGACTCTGTGTTTTCTCTTAACATTACAAAGGTTGCAGAGTTAAAGGAGAGTGAACTGCAGCTACAGTAATAGTGAAGCTAGCTTAACTGTTCCACATTTAACTTTAGCTAACGCTAGCTGCTAGTCAGTGTAGTTTTACTCTTTGCTAAACTAGCGTTAGCTCACAAGAAAAGATGGCGTTAGTTTTCCAAATAAGTTTTTTTTGTAAAGGTGACTTTGGAAATTTGTTGCCGCCCCGTCAGCCGTAAGCAGCTGTCGGGTTTTGCTGAAACGGTTCAGAAATGCTGTTCGTTTGTAGCCTGCAGACTTTGCGTTTTAGCTGCTGTAGTTAGCTGAAATTAGCCATGCGACCGGTGAGTATTATAGTGGGACGTGCACGCCTGCAGTTTTATTTTCGTTCTGCACACCGATAAGGTCAAAAGGGCAACCCTGTTCCCTTGACAACAATGCGGAAGTTTATAGACCGTTTGGGGTACACGATGTTCCACACGGATTTCAGCATTGACAGAAACACAGCAGTAACCTGTTGGACGTTTTATTTACTTGGGGAGCTGGATAAGCTGTCCCTGTCCCTGTTCCTGTAATAACAGGTGTGTTCTTATCTAAAGGTGTGGTTTTGGTCTGCAGCAATGGCCTGCAGCGACTGGAGTGAAACATTCTATCTCACTTGCACTTTAACCCACTTTGAGCTTTACCCACCTCATTTTGGCACATTGTTTAAGTTCACAGAGGCTCTGAGCATTGCTGGCCTTTCCAGGCGGGGCAGTTTTGGAAATTACAGTGGAGGCCGGACTGGAGAAGAGAGAGGCTGAGGAGGAAGCATGTCCACCGACCAGGAGCCCACGTTCACAGTGAAGCTGCTGCAGCTGCTGCTGCTCTCCACCTACTGGGGAATGCAGATTTGGGTCACTTTCATTTCAAGTTGGTATCAAGCGTGCATGCGTGCACACACACAAACACACACACGCACACACACTGGATAAAAGCATACTAACAGGTTAGAAACATAAGTGAGGGAATGTGGAGGGAAAGAAAAGGAGAAGCTGGTAACTCATTTAGATGCAGAATGTGTTTTGGACACAACATGCAACAAGGTGTTATTTAAAGGTGGTCTCAAACCACCTGAGTGGTGCACATTCATCTCATGTAATCTGTGTCCAGATTTTTCGTGGTCACCTTTACGCCTATATCCGGACTGTGACAAGCTTTTGTTTTGGTTGAGTCGCAAAATTTAAAACAATCCGGGGTGTGTAGAGCTATACAATTCACATTACCACCTGTGTGCTTTGCAGCATAGTTATATATATATATAACTGAAAATGACCCCCTTGACATTGCTGCCAGTATTCAAACATGAACCTTATGTTTTTGCCATGCTGCTATTGTGTTGTATACGTTTTTTTTAACAGTCTAATTTAAACCAAAGAGCACAGAAGTAACATAGAGCATGTCTTAAACAGTTGGATTGATGTGTCTAAAACTGTCGAGTTGGACATTGATGAATGAATTAAAGAACATAAAAGCCAGGAGGTCCCCTGTAGTGCTGATGAGTCGTTCTGATTTCTGCACAGGCTTTGTGATGGACAACCACCTGAACAGACACACTTACGGGTTCATCCAGAGTCGTCTTGTCCCGTTCTATCTCCACCTGGGTTCAGCCTGTGCCTTCTTTAACCTCACCATCTACGCCGTGTACCATCCCAGCGACATGCTGGATGACAGAGAGGCCTTTCAGGTGCGTTGTTTGTTCCACATCATCGCATTGCGTGAAACTCATTTTTGTGTAGTCCTTTTAATCTCGGCCTCTACCCTCTCCACCAGATCTTCATCTTCTTTGTGTCTGTGACGGTAGCGGCCGTGAACGCCCAGTGGTTTGGCCAGATGACATCGGAGATCATGGCAGACATGCACCTTATCGAGCAGTCGTGTGGATTAGGTCAGGATATCGGCCTGTCGTCGAACCGCGAAGCTTACGCCAAACTGTGCGAGACAGACGTCAAATACAGACACCTCAGTGGTCGTCTGTGGCTGTACAGACTGCTATCCTCCCTCTGTAACCTCTGCTGCATTGGCTGCAACTTCTACAGCCTCTGCTACATGGCCGAGAACCTTGTCACACTTTAAAACTGATGCACAGCAGCTGGACTGTGAAATTGTTGAAAAATAGTCACTCCCACACCTTACAGATTTAGAAAGTCCTATTTTTTTTTGTATCAAAGCAGTAATTTATGTATTTAATACATGCAGTCTTTCTCTGCCTCATTCGTTATGAGGTAGAAAGTCAGGTAAGCCTTGTTGTTCTTGTGCCTTGGGGAATAACGAAAGCCTTCGAGCTCTGCTGAGGCTTCAGTCTTTTGTTGGTCTCGAGACAAGCAGGGTCACTGAAGCTGCATTTCTCTCCTGAAGTTTGTAGGGAGATGAGTCAGTTCCTGCGATGAGTTATGCCTCACCTTTCACCTAGTGAGGCTGAGGCTGGTGGCACCCTTGAGAGTTCCCTTTACCATTACACTATGGCACCTCTCAGGAACGCAAAACATGAGCGATGTTTCTAACAGCTTTGTACGGGACAGATTAACAGAAAATAGTCCCAGTGCACTGCACCTTTTTTATACCAAATATAAGCAACAGGCATTTTTTTAAGGGAACTGCTCTCATGCTGCTCAGTCCTGCTCTTCCTGTTTGGGTGTAGTTTTAATACCTTGTGCGCAGTTTAGTGTCACAGGTTTGTCTGACTTATAAAGAGCACCTTTGCTGCTTTCTGCTAGTATGAAAAACACTTTTACTACATGGTATCCAATCAGTACTGTTTTTAGCCCATTTAAAACACCCTGGCACCAGGGATTTGATCGTTATATTGGAATTAGAATTTATTGGTGTTTGTAAGCAGGCCCAGTGTATTGATCTGCAGTTGTTATAAGATTTGTTCTTGGTTCTTGAACTGGTAGACCCTTTGCTGTTCTTCAGGAAGACACTATTGCTACTTTGTCAATGAGCATGGACCTGTCAACATTGTTAGTTTTCTTACTCTACTTCACGTGTAGTAAATTCTCTATTGGTCTCCTATTGGAAGACCTGAACGACATCTCAGCAGTCAGCCCTTTCACTGGTCATACCAGTATGACCGCCACGAACATTGTTACCTTACAGTGTGCCTCAGATGAGAATTAGTCTGTTGCCTGAGTTACTCACTTGTGTTTCTGCTCTGTTCTATAATGCCTCTGTGTACCGTATGTCTGAATGTGTTAAAATACGATGGTGTGGCTTTTGGGAAGCTGTACAGCCGTGATTGGAATTGAAGCCAAATCATTTTTGAGCTGTACTCGCACTAGAGTTGTGCTCTGTGCAACACAGTTCTCAGGTGTCAGAGCTTTTTTTAGTCATAGTTTGAATATATTTGCGCTGTTCTTTATTTCACACGTCAAGCAAAAAGGATGTTGTCGGTTCTATATTGTCAAGTTTTTTTTGCACATGTTGAAATTATGTTAACAAACCTCTTCTGCTGTGATGGCCCCTCCTCTTCGTAACTGTTTGGTGAAACCTTTCTCTCAATGTGTTTCTTCTTTTTCCTGTTCCTCTAGTTTCTGTTTGCATTAGTCTGCAATACACGTCCATTAAACCAAAGTAAAAAATTGCATCAGCACCAACAGTACTTCAGTTATCAGGGCCGAGGCAGCAGAGTTGTTTCTGAAACTCCTTTTTTTATTGTTCTGACTGGACTGATGAAGGTACTTATTATATGCCTGTCACTGGCAAACACAATGCATTATTACTTGGTAGTTGTTTTATAGTGAACACGTCCTTTATGTGGTGTTGCCTGTTGGCTTGGCCAGTTTAAATTAATATAAAATTTGATTTATTTCGAGACACTTTTGTGCATAAATATTAAAGCTATATTAGGATGTGAAATTTTAAAATAACTTTTTCATGAATTAGTAGGTATTTATGCCAGTTTCTGATATGTTTGAGATAATGGGTTGTGTCTGTTGATGTGGCTTTTGTAATACTGAATGTAAGTCGCCTGAAGACCATTGAGGTCAGAGGTCATGAGCTGTTTATGGTAGTGGGTTTGTATCAAAGATGTTTTGACATATATGGTCTTTTTTTGTATTAAAATACCTAATCTCTCAGTTGTGTGCTTCATCTCCAGATTAATCTGTAATTTTTGCTCAGGAAGTGCAGGCAAAGCTCAATACAGAATCAGTGAGTATTACAAGAGTGACCCTTTTTGTCATCTCTATTCTTCAGTAAACTGGATGTAAAAGGAGCAAATAACCAAGCTTGAAGTTGTGATTAATACCTGGAAGTCTCTTAGTGTTTTACATGTATTTTGAGTGAGCACGGTATGATTTGAAGCCCTTTATACAGTGCTCAGTGTGTGTATGTAGACTCCCAGAGTGACATGAAAAAAGACATCCTTTCATATGGTGTGTTCTGTGAGTTATTGCAGGTAAAGTGGCCAAAAAAATCAGCTATGTGTCGGGTCTGAAAATGTTTAACGTGGATTTTGGTGACGCCTAGTGGTGGTTTTAAGAAAATGTCTGATTTTTGCCAGATGAGACAGAAGGGGGAACCAAATAACATGCAAGAGCTTCAGTGTCAGAACTGTGTTGAATGATCCAGCCTTGAGCGACATTAGACTATTTAAAAAAAGGAACTACAAATTACTTCTCATTTCGATGAGACTCAGGTTGGATATTACATTAAAAAAAAGAGTAACTTCTTGATCTTGGATAAATAGTTTTATAATCGCATCCTCTGCAGATGGTTAGCACCAGAGTTTGTTCCCTGTAAACAAGACTTTAAAATAGCTTGATTTGAATAACAAAACTCAAGGAATACATCGTGTCAAGAGGTTTGTTTTTAATGTAAAAATACATCATTGCTACAAATGGTTACTGTGTTTGAGATGAGATCAGCATCAACAATGCACAAGCCAGTCCACCTACAAAATGAATATTAGTCTAAAAAAGTAATAAATATATAATGATAGGATAAAAATGTAAAAAAAAAAAGTCAACACTTGTACCTGACTATTAAAGGTTTAGAAAACCATTTTCTCTTGTAACACTTAAAAAACCTGAAACGTACATTTCAGGAAAGTACAGTAATCTCAATCTCAATGAATGCAACAGGAAGTGAGGCCACTCATTTCACCCTTTTTGCAGATGCTACCTCAGTTAAAAGTGCGATAATGTGAAAAAAAACAAATGGATCCCCTTGTACAAACAACAAACCATAAGTACTGTTTGTTAATTCTGCATAGAGAGAACCAGTTACAGCCTTGGAAAGTCCACAACAACCGTTCTGTAATACTGAGGGAGCAACATGTAAACTGTAATCTTAAATTATCTCCCAAACGGAGGCAGCAAACAGTATTTAAAGCCACAATCCTTGATGGGAACTGATAGCCTACTGCCCATCCACTTTGGTTGTTTGAGGGATGAGGTTAGATGACTGTCATTACCGTTTGTCTGGAACAAGCTTTTAACAGTATATGCACAAACATCAAAAGAAGTGTACTGAAAGACTGAAACAACAGATAACGAGTGTCAGTGCATCTCACTGTGCTTAGAAGGCATCTAAAGTTACATTCCTTGTAAACAGCAAACCAGAAAAGGCAATAAAAAATAAGGATTGTGCCTTTAAAATAACCATTACTAAATATTCCCACGATTCATCCGTACACACCCATGCTTGAAACAGTCGTCCCAGCTGCTCACTCCTGTGTTCAGGAAACATTACGTCATCCCAACATTTAACTTTAACGTTCTTTTTGTCTACATTTTAGGAAATGTAATATAAATAATACTGGTTCCATGTTTCCCTTCTTCTCAAAGCTCACATGTACGGTATCAAAATAGAAATATTTAAAAAGAAAACACCATCGAAAAATCCACCCACAGTCCCTCTGGGGGGTTCGTAACCATGGCAGCGGCAAGAGAGTCATGGTGACGGCTCCATTTCCACAACACAGAAAGGGAACACCATTCCCATTATTCCACTGCTAAAATACTCCATAAATAAAAGTCGTACTAAAAATAGAGTTTTCCCGTTCATCAGTATAAAAATGATAAAATCCAGTGTCTCTGTCATACAACCACCTTGCCCTTGATGTCCAGCTTGGCGCCTTCGCTTGCTTTGTTGGACTGCTCCTCTGTGAGGGTGATGTAGGAGTACACCAGGCTGCCTGCAATACTGCAACAACAAGGACAGCAACCATGTAAAAGTATACAAACATTTCCCACCTGCACAGCAACACCAAACACAGCAAAATACACGTTCATGTTTGAATTTATTCTAACCATCCAGTGAGACAGCAGCACAACGCAGTGTTTAGTGAGGAGACCTATTTGTAAAACTTGGAACAATTAAGAAACTGGTTTTCAGTATATTGGCTTTGGAGTCATGTTTAAGAGGCTATAAATCAAAATTCATCCAATAGTTGAAGGCAAAATGAGAGTTTAAAATCATGTTGACATTTGTGTCAATCAGCGCATCAGTGGACATGTTGCAGCAGGTCAGCAGTCATAACATTCATCATGTTTCTCAACAAGATCCAGCAGGCACATTTAAATTCCTGCAGCTGATTGTCCCGCTAGTATCGGTGACATCTGTGTCAGCACCGACTTCTCCTTTTGCGCAACATACACGATTTAGTTTGCATCTGTTTACAGCCAGAAACAAGAATAAGCTTGAAGCTAATGAGCTACATGCTAACCATGGAAAAGCATGGGATGTATGGCATATAATGAGCTCTGTGAAAAACAAAAAGTTCCCCAGAGAGGGCTTAGCACAGCTGAGGCCCAGTTTTGATTGGTTTAACATATTCCTTTTATTAAGACCCTGTGACTACAGGGCATTAGGGAATAGCATGGTAGGATAAACAACATGGGGACTATATCATTATCTTCCAGTACTTTACTTGATCTGCTCCTGTTCACTGTGTTTGCCTTTCCTCCTCTTTTCGTCTTACCCTCTCTCACTCCCTCAGCTCCATTCTTAAATACTTCAGATGCAAGAAAGATTAAATGCATATCTTATTATCTGACATCTGCTCGTGGCACCTCTGCTCTCCTCTCCTCTGATCTTCACTCCTTTCATCTCTTGTCCCCTTCACCTGCTTTCTCCACAAGTCTTCACATCTCATTCCTTTTCTCTCTGACCTATAGATGGCGATATTTCCCCAATAATAGAACTATTGCTCATCATCTGGGAACCATGAATCAAGAAGATCTCAAAATATTTCAAAGAATAAGTGAAAACTTTGACCTGCTGGTGGCACTAGATAAAAAGTCAGAGGACCACCAGAGTCAAGAACCATGAACTTCTGTAGAAAATGTCATGGAAATCCATCCAATAGCTGTTGAGATATTTCAGTCAGTGCGACATTTCAAACCATACAGCAAAGCTGCTAGCGTGACTAAAGACAGCACGATATGATAATGTGGTATTTAAAGTTCCCTCTCATGTTTCTGTGTAACTGACTCAATCATTTTTGTGGCCATACAATGCAAAACTTATGTGCTGGAATACTAGATGGGGGAGAATTTGTGCTGGGGAAAGAATTCTGCATAGGACCACAAAGCAGCTTGGGTTGGTCCTGGGTGTGGTTAACAAAAAAAGGCAGCTAAATATATGAGCATACATTAGAAAATAAACCTGTTTCATACCTGATATTCAAACCTATGAAGTTGGTCCAAGAGAAAATGTAGTCTCCACTGAACACCATGCCAATGTATGTCACCAGGACATTCTGCAAAATGGTAAAAATATTAATCAAGCTGAGTTTTTTGTGTTTTAGTGTGTTGCTTTACATGAATCCGGAGCCTACCTTTATGCAGCCCACAATCGTAGTTGTTAATGCAGAGTTGTATTGTGTACACAGCACAGTGGAGTACATCAGAACAAACCTGAAAAACAATGTTATCATATTACAAATGAATCAAGGCTTGTGCCAGCACAAAGTCAGATTTCACAACGTTAATGCAACATGGCAGACAAAGGGTGATTGTGAGCTTCGAGCGATGGCCTAGTATCTCGACTTCAGCCACTGATATCATAGCAATACCACAGAAATGTGGTGTAATCCAGATGTTCAATTCTGGCACAAAACACAATCCTGCCTGCTTGTGCTTGCACGCTCGTCACACATAAGCTTTGGCCTGTATTCTTACCCCATGATGCAAGAGAGGATGAACTGGGTGAGGAAAAACACATCTGACCAGCCATCATACTCCACTGCCTGAGAAGAGAAGCACAGCATTAGAAACAACCAAACTCTGCTAGTGAAAATGCCCACATAGACATAAATCAGATGTAAAGCTAGACTGGTAGGCAATGGTGTATGTAAAATGATCTGAATTCAAAAACTTGAGTCATTCCTTATGGACATGTCTGGTCTGGCATTCAGTGGAAGAAAGGAAAGAAAGATGAACCACAGAGCTGCTGATCAAGTTTTAGGGAGCTGAGAGCAATGACACAACTAACACTTATATACTTACAAATTCAACACTGAGTTTCCAATAGCTTTAAAAGGTAGCAGTCTGTATCTCCCCTGAGGTTACTCAGTCAAGAGAGGCTGTGGGCGCTGCTGTAATAAGTCTACTAGGTGCATAATAGCTGCTTTGTGCCTTTCTGGCTGCTGGGCCCCAGCTGGGCAAACCAGAAGGTCTCTGCCAACACTCACCAACAAACAGGCAGCTCATATTTACGGCACACACACCCATGCGCACACGTATGCACACTCACTGCAGTCTAAGATTAAACCTTGCAATAGCTGAGCAGCACCAACACCAAAAACTAATTACAAAGACTTAACTGGACGGTTTTAACCACATGTACATTTCACCATTGAATAAAACCTCAATGAATAAAGCTGTGTGGAGGTTTGAATGAAGGAGCTGCTTACCTTCTGCATGTCTCCAGTCACATGCGCCAACAGTAGAGTGGGAATGATCATAAATAATGCGTTATAATACAACAATCCATATTTCCCCAACTCCTGTGAGACAGAGCATAGAAACGGATGGGCACAGAGCAACAGGAACAAGAAAAATACGCAGAGCCAGAACAGAGAGGGTTATTCACAAGTCTTTCAGTACATTCCTCACTAACTAGCATACAGATGTCATGCATGGCCAGCCCACTGCACTAGAACCTCTTGCTTGCATTTGTCTGATTCTGTTTCGTGTGGCTCCATCTTTCACTCCCTCACAATATCACTCATGCACACACACACCTCTCTGTCTAGTTTAGCATTAGCAGCCAGTGCACTACAGACATCACAGACTAAATCTGGATCCAGTTCTGCCCCCGCTGTAATGTGAGAGCTGAGCAGTCTGCTCATGTAACATAAAAAAAGGCTAAAACAAGCTCCATGGCAGTTGTAACGCCACAGTAATTAACCTGACTGTTAAAAAACATGCACAGTAAAGAGTACCATGGCAGAACTTTTACACACAAACAATACTTTCTCTGCAAAAACAGATTCACACAGTGACAATTACAGTGAATCAACTTAGCAGTAAAAAGAACTCATGATGTTTGTTTACACTGAGCTCCTTCAAGCCAGACGCTGAAGGACAGTTTGGGTTCTCTGAATTCACAGACATCAGCTCAATGCCAAAAACAGCTCCAACCCAACAATGCTTACTATTCATCAGATGGAACTGCCACATACCTTTGCATCTAATTTTTGTTTCACATAGGCTCCGTTGGCTGCAGTCAGCACGTCGTTCAGCAGAATGAACACGTAGCCTTGCAGGTCAAAGGACAAGTCGGCACTATGAACGTAAATCAGAAAAAATAAAAGAAAGTGTTGAGGGGGTAAAAAAGTGTTCTATTGCTATTGACGTAGCTTTGGGCATGCTCTGTTTTAGAAGGAGTCTTTTAACTACAACATGTGTCTAATGACCCTGAAGACAATATAACTTAATTGAGGACATATATCAGGGCTGGACAACCCTTTGTAGTGAAGGTAAATCTGGTGTGGTTAAAAGCCGGGACACCTGGATGTAGCAGAACTTACCTCGCGGCTATAAACGCCCCGAGGATCATTGTAAATACTGTCAGCTGGACTGCCCTGGAGAATTTCTTCCTGCCAAAGGTCAAAGACAGTAGAGCCATGAAATTCAATCTGGCTGCTTAGAGCTGTAAATAAAAGCCACCAATGCAGCACAAAGAGAACAGCTTGGTGTCGCACGGAGTAAAAAGACCAGCACATGACTGAGAGAAGTGGGTTATCTCTCATGTGCAATCTTACTTGAGCAGAAGTCCCTCAGCCAGCATTGTGAATAAGATGGAGAACCTCCTGAGGACAGTAAACATCGGCAAACTGGCGGAGGAGGACAAAAATTACTTTAACTTGGCCAAACATCAACAGCCATGCCCAGTGAGCTCATTATGGCCCTGAATCAACTTAGTCCAGAGATGAGGACTTACTTGAGCCTTTTGGTTCCAAACAGACCAGTGATTTGATTTCCCACATAAAGGAGAGGTAGAGGAAACGTCTGTAAAAAAAAAAAAAAACACATAAACATACATATGTGGACATTTTGGAAAGGCTGACTCGATTATGGTGAACTGCAGATCATTTTAGAGAGACAGACAGCAGGTCTCACCTTGCGAGGTATGCTCTCATCACAGTCTGGGAAGCTGATCACCCTCGCAGCCTTGCCCACCCACAGCACAACCACTGTGGCCAACATCTGCACACACATTCAATAGAAATTTACCTGCTTTCACACAGCGATGTGTTTGGAAGATCGTTGCATAAAGAGGGAAAGCCGTTCAACTTACTTGTCCGATCCCGACACATATTGAAGAAGGGAACCTGGAACAGCAGAGTTAAGTCCCCGTTAGTCCCTATGAACGCTGCAGTTTACTGAAGCTAATCGTATTTAACACCGGTATGCTAAAACATAGCTTCCTTGAAAGCTACCATAAGTGAAGCTTTCCTATTTCACTGTGTACCACAAGGTTACCGTCGCTAGCCAAAAGTTGCCGCTAGCTAATAAGCTCCACCGTGCTCGCTCCGCTATCAAGCCAACACAGCTTCCAGTTGCTAGGTTAGCTAACATGGTAGCGTTTCAACAAGCGTTATTACCGTCACGGAAAACGTTACCTGTAGTTCGTGAGGACACTTTTGTTCACCACGACGATGAGAAACGAGCTCAGTCCGTAAAACCCAGCGGCAAACAGCTTCACGAACAGTGTTAGAGGTTTGTCCGCCATCCCCAACAAGTTCTCATTCCTCTGTGAGTGTCGGCTCTTCCCCTGCCATCACTTCACTGGCTCACCCACCACCACCGCCACACACACATACACGCACACGCGCGCGCTCACACACACACACACGCACACAACCCGGGGACGTCGACGTTTCACAACTTCCGCCTCAAGTCTGAACGTCAGGGACCCTCCGGCCAAATTTACTGTGGCTACTTCTCTGACATTAACAGCAAAGTGCGGTTTATCGGCATAGCTAACGCGAGAGGTCACAAAAGAGGTGGTGCTCACACAAGGAGCTGAAAATGTTAACTACTCGTGCCATTTTTTTTATACGTGGGGGTTAGAAACTTGAAGCACGATCTGGATGGAGAAATTACTGTTCCCCCATACCTGTTTTTAGTCCATGCATGTATTAGATTGACAACAGCAGCACTTCCTGTTTTTAATCTAACATGTGATCTGTACAATCCAATCACAAGTTGTGAGGTACATTCATTCATTAGTTGCAGCATTTTCAGAGTTACAGTCCGTTGATCGGATATGTACTATTTGTTGTACACTATGTGCTATGTACAATACTATACTGTATTATATTGTATTGTATGTTATATTGCTGTATTATACTAGAAATTTTATACCATACTTCTACATTTCACCTCATATTTTATATTCATACTATACCATATTATACATCTACATCTATATAAATATGCTAAAATAAGATACTAATAACTACTAATTACAACACCATGTCACTTGAGAGTGGGCTGCAACTAGTTTAAGTACAACACTATTCATGGGTTTTATATATTATTTGTTTGTAATTTTTAGTTAATTGCTCTTCCATAGTTTCTGTTTATATTTCATTGCTATTTACCTTTTTGCCATTCTCTCTTATCTGTACTTACTTCTGTCCTTGTGCTGCTGCAACACCTGAAGTTTACTAGAAAAAAGTATATAACTGTTATATTAACAGAGGCCAGGGGAGAATAGAGTTGGGTTTTATTATTTTTATTATTGTATATTATATATAATATATTTTTATCGCAGCAAATAGGACAGCACGGGTATGGCTTGGTAACCAAGGGCCAGCTGGGGCAATAGACCCTGATAGGCCATGACAGTGTGACAATGAGCCAACTTGCACAGTACCAGCATCCTGAAACTGAAGCAGCTAAATGAAATATCAGCCATCCTAATTTTAATTTTTATGATTTTTTTACAACTGTGCTTTCCCTACTGTGACATGTCAAAATGTCTTGTGTGAAAAGTCCTATGTGAGGTCCTATTGTATTGAATGTCTGCTTTCTTTCAATGATCTTCTATGTTGGTGCCATGCTAGGTTCAAAAGTATCGTGCCATTGATTGTACTGAAATGAATAATCAGTCATTACGTAGTAACTTGTGTTTATATACTGTATATATACTGTAGTTTAGTGTTTATAGATACAGAATAGTGTTGTTTACAATTCAACCACAAGATGGAGACAAATTACATGCATGCATCACAACCAATTAGTGTTCGTCTTTACAGTTTATTTTAATATAGAAACCAACACAGCTGCTAAAGTAAACCATTTAAAAAAAAACTATAGGAGCAGTTCGGTGTAGCCTGTTAGAGCAGCTTTGTCTGCAGACCAAGCCTGGTATCTTTAAAATGCAATTGTAACCACAGATTATGCAGCTCCTCCCCATGGGAGATGAGTGGAAGACAAGCAATGCAAATAAATCTAAAATTATTGGTTTATCCTCACAACAGAAGTTCAAGCACCTCATGCACAACATGTTTAGTGGTCATCTTAGTGCTTTTTGAACTGCTCTTGTGAGTTAGACCTGTGCTAAAGGACAGTTTGCTCTCTTCAGTCGGTGTAACACATGTTAAAGATACTCTCCAATTTTGTTTTAACATATATATGAATGATAAGTTGTATCCGATATGTTCTTTTCTCTAAAAATTGTTCAGTTATCTTGTTAAAATCCTTGAAATGACATCAACTCCTTCTCCTTCATTAATAATCCAGAATCTTTAAATGTAAGTTAAGCTGCTGGACAGCAGGTGTTTCCTACTTAAAGTCCTTCTGGTTATAATAAAGACGAATGTCACTGGAAAGACGCTGTATTGCTAATGTGATTTGGAAGGAGGAGCTCAGTAATCAAAGCCTGCCTTACTCTGCAGTTTGCAGGGAAGCTGATCAGACCATGCCCCTGACATTACCCATCAGTGGGCCTTTGCAGCCCTGATAGTTCTACTGTCCCACATAGTTTTACTGCTGAACCGTCTGATGTATTAGCCATCGATGTCTGTCTCCACTGGGGATGAAAGAACAGGCAATTTTAGTGTCATTACAGACAAATAAAAAGAAGATGGAGGTGCTGTGACAGGGGCCCAACACAGTGACTCTGATTTCTTAAGCAGTCTTTGACAGCCATAGTCATGACCCAAATGTGATTGTTTCAACTTTTAGCACACTATGTCCAACATTAGGCAGAATCAAGTGACATATTTCGAAACGTAAAAAGTCACATGCATATTGCTGCTGGCGGTAGTATTGGCACATTCAAGCACTAAGTCGTGCAAGTCTTTATCATTAAACTGGACTACCACTGCTCCAATCTTTGAATCCAGTGGGATTATGTTTTCATTTACATTTTTATCACTCTTTAGCCATTTAGTCCTTGGATAAGGAACATTTACACTGTATGTAATCCTGTAGAGAGAGGAAGGAAGCATTAACAAAGCTGTGATCTCATTATACATGACCACTGAATGAAGGCCAGCTTCCTGACCTGACCTTGCAAAGACCCATGTGTATTTTGGCAGGTGGTTGAGGGATACAGACCTGACGTGTCTCTGATAAGAAATGTGTGTCTGCATGTGCCACGTTGCCACACGGCAAGCTAGAGTTGTTAAGTCAATCCTCATTTGTTTCTTTTTGAAAAGAAACAGCAGGGACACCTGGTCTGAGCCATGTCTGGACTGAACGCATCCCTCGGATACTTTGTGGCTGTTCTGATCTTTGCAGCCTCAGTTCGAATACTCCTTAAAAAATGGCCACGGCTTAGCTTCATTTTGGAGTTTGCGTCGTCTTTCATGCTGGTGGCATGTTGGCTGGAGGTGCAGACCATTGTGGAGGTGGGTCAGTGGGCTGGGGGCTTGGGCCCCGATGTGACTGTAACCATTCTGTTTGTGGTGCTGCTAACCCACGGTGTGATCTGTGGGGGTGCATCAGGGAATCCCACCCTGGTGGTGCTGAAGTTCCTGCAGCTGGAGGCCACCACGATGCCCACTCTCCTTGCTGTAGCAGCCCAGTTTCTTGGGGCCCACCTTGGACTCTTTGTAGCGGTATATTACTGGAGTCTGGAACTGACGGACATGCACATGATCAAAAACCTGATGGCTAGAGAGTGCAGCACATCCCTGCTGGTCTCTTTGCCTCAGGGTTTTTTCACTGAGTGTGTTTGCGCGCTCATCTTTCATCTAATACAGCTGAGCCTGCAACGCAGATCTGCTTTGATCCGGGTGCCCCTGATTGCTGTTCTCCTCACTTTCCTGTCCCATACAGGTAAGTCTGAACCTGGCCCATCATTTATGATCCAGAGAGACCTTTGTGTTTGGAAATATGAGAACATTTGTGCAGGAAAATTACTTATTTGGAATATCAAATTGAAAGTTTCATTGAAAACTTTTCAAATGAGTCATCAGAAAAACATGGGAACCTACTGGGAAATCAGTGCTCTCACTGACTCTCCACCTTATGCAAGTTGTACTTTGCTAATTTCCTTCGCATTTCCTTTGATATTCATGGTCATGCTTCAATTTATGCTTTTCCTTAGTGATTTATAACTGATAAACACTGCACTGCTCAGAAGAAATCTTTTTAAACAGCTGCTTATGACACATTATGACTTCCTTGGACTCCTGCTTCCACTTTCTTTAACCTTATTTGTCCATTTCTGCAGCCAGAGGCTACACCTCAGCTTACATGAATCCATCACTGGCCTATGGCCTCACCTTCTACTGTCCTGGATTCACCTTCACACAGTATGCAGTAGTCTACTGGCTGGGCTCTCTCACAGGTAAATTGCATTCAAATTAAATACGTGTGCTTCCCTTGTCAGTTCTTTTGACTTACCGAATGTCTATTTTCTAGGCATGACTCTGGCTCTTCTCCTGTACATGGGCCACATTCCAAGGATTTTTGCCAAGAATCTACTATATTTTCAGAAGACACGCTTCAGAGTGCCAAAGGGGGACAAAGGAGAAAAGAAGAAAAAGTGAAAGAAGCTGCAATTTTTCTTTTATTGTAATCAAACATGTAGGAAAGTATTTGACAACAATTGGTTAATGGTCAGGACATATTTGCCTCAGATAACAGTTACATGTCTGTACAGAAAACATATCAACCATAAAAAAATAATGGCAAATTAACGAAATTTTCCATTCTTGTTGACTGTTTTTGAGAAAACCATTCTTATCAGTAAAGCTTTCCTTTTAGAAAAAAAACCACACTTTCACCAACATTTCCTCCTTTGAATCCAACATGTGTAGTACACCACCCAGTGGGCATTAAAAATTATGCTGTGAGACACAGATGAACACGTTGTAGAAATAAACAAAAAATGATCTCACAGAAGCCAAAAAACTAAAATGAATAAATTACTCAGCTATTCATATGTCAGTCAGAAGAGCAGGACTGCTGCTACGTGCTGGCAGTGTTCGGGGCAGCACTGGGTTTAGAAGACACCGATCCATCAGGCTCTTGGTCTTTTGGCTGCTTCTTACGAGAAGGGCCTGGTTCTGTGGGTGAGAAAGAATAAATAGTCAGAACAAAGTGTTTGCCCTTTTGAACTCATTATTTTGTTGAGTTGAGAAATCTGTATTTGCTACTGGTTTTCAGTTCTGAGGCTGTTCAATAGTGCCGAGTTGAGGTTTGTCACCTGGCTGCTTTTGTTGTTGCAGCTGAGCCTCAGGACGGTCCACCCACAAACAATGATCTGGATTGTTCAGTAACTTTTTGCTCTGCCCACAGCTGAGGCACCTCAGAACAGTGAAGCGAGTCTTTGTGTTTTTTCCTGATGAGACAGAGTCAACAGAATTACGTTAGTGTCTCTGAACATGCTTTTTTAAAATGACCAAGCAAATTGAAATGAAACACGTAAATGTACCGATTAAAGAAAGTGGTATGCACTGCAAAGTAACATGGGAAACGTAGACAGCAGGAAGTGGACAGTCACTATAAATGATAAGATGACTTACTTCGCTGTCTTGTTGTAGCAGTTACACCAGGGATGAGCAACGAGCAGCACTTCTTGCATAATGTTCTCTTCACTGATGGGTCTCTGCCATGAAATTAACAATTAACATACTGAAAACCCTAATAATGCGTGGAGCACAGCAGGATGGTGTATGTGGGGCTGACTCAAAATAAACTACAGTGCACCTGTTAATCACAATGAAGGAACATGTCAACAGCACAACAGTGTGGCTCCTTGTTTTTAATAGTTGTTGGACAACAACATAGCTCAAAGCCTCATGGGAATAAAATATATCAACCTTTAGCTGATTATGTTATTACTGTTATGATATTGATGCTTGGAGTGGCCAAAAAGGACAAAAGACTAAAAGCTATGATAACTTCCGGGTTGGCCTACAAAAATACGTCATCTTTGACCATGTTTAAAATTTGGGGAAGGCTGCAGACTGCGCAGACAAAACGATCACATTAAATCACACTCTGGAATTAGCGCTCATGTGATTGGCTCAAAGCGGAAGAAGCCATCTGATTGGCTACAGATAACTCCCTGTTGAAGTAAATGCATTTGCAAAATTATTAATTATTTTCGTGTACTCAGACAATTATGTGGAGAGTCATTTCAACACAAATCCCGACATACATCAGTGAATCCTGCATTATTCATTATTACAGAGACTGATCTGACTCTAGAGTGCTGTAACTCAGCCTTCAAAATAAAATCAATACAAGGAGAAACACGCACCTCTGGATAATATTAATACAAACTTAACTTACTGTCTAAGAACTAGACGTCTTGCAATGGTCCTCTGTGTGAAGCAGTAGAAACGAGCCAGCTCCACATTTTCCGAGTTTTCAGATAAAACACAATGCGCAGCCTGCAGAGGGATAAAACCGGTTCAGTATCATTACCTTACATACCTGTTAGCAAGCTAGCTAGCATGTTAGCCATGTGGCTGCTGCATCATGACAGCGAAATAGTTTAAATGATTTCCTACCTGGTAAAGATAGTTCAGTCTTTGGTAAGCTTCTTTGTCTTTCA
Organism: Chelmon rostratus; assembly: GCF_017976325.1. Lineage (NCBI taxonomy): Eukaryota > Metazoa > Chordata > Actinopteri > Chaetodontiformes > Chaetodontidae > Chelmon > Chelmon rostratus. The sequence goes on from NC_055661.1 coordinate 24,513,464, forward strand.
TTTGTGTTGCCATTACTCACAAAGGTCAGAAAAATAGAGCTGTAGTTTCGTCTTGTTGGCTACTTCAAGCTAGCACATCAGCCAGTGCTCAACCGGTGTCAAAGCAGCACTTCCGGCAAGAACTTCATAATAAAAGCGCACAGTAAACGGTGACACTACTATCACAAATGAATAATTGCCGATATACTTCAAAATAAAGACACCTTAAGCTTCATCAGCTACATCCTAACCATGCATCAGAAGAAAATCCAATCCCAAAGATATAACACCAACACAAACAAAAGTCTTAAGTCTGGTCTTCAAACATACAGTATAGATAGGAAAGGTTATTAATGTTATAGTGCATCGCTTATATTAGTTTCATGTTTGTTCCGCTCTGTGTGGCTTTATACAAAATAGGTGACATTACTACACATCAATCACTTTCACACCCAAATCACAAAAGCACCAACAGTTGCATTTATTTGAGTGGGCAGACAAGGTTGTTAGTCGCTCAGAGGAGAAAACAGTCCTAAAATAATCTTTACCATGCCTTTGACAGCTAATCATTATGATATAGTAATTTTTCCCCTAAACTAATTATTAAGTACACAATATACACATGGGAAATGCACATTGTTTAGTCCAGAAGAACACAAAGGACAGAGTTTGACATACAATACTCATTTTTAATAACATCAATAAAGAAGAAAGTATAAACCCTGTCAATCTAACATTTTAATTTGCCTGTAAGGTGCACCTCTGGTATCAGGAGACTAATACAAGGGAAGAACTGGTACAGTAGGTCTGTCAGGTGTGGCAGTCGAAGAACAACACAATCACAGCACGTGTTTATGATGATGAACGTACTGAAATGTTTCCTATAAAAACCGGTAAGAGAAAATGTCCATAAAACACGAGTCAATGTGGAAATAGCAAGAGTGTTCACTGAATGAGACCAACTATATAACAAGAAGGGGGACAAATATGAAATTCAAGTATCAAAATAACTAAGACACTGACAAGCTGAAAAGGTAAATTACAAAGGTAGTAAAAATCATGGGAAGAGAAACATTGACACAATCAACAATACATTAGGCAACATTTTGCATTTGTTTAAGGCAGTTGATTAAAAAAAACTAAATAGAACTAGGCATCTTCTTCATTCCAAGTTAAATACAAGCCTAGCCCTAACTTGTCACCAGGAGATTTGTTGTACAAAATAACTACGCCTGACTCTGAAACTAAGCACTTTAGTTTGACTTGTCTTCTGACGTCTGAGTGAGAATAGAGTTCATGTGGACAGCGGTGGAGTTGTGCTCTATATTTTTGGTCTTCTTCACAGTGAGGTTTGTCAGGGCTTATAAGGCTGGTGCATCAAGAGCGGCAAGTCACTCTCAGCCTATTGTCTGGCACGAAATCTAAATGGTTGGCACGTATCTGTGCACAGCATGGGAAGGCAGGGTAGCTCTTTTCATCAGCTAACGATTGCCCTTCATGGCCTCCTTGGCTGCTAGGATGAGAGGTGTGAGACTGGAGAGGGGCTTGGCCAGCTTCAGGAATGGATGCTGCACACCAATAAACAAAGAAAAGGGGGGAAAAAAAAACAGTCAATCAGGTGCAGATTTAATTAAAACACAAGAGAAGTTCAATGAAGAAAAAAAATCTAATAACAGGAGGCAGTTTTTTAACCTGCAGCAGCTCTTTGCCTCCGCCTCTTTTCTCTACATCCATTTCCAAACAACGGTTGAGGAAATCTCTGAAGACTGGAGACAGCTTCTCTGGGTTCTGAAGCTCGGGTGTGCCGTTCGTGGCAATCAGGTATAATGCCTGCCAAAGGGGAAGAGATGAGAGACATGAACACCCGCAACTGTCAAACCTAGTTTCAGGAAATGTCTCACTTGCTGTAGGTGAATCAAGTGAAACTGGTGAAGTGAGAACATTTACTTTAAGTCTGATTGGTTTGTAATTGCTATCAGTGTAGAAGAATTTTCTAAGCCAGCATTCACACGGCCACCATGAAGTCTTTTCCTTTTCTATTGTGCTTAATGACAGCTGAGTAACCCGATATAGCAAACGGAAAGTAACTGTGAGTGTTCACATAGAAGAGCTTTGAGCAGCTAACTTCCTATCCAATACATTTTGGCATGTATTTGATGACAAACAAATGCTGTGATTATTTGTCCTTTACATTACCGTCAAAATGCATTTGATTTGGTTTGGCATCAAAATGAATCTGGATGTGTTCCTTAAACTGACACTGTCAGACCACCAGGACAGATACTTTCAGCAAAGCTGCATTCCAAATCATTCAACCTGTGTTTTTCATCAAAGATAAAATCTTCTGTGAAATAAGTTGGACCAAAATGACGAGAAATTAATGGTTTTGGTTTGACGAGATTGACTGAAATGCTCTGACTAGCCAACGAAATCTTGGCTAAAGGAAACAGGATGAGGCTGACTAAGTATGATAAAACTAAAAAGGTAATTTGACACAGGACTAAGACTGAAAACAAAAATAGTTGACAGGATTAACACTACCTGGCACTAGCTGTATCCTTGTTCACAGTTACAGTATGTTTGGTCTGTATATCGACGTTGCATATTGGTTAAACTTCCTGTATGCGTGAACATACTGCTGATTTGTGTTTATACACAACAAGAAAACACAAGAAAAGGCAACAGAAGCAGCATCCAAACCGGACATAAAAATGTGTCTTGACAACATCAGCCAACAATAAGTCAGCTGTTGAGTGTCTGGCTTATTCCTTGACTGCTGTTGTTAGTGCATGCAGGGAGGAGGACCAGCTCTTGTGAGACTTCGTGAGCATTTGTCCTGCTTTTGCGTTGACTCATGAGGGTTTCAGGACTGCAGTTGTTCGCCAGTGATGCCAAAGACTGGCACAAATGATTGATCCCATTCATCACTAATTATCTAAGCTTTTTGATATAAAATCAAAATTGTTTCTTATGTATAATAAGCTGTCCCTTTAACTTTTTTAAAAACACATTTGCTCACTTTACAGCAAGACCGCCATGATCATGAAACCTTAGTTGCCGATTAAATGTCAAACAATAATTACAATCACTGATTTAATGGTCCTTTTCTGTTCCTTTTTACAAAACTTTTAGTATGAGTCTAATAATAGTTTGACACACTTAGACCTTATGAAGATGAGAAGCCATTTATTGGCACTAAACACTGGAATATGGAAATCCTATTATTACATCTCTTTGCCTTTTCTTTTTTGCAAAGCTGAAAACGCACCTAACTCAATTTCTGCATATCTAACTTTAGCCGGGTTTCCATTCACATTTAGCGCAAATTTCAGACAAATTCGCAGAAAATCTACAAAAGTAAATTCAAAGCAATGTGTATTCCCATCCACTAGCATTGTGTAAATATTAGAAGTTAAGCACTTTGAGATAAACAGCTGATGGCGCTAATTCTCCACTGACATGCCATTAAACCACAGCAGAAGGGGAGGTCATTAAAAGAGCACCAGTCAAACCTCAGTCAGCGAAAAGTGGTGTGGAAATAGTGATGGAAATATGACATCTGTTAGTTTTATCCAGCTGCTTTTACAAAAGGTGAATGGAAACGTTTCATGTTGTATTTTGGAAATGAACAACATGTAAATAAAACTAAAATAAGAAGAGGACAGTTAGATAATGAAGAGGGTTTAAAATATTCTCACTCACTCGTAGTGGGTTCTCGTTCAGGTAGGGAGGCTCTCCTTCGACCATCTCAATGGCCATAATACCCAGTGACCAAATGTCTACTTTAGGCCCATAAGCCTTTCTGGTCACCACCTCAGGAGCCATCCAGTAAGGCGTGCCTACCATGGTGCTGCGTTTGCTCTGCTCTGGAGTGATCTGGGCACAGAAGCCAAAATCGGCTGTCGAGGAGACGGAGAAGCGTAAATGCATAGGTACAATGAAAGGGTGTAGAAATCCGAGTTTAACAGGCTGCTCAGGACAGTACAGGACTTACTCAGCTTGACAGAGCCATCCATGCCGAGCAACACGTTGTCACTTTTGATGTCTCTGTGAATGACCTGGTTTGCGTGCAGGAAATCCAATGCTTGTAAACACTGAAGACATGGAGACAAATGGGAAGAGATGTTTAAACGTTGTTTATATCAGTTTTTGTTTTTGCCTCCAACTTTCACATAAAGTGGGACTTGGGTTTGATTTCTTTCATATGGCCCCAGGTGTGAAGAATGCAGCGTACCTCTCGGCAGACAGCAGCTATCTGGGCCTCATCCATACAGGTCTCTGTGACCACATCTGTCAGTGAGCCACCGGCCAGATACTCCATCACCACAAACAGCTCCTCCCCCATCAGGAAACTAATACACACACAAATACACAACGTCACACACTGGTGTCCATCCATGCTTTTGTGACAACTTTTTGGATTTGTTATAATTATCATGAGCTGTTACTTTCAGTCACACCTGTCTAAAAAGTTGACAATGTTGGGATTCTTCAGCTCCTTCATCACTAAAATCTCATTGATGATCAGCTCCTTCTTGGGCTGCTTTTGTAGGTTGATCTGTTTAATGGCTACCTGTAAAAAGGTAGAGAGACCAGATATTTAGAATTACCCCATGTTAGATGCAATTTTAATACACAGTTTTACAAACTTTCCCTTGGTCTTCATCATGACTGTGTATGGATCACACACTTTTAACTGCTTTCTCAAATAATCTTTTCTCAGAAACATGTACCTTTTGGAAATAACAGTCTGAGCATACTCAGTAGCTTTGCTGATACAACCTTACTTGGTGGGACTGGTGGGAGCTGTTGATGCTATTGTTAGCTAATGGAAGCTAATGTTAGCTAACTTTAAATAGATATTGCTGTGTAACTAACAGCACTGGGTCAGTTTGCTACCTTGATTACTCCTCTTTACTCGTGCTGCAGTTACAGTATGTTTTACTGATTACCCTCATCTCAGCATTGTCCCTTGTGGCCACACAAGTGGTACAGCAAAAGTTACACACTCTCACTTTAAAGCTGTATTTCTTGTAAAAAGTGCTATAAAATAACGCTTGTTGTTAAAACTATTACCCTTTATGTGTCCATTTTTATGTAATGAGCTCCACTACTTTACTCCGCTGTGTCCTAGCTTATTCTTTTTAAAGTCTTCACATCTCATCCATTACTCAGTCAGTCTTACCTCCTGTCCCGTGGCAACATCAATGGCTGTGAATACTGTTCCTGATGCCCTGTGAGAAGGAGATGAGCAATTTACTTCAATGTAACAACAAGGCCACTCAAATCTGTCTGCATATTCTGTCACATTTTTACACCACAGCCATGATTGATCTAACAGAGCTGTGATATCATGCTCTGTTTGGGTATTACAGACTAAGAAATACTACTACGGATCTACTAGGATCTCTCTCAGAGGATTGTTAGGAGCTTGTTGGGGTATCTTGCTTTCTTACACGGATGATGAATCATTATTATTATTATTATTAATTGAAAATTAAACAGTAAACATAAAAATGTAAATCTTATCACAAACACATCTACACTCACCCCTGACCAATTTTTTCATATCTGGTGTACTTCTTCTTGGGATCCCCAATGCTGACTATGGTTCCTGTAAGCCAGATAACAATCACATATGTAAAGGAAACAGGTGGAATTTAAAAATTGTAAATTGTATTGTATTTAATTGTATTGCTGTGTGGTAACAGACTTGTGAGACTAATGATTTCATAATTTACTCAGTTTGTCCATGATCTCCTCGTCTGACATCTTGCCCTTCTTTTTCTGTCTGTCTGCAGCCTTGGAGGCAACATCTCTGTCTACACAGTGGCTTGGAGCAGGGATGGGGTCAATAACGGAGCGAGTATACACCTGCACAACACAACAATAACCGAAGACAAACAAATAATGTTCACAAAGAATGCCTCAGAAAGTGACACAGTGAAAAACTGATTTTACAAATCACTACGCTGTCAGGCCTACTTAAAGCAGGTGACTTACACTCTTTGTGTGTTCAGGTCTCGGAGCCACAACAGGGGGAAGAGCTTCATCATCGTCATCATCATCAATGTCTTTGATATTCGGAGAAGAGGGTTCAGTGCCTTTTTTGACAGGCTATTTCAGAGTGAGAAAAGAGAAAGTTGTTCACCTTCATAATACAAAACAATAAACAGCATGCACGTTTTTCAGAGCTTTGAAATACTTACAGACTGAGGCCCAGGGGTGAACGCATCTTTTTCTGTGAAAGAAAAAACAGATGTAGTCAAAGATTAAACTAGTAGTTCTCAAAGGGTTTGATTTCAGCACTGCCCCTCTGCCCTTTTGCGTAAGATAACACTGATTAAATTCCTCTTACGAGAAAAGAAAAATGTTATCATCTTAAAGACAACAGTATAATTTTAGTAAATAATTAACTTCATAATGCCCTGCAGGCAACAAAAGAAACTTAACGTCACAATTTAACAAGGAGCCGCACCAGAAGATGAGAAGCTGAGGTACTTCTGACGACCGTTGCCTGTAGAGTCGTAGAACTTTAGAACGTCGAGCACAGCCTGTGGGTTTTTCTTCTGCTCTGACTTGGTGATGTTTGAGGTCTGGAGAAGTCGAGCCCATTGCTCTGGCATACCCTGTGCAGTACAAAGGTGAAATAGTGTCAAACTGGTGCAGACAGTCAAGTTTCAAAAAGCAGGTGTTAAAAAAAAATGTGAGAATGAGCAGTGAAAACTCACAGTGAACTCCCCTGTGACAGCGTCAAACCCAACATGTATGGTGTGTTCAAAATCTGAAGGTGGTGAGATCTCTGGTCGTTCTTTGTCTCTATCTTTCTTTCTACCACCTGAAAGAAACCAAAACCTTTTTGAAATTACACCTGACAACTCTTCACAAGTATTCCCACACCCCAGAATGATTTTAAGGTTAGCTATTTTTCTGCCAAACTCTTCGTCTCACCCTTTTCAGCCCCAGAGAAGATTGAGATGATCTTGTTACGAGGTTTTCTCTCCTCGGGCACAGAGGGCAGAGGTTTAGAGCTGTGGTTGGCCGAGAGTGAGTCTTTGCCAGAGCCGGTGCTGAAGATGGTACTGCTCATCCTGACCGGAGGGGCAGGGGGTTTATCCTCAGGATCTCCGTTATCACACATGGCTATAGGTTGTTTAGAGCCTCACAGGGCTACAAGGGCTTGAGGAGCTCAGTGGGCAAGGATGGACAGGGTGGCAAACAGAGAGGGAGCGGGGCAGCGCTCACATCAACATGAAGCACTGCTGTGCTCATGCGCCACAGGCGGATGGGCCGAAAGTGGCAGCAGAAGAGAAAGGAAGCACCAAGTGGCACCTGGAGGAAGATCAGATCAGTCACAACACCATAGAGACACAGTAATACGGTTACAAAGCAGGTCACAGCAGAATGTGGCTGCTAACAATATTCAGGGGACTACTTTATGTTGTGAAACAATGCATGCATGTTATTGACATCGAAGCCAAAGAGTGTGTAGGGGTATTGGGGGAGGTGTGTGGCATATTATTGAAGCTGGTTTGGTGATGGGGGAAAATCACTATCATCTTGAAACAGAAACACTCTCACTTTCTCAGTATTCAGACCAACGCTTAAATGAAGAACTACGACTACTTAAAGCACAAAAACAATCCCTATACGGTCACTGAATTCTTGCAATAATTTGTCGATAGCTAGCAAACGTATGATGAGAGTGGGAGCAAATATCGTTGAATAAAAAAGTTAGCTTACAGGAGGGCTGTATTAGCGGACCGCAAACAGTGATCATATTTTTACACAACATATCGCCCTCTGAAACATTAGCATTAGCCTGAGATATGTTGAGCATTTATAGCAAAGTGGCTTCTTCTTTGTGTCGTGTGTCGCATCTGAAGAAGACTATAAAAGGAGCCCAGATGAGGATAAAAGAATAGAAGTTGCTATTAACTGTTATCCCAGTGCACCTCATACATATATAAAATGCTGACACCTCACTGTTTCTAGCTAAGATGAAAATATGTCGATATATCGACATTTATCCCATTCTGTTCCCGATATAACGGTATTTCTGTCTCTTCAAAAATGCCCTTCAAATGAGTAACAACAGGGGCGGCTAGCACGCTAACGTTAGCATGAACTACTTGGCCAACAAGTTTGCTAGCTAGAAGCTAAAGTTAGCATGGCAAGCTACACTAACGCTTGCGTTCCTATTAGATCAGTGTTAAGCTTTCAGCTAACTAACGCTAACTAGTCTGCCCACCAAACTTGTGGGTTTCCCCCGAGATATTAACATTGCGAAGATGTGGCTTAGACAATACCACAGAGGCTGCAAAGTGGCCAACTATCCAGTACCAATCTGCTTTATTTGCAGGCTAACGAAGACGACGCAGGAGCAGCAGAGCTCACCGGAGGTTCCACACCAGTTAAACTTGAATAGAACTTGACACCGGGACGATCCTCGACGGTCTGGAAAACGTTTGTAAATCCGTTAAAAGTACTTCCTCTGTTACATGGGGCCTTGGCGGTACGCAGCGCGTACAAATAACTTAGTAAAAACGTGTCTACAACTATTTACAATGCAACTTTTCTTCTATCTTTTCGGCCCTGGGATAATTCCGCTATGGCGAAGGGGAAGCGGAACTACCGACCCAGCCCTAGCCTATTCAATAAATGTTTCAAATGAATGGTGTGAAGTTTGTCCGCTATCTGTGCCCAGAGATTACAGCCTGTACGCAAAACTGCACCGCTAACAGTAACACTGCTAATAACACGTTTTGACCACTGGAAATACTAAAAGCGAGAAACACCTTGAAACTTAAGAAACTGGAAGTTACAAGTTGAATTAGGTCGAAAAGCATTCTAGGAAATGTAGGTCAACATTTGTAAAGTGGGGAGAGGAAGCTGACTGATACTCACTGTCCATCAGCTGGAGGCTAAAGGTATAAAACCCAGGACCTGCTGAAGTACCTGTGAGTCATTCCTGACTGGGATGTATTATAATTCAATCACGCTCCATCAACACAGTGTGATATTTTTAAGATACACATCTTTATTGTCTAAATCATAATGCAGTGGCAGACTTCCCACTGTATGATCTCTCAGAGAGAATGCCAGCTGATACTAATTACACAATTTTGTTATTTACTATCCCCTCAGCTTGTCTGAGCTCTTCACTGAAGCTATATGATGTTATATTATATTAAATATTCAAACTTTGGAGATCTTCAAGTTGCCTTGCAGCTTATTATATATTTCTTAATTGTTCATCCTGACATATTTGGTATCTTTGGGATCTCCAGCGGAATTTAATGTACTGTGGGTTTGCCAGTGGTGGAACAAGTACTCAGTAGCAATACTGCAGTGTAAAAACACTCAAGTAAAACTAAAGGTCCCACATTCAAAATTGTAAGTAAAAGTACACAAGTATTGCCATCACAATATAGAGTACGTAACATACCAAGAGTACTCATTGATTCAGAATATTTTACTGGATTATAATTGTTGATAAATTAATGTAAGCAACTAATTGCAACTGGTGAAGATGAAGCAAATTTCAAGTACATTATATCCTGCTGTCTATCTTAATCAATAATAATGCACAATCATTCATTCGTTGATTTCCTGTTTGTATTAATTATCTGGATCTGCAAAGTAACTAGTAACTAATGTTGTCAAATAAATGTAGTGGTGTAAAAAGTTCAGCGCTGGCTTCCAAAATGTCATGGAGTGAAATATAAAGTAGCACAAAATATAAATACCCAAGTAAAGTACAAATACTAAATGTACTGAATTACATTCCACCACTGGCAGCTGCACAACATATGATTATACTGAGAGACTGAGTGTGATGTTTATTTTCCACTTCCTTCTGCTTTGCTGTTCTTTGGCTAATCATGACCTCTGACCTTCTGTGGATTTGAGCAAACTTAAAAAAAACATCCATGCAGAAAAATGAGTTCGTTACTTGTACACACTTCATTACGCCAATCATCCGCATCAATCGACATACTCTGTGATCTCCAGCTGTATTACACAAAATGTCAACATAAAAGATTTTATGAGGGAAGTACTACAGGGCTAGATATCAGACAAGTAATTATTTAACCAGCTGTGTCTGTGGTTCTGTGTTCATGCACTGTATCTTTATGATCCGACAATTATACTTCCCAATCTGATATTATTGGCAAAACAAAGTTATAACGCAATAGAGCAAAATGCCATTTTCAACACAGTATGGGAAATGTGTTTCATACAAAAAGACAAAAATCACCACAGATCTTTGCTTTTTATTATTTTATTTTATTATATTAACACATTGTTTGCAGTTGGGATAAAATACATCCTAACAACATGACCTAGGGCCACAGACATGTTTGAGTGAACTGAACTGAATACATAAAAAAATAAAGTGTCATCTTCCTGTATGATCTGAGCTATGCTCCTACTTCTGATCCAAGACTATAACAGGAGAAAGTCTTGCACAAAAAGTAGAGGACAAACCAAAACAAAGACTTTAACTTACAGTAATTGGGGTCTTTTCCAAAAACCAGGTTAAGTGGTTCCATTATTCTGGATTACTTTGCAGACTAAATCCAGGACCCTGGACAGATGTAAAATACACCTGATTTCTGACTGTGTCACCTCAAAAAATAAGATGCTCTATGACTTTGGTCGAAGTGATCACAGAATGATCCAATTATCAGACAAGATATATTATAAGCTCCTGAGTTGTTAAACACAAGATATGATGACCATATCATGTGATTCGATGTTGCCACATGTATTTGGACAGGGCAGCACAGCAGATCATCGTGACTAGAAGAGTTCCACCGCATACAGGCATCACCAAAGACCCGCCACCAACTGGGAACTGTAAACCCACGGGGCCTTGCTCCTACAGGACACAAGATACATTTTCAGTGATAAAGGAAAAGGAACAATGGACAATTAGTATCATTAAAAGACGTATAGAAAACCACCTGCTGGTGCTGGAGTTTGACCCATGAACATGTGCTTGAACTGTCAGGTGCACAGGGAGCGTGCACAACAGTATGAGGTTCTACGTTGTTGAGCTGCACACCTGGACGGACAGAAAGGACATTAGACAAACAATCAATTTTTTATCTAGTGTTTCTGTCAACCAATACGAAGGGCCTAACATAGCAACGATTAATGGATTACTTGTCAACTATCAAATTAATTGCCAACTATTTTGATAATTAATTAACGGGTTTGACTAAATTTTTAAGGAAAAAAAAAAGTCAAAGTTGTCTGGTTCCAGCCTCTTAAAGGTGAATATTTTCTTCTTTCTTTATTCCTCTATGACAGTAAACTGAAAGTTTTTGGGTTGTGGACAATCAAGACATTTGAGGACATCGTCTCAGGCTCTGGGAAAAACTAATCAACATTTTTCAACATTTTCTGAATTTTATAGGACAAATAACTAATCGATTAATCAAGACAAAAATCGACAGATTAATCGACAATGAAGATAATTATTAGTTGCGGCCCTAGTTCTAAGCATATACGTTAATGGTATATTCCCATTTTACTTAACTAAAAACAAAAAAAATATTAATATAAAAAAACATTTTGATTTAATTTATTTCTTAGATTTTGATAAGAAGTGTCATCGGGTATTTTAACCTCTCTTTGCAGGTTATCAGAATTGAACCCTGAGGTCCTCAATCAGTGGATGGCAGAAATATCAAAGCACATTGTGAGGGAGCTAAAATGTTGGTTTCCCAGCAGGAAACTTTTTGGCTACTTGTTTCTGAGAAGAGCGATGTTCCACTTACATTTTTCAGCCCGCAGCAGCAGCTCTGGAGGTTCTATGTCAACAGATGTAAATTGTTTCCCATCAAAAGAAGGCTCGTGGTAACGACCGTGTATGGGAATTGTTACTTTTAGCAGTCTGGAAGTTGGTTCATCAGGAGTGGGATACACATAGCTGACAAATCCTGATGTCTTGTGAGCAGGCACCTCAAGGTCAATCGCTGAATCTAGTAATATCTTACAGAGGTGAATACACAGATACAGTAATTAATACATGCATAGTGTAGACGAATGCAGTTTGTGATATTAATTTCCACAAGTGTGAAGTGTGTCTGCCATGTCAAGCTTACCTGCCAATCAGTTTGACCACTCAGAGATGCAAGTTGGTATGGATCGAGATAGACACCTCTGGGCCATCTGTGGACCAGCAAAACCCTGAGCCCACTAAACACATCAGGGTTGAGCTCCACAGTGGTTATGACCTCCCTAGAACACACCAGAAATCACTTCCTTATTCACTCATAGTGAGCCTTGACGGTGGTTATTGTTCCATGTTTGGAAATGTGCTGTCATACAGTACCTGTGAAAACCCCTCTTGTTGATCTCAAATGAAACTGGTGAGAACTCAAGCAACTGCTTCAGAAGACCACAATAGTTCTCATTCTTCTCATCTACAAAAATAAGTAGGTTGTATTGGTTTTTGAATAATTCTGATAAGACATTCAGATGAGGAAAAGTGGGTTCATGGGGAACAGCAAGATACAAAAGACACAATTAAAAATCATATATAGAGGTGTCAGGTTTTCAGACAGGGAACTTAACTTTGAATGTAAAACTGTATGGCAATGACTAGTTGACCAGTGAAAAAACAAGGAGTTTTTGTTTTAATTTATTCTCCACCCAAGAAGCTGTTGATTCTAAGTTTAGCTAATCCTTTGTACTTCTCTGTTCTCTGAAAAGAGACTGCTTTCTACCGCAAATATGCTCAAAGTTTTGATGATACACAAAACCAGTTATTATCCGTTTTAGCTATTAAGGCCAACAATAACTGTATATCTTACCCTTTTCGCTCAGACAGTGACATGTCGATAAACACGCCAACACATAAAACAGTACAAAATACATCAAATTGGCAAGAGTGAACTACAACAAGCTTTTTACAGCTTGTTTATCTAGCTACAACTGTAATACTCGCTGCTCTCTTTGAAATTGTTTACGGAAAAAGATCTTGAAGGACCCTTTTGCCGTTTTTGGGAAGCTCCAAAGGTGCCTGACTAAAAAGAAAAATAAAAGGGCTTTGCTGGAAACCTGCGTGGGAATATTTCTGCACAAAAAGAATTATCGATCAATCAGTAATCAAAATCATCATCATTTGAGTGAAACAATAGGAGTTTAAAGTATTCACCCTAAATACAGTCAGGCTTCGGTGAAGACGGAAAGGCCCGACATGTATCTAGGCAACGTTTCGCCATGGTTAAAATTGCCTAGTGTTTTATCGCTCAACGCCAACTGGAGACCACCTGAAACTAGGTTCGTTGCAGACATAAACAAAAGATGAGTTTCAAGGCAAAGCGATGCGGAGTGCAGTTCAGTCCTCCTTCCATAATTATAATTTATGAACACACGGAAACCAAATCGGTGCGAAAGAGAGTAATACCTGTGCGGAACTTCTCAAAATATTCTGGTAAGGCGAGACCATTGCTTTGCGACTCAAACATGTACTCGACTTTCTTTTCTTAATTAGTATTCTTTTCTTAATTAATAGTAACTTCTTTTTTTAATGGGAGTAAGTTCCTCTAAAGCACATTGTAAAGATAAGGGCTTTAAGGACGATCATAAATTTTAAGGCCTTGTATCGAAACCCTAATTATTTCAATTAATATTGAAATATTGGAGGAATAGGGGGTCCCCCAGGAGGTTAATCTGAGCCCATAGATTTTTGCCTCCACAGAGCAGTTTGACTCCATGGTGTCCTCTCTTCTTAAAATCCAGATCACAGCATGGCTGCCGAAAGGATGAAGAACCATCCCCGGCACAGGGACTACTTGACGGACGTGTCCCAGAGCCAGCTGGAGAGGCTTCACATCATCCTGCGAGATCACATGCAGGGCTTCAGTTTGGAGCACAGCCTGGCCTCGTTCAACCTGGACCTCGATGAAGACCTGAACAAACTGGACGATGAGGAGCTGGCCCGCAAGAAGGGCCTAATGGACCAACTGTTTGAGAGGAACCGGAGGCGTAAAGAGGACCCTGACTTTGTTTATGACCTGGAAAGGGATTTCACCAAGACCACCCAAGAAAAGTGCAGCTGGGATGAAGAGTCTGATGATGGATTCTGAAACTGTTCTCCAATCCTGTCTTTGTGTAGATGTCACCTGACATACTAATGTCCTACGAGATAACAGGAAAATCTGACTCATCTGAAGTCGACTACAATGCTTAATGTCCATCTAAAGTCATACACAGATGTTGAGTACTTCTTTTTAGGAAATATCTTCTTGCATGCTGTAAAGTGTATTCATTTTGTTGCCAGTTCATTAGGTGCACTTATCTAAAACAATTGCTGAAGCTCCAACAGCAGACTTTTATAGATGAATAACATGAGTGTTTTTCTTGTTGAAGTAAATCCAACCGTGTGGTACATAGAACGAGTATGAATTTTGTCATTCTGATAGAAAGTAATGCACCATTAGATAGATAACTTTATTGTCTGTTTCAGTTAAAAACAGAACTTTTTCTTCTGTCAAGGCTTAATTGAAATAGAGACAGACACATTCACAACATTAAAAAGAACGAACAGTCGGTACAGTGGTATATACCGATGTTTTGTGTTATTAAGGACAGCTATTGCAGAGGGGATGAAGGATTTTGGGTAGATGTTTTTCTTGGCCAGCGGTGTCCGGTACCAATGGTGGAGTGGATGGGGTCCTCAGTGATGAGGGTGGCTTTCCTCATCACTGAGCGGTGGTACAGTTCAGACAGAGAGCTGTTTGGGTGATTTTACTGGCCTGATTTATTATTCAGGGAAGAGTTTTGTTTTGTGTTTCATGGTCAGAAAATTAAACCAGGTTGAGATGTTATAGGTGATGATGGATTTAATGAGTGATTTAGAAATGAGAGTTAAAATGTCCTTGCTGATGTTAAAAGACCTGAGCTTCCTGAGCAGATAGAGACGCTGCTGGGCTTTTTTATTCACAGCATCCACATGAGGTCCAAAGGACAGGCAAGTGTCCATCTCCACACCGAGGTATTTAAAAGTTTCCACCTGCTCCACACCCAGATCGTGGATCTGCAGGGGCTCAAACAGGGGTTCGGGCAGGTCTGGGATTTTCCTTGCAGGCCCACAGCAGAGCTCCTTGGTTTTCAATGTGTTGAGCTCTAGTGAGTTCTCTGCAGATGTTTGGACCAGAGTGCCAACTTCCATTAGAAACGCCACTCAGTATGATACAAATCAACAGCACTGCATACTAAAGCCTCCAAAATGTCCATAGATTCAAGATCTCGAAAAGTTTCAGCTAGCAGAGCACATCACAATTCACATTTAGAGTAAGAGTATAATTTGTTGCGTATATGTGTGTATTTACATTTCTATAGCCACACCTTAGTTTGAGGGAGAAGAAGTGTCAGTGCTCCATAACGACTCCTTCCTGTGTGAAGTGTGAGCAACTACATGTGTCGCCTACCCCAGAGGATTACTGGTACCTGTGGGTGTGGACTGTGATATGGAGTCGTGTATTTGCAGTATGCAGTAGTCTCGGCATTTAATAACACAGTTAGAAACCACTGGGGGTAAATTAGTAAATCAAGTGAAACAACCCTGAGGTAATTTCAAACACACATCACATGTTCCAAGTCAATCTGCAATGAATGAAATAATGCATGAATAATAGTGAATATTTATTGGTTATAAAATATTGAAATTTACAAAATACAAAGACTTTGGCTCTTTTTATTTGTGGCTTACACCTAGATGATGATATTCACAGTTGAATACGAAAAAGGCTAAAATCCTATTAAATAAAATTTGAGTGCACACCAATAAGTAAGCAATACAACAAATATATCTTTGGAAAAACGTGTCCACAAAATATGGTTTCATATCATACAAAACATATATATATATATATATATTTCAATATGGTTTGAAGTGATGCACTATGGTAGAGTTTTAAATGAGATATAACTATATCATAAAACCAAGCCTGCAGTATCAAACCTCTTCAGGGGAAAATTTCATTCAAAGTGCTTAAATGCCTAATTCAGTTGACAAGAGACACTGACTGACCATTAGTACCACAATACATTCAAAAATGTCGCATGCTTTTTTTTTTTTGGAAAATTAAAGAATTAACTGACATTGCTTTGCTTGTTTGGTTTGAGCTAATCAAAACACTTTTTTTTTTTTTTTACACTGGTATCAATTGCAGTCATTTTTGCAGTGCTGATGTAGTCCCGAAGGAGGTAGGTAACTGAAAATCTGACACATAATTCCTCTTACCACCAAAATTTGGTAAGGATTTATGTGTTTAAAATTGTAAATTCTCAGCAGGCTATTAATTTGTTTAAAAAAATAGATCTTTATAAAATTGACATTTCAAGTAAGCTAAAGCCACAATCCAGGATTTCTGAGTATGTTAGTAATAACAATATGTACACCATGACTTCAGAGGAAGGACTTTCTGACTGGTAATAATTTGTGCAGTTTTTAAATCCACTGCCAAGACTACTTTACCCAGCGTGCACAAATAAAATACAGGTGAATTAATTATGTTAAAGCTATTAGACAAAGACAGCTGTCTGAAATCCAATAACACAGGCACGGTAACATAGATGGAAATGGTCTAATGGTGCCACAAGTGTAGCTATAGTCTGAATCCAGATTAGACCTTTAAAATAGCTGTATGACCCACCATTTCTATGGAGAGTTATAGTAACTGAAATATGTATATACTGTATATAACACTATTGAACTACACCAAAAATACGTACATGATTAGTTAAGTACTTGTGAAAGTGAAACTCATTTCTTCTTCTTGTCATGGGTGCACCTCGGACAAAACCTGACAGATTTAAGAGAGGGGAAGAAAGGAAAGATGTTGAGGCATGGAGCACAATCATGAGCTGTCTGCATTAATAATGACAATTCTTTTCATAAACAACTCTAGGTTAAATCCAAGATCTTACCATTTTCCTTTGGGTTTTGTGGCGAGATCAACACAAGCAAAGTGAAACCACTCAATCGGACACTGAAGGATGAAAAACAGTATCAGCATTAAGAATCTTTGGCTGAGACAGGCTGTCAAACACAGTGATAAACCAAATTTAAAACCAACATGTTTTTTTTTTTAACAAGAAAGACGAAAAGAACCTACATCTGGGTTATCGCATCCAATCATCTCTCCATATGACACCTGATGGCAGAGGCAGTACGTCGGCTCATTTGGATCGACCGGCATATCCAAAACGTCTGACGGCTGCATAGGCAGCAGAGCGTCACTCAAGTCTGGGCTACAAGTCCAACATGATAGAAAGAGCATGATTACGATTTAATATGACTATACAGGGAGCAAATTAATGACTTGTTGGTAATCTGTATGAACATCTGTGTGAACAATACAGGATTTTCAGGTCTGATAAAAATGTGAGGTGTAGATTCTGGACGCTGCTGCCTAGCAGACAATTGACCAGACTGAATGACTGAGCCAAAAGAGACCTGTTTTTCATCTTTTTCTTTCTGGGAGAGTCTTCATCAGAGCCTTTCCTTCCTCTTCCCCTGGATCCACGCTTCTCCCTCAGCCCTCGGGACTCACCCTCTGTGAAAAATATTGACATGTATAGATGCACAACATGTCTGTTTTGTAATGTCTTATAATGGAAGCATTTCAGTTATCCAACCTACTTTTTACTGCTCTTCCCTCTGTACTTTCGTAGCCGCTCACTTCCAGTTTTTCCTTTAGCTCATTCTCAAACCGTGCAAGGTCTGCGTCCAGTCTACGGATATGTTTGTCCACCTACAGTGAAAGGGATTTCATGTAGATTAGAACATGACCATGGATACAGTTTCATTTTAAAAACAATTCAGTACAAGAACGTGTGACTAAAAATACAGATATCCAAATGTTGACTCCATTAACTTTTATAATACTGAAACTAGATTAACAGTGGCAAGACATCCGTAGCATTTATTGACCAAATATCAACAGATTTTGGACTGACCATTTCATACGTCTGCATTGCAAGCTGGACTTTGTCATCACTGAACTCTTTACACTTGCTGTAGGCATTTTGGATCTTCTGCAGGTGTTCCACTCTCTGTTCTGAAGCCATGTTCTTCACAGTTGCAATATACTCTTCAGCCAGTTTGTCAATCTCTCCTTTCTTTTCTGCATAAAAACATGATTATAACACTTCTTCAAAAGCAGTATCAATTGCACAATACTTGTACTTTTACTGTTGTTGTTGTGTTATGTGGTACAACACAAGAATAAGATAACATAACATAAGAATGCTACACTTAGAGATCCTGCACACCTTCTCAGATGGTTTATGTAGCTAATAGATACTCTTCCAGAGCAGACATTTTGTAATGTCAAAGCAGGAAACATGCAATTAATTCATAACAATTTTAAAAATTTCATGAGATTTAATTATCACCTTCAGTCCTATTGTCCAGGTCCCGCATCAGAGTAAAGTTTCTCTGTAGCTCACATGGTAGGTTTTCAATACCTAGACAGGAGAATGACAAAGATGATTTTCTATCCCTTACACTTATTTACCCACTTAATCGATATAGTTTCACTCCAAGTAAAATAGCCCATCCTATACTGACTTTTCAAAACGTGTAATAATAATTCCTTTGTTTGTAACATTAAACCAAATGACTGTGGATGTAAAAAGGTCATAGTGCTATAATACCCAATGTTGCAGCTCTATGGAAATATTAAACCTCTTAGCTTACACTCATCATAATGTCCCAGAGCCAAAAGTGATATCTTCAAATTGCATTTTTTGTCTCATAAACCATCCAAAACCCATAGATTATGAATGACAAACAAAACTAGCAAATTCTTACATTTAAAAGGCTTGAACCAGCAAATACTTTTTGGCCTGATAAAAGCCTGAAATGATTAATCAATTATCAAAATAGTTGCCAAATATTTTTCTATGATCAACTAATTGTTGCAGCTCTATTAAATTGTTTAATGCAGTTTTTAAGAAACATAAAACAAGGAGGGGAGACTATTACAGGATCAAATACAAACTGCTAGGCATCAATTGCATTATAAAATAAAAATAATTGTGGTACAGCAATGCATACATTAAATCTCCGATTAAAATGTCTTTGTCTTTAAAAATAAAAGCAGTGTTAAGATTTTGCATTCACAATCGTTTTGGCATTTGGTTTATATATATGACGTTAAGCTCCCAGTGAGCTCAAGATTTATGGACTGCTTTGGGTTGCCTGAAAACAACGTTGTAGTAAAATACACCATGCTATGCATAATATTTACCTCAAAAACAGACATGGGTGCGCTGGCACAGGAACATAGTAAAGAGACGTTCACCCTATGGAAGTGTGTCACAGCTTGTGTGACGCACTTCAAATACCCCGCCCCGGCGCGCAACTGCTTACGAGAAACGCGGTTACCAACAGGTTGCAAATGCATGGCGTCTGTTATCCTACAGCAATCACCAATGACGGCCAGAACAGACACAATTCAAACGTTATAGTATGCTAAGTACAATGTCAACATTTTAAGTATTATGCAACCACTGCTAGTCACCTAGCTGCTAAGTTAACTTCTGTGTGAGAGATCACGAAACGGACACCGTCCAATAACTCTTGTGAAATGTGACATTTGCTTGGCTTGTGCTTACATTTAGATAGTCTGTGAGTGAGTTTAACACCATACGTGAAGAGTTTGCCCAACTTTATTCCACCGAAGGCTATATCGCGATGCTAATCAGTTAGCTAGCGAGCTAGTGACCTAACAGCTAATCTAGTTGCTAACGCGCTACTACGCTATCTGCCCGTCACCCAGCAAGCAAAAAAAGTCCTCAATACGGTAAAACTAAACCCCAAACAGACGTGAGATGTTCAAAGTGTTGATACCAATTCGGTGTATGTCGGATACTCACTGTCAAGGTAATGTTCCAAATATATAGCCGTCGCCATTTCAGGTTAGCTGTGTAGCTTCTGCGTTATTTCGCTAGCCTTGAAACTGTTGGTTGGAGAGCTTGCTTTATAACCCCGTGTTGCCCGTCAGCCAGTGGCTTTAATGTATTTGATACTGCCCGCAGTCGCAGGCTTCTCAGGGTAATGAAACGACGCTCACTGGTGCTGTCCCACAGAGTCGGTTTCCCTCCAGCACACATGCACTCTGAGCCCGTACAGGATACAACTTTCCAGCTTGTGTGAGCTTGTTACTCGCATGCGCAGCAGATAACGGCATGTCACATACAGTATACACCGAATAAAACTTTTCTCCTGCCAATCCTTTTAGCTCTGTATTGACGTGAAAACACAATTCCTTCTCCTGACCTCCCTGCTACAGTGCTTACTGTAATTTGACTTGCTTGTGCTTGACTTAATTTAAGTCAATACATCTACCCTGTCTCCGTGTGTACTTAGTCCGCCTGAGAAAACATCGAGTTCACCCAGGAATAGATAACCCAAAAAGCAATTAGTTACATTCGCAATCTCAAAACAACTTCATGATTATCGTTTGATGGCTGAGGAATTGCATTGGGTCCACTGTCTTTCGGTATAAACCACTAAGCCCGGTACGCGTTTACACATCGCCAGACCACAGTGTGTGCGCACTTGGGAACCCCGCACGAGCGTACCTCGCTGCGTTTGCTGGCATTTTCCAGCGAGTCAGCTGATGGCTTACGTCATTCAAAACAAACGCCTCCTTCCCCAAAGAGAGTGAACGCTCTGGAAGATGCTCCATGGGCGGGGTTAACGGCAGCTACTGACGGACCTGTCTACAGGCTGCGTCCAGGCTGTGTCCACTCGGTTTATTGGTCAGGCTTTTTGAGTCCAAGGAGGGCATCGTCTTTTTTGTACATCTCACTTCCGCGTTTTCTGTTTCCCCACGAAAGACTTCGCCTTTTCTTAAAACATAGCGTTAAATACTCAAGTAAGTAAACAGATGACACAACGCCTTCGCGACTAAATGTTGTAAGGTTTTAGGTAACTATGAACACTGTGAAGTAGTAGGTCAGGTGGCACACGACATGTTTAAACAATCGACGTTAGTTAACGCTAGCTAACTTCGATCGCGTTTGGTAAATTATTAGAGGACGTACACATACGATAAACTTATGAACTACCTCACATGATTGCGGGTTTGTTGTGGTTGACGTTACATTTAACGCTTTCTCTCCATTCCATTTTGTAATAAAAATAAATGAGGATGACATATTCACAACTGGCCTGTTATTGCTGGAAGCCATCATCTGTTGCCGTTAGGTTAGCTAGCTAACGTGCAGCGAGAATCAAAGTAACTGTCCGACGAGCTAATTGATACCTTAAACTGTCCTGACAGTTAGCTGCCTGGCTAACTTAAGCTTCTACTAATGTTGTAAAAACTATGTGGTGTCAAACGTTTGCGTTCATTAGCTCATATTAAGTTGCATAGTTTAATCTCGTGATAACTTATTTTTGTGGCGTTTTATCTGAGTTAGCTAAATCAATACAGCCAGTCATCTGCAAACAAGATCACTGTGTTCACTTCTAAATTTGGTTTTCAGTTTTCTTCTAAAAATATTGTAGACTTAGGATGACAATGCTATACCACGCCCAGTAATAGTGTAAGCCAATGTCATTAACTTTGTTTGTTTCATTTCTAACAAATACTGTTTATTTGTATATATGTTACTGTTTTAGGCGGTACCTCAAAGATGGCTATGGTAAAGAGTGGTTGGCTTCATCGACAAAGTGAGTAACAGAGACCTGACAGTTTCAACAGCATTTAATGAGTATTGTCTGCTATCCAGGTGGGCAAGATGCTGAGATATGGTATGACATCATGTGTACATAACTTCAGTTTGGATTTAACTTTACTGGAGCATATTTTCATTAAAGGTACCATACTGCGTCGGTGGAAAAGAAACTGGTTTGACTTGTGGGCTGATGGGCGGCTTGTGTTCTACAATGATCAACAACGGCGTGACATGGAGGATGACATCCACATGAGGGTCGACTGCATCAACATCCGCAACTCTGCTGCATGTCAAGGTACTTGTCACCTGTTGCACCTGACAGTTGTTTGTTTTGACTTTGTTGCTGTCTTTGAACGTGTCTCCTCCCTGTTTTTCCTGCTGTTTTTGCGTCTCAGAGCTGAATCCACCGGAGGGGAAGATGCGCGACGCCCTGCTCCAGATAGTCTGCAGAGACGGACGGGTCATCAGCCTGTGTGCAGACAGTGCGGATGATGCTCTGTAAGATGACACACACCTGCTGAGTCATGATTAATTATTTGGGCCTTTCTGTTTATGTTTCTGTGTTGGTGACGTTATAAGTTTCACTCTTTAGGTATTCTGTGTCTGCATTTACAGTGGAGACATTATTTTACATCCAAAGTGACATGGTTCATACTTTGTGTTGCAGGGCATGGACCATGGCACTTCAGGATGCAAGAATTAATACGGTGAGTTTCTGCTGCATCTCAAATTGAGACTGGCAGTTAGATATATTTCTCTTACTTGTTTCTGGCTGTCTGAAACAACTGACACTTTGTGTGTTTTCATTAAACACAATGATGCAACCTCACTGCAGTGGAACGGCCTGGAGTCCTATGTCTTTGAGGGTTTATCAGAATTGTTTGATGTTACCATTTGTCCAAACGTCATGTGCTCAGTTTTGTTGGTGTTCGTTCTCTGTTTTCAGGCGATGTGGCCTCATTTGTGTTGTTTTTTTTATTTTCAGGTTGTTGCTACTCCTCAGATCGGCTTTGCACAGGAGGTGATGGCATCTGCTCCTCCCCCTTACTCAGAA
The DNA here is from genome assembly GCF_017976325.1 of Chelmon rostratus. Classification (NCBI taxonomy): domain Eukaryota; kingdom Metazoa; phylum Chordata; class Actinopteri; order Chaetodontiformes; family Chaetodontidae; genus Chelmon; species Chelmon rostratus. Next base: position 24,536,211 of record NC_055661.1, read on the forward strand.
TACGCTCCTCCTCCTCAGGTAAAGGCATAAACAGTATGCATATGACTAAAGTTAAGTTTAATCCTGATAGGCTAATGGCAGTGTGCCTGTGCATTTCAAGCTTCAACATTCTTTTCCTCCATAAATTGGCCAGACTCAGTTGTAAATCTCTGAATAGGATTGTTATCAGTGTTTTACAGTTTTAATACTTACGAGTCAGTGCTTACAGCTACAACAGCAGACAAGAATTGGAAATATTAGATTGGGCTATGTATAATATGAGTCCACTGTGTTCATAATTTGCATTGTATGTCACATTGTATATGTGCTGCACATGTTCTACTACACATTTTGACCTGGTTTGCCCTGTTGCTTAAGGGAAAGCCATGCCAATGAGCCAGGTAAAACCAAAAAGAAAACCGGCTACTACTGGTGTAGTAATGGAAGTGTTCAAAAGCTCCGCTAAGGAACATTTGTAAAATTAAGACTGACTCAAATGAGTAACGGGAAGGGCTCGCTATTGCTGGCATCCTGCAGAGGATCTCTATGGTCTTTTTGTTTGTCATTTTTCAGCAGGTTTATGCCCCAGGTCCATATGGAGAGTATGTTGCGCCTCCACCCCACGCTACACAGATTGTATACTCTTCTGACGGCCAGCCCTACGCTGTAGCTTATCCTTATCAGTACCAAGGTAAACAACTGCACATTTGATTAAACTTTACTTTTTGATGTTTTTTAAATTAACTAATTTAATCAAGTTTACGAGTCATCATTACAAAGTTAAATGAAGCCACATGCTGCTGCTGTTCTTTCTAGGTGGGTATGCTGCTCCTGGAGTGAACCATGTTGTTATCCGGGAACGCCAGCGTGACGATGGCGGCGATGTGGCTTTGGGCATGCTAGCTGGAGCAGCAACTGGTCTGGCACTTGGCTCTCTCTTCTCCGTCTTCTAGTGTCATGACTAATGTACATCTAGTAGCACACTCTTCCCCCGTATTTGCAGCGTTTGGCTTCTTCGCTGTGCCATCACATGAGTTTAAGTAAAATGTGTCTATTGGGCTACTTCCATCTATGAAGCATGATTGTGATGGGCAGTGAATTACTCCGTGTGTGTCCTATATACATATATACAGTAAATACTGTTAGCACTTTCTCAGATGCCCTATGCGGCAGTTTCCCAACCCCTTTGTGTTGTCTGAATATGAATGGTTTTAACCAAAAAAACAATTACTCACTTTGAGAGTTCATATGTACATTTCAGGTCCTCTCAGTGTTTCAGTTTGTTTGTGCATTATGAAGCATATTTATCCTTTATGTTTGCAGAATTGTCTTCACAGGCATGAATTGGTGTTTTATTTTTTTTTTTAGTTTGTGTCTTAATTTCTCTGTGTACTGTACCTTTACTTTGTTTTACATGCAATACTTGTTTATTTTGGTTGTGAATAATGCAGCGTTTCTTCGGCTCCTCGGCTTATTTGTGGTGGAGGCAGGCTGAGATGAGAGTTGTGTAAAGAGGAGTGCACGCACACAAAAAGCAATAATCAGTTACATTGTAGCATTTTGAGGTACCCTTTTGTTGGAATCTGCTTGTGACGAATGTCCGGTATAGTCGCCACCACAAGTGAGTCTACGTGTGAGGAAACGCTGCATTTACATGATGCGCATTGAAGTGAAAAGGGACATCACTCCTCCTTACTTATATATCTGCATGCATTATTTATGGTAATTTTTTTCATTGGCAGCTGTTTAATCACACTTTGCATTTCATTTGAAATGTGTTCGAATTTATACTTTGGTCTCATTTCAGTAGTTTTTTTGTGGTATGCACAAATACCAAGCAGGTTAATCAGTCTCTTTGAGATTTAGTTATATTTCAATTGGCCGGGACTTTTTTCACTCCAGGTGACTTGAATATTGTCAGATTTCCCCATTATTCATGCTAATTGTTACTCTATTTATTCATATTGAAATAGCAAGTTAGCATAGCTGTGTTTCAGACACGCTGCATATCTTAATCAGTAATTCTGAAGATGTATAAAACTTGGATTTCCAAATGATTTTAGCTTCTTCAGTTGATCAGCTTGTGCAAACAGCTTAACATTGATGTCATTTTTCTACAGGTCTTAAATTGTTTAACAAAGTGAAATTAATTAATTATATTTCTCTTATCAAATGTACTTATTAAATTATTATTTACCCTGCATTTAAAATAAAATATCTGACAGTTGACTAAGAGATGTCTAAAAGGTGACTATCCTGATCCACTTAGCCGCCGAGAGGCTGAATTAGGGGAAAAAGCATACCTTGCCCGACACGCTGGAGCCCTTACATCAGAAAAAACAGAGCACTTACATCAGAAAGGCAGGAATTCAATCTACAACTAAATCAAGCGGTCAGCAAAACGTAGCACTTCCTGTTCACCCCCTCTCAGTTCAAAAACCCAAACACCAGGTGAACAGCTGACTATACCACCTCTGATGCTGACGTACCACCACCACGTGACCCGCCTTCCCCGATGTGACAATACAATAATAACAATAAATTACTGCGGCTACAGCTGCCACAAAGAGCTGACCTCTACCTGCCGGCCCCTGATTATTACCATCACTACATAGCAATAAGTAATAATTACAGAATTTTAACCATATCAAAATTCATATAATAAACAAAATAATAAGCAGTACAATGCAGTTCGCTCTTTCTTACAATATTTGCTCTTTTCAACACAAGGCGATTTTCTTCTTAATCCAAATTGTCCATCATCTATTATGTGAGTTCTTGATGAATTCTTCCTTTAAGTCAAGTAAAGTCATGCCAGGACAGAGGTTACTAGCACTGACCTTTCTTCAGAGTGAATAACCACTCAAGTCAAGTCAAACAAACAAAAACAGACAAAGGTGAAGCCAAAAGAAACAGACTTCACAACAATGCAGACTCCTGAAGAAGGCAAATTTTGGTCACAGGCCTGCAGAGAGTGCTGGTCCGGGTCTTGATGCGGACCTGCTGTACCAGTCCTTTTCGATCTGGCGCTACCTCCGTAACCCTTCCGATAATCCAGGAATTCCGAGGTGCAGAATCATCCACTATAAGCACTATGTCCCCAGGGATGAAGTTACGTTTGATTTTTGCCCATTTCTGTCGCTCCTGTAGCTGTGGCAAATATTCCTCAGTCCACCTTTTCCAAAACAGGTCAGAAATGTATTGTTCCTGCTTCCATCTCCGGCGTGCATAACTGTCATCCTTGTGAAACAAACAGGGTGGAAGACTGGGCTTGGATTTGAGGAGAAGAAGGTGGTTGGGTGTAAACTCTGCCAGTAGACAAACCTGCCATTTGCTGTTGTCCTGCAACTTCATGTAGCCAGCGACAAATGACACACTTAGCCAAGACTTTCCTTATGGCAACACTAGTCGAAGGAATTCAATAGCGCCGAGGAGGTCGTCGACATAAAAACTGTGCATGATAGTTTCAAACACCTGTTGGCTAAAAAGCTCCTTGTTATCTTTGGCGCATCTCCATAGAGCAAAATCAGCGCAGCTTGGTGATGATGTAGCTCCAAACAAATGCATGACCATACTGTACTCTGCCATATCTCTTTTGAAGTCTCCATTGGGCCACCAAAGGAAGCGCAGCAAGTCCACTTCTTCCTCTGGGACACAGACCTGATGGAACATAGCCTCAATGTCAGACATCAGAACAATGGGCTCCTTTCTAAACCTTGTCAAGACACCAATCAGTGTGGTTGTGAGGTCAGGTCCTTGCAGAAGATGCACATTAAGCGACACATCTTTGTATGATGCCCCACAATCAAAAACAACACGGATCTTCTTTTTCTGGGGATGGTATACCCCATGATGAGGGATATACCGCACCTTGTCGTCACTGCAGCCCACATCTGAGTGTGGCACTCTCTCAGCATATCCATTTTTGATCAGGTCGTTCATGAATGCAGTGTAGTCTTTGTGGAATGATTGCATCCCTGATAAACCTCCTTTTCAGGCTGGGGGTGCGTTGCTCAGCCATTTTGTGGTTGTTGGTCATTTCAGCCTCGGCTTTGAGACGCACAGAAGCAGCAGATGAAACCTTAGATCTTGAGCCACTCAACTTGCTGCTCAGACTGGATTGTCTTTGAAGTTTTTTTTGGCTTCACCTTTGTTTGTTTTTGTTTGTTTGACTTGACTTGAGTGGTTATTCACTCTGAAGAAAGGTCAGTGCTAGTAACCTCTGTCCTGACATGACTTTACTTGACTTAAAAGAAGAACTCACTCAAGAACTCACATAATAGATGATGGACAATTTGGATTAAGAAGAAAATTGCCTTGTGTTGAAAAGAGCAAATATTGTAAGGAAGACGGAATTGCATTGTACTGTTTTATTATTTTGTATATGATATGAGTTTTGATATGGTTAAAATTCTGTAAATATTATTTATTGCTATGTAGTGATGGTAATAATCGGGGGCCAGCATGTAGAGGTCAGCTCTTTGTGGCAGCTGTAGCCGCGGTAATTTATTGTTGTTACTATTGTATTGTCACATCCGCGTAGGTGGGTCACGTGGTGGTGGTACGTCAGCATCAGAGGTGGTATAGTCAGCTGTTCACCTGGTGTTTGGGTTTTTGAACTGAGAGGGGGTGAACAGGAAGTGCTACTTTTTGCTGTCCGCTTGATTTTGTTGTAGATGGAATTCCTGCCTTTCTGATGTAAGGGCTCTGTCTTTGACAATTAAATATAGTATTCACAAAGTTAATGATGACTCCAGTTTTTTGGTTTTGTGTTGTTTATTTAACCCTGAGATTTCCGTTGACAGAACATGTCATGTTGGATACAACAAACGTGCAAATGACCACTTCAAGTTTTATTTATGTAACCAGACACCTCTTTAAACCCCAAAAGAAACTCTTTAATAAAGAAATACTTCAAACCCAATGGCAACACAGCTGATATATATTGACAGGATCGATAAGGAATTCATACAGTAATCAACAACTAAAGCCTGACAGTTGAAACTGCAGAAGCGTAGTAAATACAGCTCTCTGGCCAAAGTTAATCAGAATTTAGAAAAATAGTTTTTAAAGCATAATTGTATATAATACAATAATATACAATATTTTATATGTAATGGCAAAATTTTGTAAATACAAACCCAAAAGGCCCTTTTGAAGCTGATAACAATGTTGTATGTAGTGAAATAAAAACAACCAGCGAAAGTAAACATGTTTAAAACATAGTAAGTGTTCATAAATTTTATGGTATAAATTCCCAATTACAAAAGCCCCTAAACTGATTGTGTTTAAGTGTCGTAAAACTGTCATATAGACTATATTAGGATGTTGTGTTGAAAATGTGCATTTACCACCTGTTGCATCATCACTACTGCACATACTTTTAAACAGATTGTACATTTTCCTTTGAAAAAACAAAGATAATCAGTTTGGCTTAAGACACCCAAAATAAAATCATTATGTAAAAGAAATATGAAACCTTACAAATGTGTAGGTGTAAACATGAGCTTCACTGGATTGACAAATTAGTGCTAAAAAGTGCTGAAACAGTTGATTAACTGATCAACAAAAAAGTCATCAATTAAGAATTTGATAATCGATTAATCATTTTAGTCCATTTTCCAGTCATAAAGGCAAACAGCTGTTACAGCAACTTCATCTAAAACTGTAATAGTAGCTTGCTTCTCTGTTGCTTTGCATCTTTCAGACAAGTAAAACTTTGGGCTCCAGAAACTTGTAATGAACATTTTCCATCATTTTAGACGCTTTATAGACCAAAAGATTAATTGAATAATCAAAAGCTTAACTGACAGTGAAAATAATTGCTAGCTAGCCTGAGTGTTGCTAGCCCTCTTGACCAAAATCCTCAGTAAACTTCTTCAGCTTCTCCAAGTCCTGCTCATTCACTGTCGGCTTGGTGCTCGTCACCGACCTCATCATGTCAGCCTGCACGGAAAATACCAGAGAGGGCACAATAAATGCTGATCTCAGCAGTCGTCCGTGTTTATCGATAACCCGACAGATGATAGATGACATGCACGGATTTTCTCTCCTGGCAAAAATTATTTTCTTACCATGCACACGACTGGCTCGAGAAGCTTCTCCCCAGGGACGTCAATCCACGTCATCTCTATGGCGTCGGGATCACCTGGCGAACACGGAGTCAGGAGGTCTTCCACCACAACGCCAGGATTGTTGCATGATGACCCCCGAACCTTAGAGGGGCACAGAAGATACTGGATTATATACCGGGTAGCTCATTTTGTAGCGTCCCCGCTGCATAGTTTAGTCGAATAGGCTAGTTTAAGGTCTGAATGAAAAGCTACTTCATATTTCTTTAATTAATAATGTCTATTTAGTGTCTCCCAGTGTTCAGGCAGTTGGAAACTGTTCCACTTGATGCATAAAAGTCTACATTTATTATGTCATTACAATTTAGAAAAGAAATGTATTTCATTATATATACTGATTCAGGTTCTGGTTCATCTGCTTGTACTTACAACCCCCAAAGCAGCGATGGAGTTCTTGCACTGATGAACAAAAGAGATTCAGAGACTACAACCATGCTAGCGGCTCACAGACAATGCTAACACTTGAGGTATTTTCAGTTGGTATACATGTTCACCATGTATGTAACCAATGTTTACACTATAAAATATGCTAATTTGCAATAATCACATGGGGTTGTCATTAGTTTTGCAGATATTTAGTCATAAACCAAACTGTTGACCCGATGATACTGTTACTGTGTTTTTACCTTTTTGAAGTGTGTGGCTGACTGAACCTTCCTGACAGGCTGCATGAGGGCATCTCTAACAATAATGCTGATGTCGGCTCCAGAATAGGCCTCTGTCCGTTTGCCCAGAGTGACGAAGTCCTCCTCTGTCAGGTCGTTGGGCGTGGAGCCCAGGTGCAGTCTGAACATGAAGGAGCGAGCGTGCTCCTCGGGCAGAGGAATGTAGATTCGCTTTTCAAACCTAACACAGACAAAACATTTAATCAGCCATTACGAAGCATTTAACCTCCTGAAGTTTAGTCTTTAATTAAAGCAACCTTCTCCTGATTGCTGAGTCCAGTGTCCAGGGTATATTTGTGGCTCCCAGGACCAGGATCCCATCATTATCATTTCCAACACCTGAGACGAGAAGGAAATTTGTTACACCTCATAAACAGAGTGCTGAGACTCAGCTCAGATTTCCAGGTCATCTCTTCTTGCTCACCCTGCATCTGGACGAGGAACTCGGTCTTGATTCTGCGCGCCGCTTCGCTCTCGTTGTCACTCCTGGAGCTGCAGAGGGAGTCGATCTCATCGATGAAAATGATCGATGGCTTGTGTTCTCGGGCTAACGAGAACAGGTTCTTTACCAACCTGGGCGAAGACAAGAGGGCGGAGAAACAATAGAAGTTTATTGTCAGTTTATCATATTCCCGGTTTTAATATCATGTAAAGAAGCCGGGCCTCACTTTTCACTTTCCCCCAGCCACTTGGACACAAGGTCGGAGGAAGAGATGGAGAAGAAGGTGGACTTGTTGGCTTCTGTGGCTACCGCCTTGGCCAGGTAGGACTTCCCAGTTCCTGGAGGGCCAAACAGAAGGATGCCCCGCCAAGGAGTTCGCTTTCCTACATAAACATATACTCTATTATTAAATATTCTTCGCTTTCAGGAGATTTATAGTTGCTGCTCTGGCATTCAGTACCTGTGAACAGGTGAGGGAATTTGATGGGCAGGATCACAGCTTCTTTTAGGGCTTCTTTGGCTCCCTCAAGTCCGGCCACATCGTCCCACTTAATGTTTGGCTTCTCCATGACAATGGCACCTGTAAGAGAGATGGGTTTGATAAAGGCTTTATAGATCATAGCATTGATTATTTTCTGACCCGCCACATTGTGTCATTTACCTAAGAGCTGATTTTGGAACTTCTTTTTCTCCTCGTCCTCCCCATCACCACTTTCATTCCTGAAATTAAAGGACACCCCACATTGTTATTTACGGATACTTTCATGAATAGTGAACAATTATGTGTATTTCTTTTAGGGGTATGCAGTACACTCAGTTCTTCAGATCCCATTGGAGGCTCCTGAAAAAGGCTTTGTTACTGAGTACTAACTATAAGGAAAAGGGAGAAATGTTCATTTGGTGGACCTTTAACTAAATAATTTCTATTAAGTAAAACATGTATCTATAGATAGTATAGTTTTCCCTAATGTCTTAGAGTGGATGGGAATAACTGAAACTGGGATGCAGTGATCCACGACTTAAAGTGAGGGGGCTAATGGCTCCTTCCCTTCCTGTGCCACAGCTGTCGTCCATTTTCAGGTAAAAATGCTAAATTCTACAGTATACAGAGAGGTGAACATTTCAACAAATCTTTAGTACGTTTCCAATAATAAATGACTACGTTGTCTCTATTTTTACAACAAAATGTCTCCAGGTAAACTGTTGAAAATCAGCTGAATGTAAACAAGTCACCGCAGCAACAAACACCGGGATACGGACTCATTTCACAGTCTTATTGACCGGCCGGTCTCACCCTTTGTCATCAGACTGGGACTCTTTGACAGGTTTGGCCGGAGGTCCCTTCTCCTTTTTCCTCAGATATTCCTTCAGCTCCTCGGCTCTGTCCAGGTAGTCTGCACACTTGGCCCTGATGCTCTGTGCACTTCGGTCCCCCTGCACCTCATCTACAACACAGTAAGTAGCTCAGACCATCGTGCTGGGTTGAACAGAAGTGGAGTTTAGAGATGCACAATGTGGATTTTGTTTCTGCTGATACAGATAACTGATAAGGTGGACGATTGAATATTCCATAGCTCTGACTTAACTAAATCTAACTGGCATCACTATATAAGATATGCTGTGCTAAAACATTTTGCAGTTGCAAAGGCTCTATTTAATTATTAGAATAATACATAATAATATAAATTTCCCATTTCACTTGTTTATTTGGCTCACATCACAATTAACAACAACTCAAGTTTCCTGAACTTGTACACAGCACTGACAAATCTACTATTTGGATCTAACCATGCACAAAATCGTTCAATCATCTGCACACTGAGAAGAAAATTCCTACGTGGGAATTTATGAGTCGACTCATGTGAATCATATCTTAATGTGTCCCTATGGTCCAGCATATGTTAGACAAACCCTCAACAACAAATACCAGAGTGCAAAACTGCAATTTTACAATATGGATTATGCAGCTGCAAAAACATCAAGCTGAAGCAAATCACAGTTCAGCCTCTTCATTAAAATTCTGGTGGGTTGAGAAAGCCATGATGCCCACTAGAGGAGGGGGTGTTGTAAAGAAACTGGCCCACAGAGAAATGTTTTGGATGTACACACTCAACACTCTGACAGCAAATTGACTTAATGATGATCTCAATGTGAATGTGACCGCTGATCACTTCAGGATGCAGGATCATCCTTAAGATCATGCTACAACAGAAAATCAACGGGTTTCATTCAAATGTCCCTTTATTGCCATCTAGTGTACAGTCCAAATAGTGAATCAATGATGACCAGAAACAGTGTTTTGGGAAGTTTGTAACTTGTATTTTAACTATTTATACACTCTCAGCTGTGTACCAACTCTGCTCTTGTGTATATTACCAAACTGAACCTGTAAACTTCAAACACTCTGATGAAAGCTCTGTGCCTAAATGCATAGACATTTTCTCCTCCTTCACTTAAAACCTTTGAATATGTTTGGAACACGCTCACTGGATTTTTTGTTTAGCACTTCACTGACAATCCCAGTGTTGAAGCAAAACCTCCTTTTCAGTAAATTGCCAATCATTGGTTGATAATTTATCATCTATTGTGCATCCGCTGTGGAATTTAAACAATAAAATTCACACAAGTATTGTGAGAAATTGAATTAAACACTGATGGGAGTCATAAGTGAAGATCCTCACACTTGATAACATGAAGGAAGTATTGCACTGCACTCTGATAACATCTGAGGGCCTCCTCGTAGTTCTGGGCTTTGTCCTCCTTCGTAGCTTTGGAAGCGAGATCGATAGCTTTCTGAGAACGACAGGCAACATGAGAAAGAAGAGTTTAGGAAATCTTGTGATAAGGCACCCTTTAAAGGTTTAAAGTAGTGGCTATTGTGTTTATTAATGATTAATAACAAGTTTGCACATGCTTTAAAGTTAAAAGCTAATAATACAAACAATTTTTGTGTTACCAGGTTGAGAGGTTGTGTACTAGTGTATATGTTTTTTATTTGGTAAAAGCTCCTTTATAAATGTTGTAAATATGTTAATCAATTAACTCTCTAGTTATTTAACTATTATGCAACATACAAAGCTGAGTGTCTTACCAGAGAGTGGCACTGAAAGGGCAGTTGTGGATAAAGAAGTCTGATCATTTAGTAAAATAAAAAATACTACATCAGAGGAAAAATACTAAATCCTACTTAAGTAAAGATTCAGAAGTATTATTAGCAAAATGTACTATTGTAGCATGCTAATTTTTACTGGTGTCAGTTGTGGGGTGGAGGTGATTTTAGCTACTCTACGTGCAGCCAGAATCTGCGGGGTCTTGACATGATTAATGTAAGAGGAAAGAAGCAGAAAAACAAAGTTCTGATACACAAATTTGTATCCACATTATGTGTTGCTTCTCCAGTGAAATACTGCTTAATTTGAGGTCTTGAGCTTCAAACACTTGAATGGGGAAATGTCTCTCTGCTGACGACCAGGCAATGCTTCAAACACAGTACTCAATACTTTCCACCACTACTAAGGAGTAAGCATCAGCCAAACGGATTTTTCGCAACCTGGCAACCCAGACGTTGTTATCAGCTTCTGCTTAGCTGATCAACAGAGCAATAACTCAACAGCTAAGTGGTTTAATAACCATTAACAAAGCTGATATAGTTAGTTAAATCCTTGTACCGCCTATAGCTCCTCTTTTTAACATTTACGCAAGCTGAATCATTCATTTTAAATCACCCAAAAATGACAATAGCACGTTAATTTGAAAGCCATATTGTTAACTTTATGTTCTGATAACATTCTAATGTAACCAGGTAGCTAACCTTAGCTTAGTAAACGTTTGTCACTCACCTGTAAATTACCACCAGCCATTAGGTTTTGATATGTCGGTTAAACTTAAGTCTGTCGTTTTAGAAAAAGCTGTAAACCCGCCAACTCTTTTTTTCCGCTGCTACTAATGTTTAATTTGAGAACAACTTCAATCGCAAAACATCCTTAAAAGTTTGTCTCTTCCGCATCAACAAAAGCTGGACTGTCACTTCCGCGGTGGTCACGTGACAATGTTATTGTTGTCTTCATCAGCTGCAGATTCAGGAGATATTTCAGTCAAACTCATAATCAGTCAAGGTTACTACAGAGATGTGGCTATTTAGAATTAATTAAAATTATGAAAAAAAGTAAATTAATTTAATTAAAATACAAGTGAGTTACATGTGTGACAGGTGTATAAATATCAGATTATACGATCTTCTAGTGAATGTTTGTCATTGTATCATATTATTGCCATATTGTCACTACAACATGTAATATCTCATTATTACTTCATCAAAATAATGGTCATTTCATTAAATGAAAATGTAATGAAAATCTTGACATGACTTTTCAAAATAAAATGATTTGATCCTCATGCATTAAATAAACATGCACAGTGCCACTTATGGATTCATTAACAAATTTACACTTTATTACATCTATTAAAAAGGCAAATAAAAAGTGTGCAAAATATCTAGAAATCTTACAACACCTGGGGGGGTCAACAAAAATAAATGCTTATACTGTAGAACGACAGCGTAAAGGAGACGACGCACATGGCGGACGCAAACATTTTGGTTGCACACTGTGTCTCTCTAGATTTAGTCCAGGTTTATTCAACATTTGACAGCTTCATTTCAGCCGCAATCAAAAGCAAGTACCATGTACAGTACATATTGTAGTTGAGTAGATTTGACACCGTGTTGTTGTTTTCTTTCCCCCTCAGCACACATTATCAGGGTTTTACACGCAGGCATGAAGGCAGGACTCTGGGTGGTCATCAACTGTCTCCATTTAAGATTTTTGGATGTAAAACCTTTAGGATGCGTTCATTCTTTGTAAGATCTGCAGGGAGTTCATTATTCTGCAAAAACACACATGAGAAAACATTTGCAAGCTGAAGTTATTTACTTGTTTTCTACCGCTTCATCGTCTCATTTTTCACATTTCAAGCGCCTTGCCTTGTTGGGCAGTGTGGGGTCTGCGTTCGCACCAAGCAGCAGCGTAACAGTTCGAATATTTCCACCCATAACAGCTGCATGAAGGGCAGAAGAGCCATTCTGGAGACAACAAATAAAGATATGTATTCATGATGCTAAAGGAGAGGTATTGTATAAACAAATATAAACCTACTCTTTATCCAGTGCTGCACACTTAGGAATAATGGAATGATTTGATATTTTGGAACATGCATTCATTCCCTTTCTTACCCAGACTTTGATAAGAAGATCCACTCTCATATTTGTACAATGAATAGGAAGCTAAAGATAGCCGCCGTTTAGCTTAGCATAAAGACTGGAAATGGGAAAAAAACACAGCCTAAGGTTTTACGGGAGGTTATGCGCTGGACTATTCCTTGAGCTGTGACTTCCTGGAGTCTTTTTGCATGCAAAGCTAACCATCTCCTGGCGGTAGCTGCAGTACAGACATACAGACATGAGCGTGCTATCTATCTTCTCAATGAACCCTCAGCTAGAAAGCGAGCAGGCGTATTTATCAAACTGCCACAGCCCATGGCACTGTCCTCTACCTTGAGAAGGCCAAGTGAAGGAGAAAACTTGAGAAGTTCCTCGATGACGCTGTTGTGTCCCTTAAAAGCCGCTTTGAAAAGTGCTGTTGATCCATCCTGGAAGACAACAGAGAAGGATACAAATATTCAACAAAACAAATCACCACTCAAGGTCCTCTTACTTACCTGCTCTGAGGTTTTCAACTACATCCCATGGTCGTCATCAGCAGATAAAGTCTCCTCGTTGGAATGGAACTGTCAGTGATAAAACTTCAAGATATTCTGAGTGTGAATCCACTTTCCACAAATCCAGCAGCAGAAGACACTTTGACACTTTGGATAGGAAGGCTATCTACTAGTCTTATTTGTGTTGAAAGGACCAAATGACACCGATCAATAATCACTTCATGTGCACTCCGAAATGAACTACATACTTTTCTGTCAGCCTCCCGATCTGCGCCACGTAAGAGAAGCACCTTCACCACCTCACTGTGACCCATCTGGGCTGCCATCCACAGGGGGGCAGTGCCATCCTGGAAAGCACATGGATGAGGGATGGCGTGATTAAGGACATCAGAGGAGGGAGGAGGTGAAAAGAAAGAGGCACATTAGAGTCGCTGAGATAACCTGAAGGGGTGAGAAAGAGGAGGTGGGAGAAACTGTGCGATCGTGTCCTTTAAGTCTCTACGTATGCTAAAGAGTTGAGGACATTACCTCCCTCGGTTGGTTAACCTTGGCACCAGATGAAAGCAGCTGACGAATCACAGTCACATGACCCTCCTGGGCAGCGAGAAACAGAGAGGTGGCACCGTCCTGAAACACAAAAGAATCACCTCACACACTTTTCTGCTGTACCTGAAAACAAGTCAGAAAAGCTTCCAGCTAAGCAAAAAGTGTATTATTAACATATTATTATATTGTTGTTTTATAAATGTATGTTTGTGCACTCAAGTTATTTTCCCCGGCCTAAAGACAGGCACTAATCCTGCTAAATGTCAGTCGTGTCTGACTCAGCAGTCTGCAGAAACCTGAGAGGCTGGATTCCAGCTGCCGGGACACTGTGTGCAACTAACCACTGTGGTGTCGACAGTGAGAGGACATTACGAGTCTAAAAGAGGCCTAAAGACGTGGGTGCAAAGGGGGCTCACATCCAACTGGTCGTGAACATTGGCTCCATTCTTCAGCAGGGTCTCCACCACCTTGTAGTGTCCGTGCTGAGAGGCCACGGTGACAGCCGTGCCACCGTCCTGCCACAAAAACACACGAGAAACATGCTGGCGGTGAGGAAGTGACTGCTGGTGTGTTCAAGGAACAGCTCTAACGTCTGGAAAAAGCAGCCTGAGCAGCATATTTTGTGCATCATATTTGTCTCTTTATCTCTGCATGCTACTCTCTGTCTGACGTGATAGCATCGTAGCACTCGCCATCACACCCAGTGTTACAAAGACCGTGACACACGTCATTGTGCTCTGCTGCATACCTTTGTCTGGAATTCAGTGGAGGCACCGAATTCAAAGAGGAGCTTCACAATGTCATTATGACCCTGCTGGGAGGCGAAGAACAGGGCGGTGGAACCTGTCTGGAACGGACAATAAAAAAAGTTACTGCTCTCTTTATTCTGAAAACAAATCTCCATGTTTGCATGTAATTGAGAGACAAGTATTCAATTAAAGGCCTGGGTTTTGCTTTCATCTTGCTGCCCATGTTCAAGTTTTCCCAGTTTGTCCTCAAACCCAAGACAGTAGGTGTCAAACATCAGATTTGTCTGAACCAATGAAGAGACTGTAACATCCCTCAAATTGACACATGAAACGAGCATAAATGCCAAATTTCCATCACGTTTTCTCTGTTGTTTTTCACTGTTTGAGGTTTAACTTGTGCTCATTTAATCATCGTATCTTGCTCATTCCTCTCCAGTGGATTAATGGCACCTGATTAGAATAATCACATAATGATGGTGGATTGATTCATTTGGACTACATTTGGATGAAAACTTGTCAACAGACATATGTAAGCGGTGTGTTTTCTTAAAGCCAAACTAGTTTTTAAACATTAAACTAACATTACAGAAGCTTTATTAAATGGAACAATTCCACTCTCATAGCTGTGTGCTAAATATTTAGCTACAGCTACAAGACTTGTAGCTTATCTTAGCACAAGAATAGGAAACTTGTTTGTTTAATATGGACAAAAAGATGAAGTGTAAAATGACAGTTTGCAGTTTTACAGGGATTATGAGTCAGACTATTTCTTGGCTCCGAGTAGTGACTTCCTGGACTCTCCTTTGGCAGCCAGCAGCTGGTCAGCTTAGCTTAGCACAAAGGCCGAAAACAGCCAGCCTGGCTCTGTCCAAAGCAAAAACAAATGAGCCTGCTAGCACCACTAAAGCTTACTAATTAACACATTACATCACATTTATCTAATTTGGGCAAAACTTGTGGTTTTATGGGAGTTTATGCACCAGACTATTTCTTGGCTGGGAGCGGTGACTGGAGGCTCTGCTGGTTACCTGGTAACCTGGAAAAGTCTTACAATGCCTCTATTGGCCCGCCAGTTGTTTTCCCATCATACCTCTCTCTGATAGTTGATGTCGGCTCCTTGCATGATAAGTTCTTTCACGCACTCGTAATGGCCGCTGTATGACGCCACCATCAGCGCCGTCGTCCCATACTGAAAAGACACATGGCAACGATAATTAAGCAACCTTAGGTGTGTTATTGTGGGTGATTTGCTGAAAAGTGCTTTACAGGTGGTGATGAAACTAAAAAAAATTGCAAAATTTCCTTCTGAACACACGAAATCCTTTATTATGATGAAAAATAACAAAACATGAAATGGTTGTTTGATAGCACACATGCACCACAGAGGTAAGGCTTTGAAGCTCTCTGTCTCCCTACCACAGGTGGGTTATGGTTAAAGCGTGCAGCTGAGCAGCCAGGACATGCAGCGTCCCTACACTGTCTCTGCAGTCTGCGTCCACACGCCCACTGTTGAGCAGCAGCTGAAGAAGAGCCAAGTTCCCCTTCCTCGCTGCCCAAAACACGGCATTAGCCAGGGGTGTTTCCTTCTGGAAGGTAAATACACACAACAACCACTGACCTTAAACCACCATTATAGTATTACGCTCTGACAGTAGAGTACAGCCAATAGAAACAGTACAGGTGTACAGGTTTATAGGTTTAGAGAGTATGAGTATGAATGAGATCAATCAGGTGCACCAATTGATCATTATTCAAACAAGTACACAGATACACGCTTTCCCTCTGCATCAGAAAAGACGAATTAGAATTATTATTATTATCATTTTGCATTAAACAGCACGTGCACAGTTGCACTTCACACTGCACAGGTGTGACATTTTAGTAGGACCACCACTAGCAAGGGGTAAACAGTTGTAAGACTCGTAGTTGCAGTTGTAGGACCACAGGCCATATGATACGCTTTTATCCGCACGCGCGCGCACACGCACACACACACACACACACGCACAGAGACACAGAGCTAGACTGTGTGATTGCAATTCCATATCACACCGGTTTCCTTACCGGTTAAATACAGCACGCCGTTAAATAAACCCTGAAAATGAACAAGTGCACACATGAAGAGGAAGCGGGCGCGATCTGTTTTCTCATTGAGGCCCTGCAGGCTGATGGATGGAAACGGCTGGTTTACCTTGAAAGACATCATGCAGACCTCACTCGTGACTCATGTTTCTTCCTGCGCACTCATTCATTAGAGTCGACGCTGAGTGCCAGTCGCCTGTTTTGCCGCACTGTGTTTGGGTGTTGGCGGCGCCGGTTCGCGGACATAATAACAGCCGGAGAGTCAGCTGAGCTCATTCTCTGCAGTCAGAGCTGCGCCGAGGCTCGCAGCGGCCGCTGGAGGGCGCTGCCGAGCGCACACGGTCATCTGTCAGAGAGGTGCAGGGATTGAGTTCAAGTGACTGAAGTACATTTACTCAGCTGTGCTGAAGAATCATTTTTATGTACTTGTGCTTTTCTTGAGTATTTTCATTTTTGTCTACTTTCTACTTCCACTCGCCACATTTCACAGGCAAATATCTTTTTTTTTCTGAACTACATTTATTTGATAGTTGAGGTTAATTTACAGATTTTGATTTGAGATTACATAAATTTACAATAAGCTCATATAAAACACAACCTCATTGGCTTGTGTTCCAGTGCCTTGTTGGGGCCTCTTTACACATTCCAGCATAAATCTTTAAGCACTGAGTTGCTAGTTGTTCCACCAAAGAGTGATTTGACCCTCTAAACCTCACAGCTGGTTTCATTTAATTAACTGTTCCACAAATGTGTCAAATGATCCATTATTTCACAAAAATGCAAAGATTTGAAGGGGGGAAAAAAAGCAAAATAGTTGCAGAATTTTATTTTTACTTCTTCCCTTTGCCATCAATCATCTCATCACCCTACAGATGATGACCTTTTTGAGGGACCTGGCCCCTAAATGAGCTAACTGTATATAAAGTAGTTAAAATTAGCTCCACCTATAGCAGCTACTAAAGCAAAATGCTGCTTCTGCATTGATGCATCAATGTTAATAACAGTGGTGGAGATTTACACAACTGCTGCACTTAAGTACATTTTTTCTTGAACTTGAGTATTTCCATTTTGTGCTACTTTATACTTCTACTCCACTACATGTCAGCTGGAAATATTGTGCTTCTTACTCCACTGCAAAACTAATAGATAGATATTTTAGATTGAATAAAATATATACAATAATGCATTAACGCTGGTTCGAACCTTTTTTGCTTGCAGTTACATCAAAGAGACATTTCTCCTCTAAACTTCCCAGATGGTTTAATTTGATCAACTGTTCAAGTTCCTTTATTCATTATTTATCCAGATGTGTGTCTCAACCCCTCAGGTTTAATTTGTGGCTATTAGGAAGGGCCCTGAACTAAACTACCTGACTATACTGATAGCTAACACTAGCTCCACCTTGACCGGCTTCAACAGTTAAATGCTGCGCACACATCGATGAATCAGTATTAATAACCTTATAATGTCAAGTATAATAATGCATCACTCTCAGGGGGCACTTTTCTGCATTATGAGTACTTTTACTTTGGATGATTTAAGTATATTTAACGGATAACTTTGACTTCAGGAGGATTTTGAATGTGGGACTTTCACTTGTAATGGCGTATTTTTACATTAATGTATGGGCATTTTTACAAAGTGTTCTGTGTACTTCTTCTGCCATTGCTTTGGAAAGTTTGATGTCAGGTGTTATGGTCAATTATAAACCGGTATTTGAAGGATTTACAATATTGCAGCTTTAGCTCGCTCTAAATGATAATAGAGGTATTACTGAGGCGGAGCAGGGAAAGCATCTTATTTTTGTTGACTAATGTCCCTCTCAGGTGCTGCCGTAAGTGTTGATTTAGGGATTCTGTAAAGTCCACTGGAAACATGTACTTGTTGTAAGGCTATATAAGGCAGGCTGACAGTGAGTCTGTTGCTGTGTGACTGTCCAGAGTCACTCTCAGAACATGGGAACAAATCAGACTCACATGCATGCAGGTAAGCTGGCCAGGGCTTTTCATTTCATATGCTGTGCAGTGTTAGAAGAAACAACTGAATCCTGAACGTGCACCTTTTATTTTAAAGACAGGTCGCTCAGTTTCATTAAATGTCATGAGGTTTGACTATAGAGGCTGATGTGTCTGAGAATGTCTTTTTGATGCAAGTTTGACTGAAGCTTTAAGAGAGAATAGCTTCTGCTAAATTCAACTAAGGAAAGTATTTGAGCTTACGGGGCGCCCTACATGCAGCAACACTGACATCATGTAGGCCTCATTTATGATAAATTAGATGTCAGATATTTCATATATGTTTACATTAAACTGCATTTTAGTGGGAGTTAAAATGCAAGAATGACATTTCTCTGTGGAGAACATGGACTGGCAGCATGCCGGATAATGTTAACTTTTACAAATGAAGGGTCTGTAAGAAAGCAATATAGCTTTATTTTTCATTCTTTATTCTTCACCTGCATCTTCATTGGCATCGCTAGTCTTCCAGGAGTCCACACAATAAGAAGAACTATTAAAGAAAAAGGCAACAGTTTGAAATCACAACATCTATAAGACCAGAAAATGCAATATAAGTCAAAATTTAAATCTCAGAAAAGTGAAATGAGTCAACACACGAAACCATAAATAACAGTGACCTATAATGGAAACAAAAGATAAACCGTCACATAACACCAAAAAATAAGTAAGAACAAGCAATCGGCTCCACTTTATAAATGACTACATGTAATGTCTCCTATTTTAGAACAAACCCTCCGGATGTTTACTGCAGGCAGTTGCTCTGTTGCTTTCTCTGCTGGGAGCTTTTTTAAACGCTGGAAACTTTCATGTTTTGTTGCGATTAGCTAAAATTGGGAGATGCTGAAAATATGACAGCAGTTTGGATCTGAAAATTGCCGCCATACTGCATAAAACTACTTCGCAGAATACAGCTATTAGGATTAGATAGCTTGAAATTAGTTTGTCCTCTGATGTGCTGAGCTCAGGCAGGATAAATACAACATTTCTCTGATGTTCTTGCATGCAACTATGGTCAGACTGAATAACAGAGATTTCATACTGCAGTCACTCATTCATACTGGATATATACATACCAGAAATTCAAATTTTAGTTCAACAAAAACAGCAATTCTACACAAGTGCCCCAATACTTATGCTATTGATTATGCAGAAAAATAACAGAGCAATTCACAAACTGTGATATTAATGATTTTTTAAGCATACGTGCAGACAAATGGCGTGACTCCGCTGTGATGCTCTTGTCCTTTCAGTGCAGCGGGCCGGCCTCCTGCTGAGAGCCGCTCTGCTCTTTGTCCTGCTGTGCAGCCCACAGCATGTGGTTTCAGACTCAGATGAGGCCGTCCTGACTGAGTGGGAGATCTGGAAGAGCATCCACGGCATAGCCTACGATGAACTGGTGAGACCGACACCACGTCTGAAAATACACATGCGTACATACACGCTCTGATTCACCCGAGTCTCTCTGTGATGTGTTTTGTGTTATCGCGCAGGACGACATGCAAAGGAGGGTCATCTGGGAGGAGAACAAGCGGATGATTGACAACAATAATCACAGGTTCTTCATGGGCATGAAACCGTTCACTATGGCCATGAATAGATATGGAGACCTGGTAAGAACTCACGAAGTTGTGTTTCAAGAGTATTTTAAGTAAAATACAAGGCTTTCATTGCATTAATAAACCAATCCTACGTTTAGGGAAAAAAATAATTAATAACTTGACCAGAATTCATAGTAGATGATAGTAAGTAGTAAAAACTGCTAATTTGTTGAAATCTGTGATTGATCTGATTGTGATTTGATTTCAATAATAATCTGAATAAAAAATACAGAATTATTATATTGCATTGAATTAATTTTGATGCATTCATCCAAAGTGACTATTGAAGCTTATAGACATTAACCATAATATGACTGCAGCTCAGTGATTGTTTATTGAATCGCTTCATAAAGCAGGTAAATCGCCAACAACAAGGACGGTGGTGAGGGCTTGCATTTAAAGGAATATTTTTACAATTTTGGAAATACACTTAATCAAATGTTGAAGATTGATACCTCTCTTATATCTGTTCATTCAAATTGAAGTTTCAGTTAGCTTATCTTAGCTTAGCACAGAGGCTGTACAATCACTGCTTCCAGCTAAGAAATAATCCAGCACACAACTCTCCCATGAAACCATAATTTTTACACTTTTGATTTAATGAATTAAATGAACAAAGTTATAACATGTTAATTAGTGAGTTTAGAGATGCTGGAAGGTGGATTTTTTATTACATTCATTTGGTCAGAGCCAGGCCAGTTGTTTCACCCTGTTTTCTGTTTGTGCTAAGCTAAGCTAAACCGTTCCTGTTAAACTCCTAGGATTAAATAAATAAGGCGCATTGCTTTGAATAACTGATTTTACATTATTGGAACACAATCTTCTTTATGTTTTCCACATGTAGACAAGACAGGAGTACCGAGTTTTGCAAGGTGCCGTGATAGACGCCCAATTCGTGATGAGAGGGAAGACCGTCTCAGCCCGAAGGCTGCGTAACAATGCTAAGAAGTTAGATACTTGGTTTGTCGACTACAGGAACATGGGTTACGTCACTGAGGTGAAAGACCAGGTACGACGTTCCTAAATCCACTTTGGGTTATTCTATTCAGACTGAATCATGAACACCTTCGAGTCTACTGCATGTTTTAAATGTTCCTCACAGGGATACTGTGGCTCATGCTGGGCCTTCAGCACCACAGGAGCTATTGAGGGACAAATATACAAGAAGACAGGTCGTCTTGAATCTTTGAGTGAACAAAACCTGGTGGACTGCTCCAAATCTTACGGTACCTATGGCTGCAGTGGTGCCTGGATGGCCAATGCCTACGACTACGTGGTCAGCAACGGCCTGCAGACGACAAACACATACCCATACACCTCAGTGGTGAGGCTTGACCTGCTGGCTCTGCCTCCGTTTGTTCAGTTCATTACTCCGCATCCAGCCCGCCATTAACTTCAAGCTCTTTATTTCTTTCAACAGGATACTCAGCCCTGTTACTACGATAGCAGGCTTGCAGTTGCCCATATCAAAGACTACAGGTTCATACCCAAAGGAGACGAGCAGGCTCTGGCTGATGCCGTGGCAACCATCGGTCCCATCACAGTAGCCATTGATGCAGATCATTCAAGCTTCCTGTTCTACAGCTCAGGTTAATCAATTTAAAACTCCCTCGGAACAATCGTTATGACCGAATTTTATAATTAATATCTTTAGATGAAAAATGCAATCAAATGACTACATCTACGTCTGACTCTACCACCCCCCTCAGCTCTACAGAGCTTTGTAGCATCTTTGAGCTCATTATTTCGGTCCTGACCTGCTCAGCACTAAACAACAGGCACAATTAGCAATGAGCTGGTGAATGTAGTGGAGCATTTAGCTGCTAAAGAGCCATATTAGGAGTTAGTAGAGTCCAAAACAGATGATAGAGAAGAGTCTATTGGACTTTCATTCACCAGGTGGACACAAACATAACATTGCTCCAAATGGTCAATCAATCAGTTAATGCAGGATGAAATGTCCTCTCCAGGAATATACGACGAGCCGAGCTGTAACCCGAACAATCTGAGCCACGCGGTGCTGCTGGTTGGCTACGGCTCTGAAGGAGGCCAAGACTACTGGATCATCAAAAACAGGTCAGAAAAACTCTCTACACATAGAATATCATAGGTTGATTTTGTCAAACACTACATTTTCATAAGCTGTTTCCTTCTTTGTAGTTGGGGTACCAGCTGGGGTGAAGGCGGCTATATGCGAATCATCCGAGACGGCAGAAACACCTGTGGCATCGCGAGCTATGCCTTGTACCCTATTCTATGATTCAGATAAGACGCCTCAGTTGAGTGTTGATGCTAAACGTTTACTCTGGACTGTCAGCGGGCCTCAGAAAGCAGCCACTGCTAATAGTCCACAGCACTTCTATCATCCATATTTCCTGAAGCCTCTGCTGAACCTTTCTGACACTGCAGATAATGTTTTGTGATTCAAAGATTCATATAAGCCTTTTATAGTGAACACATTGCTTCTCTCAGGGACGTAATACACACACCAGCACATATGGCCAGAGATTCTACTAGCCCTCCAAACGTTTTATTGATTGAAAATATGAGAAACTGCCATTTTATGTAATTCAAAGTGAGACTATGTAACTTTGGACTGGGGCAAAAACACATTCCTCCATTTGCAAATGCAAAGTTGAATTTGTAAGTAAAATAAAATACAACTAGAATTTTGCTATAACCTTCCTTGGTCTGGTGATACCTGTATCTTATTTTGGCTAATGTTACCAAACTTTAACGGATAATTGACATTACTGTGCAACTACAACTTTTCTCCACTTGTACTACTGTTACAGTTGCTAACAATTTAGCATTTAGCATCATCCATTTCAGGCCTCATCACATCAGCATTAAAAATGGCGGGATTACACAGTCAAATCAGTTATTCTGATGGAATCATTGCGATTGTTAGATTTGCTCCTGGGAGTATATTTGCGCAAAATTTGACACATTTAACCCATAGCTAGCCATGTTGATCTGTACTGAGCTTTGAGGGAATGGAGGACCGGGGAGTCCAAAATAGTGGAAGGTAAAGCATTAGCTTATGAGCTGTAATTGTACCTTCAAGTATAAGCTACTCTTCAAAAGACCTGACGGTAAATGAGGCAAGAGTCTGTACAAAAGCTCCTAGCCTAAAGCTACTGTGGCTAACAAGTGCTAGTCCGTTCCCGGCTGCTAATGCCGTTAGCAGTTAGCTCGCCAGCTACAGAAGCTCAACAACCAGCCCTGCAAGAAGTCACTACTGTGTATCACCAAGCTTTAGGAACCACAAGCGTGGATTCATTGTGCTGTGCCACTTCCTGGTGTGATGAGGCCTTAGCTGCCGCTTGTAGCCACAGCGGCTGCTCCTCCACGGGCTGCATAGTCTTGCTTCAACAAGGAGTAATAATTATTCATTACCATTCAGCAACACCTTTGATTTTCTAGACTATATCAACAACCAGGGTGCCCTGTTGGTGAATTTCACTGTTTGTTTTTGACTGTGCTGTTATATCTTCAGACTGCAAAGCTTTTTTGTTGTAGTTGTACTTGGTAGAAACTCAAATGACATGGGGGGGAGGGATGAAGGGGTGGTGGTGTTGGGACACAATGTTTCAGGCCTCACTGAGAATCTGAGAAAGAACAAATAAAGTGTTGCTTTGCATTTTCAATGCAAAAACAAGTTTCTTTTTTTTTGCTGTGGCATATTCTTGCATATTTTTCTACCAATATGAACAATATTTTATCACTTACTTACAGGATCAACTGACATGTCTTAACTTCTGTACTGATAATAAAGTCATTTGTTCTAAGTGTCTCTCTGCACGTTGCATTGTTCAAACCAAACACACGCTCCGCCGTTCAACCACACCTCATTGAACCTTGAGCCTGTTCGCTGGCCTCCACGCTCCCTTTTTCTTACCATGCTGCTTTTCTTCGTGTGTCTCGCATAAAAAGCTCCAAGGTTCACCTGCTCCAGGATTTACCTGTGAGGAGGAGGAGGAGGAGCTCTCTGAGAGACAGGGGGAAGCTTTTTCGCTGCTGGTTTCTCACGACTTTTTCAATATCTTATAATGCAGTGGAAACTATCTTTGCTCTGCAGTGCGTTGTGGCTGGTTTTGCTTTGCTTTGCACCGGTTTGTCCCTCTGCTGAGAAACATTCAAAGTGCAGGCATGACACAAACCCTCAGATCCATCAGAGGACGCAGGGCACGAAAAAGTTCTGTGATTCTTCCTTCAGCAGCCAGGCAGCAGGTGCTCTCACTCAGGTAAGGCGGCCATCTGTTGCATTTTCTGTTGCACATTGCGGTTTTTGTACGCTTGTTTCCCAGTCTAAAAAGCTACCATCAATATTAGATGCATTTCATTATGTCTCAGGAATGAAAGAAAATCTTATGGATAACCAAACCCTCATCACTGTATATATCCATTTCCAACACACACTCTCTGCAGTGTGCATATCACCATGTGTGTTTCTCTCTGTCTCCATGTCACATTCTGGTTTACAGCTCCGGCCAGTGGAGACGATTTATTTCCTCAGTGACAAATGCATCTGATAGTGTTTATAATAAAAAGGATTAAATCCACGTTATTGCAGTTAATCACTTTGCAGTGTGATTATTTATTGATAATAGGGTTCTCCTGTCCAGGTCAGTGGTGTTAGAGTGTTTGCTTGTGTTAACGGCCCCACAGTCGACTGTCCAGCTCTCTGTGTTTATACAGATGTGCAGCTCTGGCTTCTACAGAGAGCGAGCTGGACCCCACAGGGGTCAGTGTGTGCCATGCAGCTGCAACGGACTGTCCAATGAGTGTGATGAGCATACAGGGAAGTGTGTGGTGGGTGTTCACACATGCACACGTGCACACACACAAACACACACACAGAATTGTGTTTCTATCACATATGGGGACATTACATAGACTTAATTTCATTTCTGGAGACTTACCTCAGTCGTCACTCAAAGATGTACCAATTTGACATTATGGGTATTTGCATTTTGTCTCCATGAGGAATGCAAGTCCTTGCAATGTGAGTAATATATGTCCACACACATACACACACACACACAAACACACACACATACACAGATGCATGCACAATGGCACATGTTCGATTGTTGATTTATACCACACTGAAAGGCTGTGCCATTGTTGTTCATGCCGTGTTTCATCTAACCGACCTGCAGAACTGTCAGTTCAACACCACCGGGGACCGCTGTGAATGGTGTAAGGAGGGTTACTATGGAAACGCAGCCAACAGGACCTGCCATGCCTGTCCATGCCCCTTTACAGGGAACAAGTCAGTCTCTTTTCATTACCCAGCCCGGCTGATTTTTGCTCTGCATCAATTTGACGACCTTATTCCTTCTCTCTGTAGTTTTGCACTGGCCTGTCTGGACATCGGCTCAGGAGTGGTCGAATGCTTGTGTAAACGGGGTTACAGTGGAACCAGATGTGAGAGGTGTGTCCGCTGTTCAAGAAGTGACGCGTAACCAAACACAAGCATCATTTACATTATACGATTATTATCAGTGCACCAAAATGTTGCATCCTAATCCTTACTGCTCAATGCAAGGCACGTGAATTAAATTAGCATGTAGGTCACACACAGTTCTTGTTTTCACTCTTTATTAAGATGTGCGTTTGGTTACTATGGCAATCCAATGGTGGGTGGAGGCAGCTGCAAGCCCTGCAGGTGTATGGACAGCAGTTTGAACATTTGTGATTCTCTGACTGGAGGTGAATATACATCATCACACAAATATGAATAAAGGTTCATTAGAAATAGATTTCAGTTTAAGTTCAGTTCTTACATAGTTACTGTTTTAAAGGGGTACATGATCTAATATGAGGTTGTCGTAAAGTTGGAGGACTTGCAAGAGACAGATTTTAAAAAGAATTGTCCCTAATGTGGGTTGAGCTCCAAAAACACTTAAGCCTACATTTCCCATAATGCCAATAGCAATAGCATCTTTTTTGTCAGGCTTCCTACCTGATAGATACCCATGTTGACGCCATGCTCCAGTTTGTAACACAGCCTTCTGTTTTATGTCTGTAGACTCCAAGTCCGAGCTGAGAAAACAACCCAGAAGACATTATTAGAACAGTTTTCACAGGCTGACCGCTCATGACTAGAAAACTGACCTTAATGTGATGAGATCCACTTTCATTTCCTTTCCTTTCAACAGAGTGCGTCATATCTGGTGACAGCAGCAGTGGTGATCAGCACCATGGTGAGTTTGTATTGCAAATTCATCTTTCAATCATGCTTTTACATCAAGAGTCACATAAAATACAGTCCTTCGGGAACTTATCGTATCATGTGTTTCATCCTCTCCTTGTATTTATTGACAGAATGTGACAACTGCGATTCAGCCTTACTGGTCGATGTGGAAAAGATTGACAATGCCCTTGCTCGGCTGAAGCAGCAGCTGAAAAACATCACAAATGGCCCTGGTTCACTCTCCAACCACCTGGAGGCTAACATCTCTGACACCAAGGTGCAATTCATGCAGGTTATAAATAGCTGCGTGGATGAACTGTCCTTTAAAACAGTTTGCCAAAAGAAAAAGATCCCAGCCTCTGTTTCATTCGTATTACAAAACGATGTTTCTCCATGTTCAGAGTATTTCTCTTCTCCCCTGTCTTGCAGATTCTGGTTGGGAGCTACAGCACAGCTGTGAGACACCTGCTTACAAATGTGGAGCAGCTGGACACTGATGTGGATGTTGTCAGAGATGACTTCAGTCAGCTGATTGATGAGGTAGCTGAAGCGAATTTTCTTCAGTCAATCAAACAGAAAGTCTATCAGGAGTTAACACATTTTTTAATTTAAACGCATACGTCAGACAGTGTTGAGCTGCTGAGTTTTGTGAATGAACTCTTGTCTCTCGTGCACAGTGTGAACAGTTAATGTTCACAGACACATCTGACAAGCTTTGACACAATCTTTAAATTATAATCAACTTTCCAGGTGCACGAAACAGTATCAGATCTGGAGAAGGTCTTCCAGAACGTGAATGGAACAAAGTTAAAGGCAGAGGATCTTCTCCCTGAAGCTGCAGCTCTGCTCACAGCAATACAAGGTACATCAGTTAAACGTCTATATGATATATGAGTTTACATTGCTGTGAGGTTACACCACTGCTCTGCAGGAAGGCTTTGAGAGTTTCCTCAAAATTTGAAGTCAAATAATACATTAACAGAATGCATAAGAAATAGATATTATTAAACAAGTGTCCTTAACTTTAATCATTTTTGCTCAATAATGTCAGACTGTGCAGAGACTAGCAGATCATTCCTGCCCAAGACTTTGGGGGACTTGTTGGGGAAACTGAAGAAGTCAAAGTGCTACAGGTGCATCATTAACAGCAGTGTTTCTGTTACTGTGGTTCGTCAGATTTGATAAAGAGGCAAACTGAGGCGAAACCTAGAGAGTCAGGGACTCTCTCTGCAAACAGCACCGCTGGGATGATGGAGGAGGCTCGGCGCATGGTGCAGGAAATGGGAGCGAGAGGCTGCAGTGCTCACAGAGACAAAGCTGGCAGAGAGCAGGAGGAGGCACACACGTGTAAGATTTTATCTAATCACTGGTTCTGGCATAGAGATTTTGTTCAGTTTATGGATAAACCACTGTGCAGAGGCCGATTGTTTGTGCTCTTAACGCGAACACGTTCACTTCAAAAGCAGACGCTGCGAAGCAGAAGACACTTCAGAGAGGGCCACTTGCACAATTCACAACTCTCCAACTTTTGAGGTTGAAACCACCATAACAAACACAATCACAGTCACTTCTCTTCTAGGTTTGATTCGAAACAACAAGAAAAGATTTGTAACTTTCTCACCAGCACTTAAATGCTGGAAAAAAAAACAGTAATTTAAAAAGAAAAAAATAGATCTAGTTTGACATTTTGAAAATGTTTGCTTCTGACCACCTGTTTGATAAAAAATAGCTTACTGTTTCTATAATACTTCATCTGTTGTGCTTTCAGAGAGGCTGAGCAACTACATGGGTCTGAAAAAACTTTAATGCAAGTGAAATCAAGCTAACTTATATTACTTATTTACTTATATATACTTATATATATCATTTGTTAAGGCTGAGCAACAGGATTTCATGATGCATCCCAGATTAATTCATGCATTAAATCATCATGAGTCATGCATTAGTTAAGCATGACTTCAGTGTACGATTTGTACCCTTATTATAAAGTGTAAGTATGAAGCTACGGACAGCAGCTGGTTCGCTTAGCTTAGCACAAAGAGGAGCAACAGGATACACCTAGTAACACTTCTAAAGCTCACTAGATAACACATCATATCTCATTTGTTTAATCCAGAACAAAGAAAAAATACGTGTAAAAACAAGATGCTGTGTTGTTACAGGGAGCAGGGTATTTCCTGGTTGGGAGGAGTGACTTCCTGGAGTCTTGCTGTCACTGTGATTTCTTAAGTAATGAATTTTAGAAGTGCTGGGAGATTAGTTTACTTTTGGACAGAGCCAGGATGGCTGTTTCCAGTCTTTACGCAAAGCTAAGATAAGATAACTGGCAGGTAGCTGTAGCCTCAAACTGTATGAGCAGACATGTGGATGTCAAATTGTTCCTTTAAGGTTGCATTTTTCTATTTAAATGAATGACCGGTATCCAATAATTATGTTATACAACCTCAAAATGAACACCAGCCTCAACATGTAACCTCAGACTCTGTGCGTTCTCCTCAGTGTTGGACAGTATCGGGAACATGACAGTTGCTGTGGAACCCGATCGGACTGTATTAAAACAGACTGCAGCCTCTGTGATGGAGTCACACTCTTCTCTGAGGGAGGCGGCTGAGCTACTGTCAGACTCAGAGGACGCAGTCAACAGGACACACGGCCTTAACCTGAAGAGTCGGACAATGCTGCAACATCTGGAGGTGATGTGAAGCACAGCTGTCGTTAGTCATACAGTCAGTAGGACACTGCAGTGCCACACTGATGTTTTCACCTCTTTTTGTTCATCATCTTCCAGCATCTGCACGCTCAGCTAGAGAGAAAACAAACTGCACGCCGTCCTGTGACTGAAATGACGAAAGATCTGCTCAAGAACACTACAGACATCTTTTTAATGCTCGAGGACATTAAAAAAGTAAGCAGGCATCTTTTACCACCATGATTCCATTAGACGTGTTTGGGAGTGTGCAAACTGGGTTCATTATGTGCAAACTGCAGGAATTTGAGACTCACACAGCTCAGCTAGACGGAGCCAAGCTGGAGCTCATTAAGAAGTTAAACAACATCTTCCAAATTATGGCAATGATGGATGTTTTAACCAAGGCGGAGGAGCATGCAGAGGAGCTCAACAGAGTGGCAGCAGAGTTGCAACAGTGAGTGTGCAGCAGTGGCGATAAAGAAAGCGTTAATTAACAGTGAGGAGATCTGTGTTTGTGCTGACATTAACACATCATGCTGTATTTTATTGCAGAATGCTTCATAATGATACCAACAGCACTGACCTGCTCAGTGCCCTGGGCATAGGAGCTTATAACAACATCATAAATGTAATAGAAAAGGCAGAGATGGCAGCAAATCAGTCCAGACAGTCTGCCGATCAAGCCCTAAAGGTAACTAAGTGCTGTTAGCAATGTTTGATGTAAATCTGAATGTAATTTTAATGCTTATCAAAATATTAACATGATTTTGTCACAATGAATTAGGATGTAAAGGATGCAGGTCTGATCAACAGGGCTGAAGGACTCAAAGATATTTCAACTCGTTTATGGACAGAAGCCAATGAGAGTCAGACTGACCGCACGTGTGCGTGAACAGCATCATTTGTAGCAAGTCAGGTCCAGTTTGTTAACTTTGAATGGAAAAAAATGAAGCGCTTTATAATTTCTTTCGTACAGTGTTGTCGCATACCGTGAACACCCTCAAAGATCGTGTGAATAAGCGAAAGGAAAAGGGAGAATCACTGAGAACAGGCATCTCAACCGCTGGTGAAGACGTCAGAAAGACCAGAAGAGGTCAGAGGATCACCTTAAATTTCTGTGAGGAGACATGAAATGGCAGATTGTGCATTTAAGGATTTTTGATTTCAGATGCCACAGAAGTCCTGATAGAGTCTGCAAAGAGAGCTGCCTCTGCCTCTAACGCCACAGTCAGTAACATAACAGAGAGGCTGAGAAACATCAGCCCGGACGTGGAGAGAATAGCCAACATCAGTGTGAATAGAGACAATGTGTTGGCTGAAGCAGACCGAGCATGTGAGTGTTTAATGGTAGAAGTCAGCCGCCTTCGCCGCCTCTGAACGTTATCTTGCAGGTGGAATATAATCGATCCATGGTTTGATTTGTTGCGTCTGTTTTTGGTTTCTGTTTCAGTGAAGAACTTGACCACAACTCTTTCCACATTGCAAAACAAAATCACACAAGTTGAGGCTCTCAGTGAGAAGGCACCGCCCAGTGCCAACATGACAGAAAGCATCCAGAGAATCAAGGATGTCATAGAGGAGACGAGAAACTATGTTAACAGGGTGAAGTATTCCTTTAAAATAGGTGTTTCATGCCTGCCACCTTTGATTCGAAGCTGCTATAACCCATATTTTTATATTCACGGTGGATGAAATTACTACTTGTATGTGAAAGTTGTCGTTTGTAGCGACAAACCAACAGAAAATTATCACCTGACTGTAGTTCCTCTCAGCTCTGCGGAGCTTTAAAGCATCTTTTGGACTATTGTTTTGGTTCAGTCTGATAGCTTTTATAGCATTATTAAGCTCCAAAAACCCACTGTGAACTATCTGCTTGTGAACAAAGTGGAGGTTTAAGCTGCTAAAGTTGCCCTCAGGAGCTGGTAGTGACCAAAAACAGAGCAAAAAGAGAGTCAATATTGGATCTGACAGATGTTTAAATAAGCAACTGTTTGCTATATCAACTTAAAAGGTGATAGGCTGTCCGTCCTAATCAAAATCCATCACTGCAAGGTTAAAGCACAACAAAACACCAATAGTTTCTACCTTGGCTGATCCTCTCACAGCTCTCAAGCGCCACCACTTTCAACGGAAAGGGTCACGTGGAGCTCCATCCTCCGAGAAACCTCGACGACATTAAAGCGTTTACAGCCGTCGATCTGCTCCTCAACCGCCATCAGAACGATCCCTCCGAGGCTGCCCTCAGACGCAAGCGACGGCAGGACAAACGCAGACACGCCAGCTTCTTTGTTTTCTATCTGGGCAACAAGAATGTGAGTGTGGATCTTTCCTGAAATGCAGAGATGAGTGATTTTTTGATTTGAGTGACAGATATCTGCTGTTTTTTTGTTTGCCTGTCATGCTCCTCTTTCTTTTTCAGGCTTCTGGAGACTACATTGGGATGGCTATCAGAAACAGTGTGTTGATTTGTGTCTACAAGTTGGGTGGAGTTGTCCATGAGGTGAAAACCAGCCAAATAACAACAGCTACCAGTGTGACCTCCTCAGACTTTGACAGGGTTATCTTCCACAGGTACTCCTCAAAGAAATTTAGAAAGTAAACAAGAAGTTTCTACCTGAAGGTTTCCATGAGGAATCTACCACACTTAAAGTTTCCTCCTCCTGGAATTAAGAGATTATCTCTGTGTGTCAACAATTCCTGCAGAGTTTACCAGGATTCTGAAGTTAACATCACGCAGAAGTTCACATCAGAGACGCCCGTCAGCCTCCCTCCTAAGCGTAACCTTCCAAACTCGATGGCTGGCATCCTCGAACTGGATCCAGACAGCGTTGTTTTCTACGTAGGCGGTTATCCCGAGGACTTTACGGTAACCAGGCACTGCCGGTGTTTCATAATACCTGCATGTATTACTCACACGGGTAGAAACAGGAGAAAAGACTTGCATCAGACAAAGCTTTAATTGATTTGAATGGGCACCCACTTTACACCTGTTTGGATCATTCCACAGGTAAACAGGCTGATTGGTAACAGGTGATAGTATCATGATTGGGTATGAAAGGAGCATCCTGGAAAGGCTCAGTCGCTCACAAGCGAGGATGGAGCGAGGTTCACCACTTTGTGAACACATGATTGGATAAAGGATTTAAGTACATGGGCTCAGGAGCACTTTGTGAAACTGTTGTTGGTGTCGTTTGCAAATGATTGGATTCTGTTCTTATTTTACGCAGCGTCCTAACTTCAGGGTTGTAGCTATGAAAGCCAATTAGTTACAAAAATAAAAAAATACTTATACCAAAATGGGTTAGAATCGGTCGAAATCATGAGATAATAAGTCCACATTTTAACTTAAATCATCATTTTGACTTAGTAACGTAATACTTTTGGCTTAGTATGTAATAAATTCACTTAATAAGTCATGATCTTGTCTTGTAAACTTCATGACTTTGCCTTTTTTACTCAACTTTCTGAACTAGTAAATCAGAATTTCGACCTGCCAATAATATCTACATTTTTATCATCAACTTTTCATTTATTTTTCTCTTTTCTTGGCTGAATTAAGCTTCCATATTTAATTGACAAAAACTATAAAGCCACAGATCCAGCAGATTTTTGTTGTGAAGTAGCTGAAATGTACAGAGCGTATTACTGCTGAACTCTTGATCAGGAGGAGGGTGAGTTAAAATACCTGCAAGCATTTTATTAGAGGATATGAGCCAGAAATTAGTTTGGACAATCACAAATCAACCAGAAATCTGAGCAATCCCGACCTACTGAAAGGATATGAATATGTTGAGTGAATGCATCCATTCATAACATGTTGGCATTTTCAGCCCCTGTTCTTTTGATTCTTCTAGCCTCCAGTGGAGCTGCATTACCCCAAGTACAGAGGAGCAATGAAACTCTCCTTCATAAATGACAACCCTGTTTCTCTGTTCAACTACAAGCATGCAGTCAACGTGGATGCAAAGCAGCCTGCTGTGAAGTGAGTGTTTCAAACAGTGACGGTGCTGATAGAGGTCTGTGGTTAGAATGACTGGAAAAGGTCAAATAATGATTAAATCGTTCCTTATTTGTTTAGGATTCCCAGGCCGGAGGCGTCTGATTATTATGATGGAACAGGTTACGGCATGGCGTTCATTAAGGAGCCGCACAAGAAAAAGAGCAGACTGTTCAAGTTTCACACAACCAGCCGAGAGACAAACGCCGTCTTATTCTATATAGGAAATGAAGTATGATGTTTTTAACTGAATTGAACAGATTTACAGAAGCACCAGTTATACTAATAGACAAGATAGATTTAGTCTTTTTTCCATTACAGGAGTCTTACTTCTGTGTGTTTGTGGAGAGAGGCTTCCTGGTGCTTCAAGGACAGCAAATGGGTCAAGAGATCAGACGTCAGAGTGCTGAAAACGTGTCTCTATTTGTAAGATGATCGAGTAGAAGTAACTTTACAGCAGTGCCAGCTTTCTGAATGCATGTTTTTGTTCTATTTACAAACTGATCTACTAAGATTGTGTGTCCTGCTTCAGGATCAACAGTTTACAATCGTTATTGCAAAAAGGTTTGAAGTGCACTACGGACCCAAAGAGATCTCCACAGGCCACAATGAAACAAACTACGTGGCTTATTACATCGGGGGTCTGCCGGTACCGCTCAGACAGAGGTAACAAAACAGATGCAAGCTACTTTCACTTTCATCTCATCCGATTCGCCTTTTGTACTGTTTTCTGTCTGTGTGTGCCTTTGAATCTCAGACACAATATCACAGCTCCACCGCTGAGAGGATGTGTGGATCACCTGGTGGAGAACGCTGAAATCGTCGAGTACAAGAGGATGATTGGTGTCAGCGATCAATGTCCAGTCTCACTGCTGGTAAACTGCCAAAAAGAGATGACCTGGGATGCATGGCTGCTTTAATTTTCAGAGGACCTTTAAAGCACTGTGGAACAGTAGCTTGAGTGGCGGGGAGTCAACATCACCATCAGCTAGATTGACCTAAATTTAGCTAACTTGTATTAGCTCCTATCGGCTAGTGGTGATACCACAGCAAATAAAGCTGCAGCAGTGACACACCTGTGTGCATCGAAAGGAGGGCGAGGTTTTTTGCATCACTTATCATTTAAACTTTTCATTTGTAAAAGGAAGTTACTTTAAAAACATGATCAGGAAGTAGATACGCTGTGCATGTTTTCTTCCTTTTCACTCACAATCAAACTACTGGCATGCTGATATGTGGCATTCTAAAATACAGTGTGACAGTCAGCAAACTGACAGTAATATCAGTTATGCAGTAAGATCTATCAAAAGTTTCCTGACATTAGCCGACATTAGCCACGAGAAGCTTCTGGTCAAACCAGACCTAGTAAGGCCATAGCATTAAAACCTCCAACTATCATAATTTTAGAAGCAACATGTCTTCTGTCAAAAGTCAGAAGCTTTCAAGTCAGTCTTTCTTTACAGAAGGTAACTGAAAGAACCAACCTCAGACGAGTGTTTCTGGTTTGTGCAGGGTGTTCGTTCAGCTACGTTGCATTCAGCTCTGCCTGCTGATTCGCTGCTTGTCCGGGCTGATCGACCTCTCCGAGTCTCTCTGGGCTTCAGGAGCACAGACGCACAGGCTGCTCTACTCGAGAGCGGCTCTCAGGTAAACCCTGCACGCCCCACATCCACCTGTGAATGAGAGTCAAAAGCTCAAGACGACTCCATCTGTATTCTCTGATCATCTGCAGGGCTCCACCTCTGTCCACAACCTCCAGCTGTCCCTCGTTGATGGCTATGCAGTACTTAGAAGTGATAATTACACCTTGAGGTCAGATAAAAGGTACAGTGATGGAAGCTGGCACCACTTGTCTGCAGTGAGCAGGCCAACAGGGTAAGATTTGTCCTCCTTTTGTCTATAATGTTTGCGCCTTTATCTCAATTAGAATTTAAAAACAGCACGTCACTGAACCTGTTGTGGTTTTCTCAGGTTGGAGCTCAGCATCGATAATGTGAAAGTGATTCAAGGACCGTCGCCCCACAGCAGGCCACGCAATCAAAATTTGCATGGAGGGAAATTCACAGGCTGCATCGCTAACCTTTATACAAGGAGGTTTGGAAACATTATAAATCTGCTTGCCTTTTTTTTAAATGCCGCAGCTTCTCACAAAGATTATATTTTCCATTTTCTTCTAGGATAACATGAATTTCTGTTTAATAAAAATCTGATCTGACACAGGCCTGAGCAGAGCTTTATACCTGCGGATTTAAGCTCATTTTCACTAAGGACAGATGCAGTCCTTGGCCGGTGCAGCCTCCATCCCCCACCACACAGCGAGGTTTTGCCAGCGCCTTTATTGAAAAAGCCCCAGAAACACAAACCTGTGAGTGTAACAAGCCAATATTTCTGCAGCATCATAATAATCCACCTGCTGGTTGTATAATTTGATAGTGATGCAGGTCATCTCTCTGCTGTGTGTCAGATTCAGGCTCCAGCAGGCAGCCAGTGTCGACGCCGGCGAACACAACGTGGTGAATATCAGCTCTCTGAGGAGCACAGCTGGCTCAGTCACACCCTGCCACAAGAGGACCTTAATCATAGGTAATGACAGTTTATTTTGATATATAATCAGTAAAACTATTGTGCTTTCCTGAAGATGTTGAAATTATGACAGTGTTGTTCACAAAGATGTTGGTTTGCTATCCTTTTGGCTACACTGGCTAATAAAAATCTCCCTTTTCAGCCATCTATCTATTCATTCATTCATATGAACAGTTCACTGTACTTGTCTTGCGTCTCAGGCCTCACTTCTCTCTTGACATCAAGACCAAGTCGTCCAAAGGGCTGATCCTCCATGTGGCAGGGAGAGGCGTCATCCCCCTGCTGGCTCTGTACTTGGCCAACGGCAAGATCAAGATGTCACTCGGGCAAAACAGAATCATCCAGCACAAGCAGAAGAGCAACGACGGGAACTGGCACAGAGTAAGCAACCGTTTGCTGAGCCCCGTCCGCCAAAATACTGTTTCTACGCCCGTCAAGGTTTCCATTCTCCCGTGGCGCATGTGCAGTTTGCAATGGGGACGGTGGCAAATTCTCAAAACTTGTGTTCATTTGGGGTCTTTGATTACACACAAGAACAAATGAAAGCAGCTTTTTCAGGACTGCGGATTGTGAAATGACACCTGAGATTCCAGATTCCATCAGCAGTGGCTAGCGAGGATAAGCTAAT
Organism: Chelmon rostratus; assembly: GCF_017976325.1. Lineage (NCBI taxonomy): Eukaryota > Metazoa > Chordata > Actinopteri > Chaetodontiformes > Chaetodontidae > Chelmon > Chelmon rostratus. Next base: position 24,572,235 of record NC_055661.1, read on the forward strand.
GCTGGTGCTGAAACTCTGTGACTTGGGTGAAAAATGTCTCCAGCTGAGTTTTAAAAGGTTCCACATTGTTTCCTTTTAAAGGAAAACCCTGCAAAACGATCCTATATGTGCACTTCCTGGGAACATACATGAAAATGATGAGTTTGCCAAACACAAAGCTATCTAGTGCAGCCAAATTTGCTGGGGATGCTTGAGTGTAAACGTTCTTACTGGCTGGACAAGCTCAGCAACACGTTGATCAAAAGTTATATACTGATCAAAGATGATACTAAGATTCTCAGTGTTAGATTTGATATTTGAGTGAAATGGACCAAAAAACTGATGAACTTCAGACGAAATCTTTCAGGGTTTAGGTGGAGGAAATGAAGAACATCCATTCTTTGGTGGCAGCTAAACAATCATGGAGGACAGTAGATTCACGTTATTATATATATTATTATATATAGCAGAGAAATAGATCTGTGCATCATCGGCACATCCTAAAAGTAGCTAAACAAATGATCCAGTGGAACTATGTACATGTGACCATGTGATAGTAACCTAACATCTGTTTGGCTGACGGCTCTCATGACTTGTATTGCGGTCCACTTGTGTGGCAGGTTGAGTTCAGTGTGGAGAGGAGCACTTTTCACCTGCTGGTCGATGGAGTCCGTGTGACTGATGGACAACTGCCAAACAACGAGGGATCATCTTTAAACCTGCACAACCCTGTGTATCTGGGCGGCGATCCGAAAAGCAAAACCACAAAAGTGTGCTTCACACCTCATTGTTGTCATTGTTGGACTGTTTAATTAACAGATATGTCAAATGTTTCCCCACATTTCTTTTACACATCCCCCCTCTTTTCCCTCAGGGACACAACGTTCCCATGAGCAGTGTGATTGGATGTGTACGGGATTTCAAAATGAATGAGGAAATTGTCGGGGAACCTGAAGCAAGCCACAAAATTTTACCCTGCTTTGAAAGGCTCACAGAGATGGGGACGTACTTTGGTGGTGGTCACATCATCTTAGGTTTGATACATTTCATGCATCCTGATGCATTAAGTCACTGTTGTGTGTGTGTATGACAGCAAGCTTTGGCCTCAAATCCAATGAGGAATATTTCTGTTCCAGATAATTACTTCACCCTTGGCTCCCAGTTCGTGTTGGCCTTTGAGCTGCGTCCTCAACACCTGACCGGTCTTCTCTTCCACGCTGGAACTCACAAGACCGGCCTTAACGTGTTCTTAATGGAAACCAAGGTGAATCCTCTCACTCTAACAGTGAACGATGGCAGCTGATCAGGCTGAAAAACTGCACGAAATGCAAACATTCGATGACTGTAACCTTTTACCAGGTGGGTGTCCGCGTGAATGATGGTAACGGTGGCGTCAGCGTCTCGGTGGCTGCTCCTCCTGAAAGCCTCTGCGATGGGAAATTCCACCTCGTCACAGGTATGACTTGTCATCCTGATGTTACACAAATGTGATGATGCATGAGTCGGTCTAAATTTTCCGTGTTATTGCCCTCCAGTGTCCAAACAACTTGGAGTTATCAAACTTGTGGTGGACTCCGTCTCTGAGCAGAAAGCCGTCCCCATCGCATCCACCTCGCACTCAGAGATGCTTCATACACTTAATGTTGGAGGTAAATACATCATATATTCCCAGAGTATCCTTCACAGAATGTCAGCTTTTATGAAATAACCCTGGCCATGAATACTGCTGTATTCATTCTGTCTTGAATGTATGTCGAACATACAAAACATGATGTTCTGCATTCCCCTTTCTCCATTCAGGGACAACAAAGCCAAACCAAGCCTCTGTGTCCTCCCCATTTGTGGGCTGCTTGCGTAATGTGAAGCTTAATGGAAGGCCTGTTGCATTCGAGACGGGATTCAGGCTGGTTGGCCCTGTGAGCATCAATGGATGCCCTGCACACTGAAGATGTGCAATTAATGGGTGACACGGCAACTTCATTCACCAATCAGACATTTGGCATCGCAGAGTCACATTTTGTTGACAGGCTTTGTTGAAACGTAGAGAATTTCACTTGAAATTACATTTGCTCAGCTCCCCCTTAGCTGCTGTTGTTATACATCTGTCAAACTTTCCACTTTTGATATAAACGGATGGATTTACCGTATTCACGCTAAATTGTGAAGTAATGGTTCCTATTTTCACAGAGGCAGATAAAAACAGGCATCTCGTTTCTAGCTATTGAGTTTTATCATCTGAAATGACATCTATCGCTAGCAGGTTAACTCACGTGTAGCGAGCTGGCGAGTTGGGTCAAAACGCCATCTTTGGTTGACCAATATTTCAAGATGGCTGTTTTATGAAGAGAATCTTGCGACGTGGTCTTAAATATGCGTTAGATGGCTAAACATACATCGTCATGCTCAAAGACTGAGGCTAAAGCTAATCAAAATGTTGTAGGTATGAGAAACAATGTAAGATCGTGCTTAGCTCACATGGCTTAATTGGACAAGCAAGACAGAGGCTAGGTTTATGCTTCATTGTTTTCCTGATCTAACAGTGGACAGAGCCTATAATGTTAGCCTAAACTCTTTGCGTAAACCAATACAATAAGGTTGTTGCTAACCTTGTAGGCTAGCTAACACTGGAGCAGACAAACACTGACTTTACACTTTTGCTCTTGTGTTGCTTGTGTTTTGGAGAAACCACCATCCAAACTATTAATATACAAAGTACACTACAGCCTCTTTCATATCGCCTCAACATGTGCAGAAATCCACAACTTGACAGGTCTGCTGTGCCTAGTCACGGTTGCTAAGCTATGATTGGACAGTCATTGTTTGGGGGCGGGGTTTAGCAACAGTCCGCTACAGGGAAATGATGCAGTCATAAAAACAAGATTAGATTAAAATTTCGCACAACATGTACAGCACAGGAACAAACAAATTAGATATTTAACAATATGACATACTTTGTTAAATTTTCAAAAAAAAAAAGTTTTATGCACTTTGAAACTACTTAAAGGGGAATTTATGGGAAATACCTGGAACATTGGGACATTATTTGCCACTATTACTGTCCATAGTAAAGATGCATTTAAAAATCACAGTGAAGACAGGAAATAAACTTTTTGATTAATCTGTTGTGTTGATATATTTCCCTCTGGATGCCACTAAAAACATATGGCTGGATATTTATTTAGCGATTACCTGATTTCTTTTTTTTTATTATGTAAGTGCGATTGTTGGGTTCTTGGAAATAAATCCACTTTAACATGCTTCTTGCAGTTGGATATTCATTAATGTTATGTTTTTATGTTATTATTCATGCCAAACAACAAGGCTCCTGTCTTTTAGAGACACAGGAGCAGAAATGACTTAACCAAACCAAACAGCACCACCATACCAAGTCATATGAGTCCACAGACTTGGGACATACAGCATATCACATATTACTGGCTGAATATTATGATGCACTATTTCTGCATCTGCATATGGATACAGAATCTGCAGGCAAGGGACAGGATTTTGGTTTTGGAAGTGTTCTTGTTTCTATTTGCAGTCCAGTTAGTAACCAATCATGTTTGAGCAGGGTTTAATTACATGTTGGTAAACAGTACATGTGGAGAGCAACATAGCTGGAACACACTGGCTGAAATGTAGTTGCAGAACCCAAGAACCCATCCAGCTGTTTACAGAGATTAGCCATTCTCATTCATTCTCAAGTTGCTGATCGGACCGCAAACACAGAGTCTGCCCTAGAGCAGCATAGAAACTATTCCCAGGATACAGTTTGTTATTCTACTTTTAACCATGAGATGGAGTGCTTCAACTAATGCAGTATGTTCAGTCAGTCCCACTCTGCTGTCAGTGAAGTTTCCTCTCCAGCAGGGGGCGCTCCTATCTCTGGTGTGGCTGCAGTGCTGGCTGTATGTGTCAGATGATGGCTTCCCTGTATAGATTATAGTCACATCTCCCTTGTCTTTCAGAGTCAAATCAGCATTCAATGAAACTGCCCAGCACTCAGTGACAGAAAATAGTGACAAATAAAAATACACTCATTCCTAGTTCACCAATCCTCACAAGTACATTACGAATTGGTCCAGCACATCTCCCAACACTGCAAAGGATGCCTGCAGAGATAATACTTTTCAAACAGCCCATTCTGACAGGAAACTGAAGCCATTATATCTTCAAAGCTTGAGTGATATAATGGCTGTTTATGGTTAAACAAAAAGGATCTTGCTCTTTAACAAAAAGTCTGTCTCTGTGGGGATCCTTTCCATAAAGTTGTCAGACACTTGAAATAACAGTCTGAGCCTGTCAGTGGAAAAACAAGCAATTTTAGTGGACATGCTTTGATAGGCACATTTTCCCCAATGGGATTATGTATTATCCGTCTGAGGTGAGCCACTGGACCAATTCCATTACTTTTTTTTTTTTTTTTACTTATCAGTCATTTAAACCACAAAATATGTAAAAATACGGCCCTGGTTTAAAAATACCAGAATTACCCCTTCACGCTACCTTATGCACTGTTACCTTTTGGAAGCTTAGCATATTAGCATGTGACTAAACTTTCTTTTTCACCACGTGACAGGAAACACTACTTGAATACTAAATGGACTGCATTTATATCAAGCTTTTCTAGTGTACTTTGACCACTGAGCGCTTATAACACATGCTGCATTCACCCATTCACACACACACACTCACACACAGATAACATTGGGAGCAATTTGGGGTTCAGTATCTTACCCAAGGACGCTTGGATGCATATGCATCTGTTCTGAGGAATATTAACTCACAGCCGCCTGTGGCTAGCAACAAAGTTAGCATCTTATACAGTATTCTGCACCTGTGCTACCTGCCTCAGGGTGCTACCATATGCACCCTCTATTTATTATGTTGATCAGGTAAGTAACTCACAAAACAAAGTGAAATAATGAGATCTGAAATTAAAAATCAGGTATGCCTGTTCAGTGTTATGATTTTACTTCACAAGCTGTGCTATCGTCCCCATGAGTTTTTACTTTTTCGCTCTATTGTACTTTTTCACCCCTTTGCATGAGCTCCTCTTCTTTTTTCCTAATGGATATGAGAGAGCTGGAAGAGAGATTTAATTTCAGTTCCCCTCATTCACATGCAAATCACACCCCCATTCACGCATACAAATACACTGCTTTAGTTTCTCTGTCCCTCTGGGTTTCTTTATCCCCTTCAGCCACTAAAAATGCTATTTTAGCTTCACCTTCTCCCCTGATTATCCCCTGATGAGAGAGCATCAAGCGCCTGATGTAATTTACTTGGCCCACATACCACTGATGCAGATGTCTCATGCACTAGATTTTAAGAAAACATCTTTTGTTTTACATGCAAAGTCCCGAACAGTCCCCATGTTGCATCAGGATCCTTTTCTACATCATTTCTGAGAGCTCTGCCAACTAAAAGTCCACATCTTCTGAGTTAGGAAAAGGAGCTCTGCTGGATCAGGTCTATCTCTTCTCAAGGTTGGGAGTTGGATGCCGGCCTTAGCACCACTCTGTACAAACATCACTTTGTTACAGAAAGTATTACACTGGATTACACTTTATTTTCCTCTGAATGTTTTCTTGCATCCCAAGGTTGTGTCACACAAACGGTAAAAACATGAATACACTGGCATTTTATTTCATTTCCCAATAAAACACTTTCAATGCTCTATATAGGCAAAATGCCTTTAAATACAATAGTTTCTAAACCACGTGACCTTATAACCCCCAGTCAACCTAATTTAGTCTGTCTGACAGGTTTTATGGTACACACATTTTAGATTTTCAACAAAAATATTAATAAATCTCTTTAAAAAGCTCAATTCTTTTGTTTGCTTTATGAAATGCAAGAGACAGAATTCAGTGTCAAAAAAAAAACAAGAAAAACAAACAAAACTAGAGCCAGACAATTCCTAAAAGTGTAATATTGATGCATGATTGATATGATGTTGTTGAAATGAATGTTTTCGCGATGATGTTTTGTACCGTCGGGAGAAATGACGTCGACACAGATCTCAAACTGACCAACTGTTAGTGGTTTCGTGGGTTTGGAAAGTGAACGATGTGATGAGGTCACTGCAGTTTGCGTGCAGCATATATACAGACATACATTTAGAGTCAAAACACCATTATTAACATTTAAAAGAAGACGGGACACTAAAACCATGAACCCCCTGTGCATCAGCAGCTCTCCATTATGAACAGAAACAATCCCGTCTCAGTGTCAACACATATGCTACATTTCAAAGCAACTTCACATTTCAGAACTTTTACCTATTGATTATTGACATGTTTATGCACAGTTTAACCCTCATAAAGTTGATTAAGGCCACGCAGGTTAAGTACACTGTTCGCATATTGCTTGTAGTTATTCCATAAAAAGCAGTTAATGCTGCTCTGTACTGAGGACACTGTACCGTGCAAATTTCTCTGTGCAGGAAATGTTCATTAGTAAATGTCTGGAAGCTGGTTGTACTTCCTGTCCCAGTATCCACCAGAGAAGAGCCAGTCCTGGGAGCTGGTGTGGGGGTTTTGCCCCTGCTGAAACCACCTGACAACAAAGCAGAGACACATCAGCATTCAGTCCGAGCTCCCATCAAACCAGCATGATACCAGCAAGATGATCAAAATAAAATGAATCGGAGAAAGCGAGAAAGGAAGGTCAGGCATACTCCTTCACAAGGTTATGGGTAATTTGCACGGGAGTTGGCTGTTTTAGTTGTTTGCCTTTGACTGAAGTTAACTTTGTGCTGTTTTATCTTTGTTGCATTAAAGCAAGGGGGGAAATGATTTTGGGAGAGGGCTCCTGTGATGTTTCAGTGATTCCCTAAATTGCCAGGAAGTGGAGCCGCCATGCTGGTGGAAGGGAGAGCAGATTAATCACAGTGTCTCCAAGCTGTGATTCTATCATCAGTTATTCTCTCTCATATCTTAACGGAAAGCAGGACACTGTTAAAGAGATACGATTTCAATCTAGGGAAGAAAAAGTGTTTGGAAACACTGAGACAGCACGGTCAGATGATCACATCACGCATGTCAGGCACACCATTCAAACAGCAAGCAGCTCTGACCTTGGACCCAGGGCAGGAGCACTTAACATCAAAGCCAGGATGTGACAGCAAAACAAGAAAGATGAAGAAGATAAAAAATGAGATTTAGACCGAGTATTCCAAAGCACCAAAGAAAGACAGCATAGAAAGAGATGATAAAAATGCAGCATCAAAGACAGAAACTGTATATTTAGCCATAATGAAAACAGCAAATAAAATAAATATTAACGAAAGAAATATTTCAAGAATGTGTGAAATACACTCACTATATGTTTGTATGCTGAGAGTTCAATGAGAAGATTGATATCACTCTCATATCTGTATGGTCAATATGAACCTACCTGCTGTCAGTTAGCTTAGCTTAGCATAAAGGCTGAAAACAGTAGCTAGCCTGACCCTGTTCAAAGGTACCAAAAAACAGTTTTCAGCACCTCTAGAGTTCACCTATTAACTTACAGTATATTCCAATTAATTGATGGAAAGAAATTGCTTTGTTGCAGTGCAAGTTGCTCAACACACACTTACAACATGGGATGAAACACCTCAAATAGTAAAAATCTCTATATATCTTTCTATCTGATTACATATATATATATATATATATGTATACACATTATACATTTATTTATTAACTGTTTAAAAAATGTAAAAACAACATACTGGTTGTTTCTTCTAATTTCCAGTCTCTGATCTGAGCTAAGCTAGCCAGCTGCTAACTGTAGCTTCACATTCAGCAACTCTAATATGTGTATTTCCTAAAATTTGAACAATTCCTTTAAAGACAGTAATTAGATTTAGCCACAATGAAAACTGACTATAGACTGAATGTAAATTATGGGAATGCCACTTCAGTTTAGCAAACGCAACAGAGGATAACCTGAACTGACAATATTCACACTTCATCAATGCTGTTTGGCATTACATCTGTGTCACAATGCAAACTCACTGCATACATTAGCTGATTGCATGGAGCCTGTTGAGTAAAGCGGTCAACACAGGAGGCCACTTTGTGTTGTCCAGTTTCACTAACAACCTCACCTCGTCTTCCACTCTTCATCAGATTTGAAGCGGTTTTTGCGGGCGGCTCTCTGTTTTTCCTCAAGCCTCTTCTTCTCCTCGCTGGCGAGGTCTATTTGAATAAACACAGCAGAGTTGCAGATTGCGGTGGGAGTATTTTTATTTATTTTTTTATCATTGGTATGTTACCAACAACTATTACCGATGTCACCGTTCTCCATGGCTCGTACGTCTGGTCTCAGCCTGCAGTCTGTCTGAGGAATTGCTCCCTCCATCTCCTGACGCAGCTCGTTTAGTTGCATTGCAAAAGACGTGAAGCTGTACATCTGCAATTAAATAGAAAACTCATTTTGTTTATTCAAAGATTACAAACACAAAGCACGTCCTGATTTCGAGACTACGCTTGAGTAAAAGCTTGTAGTCCACATTAATGAGTCAGACCTGGGCAGAGTTGGCCGGTCTGGGTGCGATTCTCCACAGCAGCTGGCTGCCAGGAATCGCCTCCACAGTGTCGGCAGCTGGAGAAGGAACCTCCTCCTGACCCTCGCTGCAACCCTGAACATCACAAACAAATAATGCTGCACTGAAAAGTCTCCAAATTGATAATTTTTTCTGCAACGTGCACCATTGCACTCATTTCAATGGACATCATGTTTTTGGCCCTGAAAAACAAGCATTTTTTCCATCAATCAGTCACCAAATTGCATTATTCACACGCTGAATCACACTAATAAACTGATGTGGTTCCCTGCTGTTCAGTGGGAAACAGTTCATACCGCCTTGCTGCCTTTTTTCTCCTCAGCCCTTTTCTTGTCGCTTTTCTTGTGCGCTTCGAAGGCGGCAGGGTCGACGACGTACAGGCACTCTGTCCACTTCCCGTAGAGAGCACACAGCTTCTTTTTGCTGTGGAAAACACACACGCGCACTCAGGCACAAACACTGGATTATGATTTCAGTCAGTTTTAGCTCAGTTAAAAACCTGCCGGTGCATCAGATAAGATGGCTAACAAAAGCATAAAAACAGAATAAGCACTTTCATGTGTGGCGTCACGCTGGTGAACTTCTGAGAAGTTCAGCCAAATGAAACATTCTCGGTAAAAAGGACTTAAAAAGCCAGACTCGTGGGCTCAGGCAACATCAGACATCATGCTGAGTGAAGAAACTAGACTTTCTCATGTCTCTGCTTGTCATCAGTATGTCTGAACGCTACATAATTTCTCTCATTGCCGTTTTGTACGTTTGTATATTTGCACATCTCCTCCAGTTTCTGAATGTTTCACGTTGCACATTCAGTCTCTCGTGGTCGTGTCCACTCATTAATGTTGAGTCACTGGCTCTGCTGTGTGAGAAACGGCTTGTATTTTTGATCGAACCATCTGCTCTTCTTTGTTTGTTTCTTTTATCTTTATCTGCTTCAGTGACAGTGTAGCTTCCTTTCCCCTCAGTCTTTTAACTGGTGTTTTGCACTAAAGCCCATATCTTTCAAAAGCTGGTTTGATGACAATCAATTATTCAGTGAGTGAACAGTTAATGGATCATTCCATGGCAATTTGAAGCATATTTAAACAGCTTACAGAATCATATTTGTTCTAAAATATTAGAGATGACGGGATACATTTAGGAAGGCACCAGCCAGATAAATTAGTTGTGTCCTCGGGTGCTGTATGTTGCAATATGTAAAAAGGATTCCCAGAGATAAATAATTAACTGTCCACTACTTCCCTCAGCATTCAAGACAAGAATAGTCTGCATACCAAAGACTGCTCTTTAATCATCATGCATCAGTGTCACCCCTACCTTTTATCCAGAATATACCCTTCAACCTTGTGCAGCTCTTTGCCGAAAAGGCCACATGGTTTGAAATTCAGGCAGCACCTTTCACCCGTTCTGGGTGAAAAAAAAAGGAGAAAAACAGCACATTATCCTCTCACTCTCTGCAGGCTGAATCATGCAGGACTTCCTCCTCCTTGACCAAACTTCCTCAAAATATTTACATCTGTATTCTGTATAAAACTTGTTCTGCCTCACAAATACGCACAACTTGATTCTATAATCTTTGAATAAGCGCAGTGGCCAACACACACAGTCTATGCAAACATTTTATAAGCTGACTGTGAGGATTTTTTCTGGCCTCTTACCTGTGGTTGATCAGCTCCACATTTCCATACTGCTCGATCCACAGCTGGCCCACAATGATGTTGTGAACGCAGCATGTAGGATTTGTCCATGTGTAGGCTTCATTGTACCTGGAGACAAAACAATGACTGTGAGGGGAACTCATCAAAGTCTGTTCACAGATCTTAGCAAGTACAGCCCAGGCGAAAAAGCCGCGCAAAGTCTGATAAATTACCTCAAGTGATGTCACTTGAGTCAGCGTCAGCAGGGGCTACGAGAAGACTACAAGTTTGTAAATGAAAGCAATCTGGAGGTGTGGAGTTGGAAAGAAGCTACAGGTGGCTACATTAGCTGCTACTAGCATAAGACACAAAAATCTGCAATGTATTTGGTTGAGTTGCATTGTGGGTAGTGTAGGCACCACAGTTTGAGAAGGAATGTGTGGAATAAAAAAAGATGATACTTCTGGTTTTACTGCATCGATTTTTTTTAAACTGTCCAGAGTGTTATAGGAGTGAAATGATAAAGTACGGAGTGCTTTCGTGGAGAATATCGAAATTCTGTTAAAAAGCTCGATTGATGTTTCTTTTAATGAGCTAGGCCTTCTTACTTGGGTAGCTCCAGCGTGATGATGCCTTTCGGCTCTGCTTCCACACTCTTGCCCCAGAACTTGAGTTTGGGGTAGATGGACCCGTGAAACACGAAGTCTCGCTTCAGGCCCTCAGCGTGGAAGGCGCTGACTGGAGGGTGGTGGCTCACCTGCTCCGATATGAGCCTAAAGCCCAGATCCTCTCTGAGACCAGCAGGGAGACAGCAAGCACCAAAGTGGTGGAAGAATGCGGTTGTGATGTATCATGTAATGTATTTAGTATATATCAGTGTTGAACATATGCTGTATAATCCCACTTACCTGACCAGTTCATAGGTTTCTCCCAGCAGAGGGTTGAAGGGTTTACCTGTCCGCTCCCACTGGGAGGCCACAGCGGACACAGCAAACGCAGCCACACACTGCCAACAGCAGGTAACAAACACTCCAAATCACACACACTAAACTCAAAAGCAAAGGTATAATCCAGTTAAAGTATGGCTGTATTTGAGTTAATGTGAATAATTTGCAGGATGTTGCAAAGTGTACTACCTTCATCCTCTCAACAGAGTCTGAGGAGGCGTTGGCCTGGTGGATGAGGTAAGTGTGCTCCATGTACTCCGTCAGACGCTGCAAGAAGCTGAGCGGCTCGTTGAAAATCACTGGCATTGTAATCTTGGAGAGCTCCTAAAAAAAGACATGAAGAGGAATTGAGGGGACAAGGTTTAATTACAGAGAAAAAAAGTCCATTCACACCGCAGTCCTTTGAAAGTGTAATATCAGTGTGGAAGGTTGAAAAGGCTCAAGGAAATACTGGTCTTCACACGTCTACGTATGACATCATCTGAAGATCACTTTGAATAAAAGTGTTTGGCAAATGAATAAATGTAAATGTAACGTCTCCTTCTCTGGTGCAAAAAGAAACATAGATTTAGAAATTGCATGTTCAAATATAGGATTAATATGAACAATAGGTTTTTGACATTCCATGTAAGGATTATGGTGCCTGAGCTCTTTCTAATCTGTAGGTACAGAAACGTACACAGTAATACTCCACAAGCTGCTCTGCACATTGCATCTGTATTTACTGAACAAGACTAAGAATCTACAGAATCTGCAAACAGGTCTTTGATGCTGTGCTTAAACACAGCAAAGCTTTGAACAAAACATTCTCACAATGACAATGCTAACATATTTATGTAAAGCAGGTAGAACGTTAACCGTATCCCCCATTTAAACGTGCAATACCTGATCTTTTGGGAAGTTGGTTGAACAAGTTGACATTAACACATCATCACCTTCAAACAGCGGTTATAGAGCAACATTATCATTCATTCAGTCGTGTTTCTGGCCACCTGGAGAATAAAAGTCCAACATTTACTCTCTTATAACTCTGCTTTTGGTCTCCTCCAAGCCCTGAGGGAAATATCTGGGTCTTTCTGTGCGGTCTACGTGCTGAACAGTACAGTGTACAGTTGGGTTTTTTTAGGGCTTTTTCACTGCAGAAAACTGCCTGCTACAGCTGAAAATGACTGAACCACAACAGCTAATTTGCAGCCGGACAGCTTATCAATTAGCTAAAAGTCACTATAAAGCTCAGTAAAGCCAGGTTCAGGTGATAATTAAGATAAGATCAACTTTATTAATCACCAGCTGGGGAAATTTGGTGTTACAGGCAGCATCAATAAAAATAGCAAAAAGCAAAGGCAATGGAAAATAAAAAAAAATACTAGATAAGAAAATACAAAACAAGAAGTAGACTATGTATATGCACATTTTATACAAAAGACTATAACAATATATGAGAAATATTGAAAAAGAATTGCACAGGGATTGAAAACCAAATTGCACATGGTTATGGATGAATTAAGTACAGTATTTGCTGTATTGCACAGTAGATAAATATATATGTGTGTGTGTGTGTGTGTGTGTCACAGTGGAAATAAAGATATATGCATAGTGTGGTATTTAAGAAAAAAGGAATGTAATATTGCACAGGTTTTAGCATGCATGAGACAGAAGGCTGTTGTACAGTAATGCAAAGAAAAATCGTATGTATGTGGACACAGTGCTCCATCATACACTGCCTGAGCTGAATAACCTGAGTGCTGTTAGAATAAAGGACCTGCGGTAGCTTTCCTTCTTACAGAGTGGATGCAGCAGTCTGTTGCTGAAGAGCTGCCCCGACTGTGTCATGCAGGGGGTGAGAGGGGTTGTCTATGATAGATGTCAGCTTGGCTAACATCCTCCTCTCGCCTATGTTCTCAGTAGTGTCCAGAGGGCAGTCCAGGACAGAGCCAGCTCTCCTGACCAGTCTGCTCAGTCTCTTTCATGCAGGTTCTTCCCTTCAGGCAACCCCTTATAAAGATATCGATTATAGCCAATATTTGGTCAGATAGGATGGATAAAGCTAAGTAGTGGAACAGCAGAAGCATTACAATTAATCCTGAGGGGGGCCATGAGCGTCTACAACATTGTGGTCGACCGACAACTGCCACGCTGCTAGCATGGCTAATAAAAACGGAAGGCCTACATGAACATCATACTCACCATTCCAATGCAGTTCCTCAGGATACTCCAAATGCTGAAGTCATTTCTTGAAAACATCGGTGCAGGTAAGCTGCTTCTAAAATAACACAAACACACAGACGTTAACACACAGCCGGACTGCTTCTATAAGGTGTTTACAATGCATCAGCTTTGTGCACGGGCTCTTAAAATAAACACTTCTCGTTCTTCTCTGAGTAAATGTAGAAGACATATAATAGCTGCAGGCATCATATCTTATTCAAGTGAATATAGCCAACAAAAGCCTGTAATGTATTGTGTGACATACTGGAACAAAGCCCAGAGAGACAATCAACACCGCTATCAAAGGTGGTCAGCAGCCTTGGACTCATCCATCAGCAGCACTTATATCTTGTAGCTCTGACAGCAGCCCAGCCAGGGCAGACTATCTTACTGGAGTTTTACAGGTTGGAGTTTGGATAATATACTTAGAAGAAGAATTCAGCACATAAGCCATGTGAGAAATAACAGAGGGGTTCATATAATGATAAGCAAATTTAAAAACCATCCGAATGGTCTGGACTGCACCCCAAAGCTGCCAGGAGGGATTAGCCAGCATGGGATCATACTGCAGACTGATTATTGCGTTGTACTGTGACCTTATCAATATTTAACAGCTCCAACACAGAGCTCAGTTCTTTCAATACAACTCTTTCTTTTTCCTTTACCAGGCTAGACCTCAATCTAAATTATTCAGATTATGAAGCAGACAGACCTGGGGGGGGACATGACGATGAAAAGATCACTGAGAAAACAGGCAGAGCAGATTGGGAAATATAACAGCCCGACATCAACATCTAGGATACATTAGAGCAGGAAAAACAGTGCAACAATAACAGTCTGACACGAGGAGGCGGCTCTTTGTTCAGTTTGTTCATCTTTTGATGAGTGGAGGATAAAAGCATGGTGGGGGGGTCAGCGGTCTATTTAGGAAGCCGTGGGGGCATACAGCACAGCTGACCTATGCTTTCTGATCCCGTTGGGTTGAGCCTCGTCCTCGTTTCCATGGTGATCCTCCTGCAACATGCTGGTGGGGCTGCTGCAAGGGCTGCTTAACATGACAGAGCCTTCGTCCTCCTCCTCGTCCTCCTCGTAGGAACGGCTGGCCACCGTCTCAAAGCCGCTCAGGGAGAGCTCTGAGTCCGACTCTGACGGAGACGGACACATGGAGACAAATCAGTGAGACCACAAAATGCTTTTAAAGGACCAGCGTGTAGGATTTGGTTGACAGCCAACTGAACACCCCTCGCCTTCACTTTCCAAGTGTGTGGGGAAAAAAATCTGCGATGGATGCGAAACTCATTAAAGGCACAAAAAGTGCTCTCTAGAGCCGGTTAATTAACTTTATTCTGTACCTGTGGATATCTTTTGAAGTGTGATAATAAAGCAGGTGTCTACACATGCATGATAGCAATCACAGCTGGTGGATAAATGAGCCGAGATGTAAATCACATGAGTTCTGCACAGTTACAGCTTTGGATAAAAGCATTTAATAAATTACATGTAATGAACAGTCATGATCGCATGCATGAAACATTTCATATTCATTAAACTAGAAGTCAGAAAATGTATAAAGCTAGAAAAATATAATTAAATGTACTCATTTCTACTTGATAAGCATTACCCACAATGTATGTAGATTCTATGTGTGTAAGCATATTTAATTCCCTGAATGTTTTTCTTTTTAACTTACTTTATATTTGTCCTTTGAGTGTTTAGAGGTTGATACATTGGTGTTGTTGTGTTTGATGGCAGCGCGGTTATAAGAAACTTCAGTACAGAAATGTTTAATTAGGTTTAAGATGTCTGCATTTTTAAAGAAATAAAACAATATAAACTCCAAGAGATCTGTATCAAGACTCGCGTATATCTGTATTGGTATCAGCCTCAAGTATCAGCAGCCCAGCATCAGTCAAGACTAATCCGACAATAAGAAATTAGTCACTGAACAATCACGATCACATTCATGAACCTTTTCATTTATTTATTTTAAACTTTTGTCCTCGTTGAGCTGTGTGCCCTTTTTTCCTGCAAGCACACTGACAGCAATGTTAAAACGGGAGTCATGTCCCTTGTATGCGCTCACATGCAAAAAAGCCAATTCTGATTCTGATTTCATGAGTCTAATTTGTTTTGTGGACGACTGCATAAATAAAGAAAATAATAATAAAAAAAAGAACATATATGCACAACCATGCTCTGCAACAATGAAAGCAGATCTCTCATGCAGATCTATGTTAGCATTTCATTTTATTCAGCCTTGAATCATCCAGTTAACTTGCCTTCATCTATACAACTGGTCACATAAGATCATGAGACATGAGATTGAAGGTTTTGCTGTTGATGTTTAAACATAAAGAACTAAAAACAAGTACAAACTGTCTTATTTTCTGTTTTGCAGGCCTATTTTTTTTAATATATAAATGTGTCTACACCATGCAGGTTTTCCACACCAAAAATCATCCATGTGGAGTGACAAGTTATTTCAAAACAACCAGGCAAGACTCGCGCTTACGTCACGCTTGAGGAGCGGCGAAACGCACCGAAGACATTCACCGGCAGGTAAAAGTATTCCAGAGTCCTAAAGGTGAATGACAGAGCAGCGAGTGTGAGCGGGAGCCTGTCACAGCTTCTCCTGTTCGAACACTTGTCAACTCACCAGACACGGCGTCGTGGAACTCATCCTCGCTGAGGGCACTCCGCGGTGAAGATCCCTTGACGACGGATTGCTCAAGTTCGTGGTGCTCCGTGGCGAGAGTCTGCAGCGCTTCGGAGAGGATCTTATTCTTCTCTACCTCCTGCTCCAATTTCAGGCTGCGCACCTGAGCTCGCCAAACACACACACACACACACACACACACACACACAAACACAAAGACAGAGGCTAATCACTCACAGAAACATACACACCAATGTGAATTCTATCTTCCACATTTGATAGCTGACAAATAATTGCTTTCACGGCGACCGAACTTTTATTTTGTCTGTCTTTACAAGCAGAAGACAAATGTGAGCGGCTGTGATGGCAGCGGGTCTGCAAATGAACAGCCTGTTGACTGACTGATCATCCCCTCAGCACCATCCTCTTATTAGCAGACCCACAGAGAGACAGAGATGGAGCTGAGAGGGATGAGGCATGTTTATCTGTAATGGAGGACAGCTGCCTTGGCGCTGCCTTCTCGAATGACCTGCCGGAGAACACGATTCCTGCGGAGGAGAGGGGATCAGGTGACGGGTAATGGACTCAGACACAAACCATCAGCCAGACCTCCCTTTTACGCGAGACATTAGTGTTGATAATATGAAGATGTGCTCATTTTTCAGCTGCACCTTTCTGAAAATCCTCCTTCACTGTTTCCACTCATAGTCTGACAATGTGTAAATGTGAAGCGACCATGACAGAGGCTGCACAAGCATCCACAAGATGGTAACCAGGCAAAGTGAATCATGACCACAGATCACTCGCCATCATTTCAATGCACTGAACTTTAAAGCTCTAATTCCCGCTGCTTGACCCCCAACACAGGTGGTGCAAACCAGCGCTGCAGGAGCTGGAGGCGATTCGGTATCTTTCCCCCGCGGGGTCAATGAGTGCAGACGCCGCTGCTCCATTCAGGCTGCATACATCATGTGCAGACTGAGATGTACAGCACATGTCTGAGTTATTCCTATTGAGACCGGGTCTATTCATGGTGAGAGCTCTGAGATCCTGTGAGCCTTTTATATCGCGCTCTGCCTCTGCAGATCGCAGTTCAAAAGGTTGCGCAGCTGAGCGATCGAGGCCCGGCACAGGTGTAAGCCCTGAAAGCTCCGGACTGGCAGTTGGAGCTGAGAGCATTCAAATGGTTTTTGGCAGCCGGGAACACCAGCAAGATCCCAGAGAAATTCAGCTATCTCGTTTGTGTGATGAAGCTGTGTCAGTGAGCATGTGGGAGCGGGAGGAGATAAGACAGGGAAAACAACTCAACACACCGTCTGATTTTCATAATTCAGACTTTTGAATTTTGTCTTTGTCCACGTTAGTATGCAGGTTTCTTGTTTTAGATGCAGAAACAGGCATCAGACAGGCATGTTTGATTTACGATTTACATTTTCAGCAACTCAAGTGTGCATTCATCGCTGCATTCAAACACTGCGGTGCATCAAAAGCAGAGAGTAGACAGTAGGGACTTGTATTTTTCCTGAAAATTAGATGTTTGCTATTTAACTGCATTTGTTTTTTTTACATATAACTTCAGCTACAGTCAAAATGCATTGATCATGTTTCAAGCAGCACTAAATGCAACAAGCAGAAGTATGCAGAAACCTATAGTTTTGCAACCTGACTACTTTTTAATAACTATTAAGCAAATCAAGGCCCTTTATTTTAATCAATATTAGAGTGAACACAATATAAACTCTGCACAAAGCTTAAACTTCACTATAGCTGCGAGGAATATGAAAGGTCTGTCTGCTGAGAGCAGCCTCATGAAGTGATGGCTGACAAATCTTCATTGTAAACAAACAAAATTCATTACAGTAATTTGCTGAGATGTTCCGTATTCTGTTAGCGGCTGCTGGTCGCGAGCCGTCTGTAGCAGCCAAGCAACGTTAGATGTAGTAATAAATTCAATGATCACTCAAAGGTAAAAAGTAAAGCTCTCAAAAAGCTCTCGCTCACTTGGTGTTAGATTTCGGATGGGTTCTTCGGGAGATAATGGCCGTCTGAGGTGCATTTCACCACACTGTTCAATGTGCTCATTAATTACAATAAGCTTTCAGTGTGTTCCACTGGCGCACGCTCGCAGCCGTCATTAGCTGGTGTTTAAGCTGTCATTCTGACGTGATGATCACAGAGTAGTCTGGTTCAGGAAGAAAAACTCTAATAGGCCATTACACAGAATGTAACTTCAAGACACTCTTTGAGCTTAGCATCGTCACTGTGAGCATGCTAGCATGCTAATGTTAGCATTTAGCTCATATAGCTAAGTACAGCCTCACAGAGCCGCTGGCGTGGCTGTAGACTCTTAAAGTCTCGCTTCATGATTTTTGCATCAATGTGATGAATTATCTTCATTTGTCAGCGTTTTAATTAGCTGGATTTGACAAAATCAGACACTCCTGTTCAGTCATTTTATCCATGAACACTTAATCTTCCAGTAAATGTACAACAGCATTAATATCACATTGTAAAATCATATGCTGGGATAGAAGATTTTATGCAGATTGCCGTGCCTCACTGGGCATTGTTTGTAGTATGTACAACCACTGCGATTTCACCCCTTAAAGCCTGAAAGAAGTATCAATCTGAATTACTATCAGCTTTGAGTTTACAAGCCATTCATAACTTTACACACATCAACAAGATCCACAGACCCACAGGGGAGCCTCCTGCACTAAAAACCGGAAACTGATCTTATTATGTGACTCCCCATGCAAACACTGTGTTTGGTCAAGTGCTATATACATTACATTTTGCATTATTACAGAGTTTATGAACATGGTTGGCACTTGTTGCAAGCTATAAGCGGCGCCATCTATTTTCTGTCCTGGAGGGATGTAATCTGTCCACTGTATCCTTCCATTATAATCAAACCCATTGAATCACACACAAAGAAAACCCGTCTGACAGCTTGTAATCACTGTACTCCACCGAGCTGCTTTCAGGAGGAGGTGTGAATTGTGCCGCCGCTTTCTTGTGAAGCACATTTTGTTTTACGTGTTATTCTCTGCAATAAACTTCGCAATATATCCAAGGGTCACAGACAGTACAGATCCTGTTGATTAGAGTATTTCTAGTCTGCATATTTTTAAAGGGTCAGTTCACTCAAATCACGAAGAAATATATTTTCTTTATATAGTCTCTACAGAAGCCATGAAGATACGGACCGTGTTTGCATGCACAATAATTTTCCACTGCTGTTCCAAATATGACAATATTCCAAATTTCATTCAGGAGGCCACGTTCGTTAATTGCAGTATGCACGGATGCAGGTAAAAAGGAATATCAGTGTAATGTTCATTCGGAATAAGGGCACAAACCGGAATATTTCGTGCATGTAAACACAGTTATTTATATGTCTTTGAGGAAACAATGTCCTGTTTATATTATCCACAGATCTTAAAACAGACTGTTGAGTCATTTGAGTGAACTGGCACAATCACCTGCGTCCTGCTGTGGGTAGCTGAGAGTACAATGCTGATAATCAGTGGTATAATAGACAAAAAAACTGACTTATAGCTGCTAACAGGTATTCAAACAAGCACACAAATCTGTGCCAGGAAGCTGACACTCACCCCTTCCTGTCTGGAGAAGAGGCTGAGACAGACACTGAGACTGGATCTGGTCTCGTTGGACAGATCATGGATTTCTTGCATTTTCTGCAGAACGGCGGACGGAAACCCTGAGGGGACAAACACATCATCGAGGGACCGCTTGCACAGAGGAACGAGGGAAATTAAAATGTCAAACAAGCTGTTTAAAAAGCAGAAGAAGCCAACATGAAATTGTTTTTTTCATACTCTCAAAAAAGCTTTAAACAGCAAACACAGCAAACCTCTAATGACAGAAACAGATGGTGCAGGCTCTTAATTATAAGGGTTTCAGACATCACTCCTTCAGTGCTATGCATTTAAATCTGCTTGATGATGCTTGTAATTTTAATCACACACTTTTCATTTCCACTCCTGAACGGTTCTTATCTGTGAGGTTTCTCCTCTCTTAAGTATATTGCGATTAAAAAACAGAAAAAACTTAATTGACGACGAAATAACAGGTTTTACTTTCTTCCAGTCCATCATTTTTCAGCATGGCCAGGAAAGCTGCCACCTCCTCCTCCAGTTTCTTGTGGCTGGCCTCCGCTGCCTGGTTTCAGAGAGATGAGAGGAGACAGCAGATGAACAAAAGCAGCGCGAGGTGGGAGAGCCGGGGGCTTTCTAGTTCAGCAAAAACACTACTCATCATTATGCTGCCTTTCTAACGATGGATTTTCTCGTTTACAGCCACCTGTAGTGAGTCTGTTAGCTCCCCGAGTGACATCACGTCCTCTTCCTCCTCTTCCTCGCTGCCCTGCTCTTGGGAGCAGTAGTGTGTGCTGTAAGCCGAATGCTCTTCCAGTGCATCCAGCCATGCCTGGAGGATGAGAACAGGTTTTCCTTTGGTTTTTCATGAACATGTTCCTGATTTATTTAACACAGCACTGCCCTGGAATTATACACGTCTATGTGTGATTTGAGAGGTTTTGAGATATTGAGGCTGAAAGTTTTCACATCCTATATAGCAGAACGTAAAACAGTTTTCTTTTGTTGCACCCTGAAAGTATTCTAAATTTATAATATTAAAATCAAATTTTAATTGAGATTTGTCCAGATCAGGTGGATTGCAAACAGAACTCTAATATGGAGAACTCGTCTCCTGCGGGGAATTATTAAGTTCTGTCTGCTCAGACTTAACTGAGGCAGAGCTGTTTTTAGGTCCTCTGAACCCTAACCCAAGTCTGAGTCAAGTCTTAAAGAGCAAGCCTAGGTAACGTCTAAAGTCTTAAAGGGCAAATTCAAGTCAAGTCTCAAATCTTTTGGGCCAAGTCCAAGTCAAGTCTTAAGTCCAAGGAGGACAAGTCCAAATCAGAGCCTTTGGCATCTTACAAGTCTTGCATATCAAAAAAGTTTTTTCTGGTCTATCTGTGAAACTTTTGGAATGGAAACAAGGCATTAGGGTCCAGTTTTAAGTAATGAGTCAAAATATAATATATACAATAATACAAATATTAAATGTGAACTCCCAAACGAAGCTGCGACTGTGCAAAAAATGTGATATTAATTTCTGTCTGTTTGGAACACTGTAGTGTTTCTACATCCCTGGTTTTTAACTTCATACATGTCTGGTGGGTCACATTAAAATCAGGACCAATCCCGATCCCGAATGTGACTGTACTGCCTCATAATTAGTGCTTTAGCTTTTCCGCAAAAGCTAAATCATCAGCAGCAGGGATCACACTTCAAACAGCTTTACAGGTGAAAAAAAATAAAGCATTACTGGAAGTCAAGCTTAACTACACACATGCAGGAGCATACAGGCTTGTGTCATGACAGGAAAAAAAAAAACTTAAGTACTCTAAATCCAAAGCCCTCAAAGGCAAACTGTAATTAGCTGAGTGCACAGACATATTTTGCTGTATTCAATGTAACTAACAAGGTTCAACTTTAATTTTCATAGGTTGATCGCACTCTGATAATAATGAAGCACCATGTCCCAGCTGCGTTCACAAGACCCATGAACCATTATGAACAAATGACAGTAATGCTAATGTAATGTCAAACTATCTTTTCAGCAGTAAGGATAATTTATCACTAAGCTGCAGGGCCATTTACAATTTAAAAAAAAAATCACCCCTTCCTTGCACAGGCAAATGTAAACATATTAATATCTGACAAAAATAAAAAGGAGCTATTTTGATGAGTAAACGCAGCAACTACTGTAGCACACCAATTAGTGATTTGTAAGTCAGGATCATCTGCACGTCTGCAATGAAATAAATAAGTGATTCGCTGATATGTAGAGGGGAAACGTCAGAGATGCTCACTTATGTGTACAGACTAATTAATTTGATAATTAAAAGATAATTCCTCTCATTTGAATTTATTCTGGTGCCAGCAGCCACAACTGAAAGTGTGGATTAGGTTATGGAGACTTTGCGTGCATCCTTGTTGTGTTATTAATTACTCATGACAGCTTGGCAGAGCTTCAAAAGACAAACTACACACAATATTGGATTTTTTAATATTTGTGGGTCACCAAGTCCAGCCTCTTCAGCTTTTTGCCTTCAGGTCTCGAGTAAGTCAGGTCTTACGGCAGATGAGTGCAAGTCTCGAGTCTACAGCTCTGCTAGCAGAGGGTCCTGCTTTGTTTGTGTGTGTTCATTACTAAAGGGAATTATGATGTAAAACAAATACAATCATTTTGCTACATGTCTTTTAAATCTAAACACCAAAACAAAGATTTTCGAAGAAGAACGAAGATTTTCACTGACAATTTGTCAGTGAGCTGATAATGCAATTCATAATTAATAAGAATTCACAATGCTTTACTAACGATGCAAATAAAAACAGTGCTCCTGTGGTCTGCTGCAAGTTATAAACACAAATCCAATTAAGAGCATGGTTACCATTGGATCACTAAATGTTCAGCAGCAACAGTAAGCTCAGATTCCTAATCATTAAAATTTTGGCCTTCATCTCCGAAGTAGTCATAGTAACTTGAGTTACAAATAATTACCTTAATTCTTACCAGCAAACAGTAGCATGAGCTGTGTGGCTAACATTAGCAAGCTATAGCTGTCTCTCAGACAGCACAAGACAAAGTGACTCTGAGCTGAGTTAGCTTTATATCAGTGTCATTTAAAAGAATTTCATCAAATCAAATCAAATGAGGTTACAAAATTATACTGAGCAACATTTAATGATCTTTTCAGCCCTTTAGCCTCTGTCGCAGAGCAGCGGCAACGCCTGATTGGTTCTCCTGTGTTCATTCTGAGCAATGGTTCTGCACAGGAGGAACGGTCTAGAACCCAGTTGAAGACCAACGAACTTGACCTTTTTTTTCCCATTTTTTCAAATTTTAGGGCTATGAAGCACAAAAGTAAAAAATAGACCTACAACCTGAATTTCCAAAAGTTGGGATTCTGTGGAAAACATAAATAAAAACAGAATGCAATCATCTGCAAACAAACTGTGTTTACCGACAACGGTTTTACAAAATGTTCCTGAGTTCATGTATTAATGTCCTTTATGCAATCATGTGTTCACAAAGAGGTGAACCCCCCTCCATCCATCCTGCTCAAAGGAGCATCCTGGAAAGGCTCCCAATCATGATACTATCACCTGCTACCAATCAACCTGTTTACCTGTGGAACGTTCCAAACAGGTGTTTTTGGAGCGTTCCACAACTTTCCCAGTCTTTTGTTGCTCCTGTCCCAACGTGTTTGAAACATATTGCTGCATCAGATTCAGAATCAGCAGATATTTACAAAAATCAATAAAGCTGATGAGGTCAAACTTTACATATATTGTCTTTGCACTGTTTTCAGTTGAAGGATTAGCAAATTATCACATGCTGTTTTATTTATGTGCTATGCAGCGTCACAACTTTTTTGGAACTGGGGTCGTACACAAAATGGTAATAATCTGTCAAAGAAGGTCAGGAGATAACTTGATCACTTGGCATTAGAAAAAGAAAGAAAACGTACTTTTCTCGTTGCCTCTGGGTCGTTTTTAGGTTGTACTTTGAAGTGATGCACACTGTCATCGAAGCACTTGAGGGTAAAAAGGCAGGCATCTTTGGCTCGGATCTGGAAATGAGAACATCAAAAACATTCCCTTGTGAAAAAGTTACACTCACACAAATGTAAAACAGCGGTCAAAAATTGGAATGCAATTCCTAAACGTCGGCCTACCAAACAGTGAGCATGTGTGAGGGACTTGCAGCCTTGTCTTCGGACATTGGAAGCTGCATCTGACCTTCATATGAGAGAGGAAGAGGTTAGATCTTCCTGTGGTGCTTTCTTTTACAGACTGGAATCTTTTTTCGAGAGATGATGCTGATTCACCAGCGGTATAGAAGACACAACCCCTCTATTCGTGAACTTATCTGCCATTTTCAGCACCTTTCTAATCAAAAGCATGCAGGACTTCCATTTATCTGTCGCTGAGATCTTTTCAAATGTCTGATTCAAGGAGCACAGCCAAGGTGAAAGATGGCACCTACTGTTTTGAGTACCAGGATAACACTCCGTCTTGAAGGACGACCCAGTAGGAGCGCCAGCCAAAAAATCTGGAGCTCTGCGGGATGACGCAAACAGAAGAATCAGTCGCCGGATTTTCAGACATTTCTGTTTTTGTTCAGATTTTTCTGATTTAACATTCACAAAGAGATGCAAGCACGCAGACAAGCTGAAATGGACACACAAGCGAGCTATGCGTGTTTGTTGTCTGGCAGATTAACTCAGCAGGTTGTGAGCATGAAGTCAGTTTTTAGGGCTTCTCAGTGTTGTGGCCATGTTATTTTGAAGCTGCCATAATTGCCAGTTTCTGACTGTGGAACAGCACTCATATCAACATGCAAGCAGTGATTACATCTGGGACTATATTCAGCTGTGGATTAATAAATATTTGTTGTGCTATTGAGTATTTCCAGCAGCAGGAGGTTGTATCTGTGAATGACTCAAAATAATCATACGTACTATTGGCCTTTTTCACTGCATACATTGTGAGACAGCATAGATGGAAAAGGACAGGCGTGATTAATAACATTAATTCTCACTATAATTAAGTCTCCATTAAGGCTTTTAGTAGCACCTGTGCTGTTCTAACTCAAGTAAAAACATGTGCCAAGCAAAACTGTGAGACTATATGCAACTTGTAAAGATTTCATAATTTTTGAACAACATCCTTCCATTACTATATGTTAATGTGGCTGCAGTGACTCTGAAAAGCCTCTATTATCTCTTCCTGTTAATGTGACATCCTCATTGTGCTGCCTGTGAATCATGTTGCAGGTCACCGACTCATCATTGTCCCAGCTTTTATTGAAGCAGTAAGCTAATCAATGCTGAAATCCAATTCACTGTGTTGTGATTCATTCCCTAGTGAACTAGGTTTCAGATGCATTTCAGACACTCTTTGGTTTCAGTGACGAGCACAAAATCTTGACTTCTGTGCTGATTTTAACAGCCGCTTTTTTTCATAAGCATGGTTTCTTTAAAACAAGCTATGTATGTGAGCCCAAAAGAGTCAGTCAAGAGTGTTATCCTCCATTCTTTGCACAAAAGCAAAAAAATAAGACAACACACACATGCACGTGCCCCATGTCTTGCGCGATAACAATCGTCTCTAATTAAAAACAGACTGTCAACCTCTCAAAACCAGCAATGCTGTACAATAGCAACAAAGGAACAAAAAGGTGCAAAGACAGGGTTAATGTGTTGTTAAATTGCTTGTTTTAAGGATATTGTTGCCATATATCTTGAAGTGTATCAATGAGAAATTTTGTAGGGCCCAATTTACTGTATCCCATTCTTTAATGCAATACAATATGCAGTGACTACAGTGTTACCTAATTTTACTTAATAATGAGTTATGTGCATTTAACTTAATGACTAAATGCATCACTAAACATACTGTATCTGCAGCAGCAGGAGAGTCCCTAAATGCAAAATATTTGTTGTTTCGTTTTGTTGAGCATAGTTTCTCCATTTGCCTGTTTTCTCAATCTGTAATGGGGCTCTCGCAGCCAACATAGATAATAACCTCCAGACTTTACCTTAAAGAGGAGTCCCTCGTACTTCTTGACATGGCGGGTCATGCCCTGAAAGGGACGCAGATGAGAAACATGAAGAAAGTGAAAAATAAACCAAAGAACAAATCAGAGTAACTTTAGGAAGCCGGCTATGAAGTAAGAACTCACTCGATGAATGCTGCCTTCAAGGACCTGCTTCATTGCTGTATCACTTGCCAGGTCAAACACAGTCTGCCCTGTGAGTGATGGACACACAAGACAAGTGGTCAACAGAAGAGTAGTATAACAACAGAACAGATAGATTAAATGATATTTAAAAGCTGGTGACAACTGTTATAAATATCAAAAAGTCATTTCAATACAAACCAGCTGCAGGTTGTGCCACTCATGCAGTCGAAGTTTTCACATTTTTTGCATTGATAATCACGTTTCAATAACAGAAATAACCACAAAAAAAAAACAAAACAAAACAAAATAAAATAATATGACTGGTGTTCTATATTTTCCTCACTGGGATTTTTCATTACTCATCATTGCTGATCATTACTGTCATTCATGATTGACAGCTCTGGCTAATGGGTCTTACCATTCTTGTTCTTGATGTTGGGGCTGGCGCCACTTTTGAGCAGCTTCAGAGCACACTGCTTCTGGCCACGATAGGCTGCAGAGTGCAGCGGAGTGTTTCCCAGCAGATCTGTGCAGCTGATGTCTGGAGGCTTTTTCCTGCTGAGCTGCAGCGAACACACAGGACACAAACAGATGGGTTGTCTGGTCCCAGATGTCCTGCAGGTATTTAGTATTCAAGAACAAACATGACTCTGATTTTCAGACTTCTCACTCTGCGTCCAAGAGCTGGAATAGTTAAGATTGCAATGGCTTTACCTGCCACTATTCATTTTGAGTGTTCAAAGACTCTTTTTGTACATATTGTAAATATTCTTTTTAACCAAACAAGGTTTTCATGGACACTTGTGTTGTTGTCACTGACATTTAAAGGGCGTAGTCAATTGTATACTTGTCTAAACTTGTAAACACGTGAAGATATTTGAGAGTGTAACTGTCAGGTCACGTACAGCTCACAGTGTCGCTGCTAACATGCTGATGTTGAGCAGGCATAATCTTTACCGCATCCTACATCCTAGCCTCGCTTGTTAGCATGCTACCATTTTCTTATTATCACAAAACAGCCGAGGTCGATGGGTTATTATTAGTCATAAGTTTTGAAAATGTTTTCGTTTTGACTTGATGATAGTGTGAGATGGGAGGATCACCAAAGCAGTGCAATTCATCCTGAGGGGAACATGAATGTCTGAATCAACTATCATGGCAGTCTATCCAATAGTTGTCGAGACACTTCACTAAAAAACACTAATGTCAACCTCATGGTGGCGCAACAAGAAATGTTAGAGGATCAGCAAAGTCATTAGGATTCTTCCCCTGGGTACCATGCATGTCCATAGACATTCATGCTAATCTATCCAATAGTTGTAGAGATATTTCACTCTGTAACAAGGTGACTGACATTGCTACATTACTAGTATGGCTAATAAACCTGCATTGAATTTAACCCCCAAAACACTCCTTTTCCCACCACAGTAACTACAGGAATTAGCTCAAGTTACCTGAGGACATTCCACAATATTATTGGTCAGAATGTCAGATTAAAGCACATGTTTCAGCCTTCAGCCTCACATCTTTGGGGATATTAGATCAAGTATCAGCATCTGGCACTAACCAGCTGGGTTAGAGCTGAAAGGTCTCCTTCTCGTGCGGCCTCCAGAAGTTCCTCCTCCAGCTTCCTCTCCTCTGTTCTCTCAGCCGCTGGTATCAGGATGGGATTTACAAGGAAAAACAATGAATGATTTTAAAATCTACACATTACATATAAACAACTTCCATGAATGATTATTAAAACATTAAACAAGGATGGATTTGCATGAAATCTCTTAGATGACACTTTGATCTCACCTTCTAACATGCTTCTGATCTCTGGATTCTGAGTGACATCTTTGGGAATCTGTGCTGTCCCATTGATGACAGTTGCACATGCATCATAGTGCAGCAGCAGCATGACAACCTCCTGATCAATACGTGATTGATTGATTGATTGATTGACTGAGTGGCTGAACAAATGCATGCACAAAACCATACTATCAAAAAAGAGACGAGAAGAGTAGAGAGAGGCTTAAAATCTGAAAAATTGATGTTGCATTCAGGTACCTTTCTTCCTGTGAAGGCAGCTTTGTGCAACGGTGTGTCTCCGATATTGTTGGGCAAGTTAACATCTGCCCCTGCCTGCAGGGTGCAACAGCATGCATACATGTTAGCCATGCATTCAAAATTGAAAGGAAACATCTTGAAAAACTTCAATTGCTTTTTTAAAAAATGAAAACAGCACCTTCAGTAATTCCTCCACTACATCCCTATGTCCAAAGTAACAGGCCAAGTGGAGAGGCGTCCATCCCAGGTTAGACTTTTTCTTACCTA
Source organism: Chelmon rostratus (assembly GCF_017976325.1). NCBI lineage: Eukaryota > Metazoa > Chordata > Actinopteri > Chaetodontiformes > Chaetodontidae > Chelmon > Chelmon rostratus. The sequence goes on from NC_055661.1 coordinate 24,600,318, forward strand.
GGAAAACAGTGCATACTGTGTTACACCACACACTATGATTCATATCATTCCCACATGTTACTCATGTACCTTTGCAGTTTATGTTGATCTGCGTCTCCTCCCTAATCTTGGACATGAGGAGCCTCTGAATCCCCTGCAGATCCCCATTCCGGGCGTATTGCAGGAACTGCTCCTCTGGCTCCAGCTCCTCCATGGACCCCTGCAGAGGAAATGGGGGGTGAAACAGCGACGGTATAAAAAGATGCTTTAATTAAAAAGATGCTTTCAGAAGCACACATGCACCGAGTCTCTGAAAAGAAACACAGAAGCTATAGGAGGTTTATGCTTAATACTAATCACTTAGAGCTTTGACCTAGATGGCAAGAAAGCTGACGATCCTGTAGGTTTATCAGTGGAAGGATACTTTTACCTAGAAGCAACATTTTGGTACTTTGTAAGAAAAGTTTGCTCTAAAAGCAAAACACATGTGCAAAAGGAATATATTACAGCTTCATGTTTTAGTGTCAAATGCACATTAATGCACATAAAATACTTGAATTAAGAGGCTTGTTGCTTGAGCAAAGATAATCTTAACACTCGAGTCGAGGGTTAGCACTATCAGGACTGGATCAGATGAATGTACAACAGACTGACAAATCACATCTTAAACCTATTCAGTATTCTCCACTGTCATAAAACACTGGGACATCAACTAAATGGAAGTTTGAATCATCTAATTATCCTATTTCAAATATACATAATACATTTAGTGACTGAATAATAGCATTTTATCTATGGTGAAATAGCAATTAAGTTGGGGGCCTCACAAAAAACAGTTCACAGCTAAGCTAGTGGCTCTGTGAGGCTATACTGAGCGAAACGCTAACATCAGCATGCTAACATGCTAAGGCGACGATGCTAACATGCTGATGTTAAGGAGGTACAGTGCAAGGTTTTTGCAGGTATTTGGTCAGAAATGAAGCATTGGCTTGGAACATGAATGACCGTTGCAATCATTCGAATTCTTGTTGAGATACTTCAGAGCAAAGTGGTGGTCCGAGCGGTCAAAATGGCAGCAGCAGAGACCAAGACATCCTAACTTTTAGTGACTAGTATGGGCCAGTCTCTCATTTCCCATAATGCAACTAGAGAGCATCATTAGACCCTTCCCGCCTGGTAAACACCCACCTCTTTCGACCACCATACCTTCAGTCTGAACCACAGGTTTTCTGTGATTAACAAGCAGTTTCTATTGCTGACTAAATGATTATCCGTCATCATTTAGGAGCATGTGATGAAAAAGTCACAAGAGTCTGTTTTGTCAGACAGGGAGGAAAAACCAACTGTCAAAGGGGATATATGCATTATTACAAAAGATGCCAGTCACCAGACCAGCGTTACAGGAAGGAAACAAGTCCTCCCTTTCCCCTTTACACAGCTCAAGTCCACATCACGTTCTGCTTGCAATCAAAACGCTGCTATGTGCTGACAACAAAGAGAACGCTCTAAGCAGTGTTATGGAATGTCACATGGCTGTAGAGAAAGCATAATGAACGTCATTGACGGGAGATGACAAATCAAAGTGTTGAAAAGCAACCTGTGAAACAGGTTTACCTGGGATTGGAAAGCATGTGACACTAACGGTAACTCAGCCTATCTGGGAAACACCTTATAAATTCTCTCCATGAACTGGAAGGTGTTATAACAGTATAAGACTCATGCACGGTTTTCTTTGGTGTCTCTATCAATATCTAAAACCCTGCTTTAATTTGTATTTCTGCTAAGTCATTATATTCATTCTGATCTCTCTTCTGACTCAGATTTGTGCTCTGACAGGTTTATTTTGCCAACTGCAAAAAGTCACACCTCATACATACCATGCTCACAAGTTTTTAAAAAAGGACTTAATGGGATCCTGTAAAAATGCTAGTTAATGTTATCTGTTTATATAAATATAGAAATTTAAAGTCCAGTATAGAGTGGAAAGCTGAGTAATGATTATTCTCAAAAGATTGACTGATTAGATTTTGACTGTGCATTTTGGAAAGTGTTAATTAGGCTATTCAAGTACATTATTATTATCATTATTATCAGACTTCTCTGCTTGACACTGTAAAGACCCGATTTAGGCTATTTTACAGTGGTTGAAAGTAACTATGCATATTTAGTCAAGTGCCATATTTAAGTACTTTTTTCACGTACTTGTAGTTTATTTAAGTATTTCCATGTCATGCTAATGCACCTTGTACATCTACACTACATGTCAGATGGGAATTGTCACTTTGTTTGACAGCATTACTTTGTAGTTTTCAGAATAAGATTTGACATTAAAAGGCACATAATAAACTTATAAGATAGAAAACATTGTTAAAAACCAAACCAGTGGTTCCAAACCTTTTTGGCTTGTGACCCATTACACACACACACACACAAACAACAACAACCAGGGTCTAGTTTTTAGCAGTTCCACCGAAGAGTCATTTCCCTTAGAAACTCCTCTTAAAATAGCATTTGAGTACCTGAGAGCCAAAAGTGTCAAATTACGAATGATTCCCTTTCCCAATAATCATTCCATGACCCCTCAGATGTATCTTGTGATCCTCTGGAAGCGGTGTGACCCGTACTTTGGTAACCAGTGGACTAAACTGTATAGAAAGTGATTAAACCTACAGTCCACAGTGCTGCTCATGCATCGATGCCACAGTACTAACAATCTATTAATGACATATATAATAATGAATGAATCCCAGGTGTATTTTTATGCAGAATGAGTATTTTTACCATTGAAATTTTAAGAACATTTTACTGATAATATTCTGAAATTTTATTTAACATTTTGAATGCAAAAATTTCACTTCTTCCACCACTGCTGTCTTGTAACTTCCACATGTGCATCTCCAGATTCTACACAGTGGACACAAGGATGAACCAAACACTGAAGAGATGGCAGCTTTCTATCTAAAGCAACCAGGTGACATGAAACACACAGATGTGCCACTCGATCAAACAAATCAGCAAACAGCCGGACACTTACTGCTTCGATCAGCCCGGTCTTGTGAGGTCAAATCCGGGTGTTCGGGCGGTCCTGCTCTCACACGGGCCCTCTGTGTGGCTGCATGTGATGTATTAAGCCCCTCTGAGTCGTTTCCCACCGCTCTACTGCAACACAAACGGCGCGGCGCGTATCATCCGACGCATCAAACTGTCTCTCACACACCTCACATTCCGCATTTAGCGTCTTCAACTGACGCTTAGCTGACCGATGGCGAAATATAGCTGTCTCAGTCTGTCTCACACACGCCTCTGTTTTCTGTTTACACTGGCGTCAGCTGATCCTCGCAAAGCGGAAGTCGCCCTTTAAAAATAAAAGCCCCGACCGTTATTCGCAAACGCAGAATAAAACTTCCCCTTACCAGTAAGTCCCGCCACCTATTACACATTATAGAAAGTTAAAAATTATAATCATATGCATTGTCAGAAACTACTTCTTTTGTTACGTTTGTCTTTTGCGTCGTTTTTGTCCAGATAGTTCGACAGTTTCTTGAGCGCTAACGCGGAAGAACCCGGAAGTCAACACGGACCCAATCAGCTTTGACCAGGAAGCAGTTACACTTACACACAGACAGGCTGGATCACAACATGTAGTTCACGTGCTTCAAGTTTTTAAATCACCTGTTCTTTGACTGATTCGTTTTAATATTTTATCAGCTGACTCGATGGTGAAATGAACTAATGGCCGACTTCATAAATCCGGAGAATGAAGTCGATCTTCAGGCTCAAGTAAGATATGAGACGACCTCTGTGATAAAGTTAAGACAACCTGGCAGACTTGAGTTCAGGGTTTGTTTTGCTGTAGTGTTATGATGTGGCCTGCATGGAGCATATACGCCAAATAGCAACTGCTGGCAGGTTTAATATTGAACTCAAATGTGATTCAGAGCAAATCCAGGCAGGCTGAACAATCTGGCACACACAAACCTTTTTCTGTATCTATCTGAGAAACACAATGGAGGTATGATTACAATGCTTGAGCAACTGTGCATACACCATAAAGTAAAGAGGAACGCACACACAGACAGAAACACACACACCTGTACTGGAGTTTGCTCCCAAGGTGTCTGAATTCATTTACACGTATCCATGCGATGTTTGAAGCTCAGCAGGTGGTGCGTGGTGCACACAGAGGCCACACATTAACACAGTGCAGCCAGAACAGCATGAAAAAAGACAAAAGGTGGATACAAATTAACACCATCACTAGCACTCATTATTAAGCTAATTTTTACCCAGTGTCATCGTTGGAGTTGAGCCCCAAGTAGTGCCTCTTCTTTACTGCCGTTACATTCAATTATGGATTAATATGCTATTATGTTGGAAAATATAATGTATAATATCATAGACACATATAACTGCTAATAAAATACGGAGTGCAACCTGTTTGGGATTAGGGAACAGTGGCACAACTCTCATGTTTGTATGCTAAATATGAAGCTACAGCCAGCAGCCATTTAGCTGAGGTTAGCTTAGCACAAAGACTGGAAATGGGGGAAGCAGCTAGCCTAGCTCTGTCCAAAGGTAACGAAATCTGCCTTTGCACATCTGAAGCTCACTAACACATTAAGCATGACATACAATCAGTGGAGACTCCAGTAAGTTGCTGTTTGACGAACATGTGAAGTCCTATAACACAGCGATTTTACGTTTTCACTTTGTTTTTGTTTTTTTGTGCGGATATTAACAAACGAGATGTAGCATCTTTAGTGAGCTTTAGATGGATTTTGTCACCTTTGGACAGAGCCTTGCTAGTTAGCTGTTTCCCGCCTTTTTCATTCTTTATGCTAAGCTAAGCTAAGTAGCTGATGGGGCCAAATATCACACATATTTACAGTACATATGGGAGAGTGGTGTTGATCTTATCTGTCTCTAAAAAAAAAGCATATTTCCTAAAATGTTCAACTATTGCTTTAAAGGACTGGGTTTTTAAAGCAAGTCAGACACTCTTAGAGGATACTAACCGTGACGCAATCACCTGTCGTCTAGCTCGTGGTCCTGACGCGTTCAACTCAGCGTAAGTCCAGTAAACACTGTTGTATAGTTGGCTGTAACAACCAATCGCTCGACCAGCAAACCACTACTGAAGTGTGAAGTTAAAGTTAGACATTTCATAGTTATTTTAAGTAATAAAATATTACACAGTGAAAGGCTATGATGTTATCTACAAGGGTAAGAGTGCCACCCTCTGGCTGTTTACTGTAGGTGTCAAAAAGAACTGTTGAACTAAACAAAAGACACTACACACTGAATAAGGTAGACACAAAGGCATGCTAATGTTGAATTTTTCTGTTCAGTTCTGTTAGCATTCAGTTAGCATGACAACTCTAATCCTAACATTTATGAGCACTAATTTTGTAATATCATGCTCTGTCAAAACTTTCTCTTTATATGGGATTTGACTTTTGTGTGAACTTTATCCATTCTGCTAATGAACAATTGACAAATGACGGTGACAATGACAGCTAGAATGCTATCCTCCAAAAATGTCGGCGGCGCCCCAGAATACTGTGCAATTCTCATTCCCAGTACATGGAAAGCACAAACTGAGGCTAGTTGTAGTTTAATATTCTTCTGATGTGTATCTGTGCAGAAATACATTAGGTAAGAGTTTGAAGCCTTCAGTACATGACTGGTCCAAATGTTGAAATGATTTTATGGATGAATTCATAATTAAAGTCAACAGACACCAGTGATTGATGTTTTTGCTGCGTTATTGCTTCCTCTCGTTTAGATTGAAGAGGTCGAAGCTCTGTCTTCCATCTATGGGGATGAATGGTGTGTTATAGATGAAGCATCCAGAATATTTTGCATCAAAATATCCAACGATTTGGAGGAGCCAAAACTGACCGCATGCTTGCAGGTAGAGAAAAAGAACATCTTTAATCACAAGTGTCTGATAATGCAGTTTGATTGTAATCCAGTTTATGTTTTTGATTTTCTCATTGATCAGATAATTCTCCCACCTGATTATCCAAGTGCATCCCCCCCTATCTACCAGATCAAGTAAGTCTATTTGCCTTTCAAATTTAATCTTGTGGCGATGTGCTGAATTGATAGAACAACATCCCACTCAAAAACCCACTCCTCGCCCTACTCAATAAGCCTCTATTTGTTCTCGGCTTTTGTAGTGCAGCATGGTTGCGAGGCCTCGAGAGGGCCAAATTGGCAAACAGCCTGGAAGACCTCTATGTGTGAGTGCTTCTAGTAATTTCTGACTTCACAAGGAGGTACTGTCGAGTGATATTAGCCACAACAAAAGCTTTTCATGGTTGTTTCCACAGTGCAATGTCTTTGAAGTCTGTGTCTCTTCCACCTCTTATGGAAATATTTAAATTTCAACAGGGAGCATGTCGGGGAGAGCATCCTCTACCTGTGGGTGGAAAAAATTCGAGAATTCCTTGTGGAGAAATCCCAGAGATCAGAAACAGGTGAGTTGTGAAAAATTACGTTAATGCTTGAGGGACACACTCAAGCAAATCGTTAATGACTTCTAGTTACACTTGATAGATTTATGAGTCTAGGAGAGCTTATGTTAGAACACGCAAGAGCAGGCTGCTTTATTGCACTCATGCGTTCGCTAAGCCCCACCCCCTTTAAGTACTGTTTCCATGTCAAGCCGATGCCCAACAATTTTGTCATCTTAATGACGGCTGGAGATAGCTAGTGTAAAATATTGTTAATGCTGCAACTGTGCGATTTAGTCGACAGCTGTCTCCAGTGTTTCCAGATGATTCACCTTAAAACAAAAAACCTGCAAATGTGCACATGATGGGAACATACACATCATGCTACAAGAGTGAGGCTAAAGCTACATGTTCCAGGTAAAGAAATCATCATCAGCGTTAACATTTTTGTGTATTGCAGGGTAGAGTTCTAGGACCTGGGCACTGTTATTATAGTACAGTAAGATGTTTAATTTGTCGTACTTAAAATGTAATAAATATGTAATTTATACATAACCATTGGAATCCAAGGGTTGGTGCATAGTATTACTATAGAAAGAAATATATTTTGATAAGTAGCCCAGAAGATGTTTTTATGTTTTAATCTTTACTTTTTTAAACAATGTGTTTCACTTTTAAAAGAGTAGTGAGTTGTCGGATGAGGAATAACTAATGAGTTCTGCAAATGTGACCCAAGGGGTTGCTGGAGTGTGAACTTTACCACCAAAAAAAAGAAAAAAAGAAGACTGATATATTAGTGCCCTGGTCAGGTTTTTCTAATGTGTTACCCCACAAAGTAATTTAGTTAGCTAATAACATGCCTCTTGTCTTAACCCCTAATGTGAGGTTACTACTGCAGGTAGCTAGTTAGCCAGACATGCTAACATTTGCAACTTCCCTTAGCGCAGATGAACACACTTTATAATTAATACCATACATTTTTTGTTTTGTGTTTGTCTGTTGAAAAATAAACTGCCGTCCAAATTCTGTCAATGGCAGGAATTGTTCTCATACAGCAGCATGCAGATTCAACATGAGAGGAAATCCAAAGCAAGCATTATTTAGAAACAAATAATCATGTCAGAGGTCCAGATGAATCTGCTTCCCCGCTGGTAGCCTCATCGAAATGTGTCTTCTGCTGAGATGCCCCTCCATGAGTAATGCAGCTATCTGATGTGGTCTAAAGGTGTGATAAGATGAGCACAAAGGCCTGCATGAAAAACCCCATCTGTGTCTGACTTTGAGTGACTGCACTGAATTAAGATCAGTATCTATGTAATTCCTTCTGTTACCTTGGCAGATTCTTTTGAAGAGTAAAGCAAGTCAAAGATACCCAAATTAAAGATTTTCTACAAGTGTCACCGTGCAGCAGGTTTTCTCGGGGGGTCTGGTCTGTCTCAGTCATCTAAGCCCAGCAGTATCTATTATCGAGGCAGACGGTCTTCTTTGACCAACAAGGCTGAATTTTTTTTTTTTTTATTAACTGCCCTCCCATTGTTGTGTGCCATAAATTGTCCTCTGCTGCGATTCATGTGGTAATAAGTATAACTGGTCACAGCACTCAGAGGAACGGGATTGATGCCTTATTCCCATTCAAATGACATGGTGGAGAGAGGATGAAAAGAGAAGGGGAAGTGATGAGGCTGAAGAAAGGAAATGAAACGGGAGTAAACAGTACGGAGAGGACGGGAAAAGTAAAGAGAAATAATGGATCTGATGATGAAGTTTGGTTGAATGAGGCAGAAAGCAAAGGATGAAAAACATCCTAGGTCCAAATGTTTGTTCGCCTAAATATGAAGTCCCAGTTAGGCTTCCTGTACTTTATTTAATCTTTGCAGTGCGTGTGTGTGTGTTTGCTTCTGCGCCTCAGTGTGTATGCAGCCATAGAATAAACAGTGTAGGCATTGCTCACATTGTCACAGCAAGCTTGTTAGATTTGTAACCAGTTCAACTGTGATCACTGTTTTTATTATGGTCATCCATCCATCCGGATTTAACAGGTTTTCCCTGCTTGACAAATCTATGTTTTTTTATGAAGTACATTAAAGGAAAAGGCTGAATGCACAAGCTGGATGCACTGCCAAGTTCTCTTAAACGACATTGGAGTCGGCTTATGGAAGTGAAATGAACATTTAGTTCGTGATCAGCGGCTCTGGTGGACATTCCTACAAAACGTGTTGCGTGATAAAACTGCACATTTTAGAGTGTCCTTTTATTGTGGCCAGCCCAGGACACGCCTGTGCAATAATCAAGCTGTTTAATCAGCATCTTGATAAGCCACACCTGTCAGGTGGATGCATTATCTTGGCAAAGGAAAAGTGCAACGCTAATTTCAACAAATGTGTTAATGTTTTTGAGAAATAAGCTTGTATATGCACAGAAAAGGTCCCGGATCTTTTATTTCAACTCGTGAAAAATGGGACACCCATTATCAATTGTCTGTCTTGGTATAACAGGTCATGAAACCATGTTAGTGTCAGTGTTAAGGTCATGTCATGGTAATTTGATAATAAGATGCTCAGTATGTGTCATTTTAATGACAAGCCGCTTAGCTTGCAGTGAAGACCTTTACAGGCACCGGTTTTAAGATAAAAAGAAAACAGTCTTTACTTAAACAAGACATAATGTTTCTTACATGTCTCATTTCAGTGGATCAACCAGAAAAGGTGAACATGACGGCGGAGGAGGACGTGGACGATGATGAAGACCTACCAGACTTCAGGACTTTACAGCTGAACACAGAAAACGCACATCTCTTCGCGGATCACGCAGACGGTGCTGCTCGATTCAGTGTGATAGACTTTGCTGCGTTAGATTCAGTGGTCAAAATTAGACACAGCTTGTCCTGATGTACGATGTGTAACATTTTGTCCTGCAGACGAAGAGGTACCGCCTATAAAACATGGAAATACCATCACAGACCGACGCAGTACCTTCCAGCCTCACTTATCACCTGTGGTGACTCCCAGACAGGTACAGAACGTGAATGACAAGTCATATTATTTTTGTATTAACAGACAATACAATGAGCAAAGCGCCTATGCATGAATTCTTCAAAATGAAATGAAGCCCTTTTTTTCGGCAGCTTATACAAGTCAGTAAAAATTGCTAGACGAGGGTCTTGCAGAAGAGGAGAAATAAATGTGCCAATTTATGCAGGAATTTCACAAATGAACCATCATCTGGCTTGTGCCTGCATGCTAATCTCTCTCTCTGGCTCTCAGGTAACATCGCGATTGGTCTTAAAAGCTTCCACCTGCTGTGAAGCGCTATTTAGACAAAAATATTTACAGACAGGGCTGTCCTATAGAGAGCAGGTGAACAGGATAGACTGACACCTGTTTACCATTTACATATCTCCTTGTAATAGTCTGAAAGTGTTCAGTTCAACCAGAGACCTAATTTAGTCTGCATGTTTTTATTCACCTGCTTTTATGCCACATTTTATTTCATAATGTTACACTTTATTATATAATGTCCCTGTTCATATATATACACACATATGTTTTTCAGACTCCCATAGAAGAAAGTCTCACTTTCTTCCAGCTGTGTTAGTCCTTCAAGATTCAAGTTATAGTATAAAACTGCTCAGATATTTGCTAAATATATATATATTTTTCAGTCATAATACCAAGAGTATTCAAGTTTAAAGCTCCTCATTATGTAGACATGCCTCCTTGAAATCTGCCAGTCAAGGCGTACTTTAAACTAATAAAACTGATCATTATGATGACTTCAGTTTATTGGAAGTGACGTGGAAAACATGGTATCCAATGCAGATGCTTTAATAAATAACGAAAACCTGAAGGAGAACTGAGCTTGTGTGACCAGAATGAATAACAGCAGCCATTACTTCAAAAACAGTGCAGATCTTCGGTGACCTACAGCAATTTGAACCATGTTTGGCTGCGACAGCATCTTGTAGGGGAGCAAAATCAAATGAGAAGTTGGGAAAAAAAGTGGAGAGGCAGAGGAGTCCCCAATCCGAATCTTGCTTTTCACACTATGGTTTGCTCTCAAGATATATTTTTAGCCATTCAAATCTCAGTTTTATTTATAGAAGGTGTGATTTTCCTTCATGAACAGTTGATGAATGCTGTTTTGTGCATTAGTCAGTGGCGTCACAGAGCATGTTGAGGTCATGTTCAGAAGCATCACTTTTTAAATGATTTGGAAATTGACTCATTTTTCTTCACACACATCCACTCAGGGTTTCAGCATGAAAGCAGTTTACATTTAATATGGTGCTGAGGCAGAGTGCAGGATAAACCGCTTGTGTCAGCACTTTTCATCTACAGTAGAGTCAATGTAAAAGCATGTGAGCATGAAGTTAGGAATACTGTATGTCATGATATTCACTGTTCCACCTGTTGTGTGTTGCAGGTGAAAATGGTCCTGGAGAAGCTGTATGAAAACAAGAAGATTGCTAGCGCCACTCATAACATTTATGCATACAGGTCAGTAATATATATATAACTTTATTATGAATATATCATGAGTTTATTATTAATTTATTATGCAAACCATGCTAGCTCCCTCAGGTTGGTGTTACAGTGTCTCATTAGTGGAGAAGCACATGAGACGGGATGGCCTGCCCATCTTCTCAAAAGGGCACATAACTGCATTAAAGGTCAAATAAAGCACCAGAGAAAATGAAGGCTTTTTGATAGTATTGTGCATTATGTGACTGGATGTGTGTGTATGTCTTTCTGTGTGTGTGTTTGTGTTTTCTGCCTGCATGCCTGTGTGCGCAGTGTTTTTTCAGTGTGGTCTAATGAGGTCGATGTCAAGCTGCTGATGCGCTGCCTGGGTGGTCATTACGGTTGACATTTAAACCACTTTAAAAAAAAATAACTTTCCCGGTGAAGAGGCCGCCAGTGTGGCCGCATCATTCTCTTACCAAAATGTCTTAATGCTCTCCAGCCTAACGCCAAGCTGTTGTGATTCTCTCTGTCGCAGGATTTTCTGCGAGAATAAGCACAGCTTTCTGCAGGACTGCGAAGACGACGGCGAGACGGCCGCAGGGGGGAGATTGCTCCATTTGCTGCAGGTTTATTATTTCATTACGAATACTGACCTTGACCCAACGTGCCACTCTTTCAGCTGAATACTAAACATTGGTCAAAAGGGAAGAAGCAAAAAAACTCATGAACGAGTCGGCGCACATAAAGCTTTGGCCCAGAATGTAGATTACAAATGGTGAAATTCAGTAGCTGCGTCCAACTTTCTTTTGGCTTCTGTGTCCTCAATTGATTGTCTGTTCTAAGCTGCCTTGTTCATTTTCACAGCATAATTTGGCTGCTGTGACTTTTAAACTTGGATTGTTATGAGAAAGGAGCTTTCCTCAGACTCTGACAAGGGACTTCAGCATTTTACTTTCTGCGGCAGTTTAGTCATAAAACAAACACATGTTTTTTTGTATGCGATCTTCAACTATATGTTGTATGAAATAGACCAACGTGGTCCCAGTCATGCACAAAAACTTCAGACAGTCCATGTTTTATTGCAAATATTAAAAAATTCTGGCCCTCAATGCACCACCTGTCTGCAAGCCTGCTCAGATTTTTGGACAAACATTTTGCTGCATCTTAACGTTTCAGCGGTGCTGGAATTTTTGAAAATGTGGTGACACATGAATTAACAGTCTTAAATCATTCCCTGTCGGTACAGAATGGTTTAGTCTCTTCGTCATTATGTCTGCGATCAGGTAAAAGTCAAAGTCAAAGTCAGCTTTATTGTCAATTCTGCAGTATGTACAGGACAAACAGAGAATCGAAATTGCGTTACTCTTCAACCCTTTGTGACAGAACATATATTAGAAAAGAGATAAATAAAAAACTGTACAATCTAAATAAAAACTGTACAAACTAAGTAAAAATTGTACAAACTAAACAATGAAACATTGAGAATGTAATAGTGCAAATGTAAACGGTAGTGCAAAAGGAATTAGCTTAACAACTGGTGGTGAATAAAGTGACAGTGTGTTGTTTTCCTGAGGGGGGGGTTCACATCAGTGAGAGTTTGTAGAGTCCAGGGTGTATACATGTGTGTGTGTGTGTGTGTGTGTGTGTGAGAGAGTGTGTGTGGTGGGGGCATATCAGAGTCCAGAGTGTGTGTGTGTGGTGGGGGGCATTTAGAGTCCAGGGTGTGTGTGTGTGTGTGTGTGTGTGGTGGTGGTGGTGGGGGTATTTCAGTGTCCAGCCAGGGAGTGAGTGAGTGAGTGTGTGTGTGTGTGTGTGTCTGTGTGTGTGTGTGTTGGGGGGGAAGTTATAGTCCAGGTTGAGTGTTTGTGTGGAGGAGGGGGAGGGCAGGGAGAGAGTTCAGCATCCTGACAGCCTGGTGGACGAAGCTGTCCCGCAGTCTGCTGGTCTTGGCCCGCAGACTCTGCAGTCTCCTCCCTGATGGCAGCAGGCTGAAGAGGCTGTGTGACGGGTGGGTGGGGTCTCTCGCAATGCAGAGGGCTTTGCGAGTGAGGCGGGAGGTGTAGAGGTCGTGGAGGGAGGGGAGAGAAGCACCAACGATCTTCTCAGCTGCTCTCACGATGCGCTGGAGGTTCTTCCTGCAGGACGTGGAGCAGGCGCCATACCACACGGTGATGCTGCTGGTCAGGACGCTCTCAATGGTGCCTCTGTAGAAGGTGTGCATGATGGGGGCCGGGGCTCTAGCTTTCCTCAGTTTGCGGAGGAAGTAGAGGTGCTGGTTCGCTTTCTTGGCCAGTGATGTGGTGTTGGTGGTCCAGGAGAAGTCCTCAGTGACGTGCACACCCAGAAATTTGGTGCTGCTTACCCTCTCCACCGTAGCACCATTGATGGTAAGGGGGGCATACTGGGGGCGTCTTCTCCTGAAGTCCACAACAATCTCCTTCGTCTTCTCCACATTCAGAGAGAGATTGTTGTGTTCACACCACGAGGCCAGGCGGCTCACCTCGCTCCTGTAGTCCGCCTCGTCGTCGTTGCTGATGAGACCCACCACAGTTGTGTCATCAGCGAACTTGACGAGGAGGTTGGAGCTGTGGGACGGTGTGCAGTCGTGGGTCAGCAGGGTGAAGAGGAGGGGGCTCAGCACACATCCTTGGGGGGCCCCCGTGTTCAGTGTGGTGGTGCTGGATGTGTTCCTGCCGACCCGAACTGCCTGAGGTCTCCCAGTCAGGAAGTCCAGCAGCCAGTTGCACAGGGAGGTGTTTAGTCCCAGCTGGTCCAGTTTTGTGATGAGCTGTTGTGGGATGATTGTGTTGAATGCTGAGCTGAAGTCTATGAACAGCATTCTGACGTAAGAGTCTTTTTACAGTGCATTATAAAGAGTAGTATAGAATATGGTGTGGACCGTTAGTGTGCAGTGTAGAAGTGAGACACAGCCATTCTAGCGGCTCTGTGAGGATGCTCATTCGAGCTAAATGCTAACATCGGTATGCCAACATGACATGTTCATAATGACAATGCTAACATGCGGCTGATGTAATGTTTAACACATTCACCATCTTAGTTCAGCATGTCGGCGTGCCAGCATTTGCTAATTAGCTCTGAGCGGAGAGGACAGCTGATGCTGACGAGAATCATTAAAGACAGACAGGAGCAGCAAATTCGGCAAATGTCTTCAAAAATGCCTCAAATCAGAACTGTTGCCAGTTCATTTTCTGATTGACTGCGTAGTCAACTAATTGTTTCAGTCCCACGAGAAAGTGTTCCTTCTGCCGGTGACTGGGCTTGTACCAGTGTGCAGAAAAAAAAGCAGAACTTAGTCATTATATCACGACAGCGCCGCCAGATATTAATAGTTCACAATAGTAATTTCACACAGTTATTAATCTTTTCATTTCACATATCAACGAGGCACTTGTCACTAGCTTGTGCTGTCAGATGGCACCATGATTCACACACACACCCACATAACGCTCAAATGTGCAGTTGTCCACACATTGTTCCCCCTGATACTGAATAAAGGCCAGTGAACGGGCTGCGACAAAAGAAAGTTTGCTGTAATCAGAGCTCAGCAGTGACTTGTAGTAGTTCTGTCATATTCATTACCAGCAGGTGCCGAGTCGCGTTAGAGCTTTTCAGATGAGATCCATGACTCATGACAAAGTTCATACTCATTCATAAGATGACGGCAGTCGTCTTTGCCAGTGTGACCCTGTGAGAGGGCTGAACGGGTGTGTCGTATGCCTGAAACTGTGATCTGCTGCACCGAACTCTGATGAATCAAGCTGTTTTTGACTAATATTCTGTTACCTTCCAAAACAGTCAGCCACTTGAAGATCACGTCACTCCGCACAAACAGCCTTGGCTCTAAATTACCATTTAAATGAATGAAAAAAAGTCTACAAACATATGTTGGAGCATTGTAAGTACTTCCTCTGGAAGCTTATCAAACAACATGCATCTATTTTTAAAATCTATTTTTAATGCTTCCTGGTGAGACCTCTTAATGCCAGAACACTGAACTGGCATGTGTCACAACTGTTCACATTAAAGGAGATCTAATAAATATTTTAGATTAACAATGAGTCAGACGACTGTATAATGTGAAAGGTGTCACCTGTGGTGATGAGCCCACGCAATAATTATCACCCAACTCCCGAAGCTCAAGGGATGGTTATAGTGTCTCTCAGTTCATTGTTTGGATTTTGCTGTGACACCTGAAGCGACTAGCCAGTAAACAGATTTGAGCATTCAGCAGGTAAAGACGAAGATATGTCCATCAGGTTGGTGGAGACCAAAACAGAGCTATAAAGAGAGTGAATGTTAGTGAGGTTGCCACAAACATGGATCCAAATGAATGCTATTGTTTGCTGTATTTTGGCTGGATGTTTAAAAGGCAACATTTAACTAACACAAACAAATTGTTTTTACTGACATCAGTTTTCTGAACTGTTTCCGAGTGCATGTTTTAATCTCTTTTATACAATCGTGTTACCAAAGTGGTGAACCTCGCTTCATCCTCGCTTGTGAACGACTGAGCCTTTCCAGAACGCTCCTTTCATACCCAATCATGATACTATCACCTGTTACCAATCAGCCTGTTTACCTGTGGAATGATCCAAACAGGTGTTTTTGGAGCGTTCCACATCTTTCTCAGTGTTTAGTTGCTCCTGTCCCAACTTGTTTGAAACGTGTTGCTGCATCAAGTGTGTGTTACTGTTTCTTGTGCCCCCAGGTGGCCAAAAAATCCATTATTGCAGGTTTGTATTACTATTTTTAGATTTCTGAGAAAAATCGGTGCTTCTCAAAATAAAAATAATAAACCCAGTCAGTACATTTATTAACAGTTGAATGTAAACTCAGCAGCTTTCTTTTATACTTGCTTTTCTTAACCCATGTGAACTCAGACAAGAGCAGATCAAAAGACGTTATCTCAGGTCACTTCCTGCAGCTGACCTACTGTAAATGGAGTGATAGCATCAGGTCCACTGTTCTGCTCATCCTGAGCAGCGCGCTGATTAATCTTCTACTTGTCACACTCTCAGCGTACTGAGCAATTTACATGAAGAGCTTTCTCCGTAATCTATTCGTCTCTAATCTCATTCCTCTCCACAAGCCTTTGCTCCCATTTCCTCAATTAGATTTGTGCTTTCTGCCAGTAAATGTGGAAGTATGAGGTGATGAATAAAAAAAAAAAAGGAGGATTTGATTAATCGTGTCAGCAGCCAGATGTGGATGAGTCCCCTCAGATGCACTTTTTGTGTGTGTTGCAGTGCAGAGCCAAACTCTGCTCTTTATGTCAAACAAATAGGATTTAATTTTGGGGGAATTCTTGCATTTGCAATTTGCTATCGGCTTGATGAGAAAATTGATGTCAGTTTAATCTCTGTGGGTTCAGAAGAGAAATGGAGGACAGGTTGTAAGCTTCGCTCATCTAGTAAAAGTAAAACAATTTTTTTATAATAATACATTATTTCCTATTGGCTATAAAACTAGTCAACAGTGGGTTTTCATGACGAAATTTTATAAGTACTCACTGTTGTTGGTCAAAAAATGGCAGCAATGCTTAAGCTACAGCTGCTTATTAAACAACATTTTACACATGTTGAATACATACAACATGTAGAGAAGGCAGCTCCTGAAGTAGTGGAACACACCTTTGGCAGCACTAGGCTAACTGTTCCCCGCCTTTAACTGCATTAACTGATATTTTGACCAACAGGGGGCAGCGCAAACAGCATACAACTGAGAGGAACAGTAGATTTGGATGATAGTTATCTGTGAGTTTGTACATAGGAGTGACTTCTTTCTTGTACAAAACATGATTTGATTCATTGTAAATATAAAAATATTTATTATAGCAGCTTTAATTCTATTTTTTAAGCTATTGTTTTAAATTGGCTTTTCATGCACAGCTCTTAAATTTCTTTATTGCTGTTTTTGTATTGTTTTTTTTATATATATTTTATGTTATTTTGTGGTTATTTATATCTTTTGTATACTGCGTTCGTTGATTAGGATGGGGTGCTGTAATCTCCATAATTTTTTGGATGAATGAATCAAATCTTGAACCTTCCAGTTTTTGTGATAACCTTAGCAAAACATCTCCTGGGACTAGACGCACAAATGTGAAAATAAAATAAGTTTTCTCATCTAACTCAGCGGAAGACAAAAACAGGGAAATATCCCCACTTTTTTCGGCTTTTGCCTTAATTTGAAAGTGCAGCAGGAGAGAGACAGATAGGAGGTCAGAGAGTGGGGATGACATGCAGCAAAGTGTTGGAACTACACCCGGGCCACCGTGGTAAGGCCTCAGCCTCACTACATGGGGCACACTCAACCAAGTGAGCCGTCCCTGAAATGTCCTCACATTTCGAAGTGACAGGCCATCAGCTTTCGACTGACAGCTGATGGCCCGAGCCTGATACGCTTCATGACGATTCATCCATCATATCGCATCTGCTGTGAAACATGTGGCTGCTTGAAAATGTCTGCCGGTATTGGATTTGACTCTTGCCCAGCTCTCTCGAATTCACACTCATTTCACATGTGCCATGTGCTTGTCTCTCGCCACAGATCCTGGACGTGCGGAATGTCATGGTGGTCGTATCTCGATGGTATGGAGGTATTTTACTGGGTCCTGACCGCTTCAAGCACATCAACAACTGTGCTAGAAACATCCTGGTAGAGGAGGGATACACTGCCTCCACGGTGAGACACTCCGAGCCTCTTACGAATCATTCTGTCATCTTCCAGTGACACATCATCAGTCAAATTTTACTTTCCTGTCAGTTTTCTGATGCTGGGAAACACCTGCTGTCTTGTACTTTAATTGACTGTTACCCTGATGTTCGTGCAATTATCTGAAAACAAATGGATGAGATTTTTTTCCGGTTTGACGGCCGAAGCTGTCCGAGACTCAGAGGGGAAAAGTTCTTTCAACACCATCAGAGTGTGGTTACATCTTATAGTGCACATACAGTAGATTTATCAGAATAATATAGAGAAGCTGTTCTGCTTGCTGTGTGTTTCCACACTTACTCCTCAGTAGCCGTCACATTAGGGATATTGGTTCATTTGAAGTGTCTGGTCGGCACATTTTCTGGAGATCAAACACTCTCTCCTCGCTCTCAGCAGCCTGAAGTTAGGTCCAGTCTGCTTTGAAGTCGTCTTTGTGTTGTGCGAAGTTATTCCATTGATAACACGATTGACCTTTGAGCTGCTGCCACACATAGATTAAAGGTACAGCGAGCCCACTCTCAAAAGTAAGCTACTTCAAAACCCCATCAACTCACTGTACAAATCAGGACTTGATTTCATTCCCATTCTGACAGCAAAGCCTCACTCCCACTATACGTGCAGCCCGGACTCCTGGATGAAAACTAATTAGAGGCCAGTGTCTGTGGACGGAGGGACTTCAGACCTCTGTAGAGTAGCTTGTCTCCAGTTCATGATGTGTAATCACATTTTCTGTCATTAAATCTTAAACTTGTGTGAGAATAATATTACAGCAGGGCAAACAGTATGATCCATATGAGCAGGAATATTTAACCCTCCAATAAGCTCAGTCATAACTGCCAAACAGACATTAAACAATCGTTAACACAGAGGCTTAGCACGTCGGAGCTGATTGCTACTTACTTCGAGGGGGTTTATTCAACAATAATGATGCATTGTGTTTCAGACATTGCAGATGTCCATCACTTCTGTCCTCAGAATCAACAGCTGTCATTACTTTCTCTGAGTGTTTGTTCTCCACAAAGTCCACCATCAGAAAACACCGAACTTACAGAATGAAAGCTGCAAGGTGGAGACAAAAGAGTGTAAAATCTGCACAAATGCACCTGAGGATCTGATGTGCAGCGTAACTCTCACCACTGGAGCTTTGTCCCCCACAGAGACTGTTATTTACTATTTAAAATGAAGAGACATGCTATTTCCTCTTTGCCATTCATTTGATTTGTCTAGCTGAATCAAAGGCAGTCACATCAGGATGTATGAACACAACAGAATAATGTGTCCACAAAGATTTTTTAAGTTTTTTTTTTTTAAAGTTTATTTACTTTATTGATCCCAAGACTGGGAAATTATTCTCTGCTTTTGACCATCACTGGGGAAACACACACACATGCAACATGCACCATGCAGTGAAACACACACAGGAGCAGTGGGCTGCAATCAAGCGCCTGGGGCACATATTGGGGGGGTTAAGTGCCTTGCTCAAGGGCACATCAGCCGGCTAATGGAGGGGAAGGGGAATGCTCCACCACACCCACATTTTTTCTGCCGGTCGATCGAACCGGCGATCTTCCGACCACAAGCTTCTCCAACCTCTAGGCCACGGCTGCCCCAAAAAGAGTAAAATAATATTTTCACTGGCCATCAGGGGGCGCTGCAGCCCCCATGCAAGAGAGGATCAACAAAGTTATTACATGTCATTCAAAGGGGGACATGAAAGTCTGAACCTAATTTTTTGCCATCTGTTTAACAGTTGCTGCAACATTTCACAAATAAGATGCATGGAAATCCATCCAATACTTGATCTTTTCCAAAGAATTTTTTGGCAGGGACATTTTCTTTGCCTTTTATGGACAGCTAACAATAGAAAAATGGCCAACAGTAAGGGGAGAGATATGAGAAGTAACAAGCAACAGGGACACAGGCCTGGGACTTTGTGGTTGTGGTTCATGATCTGTTCTTTAGCCCTAGTCAATCCTACAGATTTCAGTGAAATGATGGACAGACCGGCAGACTGATATCGACATGCCTGATACAATGCTGCTAACTAAGATATGATAGTGATTAAAATCACTGAGCAAGCATATATAGGGAAACAAAGTAGGACCCAGAATTGATCCTTGAGGTACACCAGTTAATCTGTGAAGAGATGTTGTTGATGGAAACCCAGAACTTTCTATTCTCCAAATAAGAAACAAAAGATTTGAGGTCAGTTTCTGAAATTTATTGCTAAATTAAATTATTATTTAGAACTAAAAGCAGTAACGTTTCGCCTCTCATCCGAGCAGGCTTCATCAGTTCGTACGCAACCAGACTAGATAGGACAGCTCTAGTCCAATGCAATGATGTTAGGTTCAGTTCGTTCCAGTTGCGAACGATTGAATGCCCCAAAGCTTACAATGACCTGGATGAATGAGAATATTCACAGGCAAAAGCAGTAACAAAGCTACATCTTGTTGGCTGAAAC
Source organism: Chelmon rostratus (assembly GCF_017976325.1). Classification (NCBI taxonomy): domain Eukaryota; kingdom Metazoa; phylum Chordata; class Actinopteri; order Chaetodontiformes; family Chaetodontidae; genus Chelmon; species Chelmon rostratus. The sequence continues at coordinate 24,620,417 of NC_055661.1, forward strand.
TGCAGGAAACGGGAGGATCATTTTTAATGGTAATTGGGGTTACAAATATAGAGGATTGGAGTGGCTAACCCACTGCGAACACTGTGTGAGATATTAATGGGCTGCATGCATATTCAGTTTTTCACATTTACACTCTGCTCTATGCAACAGAATGATCATTCATCATTTTTTTTGGTTCAAGCTGTTTAACCGTTGGGAGATCTACAAGTTGGCAGCCTGGATTGTCAGAGCAATAATTAGTGGAGGATGTTTTATAAGCTTAAGAATGCAATGTTTAGTTTGATGCAATTATTGGAATACATTAAAACAGTATGGTGCATGCCAATCAGCTCAATGTAATTTGCACATTTCAGTAAGGCAGAGAAACACAGCAGGAGTTCAGGCGAGATGTCTGGCAGAAGTTGAGTCATGAGCTTTAAAACAGCACTCAAATAATAAAGATGGAAAAAGCTTTGGTGCCATTAAGCGGAGTGCTAATGTAAGATAATCATTATTGTGGTCATTCTCTAATCCTTTCCCCATGTTTCACAGGATGAGGCCAGCAAATCAGGAGCGAAGACCAAAAGGCCAAAAAGCAAGAAGACAAAGTGAATTTTGAAAGAGAAAAAGACTTTTGATCAACACATTTTCACTGTATTCTGAAAAGGTTGTTTTTATTCACGTGTGTCTTAATGCAGACAAACTGTGATTTCTTGCAATTAAAATAACTTATTCTAAACGATTACAACATTAAAAGGTCTGTGTTATGAAATTGCTATTTCAGCCGAGCTCTGGAATTGATATAGCATCAGTTTGAGTGAGAAACCTTGAAATGAGATGTTTACAGCACAATATATTTTCATTAAAATGATCAAACCAAGAGATTTGGGCAGAAAATATGACCTCAGCATAATGTGGTGTTTCTTTATATCCATCAGTCCCACACTAGTTATTACAAAAGAACAGAATCATTACACACTTCAGTGAACGATTTTGTTCAGGAGAACAAACCCATTTTTTTTCCCACCATTCATTGTGAATTTTAATGCTCCGTTCTGTCTCCATATTGATGCACAAATTCCCGCACTTGTAAGCGCAAATTCAGCTTTCGGCCAAATCCACGTGTGAATGAATTCATACACAATTCATTCAGCGTTTCCTCGAAATATGATCAGACATCGCTGCTCAACAAAATCAAGTTTACTGAGTTTCCCTCACACAAACGCTCTCACACCCACTCAAATAATTCACATGTCCGTTCTCCCCCATGTGTTTGACATCCACTTGAAGTCTGCTACATATTCAGTTTTTCACATTTGTGTGTTTTCTCAGCGTTTACCTCACACTGGCGCCGGTGGGATTTTGCCTCACCTCTCCATTTTGGTGTCACTTGATCCCAGGAAAGACACAGTCTGCATATTAACCACTCCTGGGTTGGCTTCAGGAGGGAGAGGGCTGCTGTCTAAAAATACCCGCGGCTCATCTGTACAGTTTGGTTTCCACAATCACAACCCGGCTTTTCCCGTGGAAAAAAAGTTGACTTTTATCTGCGTTCAGTATCTCGAGGGAATAAAACTGATAGCTTGATCCAGAGAGGACATTTAATTTGAATGAGAACACAAATGACAGACAATAGACTGAGATTTCCTCCGTGTCTGTGTGTACTAAGGCTGCCTGCTCATTTCAGCCAGCGAGAATAATTACAGCTAATTCACTTAGAGAGTTGTTTCTCCCTGACAAGCTATCATCACGCTGAACCCATCATCTCAGCCCTTAATCATGTTTTTTAGAGGCTTGCAAAGAACTCATGGAGCTAAATTCATACTCGAGGCTGAGGAGAATAATTAGCCCACTTCAGAGATTTCAGATTTCATCCATACAGTTTTTCCTGCTGTTGATTGTTACAACACACCATGGGAGAACTTTGGTGGAGCCTCATACGTATACATATGAGTATGGACGCCCAAAGTGTTAGAGTACTACTGTTACTGATAATATTAATAGTAATAATGCTAATAAAAGCTCACATCAACTATAAAATATCTAAATAAATGTAAACCAGTGAATTGTGAACTATGAAAAATTATTAAAACTCATTATTATAATGCTAACCCTTTATCAGAATTTTAAGTTTATTACGGAAATCATAAAATTGCCATTTTTCAGAAGTCCATATTTCCCCCCAATGACTTTCATTCCATGTCACTTATTATTGATGTAGTCTCTTTTCATAACATCACATTTTATGCCAGTTGTGCTGTCACCCCTCGCCTGTCAGCCAATCACGTGTCCCCTCAGCCTCTTTTAAGTTAGCAAGTTCAGCTGCGGCTAAATTTAGCCACTTAGAGCTCGTTAGCCCGAGTAATATCAAAGTCAAAGTGATTCTGAATCAGCCAACCAGCTGCTGCTGTAAATAAACATAAAAAGCAGTACAGACAGCAACTGACATCTCTTTTTATTTAGCTTACCAAGGCTACACATGCTACCTACTGGGTAACTAGTTAGCCAATGTTAGCGGCAGCGCCTAATTGGCTGTTTCAGAGTTACCTCGGTAGTGTTTTAATTTTTAAGATATTGTTTTAGAGAAAGTAACAGACGTCTGTCAAGATAAAAAGAAATGGCCGAGATCTTTGTGGTCGCTTTAGCTAATAGGAGCTAGTTAGCAGTTAGCATGTGATTGGCTGAAAGGTGAAGGGACAGATTTACTCCACTCTCATGATAAGATAAATAATAAATAATGAAAAAATTCTATAATGATTTAAAAGTTAATTTAAGTAAAATTTTGTAATAATAGAAATAAGAATGATAATCACAATTTATAATAATGAGTTGAGCTTTCATAATCTCTTAAATTATTATTTGAATCATTCATATGTTTTGCACATATTCTTGCATATTTCAAATGTACCTCTAATACTGAACATTCCCTAAATAACTGGAATGTGTTAATTGGTTAACTATGGGCTATATATAACCTTGGAGAAGAAGCAAAGGAACAAGAGAATGGTAATTCGTCATGTTTTCTGTCCTGTCAGGACACAGAACTCTGAATCACTTGACTGAATGGCTGAACTTGATGCTTGGTGTAAATATCTATCTGCTACTGATGACTGGCTCCTTGCAGACATCCTGCTGCCTCTGTCTGCTTCATGGGTCTGGACCACTTCACTTTTTGATTGCAGACTTCAGCCTTTGATCAGTTGCTGGGCGGACAAAGAAGCAAAATGTCAAGTGCGCAGAAGTCACCTGAGTAAGACCGGAATTTGTGTTGCCTCCAAAATAAAAGCGTAAGCATTTGGCACCTCTTTGTCTCTCACGAAACACGCATGCGGGAAGTTTTGAGCGATTTTTCTGTAACAAATAGTACAATATTATAGTTTCATATGGCCTTGTGCGGATTATAGAAATTCCAATTGTCAATTTCATTTTGGCTGCCTTTTATCTGGCATACTTGGTTTAAATATCACGTTTAGTGAAGGACTGGATCGAGGAAACAGTCAATGTAATTTAACACGGTAAAATTGCTCAGAAAATGCATATTAAAAAAATTACGATGGCCTTTACGCTTGCCAAACCGTTGCAGTCATAAGTTTATTTTGAAAGTATTACCGGATATAGCACTTATTTTCCACTCGGGCAGCCTTGACATCGGTAACAAAAGCAGCTGAGCGCTCCGCGGTACTCGCACATCCAGCACTGTTAATGAACCAGCTGATCTGAGAGCGGAGGGAGCACCCACGGGATCTACTATTATTAACCTATAATAATTAAAAAAACAACAACAACAAGCTTTATTGAAACTTGTGTCTCTCCTAATCACAGAACTCCGCTGCGAAAAATGGAAGATTTGGGAAAAGTCTTTTCATTAAGTCACAGGTCCGCAGTCATGTTTGACTCCTGGCTAAAGTGGAGCGGAGCGTTTGGCCGCGTAATTGCGCTTGTTCTTTGTTCCAGTGCGTGAAATGAAAAAGGTGTGCAATGATTGCGGCTCTGAATTAGATATGGGCGCGCATATTCTGGAGTCCAACTCCAGCGGCAACTTGACTCCTGCGGTGTCCGAGGCTGGGACTGTCCTCCCGGGCTACCTGGCGGTGATCTTATCGGTCCTCATGGTGACTCTGGTTGTCGTTGTGGTGGCTGGAAACGCGCTGGTCATCATGGCTTTCATTGTGGATAAAACCCTGAGAAATCAAAGCAACTACTTCTTCCTGAACCTTGCTATATCAGATTTTCTCGTGGGTGAGTTGGAGCCTCTTCTTCTCCTCTGTGTCTCCCCTGTTCGCTTAAATTCGTCTCTTTCAAGTCTTTTGTTCCTCCCTTTGAATGAAACACCAATAAAAGGCTCTTCGCGCACGACGCAAACACATTGTAATTTCCCTTCTATGTAATAACAGTGAGTCACTGGTGTTCAATGGCGAGTTTATGGTGACCTTACCGTCCTTTCTGCTTCATTCATGTGTAACATTACTATGGAGTGCTGTGTGTGTATATATATATATGTATATATATATATACTATATGTATAGCATTCACCCCCCTCTCATTGTGCTGCTCTTACCTGCAGCAATACTCATCTCTGCAGGGGTTTGTGTTGGTGGCAAGCACTAACCGGTCATTTGATTGTCACATGCAAAGGGTCTCACATCCAGACTGTCAGGAGGTCTGGAGCGGTGTGAATGTTAATATGGTAACTGACGGGGTGTGTGTGTGTGCCTGTTCCAGGTGCCTTCTGCATCCCGGTGTACATCCCGTACAATCTGACAGGCCGGTGGATGCTGGGTAAAGGTCTCTGCAAGGTGTGGCTGGTCATGGACTACCTGCTCTGCACCGCCTCAGTCTTCAACATTGTCCTCATTAGTTATGACCGCTTCCTGTCAGTCACAAGAGCAGTAAGTACACGCTGTGGAGGTGCTCGTTACCGTACACACACACACACACACGTAGCTGGCATACTACCACAGGCAATTCCAAGATGTGTCACGCTCTGGGGCAGTTTGCTCTGCAGGGAGAAGTCATTGGCATTCACAGCTTTATTCCTTTACAATGCTGTCTGGCTTTAATCTATAATTTTGCCCAATCAATTTGAACACAGAGCGAGGATTGTCTGGCTAAATTGGTGGGTAAATATTTTAAATTCGAACATTAGCAGTCAACTCAGAAGTCTGCGTTATCGTATGACTCAGGGTGCATTTTCTGTCGAGCACCGAGTCGCAGCGAGCATTGAGAGAGCCGAACCCGAACCCGACCTGAGCACTGTTTGTGTTACCCTGTCATGCAGTTGTTCAACCTGCATCCTCTGGTCCACATGTGCTACAAGGCTGAATTCCCAATCTACTTTAAATCATATCTCATCAGAGCCCCACTTGTTTTAAAATTTAAATACCCAACTGCTTCGTTATTATCTGCATTAACGACTAAATTGAAATGCCTCCACACGGTCGATTTCCCTGCCTGTGTTTTCGCTAAAAGAGCTTGAAGGCCCAGATGACATGACCGAACCCAAGACAAACCCAAACATCGTTTCTAAATTTTTGATTGAACCTAGCCTGGCCTGTCAAGCTCAGTTCAGGTATCCACTCTGTAGTCTGTGTTGTGTGTTAATTAATTCATTAATTAATGGATAATTGTATTATCAGGGTAATCTCGGCTGGGAATTTACTTACATTTTTAATATTTTTTAAATCGGTGTGGGATTTGAAAGAAGAGCCCATTTAGGTGGCAGGAAGGGTCTAATGAAACCTCCAGGTCATAAAAATGAAGCCAACAACCGCAGTTCCTGAAATGGCTGGCTCCAAATGTGAGTCAGTTCCCATAGACCCCCATATTAAGATGGTCAACTTTACAGCAGAAATAAGCATTACAGCCTGGTACAACATGAAAAGTGAACTGGGGTGAATTTTTATATAACTAATTTGTTTAAATTGAATTAAGGCTTAAATTTATGCAGCTTTAAGTGACAGCCAGCTGCTAGGTTTCATCAGCCCGGCTCCACCCATGCTCCACCTCTTTGCCCATTTTTGGATTAGCTGGGAGTTTAGTGGAGTCACAATGGCTCCTCAGCAACCTGTGTGTTACATCACAGAGACGACGTCCATGTTTTATATAGTCTATGAATGGAACATGCTACTAAATTGCATTATGGGAAATGTAGGATGTGGGATTGAGATGAGATTCGAGACTAAACTTCAGCATATCGTGCTCTGCTGCACTGATTTTGTTGATTAATTTTTAAAAATATATAACGACTACGTGAGGTGAAATGCTAAATAACTGGAGTGGGCCTTTTAAAGGGGGACAGAACCAACGAGAACAAAAACATTCAGACATTGATTGCACCCTCTAGGCTTCATCAGTGTAAAACTTGCTGTAATCTCATCCAGGATTCGTCATAAAGTGTGAAAAATTTCCTCCCAAATTGAAATCTTACAATCTCCCAGATGGGTCATGTATGCTTGATGAGCAATCTGAAATGTCTCTAAGTTGGATGGTATTGCAGCCTGTGTAATTTTTAATTTACTGAATTTGCTAGAGACCACATTTACTCAAAAATATTTTATTTACCTGCTTCCTAAGCGATGTTTGGTACCAACATCTCTTTGCTCGTGGTTGATGGTTTGATCTCATTAGCTTAGTACAAAATCTTATTTATTAATTCATCTTCAATCCGTCGAGAGCAGGATTTCTCCAATTTATTATGGAAATAGGGAGTCTTTTGCTTTTGTAATGACCACTCGTGACTGGAGCCAGACTCAGTTATTATTTCATCATTTATTGACTGAGAGAAGTAGATTTTTTTAAGTTTCTCTTTAACCACAATCACAGCTGTTGCCACCACAGAGAGATTTGATGGTTTAAGGCAAAGGAAAGATAATCAACAACAACAATGAAAGAGGCAGCAGTAATGCAGCCCTCCTGAATCATAGAGTTTAGTCTTTTAGAGAGGAGGTGAAGTGAAAATGGAGTGAGCGTGAAGAGAATGAGAGACGGGCGACAGCGAGGGAGGAGTGGATCGGGAGAAGCCAGATGTCTCTTTCACACTCTTGTGTTGTATCATTGAATGTGACTCTCAGCCCGACGTTCCTCCCTTTGGCTTCAGTGACACACTGCAGAATAAGGGCCTCATGAGTGGGTTTTATTTACAGCATCTCTCCGCTGCCGCGAGGCAGCACAATACAAACATGGCTTCATCTGAACAAGGCACTCCGAGCGGCAGCAAGTGCGTTTGTCAGCCTGTTTGTGTGTGAGCAGCTGCGGCAGCTTGAGATGTAGCAAACGCTGTTATTTTGCATCACTGTGAGCCGCACATGTGCCTCTCTTTTGATGCAGGTTAAATACAGAGCACAAAGAAACATGACCCGCCTGGCTGTGTTCAAGATGGTGGCGGTGTGGCTGCTGGCCTTCCTCCTCTACGGCCCTGCCATCATCTTCTGGGAGACGATCGTGGGCCAGAGCGTCGTCCCGGCCCACGAGTGCTACGCCGAGTTTTACTTCACCTGGTACTTCCTGCTGAGCGCTTCTACCTTTGAGTTCTTCACCCCGTTTGTGTCCGTGGCCTTCTTCAACTTCAGCATTTACATGAACATCTATCGCAGGAACAAGAACAGGGGCGCCAGCGCCGAGGACGACGCCAAGGCGCAGAGGATCAGTAAGAAGCACAGAGATGGAAAAGGCTGGTCTGTGTTCTTTGTGAAGACTCGGAAGGTGTCGTCCAGCGAGCCTACCGCTATCTCTGCGGTAATCGAGGATGACGATGTCCTGTCCCCTTCCTCCAACGGGGACCCCACCACCAGTCAGATATTCATGCAGAGGGAGAAGTGCTCTCCTAATCGAAAAAACTCCAGGCTGTGTCAGCACACGGCCTCCTGCACTGCGCCCGGCCAGAGGACACATGGATCTCGTCTTTCGCGAGACAAAAAGATCGCCAAGTCTTTAGCCATCATTGTCTGTATTTTTGGGATTTGCTGGGCTCCTTACACTCTACTGATGATTATCCGCGCCGCCTGCAGCGGTGCGTGTGTGGCGAACCACTGGTACGACATCACGTTCTGGCTTCTGTGGTTGAACTCTGCCATCAACCCGTTCTTGTACCCTCTGTGCCACAGCAGCTTTCGAAGGGCTTTCTCGAAGATACTGTGTCCTAAAAGACAATCTGTCCAGCCTCAGATTGAGGCTCAATCCTGTTAGAACTCAATTGCACTTCTGTTCTTTAGGAATGCACTAACTGTTGTAGGTGAAACACTGTAAAAAAAAAAACAAACAAACAAACCTGTTCTTTTACTGTTCTTCCATCAAAAATAAGAGTTGTTGCGAGTTCACATCATATCTGACAGCAATACAGCAAGTCATAACAGTAGTCGTGACAAATGTGTGAGAAAAAAACTCTTATAATATACTTAATGACAGAGTAAAGCAGTGGACTCTCATGGCACCTTTAACAGCAGATATAATTGCCCTTGATTAAAGCGTCCCTAAGAGCCAATGTCATATTTTTCAAATGGTGCACATCTTTATTTCAAAGCGAATGCTAACCCTCAGACAATCTCTCTGTAAGTAGGACAGGAAGGAGTGATGTGGTTTAGCCTCTCTCGCCACTTTCTGTGCTGAAGGCTGATAGAATTTGATGATTTTTTTTTTTTTTGGTCTGAGATATTATACGAGATCTACAGCATAACAAGTTGTTAAATTATGGTTTGTCTGAATGAAAGCGGAGCGGAAGGAGGCGACAGCTTCTGCGAGCATCCAGTTTTTCACAGGCCCGCTGTGTCGAGAAAACCTTTCAACCCATTTCCGTGAGCCTTCAGAAAGACACAAGTTCAAGGTTTTCATCATGCAGCAATAAGATGGAAAAAGTGGCGTCCGCAAAGTCCAAAGCACCTGAAAAGAAGAGAATAACTTGTATTAATTTATGGACCGCTGAGTGAACTTTTACCACGCTGATGTTTTATTTCATTTCATCTGAAAAGTGGGCTGGGAGCAGGAGGAACCAGCTGTTATGTGCCAACACTGAATCTGCACTGTGTTCTCGTTGATGTTACAAATGTACAGCACTATAAGATGAGAGCAGCGTTAAAACTTTTGTACAATAATATCTATGCCAAGCTAGATGGTTGTGCTCTTCAAGTGCAGTATTTATTCAAAGACTTGACTGGTTTATACCACCCAAAATACTTGACCACTTTGTATTTTGGCTATGAATGTGTGTCGGTGTCAGTAGCCAAAGAAAGAATAAAAAGAAAACTGCCTACAGGCTTCATAACTGTACGTTATTGATCAAATCTGAAACACAGGTAGTGTAGACGGACTAGTTCGACATTTCGGGGAGCGTGCCTTTACGCTTCCTCGCTGAGAGTTAGATGAGAACACCACACTTATGTCTTTACTGAAAGTATGAAGCTACAGCCAGCAGCTGTGCATAAAGGCTGGGAAACAGCTACTGTAGCTTGGTTTTGTCTGAAGGTAACAAAATCCACTAAACAGCACCTCTGAAGTTATGTCCACACAGACAAAAGATGCAACAAACTGCAACATGTTTAAAATCTGTGCACTACTTCATAAACATTCAAGAAAAAGGAGAGACACAGGAGGGAAATAACAAAAAGAATTGAAGTTTTTATTTCTGAGTCAGAGGCTGAGCTGATCATAAACACACACACACACACATTTCCACAAGCGCGCCTATCTGGTAAACAGATGTCTGTACAGTCAGTATTCTGGCTGTTTGTGGCAAACAAATATGGTCAACATAAACAGTCCAGTGGTCAAATTTGCATTTCCCAAAATATTGAGCTGCTGTTTAATAATGATTTTTTTTCATCACATTGGCGGAAATGGTCTTCCATAGTTCTGTTAGAGGTGAAAGGTTTGCAGTACTGCAGACTGAGATGAGTTGGTTCATGCATGAGTGGGAGGACAGAATCTCGTTGTGCTGTGTGTGAATGCTGGTTCATGGACACAAAATCTACACAAAGTGTACACAAAAGACTCAACTCTGCAGTCAATGTAAGGAGTTCATATTTTGAAGAATGCTGCCAAGCTTTTATTATCTGATAACAAGTACAAGATAAGTGTCAGGCGTGACAGGACTGCAGGGTTTTGACCTTTGTTACATATTTCCAGCGAAGACGAACAGAAACAAAACACGTCCGGAAAAGCCTCCTCAGGGATTCAAGACTGCCAGGAAACAGCAGTGTCCCTCTGCGCTGTGGGAATTAAGTGGGACGTTGTCGTACTTGAGAGACGAAACAGACCCTTGGAGATTGTTGAACCATGGAATACTGACCCATGGTGCTGAGAGGGAAGTCAAACTGGATGATGATAGCTTTTATTTCGCCCTCCTCCAGCCAATGTTCTTCAACATTATGTCCTGAAAGTCAAGTGTATTAATGAACTCTCCTATAGAAACAGCAGTATAAAAGCATTGCAAAGTTTGTGGGTTTTAACAAGCTCTCAGTAAAGTTTGGACATCAGATTTTCCGCTACTGATAGTGAGTGCAACACACTGCATTAAGTGGCTTTTTTCTTAAGAGAGCCAAAAGATATTTTTGTTGTCATCTGCAGTGGCGAGAACTCTTGAGGATAAATAGATTTTTCGGTCTGTGCGGTGGTGTTATTCTCTCACTGACCCCATTTAATAATAGCGGTTTAAAAGCAGCGGTTGCCGTCGGCACCGGCTGCACAGTTTGTGCCTGTAAAAAAAAAAAAAAAAAAACAGCTGAAAAGTGACAAAGCTTTCCCTAAACGGACGCAAAGAAGGTGAGACACGACTGTCACGCTTGCGCCTCAAAATCCGTTAGAGGGGAAATAGAGTCGAGGAGTGCAAGCGGCTAGCCCCACCCCGCCCCACCCAAAACGGTGACAAAGTCAATTTTGAGGCATTTCTTAAAAGGTCAGCAGAGGATGAGATGAATAGACTGCGGTTCAGGTGACCTCTGCAGAGGCGCAGGTGGACTTGTAAATAGAAAACAAATTGCTCAGCGTGAGTATTGGCATTGTTTCTGTGCACTATGGGAGACCTAAGAACCAATATTCACAGCCTTTCAAAAAGAAAATTGGAAGCGGTTCACATCCTTCTGCTTAACGCTGATCCTGGACACAAATATGGTGACGGTATTGTAATTGTTATTGAAGCGAATATCTGGCGAACACAGGACAAAAAGGTTGGACTGCAGAGTGAAAAGACAGACCTCGGGCTTGGCTGCTGATCGTTCGACAGGGATTCACTTACAGGGAGAGCAAATGCAGCTGCCGCTCACCGGACGAGGCGTGTGTTCGGGGGATGATAAGCTACATGCAGACACAAGTCATTCAGGGAAAACAAAAGAAATACAACCCTCGAGAATGTTTCAGTCGAGAAGCAGAAAAGCGGCGTGTCCTGCTGTTCGCTTTCTTCATTTTAGGGCTACCCGACAGGATGGCGCAACATTCAGAGTGACAATTAATGAGCTACTTTGGAAAGGGCCGGCAGTGTGTTACAGCTGAGAGGAAGATTAATTCTGGGACTGTGGGTGGAAGGTTTGCCCAAGAACATGAAAATAAGAAATCATTTCAGTCAGGATATGAACAATGCAAGGAGTTCATTTAACATTTAATTTCCTACTGTACACTCTACCACAGCAGAGCCTGCAGGAGTTATGAACAAAGACACATCCTGGCAGCCACTGATGATGCTGTTATCAGCTCCCTAGCAGGATTCACACAGCAGAAGAAGAATGGTTTTTATGTAGGTGTATTTTCTACAGCTTCAGAAACTTGATGAAAAACAACAGTGAACGGAGGAAATAGCTCCCTGAAGCTCACCAGTGAGATCAATTTAGAAGAAAAACATCCCATTCTTCTCCGCCAGAGTTCTTAATTAACCCTCGTGCCCTAAACATGAAAAGAAACACTCCACAGAATACTCGTACTGCAATAGATTAATCAGACACGACTTTTCTATCATTAAAGGTCCAGTGTGTAGGGTTTAGTGCCATCTAGTGGCGAGGTTGCACACTGCAACCAGCTGAATACCCCTCTCCTCACTCCTCCTTCTCCAAGAGTGTAGGCGAAACAACCGTGGCTGAAAAGAAGAAAATCTCTCTCGAGTTTGTCCATTCTGGGCTACTGTAGAAACATGGCGGTGCAACATGGCGGACTCTGTGGAGGAGGATCTGCTTCCCCTGTAGATATGAAAAGCTTATTCCAAGATAACCAAAACACAACAATCCATATTTTCAGGTGACTATACACTGATGAAAACATGTTCTATTTCTGCCATATTTTGTCCTAAATCTTACACACTGGTCCTTTCAGCGTTGTATGTCTCTGTTTAACATGTTCATGTTGCAATGGCAAGCTAAGTGAAGGGATACAGACAGGAAACAGCCGAATCATCTTTCCTGGTGGTGGGCAGTTTCTGGGAAATAATTGTTAGAGGTCATGAAACACAGTTGCAATTTTATAACCACTGACATCAAGTAATGATTTGTGTACCTTTCTCGTGTTTTTCTAAGAGTGTACAGCAGTGCTGTGAGGCTGTACTTAGTGCAGCAGCGCTTTGAGCTAAATGCTAACTAAGGCATTTAGCTAAATGCCAAATGCTATCAGCACGCTAACATGCTCACAGAGATGCTACTAACGGCTATACCCGTCATTCTATAGCCGCTGCATGTTAGTATGCTAACATGTACTAATTACCACTATGTACAGTAACAGTTTTTCAGGTATTTGGTCATAAACCAGACCTGATGATAGGACGACAGGAAAAGTGGCATCAGTAGGATGCATCCTCTGGGCACCATGAATGTCCAAATACAAACTTTTATAACACTCTATCCGACAGTTGCAGACCAGACCAACACTGCCATCTTTAAAGGCATGCTGCTAGCGTGCACTCGCCACGTGGTTTCTTACATAGAACCATCGGGGAAGAGGTCCTTGGAAACAGTTTGGAAAGGGGCAAGCACTCAAAAAAAAAAACAAACATGGCAGGTGATTGGACAATCAGATCAATGAATCATAAGACGTAGCAATAGAGTAGTAATTGTAGTAATGGGAAAAGCCTTCAGTGGCGCTCTTTGTTCTCCGACAAACAGTCGCTTCTCTCGCTGTCGTCACATCTAAGCCACGCCCACAGCTGCCAGCAGTTCCTTATAGGACGCTCATTGGTCCAGACGACTGCGGTTCAGCCACAAGCACATAACTGGAAGCCTTGCCACGTGGATTCTCGCCTCTCGCATGAGCTCATGTGATCTTGTTATCTCGCGAACCCGGCCGCTTGGCAAGGTAAGCTAGCATGGCTAAATTCATAGAAGCATGCAGAGCTGCAGTAGTATGTGTAAGACTGAGCAAAGGTGTCCCCCGACCTTCAGTTGTGACAGCTGATGCAAACTGATTGGTGCTCATACAGTATTATTGAAGTATTTGCAGTAAGATGACCTTTCTTGGTGAATGAATATAATCGAGGAAAAGTCAGATTTTGGCATTAAAATTGCCTGCTGCATCTGCAAAGGTTTTCAAGGTACTACATGTTTCTGGCAAGTTTTAATGAATCAGTGTTGCTCTGAGTGCCAGCTACTGTTCCAAAGAAAGAATCATTGGAGGCATTGAAATATGCTTGGAATTACAGTTAGAGCTGAAATATCCACAAATACCTGGAGAGATTTTTTAACTGTTTTTTCCCTCAGAAATGTCAATGTCAAAATGTTGAAGGCAAAAGTTTCAAGCAATTCAAACTACTTCAACTAAAATGTCACCTATCAGATTGGTATTTTAAAGGGCAAAGCAGCTGTTTCATGCTATTAAGCTGTGCCTCAATTCACCAAGACAATTCCATGTCCAGTAACATTACTAGGTCCCTAAAAAAATTAGCTTTTGCACCTCTTATCTCCATCCGTTTGCAATACCTGGGATTTTACACTTCATTGAAAGTCATTTTTTTTCCCAGTGAGGAGATGATTTACAGGGAATAAGGTTTAATGAGTAATTTTGATTTGAGAGCTTGAGCAAGCCAGTCCTCTAATGTAATACTCCTAACGCTCTCTGTTTGCAGTTTCAGAGAGATCCTGTCCCCAAATCGAGATTGAAGCATCGAGGACCACAGATACATGAATAATAAAATAATGAGCATGATCAGGTTGCCAAGCAGTGGGTTTGACAAACAAAGCCTGACACTATAATATTGCTGCTGGTGTCTGTGGCTTTAATATTAAATTTTCGTCCAGTCTGCCCATTCAAGACCAAAGATAACTCTGTACAGAGAAAAACACACAGTTCTTCTGCACGATTGATTTTCTGTATCGCTCTCTTTTTTTGTAATTCAACCAAAAAAAATGTAGTTTTGACATCTTGATTAGACAACCTGTTATTTTTCAAACAGAGCGGTGTATGAATGGACAGGCTTGTGTTTCACTTGCTCCCTGCAGTGCCACTGCTTACACTGTACAGTCTGTAAATATCAGACTTTCATTGAGGCTATTCAAAAATAGACGTTATTATCTTACACTGGTGTTAATTATAATTTTCATTCATCTTTTAGTTATTTAGTGTCTTCATGTGCTAACCTTGTTTCTGCTCACCTTGTTCCTCCCTTTTAGTCACTCTGAAGAGTAATTTGACTAGAAATACTTTCAGAAGTGCATCATAAATTTATCATGCTAATCACATTCATGACTGATTTTAAGTCCAAGGTCTCTAGAAAATGGAAGCTGGATCAACTTGGGGCTCTGCAAGCATTATAGCTACATTTTAAGCCAGTGATTTTTTTCATCAGTGTCATGATAAATGAGTTGTAAAGCAACATTTGTACTAGTGTTTCGCTGAACAGCTCATCCTGTGCAATAATCAAACCATGGCTGCAGCCGTAGCTCATAAAAATTATAAATAGAGTGTGATGAGTTTCACAGAAAAGTAATTTGCCTGACATGAATACACAGAAGGGCGATGACGCACCTATTTCCTCCCTACCTGGCATCTGTCCAGAGAAGTCAAACACCGAGGTGGAGGACGCCCGCTCTGACTTACGGAGCCCCGGAGATGACATGGTAAAAGAAAAATTAAAACATGCGCACAAGATACTAATCCGTTCCCACGAGATACTAATTCGTTCCCTCAAGATAGTAATTCATTCCCTCAAGATAGTAATCCGTTCCCAAAAAATAATAATTTGTGGCCATGAAATAGGTATAATGTGCGCACAGACAGCTCCAGCGCACCCTCTGTGGGGTCAAAGGAAGAGGCATTAGAGGGGCTAAAGCGACCCGATGGACAGGAACAGTCTGATAGAATTTTGTTTTAGGCTCGGAATGAGCTACAAAGACATTCACTCGATTTGCTTACCCAGCTGTCTGTGTGCACATTATACCTATTTCGTGGCCACAAATTAGTATTTTGTGGGAACGGATTACTATCTTGAGGGAACGGATAACTATCTTGAGGGAACGAGTTACTATCTTGAGGGAACGAGTTACTATCTTGTGGGAACGAGTTACTATCTTGTGGGAACGAGTTACTATCTTGAGGTAACGGATTAGTATCTCGTGCACACGTTTAAATTTTTTTTTTTTTTTTTTTTTACCATATAATCTCCGGGGCTCGGTAGTTCTATCTTGAGGGAACGAGTTACTACCTTGAGGGAACGAAATAGTATTTTGTGGGAACAGATTGCTATCTTGTGGGAACAGATTACTATCTTGAGGGAACGAGTTACTATCTTGAGGGAACGAGTTACTATCTTGTGGGAACGAGTTACTATCTTGTGGGAACGAGTTACTATCTTGAGGTAACGGATTAGTATCTCGTGCACACGTTTTAAATTTTTTTTTTTTTTTACCATATAATCTCCGGGGCTCGGTACTGACTGGAACTTTTTTGTCCAATTTACATCAGTTAAATGGTTATTACCTATATTTGGATATTAACAGTGGCTCACATGACTACTTGTATTTGCTCATAGTGATGAACCCACAGAGAATTTTGACCCAAATTTAGCTTTTTCCTTCAGTTTCATGGCTGAGAAGCTTTGTAGGGTGTTTCGTTTACAGGTTGTTCCTGCTGGCCCCAAGACGACAAGAAAAAAAATATTTAAAAAAAATGCTAGCAACTCTTCTTCACACCACCTCGATGTTGTCATTCATTTGTAGTCGTGTTTCTTGTCATCTGGCAAATGTAAGTTTAAAATTGACTCTCTTTTAGCTCTGTCTTTGGTCTCTACCTGCTTAGGAAATATTTGGCTGTTAATGCTAAAGAGCTCCATTGTGTTCCATTATGTTCAGCACGGAGTGGCTACTCATGCCTGTCCGCTGGTTGGCGCTGAGCAGGTAGCAAGTCGCGAGCTGAAGTGCTATAAAGCCGAGGGGAGCAGCAGATTCAGGTGATAATTATCTGTGTGTTCGACACTACGAGCGATACCTCCCACACAACACATTGTCATTTGATACATTCAAATTAGGAAAATATCAATTATAGCCACTTCACAAAATTATTCTATAAATGAAGTAATAACGCAGAGGTTAATTTTTTTTCATTTCACAGCCTTTAAACCACACTTAGACGTACCCTCCACGTTTGTTTTCTTTCAGTCAGCTGAAGTGAAGCCTGAAGCTCTGCTTTACAGCTTTTTTCTAATCATTAAAAACTCAGGAGTGGGCTTAGACTATATTGACTGCTGCGCGAGTGTCTGCCACCAACAAAAACCTTTCAGTGATGATATTTCAGTCGTAATGAGGCTTTGTTCTCTTTCTGTATTAAAGATTTAGGTGTAACTGAACAAAGTTATTCTGAGTTTCGAGGGTGCAGCAGTTCAGAAAGAGAACAGGCAGACATGACGGACACATGCAGTGTTGTCAGCTCCTCTGTGATCTACCGACGTGGATAAATATAACGCATGCAGCTCAGCATCACAGCAGTGCTTAGAGCCCACAGAGACACACAGCTTCCTGTTACTTCACACATGTGCTCACGCATCATCTGCAAGGACTTCATATCAGATGACCGACAGCGGCTTGTGGCTTCTTTGTGTTCCTGCAGCGCTAATGGCCTCGACCCCAAGAACTCTGTGCTCTGATACTGTCCGAAAAAAGGGCTCAGCGTCTAGTCTTGTACTTCTGAGAGAGTGCAACCACAACATCTTAAAGGAGCACAGACACCACCCACTGTGACTTCAGTATTTGCTTGTCTCTTGGCGTGAGGTGACACGGCGAGCACAGCATGTTTACCACACAGCGAGGCCTGTGGAGATACAGTAAATGTCTGCTCCGACTTGTGTGTTGTAATTGAAATGAGGGAACCAGCTGAGCGAGCGGATGCGTCTCGCTGATATAACATCTGCCGCAAGCTGGAACGTGGAAGCCCCAGCGCAGGTAGTCTTCAAAGGAAAAAAAAACAACCATTTAGAATAGAAGAAGAAAAGCACTGTTCCTCAAGGGAATGTATTGATTCCAGAGCCAGCTAGTCGAGGCAGAAATGTTGCTGTTCGGCATGTGGGCAAACATTTTATCAGTAAAGAGCATATTGCAATATCGATGGGTGTTTATCCCCCACATTCTGGCACAAACAACATCAGGCCAGGGATTTCAAACGACTTTTTGTCTCCCGTTTCCCAGAGATTTATTTTGGCTTGAGTGTGTTAAATCAGCCTTCTCGAGAAACTACTACAGCATCAGTTTGACCTTTTCTGTTTTCAGAATTTTTCGTCTTGATAATGTCACCACCTTCCAGCTCACAGAGAAGCCGATTTTTCACATTCTGGTTTGTATCTCAGTCCTCTATCCGCAAGTCCTCGCCTGGGGCACCTGCGGTATGCTGAGACCAGCACAGTATCGCCGGGCGTATCCATCTGTACAAGCTGTAAAACATGCAGCATGATTGGAAATATAATCAAATTGTTCCGCGAGCTTTGTGCAGAAACTAGTTTCATTTCGGAGGCAAATCCTTCCACCCTTTTTTAAATGGTCTTATAGGTGTGACAGTGACACTGCAGCTTCTTTAAACAACACAAACCTCTCTTCAGGAGAGAAACATCTCTTTGCTTTTGTCTGATTTAGTGAATGTCGTGCCTGAGGAGGTGAACAAAAAAATTTTTAATGAAAAACTGAACAACCTTATAAATCCTCACGTCATTTTCTCTGATGTGTACTACAGCGACACAAAACGTACAAATGCTTAGTGGCCGTGTTTTATCACACACCGCTCTGTCTCCACCTTCATTCGCGCTCCCCCGTGCAGTGACTGATATCACGAGACAGCACTGAGGTTTACGAGGATAAGGCTGTCAGCGCCAATATCCAATCAAAATGCCCCAAACGTATAGAGGTTTAAGTGAACAAAGTGCTACTGTGACACACAGAACAAATATCTGGGTCACGACTAAATTGGTTTATTACTCAGGAGGAACATCAGACATGGAGCGTTGGCTTGTTGGCTGTGATAAAAATCAGGCCTGATCGAAGTGCAAGCAACTCGCCTTTTCATATCCTCCTGCAGTCTGCGGCGTCCTGTCACAGGAGATCTACAGGTGATCTCCTCAACTAAGGCACAAACCAGGGACATGTTATCCTGCAGGGGGGGAACCACAGTGCCTTTAAGGCAAAATAAATAAATAAAATACACACAGCCTTCATGTTTTATAATATCTTTTCTCCTGCCCTCCATGACCCACTGATGTGTTTAGATAGATGACGCACATTTTGCTCAACGCTGCAGCAGTATTTCCATCATCATTACATCTCGGCGGTGTTATCCCGCAGGGCGTGAACCAAAGACATTCATTTATCTTAGATTCTGACAGAGAAGGACCAAAGCAGACTTTAAATTAAGTAAAGTTATGTAAATGACCTTATTCAAATGTCTCAGATTGAGTCACTTCAGCATGAGGCACACGTCTTACACACATGAAAGTACCACAACAATATCTAAAAAAGAAAAGAAAAAGCCTTCAGCATGTAAAAGAGTTACAACGCCTTGATGATCAGCGCCAGAGTCACTTTATGCCAGTAGAAATCACCGAGGGCGCAGTGATCATGAATGTCTTGGCAGCATAATGTAACCATTCAACCTTTAACCCTGTTTGTCATCGGCCTTTGACAGCTCGTCCAATCAGGTGACAGCTGACCAGGAAGTGCAGAAAGTGTCTCTCAGGCCTTGACTACATATTTAGGCCTGCAGATAATTTCCTAAATGGATGTTTTTCCCTATATTAAAAAAAAAAAAATCTGTCCACATGATTTTTTTCATTTTCCTAAATATCTCCGTGCACACAGGAATGCAAAACTCAAAACTCAAAAAAGCATGCTAGGGGTGGCGATAAAGCCTACGCCACATACATCAAACACCAGAAAGGAACACGAGCGAGAGCAGTGCGCTTATTCTGTTCAAATAAAATGATCCAAAACTGTAGGTAACCACTAAGTTGTAAATTTATAATGCTAGCTAAACACAAGCTGACTGGTAGTCCGCCATGTTGTTTCAGGTGCGTGCTCATTACACAAAACAACAATATGCTTGCTTGAAACGAGGCAATGAAGTCATCATTTCCTCAAATGCTCAAAGACACCAGAGCTGTGAAAATTGCATGAAATGAAAATGCATGCTGTGAAAAATGCAAAAAAAAAAAAAATCCGTTTTAGTGACCTGAAGTGTTCTAAAACGCAGAGAAAAATTTCGTTGTGCCAAATTTCCATATACGTGTGGGCAAGACCTACGTTTTAAAGGGACATACATATATGGGACACATATCAGTTCTTGTTAATGAAATATAGAAATTATGTGAATGAATTTTGCCACCTGTAAAACTGATACACACACAGGCCACAAACAAGGCTCTCCATCATGATGCCATCGCTGGGTTCAGCATGACAGAAGCCAGTTATTGTCAACAAAGGCTGCTTTGAGTTTCAGGAACAACAATTGAAAAGTGAAATTCATTATGTGAAACATCAAACTCAAACGTTAAGTCTCCACACGGGAAGCCACTCACATTAATCAGCAGGTCTGACACACATAACAGCTTAATTACCTCTGCACAGGAGAGGCGTCTACTCAACAGATGTCAGTGACATTTCCTGGGAGGTTAGGCAATGGGCCAAAAGAGCTTAGTAGTCGTTAGAGTAGTTTTTGGTGTGAACGGCGCCACCATGTGGCATATTCGAATGTGCTGAACTTCAAGGTGTAGAAGCTAAAAACTTTTCTTCCTGGGTCCAAAACTCAGATTTCCGTCTCTTTTGAATAATTTGCTCACTTTAATTTCATCCAAAGCTCATCATGTTTGATTTAATAATAATATAATATGTTTGGTTGATCCCAGTTTCTTGTGGGCATGAACTATTTGTCATACAAAGTCATAAATCCTTACTGAATTGTGCAAATGCAACCAAATTTAGTAGAATCGTGTTCAAAGAAAGTATAATGTGGTGCTTCGGTATGATTTTAAATGGCTGTAACTCAGTGGTCATGTGTGAAATTTTATGAAATTTTTGTTTTTTTATGTATATTTGATACAGATCTAAATTTTCTTTTAATCTCACCAACAAATTTAGAGGATTCTTGTTGAAGCGGTTCATTCTCTGAGTGCTTTTAAAGCTTAATGATATGCAGCACATTTGCTTTTACCTTTGAAGCTCCTGTGCTCAGGTTTCTTGCTTCTTCTCTTGTGTTGCCCACATCCTGCCTGGCCATCAGATGTGAAATATTGGTGACCCATATTAACAGGGGCTATACACTCAATATTTGAGGCATCGTATAATGTGGCAGGAACACCTGAAAAATACAACCCTGATTCCAAAAATGTTGTGACACGGCGTAAAATAGAAATGAAAAATAAAATCCCTTTTTGACATATACAGAATAAGATTCAAGATTCAAGATTCAAGAGTCTTTATTGTCATTGCACATGTCAATGAAATTTTCATTGCAACCCCCATGTTAGATGGTAAGAAAGATAAGACTAGAAAGAGTGAATAAAATTAAGATAACTACAATAAAATAAAATAAACCAACATGCAATAAAAAAAAATATTCGTGAAGCAATTAAAAATATAACAGAATGAAAATATACTTAGGCAATAAAATATACTAAACAATAAACAATAAAATATGGAAGTGAAATGTGCAAACAGAATAAAATATACAAGCAGAATAAAATATAAAATATACACAGTGAAATGTTCCGACAGAATAAAATATGCCAATGAAACTGAAATGTGCTGATATACTAAAATGTATATAATTATAGTATATGTGTGTACATAAAAGTCAAGTACACAGAAGGTGCAGGTGGAGGTAGAGGTGTAGGTGTAGGTGTAAAGTGCGGTGTGCAGTGTTCACAGTTCACACAGTCTCTCACTGCAGTGGGGGGCTGCTGGGGGTAATAGCTCTAACAGCTCTGGGGAAGAAGCTGTCCCTCAGTCTGTTAGTGGTGGTGCGGATGTTCCTGTACCGCTTTCCTGATGGAAGAGGTACAAACAGTCTGTGGCCCGGGTGGCTGGGGTCCGTGGCGATGGATCTCGCCCTCTTTCTGACCCGACCTTCATATATAGAGTCTAGGTCAGGGAGGGGGCAGCCCACGATGCCCTGTGCAGTTTTAACCACCCGTGCCAGTTGTTTCCTCTCCTGTGCCGTGCAGCTGCCATACCACACTGTCACACTGAGGCAGAGGATGCTTTCAATTGTGGCCCTGTAGAAGTTAACGAGCAACCGAGAGGAGAGTCCAGCCCGTTTCAGCTTCCTGAGGAAGAAGAGCCTTTGTTGTGCCTTCTTCACCAGGCGGGAGGTGTTCATGGACCAGGAGAGGTCAGATGTGATGTGGAGGCCCAGGAACCTGATGTTGTCCACACGCTCCACCACTTCTCCGTCCATGAGGAGGGGGGCGTGATCCGTCTTCCTGGACCTCCTGAAGTCCACAATGACCTCCTTGGTTTTCCCTGTGTTCAGCACCAGGTTGTTGGCTGAACACCACTGGGTGAGCTGGTGTATCTCCTCTCTGTAGTGGGTCTCGTTGTTATCTGAGATGAGACCCACTACTGTAGTGTCGTCCGCAAACTTCACGACTGTGTTGGTGGGGTGGATGGCAGCACAGTCGTGAGTAAACAGGGTGAAGAGGGCTGGGCTGAGCACACAACCCTGTGGCGTGCCTGTGCTGAGGACCAGAGGGGATGATGTGATGTTCCCTATTCTCACCACCTGAGGCCTGTTGGTGAGAAAGTCTCTGATCCAGTGGCACAGAGACGCAGGCAGACCCACCGTGTGTAGCTTCAGCGCCAGCTTGTCTGGGATGACGGTGTTAAAAGCTGAGCTAAAGTCTACAAATAGCATCCTGACGTAGGTGTTGGGCTGCTGCAGGTGGGTCAGGGCTGTGTGCAGGGTGATGGAGACAGCATCCTCTGTGGACCGAATAAGCAGATATTCTTGTAAATATCATCATCATCATCTTACAGATGCTGACATATTTGTATTAACAGCCTTTGGGCACTAAGCCAGAGAGGAACATCTAAAAAAAAAAAAAAAAAAAGGCTATCAGCAAGCTCCATTGAATTTCTCTACACTGTATATATACTATGTCTGTCAGTCTTCATGCATATACACATTTCTGCACTCTTTGTTGATGCATACATCTACTACTAAAAAGAAAAATACAAAAAATGCAGCTGTTTAGACCTTCTGCTGTGTGTCCTATTAAGATGCACTGGATGAACAGTCCAGCTAATAACATTAATAATTCCTGCATCCATTTACAATCAAATAATATCAGGTCTCTGGTTTTGTACATGCTCACAGACACAGTCAACTGGGGCACCTAAATGCAAGAGTCATCATTAACGTTATTGATTACACCTGTGCTTTTCCACCAGGTGAATATCCACGGTGAGCAAGGTCTATTTTTCTTCTTTTGACATGCATGCAGAAACCAAGGTGCTCATTTATCTTAGCACAGCAAACATTTGACAAAAAAAGGAAAAATACTTTGGGGCACTGCAGCTCTTTAGCCCTGGAATCATTCATCATCATAAGAATTAGCTTTACAGCGCATATCATCTTTAGAAACTTAAAGATAGCAAACAGCCAAATTTTTAGCAAACAGCTACATTTCTATCATCCACTGAGGATGCCATCTCCACTGCCTTCACAGACCATGAAAATAACAACACCTGCATCAGAATGATGTTTGTCGACTTCAGCATGAAAGTGGCGGTCGAAATCAGCACTTTGGGCTTAAGTACCACACTTTGCAACTGGATATTGGACTTCTTCACAAACAGACCCCAGACAGTTCTGATTGGCAGTCACACCTCCTTCACTCTGATGCTCAACACTGGAGCCCCCAGGGCTGTGAGCCCGCCCCCTGTTCATGGCACAAACAGCACATACACAGTACAACAATTTTTGTACGTAATACAAGACTTAAAATGTAAATTTGCTTTTATTTTGAAATGTATTTCTAAAATTAAAAACAAAATCTCACACTTTTGGAGCTGGTTGACGGGTAAACAAGAGGTAAGACCCAAATGTAGACCCTGGAGGCAGAGCTGAAGCGCTTCAGCGGTTTATTCACACAAAAAAAGGTGCAGAGCTTACAGCATGGTGGGGCAGGCAAGGGCCAAAACCAGGGACGGCGGTCCAAACAGGCAAACAGGGAGCACGCAAGTCCAATAACAGGCAGGGTCCAGGAAAGTAAAGCAAAGGTCCAAAAACAGTGGGAAAGCAAGGTGAGAAGCTGTAGGTGAGACACAGAGGGGTGGGTGGAGATGAGATGTGGCATTTTTTTTCATGAAATAACTAAATATGTAATTTTGCGACTGGTTAAGAAGGCCGACTCTTCCCTGGGATGCCTCCTCGACCCCGTGGAGGTGGTGGGAGAAAGGAGAATGATGGCCAAGCTACCATCCCTGATGGAGAGCATCATCCATGGCGCTCTGGGCAGCTCCTTCTGTGACGGGCTGCTTCACCCGCTGTGTGTGAAGGAGAGATACTGCAGCTCCTTCCTGCTGCTGTCAGACTTTACAATCGACACCCAGCAGACCACACACACCAAAACTGACAATTCACTCACGTGCAATATCAATATTCCCCATATGCAATAATGTGTCTGTTTCACTTGTTATATTATTTACATTTTTTATCATATCATGCTTTTTAATGATGCTTCTTACTTTTCCATGATCCCCTTTGCTGCTGGAACACTGCAAATTTGCCCACTGTGGGATTGATAAAGAATTATCTTATTTTGTCTCGTTCTGATGAACAAGGAGGAGGAGTTCAATCAATGCCAGGAGAAGAATAAGGATGCATTCAAGAGGAAGCACTAAACACTCTCATTTTACAAAACTTTCTCATTGTTTTGCTGTTTGTCCTCCACCAAAACATTTTGACTCCAGGACGTATTTCACACGATTTCTCTTTTAATGACACAAGAGCATTTACAGCAGTATGTGGATGCTTAAATAATGTAATTCTTACTGTCAGCGCATGAATAAGTAAACTAAATAAATATATTGTATTTATAAATACAGAACATGATCTGAAAAAAGTACACTTCTTTCTTTTAAGCTGCCACACTGTCCAACATCTGCAACTACTGCAGGACTCAGGAATAGAAATCACTTCTTACAGGCTGTGCGTTGCAGAACTTTGTCACAAAGTGTAACACGATGCTGGTTTAATAGGATATGAAGCGTTTTGTCTATACGGAGGTGCAGTCCTACAAACAGCACATTTTTCTTAGATGTTTTGTGATAAGTTGTCTCTCTCTTTAAATTCTAACCTTCCATATAAATTACATGCAGAAATGGTATCAGTGCCTACAGCATTCAGAGTCAGAGTGCCTCTGGTTTTGAATCTCTATAGAGCGCCGTTGCTTTGTTCCTCCACAGTGATGTTGGCCACACCGTGAACCTGTGTGAGCTGCTTGCAGTCCAATGAGGCCAGTAATTTCCTCGGCCCGGGCAGGGTGGGGACAAAGTGCTCAATGAGAGACACGGTGGCACGGCTGCCAATATCTCTGCGGGTAGGACAGGAAATGACAGCGGCAATCGCAAAAGATAGACGGGGTAGTTTAAAAAAGTGGGCACAATATGAAGTGTGTTTTTCCTCCTCACCCGTGATTAATCTTCCGAGCAGTTAGAAGGCCGAGTCCTTCCACGTGGAAAATCACCGCCTTCAGCACCTGCGGCAGCGGGTTAGTAAATGAAATCTCTGCTGCCATCTTCTCTCCTACCACGGCCTTCCCGATTGGCTGTGTGGCAGAAGGACAACAAAATCAGATCTGAATTTAGATTTTAATCATCTCACCGTGAAGTTTTCCTGCTGAGTTGTTTGGGTTACCTTAATGATGAGGTCTGGGGTCCTGAGCCGGAAGCTGAACTGGGTGGCCAGGACCTGCTGTGTTTCTTTGACTCTGCCCGACAGAGTCAGCATCAGGGCGGCCTGGTCTATCAGCTGGTCCTTGTAGTCTTTGTACTCCAGGGTCCACGTCAAAGTCTTTACTGTAAACAGGGAATATAGACAAATAATGCTCAATGTGTATCTTCATCTTTGTCACCAAACGTTTTTTTTTATCCTTTTTTAATCCCTTTATTCGATTGTGTTTGATGGAGAGATTTATAAGGTTTTTTTTTTCTTCTCTTCAGTGTCAGCTCACACTAGAGGATTTTAAACATATATTAAGCTTTATAGGGAAGAAGATTCAAATTTTTTTGTTCATTAAAAATTATTATCAAGCATTGTTAAAGCCAAAATTTGACATTTTGGCTTCAAGTCAAATCAAATTTGATCTACACAGCCCAAGATCACATATCACAAATTGCCACAGGGGGTTTATTGGCTGTCTTCCTGAGAGTTAGATGAGATGATTGATACCGTTCTCATATACGTTCAGTAAAATTAAAGTTCAATAAAAAACTTAGCTAGCTTAGCACAAAGACTGTAAAAAGGTGGAAACAGCTAGTCTGGCAGGTTATTTCAACAAGCTATGCTGGTTGTTGACTGGGACCAGTCAAATGTTAAGTAGTTATTCTCACAAGGAATAAATGTTGAAGGACACCTGTAGGGTAAAACCTCCCTGTAACCCACGCTGACTGAGAAGCTCCACTCACCCTCGTTGGGCAGCAAGTCCACGTCCGTCCTGTCCTTTCTGACCGTGGCCTTGTGGACACCGGTGTAGTACATGACTGCCAGCTGGCTGTGCAGGATGACCTCGCGATGCTGTGAGCTGCTGTTCTGCAGCGTGATGGTCAGCTCCGCGTCCCGTCCCATCTTCGGACCTTCGCCGTCCATGGTCACCTCTATAGAGACGTCCTCCGCTGTGGGAGAGGAGTAGGCCTCTGCTTTGGAGCCGTAGCTACACGCTGTTTCCACAGCGATGCGTTCCTCCACCGTGCCTGAGAACGACATGAGAGTAAACGCCTTGGTTTGTATCTAATACTAAAGGTGTGATCTCTGTTGAGTGAGAATGTCAGTGTGTGCAGTTCATTTGATGATACCTTCAGGTTGTTTGTAAAGGTCTGTGATATCACATCGTTCATCAGAGCCAACTGCCTTTGTGCTGATGTAGTGGCCCACAGTCTTCTTCTCGCTGTAGATTTGAGAGAAGGTCCCATCTACATTCCTCTGCCAGTAGATTTTATCACTGTTAACCTGGAGGAGAGGCAGGGAGGTAGAAAACAAAGCCCTGAGCAGATGGGAAACGACACGCATCTTCTGATGTATGCCATATGGCTTATTATTACACAGCACACGTATAATCTGTCAAACACAGCACAGCAACTAAAAGATCAGTTGTTCAGTCCTGTAGGTCAAGTATGTGAGGAAGCAGAGGGTTTTTCTCCTGGATCAATTTTGATTTCTTGCAACTTTTGGCAACTTTCTGCAAGTGCAAAACAGTAAATTATATATTCCACAAACCTCAGCGAACACAAACGGAGTGTCGTGTTTGAGGTAGACCTGACCATTGCGGACAGCAGCAACAGAGGCGGGGCCACAGCGGAAGGTGCCCTGGCTGGTCTCCTGAGGCGTGGCGTCGACAGCCTGCCAGCCTCCATTGCCTGGAGGCAAGTCCGGACGAGCCATCCAGCAGCCGGTCCACACGTGGAAGTTCCTTCAGGAAAAGACTTGAAGGTCAGGCCCATAAACTAGAGAGCGATACACGAGGTATGGTGACAGGGCATACCAGATAGAGTCGGCGTTGAGGACGTCTATAGGCTCCAGGTTCTCGTCCAGGTAAACGTCTGTCGTCAAGGAGACGTCCGTGTCGTGAGCTGAGCTGAAGTTGGTCACAGTTCGGCTGGGAATGCCTAAACACCGCACAACTGAAGACCAGAATCAGAGGTGATCATCTGTGGCTTTCACACACAAGTACAAGCACACAGAAAAAAAAAGAAGCTCACCTGTAGTGAGTGTGCCAGCAAAGACCCAGCACTGGCCATACTTCACGGGGGTGCCGCTGTTTTGATGGTATTCCTTCAGGATTTCCACACTCCCGCTCCAAACTGTTGGACTAGTTCCACTCGAATAGTCTCCGGACCAGTTTCCCTCCAGGACACCACGGTCGTCTGGAGAGTTTATCTGCATCAATTGAGAAAATGTTTGGTTTTTGTTTTTGAGTATTCTTCTGAGTTTGAAGGCATAAACTCACTTTCCAGAAAAACAGAAACACTCATTTTAACAGTTTAAACTTTTTTAATAGGCTAGCAGCTAAAACTGGATTACATTTAGTGAACCAGATGAAACAATGATTGTATTTTTGTGACAAATAAATGGTTATTGGTTATTGTGGTTAAATAAAGGTTTATTAGATGCCAAAACACTGTACAGAAGGTTTTAATACTCAGAGAGAAGATTTTTCTTTGGGAAAACAGTAGACTGTCTGGTTAGAAAGTCATCTACCAATTATCTGTGCTTGCATGTGGCCAACACAGCGCCTCGCCGGATGAGCGTGGTTCAGCTTTTTTGCCACATGACTCTGCACTTGTTTGACAGCCCTGCATTGACAGCCTTTACCTCCATTCAAATAAATGCAGGGCTTAGAAGGTGATTCACATTAATTGCTAACATTAGCATGCTATCATGCTTAAAATTACAATGCTAAAATGCTGATGTTTAGCAGGTGCAATGTTTACATCGTTCACCATCTTAGCACAGCGTATTAGCATGCTAACATTTGCTAATTAGCACTAAACACAAAGCGCAGCTGATATTGATGGGAGTATCATTAGTTTGACCTGCAGGTGGCGCTAGAGGGAAAGTCACAGGATCACCAAAGTCGTCAGGATTCATCCTCTGAGCTACAGGAGTGTCTTCGCCAAATTGAATGCCAATCTAATTGCAATACAATAGTTGTCGAGATATTTCACTAAAACCAGAAATGTCGACCTCATGTTGGCGCTAGAGAAGAGTTATTGAGCTTTATTCTCTGTGGAACATTGATGACTGTACAGAATTTCATGGTAATCCAGCCAATAGTTGTTGAGACTCTGACAGTCTGGCACATTTACACATTACTTTGTGTCTAAATGGACCATTTTACATTAGTGCTCCATCTGAATCCATCATCCTAGACCCCGGAGGTGCTCCAGGTGTCCTGCTGAACCTCCGCCAGGATGTGTGGAAAGTGTTATCATGGTGGTTTAATATGGCACTGAGCGAGGGGTTTCTACCTGGTCACTGTACACTGCACATTGTGAAGAGAAATATGAATGAAATAGTCAACGCGGCCTCACCATGGCTGAGATGACTCGCACCACATTAACCGGATCCCCCCAACCAGACGGAGGAGTTCCACTCTTTTCCAGCAGAAAGAGGCAAGCAGCAAGTATCCCATCATCAAACTGAAAGCACAGGGAGGGTGGAGAGAGCCAGTGAGTTCCTGCTGCTCGGCCGATTCACCACACACAGACAGAGCACACAAACCACTCACAAACCCCTCACCTGTCCGTAGTTCCACGTCCGCACCCCGATTTGATTCTGCGTGCCGTAGTAAATCCGTCCGATATCGTTCAGGACGTATTCCTGCCTCTCGGCCTCAGAATCCATGAACACGGCGTCCTCTGATGCAGAACAAGTGTCACACCTTCAACGACTTTTGCTCATTTATCACCACATTTTGATGTTTTTTTTTTCCACTGTGTCAGTTACAAATCTTATATCTGCTGCTAAAACCAACACATGCAAAATATTCCACAATAAATGAAGCTTGTTTTCAGCCGGTCTGTGAAGATTGAGTTTGACCTGTTGCTAAGCAAAGTATTTTTACTCTTACTATTTAAGCACGTCTCTGACTCATACAAATACTCCTGACTGTGACCTCGTCCACCACGTAAAAAAGGAATTAATACTTTATGTCCCTTTTGTGGGCCTTTTCCTTAAAGTTACACATTTCTGAAACATTTGCTCTCTCGTCAGGAGGAAGATGAAACGATGAACATCACTCACGGCTTGCCTGTGGCTGATTGGCTTATCTTAGCATGAAGACTGAAAGCATGATTTAGAGCTGGTGTAGAAGTCTGAAATGATAATATGGCTGTTATTTGCCAGTTTTCTTATCTCTGAGCAGTTCCCGTGTCACCAGCAGATGAGATACTGCTGTTCTGTACAGATTAAACAAGATACAGCATGTTTATTTGGGAGCTTTGGAGGTGCCAGCTGTTTCCCTCCTCTTTTCAGTCTTAATGCTAACTTGAGCTAACTCTGCACACCAACTGCAGCCCTGTATTTAACACACACAGGAGTGGGATCAATCTTCTTAACTATCCGCCAGAAGGCAAATAACAATTCCTTTAACACTGCAAACTAGAGCATCAAATATGACCACAGAGTTGAATGAACTCACCTTTTTGCCTAAAAAAAGTCAAAACATTATGCTTATTCACCAAATCTTTGCTTGCTGCAGCATATGTTGCTGTACTGCGAGGTGTTTCTGTACCTTCACACCAGGGGTTGAACAGCATGTAGATGTCATTAGCAGGATCATGGGTTGATATGGACTGGCCGTTCGCACAATTCGTCTCCACTAAGAGCTGATATTGGCCAATGACTGCCGTGGGCGGAGAATTGACTGACAGCTTTATCCTTTTGTCATCTTGCTTCACAACAGCAGCCTCCCAGCGACTTTCCTTCAAGTCGTCCACCAAAGGGATGATGACATGGGTTCCCTTTGACACTGTTGGCAGTGAGCCTGGGAAGGTGAGATGAGACACGCATCATCCACATGTGAAGGAAGACGGCATGTGGAAACTGTTGCCGGCTGTTGTTCGTACCATGCCCGAACAGAGGCAGAGCACAAAGCAGCAACCTCAATCCAATGCCCTCATCTTAAGCCACACCTGCATACCTACCTGGAGGGTAAGTGTGAATAAACAGAAACCAAATAAAAAGAATCCGGAATGAACTGTCCTGACAAGGTACACACACACACACACACACACACACACACACACACAGCATGTCATGACAGCATTAGATCTCAGTGTAGCTGTGCTATAAAAGGGATCTTTGCTTTGGCAGCAGCTTGCTGTTCAGTTGTTGCACTGCACTGTCTGTCATCACAATACTGTAACTGCAGGGCTTCTGCACCCTGGGTACGAAGAGAGGAAGCAAAATCTATAATGGGAACTTGGAAAAGCTCACGATTTCCAGTATCACATACAGCTGCTGGGGAAGGCTCCATTTGCAGCCATATTAAAGAGCCCCTGAAGTGAACGTGGAAAAGTGCACCTCCCTGATTTTCATCCGCCCTCGACGGGCGTGATCTCGTCTTTGTTTGCTGTGTTTACAGACGCCTCAACAGAACTGCGTCACCGTGCAGCCGTTTCATCACGAGATGAGCATTTGGACAGATGGGCCGCTGGTTGTGTGTGACAACAGCGATCTGAGCCTGCCTCCAGAGAAATCAATGAAACTGAATTAAGCAGCGCCAAGAAACAGAAGGCTACTTTTTCTGGTGACCTCAGTAATAAACAGGAATTCAAATTATTACCTTTCTGTCAGTGCCGACAAAAACAGGAAAATTATAAGCTTCGTAAATGTAGGATTCATGGCAGAGCTGGCTTGTATTTGATTGTTCGAGTGCACCCAATGAAGTGACAGCTTAGTGTGCAGTAAGCTTTATAATAAGCTCGATACTGCTCTCATATCAGTGCAGTAAATATCCAGAATAGTCCAGGAAGATACTGCTCCTGGTCTCATTAGCCCTCTAAAACACAACCTGACATTGCTACACTTCAGTTTTTTAATGACTAAAACAAACAGGTGATATGTGTGAACTAGAGCACTTTAGAGGTGCTCATGTAGGCGGATTTGTTATCTTCAGCATAGCTGTTGACCCCCGTTTCCAGTCTGCACGCTCAGCTAAGCTGCTGACTGTAGCTGTGTGTTTACTGAACAGAGGTGAGAGCGGTACTGATCCTCTCATCTGACTCTTGGTAAAAAAGCAAATAAGTGAATCTTCCAAAATATCTAAATATTCCTGTATTCTACCCCAAAGCCAAAATGTCAATTTTGCACGTAACATGCCTCATAATCTCAAAATCTGCAATTTTCTGAATATGTTCATCCTCCCAGGGGGGTTAAATCTTTTTGTTTCCACTGACATCGGGGCCTTTCATCTGCCACCAACTAAACTCGTTACATTTTCAGTAAAATAGTGAGTGTGCGGTTCACTCCGCCGCTTGCTCTCATTCTGCGAGGCGTTATGAAAACTGTAGCCTCTCAGAGTCCTTGGCGAGGCTTCGGACATTGAAGTGCACCTGGCGCCACAGCCAGAAGTCAGAGCATTCAACTTCGACTTTCACTCAAAAACAACCTTTTGTGTTGTTTCAGATTGGGCTGTGATTGGCTTCACGCTGCGGGGCGCAGTGTTTGGACTGAGTACAGAAAACACTGAACTGAGATACGAGCAGAAAAATGTCGCTTTGCTGGTTTTTAAATGAAAGTGACAAAATTGGCTTTATCTGCAGCTTATTGCTTGTATGACAGATGGCTTTTTTTGAAATTTTTGGATGATTATTCATAATCAGTGTTGTGATTTTTTGACATTTTTGTCACTATATTGTATTTTTTTTTCTTTCAAGGAAATAAAAATGGCATTATTCTGGTTACGCTTATTTATAAAATAACCATCCATTACACCATGCATGCTTCCACAGTATTAACAATGAACATATGGATGCACAGCCTTTCTGTTAAAGATACACCGTAATTATTCTCTTCAAGCTTCTCTTGCTATCACACACAGCTATAATTGTGGGATCTATATTTGGTCTTTGTCCTCTGCCTCGCAGCACTCAGCACAATGAGAGAGGGAGCAGAGGCACAGATGAACGGTGGGTTAACAGGTGGCGGGCTGAGGCTCAGGCAGTTGGTAGTGGCAGCACTGGATTTTTAGTGAGAGCAGGACAGAGGACTCGGCATCTGTAAAACGCTCTCCCTGGAGCATAGCAACGAGAACTGTTACCATAGCAATAGTAGCCAAAATTCTCCCTCTCCCTCCCTATCTATAAATCTATGCCGCACGCAAATGCAACAAAATCGAAACACTCCAGCAGGAGTACGAGGATAAAAGGTGCGTCCTGTTTCCTCCCACGACCCTCAAGCCATCTCCGTCCTCTCTTTCCTGTGACAGCCAGGAAAGAAGGAACTCTTGATTATCACGTGCAGCTCTGCACAGGGTGCGACACAGGGTCAGGGAGGTATGTGGGCGTGGTCAGGCCGGATTGTGTCCAGCTTCACACTTGGCCTTTCAAGATCAGAGTCATGTGTCATGTGGGAAATTCATAGAAACTGAATCTGTATTAGTAAGCATGTCTGTTGCTTATGGAGTCTTAAAGGAGTCATTAAACACAGCAAACCTGTTTTAAGTTCAAGGTGCAGTTTGTCAGTGGGGGGGTTGAAAGGTCGAGACAGGGTGATCCACATGTGGAACGTCTGGCCCCTGCGAATAATGAAGTCATCACTTTGGTAGAGATTCGTGTGGTGCTCTGTGCGGTTCCCCCCTGATTTGCTTTTCATCAGGTCTATCGATCGCACTTTCAGGAGCAGTTCTGCAAGAAGCAAACACAGGAGAGTGAAGTGCATCATGGGGCTGGATCCACTTCCTTTGATAAATGGCACAAAAACTACTCTGCTTGTTACCATCGAGCTCGCTGTCATCAGTCGCAGGCTTCTCGCCATTTGTCTCCTCCCCCTTGTCCAGGTCATCAATCCCTGTGACCAGAGTGTCTGTGATGTCGTCGTCGTCCGGCCTGGGGCAGCAGCACGGGCAGACCTTACGCAGCCAACGCAGGCATGCATTGTCTCCCTCGGCGCCGTTCTCCTCCGGCTCTTCCGGCTCTTCCTCTGTGTCTTCCCCAAATCTGAGAGTGACGGTCGGAAACCG
Organism: Chelmon rostratus; assembly: GCF_017976325.1. Lineage (NCBI taxonomy): Eukaryota > Metazoa > Chordata > Actinopteri > Chaetodontiformes > Chaetodontidae > Chelmon > Chelmon rostratus. Next base: position 24,653,727 of record NC_055661.1, read on the forward strand.
ACCCACCGCAGATCTGTCTCTGAGTGACCGCGTCTCTACAGGCATCCTGAGATAAAGGCCAGCCGCATGAGTAAATCTGGGGCTTTGTCATTGATCATGCATCAGTCCCTTCAAAGACAATAACCATTTTCATACAAGCTTCTCCAAAACGTTAATCATCTTTAATAGGAGTTATAATCCTGGCCTTCACACATCTGATAGCACTGTCAGGCTGTGTTAAAGTGAATCCACTGTCCAATTACTTACAGAAAAGAGGAAACATGCTCTTTGTACACCTTAGAGCTGAGTTTAGCATCACTTTTAATCCTTCTTATCGACACACTGTCGTGATAAGGGCTGACAGCCCCATTACTGCTGGATCCTACACAACAACATGTTTTAATACTGAGAAATTGTAGAGCGAGGCACTTTTTGATTCGAGTCGGTCACGTGCTGGCAAACGCAATCTTGAGCGGTGTCTGCCAGTTGAAATTAATGCTGGAAAGCAAAGAGATAATGTTCAAATGAAAGACTTCCTGTGTGCCTCCTCTAGAGTTCCAGAGAAATTATTAACTTAACTAGCTCAAAATCTTAAATGATGGATTTATTATAGTGGTCACACGTCCCACAGCTCTGTCGTATGAACCGCAGCCTCTATCAACGCCATCCTTCATGTTCCAGTGTGTCCATTTGAACTGATTATGGATGATGTTAACACTATCAATTATGTGTAGATGTGAGGTGATATTGTTATATCATCCATTATATAATCAAACTGCTGGTCAACACAATAACTTAAATGGAAGTATGATATTTTTTTCTGAACGGTTCGATCCACTTATATTGCTGCTGAAAGGACAATGAATCATTCAACTACTGTATCTTGAACTGCTGAACTTCTGTGCACAGAGAGTTATCGCCTGTGGCTTGAAACAGGGAGGCTGCTTTGTCTCCGTCTTCATCGGGACACATCTGGAGCTGGTTCACGGACAATGAATTACAATTTGATTTATTATAAGTCAGTGAAAGCATCCAGGAGGTATTCTGGGGAGGCGAGCACGTGCTCTGATTCACAACTGTGCTATGAAACATATTTAAGACCAGCACACCACAGCCACCAAAGATTTACAGAGTCAATAGTTCACGGGGTGAACTGTCCAAGAACTGAAGGCAAATTCTGCTAAATGTGAGCAGTGAGCTTCGAATCCATCTAATTCCTCTGCCATCTCCTCTCTCGGCTTCTTTTGCTTCTCATTTGCTCGCTTCACCCTGATCACTCTTTCAAGCTTGACTTGCATCTGTCTCTCTAGAAGCAATTCCACCTTTAAAGAAATGCTGCAAAGCCGACGAACGCCTTTCCCACACACACACACTTCGCATTCCTGGGAAACGGCGACTGTTATATGGCGCCCAAACAGGCTCCGATGAGGCAATAGCAAGACTGACAATGAGTTCACGCTGTATTCATATGCCAATGAAGCTCAAGCTGTGACTACAATAAATCACACACAGTGTAGTTGAGCGAGACGCCTCCTCCCAGCTCAGGACTGTGTGTCATATGTGCTGCTGAAAGACGAGGCTAAAGGCGGCTTAACAAAACAATGTGCATTAAAAACAAAGATTACATGACAGCATGATAAGAATGCTTACTGCTACTGCATTAACTTCCTATGGTCTTGTTCTTAGCAGCTAAACTGGGCTGCATTCGTTTAAAATACAGCATGTTTATTGCTAATTGCATTCAATAAAAGTATATGAAACAGTGAATATATGTAGCCTGTGTGTGTGTGACATATAGATGGAGAAGAAGACCACAGCCATGCTAGCAGCTCTGTGAGGCTATAGTTTGGCAGATCATTAAGTATTTTGCAAAATTGAAATGTAGTCTTGGCTATATGAGCTAATTTGCACCAGAGCGACAACAATTAATTGACTAATTGATTAGCCAATCAACTATTCTGATAATGAGCCAGTCATTAATGGTAATAATTCTGAGCAAATTTCCCTTTTTAAAGCTTTTCTTTGTCTAATGTGACAATAAACCACAAACATCTTTAGTTTTATGTTTGCCAGATAAAAACAAGCTATTTAAGACGTCGCCTTGAGCTACAGGAGGTCGTTCAGGCATTTCCCACAATTTTCTGACATTTTAAGTACTAAATGATTAATTAAGTAGCTAGCTGGCAGAGTAATCATGAAAAGGTCAAGAAAATAATTGTTAAATGCAGCCTGAGCACTAAACAAACAAAGAACAGCTGAGGCTGATAGGAATGTCATTAGTTTTGCAAGTATTCAGTCTTGAATTGAAGTTTTGGATTAATTCACATTTCAGCCTGATGAGGGTGTGAGACGAAACGTTAAGGGAGGTTGCAATTCATCCTGAGGGGGACGTTAATATCTGAAAGTAGCTCTGTTTTAGATTTGCCCCTGAAGTATTTTCATCTACAATACACGACAACAGTTATAACTGGGACGCCTCAGTGGGTTTTGAAAGCTCACTGCAGGCTGGGCCCTCGCTGGCCCCCCACAGCGCCTGCCTCAGTGCCAAACATATAAGGAGGGTAGAGGAGAAACATGCATGAACCTGTGCCCCATGTGGTACAGATTACAGTCTGCTCGCAGACCCAGAGAGGGGACTCGCCCACACAGATCAGCAATAAAATCAAATGTTTGAGCTGAACATGAGGAGGGGAAACCCTTATCGAGCTGCACAGCAATGAGAGCGAGACATGTTGCGGATGATAGGACACCCGACAGCTGAACCTGGATCCTGACACATGTCAGGGGTGTCTGCATGAGTCCCACATACCGTATGTACGACTGACTCATACACGCAGAGCAGAAAAATGCGGTCAAGAGTAAAATGAAGTGGGTCTAAGTTCACTCTCACAGCAGCAGCAGCAGCAGATGTAACATGCATGTGATGTTCATAAAAGCTGGATATTTTCCTCCAGGAGGGTGGTGACCCAGTCAGCATCCCTCAGCTGCACTCATGACTCGCCGCCTTGGGACCACTCATCTTGACCCGCAAAGAGGGAAACACCTTCACTGACATGTAGCTCACATCAGAAACAAAGCACAGAGCTCACGCTGATTCGACCCTGAGACAAGTCACGTAAATGTTTTTGTCCAGTATACGGATGTGTCTGCTAACTCAGAGATGTGACTGTTGGACGACTCCGTGCTGCTGGAGGTCATATGTGATACAAAACATACTGAGGATCCCTTCAAATCCTCCTACAGTCAAATATTGGTCTCATGGAGTTGTGAGTGACGACTGTAAATCCATTCAGGAAGCAGATCAACATTGTAAACAAAGTCTAACAAACTTAATCATGCAAGAAATGCCACTCATTGAACTCTTAAGACTATAATTTCCATCATCTTGGCATCACAATAGGACATAAATACAGCAACTCTTTCTCCGTTTCATATAAATCAAGTGGATTACACTATGAGAGTCTGTCCTGTGCAGGAGAACAGTTTGAATGCAAATGAATGTGAGTTAACTTGGTGTTAACAACAACATCGAGTAATAAACCAAAGGCAGCGAACAGACAAAGCTACTGATTCAAACTCACTCAGATCAACGGCAGAATGTGACAGTGCGGGCAAGAGGAAGAAATCTTCTGTTCGCTGCGTCTTTGTGTTTCCACACAGGCTTCAAATTAAGGCGTCCTTTAAATAGTTAGGGGCTCAGACATGCAGCGAGGACACGCCTTCCCGCCTCACAGTCTGCAATCAGACACTTTAACAGCGACTGGAATCCTTCTGGCGGGGAGCCAAACAAACACTTTTACATTCAGTTCATAATGAAGAACAGATGTGTGAGATTTCTAATCGTACTTTCATCACTGTGACTCTTTATGACACCTTTCTAACATCTCTCAGTGAGTAAAGATCATTAATCATTATTAGTTCTATTATTATGAGCAATTGTGATGGTACAAGTCCAGAATGTGTAAAACGTCATCTGCCACTGAACTGTGTTAACAAAGTGTCCCTGAGTCCATGTATTAATCTCCTTTATCCAATCACGTGTTCACAAAGTGTTGAACCTCGCTCCATCCTCGCTGTGAACCACTGAGCCTTTCCAGGATGCTCCTTTCATACCCAATCATGATGCTGTCACCTGTTACCAATCAACCTGTTTACCTGTGGAATGTTCCAAACAGGTGATTTGGAGCGTTCCACAACTGCCTCAGTCTTTGTTGCTTCTGTCCCAACTTGTTTTTAAGTGAGCTTATGTCAAAAAGGATTAGTGAATTATCACATTCTGTTTTATTTATGTTTTTCATGCAGTGTCCCAGTTTTGTAGAATTGGGGTTGCAGTATTTGAGTCCAGCCTCGTGTCCCATCCTTGTCCTGAATGAATCATTTATTCACTCATTCATTAAACTGCAGTAGATCTATTACTTTTTTGAAAGAGAGAGTGTGTGTGAAGGTTAATACAAACCTCTAAAAGAGTAAGAGAGTACAGTAAAAGAGGGGAAATGAAAGGCTAATAAATAACTTTAAAGATAGGATAAATTAACCAATAGGTCTTTTTCTCAGCAGACATTTTGACTTTTGACAGGAAAAAAATCATGCACTATATTTCTGGCAGAAAGTCGTGGCAGCGAGCCAGCATGCACAGCACCAGGACGCCAAAACCGAAGCAGCTAAATGTAACTCAGCCATTGTTAATTTGCTGTTTTACACCCGTGAGCCTCCTGCTTTGGGTGTCTTATCTGTGTCCATCACTATGACAGATGGCCCACCCACAGTGTGGGACGGTCCGCGCCTTGACTCACAGAAAGGTGCGTGTCTGCCCGTCTACTCTTGTGTAAATCTGATAGCTCTGACATGAGTGCAGTCATCCTCACTGACTGGTTCAGTTGGTTTTCACTGAGTTTCTCAACTGTACGATGGGTTAACTCTCAACGACAGCACCTGAATTCTCTTGCATCATTACTATACTGAACACGTGTTAATTAGAGTATTCGATAAATCTTATGATGCCAGTGGACATGAAGCGACCTCACTGTCTGTGCGCACCTGTAAAATATTATTGTGCTAATTTGACAGGATTAAAAACGATTGCTCAGTTTGTAGTCGTGCTAGCAGCGTGGATCTCGTAACAGCAACGTAGGTCCTTCTGTTGGTTGGTCCAGGAACTTTTGAGATGTTCATGGTGCACGGAGGATGCAGCCTGCTGACTTTGGTGATCCAAGGACTTTCCCTATAGCGCCACCAGCAGGTTGAGGAACAGCTTCTTCCCCAGAGCTGTCAGGGCTATCACCCCCTGCAGCCCCTTACTGGAGTGAGAGACTGTGAGGACTACGTGCCACTGCACACTGAACTTTGTCCACCTTCACCTGCACCTTCTGTGTACTTTACATTTAAGTACACATACGCTTAACTAATTGTCAGCTGCATTTCAGTATATACATTTTAGTATATTCAGCTGTTTTTGGAATATTTTTATTGTCGTAGTATATTTTTATTGCATTTATGCATACTTTTTACTGCATGTTAGTTCATTTTATTCTACTTTCTTTATTTTATTTTATTATCTTTCTTTCTAACACAGGGGTTGCAATGCAAATTTCGTTGACATGTCCATGCTCAATGAGAATAACAGCAATCTTGAATCTTGAAGTTGACATTTGTGGGCTTGAGTTTTAACTATTGGATGAATTGCAATAACTTTTCTAACTTTCAATAATTAGTTCCATCATCAAATATGAGATTGTCCATTACTTTGGCTATGACCAAATACCTTCAAAACTAACGACATTCCCACCAGCTGCAGCTGTACTGTGTTCAGTGCTCATTAGCGTGTTAGCATGCTAAACTAAGATGGCAAATAAGGTAAATGTTAATAGCTAAACATCAGCATGTTAGCATGCTGACATTACCTCACAGAGCAGTTTGCAGGGCTGCAGACCTGCACTGTGTCTCCACAGGGGCTGAATTTGATCGTCCAAGTGAGGCAAATGATTTGTGAGAAACTGCAGATGAAGTTTTATGTTTTTTTCCCTTTGTGCCGTGAGCTGAAAGGTGTGGTATTTTCAGTTTGATCTCATTTCAGTGTATTTGTTATGTTTAGACACTCCCGTATGACAGTTTTGGCCCAAAGGTTTAAAATGCCATGGCATCAGCGCAAAACAAACACCAACCCGATATGTCGCAAAGTCGAATTTGTCACATGAAAAAGATACACAAATGAACAAAGACAACTATGTAAGTAGAAGCTGAATCAGATGACACACTGCTGGCACACCTGTGAAACGCCTTGTGAATGTGCTGGGGATGAAGGAAGGTCTGTACATGTGATGCTCGTTTTTCTCTGACAGTGACAAACACCAGAGGCTTATTGGAAGGCAGTGACACAATGTGTGCTGTTTTATTACTGGGTCTGTGACTTACTGTGCAACAGTATATTGTCATATATTAAATGCTTTACACAACCTTTTTAAAAAATGTGAATGAGAATTATGCGACGCTCTGAACATGAGTTACAAGCTTCTCTTTAAATTCAACCGTTTGAAAGCTTGTAGAAGCATGCATTTGATGTTATGTTATAATAAGGACATCCGTGCGCACACACGCGCACACACACACACACACACGCGCACACGCACACGCACACGCACACACAATTAAAGAAATGCAACATTGGTTTTTATGCACTCACTCACATGCACGCACACGCACGTACGCACGTCTAGACATTGAGCTGAAGGTGTTGGAGAGGTTTCTGACATACGCTCTGAAGCATCAGCCTTTCAGACCCTCAGGGGGACGATGTGATTGACGTTCTCCCAAACAAGTGGAACAGAGTCACAAGACGCTTGAAAAAACACCCACTTGCTCTTTCACAGACAAACACGCCAGAGAATGTGAAGGACAATCGAACGACGGGACGACGGTGGCAGTGATTCCCGATCAGAGCAGGAGGTCTGTGACTGAGGGCAGCAGCCCGGCCAACTCCGACTCGATGTTGGCCGTCTGAGTGACAGGGTTGCCACGGAGATCAAGGCGCTTCAGCTTGGGGCAGGAGGCCAGCGGCTGAAGGTCTGCCAATGTGGAGATTTCTGTGCGTTTGGGTTAATGGAAAAGCCTTCCTGTGTGCTGTGGTGAGCAACATAAGCAGCAATGAAGAGGAGGAAAAGGACGCACATATTCCCGACACTGGTGCAAAGGTCAGACCCTCATGTCGAATATGACACTGGGATATTAATTAATTTTTCTAAATATAAATCTTGGAAGCCTAAAGCTACACCGCACAGGACTGCACCGAAACTGCAATTCACGTGCAAAGAAAACAAAACGTGAATGCAGCGCCAGAGTCACGACCTGCAAAGCACATTAATTCCTCTGAAGCGCATCAGCAGAAGCGAAGCATGAAGGGGGAAAGAGTCTGCGGCGATGATGCGCCGTTAAGTGTCTCTTCCCTTCTTAATGATGCCGCTGTGCTCTGTGAAATTGCAGTGCTGATTTTATTTACTCAAAGTTTCAGGTGAAAACAAATTATTCATGCATTGAGCAGAAGAGTCTCGTTACCGCCGCAGTTTTCTAAACTCTGTAAACACCGTCCTTGTGCGCGGTGCCTCTTTTACACCACAGCCTTCGCACGCCGTCAGCTGCTCGCACTCTTTAGCGGGGCTGTTTTGCTGAGCCTTGCGTTCTCAGAGTTGATTCACACATTTCTTGAGTCACGAGCACACTGTGAGAGAAGTGCGCAGATATGCAATGATCTCCATGACAATGATGCCACAGGACTAACACAGATCGAGAACAGGACGCTCTCCAGCAAACAAACTAATCAATGTGAACGACGGATTTAAGGATACTGTTGTTTTTCAAGAGGACTTCCTCCAGTTTGGGAAGGTGGTACACTCCTTCCAGGTTTTCTATGGAGTTGTTATCAGCCTCCAAGACCTGAAAGCGTGAAGAAACCATTTAACCATGTGGAAAAAGATGCAATCAATACCTTTTCCTGGTGTAATCTGCCAGTTGTGGGACACAAAAGATGGAAGGAAACACCGTCCATGTAGGACAGATGATTGGATTTGAATCGCAGCTTTATTACCTCCAGGCACTGCAACATGGCGAACTGAGGAGGCAGCCGCTGCAGCTGATTAGAGGACAGATTGATATGGGTAACCAATAACAGCTGGTCCAGGTGGCATAAGGTGGTCAGGTTCTGTTAGAAAAAACAGGAAAAATGACTTTTCACACATTCCTTAGATGGCAGAAAATAATTTCATGATTGAATTCTGAACCAACCTTGTCAGAAATACTGAAGACGCGCACTTCGGCATACTCCATTTTCAGGATGGTGTTTTCAATCATAAACTTGCTGCACAGGTCACTGTAGTATGCAGAGCGCATGGAGTCCACTTCCTTTATGAAGAGGGAAGTGAGAGCCCTCAGTCAGTGATCTGTCACTCTTTTCTGGTCAGTGCCACACACTGTACACGGTTCGTACCCACCTTCAGCGTTTGGAAATGAGCAAGTGTCTCCTTCTCATATCCCAGAGGGTCTAGCGCCCTCATCAGGAGGATAATGGTCAGTAAGCACCCTGCCAAGGCGAGCAGAGTGTTTCAGTGGCGGCATGAAAACGTCATGATCAGCAGCAGCAGCACACATCACTATTATGTATTAATGTGAAGCTGGCGGTTTGGTTGAGTAAAGAACGAGGAGCCACGTGGATGTAATGCATTTAAAAGCGCTTACACTTATTGAGCGGCTCCAGTTCTTGCAGCTGGTTGCATGAGTGCAGCTCCGACTGCAACACTGAGGTCTTCTCCACTGAGAGTTCACTCCTACAGAGAAAGAGCACAGTCGGTTTTCACACGTTAAAGAAACTCCACAATGTGCCGCCACTGTTCCGAAGACAATACCTGAACAATTCCTGATCCGTAGCGGAGTCCCGACACCAACTCTCGGTTCGACCTTTGGAAGTTAAAAGTTCACAGTGTGAGGACGTTCGAGGGAATATGCGTTAGTAAAGATCACATGTAAGGCTGCACGACTTGCGTCACCTGTGTACAGAGCACAGTCTCTGTGAGTGTGTTTCTCAGTCCAGTGCACAGTCAGGTTGTGTTCATTTGTGATGTCGCTTATCGTTCCAGGAGGAAGAGCGCAGATCTGAGCCGGTGTTAAGGTTTAAAAAAATAAAAAGGACACAATGGCCACAAGTGAAAAAGAAGAGTTTGATTCTGACATAAATTAGCCGCCTTTGAATAAAACCCACCCAGACCCACGTGTGAGTGTGCATAGTAAATCTGTGGCTCATTTCCATGCCAATACAGCAGACTGAAGTGACGCTTTAATGAATTCACTTGGATTTGCTCAGACCAGAAAGACATTCGATCAACGAGTGTTGCTCCTGATTTTACATGACTTTGTTTTTGAGGGAACAGAATTAGGATTCAGTGCCGTTTAATGGAGACAGCAGGCTGATGTAACATTCATGTGGTTCATTCATGTGACGGGAACAGTAGCTGCAGTCGCCAAGAGACGCTTCACGCAATCCACTGCACTGCTACTGTACTCGATCTGAGGTAGTGTGTGTGTGTGTGTGTGTGTGTGTGTGTGCTGAGCATGATAGAGCTGTGGTGGTATTAATAAGTACTCATAGTGGTACTCGGAAGCAGCAAGTACCCAAATGAAAGGAAAAAAAATGTTGTGCCAAGAAATGATCTTTAATTAAACTACATTCCTGGAATAAAACCATCATCATCATTTTTCAAATCATTTTTTTTGCTAGTTCCCATAAACAGGAAGCTCAGCCTGACAAGTTGTATGCAGAGAGCAGGGAATTCAACAGCTGATTCCTCCTGACATGCATGTACGTCAGCTATCTCTGACTAAACTCCCTCTGTGTGTGTCACTGTGCCCTGACAAGTTAGACAAGCTTTACAAAAAAAGCCATAAAGTCCTACTACATGTCTGTGGTAGAGGGAACAAAGAAGTTCCATTCCAGACCACAAAGTGTTGTGAGGAAACTCTTTCTCTTCATGTACATACCACAGCGTCTTATCGACATGTGATATATGACGAACAACGAGAACAGTGGATCTTGTTCAATCAGCAGCACAGCCAATGATAATGTCTGTGGCACTGACCAGCCAATGGAAAAGGATACCCAGACAGGGCTGTGTTTGAAACGCGGGTGGACACTCCTCCACTCCACCCTCTGGGGCTGACCGTCGAGCACCAGCAGCAGGCCGACAGACTGCGCCTAACAGACGGGAGGCAGGAAGAGAGGTTGGCGAGTAAACGCTGCCGTTAGTTACACATATGTCACAATACTGAGTTCACTTTTAAAAAAACTCCTCACACGGTCAGCGAGGATTCATCTTTCATGACACAAAGCTTCAGCAATGAGAGTCTGTGTCGATTCTCTGATTGGTTGAGATCTCAGAGTAACTGTTGAGCTCTCCTCATCCTCAACCAGGTGCTTCTGATTGATGTGGTGAACACCCCCCCCCCCATAGAGCCGGCAGCAATAATACTTTCAACCATGCTTGTTCATGCTGTGTGCAACCATAAGACATCATTACGCAATCTAGTTGGAATATTGCCATTATCACAACTGGGGCTGTCAAAATTGGGCAAAAATGGCATTTTAATATTCCCTCTAAAAAGAAAAAACAAAAAAACACACCATCTGATTATGGACCCTATTTTCCCACGTGTTTTGTGTCCAGGTGACTAATGGAGACAACCACTTTTTATGTTTTTTCAGTGAGTGAGAGCGCAGCAGCTGGCTGCAACAAAACGAGCTGCAATTTAACCCCTCCAGCACACTGCCAACGTACGTCAGATGAAAGTGTTTGTTTTGGCAGATGCCATTAAGTTCCATTTAAATCTATTAAAAAATGAATATACTAATTCTGCAGTGTACTTTATTGTAAATGTAGTGTTAAGTAGTACTTAAGTGTATTTCTAAAAAGTGTACTACATTACAATTGCTTTTAATAGTAATAAAGTATTATTATTATTTCCAAGTCCTTTGTAATACACTATTGGCAGCTTAATTAAAGTGCACTTTAATTTCACTTCATTTTAAGTATATTTAAGTATATTTCCAACACATTGGTGACATAATACTAGTGTGTTTTGAATGCTCCTGAATCACTGGTGGACTTCAATACACATAAAGTTTGTAAAAAGTCATTTTAACATACTATTTATACTTCAGGTACACTCAAGTATTACTCAAGGACTATTCAAGGACACTTAGGTATACCTGAAGGTGACAAAAATAGCACAAGGTGTACTTAGAACAGTACACTCTTCAAAAAAAGTATAATTTAAGTGCAATATTTCTTAACCTGGGTATTTTCTTTTTAAATATCAAAATCGATAAAAAGAAAGTTGTTCTCACGGAACAGACAAGGGCGTATTTTACGAAACTACAGTGACTGTGTGTGTGGCCTGTGAATGCTGCCAAAACACTGGTGACCTACACTCCATACTGCACCTGAACGCATCCTGTGTACACACAGATGGAGCACTGAAGCTGTGCTAGCTTCAATGCTGCTAACACTACACCTCCCTGTGCACACTGTGATTCATTTTTTTTTTTGGTCATTATGAGGGACAAAGTGTTCCTTGTTGGGAGACATTCATTGTCGCCGTTCTGGTACAAGAGTTGATCCTGTGATGTGTAGAAAGTGTTTTGGCTGCATTTTGTACTGTTGTGCTGAGCTGCGTGTTGATAAAAAGGACCGTGGGCAGAGTTTTAAAAAAGTGAACTCTAGAAGTCTAGAAAAGTGTGTGCAACCACAACATTGCAAGATTGAGAAAGCTTCATCCATGAAAATAAGTGAGGATGCTCACATTAACAGGCCTAGAGAAGGCGACGGCTACTCTCTCCTCATCCCGACTGACATATACACAGCTTATCATCTCCTCACGTTCGGCTGTTCAAAAGACAGAACATTTTGACGTATGAGAAATGAGTCAGGAGAGCAAATATTTGCATGTACAGAAAAACTGGTATGTGCCTTCAAACAAATTTGTACATATAGACACAGGTGGACATACCTCTGCCTAGCAACCAGCGATAGTAGAACCAAGCACTCTGGTCGTTGGGGTCAGTGAAGAAAGCATTCTGTACAAGCTCATATTCTGGGAAGGAAAAAGATGCTAAATATGCTGAGCTGCAAAGCACAACTATTTATAGTCTTTATAAAGCTCTAGAGTGCCCCCTGTCGTCACTATTAGGTACTGCTGACTACACAACCTGGCCATTCATTTGCCAAGTTTTTGTCAATTTTACCTTTGAGGAGTTGCTCCTCACAGACGCGATGAGAGTGGGTTTGTGGAGAAGGTGGAGGGGAGGACTGGGGAGGCTCGCGGCACGGTGATGGGGGCTCAGGAGACTCTGGGTGGAGCTGCGGCAACAAGGTGCTGCGATAGTGCCAGCTGGAGTAGTTGGAGAAGTTGGAGCCAATCAGACGATCAGTGAACCCCAACTCCTGATCCACAGGCACACCAGAGATCTTCACAACCATCCGACGGTAATCCCAGCAATGGACTGGTTGAGATGGGAGAATATGGCGTGAGACATGCACAGAAATAGCGTAGTGACGTACTAGGTTGAGATAAAATGACAAGAAGCCTTATCCAAATCTCTGCGATTCTCATATCTCCTTTTTCCAACACTCACAGTTGCGTTCATCCAGGCTGAGGCAGCGATCACATAGGCTCAGTTCTCTGGCCCAGTCTGGTCGAGGCAAGCGGGCTGAGACCCAACCGCGGTGGTGCCAGCTCCCGTAGGACTTTGGGTTCACCTTCAGGCAAGACTCTAGAAATGACAGCTCGGCCTCGTAAACCTTTTGCACTTCATCCTCGTCCCTGGAGCAGATATCAAGAAACAAAAACATAACTCTCCTATCGTAACTCAGATGATTTATCATTGAAAAAGTGTCATATTGAGAATCTGCAGTTGACGAGAGAACTGGTATTGATCTAACTTCACAGTCTCCAGGTGCATTAGGATCTCTCTTCTGTAGTTCCACAGGGTTGCAAAGTCAGGGTTGGATGATAGTAGCTGCTGGGTCAGCTGGAGAGCCTCATCATCCCAAATGCCCTCCTTCCTCTGTCATATAGGACAAAGGTGTGAGGCAAATACACAGAGGGACAAACAGGCAGGCAGGCACGGGAACAGGACTTAGTGAAATGAGCAGGGAACAAAGCAAAACAAAAATATGATAAACAGGCATGGCTTTGTCACTGAAGCTGTTCAATATGCACTAAACATGATGCTTTTTAATACTGCATATTAACTATGGAGCTTACAGATACAAAGGATAAGGCTGATGTTACTCCACCTTTCTTCCTAATGAGGACACAAATATGTAAAAAAAAAAAAAAAGGTATAAAGTTTAAATTTAAATAAAGGTTCAGTGATTTCCCTTAACAGCTGGACATTACAACTTTAAACAAACGCTACTCAAACAGGATAGGAATTTTCCATTTTGTGAGGACCATCTTCAGTTGTGGATCAATGCACATGAAGTGCTCTACTGAGTATTTACAGCAGCAGGACGGTGTTTTTGTAATTCACTAAAAATTTTGTTTTTGTTTTCATTACACAGGACTGCTATTTATTGTTTCATGTGTTGAGTCATTTCACTTATCTGATCTTTATGTGTGGCTCATATTGTATTTCTTATTAATGCTGTGATTTTAAATTGTCGTTTCCAGTATTATCCAGTATTGTCGTGGACGCCAGGACGTCCGGCAAACACAGCTAAGGTGGAATAAAGAATAAACTGATAACACATAGAATCAATTCATTGTTAGTTTTTGTCTTTTTCATTGATTTTGTTTTTTTTCTTCAAATAAGAGTAATGCCGAGTATCACCCGCTCTATCATGTAAAATCTATGGTGGAATCTGTCTTTCTACAGAACCTTAGAAAAGCAGGCATCTCGTGCAGCCACGTATATCTTCAGTTTCTTCTCCCGCTCCTTTCTTTTCTCCTCCTCCTGCTGGGCTGTAGATTTAATTTTCACTCGGCCATGCTGTCAAACGAAAAAAAAAAAAGATCAGTTCACTCTGCTGCTGAAAGGTTACTATAAATAATTGATCACTCCACATGCAATATGAACAACTGTATGAAAGCAGTGAATGTGCCTCCATTTCAAAAAGGAAATGAGCAAATGATAAATCTCTTACCATCCTTTCTGTTGGTGATGGAGACCTCCCCAAAAAATCTGTTTATGCTGTAAAAGGAGGAGTGATATTCAGGGTTAGGCCTGAATAACGTTTACACGACACAGACGCAAACAAAAGTTATGACAAGTCATTATCATAAACTGAGCCGCTAGCTAATCATCGCTGTGTTACATTCAGCCCCCAGTAAGGTTAAAACAGTCAACACAAACAGCTCGAAGTGTGAAGTTAGCTTGCTAATTAGCTCCGTTGTCACTACCAACGCTGGGCTGGGCTCATCCACAGCTCATTCAAGCCCAGGACAGAATAACAGAAACCCGCGATAGAAAATACGTTTCCATCACAGGAAAGCACTGGACCCCGCGTCGCTTAGCCCGTAAAACACCCACCTGTCTCTTGACTTGTCTTGCTTAGTGTTTTTTCAGAGTGCAGTTTGATTTGTCATGTCACCATCAGCAATTCTAACGACTACAATTTGTCACTTCCGTCTCAGGAAAATTGCGTCATCGACAGATTTTTCATATGCGCGGTGTTTTGCAGCCCTCTAATGGAGAGAAGTGCGAACAGCAGCTCAGATAAACTAAACTGACCGGCAAGGGATGCCATGGCCAAATGAATTCCTTTTCCTTTGCAGAAAACATAATAAAAAGGGGGGAAAAATGTGAGAAATAATAAATGTGAATCCATAAAACAACAACTATGTTCAAAGCATGTGATATGACTGAGAACATTGCTTACCCAAATATAATGTTACTAATAATAAGAGCCGGTGCCTCTGTCTTTCCGATTTTGGCCAGACGCTAAACAAAAAAAAAAAAAAAAAAAAAAAAAAAAAAAAGAAAGAAAAAAAATCTACCACTACTATTAATAATAATAATAGCAAAAACATTAGCAACAATTATAATAATAATACGAGACGAGACGTGCGATCGACGTGCTAAAAAACAATAAACATCGTTCAAAACGGAGCACAGCCAACCTTAAAGCGAGGTTTGAGCAGGAGAGGGTAAGACATGCTATTTATATTGTTATTCGATATCAAATATGAAGCCTAACATACGGTTCATTTGAATTTTATTCCTCACCTTTTACCCGACATGATCCGCCGTCACGTGTGCTTCGGGCAAACGGTGTCGGTGACACCTGAGAGAGACAGGTGTGCTGGCGACGGCAGTTTCTACTTCCCGTCATATTCCGCCTTTATTAGTTTTGATCCTAAATCCTCAGTTAAAATTTCCAGTTCATAATTAGAAATTTCACTTTCACGTTTTTTTAGCTACGTTTTTTTATGACTCATTGCCACAAGATCAAAGCACTACAGAGCAAGGATATGAATACTGAATAATGCCCAAATTTCTTGTAAATACATCAGACAGTAACGTTTGCACTCAGTATTATATATAGAAACTTAACTGTTAGAAATGGCCAAGACATCAAGTTATCGATCTATGAGAGAGCAAGTAGTTTTTATGATAAACGACATTCTTTCCATTGAATCAGGCCAGTACCAGATAAAAAAGTTCCTGGGGCAGGGTGTTTATGGAAAAGTGGCAGAGTGCATAAACCTCGGCACTAACGAGAAGGTGGCCGTGAAGATTGTGCGGAAATCCTTCTGCTTGGTTGGTAAAAGAGAGACAAGGATGTTTGAAGAACTTGAAAAAAGCCTCGACCAAAACTTGATCAGAATAACTGAGCATTTTAAATATCAGGGACATCATGTTTGTCTGGTGTTTGAGATGCTGGACATCAGTCTTTGTGAACTGGTGAGGAAGCGGTTGGTTCGTCCACTGTGTTTGTCTGAGATTAGAGTCATCTCGCAGCAGATGCTGGTGGCTCTTAATGCCCTCAAGAGCATACGTGTGGTACATTCAGACATCAAGCCAGACAATATAATGCCGGTTAATCAGAAGCTGCAGCCCTTCAAGCTAAAATTGATTGATTTCGGTTTGGCCGTTCCGGTTCCCAAAATAAGGCCTGGCTGCACCATACAAGCCATCGGTTACCGCGCCCCAGAGGTAATTCTGGGCCTCCCATTGAATGAGGCTGTAGATATGTGGAGCCTCGGCTGCATTTTGGCTTACATGTACCTGGGCAGGCACCTGTATCCATTTCGGAGTGAATATGAGGTCTTGAAATTCATCGTGCAGACGCAGGGTCAGCCTGACGATCAACTGCTGAACGCTGGGATTCATACCTGGAACTACTTCAGCAAGGACGAGCATTCCCCTGGTGCTCCATGGAGGCTGATTAGAAGAGCAGAAGCACAAGAAATGAGCTTTTTGACTTGATGTTTTGATGATGTGATGATGACCAGCGCAGGGGCGAAGAATGGTACTGAGTATGAGGACAAACTGGCCTTTTTAAGCCTCCTCAAACACATGCTGCGTGTGGATCCTAGTGCACGAATCACCCCAAGCGAAGCTTTAGGACACAGTTTTATCACAATGAAACACTTAGCTCCTGACACAACCCGCAACAATTATGTGAAAGCATGCTTTCAGAAGCTGCAGCCCGTTTGACTATTAAGAACAGCCAACTGGATCAGCCGTCAGTGATATTCAACCAATTTGTGGCGTCCAGCGAAGTGATAGGTTGTAATCAAGAATCTGCTACTGGTCTGGATCACCCACCTCCGGGTGAACAAGAGATCACTGCCAGAGTCGACTCAGGTGAGACCGCTGCTGTTGGCCCAAATCACAGGGCCACAGCCACAGCTGACAGAAACCCTGCTGGCAATGATGATGCACCACCAGCCACCGCCGGCCTACATGAAGCCACCGCTGCTGGAACCGATAAGAAACCACCTGGCACAAATAAGGCACCTTCTGTTAATTGTCAGTCAGTTGGCAACAACAACGCCGATGAAGGAAGTCAAGTTAGAACCAGGAACAGGTGGTCCAAGGGACTCCGCAACTTCCCCAAGATGAAGCTTGCAACTTGCTGCACAGCAGATGTTAGTGAGTGAACAGAAATCACTACATCATCTTTACACCATCTCTGCGTATTTCATTTTGACCGCCTTTCATACAGGGATTAGGCAAAATAACAAAAAAAAAAAAAAATGAATCTGAAAATAATCCTAAAAATCAAGTAAAATACAAAGCAAAGCACAAAAGTTAAATTAAATTATATACATTTTAGTATATTGGTACATTTCATTGGTATATTTTATTGTATACTGTTTATATACATTTTAGTATATTTCATCTGCTGTCGGATCATTTCACTGGTATATTTTATTGTTTATTGTTTAGTATATTTTATTGTCTTAGTATATTTTCATTTCTGGTATATTTTTAATTGCATTTACGAATATTTTTATTGCATGTTGGTTTATTTTATTCTAGTATCTTAATCTTATTTTAGAATCTTTCTTTCCTATTATCTTGTTTCTAACATGGGGTTTGCAATGCAAATTTAATTGACATGTCATGCTCAATGACAATAAAGAAATGTTGAATCTTGAATCTTGAAAAGGTTCAGGCCTGCATCAGGAAGTCATACATTTTTTAGGTTTCTTTGCAGGAAGCCAGAGCAGAGGATCTGAAAATGGACTAATGTGCTCTCTCTCCTCTCGGTTCTGCCGAGCTGCAGAGTTTTGAATGAGCTGAGGTCTTCAGGAAATTATTTCTTATCCATTTATTTACTGACAAAAGACAGTGAGTCATGGAGTCTATAGCTGTAGCATCGTTTGGTATCTCACAGGTGGACAGGTGGGGGCAGTGTTGAGTAGCTGATCAGCAGAGGAGAATAATATGAATAATATTCTAGAGTTCCCAACATTCCAACTACTCGACAGATTCTGTTAGATTAGATTAGATTTAGATTAGATAAATCTTTATTAATGTGACAATGAAGAAATGTACTCTTACAAAAGCCCTATCGAACACATTGGGGGTTCAAACAGGAAATAGATAGATAGATAGATAGATAGATAGATAGATAGATAGATAGATAGATAGATAGATAGATAGATAGATAGCCTGTGGGAGAAGGTGCTCCGCTGTCTGTCCACTGTGTGATGGAGAGGGTGCTGATCATTGTCCATGATGGATTATTCAGCGTCCTCCTCTCCACCACAGTCTCAAAAGACTCAAGTAAAAACAATAAGAACAATAAAGGTGCATATAAGAACAATAAGAACAACTATAATTATACTATTATTATAATTACATCATTATAATTATTATTAATCTCATTAACACTGCTTGAGCAATAATCATGTTATTTTATATTGTTATTATATCGGAAATATGAAGCCTTACTTATGATTCATTTGATTATCATTATTCAGCTTTTATCCGACATGATCACACCTGAGTAAGACAGGTGTGTTGTATTATATTCCACCTTTATGACTTGATCCCAAATCCTCAGCTAAAATTTTCA
The DNA here is from genome assembly GCF_017976325.1 of Chelmon rostratus. Classification (NCBI taxonomy): domain Eukaryota; kingdom Metazoa; phylum Chordata; class Actinopteri; order Chaetodontiformes; family Chaetodontidae; genus Chelmon; species Chelmon rostratus. The sequence continues at coordinate 24,672,275 of NC_055661.1, forward strand.
GTTTTCATTCAATTCTGACAAAAGTTCACACAACCTTTTTCTTTTCTTTTTCTTTTCTTTTTTTTTTTAAGTGTAGGACTTTAGCTCTATAGTTTTGATTTATAAGTTTTGATTTTAACAGAGGTGCTTCTGATTAGCTTTTGTTCCAACTGTTTTTTATTCAGTTCATCGTTCAGTTTAGGGAAGATTTCAGACAGCTAATTTTTACCTCCCTTTTCTCCCTTTCACATCCCTGTTGTTTTCTTCACCATGATTAGTCCTCATGTGAAAGTGCTCAGCTTCAGAAAGACAAGCCGTCTACAGCCATGCTAGCGGGTCCGTGAGGCTATAGCCCTCTACTGCACAGCTGTGTCGTAAGCTAAATGCTAATGTCAGCAACATAACATGTTTACACTGTTAATGCTAACATGCTGATGTTTAGCAGGTATAATGTTTAACACGTTCGCTATTTTAGTCCGGCATGTTAGCATTGGTTTAGCATGGGAGCATTAATTTAGCATGCTAGCAGTAAACACGGAGTAAAGCTGAGGCTGCTGGGAAGGTCATTCGTTTTCTGGCGTGCTGTCATCAAAACAACCACCATGTCCTGCATCGTTGAGGTATGTTCCTGTTCAGGATGGGTTGGTGTTTACACTACGAAAGATATGTGGGCATGTGGGCATTCCAGACCACTGGTTTGAGTGATCCGATCACAATGCATCTTGATGATCATTGACAGCTGTATTTAGTGCTGTCCACTGACAGTCCTAACCAGATTAGTATTAACAGCTGCACTTTAGTATCTCTGTAATTTTTGTCTACCCAGACAGTGGGGATGGCTCTGACAATGCCGGACTTTACTTGTGACACTGATGCTCAGAGACTGAACCATACCTCTGAAGGACTTTCTTCTGGCCTTGACTTGACTTTGCCTCAGCCTTGCTCCTTCTTCCACTCGTCATCTTTTCTCTTCAATGATCAGAAATTATCAGTAATTTTTTACCTTCTTTTTCTCCCTTTCACATCCCTCTTGTTTTCTTCACCATGATAAGTCCTCAAGAGAAAGTGAAATCGTACATGTGGGGACACGTTTGGTTCAGCACAATAACACACCTGCCCAACACGGAACAAGAAAACTCCACTTGTGAGTCATCTCAGCCGGGAAATTCTGCAGTGAGACAGTTTCCAGATGGCTTTCCCTTCATCATGAGTTACTTTCTTGGTCAAAACTGCATAGCAGCAAAATAGCATACAAGTCAGATTAACACATGTTTATCACATCAAATTACACATTTGGTACATTATAAGGACAATATATTATGTGATTAGTTTATTGTGAAGACAGGGATACATAACTCACGTAAGAAAAATGGGAAATCTAGGATAGTTTATTAATGAAAGGAATGTTGTATTGTAAGGTGTGCCTAAAATTGTCTGCCGAACCAAGAACACATTTGACGACAGCGCCCAAAATTACCACAGAGCTGCATCATGATTGACACTGAAAGCTCATTTTGACTGATTTTTTATTTAGAATCGAAAATCGTCACGGCCCTTTGTTATTGATCTCATTTTCTAGCACATCAGCCTATTGAGGCAATTCATTCAGGAACGTCAACCTTTGTGCGCGAGTCCAAGTCATCGTACAGTAGCACAGATCCGTATCCCGACGTCCGAGAGGACTTGAGGTTCTGCGGGTTTTCTTCGTCCGTGCTGATTGGGAGTGTGAGCAGCCAACGTAGAACATTATCAAAGTGGCTGGATGGTCCTATGTCCGGCAAAGAGCCAGTGGTCGATGGTGCTGGAGTCCCACGCACTGTAAACAAAACAAAGCATAACTTGACTGCGACCTCATGCTCGGTGCCATTGAAAACGCTGGAATCACATTTCTACTTACAGTCCGGCATCAAGAAGTCCTTGCTGCTCTGAAGATGAGCCGAGGATCTCATTATGTCCTTATTCAGCTTGTCAATTTCCAGGCTGATTTTTGCATCTATGTTCAACTCCTCCTCCTTTCCATCTTTCTTCTTCTGACCAATACCCCTGCCTTTGATCTTGGTCATGTCACAAACTGACAATCGATCAACAAAACAAAAAATTAAGATTGAAACAATAGAATATTTATATTATGATCGGAGAAAAGAAAGAAAAAAGAATACATAATACTCACTCAGTGACTTGGGTTTAGTGTTTGCCGCACTTTCCCTAATATCAGCTTGCAGCTCCAGGAGTTTGTCCCTGAAGCCCATCATCAGCTCCAGCTCCCTCCTCCTGTACTCCTCCTGGACTCGCTGCTTGAGCACATGTTTGAGCTGCCTCCTCCTGAACTTCTCTTCAATTCTCAGGTGGATGTCGTTCATGTCAGGGCAGAAGAGCCGGCCGTTGTTCCCCGCCACCATTTCCTCTATCTTCTCAAGCAGCTCCGTAACCTGACTCATGTCGGTTTTCCTCATGTTGTTCATGACGTGGTATTTGTTCTCGCACTTGTCTACCAACCAGCGTAGGGCACCGTGCTCCCTCTCAATGTGTTCCTCTACGGATTTGTCTGCGAGATTGTCTCCGTATGTGAACAGAACCAGCGTGTGTTTCCAGATGCTGGCATCGAAGAGGTTCACATGCTCCTCCAGGGCGGCCTGTTGAGCTTCTCTGAACGTCAGGTCCAAGGGGACGACCAGCAGGACAGCATGAACCCCCAGGGGGCTCACAGACAGACCTTGAACAATTTCTTTGTCAGTCTCTTCTGTGCAACGGGAGGTCTCCATCCTCCAGCCCGGGGTGTCGATCACTGTGATCAACCTGCCGGCAACTTCGCCCTCCTCCACCTGACAGTGCGTATTCCGACAGGTGGGGAACACTTCTTTACGCAGGAGGTTATTTCCTGTTGCGCTCTTTCCGAATGTCTTCTGACCGAGCAGCACGATCCTCATCCTCTGTAACTTATTTCTGGAATCTGAGAAGACAGCAATTCATCACTGCAGGGTGAAAAACCACATCAGATCCTGCACACACATTAATGAGCAATGAGGTGATTTCAAAGATAAAGAACACAGTAAACAAAGTCATCAGAGGTGATAATACTGAACCTCGTGCATTGGTACACAATTGAACCTTGAGCAAGGAACTAGTTTAACTAGTTAATATATTATAGAAGCGCAAATACAGATTTTATTTACATTCAACGGCCTTTGCTGGAAAAAATGTGAGCCATAGATGGTAACAAATACACTGTTGAGAATTAGCCAGTGTCTGGCATATACAGACTTTTTGAGGCAGATAAATCAGCTTCAGAAAGACTAGCCGTCTACAGCCATGCTAGCGGGTCCGTGAGGCTATAGCCCTCTACTGCACAGCTGTGTCGTAAGCTAAATGCTAATGTCAGCAACGTAACATGTTTACACTGTTAATGCTAACATGCTGATGTTTAGCAGGTAAAATGTTTAACACGTTCGCTATTTTAGTCCGGCATGTTAGCATTGGTTTAGCATGGGAGCACTAATTTAGTGTGCTAGCAGTAATCATGGAGTACAGCTGAGGCTGCTGGGAAGGTCATTCGTTTTCTGGCGTGCTGTCATCAAAACAACCACCATGTCCTGCATCGTTGAGGTACGTTCCTGTTCAGGATGGGTTGGTGTTTACACTACGAAAGATATGTGGGCATTTGGGCATTCCAGACCACTTCAGGAAGTGGTTTGAGTGATCGGATCACAACGCATCTTGATGTTCATTTACAGCTGTATTTAGTGCTGTCCACTGACAGTCCTAACCAGATTAGTATTAACAGCTGCAGCTCAGACAGTGGGGATGGCTCTGACAATGCCGGACTGATTTACTTGTGACACTGATGCTCAGAGACTGAACCATACCACTGAAGGGCTTTCTCCTGGCCTTGACTTGACTTTGCCTCAGCCTTGCTCCTTCTTCCACTCGTCGTCTTTTCTCTTCAATGATCAGAAACATCTTCTCATCTGGGACGAAATGCTCCCAACCGTTTCCAGCCACAGTCCAAGTGATCTTCTCCAGCAGCTCCGTGATTTGAGCACCATCATCTGCATTCTTGTTATCAATGACGTGATATCTGTTCCCACATTTTTCAACTAGGGTCTGCATGGCCTCTCCCTCCCCTTCGATGTACTGCTCGATGCTGTTTGCTCCCAGCCAGTCTCCCCTGGTGAAAACTACGATCGTGTGCCTCCACACTCCTTCTCCGAGAAGCTCCATGTGTGTTTTCACTGCATTTAAGTGTTTGGCATTGAAGGATGCGTCTGCGTCTATCACCAGCAGGAACACATGAGGCCCAGGGGGGCACAGAAAGGTGCTGCGCAGCACTTCCTCTTTGATCGCTTCAGGTGTGTCAAAAACAGGGAAGCCTTTCCACCAACCTGGTGTGTCAACAAGAGTTATTTCAGTTTTACCCACAAAACCCTTCCGGGCCACCGACTGTGCCGTTCTTTTTCCATCTTCTGGCCCTTTGATGCCAAAGATGGTGTTCCCTACTGAGGTTTTCCCAACGCTTCGGCTTCCCAAGAGAATCATCTGGAGTTTTGGGATGGTTTTCATCTCTTCTGTTAGACACAACAAAGCCTGATTAGTCAAGGAGTTTACAGAAATTTATACAAGTTATTGAACTTACCAAACTACTTGACAAACGGTTGTAGAGCAACTAAAAAATATTAGATTAAACTGGTTAATAAAAAGACGCATTAATAAAATCAATACATCACCAAAACATATTAAAATATACAGATAAAATTTGGCAAAAATGAAAAAATATCTAAATACAGAATTTGATCTTGTAAATCAATGCAATAGTAGTACTTAAACAGGCTATTTTCTCTTCACATTTTGTTTTCACAGTTGTTCACACCAAGCATGAAGCAAGGCGCGTTTGTATGCAAAGTCGATGCAAAGTCCTGTCTTTGCAGGAATAGACGGCGAGCAATACGAATACATTACAAGCTATTCATTTAAAGCTGTAATCTATGATACAATAGTGTATTATAGATGTAGTGTTTGAGCGCAGCTGCTGCCACATTCACCTGGAATGAGTGTTTCCATTTGCCGTCTTTGTTCCTCCACCCTCCTCCGTCTCTCTTCTGCCCTTTCAGCCACCCGCTGTTGCTTCTCTTCAATGATGGCAAACGTCTGTTCATCTACCTGGTAGTAGCCGCCATTGTTGTGCCACACCAGCTCGTCTATCTTCTCCAGCAGCTGTGTCACCTGAGAGGAGTTGCTCCTCTTCTTGTTGTTGAACACGTGGTACCTATTCCTGCATCTTTCTATGACCCACTTGAGCTCGTCGCCCTCGCTCTCAATGTGCTGCTCTATCGTCTTCTCCCCGAGGAAATCCCCACAGGTGAACAGCACCATGGTGTATCTCCAAACCCGCTCCCCCAGGAGCTTCATGTGCTCCGTCACGGTCCTCCTCTGCTCCACAGAGAAAGCACAGTCTATGGGAATGATGAGGAGGAAAACATTTGGTCCGGGTGGACACTTGGATGCGTTGAGTTTAAATGTTTGCTTCTCCCGCTCTGGGATCTCAGCGAGGGAGAGGGAGCCGCTCCACCCTGGAGCATCGACCACGATGAGCTTCCGGCCCTCCACCTCCCCATGTCTCATTTCAGTCACGACTGTTCTGGTTCGGCCAGACTCAAACCTTTCCTTTCTCAGGATGGTGTTGCCAGAGGAGCTCTTTCCAGCCCATCTCTGACCAATGAGGATGAGTCTGACCTCTGACAGGGTGACAGAAAACAATAGAAAACATGATCACAGTCACTTTTTGAGCCAGATTTGAAGAAATAGTGAATGACAGTTTTACCAAAATGCCATGTTTTCAGTAACTTTGTGAAGCAGCATCATTGGCTTGACGATAATGCATTTTGTTATCAAACTGGCAGAGAAACTTTCATGAAAGGAAGTCAGCAGATTTCCTCCAGCTGAAGAAGAGAACATAGGTTATCGATGTTATCACACTGGCTGTCTGCTGCCTCAGACGACTGACAGAGGAGCAGAGCTGTGGTGAACTTGTGCTTGTGTTGTTCCTCTGGGGTTTTACGGCAGAGTTATTTTTGACTTTCTTAATCCCTTTTTGAGAGACGGGGTGTGAAGAATAACACTAAGGTGAGACAACACCAAATCAGCGGGGTATTTTTAGAATGACCCTGAACCGAAACAAATCATTCTGAGGCAACTTCAAAAGAGGCTACAAGGGAAGAAGATCAACAAAATCAGCCGAGGATGACTCATCTGCTCCCGCTGTCACTTGTGCTGTGCGCTCTCTGATAAAGAATATGCAAGCGAAACGGAAAATACAGTGAGTGACTGGAGAAAATTGAAACACTGCATGATGCAGTGCAGTGCAACACAATAACCAGATAACCAGATGCTTCATGTCCTAAAATGTTCTTTTTTGTGTCTTTATATTTGTGTGTGTGTGTGTGTGTGTGTGTGTGTGTGTGTGTGTGTGTAAAATAGACAATCCCTCTACACCAACTACAGCATCAGAACTTACTATAGAGCTGAATTGCTTGGTCAACAACAATTATAAATACTAAACTGGATTACGTGGATACATTGGATTGCATAGCAATCTAGAGGTGAATCTATCTATCTTTTGTCGTGAGGTGTCATGTATTTAGGCAAAACTGTTAGGGTGGAGTTCTTTCCTTAAGGAAGTCTGTGTGAAGGTGACGGTGTTTAGCTATCCACTGATGGTAATCAACTGTGATCTGTGTCTTGTGGCAAAACATTCAGGTCTAACTGGTTTTGTTGTTGCTGCTTCTTGCTTTTATTGATTATTATAACTGACTTGCATTAACACTGCATGTGACGAACGACTACGGTGAAGTACAGTAAATTCTTTCTTGCATGTCGCTGGCTGTCGTTGGAGGAAACTGATTTAACCTCAGAACAGTTCTGCATGTTGCACCAGGCAATAGAGCAACACATAATCTGAACAATATAAAGAGAGGTGCTTTTAAAATTGTTTTCAGTTATACTACATATCAAGTCCTTGGTAGTTATAAGGTGCATGAGCATGAAGTCACTGCATCTCCAAACAGGTTAAACTACACAGCCGGCCTTTTATCTTCAACATAACTGCTTGATTAACTCACCGAGATCGTTTTCCATTTTAACAGGTCTTTTTTTTTCTTGGCCAAGCTACTACCAACTAAACCCCCCGGAGGATTCTGCAGAGGTCAGCGGATGGAGTCTCTCCTCGGGTAAAAATATGAGAGGAAAACAGGTTTTCAGGCATTTTGCACAGCTAGTCCGCACAGCGTCGACTGAATCCAGTGAAACAACAAAGCCCTCTGCAGCTACCCAGTCCGATAATAGGCAGTCTCACAATACCTACGGTCTAACCGGTTTTCCTCACGTTGCACAACAACTTGTTCAAACGTGTCTGTCTGTAACTCAGTGCAGGAAACCAACACCTCCATTACAGTAAATAACAAAAGCCTGCAGGATATGTATGACACACCTTTGTTGCCTTGGGAAATCTATTTTGGGCTATGGGTGACTACGAGTCACCTCCATAAATCCTAAGTTCAACCTCAACTCTACATTTCTTTAGTGAATCCATTTATGATCAGATCAAACTCTGACTTGGTCTCTTCAGTGATATTTTTGCAGATGGCAGCAGATTTTCCTTCAGCTTGTCTCGTTATGCTGAAGGACTGTTCTATACATTTTAATCTCTGTCCTAACCAGAGCTCTCTCACCTCTGTATGCCAAGCATATCTTTGGGAACTGAGAGCAAAAAGTCGACTTAAACCAGATTTTCCTACATGATTTTGGCAGCCTGACTGTGTCTGCATGCATAATTCAGATGGCACTGGATGAGCTTGTGTTAGCTCTTTGTTGCCTTGTACTTGCCTCTGCACACTGACTTGTGCTTCTCATTATAAGAGTCTCTCCAGCGAAGCTCTCATAGATAAATAAACGTGCTCACTGACACAGACAAGATTTAAAACGTTATCAGAAATGAGTACATTTGTTTTCATCTCAGATTTGCTGCCTACTATGATGAAAAGAAAGTGAAAACAAACTCTAATGAGGTCCTTTTTCGTCCCTCGAGGCACTAAAAACTAGAAAGGCTGCAAATAAAATGCTTGGTACCACTGTGGAATGAATCCAATCGAAACCAATGATGAACTATTGTGATATGCATATGTATTTATTTTACAGTAATGTAATACATCATGCTCTCATAATTAGCCTGACAGATACATAATGGTATGTATAAGAAATGGCTTCTAAATTTGCATCCAGTAGACTGTGAATTACGGTACACACCTGTCTTTCAGTCTGCCATTATGTGCATGCAGAGTGTGTACAGGGTTCATGTCTGATGTCAAGGCTCTGACCTTGCCAGTCCTAAAGCGATAAGATCCACACGGCAGAGATTGGGGAGTGACCGTGAATGGATTATAAGACAATGAACCCCAGGGTACAGACTTGTAAAACCCACCACCCCTTCTACTTGAGACAGGACATCCAGACTGAAGGAGACACGACCACTAATGCCTTGTTCTTCCTTATAGTTCTTTCACATGTCTTTGTAGTTGTTCTCCATATCTAAAACATGTACGAAACAATTCAATCAAGTACAATCATAAATACCAGAGAGCAAGACAAAGCAAAGAAAAATATCAAGAGCAGTCACGAGGAACATAAAAGAAGCTCAAAAACAAGACAAGTAATGATTTCACACTGTTGCCAAGAGAGAGGGACATCTATATTTAATGGGATATGGTCAATTTAAATCCTTTGATGAACTCTGAAAATGGACTTAAAAACATTTTGTGAAATTTCCCAGTGGCTGCTGGGTACAATCAAACATGAACGAGATAAATACTGAATACATTTGCTGAACAGTGGGACAGGTGAGTCGCAGCTACTTGAAGTGATTGTCATCGTCATGACTTTTTCAGAATTTAAAGCATCTTGTTAAGGTAGGATGTGTTAGTAGTATCAAAACAATTTACAACAGCTAATACGTGGATAAACTAAACAATAATACAAACTTTCCTCAATATTTCAAATGTTCATTAACTTTTCAGAAATGTGGATTTTCAGGTAAAAACTTCATCTAAAAAGATCATTTGTCAAAGAGACACACGATTTGATGGTTATCTGTAAATGTTCTGAATCTTCAGGGTATTTCTGGTTTTCATTGGAAAACATTATGAAGATTGTCTTTTTGATATTATTGCAGACTTTGTTCAGCTGAAACCATTTAAAGATTATTCAAAGAAAGAACCATTTAAACAAACCACAGGCTCATTGGGCCAACAGTAGAAACTCTTTTTGACTCTCAGTTACTACAAACTGTTCTTACTTCCTGTTTCAAGCAGCACTGAACTGCGTTATCTCATAGGTTTCACTGCAGGTAGTATTTTCTATATACTTCAGGTGAGACTGATACTTTAAGTGCCAGGATATAACTGCTTATCCAACAGGTTGGACATCTCCATCCAGGACAGGTCCCACTGCACTTCTGTCACGTCCTGCTTAGTTGCAGGAAGCTCCACTGCTGGTAGATCCTCTTTGGAAACCGGCCAGCAGTTCCGGATGCAAAGCGTCTGGTACCTTTACATAAATACGAAAATCAACGCTCAACAGTCTGTTTGACTTGTGAACCCTGTCTAATGACACATGTACTGTACAAACAGAAGCAAAGTGGGCTGAAGGTTTCCTAACAAATGCTGTGACTTACCTGTAAAGACGAACTAGACAAACAGTTAGAGGAATGAGGAACAGAAGCACAGCTCCACAACAAACAATGATCCATTTCCAGGAATCTGATGTGGAGAACAAATAATATTAGTTTGAATGAGCCGAACGATCAGACAGTAAAAAAGCTGTACGACACTACATCGTAGGTCTCATAAACAGCTACGATCACACCAAGACACCTTTGAAAGTGGATTCATCGGATTAATGGATGCTGAGGTCATATTACTGTAATAAACAGCTGAAACAAAAGTTACAAACCGTAATTTGAAAAAGAAACTGAAAACTTTGTAATCATCCCTTCAGATTTCACCACTGCTGAACAAATAGCCTTTTTAGACAGTTGAAGAGATATAACAGCTTCAGCTTATAAAACTTCAGGCACATCACAAATATAAGGCAATTAAAGATTAATAAGCAACAATTAAAGCCTTGTTAAATAATGACTTATTAGAAAGCGGAGCTCTTTGCTTTACCCAGTGTTATTCTTATCATCGACTTTTCCTTCTAATGGGTGTATTAGCAATACGAAATAATTTTACCACTTCTGGAGGCTGCCGTCCCATCTGACGTGACGTTACCTAAAAGACACAACAGTTGACATCTTTCACCGATCCACTTTCACTGATCTCACACGAAGCAGAGTGATGAACATCATCAGCCACATGTCTGACCTCGGCCCGGTCTCACTGAGAGCCAGCTCCCCGGGCTCTCCATCTTTCTGTCCTGGGACGCACACCTGTAGAGGCCTTCGTCGTCCCGTGTCACATTCTCAATAGTCATCTTTATTACTCTGTCTGACAAGGAAGACGTCGAAGTGACGATTTCTGCTCCGTTTTTAAAGAAGGATGTGTTACTGTGGTTGTCGGTCCAGTACTGGCAATACAAGACCACTGCATCACCCTCAAATACGGGGAAGGCTGGAGTCTTCAGGATGATGGTACCATCTGTGGACGGAAGATAGAAGACAAACTGCTTGATGAAGCCTGAGTGTGTGATTGCTGATATACTGTGGAGCAACATGCTGTCTGTCTGGACCATGTTTTACTTTATCTTCTGGTTTCTCCCCCAGTTTCTCCAGCGTCTTTAACGTCACTCTCACACAAGACTCACAGCTTACTGTGATGTTGACTGCGTTGCTGCGGCCCTCGGCGCCCTCACACCAGTACAGCCCACTGTTTCCGCTGACAGCAGTGAACACACACGAATCAGGCCTGTCTGCGCTAACAGCGCCGCCTAGTGGTGAGCACCGGTCGGTGTGGAGCACTCTTTTCCTCACTCTTCGGCCCGGAGAGAACAGCCTGAGCATCCAGCCTGAGGAGTTAGTCTGAGACGCGGGGCACCGCACAGCGAAACGCTCCCCCCTGAAGAGCTGTCTGGTGCTGGGAGTCAGAGTCAGCGAGGGAGGGGGCAGCTCTGGTGGAGAGACAAAGGGTGTAGAAGAAGAAAAAGTGACAAGTCAATCAGAGATAAAGCTCTTTCATACTGTCAGAAAAATCGTTCCATCTTGTTTACTATGAATGCACTTGTGGTTCTGTATGTCTGGCTGCAGAAAATTGCATATATATAACTACAGCATACTATCACAATGACAGCCTGGGGCTCCCAGCAACAGCCACAAGAAAATTAGGGCTGCAGCTTTTGTCAATTATGCATCAAAGCTGTGCAACACACTGCCACAGAGATGAGGGACGACAGCTATGTATTTTTTAAAGAAAGCTAAAAACTTACCTCTTTACTTCAGTCTTTAACTAGCTGTGATTTCCCTGATACAAGCCTGAAACCTGTTATACCTCACACTGCTGCTCTTCTTTTAAAATGTTGATTTTAACTTACACTCACTGAGCAGCAGATTGCTGAAGCACACATTGTACAGTGCATGCTGAGGTCCTGTACTACACTGGTTGACCTTTTACAAAGAATGCAAAGTAATTCTCTTTTCACCTGAAACTCAACTTTATTTTATTATACTGCACATATTTTTATATTAATTATAGTTATTCGTCTGTTTTATGGCTCTGGGTATGGCATCTGTCGGCTGGTGCAGCACTTTGGTCCAGACTGAAATATTTCTACAACTGTTGGATGTTGAAATATTGTACAGACATTTGTGGTCCCCACAGGATGAATCCCTCCCTGAAAATTTGATTCAGATATTAACGTTCCCCTCAAGGTGAATTGGAATAACTTTGGTCACTTTTCCATCTACTGCAATCGTCATGCATAAATAGCTAAAAAACTAATGTCATTCCCATCAGCCTCACATGTACTTCGTGTTTAGTGTGAGTTAGCGAGTGTCAGCCAGCCGCGGAGTGGAGGGGTGGCCTTTTAGACGCCGGCCCAATGTTTTCTCAAAATCTCTGAATCTTTTAGGTTTTTTGAAATAACTTCAACTTTGTGTAACATCCCCTCGGGCCCTCTGACTGGACAGGCAAATCAATTGAGCCCAGTTCTATTACTGAGGAAATGTCACCATCCACAGGTCCTAACATTGTTATAAGGGCTTGTTGTCTCGCGTGTGTCGTGTCACAGTCAGTGTGTGAGGTTGCTAGCCAGCTACCTAACCGGTTTATGGAGATAAGGTCAACCTCAGCCCCCAGCTACAGAGAGTGGATCAGCATCAGCCAGTAAACCGCGGCTGATGTTTCAGGTTTGTGAATCCACAGCTAACCCGCCTGTGGGCCGGAGGAGCATTTCTTGTTGTTTATTTTACTTGCCGTCTATTGACACAAACGCGTCACATCATTGGCTGCGTGGTTTATGGTTAAAGGCGGTTACTGCATTGGCCTGAAACACATTTTTGTGAATGCTAATAAGCAAAGTGTTATTTCCATCTTAGGATTCAATACTTAGCCGGGATATATCCTGATAATAATGACCACCAGAATTAAAGCATTCAGGCTAAGAAACTGGGATATTGAATAAATTCCAACTAAATATTTAATCATCCAGTTCTTAAACAAATCACCTCAAAGCCTTAAAGAAAGCTTAAAATTGATAATGAGTGTTGCCCACACCAAAGAATAGATTAACAGTATTGCTTCAGTGAATGTTGTAGGTTTTGAGGTCTCATGCAGCTGCACATGTCTGCAGCTGCATCTCCCCTGCGTGTCGTTGCATACAGGAGTAACCCGATGCCTCGCTGCAGAGTTTGTGGCTCCCGCTGCTCACCTGACACACTGAGCTTGGCCGGTTGGCTGTGGAACACCACAGAGGTGGCGTTGCTCCCCCGCCGCTCGGCTTGGCACCAGTAGCTGCCCGCGTCCTCCCTCGTTACCGCAGTGATGGAGTAGCTGTCGCCGGAGAACAGGTGCCTGGGGTCTGGGGTCGGAGCAAGGTGTGGTTTGTGCCTGAACCACCGGTAGCTCCACGCAACACTGGAGTTTGACTCCACTGAGCACTGCAGCAACACACAATCACCAAGGTAGATGTTTGACCCCGGAGGCCACACGGACACACTGGCTCTCAGAGACTCTGCAGGAAGACAGAGACGCCATTATGGTCTGTTGTTTGTGCCTACTGTAGGTGTGTGTGTATGAGACAGGTGCACTCTCTTTCTGTATGGGTTTATTGTCTTTGCCAGTACCTTCAGATGCAGCAACTTGGAAAACAACTGCGGCTACACCTGAAATGCAGAGAAATTACTTCGCACAAACACCTCACAACACGTGCACACATATCTCCTTATGTTCTCACATACCACCACAGCTTGTTTCTGCCACATCGGTGGCATTTTGGCTACATTATGTTTAGCCTACGGTCTGCTCTGCCAATCAGGAGTAAAATGTATTAACACGAACACCACAGGCAGCTCAGATGGTTTGTTCCCACATGGCGGAGCTCCACACAGTCAGTTATGGTTCACTGCCGATTGTGGATTATATAACAAAGACAATCTTAAGTAGAATTTCAAAAAAGTTCATCTCCGCAGGCAGATTTAATGCATCTAACGCCAACAAAACTTCTGTCTGTGAGACATAAAAACAACCTGTGATTCTGCTGAGACGTTGCTAAGAAGACGCAAACCATCCGAGCTGCATTCTTTATATAACAGACACAGACGCAGTCACAGTGCTGCCACACAGTGTGACAGAGAGGAGTGCTTCCTGTTCCTTAATGAGACTGTTCAGACGGTTATCATCCCCATGGGAACAGAAGGAATGCACACACATTCGCTGTATCTTCCTGTTGGACACCACACACGCATTTGCATTAGTGTAACATAGTACTACGACCATAGTGACACATTTTTGCACAGAGCTCTTGGTTGTCAAGGATGGAATAGCCGACACAACCATTTGGCAGCTTTGTCCAAATCATTTCCATTAGCCTTATTCAGATTCTGGCTGGTGCACATCATTTTAATTTAGCACTGTCTGAAACTCCCAGCTGCAGGCTAACAGCCCAGTATAATTTATAACCCTGCATACCATACTGATATACTGATATCTGCATCAAATAAGAGAGTACTGGTCTATTCAGCACTGCTCTGACAGCTGAACACAGACAGTACTTCAACTCTGTTTCGCCCACCAGTAGTGGACTTTCTTTAATGAAAGCGCAGATTCCCGGTAGAGGCCAGTCTTAACCGGTCATTCACTGGTTAAAAAAGAGGCAGGTGTGTGCCAGTCAGCCAGGTTTTATCTGTGATACTCACCCAGCAGTGAGGAGATAAGGATGGTGTTCATTCCGTCGAATGCCCAAAATTAGACTTGCAGCTCCTCTGTGATCCTTCATGAAAGAAAAGCAGAGAGAATAATTACGATTTTAAGATTTCCACCACTTTAAAAATGACGTAAAGTCCAGAAATCCACTGTTGTTCTCCACTCTTTTTTTTTTTAATTTCAGAAGCTATGACACAGAGAATAATAGTATCTCTTAGGAGGAGTTTCAGCTGTCTATCACAGCAAACCACGGGCAGAGATGGTCATCTTGGTGGAGACATTTCCTTCCTCTGTCAACTAGTGAACAGGCGGAGCCATCAGACAGCAGAATGCAGGCAGAGAGGTGACGATCCCAAACCACAATGCAACCAATTTACTCACAACAAGCAGTTTTACAGATTCCCTGTAAAAATCTCCTGCCTGACTGATATCATCGTCATCACCAATGCAAATGCAAATGTGTATTTTTCACATAATTTCTCATATTTTCTCGATTGATTTGCTCTCACATTATGCTTCTGGTGTATGTCTGCCAGTGCTGAAATCAATTTCTGCTTTCCGTACTTTTATTTATATATATATCCTCTTACTCAGGTCGTCGGGTGTGTTTTGTCAACATATTTTCTTTCCGGCATACTTGCTGATACTGATGCTTGTTTTCTCTTTGAGGAGCATTATGTTATATCCAGTTAAATCCAATCAGATAAAGTTTTGGTAAATTAAATGAGGCCATTGTGAAGCTCTGTGATGGTGGCTCTGGCCATCGCCATCTTCATCACCATCTGAGCAACAACCTGCATTAACTTTCCTGCTGTAGTCTCTTTCATGTCTAGCTAACACACATGAACTATGATCTACACCTTAGCTTGCTCGGTTTGCAGGCTATAAAGCTAATTAGATGCAGCACATGAAACAGCACGTGTCTGAAAGTGTCACTCTCTAACAGCATGCTTTCTGCTCATAGCGTGCAGTACAAGTTGCTTTCCCCTGCTGGGGCTCAGCCTGCCAACTGCTGTCAATCAACAGACATGGACTGGCCCCTCCAGACAGAAAAGGAGCATTTCTGATTATTCCCAAGGACCTTTTTTTTCTTCCATTTAATAACAAAAAACTTGACAACACATTTAAAAAATGCATTAGCATTAATGGCTTTACACTCTTAGACTTGTTCTATTGTGTTTTTATTGTCACACATTACGAGCCCCAGAATTACTGCTAGAAAGCAATTATTGCTCATCATAATCTTATGAGTCTGTTAAAAATAATGCAGTAAAATAGCATCAAGTTTTTCACTGCACATCTAACTTTTTGCAGCCAAACTGCGGTGTAAACAGGAATGTCTAACTAGTGTGCGCTCTGTGCCTTCACAGGTAACTACAGCCGCCTCATTAGCCCCGAGTGATCCCCGCCTTCTCCTCATCATCCCTCCCTCCACCTCTCTGCCCCTCCCTCCACCTCCCATCGCTTCCACATCCAGCCTCCCAGCATCCACAGGGTTTCTTCCAGGAAGCGCGTCGGGCAGTCGGATGCTCTGCTGGAATGCCTGGGAGAGAGAGCATCCTTTATGTCCATTTCTGAGAGAGGGAGGTAGGGAGAGAGAGAGAGAGAGAGAGAGGAGAGCCAGCGGGGAGGAGGTGGAGGAAAGGAGGAGGAGGAGGAGGGGTGGCGATAGGAGAGAGGAGCAGACATGGCTTCTAAGGAGATCACAGCCTCTGGTTTCGTAAGTGTGAGCAAGGATATCACAGGTGGGTAAAGGCTGCCGCTTGCTTATTTTGATCCGTGCGTGTGTGTCTCGTTGCGGGCTATAACCGCCGTCACCCCCGGCGTGTCTGCGCTCACGCTCGGGATGCTTTTCCCCCGCGCGTCTGGCGGAGGCTGCGACCGTAACAGACGCATTGGATGATAGTCATGAGCTGCACCTTTACATCTCATCCGGAACCTTTCCGGGGCGCCTTCTTTTTTTTCCTTCTCAGTGCATGCGAATTAGTTAATGTGGAGATGAATTATTCACGGTGCAGGGGAAATATACCTTGCTTGAAATCTGCCCCTCGGGGCGGATCAGGTAATAAAAAAACCCCAGCCTTAGGCCAGAGAGGAAAAGGGGCGTTGTGGAAATAATGGTGTGTAACCGTGTGTGGGGCTGATAGCGTTTTGTTCCTTGCACGTTTTTTTTTTTTTTTTTTTTTTTACCAACACTCACTATTTTAGCTATCCCTCTATCTTCAAACCTGAACCTTTGAGTATTTTACCTTTGTTTTCCTGCAGCCTATCCGGCCAGAGCGCTGTAGTGATTGCGCGCGTGCGTGCGTGCGTGCGTGCCAAAGTGAAGAGAGGGGCGCCGATGAAGGCAGATGTTCACAGTATCTCGCCAACAAAAAATGCATGAGCTCCACCAACCCGACAGCGCGACAGAATGCACAAATATTGATGCCTATTTTTTCTCAAACAGCAACAGCTTACACATGTCAAAGTCACAGCGCACCCTTCAATTGAGTGCCGTGCACGAGCGCACCGCACGCGCACAAACACACACACGCATGCTCAGGGTATCCGGGACTCTGCTGCTGTGTTAATTACTTCTAATGGCTCTATTAGGCGCACTGTGATGATTAAGCCGGTGGAATCCCTGCCTCTTCATTCAGTCACCTGCCGCGGGCCGCGCCTGCTCTGACTGACAGGTGGAGCACCGGGGCCACCGTGGCCCTGGTGGCCTGCAGGCCCGCACAAGGTCACCTGAAAGAGACTTCAGTCCTGATCTCTTCTCCGGTCTTACTGTTATATCAGTGTTTCCATCTCTGGCTCTACTCTGCATTCTCTGAGGTGATCATCTAACAGCAAACCAATTTCTTTTTCGGAAAAGTGTTTCTGTATGTTTTAAGGCTTGGCCCAATCTTTCTTTTAACATACCAACACTCAGATACTGCTGCTGTATACATTTGAACAGTAGCAGAAGACGTATTCATACCTTTTAATTGAGTTGAAGTTGCAATAGTACGATGTAAAATGCTCCAATACGCATCTAAAAAGTGTTGTAAAGTGTTTAAAAGTATCTATTTTGTAGCACATTGAGCCCCATCAGCGTCATAATATTATATTGTTATTATCACAGATGCATAAGAGTGTAAGCAGTATTTTAATGCTGTTCCTGGTTAATGTGATGCTACTTTAAACTACTTTATAAAGAGTTAGTTCATTCTATAATTCATCATATTTTGTTTGCTGATCGTATCTTTAATACCTGCAACCTCAGTGACTTCTGCTAACAGACAAATGCAGTGGAGCAAAGAGTACAATGTATCCCTCTGAAATCTGGTGGAGGAGAAGTGCAAAGTAGCATAAAACGGAAATACTCAAGTAAAGTACAAGTGTAGTACTTGAATAAGTAGACTTAACTACATCCCACCACTTTGGACTTTGCCTCACAGAGACTTATGGAGACACACTGCTCCATAAAGACCAAACCTTGCTTTACCATCTGCTGTGACTGTATCAACTCTCCTGCCAAATCCAACCATTCCGGCTTTAGCATCGATTTGCTCGTAAAGTCAGGATGCTGTGCAGCCACTGAAATGGAATTACGAGGCTGAATCATGACATTCCTGCCAGCGACTGTATTATTCTGTGATAGTGTGTCGGTGCCGTGTGTTCCCACCCTGTGAGCGGCAGGCGGGTTTACGTGCCGTATGCATGTCAGGGGTCACAGCTCTGACGGTGATGCTGTTTGACAGGAACAGTTCTTAGTGAATCACAGACACTGATGCTCGCATGTGTCATGGTGCTCTTGAGAGAAGGAAAATGACACTGAAGCATATTGTGAACCATTTTGACGACGCCACCAGATAGAGTGGCTCGGTGATAGCGTGGCGCTGAACTCATCAAGCAGTACAGAAGAAAATGATCGCTAGTCGATTGATTAATCCCGGCAATTTCCCAATAAATTCCATTCTGTTTTGAAGCACAAGATAAAAGCCGTCAGTGCTTCAGTGTTACATGCTGATTCGCATCTAAGAGCTTTGTAGCTTATTTATAATCATCAGGGTGTATCCAGACTCAGAGCTCACTGGTTTATTTTTATCATCTGAAATGCCACGACAGGTCTGTTCAAATGACGAGCCTGACGGATCTCTCAGTTATTAGATGAAGATATGAGTGGTGGTCTGTCCACCCAAAGGTCAGGTAGGCTGAGTTTGATCTGGACTCATTTGATTCGTTTATCTTAAATGACCGTTTAAGACGTTTCTACACCTTTATTAGAGATTTGACTGTACAACCCCGATTGCAAAAAGGTTGGGACTGTGTAAAACATGAAACAGAATGAAATCATCTGTGTTTACTGACAACAGTTTTACAAAGTGTTCCTGAGTCCTTGCAGTAATCTCCTTTATACAATCATGTGTTCACAAAAACCTTGTTCCATCCTCGCTTGTGAACCACTGAGCCTTTCCAGGATGCTCCTTTCAAACCCAATCATGATACACCTGCTACCAATCAACCTGTTCACCTGTGGAATGATTCAAACAGGTGTTTTTGGAGCGTTCCACATCTTTCCCAGTCTTTTGTTGCTCCTGTCCCACCTTGTTTGAAACGTGTTGCTGCATCAAACTCAGAATAAGCAGATATTTACAAAAATCAATGAAGCTGATGAAGTCAAACATTAAATATATTGTCTTTGTACTGTTTTGAATTCAGTTTAGGTCTGAAAGGATTAACAAATTATCACATTTTGGTTTTTTATTTCTGTTGAACAGAACTTTTTTGGAATTGGTTTTTGTAGTAAGATCGGTCTCAAACCAGGGACACTGCAGAACCTTAACCCCTAGAACACTGGGGTCTCCCTGTTTTAGAACATTCACTATGAATTATGTGCACTGACTAGTGCCAGCTATCTTCCAATTTTTGATTTTTATATGTTTTTGCTTGGCAATTCTGATACGATGTGAAAATCAGCTTGCAGAGGCACGAGTTACTGGTAATCTACTGTAAACACCACATCCCCTTCTGTTTTTGTCTTGCTAATGTTAGTGTTGAATGATAATACATTGTAGACTTTTCAAACCAATCTACACTCACTGCACATGCAACACTAATGTGACTGACAAAAATAAATGCATACATAATCTCCGCTGTGATAAATTACCTGTGCTGAGCTTTCAGTCTTTGCAAGCTGATTTTTTACGCTGCACGGGAATCACTGAAGCCAGAGTCTGTCTGGAATGTAACACAAATAAATCCAAAAGACTACAGCAAGCTTTGACAAATGCTGAGCGCTAATGTGTTTTTTATTAAAAGCTATGAAACATGCAAAAATGTTTAGCAGGGAGAATGAGTGTTTGTGCACATATTTCTAACATTATTTGTCTCCGTCTTTTGTTTTTCTTCCACAGAGAGCATCAAGAAGATTGTCGATAAATCATCTATCAAGTTTATTCATGGCATTAAGCTTGACACCAAAAATGGCAAAACAGAGGACAGAATACTGGTAAGTTGCTGCTTTTAGTGTGCTCACTGAGGGCTGGGCCGTTTTTAATGGGCCTCTGTGCTACAGTAACACCGGGATGCTGATGTAGAGCACCTTAATCCTGCAACCTAAGCAGTCTGATGCATGCATCATGTATGTACAGTACCTTTGATGTTAACTTCCACTGCAGTGTTAATGGATCTGACAGCAAAGGTGGAGGTTCCCTCTGGTTTAACAGCGCAAGGTCCTGCTTCTGTGTTCACTTACTAACAGCATTATAACCGCTGACCCTCTTCTGCGACTGCTGTTGGCGGCTTGGCGGGATGAATATTGGATAGACAGTATCTGTGGGAGCGGCTGTGGGTTCCTCTGTGTCTGCAAGCCCCACTGTGGAGGCAGTAGGAGGCTGAGCAGCTCGCAGCCTTTGATTCTGGGGTGCTTTCATCAGAGAATATGGGGCAGAGATATCAAATCTCTATTAGCGTGAGTGAAGCTCAGCCAGCTATCTGGATACAATCTGGTGCAATCAGCTCCTATGGACCAGAGTTTGGACTGGACTCTGAAAGAATGCCCGTATTTGCGCTTGTGTGGATTTGTGTATGTGCATGTACGTATTCTGCTCATGCACAGGGGTAACATACACACACAGTGCAGAGCAGGTTTTATTGATTCAGTGCGCCAACTAAACCATATGTCTGTACAAGCAAGATCTTATACAATTCCCAGTCCAACTGCAGTGAAGTCGGTGTATTTTTTATGCTGTTTAAAAGACTAGCGACTCCCGGTGCCCCTCCTGAAGTCCCCCCGATGAGCCAATGAGCTTTCATCCCCCAGCCGAGCAAACTTCAGCCTGGCAGAGCGGCGCTTCCACCCAACGGATGCTTTAATGATTCGTCGTGCGGCGAGGATGGGTGGTTAGGAGAGTTTCAGCGTGTACAGCCTTTGATATTCAGCCACTTTGATATGTCTATCTGCCCGAAACATCTTTCCAATAATCTCTTTCCAATCCGTGTCTCATTTACTGCTTCCTCTTAAAAAGCTGAACTGGAAAGCGAGAGTTCTCGCTCCTGCTGGGCGCAAAAAAGGAGACGGGAAAATAGTTCGAAGTTGATCAAGCACACTGCGTTCGCCTTATCGGGGGACTGCGTGAAGGTTTCGCGCTTTCGCGGAGGTTTGGGTTGAAGCTTCTTTAAGGTCGGGATCAGTGCTTTTGACTTTTTGAATTTATCTTGATGATTTCTTCCTCAGCAAAGGTGTCAGACACGAGGAGATTAGAATATCTGTCCTGTAGCTGCTCTCATGCATAATCACAGGCCACAATAAGCCTGGTGTGTGTGCGTGTGGTCTCTCTTTGATGTGGAACACTTGGGCGAATCCTTCTCTCTCTCCTGCTGCATCAGCATGATTTACTCCTGTTTACTCGTTCGCTCTCTCTTAACTACCACCCGTAACCCCGACTCATCACCGTAATGTGATACAATCTGGTCTTTTTAATCAGCTCCTTCAGACACACACACCCCCCCTCTCCGTCTCCCTTTCACATGCACATTTGAGCGACTACAGCTCAGACGCCTTGCTTGCTGTGTGGGTGTAAGGGGCTGTCAGTGTGTGGTTCTGACAGGCCTGTGTCAAGCTCCTCTCTCCGAAAAAAAAACAACACAACAGCGGAGTGGGAGAGCTGTAATTTAATTACTGCTTTTCGCTGGGGAGAGACACATGGTTGGGGGGAGCGCCTGTGTCCTGAGGGAGTGTTTTAGCAGGGCCATCAGAGAGAACGGAGTAAATGATTGGGAGCGACGGAGCAGAAGAAGAGAAGAAAAAGAGCAGAGGGCAGTACTCAGGGGCTGGTGGAGAGCAGCCAAATGCCAAAGAATCACCACTCTTTGTTTGCCTTGATGATGAGAGACACTGACTTTTTTGGGGTGTGTTTGCCAAAAAAAAAAGGGGGAAGAATTGCCGCTCTTGAACGAGAATCAGGGGCAGAGTGTGATTTATCCAACGTCTCCATGCCGGGAATAAGTGGGCCCAGGGATGCTGCGTGGGCTCGGTCAGATGGAGATGCACGAGTAAGCTCTCTGTTTGCTTTCGGATTGCCGGTCACGTACAAATTCCCATCAACTTTGCATTGCACTAAAAATGATCCCACGCACTTTAGACTGCAGACGGCAAATTAGCGGAGGTAGTGTAGCGGAAATGCTAATTTGGCATCCTGACCCAGCATGACCGGCATTTCTGGCTGTGGAGCAGTTCCCTTTACTGGAAATGTGGAGAAAAACAAAACTTCTGACTTAAAATGGGTAGTTCGTCCCTCTAAGTTCTGATATTAACGACCTGGAGAGATGCTGATTGACTAGAAATTATCGACTGTTGAGCCCGATGCTGCTCTGTCTGCCTCAAATTAAATACACGAGCCACTCTCATGCTTGCCCACAGCAGTCGTAATGTAATGCTAATGAAATTATATTTGTGGGAATGCGATTAAAACGTTGCAACATGCCATCATTTCTCAGCCTGTATCGCAGCATGTTAATCTATTAATGTTGGACAACGTGTCTCACACAGAGGGCTTTTAGCTGGATCAATACATGAATATAGAGAGGACTCCTCATTTCCCTCTCATCATTGCCATGGAAACTCCTGGGACTATTTTCTCCCCATGGGGATTGTGACTGTGCAGCGAACTTTTCCGTAATCTTGATTGAATTAATTTTACTCCCTTTGTTTAGGTCCTCACAACGTGGCGTCTCTATTTCCTGGCGCCCAAGACTCCCGCTAAGGTACTTCTAACCGCTCTGTGTCTGCAGTCACTGTACAGCATGAAGCTTTTTCTTTCACGATGCCTACTGAAATCTTTGCTTTGTCGACTGAATCTGTGACCGCAGGTCGAGTCCACATTCAACTTCTTGGAGATCCGAGCTTTGAATTCCCACCCTGAGCACCAGGTGAAGTTTCACATTAATACTGAGCTCTGTGTGCGCTCCGCTCCATTGTTGCCGCTAATCGATTGTCTGTGCAGTTGTATAATAGAATGGTTACATCACTTTAGCCTTCAAGGAATCACAAAATGCTTTTATCAAAACAGCCACAGTGACAGTTGATGCTCTCTTATTAACTTTGTCTCCTCTGGCAACAAGAAAAACTGCTTAGGGAGGGTGGAACGGGAGGTCAGACTCATTTTTATAATTCGGTAAAAAAAATATTCTTTGCATGTGAGGGGAAAAAGATCAAATGATGGCTTTAGTGTACTATAATGTAGTATAGCACCACTATACTGTACTATAATGTAGCTTGATCACATATCAGGTCTTTTTAAGTGTTTGTTGACAGAGTTAAAACCTCCTGTGAAGCATCTGTGTCTGGATGCTGATATTTAAACAGGTAATGAACATAGTTAGAAATAAATAAAATAAAATATGTCTTCACAGGAGAAGTTGTAATTGTTGAAAATACTAAACGTTAAATGGCTTAAATGTTCTTAAATTTGCTTATAACTACTTTATAATGTCTTTATCGTGATAAATTTAAAACTATATATTTATATACTGCTTATAGATTAAAAATAGGGCAGTTAAAATAAGTTATCTTAAATTTAATTTACTTAAATGTGTTCTCCACTTCTGATGTTCTTAATCCATGAATACACACAGATTTAAATTGCATTACATTATCTTAATTTTTTTTCTCTCTTTAAGTTATTAATAGTGAAACAGATACTATATATATATAAATTTTTTGAGATATTCAAGGGAGTTTTGTAATTCTTTGTGTGTCTTCCTTTTTCAAAAACTGAAGGATTCAATGCAAATTAATGAATGCCACTATAGCAAAGGCATGACACGCCCTGCTCTGCCTCTGATTGGCTTACCTTGATATTCTTACCCTAACCCTAACCAATCATCACTCCTCAACTGAACCAACCCAACCAATGATGAGCAGCAGCCAGTCAGAGGCTGTGGAGGGCGGGTCATCCCTTTGCCATGGTAGGATTTGTAATTTAGTGAGATTCAATCCCAACCCCAGTAGTTTTCATACAGTCCCTCACAGTTTCATTTCCTGTGCAGGTCATCATCAACACTGACAAGTCCAGCTACTCCCTGAGGTTCGAGTCACGCGAACACCTCAACCATGTGGTCAGCCACATCAACTTCGCTCTGTCTCGAATATTCAACAACTCCATTTTTGCGTAAGTGTCGCTTCCTCACAGGAAAAAAAGGAAAAATCAGATAATCCGAAAGTTTAAAGAAGAATGACCTTTATTTATCCAGTAATCAAAAGATAAATGATTCCTTACAGTATCTGTGCTTCTTTCATCTGCGCAGGCCTTCCATCTGTCATTCAGACAGCGACCTTTCTGAGGGCAGCAGGAAGTATTCGCCCAGCTCCGAGACTTCAGTGGAAACCCAGAGGGCCTGTGGTAAGAGAGACATTATCATCAAACATGGGAATTTGCACACATGCATGCGCATGCACACAAACAGACAGGGGCACATGCTCGCAAATTGGCAGACTCAAGAGGAAGTTGGCACACAGGCTTCGCAAATGGTCTCCCAGATGTTCTTTTTAAAGTGCTCTGTCACACAAATAAAAGATTGACAATTTGTACAAATGTTTCTGTGTGCATTTTCCTCCATTTTCTCTGCCGTTATCGCCGAAGGAAGCAGCTGTTCGCATCATCTCATTCATTTTATCCCCCCCCCCCTCTTGTTTTTTCGCTCCCGCCTGCCTCTCTCAGGAGGCTTCTCCGAGACGTACTCCGCTCTGTGCGACTATAATGGCATCAGCTGCAAGGAGGAAGTGCAGTGGGTAAGAGCTGTGGGACTGTGCCTGTGTCGCTGTGAGTGCTTTTGAGTGTTACGTACAGCACTGGGCACAAAATGAGCAGGGGGGGGGTCGTGTGCTGCGGCAAACAGGCTCATGGGTAATGTTGCTCCTAGGACGTGGACACCATCTATCACTCCCAGGACAACCGAGAGTTTAACCTGCTGGACTTCAGCCACCTGGAGAGCAGGTGAGGGACGAAGAGCGGTCAAGCACTGTTGCCTCCAATGAATGTTACCCCATTTACCTCAGTTTTATCTTTTCCAGGGATTTGGCGGTGATTGTCGCATCGATGGCGTACAACACCTGGTTCACTAAACTGTACTGCAAAGACCTGCGCATAGTAAGTCTAAACCTCTGTGGTTTGCTTTGCTTTGCTGCAAAAGTTTTAATTAAATCTTTAGTTTAAGTCTTTCTTTACCCGCTACTGCTACATCTCCATCAGCATTGAGCCAATTGAGATGACAGTGAACTCAGCTTTGATAAATTCATTGCGAACATGCAAAAGCGCCATCTGGAAAATCACACATAATCCTTCTAAGCTCATTGATCTCGCAGTGTTCATTGACACGGCCATCACATGCAACGCACACACACCATAGCACGCTAAAGTAAGAGCTTCATGCAAGTGTAGCAATAACACTCAGATGGACTCATGCTTCTGTCTCTGCTGACATCAAACTGCAGTTCCTTCAGTGAGGCTCCAAAAGTGAGTCAATCCCCATAGACCCCCATAGCAAAATGCCCAACTTGACAGCAGAATTAAACATGTTTACAGCCTGGTAAAAACAATGGTTTTGCTCTCTACAGCTAATTTCTCCATTCATGAAAACTGTATGATGGTTAATTCTTGTACAACTGGCTTGTTTAAATTATATTAAGGCTTAAAGTTATGCATAAATATTGGCCACTTTGAGTGACAGCTAGCCGGCTAACCAGGTTTTATTCGACCCGCCTTAGCTTGGAAGTTTATCAGCCAGGTCCTGCCAAGCAGTGGTGTGATGATGATGTAGGAAGAACTCCGCTGATACAAGCTTAAGTTGAAGATAACTTTATTAACAAGCAGTATCAGATCAGATGCAGGCCATCCGAGAGAGCTTCAGGGTCAGAAAACACAATATTTATAATATGACGGTTTATCTAACCACCCATACCTTTCCTATCTTAAAGACCAGATCATGCCCTGGGCATTGTCCCACTGAGGAATATTCTCCTTTGTGACAATCTATGTCTACATCTATAGTAAATTTAGTCCTAATAGCCCCCTCTATAAACTTTACCACCTCTGGTTTATCTTTTCCTGATCTGACATATATTTGATATTAGATTGATCTGATCATTTACCTCAGCTTCACCCATGCTCCACCTCTTTGCCCATTTTTGGATTAGCCGGGAGTTTGGTGCAATCGGCCACTGCCATGATCGCGGCAACTGGAGCTACTGTGAGCTTCACGATGGCTCTTCAGTCATGATGTCACAGAGACTATGTCCATGTTTCATACAGTCTGTGGTGTTTGTGTTATTTTGATTCATGTTTCTTATTCTTATTTGTGAACATAACACATAACAGAATAAATTGTCAGTATAAATGATCTATCTAAATCTTTCCTTTTCTCTAAAGGGGTCAGAGGTCACCGAGCAGGTCCTGCATACAGTCAGCAAATCCTCCAGCCTGGAGGAGATCACCCTGGAGAACGCAGGGTTAAAATCGTGAGTTTTTTATCCCTCCATCACCTCCCGTTGACTTTTCATCCTTTCAGTCTTCTTTTAACGCTGTTTGCTCAAAAGGGAACAGATTTTTCCCATGAAGATCTGTTTGCTTGTCACAAGGAGTACCACTCAGCCGCTGAGAACAGTGTGATGTTTTCTGCGGCTCTGAAGGGAGCTTTCTAAAGTCGGAAACATCAACCTGGTGATGGGATCCAGGGTTTGCAGGGTTTGGCCCAGACTAGCAGCTGAAAGTCAGGACATCTCAGCCTCTGCTGCACACATGTTGACTGTTCTTTTTTCACTCTAATTTAAAGCAATGGTGGAAAGTAACTAAGCACATTTACTCGAGTACTCTACTTAAATACAATTTTGAAGTACCATTCATGAGTATTTCCATTCTCTGCTACTTTATACTTCTACTCCAGTACAATTCACAGGCAAACATTGCACTTTTTACTCCACTGCCTTTATTTGACAACTTTAGATTTACCTTGATCATACAAAAGATCATCAACAAATAAATTATGATGTAATATTTTAGATTAATAAACCTTTATTGATCCCAGGGGGACATTTACAAGCTACCCTGCAGATAAACTACATAAAGTAGTTAAACCACCTTCACCAGCCTCAACACATTAATGCATCACAAATTATAACCCAGTGATATAATATACTTTATTCTGATACTTGGCATTCTGTGTATTGAGTACTTTTATATTTTGGTACTTTAAGTATATTTTGATGCTTATGCTTTTGTACTTTTAGTCAAGAAAAAAATTCAAATACCTGACTTTTACTTGTGACAGAGTATTTCTAGACTGTAGTATTGCCACTTTTTCTAACGCGAACGATCTGAGTGTTTCTTCCACCTGTCCAATGCTAAATGGCTACAGCGCCTCTTAAAGCTTGTCTACATGTACAACTTGTGTTTTTTTTTCTGTCTGAAACTCTGGACCCACGCCACAGAGACTTTCCACAGAAGATGTCAGCTGCTCTCTCAGAGAACCCTTCCTCGGTCATCCACTCGCTCAACTTGGCCCACAACTCTCTGGACAACCAAGGTACAGTGAAATGTCGGCTTCATGTGTCTGTGTCGCTGCTTCCACCCTGAGCTTCAGGTCCTGTGAATGAAACATAATGAGGGGGGTTTCTGTTACCTTCTTGGTTTTACGTTTTTTTAATAGAAATGTTCACAGACATAGTAAAGGAACAATAGTCCAGAAAAAAATAATTAAAACTAAAAAAGGGGTTGGGTTGGGGATGAAAAAAAAGACCCCAAACATCCACAACATTTTTCTGCGTTTCACAGTTAATTGAAAGAAGCTTTTCCATTTGAATGATAATAAATGAATGGAATATTTTTGCCTTTGATCATGCCCCACTTCAATACTTGTTGGTGGCTATATGAAAAACTCTTTCAGCCCAACGTGACCAAGAATGAATCTGAGGGGTTTAATGTTGGATTTTCAAATTAAACCAATTCAGCAACTCCATTTTTATACCTGTTGTTTGCATGCTGCAGGTGTGTCCAACTTAATCCAGCAGGTGTGTCGCCTCAGCAAGGGCCTCCGTCTCCTCAACCTCTCCAAGACCTCACTCACCTCAAAAGGTTTGGGCCCGTCCCTCCTTCTCTATCCCTGTTTAATCCAGTAGTGTTAATAAAGTGTGAGCACCGTTTGCAGGATCTTGTACAATTCACGACAGTAGCAGAAAGTGGAAATTAGTCACATAACACCCACGTCGGTTTTCTTCTACAGATTTATCTGATTGAGCAGCTTTGGGTTAGTTTATAGGTTAATAAATATAAACCCTCCAACGCCTTAGAAAATTCTCCCTCCTGAAGAGCTTTGCTTCATGTTTTGGCCCTGCCACAGCTCCATATTGACTTAGCGTATGATGTCTTGTGCAGCCCTGCAGGCAGCAGGCCTCCTGTTTCTGTCTCATCTTACCTTGTACCCAGTGGAGAATTTAAATATTACATTGGAGCAGATACGATGCGCTGCTTCCCATTACATCCAACGATATCTGCCACTGCAGATGTGTATGAATAATGTAGGGACACAAAATGTTTTGAGAGTGTTCTCTGTCTTTTAATATTGTACAACCCCCCACCCCCCTCCCACTACCGACTCTCTCTTTTTCCTTTTATCCATCTCTCTCTCAGGAGTGGTGTCTCTCTCTCAGGCTCTGTGCTCCAGCGATGAGTACTCCAACTCTCTCCTGCACCTGGACCTGAGCAAGAACCCCGGGGTCCTCTCGGGGGAGGACGCCTCGGTCAGAGAGCGCAGCCCGCCTGGGAACAAAAACACACACTGCTCCATTTATACGCCACTTTTCTGGGCTTAATGTGACATCTCTCTCTCATTCTGACCTCCTCTTTCCAGAACTTGTACCTGTTTTTGTCTCAGCCCAACTGCCTGGTCCATTTGGATCTGTCGGGCACGGACTGCTCCGTGGACTCGGTGAGTATTTAATGGCAGAGGTCGATCGAATGTTTATGTGCAAAAGAGATGCATTTCTCGGCCCAGATTAACCGTCTCCACCCTGTGTCTCATGCAGCTATTTGGGGCTCTTCTGAGGGGGTGTTGCGCTGATCTTTCCTTTCTGAATCTTTCCAAAAATTCCTTCTCCCACAGGTTAGTCATATCTTTAAGATTACCTAAACAATAAAGGCAGCCGCTAAGCCAAATCTGGAAATACATCACCCTTATTTCGCCTCGAAGGCCTCCCCCTTTCATCATCCATTCTCCCTCCCTCGCCCTCTCCCTCTTTCGTTTTTGTCATTATCTCCATCTCTTGCTTAATGGGAAATCAGAAATGAGCTTTGTGGGAATGGAACATTGTGTTTCCTCTCTGTGGGTGTGTCTCCTGCCGTTTAAAACCAGAACTCTCTGTGCTGTCTGCATAGATAAGACTCATGAATATTTAAGCGGAGCTATCTATCATTTGACCCCTCTCGCTCCCTCCTCTTATACCAAAGCATTATTCACTCTGTTTCTCATTCTGTGCCGGTGCTCCGAGCTCAGCGCTGCACTCATGTTTACCCGGCATGTCGACAATGTGGCCGGCCTCATCCCATCCCACTCTCTATCTCCTCACTTCTACGTCCCCTCTCTTTCAGCTCTTGTTTTTCATCCAATAGAAAAGTGAAGGACACGCTGCCGCTGTTCCGTCAGTTCTTCAGCTCGGCCTTCAGCCTCACTTATGTCAGCCTGGCCTCTATGAAGCTGCCCCCTGATGTTCTGAGGTACTCGCCACGCCGCCTTTTATTCTCCTGTCAGATGTGCTCCCTTTTGTCCGAACTCCTCTGCAGCGACGGCAGATTTGAAGCACGTCCCCAACTTCCTCTCCTTGTCTTTTCTCACTTGTCTCCGCAGGGCTCTCCTCACGGGGTTAACCTCCAATCCTCATATCAATGACCTTCATCTGGACATCAGTGGCTGCGAGGTAAGAGTTCACCTACATCTGCGTTGCATCCCAAGCTCAAGTTAAAGGGATAGTTCAGTATTTTCTCCTCATGCACTTTAATGGTATCACGTGCTTATCCTGTGGACTCTAATATGGATCGGTAAGATTGTGAGCTTGTGAAAAAACAATTAATTTCAAAGCTGTGGCATGTCAGCCATCATAAACCTGTGAGAAAAGACTGCAGTTGGAGAGACTGTTATGATCTGAGTCCAGACTCAAAGCCAAAGACCATGTCTGAAACTCAAAGTTCCCACACTCTGAGTGACACCAAAGTCACACATACAAGTCACAAGTACACGTTTTGGCCCTAATTTTGCAGCTGAAGTCAGGGCCAAAAAGAACTTGCAGAACAAGCAGGTTGATTGCTTTATATCAGACATCCAGTCAGTTCCTGTTTGTGTGCAGCCACGGCTTTGTCGATGCAAACAGCTCTCCCAGGTTGTTAGAATATTCATATATTTGCTTTTTTAACCGAAACAATGCCGAGCTAACAGTTAGCAGAGGATGTTTTCGCTGCCGCTAAGCAGAGCAGCTGCAGATCACACGCAAAGCGACGCTCACTGTTCAACAGACCTTCACGCTGCCTGCAGAGACATAAGGAAGGCTTCCATAAATCTGCCTCACTGTGGAAAAATAGAACAATTCCCCCAAGACTAAAATGACTGAAATTCATGCCTGTGCATATGTTGGTTTTCCACGTCTCTCTCTCTCTCCCTCTCTCCCTCTGTGTCTCCAGCTGAGGTCTGCGGGAGCTGCTGTAATCCAGGAACTCTTCCCCAGAGTCTCCTCTATCGCCACTCTGGATATCTCGGACAACGGTACAGTGGAACTCCTCAACACATCCCGCTGTGACCTTGACTGTCTGTCCTCAGGCAGGAGATGTTTGAGTGAGCTGGTAATGAATCAAGCCGTGTTGAGCTCTTCGTGTGTGTGTGTGTGTGTGTGTTTGTGTGTGTTGACAGGTCTTGATGCAGACTTGCTCACAGTCCTGCCGGCCCTCTCCAGACACCCCTCCCTCAAACACCTTCATCTGGGCAAGAACTTCAACATCAAAAACAGGTGCTGCCGGTGCTCTGTGTCTCGCTTTACTGCAGTTTTGTGTGTGTGTGTGTGCGAACACGAGGGCGCGTGCACTACATATGCCAGCTTGAATGTCCGTGCCTGTGATTTTACTTCCGTTTTCATAAGCCGCCGCTCCTCGGGCCGACAGCTCGCCAGCAGCAGGAAATGACTCGCGCCAGCTCATCCAGCCTCGTCTCTGTGTTTGTCCCTGCGGTTTGTGTCTGCAGGGTTCTGGACGAAGTCCTGCAGAAGCTGGTTCAACTCATACAGGAGGAGGAATGTGTGAGTGAGAGCACAGGAAATGTCCACGCTCATAAAGAGATGCTGTAAGATGCAGATTTAACAGCTTGCTGGCGCTGGGTTTGCCTCATCACAAATCATCCAAATAGGAAATGGATCCGCTGCAAAGACACAGAAAACAATCACAAATCTAGTTTCACTGCATCGTATTCTGGAAGAATAATCAAGATAATAAACATGCATGACTTGATTTAATGAAAGCAGCATCGCAGCGCAGTTCTTACGCTTGCAGTTGGTATTCTGGATTCTTGGACACATTGCCATATGTTTTACTATAGATGTGTCACTATCATTAATTATTACTGTTCCTCTGTTAGCCTGGCAGGCACAGTGTCTACATCACTTCACACACATATTGTAAATAATTCACACATACAGCATGTAAAGCCTTACTGGCGAGCAGTCACATCACTCTGCAGTAAATTTCACTGCACTTCATCCTCACGGCTCCCCAGTCCCCTCTTCTCTTTCCACTGCTCAGTTTCCTGTTTTTTTCCTCAACTTTATTTAGTCCTAAATATCACCCCTCCCCTCTCCAGGCCCTGCAGTCTCTGTCTTTGACCGAGTCGCGCTTGCGGTCTCGGGGCACCGTGCTGGTCAACGCCCTGGGCAGCAACACCTGCCTGAGAAAAGTGGACCTGAGCGGGAACAACATGGACGACATCGGCGCCAAGATGCTGAGCAAAGCCCTGCAGATCAACACCACGCTCAGGTGAAGGGAGGAAAGTGTAGAGGGAGGATGTTTCTTTGTTTTTTGCAGCATAGCTTGTGCTCCATATGGAGGTTTGTATTCGGTGCAACTGACATTTTTTCCCTGCAGGAGTGTGACATGGGATCGCAACAACACCTCCGCAGCAGGATTTCTGGACGTGGCCCGGGCACTCGAACAGTAAGAGCATTAAAACATCATCAACACGTCGTCTGTATATGCTCGCTCGAGTTAGTCAATAAATAAGAGGAGATCTTATAGACCTGCAACAAGAGCGGTATTGATTGTAAGAGACCGTGATAGATTTACCTTCTATTTTAGAGCATTTAAACACACTGGAATTTGCAATGTGAGCCGAGCAAATTGTTGCTTTCCACTTTGCTATCTTAAATGGTCCAGACTTACCTTTAGGCGATGGATGACATGGTTGCAAAGATCAAAGTATTACTCACTCGTTGCATGGCATAGGAGGGATATTTTGGGATGAGTTTTGTCCATTGGGGGTATTAACCTTAACTAACCTCTGAATCTGTAACCCACTTTATTTTCTCTCTTTAGTCCGTCACTGTCTCCTTCAGTAACTCGACCCTTCCTCTGGTCTTCTTTCCTCTTCTGCTCTTTCCTCTCTCAGTAATTTCACCTTGCAGTACATGCCTCTGCCCCTAAGTGACATCAGCCAGGCGTACCGCAGCGCCCCCGAGAGGACGGAGCAGGCACTGACCAAGGTTGGCTTTGACAAAGTCATTGTGAGAGATAAAGACTTCAGCAGATGAATCAAAATCTAGTGATTTGATGAAATCTTTCTGGTTTGCAGCAGAGCACCGTTGTCATGTTGTCTTGCATCTTCAAAAGCAAGTTTTACAACCATTTACATTTGAATCATTAATTCATAAAGTGCTCTGGATCACAAATGACCTGAAGTTTTAGGTTTCAGACACAGAAAAAGATAAAGCAGAGCAAATCTGAGGCTGTATGAGTTGAGTATCTATACCCCAATTCTGCGTGATGATTGTCATTTTAAATGTTCCTAAAGGAGTACTTAAAGCCTCTGTAATCATTATTTTTACAATTGTTTTTTAACACTTGGACAGTCTAAGTTCAATATTTGGTCTGTTTTGGCTCTGTTTTGGGTCTCCTCCAACTGCTGAGGGAAATATCTGGCTCTCTAACTGCTAAATGCTCCACTATGTTCACCAGCTAGTCGCTAACTTTGTCTGTTTTTACACTGACGTTTAATACTTTGTTTATATAGAAATATTAATAAGAGCCATTTTAGAACAATGTGGTGTATTTAACTGTCTCTATGCCATGGTATAGATTATATATGTGTATAAAACACATACATCACAAAGTGTAAATCTTGGAAATTGGAATGGAACATTCGCATCTATGAAAAGAAAAAAGACGAGGAAACTGAAAACATCAGGAAAGTAGCATATCTGCCAGAAGAGATTAATATGTGATGCTTCAGTTGAAGCTTCTGTACTTTGATGCTGCTGCAAATGGATGAAAAAAAAAAAACTCCAGTCACCTACACTTTTCTTCATCAAAGTGTTGCGATCATTATAACTGGATGGATGGATGGTGGCAGCCTTACATGGCAAGACGAGGTTGGCGGATGTAAATAACTCAGGGACATGTAACACGTGGCCAGTTTGGTCCAAATTAATAACTGTTTGAGTGTTTTGTATCTTTTCTGTAGCCTGAGTTCCATTTCAGGATAAAAGTAAATGACCAAAAACAATGAAAATATCAAAGAGAAATGTAGTTTGCTGATTCCACAGGCTGCTCTTAGTCTTACTTTAATATACGATCATCAGGATCCAGAAATGTAAACTATGAAACGATACAGCAGCCTCTTCTCTGCTTCCTTTTTGCTTCATTGCACTTTGTTTCCTCTGCAACAATCTACCTGTTGCATCATCACCTCGTCAGTTCTGTTGACATTTACAACTCTCTTCCTCCTCTCTGCTGCACAGATCCAGCGGGCTCTGGTGAGGAACAACCAGACCCAGCGCTTTTCGCAGAGGCAGGCCCTGCGTCTGCACCAAGGCCTGGTCACGAGCACCGCCGAGCAGGTAGTGCTCATCTGTGCCCCGCTCGCCTCGACGTGTGCTTACGCTTGTTTTATGCGTGTTCGGCGCTCATAACACTCCCCCGCCTGTCTGTTTCCAAGGTGATGGAGCGCCTCTGTGTGCGTGTCCAGCAGCAGGTGTGTGTGTTACGAGGAGCTGGAGAGATGGAGGAGATTCAAGCTGCTAAACAAGTGCTAAAAGAGGCCAGGAACTCCCGCGCTGTGAGTTGAAATACACAAGCGTAGTATTTTCAGTGCTGTCACACAGACATCTGAATGCATTTTTTCCCTCTAAGCTGTACCCTTCACTGTGTGAGCTGGCCCATGTGCTGTCTGTGGACGGGCCGGTGCGGCAGAGACTGGACTCTCTGGCTGGTGAACTCGCCAAAGCTGCTGACAAGGAACTTCAGGTAGGTCTGAGAGCCTCTTTCCACGCCGTGATCCGTCACGGACGGCTCAGTTACTGATCGCTGGTGTCCATTGCAGGTGATCGTCGACTCCATGGTGTCCCTCTGTCGCGAGCTCTGCCCTTTATCTTCCTCTGCGGCAGAGAGGCTGAGCCCACCGCTCTCGTCCGTCTCCGAGCGCGTGTCCATCCCTCGCTCCGCCATTCGGACAGCTCTGATGGAAAGAGCGGCGCAGGACATTCACCGGGCCTTAGAGTAAGAGGGAGATGCAGAAAAGCAAAACAGGGGGGGGCGGCTGTGAATGGTTGCAGCAATAAGTCTGAATCTGATACGCAAGTTATTGATTTCCTCTCACTTTCACCAAACCTCTTCCTGTTTGTCTCTCCCAATCCTCTGACCCAGAGAAGTGAAGCTGTCAGTGGTCTCCTATCTCACCAACTCCATCGTGGACCAAATACTGCAGGAGCTCTACACCACCCATAAGACCCTGGTAAATACAAAGCACTTATTGTAAAAGATATTCAGTGTCTGAGCAGGCATCTGAAGAGCGCTGTCTGTCTCAGACTCGGCAGGTGTCTCACCTTAAACGCTGGGAGGGGACATGTGAAGATGGGACAGGCTGGAGGTTTAACCGACACAGAGACTCTCTGGACATCACGGATGAGGAGCTCAGCACCAGCATAGTGAGTGTGAATATACAGACGCAAGAATTATGTCAGGCTCATCTTTCCATTTGTCCTCCTGCGTCTCATGTGTCTTGTGTCTTAACATTAGTTTTCTTATTGTTTTATTGATTATTATCTTACAGGCAATTCAAATTCACGTCATAATCTTAAGATATCTGACTGTATGTCATCGACAGTCCAGTTTTCCCTGCAGACACGCGTGTGTGACGGTTTTCTTGCTAGCAGCCAAAACTATTTTAAAGAGATTTAAAAGGATTATAATATTATATCTTATATCTTATCTATTGCTAATATGAAAAAATAATGTACAAGCCCAAAAAATATGAAAATGGTCAGCCACTTTTTTACCACTCTGCTTCTACCTCCAGCATTTACTTATCATATAATGTTCTTTGAACCCTCCCCGAGGTGCTATTAGTGTGACTTCCACATATATTATTCTCATCTTCTTCAGTTATCTCCAGGCCTCATTCTGTCTTCTGTTCCTGTCTGACATGGACAGTTTTTGGAGTTTACCATTGTGGAAATATGATATTATATGTTTGTTGTTTTTAATCTTATATGCATCAATGAATAGGTTGACTATATTGGGGTCACTCTCCTGCCTTACCATATTATTCAATATGGTTGAGTACTACGACTACTCAACAAAAAACACTGCTTCATTCTTGGCAAAACCTGGAGGAAGCGATGCATTTACCTCTGCGGTATGGCATTTGAAACATTACACTGACTTTCTTGACAAGAAGGTCAGAATTTCAAGAGCCCTAACTCCTCCACTGGAGACGTTTCAGCAATACTTGAATTGATATTTGTCATCAATTCGTCTGTGTTTTGTCCTTTAGAAGCTTCTCGCTGATTGGCATGATTGAAACACAGAAATTAAAGTCAAATATTAGAAGGTTAATAATTCTTACACCAGAAGCTTGACTGGCTTTAAACTTCAACAAATCAAGTAATCTTGATACATGATACCCAATAGCCTAAAAGTGATGATCAATGTAAAGTAGTTTCAGTACTCTGTGCCCTCATACAGTGCTGTGTGTGAGGGTGTCTTCTATCATTATACCTACAGTAAAATGAGTTGATACCTTTTTGACAACCTTTTTTGAATTCCCAGTCCCTCCCCTTCCCTATTTTGTACATAGTAGCTCCAGTTTCCTTTGCTTCCTGCTCATTTTTTGAAAACAAATAACTACCATCGTATCCTCAGTTACCCTCAGTTTAACCAGGTAAAGTTTGTGTTTCTACATGTTGCTTCGACACCAAATAGCCCTTCTGGAAATGAGGAAACTGAACCTTAAACTAAATCTGAATTGCATCAATATGACTGCAATGTGGGAAAACTGAGTGAACCTGAACAAGAATAAATAGCAAATCTGATGACGCACTAAAAGAGCAGTTCGATATTTACAAGACAGCAGGTAAAACTGCAGGAGTAAACCGTTTCTGTGACATTATCTGAAGAATCTGACATAAGCCCTGGGCCCTTTTCAACTCAATCAGCTCAGTCATTAACATTTCAGTCATACGCCTCAAGCCTTGATGTCTCCTTTAAAACCTGCCAGAAATTTTGTCTGTAAAGCTGAAAATATAAGGGCACTTGTTCACAGTACAGCACATCTACCGCCCTGGCTAAGGCTGCTAATATAGATCATTTTATACCAATTTAATATCAGGAACAGGCTCTCAAAAACCAACTACTTGCTGTTTGGATATTATGTCCTCCAGAACTACCTCAGACAGATTGTAGAAGCTGCTGTGATAGCTTTTTCACCACAGGTTCAAACAATCAGCAGTGCAACCATTCTTCACAAAACCTTCCCCAAACTCGACAGTTTTAAATCATTTTCATCTAATCTAAGATCGTTTTTGGGGAAAGTCCTTGGATGTCCCCTGTATATTGAACAAAATATAATTAACAGCTCTGAATTAGCCATTTTGGTAGTTTAAAATGCTCCTAGCTCTCGATGTTGATGGCAGTCAAATTTTACTTTTCACTGACTGCTGACGTTAGCTAGTATCTTCTGTGGAGTGCCTCAAGGATCCATTTTAGGCCACATCATTTTCTCTCTTTACATCTGTTCTCTTTAAATTATTCGGATGTATATTTCCATCCGGCGTTATGTTGATGACACTCAATTGTTTCTCACTGTAAAACAAAAGCAATTCGAAGACCCACCGGTGCTGGCTCGAGGACATGCTTTATGACAAAAGATAGTAACTTTCTCCAGCTACAAGAAACAAGTGCAAGTCTGTGTTGGTCATGTTAATCCATCTTTCTCCTCTTTTAAGGCTCTTTTAACTAATTGCTTGCATCATACTTCTAACATGCTCACAGTGATAATGCTAACATGCTGATGTGTTGCAGGTATAATGTTTACCTTTTGCATCATCTTAGTTTACCTTGTAAACATGCTAACATTTGATAATTAGCACTAATCACAAAGTAGAGCTGAGGATGATGGGAATGTCAGTAGTTTTGCAGGTTGTGCCAGTTGAAACGTTGACCTCATGCTGGCGCTAGATGAGAAATCAGAGGATCACTAAAGCTATTAAAACCCGTTTGGGTGTCTGAATGTGTGGGGCAAATTTCATGGCAATCTATGCAGTACTTGATAAGATATTAAACTAAAAACCACAAATGTGAAGCTAATGGTGGCACAACAGGAAGAGTCACCAAAGCCAGTATGATTTGTCCTCTGGGGACCTTGAATAAGTGTACAAAATTTAACTGCAACTGATCTTGTAGTTTAGATATTGGACTAAGATAAGATTGACTGACCAACTGACAACCAGCTATCTGCCACAGCTAATCCTAGTGGCAAAAGGCTACTGACCTCGGCTGTCATGATCAGTCGTTTCCGTCGTTTCCGAGATCCAGTTTCTTTCCGCCGACATTTTCTGTAATCAAGCTTTTCCTGCCATGCACCCTATGATCTGGAGGAAGTTATTCAACTGATCGGACCGTTATTCATCCACCTTTTTCTGTCCCAGCGTGTGTTTATTATTTTGTATTGTCTGCTTTTACATGTTCAGTTTGTAAGCCTTGAAACTTGAATAGCACTTTGCTTCATGTGCTATATTTAAAAGTGAATTGATTTGACAAAGCTCCACTGACAAAAGCACTGATTGGCCTAACGGAGGGCTTCTGTCATTTGTGCTGCTTGGTCCTGGCTGTATGTCTTACTCTCATACTATCCCTCAGCATCTCAGTATCTTTTATTTTTCATTTTTTTCTCCCAGGACACAATAGCCATTAAGAAGCGCAGCTCGAGAACAAGACGAATACGACCTGTCTCCACCAGGCTGAGTGAGTTCTGCTGTATATCCTCTTAGCTCTGACCCCATCCTGTCGCTTTCAGGGCTCCATTAGTGTGTTTTCTGTTGACTCTTTTATCCCTGTTTCCACTCTGTCATTCTGAGAAGTATATAAGATTTATATACATATATATATAAACAAATAGGTCAGTTTATCTCGCCTTCTCAGTTTCACATCCCCTAAAACCCTTTCATCGCTCTACGCTGCCATCAGGTCTGTGTGACGACTCCAGCTCCTCTCCGCCCCCCTCCGTGCCATCGTACTCCTCGCCGCTGTCCCGCTCGGCTTCCTGGGAGGGCCTGTCGGAGCTGCCCACACAGGGTCTGCCTCTCCATCATGTGACGCGGGTTCGGCCGAGGCCTCCGCGGAGGCACAAAGGCGGGCACATCCCTGCGGAGACGGTATGCGTGGTTATTGCCTGTATCCGATCTGCATCCGTAGTTCCTGCCTTTCTATCCATGTATGCATAATTCTCCCATTTCCTGAAGTCCGTGCCTGCTGGCAGAGACTGGTGTCTTTGTCAGAGGTAATCTATACAAAGTGGATGGCTGCAATTGGATTACGTGATCTCACTGAAGCCAGTGTAATCCATTTTTTTTATTGCATACAGAACATTTACAAATGAAACCCAGTGCAACTGAACTGACCTCTATAAAATGAATGTGTGTGTGTGTGTGTGTGTGCAGCACTGCAGTGAAAATGGAGGAATAAGCCCTCTCGATGACGGACTCCCAGATTTCTATACTAAAAGAGTTCTGCCTGACAGGTGAGAGCTTCTTTTACTGTTTCCACTTCCACAGTCCTTGTCTTTATGAATCTGTATTTATGTGCATCTCTTCTCACAAAGCTTCCCCTCCATTTACATGCCCTAACTGTAAATAACATTTACTCTAATTTGCTGCCGTTTCTCAAAGCATGCTGCAAGTTTTTGATTGCGTTCCTACTTTCTAAGCAGTCATTATTTTCCATTTATTTCACTGTGGTTTGGGATCAACTTGTGGAGTCTTCAGATCTGCTTCAGATAGACGATTCATCACAGCAAGGATTTTTACACCGTTAGGGATCGTTATAGCTGTACCAGTTTCAAGGATGTCCAAGAGAGTCAGCTGCTGAACAGCAACCTTTTCCAGTAAATACAAGAAGACGTTTACTTTTGTTTGTCTTCTGAGTTTGATTTCCCAGTAATGCAACTTGTGAACAAAGTGCTTTTTTGCAATGAACACCTGCGTAAATCTCAGAGCACCAGCAGCAGAAGAGTTTTCTAAACAGTCGCTGTTACTTTTGTCAAAAATGATGAAATTGCTGAACTGAAGGATACCTGGGGGGTTGAAATCACTTTAATCAATAAGAGGAAATCATTCTAAAATGTATGGTGTGCTTTGGGAAAAGTCAGCAGTGCACTGAATACAAATCTTTACCAAAGGTAGCTTAGGGGAATAACAGAATGTGAGCATGTACACTGTAACTCCAGTAAGAGGATTTTTCATCCATCGCTGTAATAATTTCAATGTGAGTGTATTACAAAAGAGGGGAAACTGTCTCTGTAGCAAACCACACAATACGAACAGAAACATTGCACCATAAAAAGCCAGTAACTGTGAAAAATGAGTAAAAATAATGATAATAATAATATCATTCATACAGAAATTTCCAAAAACAAGATGGAAAGTGCTTTATAGAGACAGAAAAACAAGATAAAAGTAGGGCTGAAACAGCAATAATGACAAGTACAAACAAGTAAAGGAATAAAAACAGAAGAATAAGCGATCAGTGCTGAAAAAGTGCGTTTGAAGAGAGGTTTAAAAACACAGCTTGTCTGCCTGCAGGTCGTTCCAGAGTCCTGACTCCTGGTCCCCTCAAATTTTAGCCTTAACCTCGACTTACTGAGAGGCCTCTGCCGGAGGATCTCAGGCTGCATTCATGCTCAAAGGGGTTAGTAAGTCAGTGATATAATCAGGGGCCAACCCCAAATGTGCTTTTTCATTAAAACTTTATAATCAGTTCTAAAACGTCCAGGTAATCAGTGTGGAGGTGCTACAGTAAGTGTTCTGTGGACTCCTGTGGTGGATTTTGTGAGTTCTCTGGCTGCAGCATTTTGAGCTCGTTAAAGTTCTACTGAGTGAGACAGGAACCCAGCGAGTCACAGTAGTCTATGCAGGATGAAATGAAAGCGTGGATAACAGAGATTTTACGAAGCTTCACCCGTTGGTCAAAGTTAAGTTTGTCATCAAAGGAAACACCCAGATCTCACTGCTGGGTGTGATGCAACAGGAAGGAGAACCTAAGTGAGAGGAGAAGTGCTCGGTGGAGGGCTCTGGACCTAATTTCTTCTCATCTGATGACAGCGATATAACCTTGGTTGATGCCTTCAGTGGCATACCAACCAACACAGCGGGTTTAAAGTTGTATAAAAAGAGTCTTTACTGCCTCTCATTCACTAACTGAATGAATACCATCCAGTATATCAGGCTGGATTACATTTGACGTAATTACATATTCCCTTATGTGTGATCTTTTAATAAGAAACAATAGGTTATTAAATATGTAATTTCCCAATTAAATCTCAGTTCAATGGCATTTCAGCTCACATGACACTCGTGGTCACATTCACACAATCGAACACACTATGTGCTGACTTACAGTGAGAGAGAAAAGAAACGTTGCATTTCGTAAAAATCAA
Organism: Chelmon rostratus; assembly: GCF_017976325.1. Taxonomy (NCBI): domain Eukaryota; kingdom Metazoa; phylum Chordata; class Actinopteri; order Chaetodontiformes; family Chaetodontidae; genus Chelmon; species Chelmon rostratus. The sequence continues at coordinate 24,713,350 of NC_055661.1, forward strand.
TGATTCTTTCACCTCTGTGTGTTCAAACATATTTCCCGAGGCTTTATTTTAACAGGGTTATGTTAAGATTATTCCTTTTCATAATTCAAGAAGCGTGGTTGTGTTTTTCTGACCAGTGCGCCGTCTGTCTTTGAAGCAATCTCATGGCGAGCTTCGGCTTGTGCAGCACATCCTTCGGGCTGCTTGTGCATTCAGAGGCTATTGAATCTGCTGTCCATCATCTGTGCTGAAGTGAAACATTAATTTTGTCACTCTTTGATGATCAGCGAAGCTGGAACTGGCTGTTTGCAGCGTTTGGGGCTGTGTAACGAGACATGATTGGTTAGTTAGTGACTGCATGTCGTTGATCAGAGGAGTCTGTGTGTCAGTACGTTACAACCCTGATTCAAAAACAGTTGGGATGCTGCATGAAACAGAAATAAAGACAGAATGCAGTTAACTGTGTTTACTGTCAACAGTACTGAAGCGTTCCAGAAAACCTCTCTCCATCCTCGCTTATGAACCACTGAGCCTTTCCAGGATGCTCTTTTCATATCCAATCATGATACTATCACCTGCTACCAATCAACCTGTTTACCTGTGGAATGTTCCAAACAGGTGTTTTTGGAGCGTTCCACATCTTTCCCAGTCTTTTGTTGGGCCTGCCCTAACGTGTTTGAAACGTGTTGCTGCCAAATTCAGAATAAGCAGATATTTACAAGAATCAATGAAGCTGATGAGGTCAAACATTAAATATATTTTCTTTGAACAGTTTTCAGTTGAGTTTATGTCAAACAGGATTAGGATGTTTTATTTATGTTTTGCACAGCGTCCCAACTTTTTTGGAACCAGGTTAGCACTTGATTGGATGTGGCGGTGGTGGAAGTCATTAGCAGGTGGGGATTTTGTTAAACTTGCAGTCAGTCTGCTTTGGAAATGAATGTTGGTCCCTACAGCAACCATGCAAAACACAAAGAAGCTGCAGAGACATCGGTGTGACCCTTTCATGTACAGATGTTTAGACATTTACAGTTCGGAAAGCTTTTATTTTGGCGGAGCTGAATTCAGGAACAGCAACTACATCTTATCAGAATAATGTTGCTCCCTTCCATGCTGCAGATGGTCAGGTTAAGTCAATGCTTTTAAATGCAATTTAGTTAAATCATTGTGTACTGAGAGGCGTAGCCTAGCAACGCTCTAATCGCCGATGCGCCAGACATGGACGTCTGTGATGACTTCAATGGCATCCAAGCCGTGATGACAGGCGTGGGCACACAAGATGATTGTACTGCACTGGAGTGTATGTGTGACATTCAACCTCTCTCACCTCTTTCAGTCAGCTGTCCTCTCTGCACAAAGCTCACTCGCTGAGGAGGAAGAAGAGGAGAAACATGCTGGCCATTTTCGGCTTCCGTAAGAACCGCAACCAAACTTTGTCCAACCAGGGGCCGGAGAATGAGGCGGAGGTTTACGGAGACGGGTGTCACACCGTTGCTACAGCACCTACAGGGTTGGTATACGCACAAACAGGACATACACTAATTCCATTTAACATTTATTATCATACCCATGAGATGCACTAAATAACAATACTCCACATCACAAACGCCTTGTTCCTCTTCCTCCCATATTCTGCTCCACCGCCTCACATTTTCCGCTGTTATCTCTTCTCGGTTCCTATATGGACATTCAGCAGCACTGAACTCCATAAATACGCTGACAAATATCGCTCTAAATCTCCTTCATTTCTTTGTTGAAACAAGAAATGGCTGATAGCTGCCAAAGTGCAGGCGGGCTGATACCAGCGTGTGTGCACAGATGTAGATGACAGCCGGTGGCTCCGATTCTCAGCCAAGTGATTAGAAATGAACACGCTGCATGTCAAATACGGATCAGGATAGCAGGATGGCTGCTTTCTGCCAGAAAAGTGATACTTCCTAAATACATTGTTCTCAAAAGTTTGTTACATTTCAGTCTTAATTTTGAGTCTGTGGAAACGTCGGCAGGGTGACGTCGTCAGTGTACTCTAACTTGCAGGACGGCCACAGAGAATGTATACACACTCCTTCAGCCTCCGAGGGCCGCTGCCAGAGCCGGATCTCCCGGCGAAGGGGCTGATGGGAAAATGAACGATCACCAGGGGAAAAATATGCTTGTTTTGAGTCCGCCACCAGTGCCGGGCATCCCTCACCCGAGCGTGGGAGGAAGTAAACACCCCTTTTTTTCTCCAAGAGAGGTAAAGTCAGCGTGACTCACTACAAGCAATCATTTTACAGAAAGTTTGCCTCTGGTACCATCTTTGCTTTGGCCTCTGCTTGTTGTGTTTCGACAGAAACCCGAAATGGATGCTGTGTTTGAACAGCCGGTGGAGACAGACAAGTACTGGGTGGACGACAAACAGAGGACGACAGAGGTCCTGCAGGCAGACAAGCCGTGGATAGAGGCGAGGCAGGGTGATCAGCATGGCGAGAAACACGCAGAGAGACAGCGGTTTGATAACAGGCTGCAAGAAAGAACTTTTGGAGAGCCGAGGACAACAGACAGACAAACAGACAGGTACTGGACTGAGAGCAGACACCCGGACAGACACGTGGACAGACAGTGGACTGTTGACAGACACACCCAGCGGCAGATTGACAGAAAGATGGAAAGACAGTGGATGGGCGGCAGACAGATAGACAGGTCGTGGTCAGAGAACAGGCCGACGGACATACAGCTGGACAATCAGTGGACTGAGAGCAGACAGCAGAGCAGGAAGACAGAGAGACAAGTGCAGGCGCTCCATTTGGCTCAAAGGCCGCTGCCGCCGTACCCGTCGGACCGGACGCCTTCGCCGAAACAGGAAACAGACCCTCTGAAAAGCACAGAGGCAGCAGCTGCAGACTGGCATCAGCAGGACACGCAGGGAGACAGACAAATGTGCCTGGATGCTGGTGGAGGGTTTACGGAGGGCTGGAGGAGCAGCGGAGGAGGAGGAGGAGGAGGAGGAGGAGGAGGAGGGCGAGCTGCTCCCAGTGCATCCAAACCCGATCCCCCGCCACAAAGCAGTAAACCAAACCTGTCCAAGCTGAGGCAGAGACATCGACTCGAGAGCTCAGATGCTCTACCTGCTCTACCAGGTATGTCTCTGTCCTCCATGTTTACGTGCCGCAGGTCAGGAAAGGAGCGTTCAGCTTCAGGTTTCGAGTGTATTCGTTGCCGAAATCACAACAGCTCGGTGACTGTCGCTTCTTTTAACCCGCAGGTACAGAGGAGGAAGGAGAGGCAGAGAAGGATCCAGGAAAGATGGAAAAGAAAGAGAGAGAGAGAAGAAGAGACTCGGAGGGTCAGCCTCCTCCGATTCCAGAAAAGGTGTGCAATTTATCCATGGGTGGCTGGTTTGTCTAAAAGAATTTATATAATCTACAGCATTCACACACCCACCAGTGGTTTCTGTAAATCCACAGCACATTCGCCAGTTGCAAATGATTTGTTCATGTTTTCTGTTCCGATCCGGTAAAAAAAAACAGCCAAAGACGTCCTCGTATGTGACTTTTCCAAAAGAATCAGCCAATGAGAGGAACTTACCTCCTCCTCCTGTGCCGCCTCCTGTTCACAAGCCTGTGCACGGATTACCAGACAGAGCTGCAAGTCAAGGTAACAGCGAGAACACAAACAATCCAAAGCAGGTGACACATGTAGAACTCGGGTAAAAAGCTCAGTTGTGTTGACATTCCCATCATGAGAAACATTTTTCAGATGCCTGCCTGATTTTGATATCACGGTAAACGTTCACTTTTTGTTGTGTGTTCAAACCCAAATCTTCATTTTCATTACTTCCTCCCTGTGTATTGCAAGTAGCTCAAAGTTTCACCTCATCAGATTCATTGATTTTTGTAAATATCTGCTTATTCTGAATTTGATGCAGCAACACGTTTCAATCAAGTTGTTACAGGAGCAACAAAAGACTGGGAAAGATGTGGAACGCTCCAAAAACACCTGTTTGGAACGTTCCACAGGTAAACAGGTCGATTGGTAACAGGTGATAGCACCATGATTGGGTATGAAAGGAACATCCTGGAAAGGCTCAGTCGCTCCCAGCGAGGATGGACTGAGGTTCACCACTTTGTGAACACGTGATTGGATAAAAGATGTTAGTACATGGACTCTTCAGAAAACTGTTGTCAGTTTTTATTTATTCTGTTTTTATTTAGTCCCAACTTTTTTGGAATCAGGTTTATATGACAAATCCCATATATTTGCACTGAGCATCACAAATACCATATATTACCATATATATTTGAAGAATATCTGTATATCAGCGTTACTAATTGCATGTAAAAAGTTTATTTTCTCATTTTTCTCTCATGACTGTCGTTCAGGTGAAGAAGGATTGAGACCTCAGGCACCAGTGAAGCCACAGAGAAGCAGAAAGGCCATGTCATGTGACGCAGGTACAGTCAGTCTTCTCTGCCTCACACACGCTGTTATCACTGACCCAACCGAATGTTTCACGATATATTCACGTTGGGGAATTTGTGTATTTACGTTGACCTGTGTGTAAATCGTCTGTATCTAACTGTTAATTGTTGTTTTTTTGTCCTCACTGAACTCAGGCACTGACAGGGAAAGCCCTAATAACGTTGAGAAGCCCCCAAATCGCAAACCCCCCGTGAAAAAACCTAGACTACCCCAAAACAGAAATAAGTCACTGGACTTGTCTGGTACATGTCTCTCTGTTTTTATTTATGTGTGTGTGTGTGTGTGTGTGTGTGTGTGAGTCAAGTGGTAATCAAACAGCACAGCATGTGTTACTATTGTGGAACATTATAATTTAATTGCTGAAATAGAAAATACAACAATGATTCAGCGGAAACTTTCCTGTATGTTTCCAAATGTTGTGAACTCCCAGCTGAGCACATACTGGTGACATGTTCGCTGTTTCCCTGCCATTGATCGGCTTCCTGTCCCGCTCTGCTCTGCAGACAGCCTCAACTCAGCCCCCGGTCACAGCGAGCTGTTGTGACGCCCGAGAAATTCACCCGCCGCTGTCCAGCCAACGCGTTGCCATGACAACTGTGGAACATTTCATTCAACGGGGAAACAAAGAAAAGCATACGAGGAGGGGAGAGCCAGAGAGAAAGTGTCTAACAGCGCGACATGACAGACACCATAAAGCATCAGTCACTGGCTTCTGTTGAAACACTCACCTCCCCTCATGTCACTTTCCTCCCTCTGCACCCCGACTGTGTTCTGTCTTTGCTTTTCCTCACATGAAAACACACTCAACTCTTTTTGTGGCTGCAGTATTTTAACGGTATTTGCTACTTTAGAAAACCCAAATGATCATTGTCTTTTGTGTTGGTGGACGGTGGGCCGAGTGTTCGAGCATTGTGGCTTTTTGCTAGACGGAAAAAAAAGAGTCTTTATTAGAATGTGATTTCTTAAATCTGCAATGCATTTTTGACCGCTGATACAGTCGATTGCCTTGGTTGACACTTGAAAATGAGTTGCTTCTTATCAGATGAAACTTGATTATTTATATCTAGTTTTGCTTTCACGAACTGAAAGGTAATATATTTTATAGAAAAAAAATAAATATTATGTATGAGCACCCTCACTGTACGAATAAAACACTATTGGAAAACAACTATGACTCTTGCTGTGGCTGCATTTTTCCAAATTATTGTCAGCTTTTAGCTCAAACAGGATGTGATTCTTATCTGTAGCTAAATCATGTCATATTAAATTTACTCTTTCAGTTCAGGATTATCACCCAACTGTTTGCAAAGCTGTAAAAAGCTCTAAAAACCTGCTGCACAATAACTGTCCAGCACCGGACAAAGTTAGCAACCAGCTAGTGAGTGGAACATTAGCATTTAGCAGCTAAACAGTCTATTTATATGGATTTCCTCTCCGAAAGGAGAGCTAATGATGGGCTTACATTTAATAGGTTCGACAGAAACACGACTGAATGAATGCTTGGGCTGCATCATGTTGCTGGATGTGTAAATAGGAAGCTAGTTTGCTAACATGTTTGTCATATCAACTTAAAGGTCCAGTGTGGCTTCTAGCAGTGAGGTTGCAGATTGCAAGCAATTGCATAGACCTCGACTTACCCTCCCCTTCCAAGGGTGGAGAAAAACCTACAATGGCTGCTAAAAACACTAGTCCCCTTCTAGACCCGCTATTTGTCCATCCAAGGCTACTGTAGAAACATGGCGGACTCTGTTCAAAATGATCCCTCTGTAGTTATATAGGGCTCATTCTAATGTGACGAAAACACAGTAATTCCTATCTATTAGTGATTATGCACTAATGAAAACATAATTATGAAAGTTATTCCATTCCAGCCAATAAATCCCCTTAAATCCAACACACTGGACCTTTAAAAAGTGATAATATGTCAGTGTGTTTCAGGCTTGTTGCTGCTGCCCTCAAGTGGCCAAAAAAGTCAGTTACAGTAACTATGTGCATGTAAAACTGCTAATTGCATGCCTATAACTATTGCTAATTCATGACACTGTCTAATTAGTTCACTATCAGCCTGCATAATAAATAATTAAGCTTATCAAGTGAAAAACAAACAAACATGGTTTTCCAGTTACAAGTCTCCAACTGACTGGTTCATTTCCATGATGCTAAATTTACTTCCTGACTTCAGAAATGCCCCTCACTGGTTGGCATGGCAACCTCGTATATTCATAGAAGTCAAGAGAATGTGAGAAAACAGCAGGGGGCGACTGATGCCTACAAATGAGGCAGCCACTGGGCACACACACACACACACACACACACACACACAATTGATTTGAGTAGAGCAGCAGTCTCGCAGGGTTGTCATTAGCAACCGTGCCGTGACCTTTTTTCTAAAGATGCTGTAATGAGTCAGAACGCTGCCATCGAGTGAGGAAATCTTTGCAGTTTCTGGAAATGGAGATAAAGAGGCTGTTTTTCCACCAAGTCAGTGATTTTTAACGAGTAAACAGCCTCTGGGGAAATGCTGAGGAGTTTTTTCAGATGACTGAGACTAATTGTTGTGTTCACTCAATGCTACACATGTATATTTTGTTAGAAATGCATCTGTTGCATACCAGAAAACAACTCTCTCCCTTTTCTCCAGGTGTGGCGGCTGCTCAAATGAGGGAGACACTGCATGTGTGAACTTCAGCCGATCTATTTAATCATTCAGCCTTGTTAATTCATCACTGCAGTTTTCCAGATAAAAGATGATTTAATATCCTGTCCTGCAGTCTGTTTGAGCAATGAGCGAGTCTCTCCTGAAGCAATTTAGCATCTCAAATTTTGATTTATGGTGTGATTACAGGCAATGTATTGGCAAGCTTGGCAACAATCACTTCATAACAGCACAGTGAAATATAACCCCAGTGTTGGTTTGACTTTTACTCCCACACCACCTCAAATGTAATGTGGAATCCACCCCGGTGACTCCTTTCCTGTAATAATATCCCCCTAAATTAATGTGTCCACTGTTATTGACAAATTGTCAAGCGAACAGCTGCAGAAAATTGAGTTTTGACACTATCAATACACTGAGAGTTTGCATATTTTAACCAAACTGAAATAAAGATCATTTGATGAGAGTTTTGCTCAGATTTTTTCTATTTCCTTTTTAATTTCTCACATTTTTCTAGCAAGTTTTTTTGCTAAACATTTAGACTTTTATTCTGCACACATAATACTGTTATGTTTGTTCAGATCATTGCGTGCCCCAGTGTAACCAGTGTCTGCTTCATGCTCACCAATTAAGGATTAAGTACCTTGCTCAATGGCATCTCAACAAATGTTCTTAAAGGATTATTACTGCAAAGGTTGTTTTTTTTTTCATTCAATTTTTTTAACAAAATCACACAAATTTCTTGACAAAACTAACCAAAAAGTTCATGCAGCACCCACAGGACAATTTCCTCTGCATCCTCACACCTTAAAGCTGAACTGAGCGTCATTCGGCTGGGTTACATGCTGCACCGTATTCCTTACGGCTGATGGGAAGACACATCACATCACACAGGAGGCACCCGAACACATCCTACACTTCTCATCATTCTTCTGCAGTTACCAAGCAACATGATCACATAAAGGCAGAGGGAAGAGAGGAGCCAGGGAGAGAACATGTGTGGGTAGAGGAGAAAGACGCGTGAAAATAAAAGGATGCAGGCAGTCCAAAGCAATGTGCAATGTGCCGCCCCCCCCCCCCCCCCCAAAGTCCAAATTTTCTCCTCTTCCTTCCGGGTTGAAGGAGGATCCACCGTTTGTCAGAAAAGCCCTTAATGACTTGGGAAAGACACAGCATAAAACTTGAATGCTATTTACTTGTGCATTCACTACATCTACTAAAATTGCCTGTTATAACTATTTAATCCAGAATGAGCTTGTTTAACATCTTCCTCCATGCTGTCAGAGCATGAACAGGCTGTGAAAGTCTATTTGCATGTGGATCCTCACAGCAGGCCCACTGGATGATTTTCGTGCCACAGCAGTTACATGGGAAATGACTCATGAAAGCAGGCAATGATAAGATGAAGTGTAATTTACCGTAATTACAACTACGTCTACAAAAGGTCATAAGTGAGCTGTACAGCTAGGTAGTCATGGGAACCGTCTCCCTCACAGGTGACAGGTACTGCAGCGTTTGAAGTCACCTTATGGCCCGGCAGCCTGTTTGTTATACACAGCAGCTCAAACAGCAGCAGTCGCAGGTGAGTGGCAGCTAATCGACATGCACGCTTGACCTGCACGGCAACTGGCTACAGCTAATCAGGATTATGAAATGATGTTATGTAAGTGCAGTTAGGAGGAAGTGTGAAGAAAGTTTTTTTTTTTGCTCTTTGCTACAAAAAAAAATGTGCCACCACAGGTGAAGTCAGAGGAATGTGTGGAGGAGTGCAGCACTAGCCAAAAAAGACAATAGATTACTAAACTACAACATTAGTTTTTGTGTTAAGTGTGATCCCAAAAATACTTCCAGCATGTTTCAACAAGACTAAGAATCTACAGCCACACTAGCAGCTCTGTGATGCTTTGAGCTTTATGCTAATGCCACCATGCTAACAGGCTCACAGTGATAATGCTAACATTCTCAGGCAAAGCAGGTATAATGGTTACCGTGATAGGTTAACATATTTGCATGCTATTAGCAACATTTGCTAATTAGCACTAACCACAACGTACAGCTGAGGCTGAAGTGAATGTCATTAGTTTTGCAGACATAAAACAAAGTATTGGACTATTTGAAATTTTGGCGTGATGATGGCGCTAGAGGGAACAAACAAGAACATATCAAAAGCACACATACCCACCCAAACAAAAACAAAAATACATAAATAAAAAAGTACAGTCAGGCTTGTTGTGGACTTTTTCCAAGTACATATACATTCTCTCATAAATTGGGTGTCCACATTAAACCATATGCTGAAACTAGCTAGTTTGATGCTTAAGCTGCATCTATGTTTGGTTCTGTAAGGTTCTCTATGGATCTGTCCAGAACCTGTCTCCCTGTGTTTCCTCTGTCTCCCTTCCTTCATATGTCACATGTGTTCTGTCTTTCTCCCTTTGTGTCTTTGTCTTTGTCTGAGCTGAGGTGGGCGTGGTCACCTGCCCCTCCTGCGTCCAACCCACCTGCACACCTGTGGCTCATCACTAATCACCTGCACAGTATAAAAAGCCTGGTTCTTCGCTCCAGTCTTTGCTGGATCATCAGTAATTCTCAGCGGTATTTTGTCTCAGCTCTCCTTTCAAACTAGTTTGTGTTTTTGCTTCATGCTCTCCAGTGATCTCACTCCTGTGCTTTGTCACTCTGTCCTAGAAAACCCAGAGCCATACACCACTTGGATCTGCTGCCGTAAGTCAGCCAACTCCCTCCGCCTCACCTCACCGGTCTATCATTGTCCCTGCCAGCCCGGCTCAGCTCGTCTGGACCGCACATTTCATATTGACTGTTCATTATGACAATATACAGTCTTCTTTTGCACTGATTTCCGCCTATCGCTCTGCAAAGCTCCCCATTATGACAGATTCAACTTAACTACTCTACTGCAAAGACCAAACTAGCCAAAAATAGTTGCAGAAAATGACATTTTCGCTTCCTGTATTTATCATTGTGTTGTCTCTGTTGTCATCTTTGAACACTACACAATAGCGAAGAGGCTAACAGCTAAAAATATCTAACGCTAAAGTGGCATTGAGTGATGAAACTGTCAACTACAACATGATTATACAACTGTACCCTATTATTAGCCAGAGGAATTATGACAAACACATAATGATGGCCTACTGTTATAAATTAGTAGATGTTAATTAGAAAGTTATCTTACTCAATATATTTGCTTTTTAACACTATGATGCCAAGTTTCCAGCGTTGCAAGCTCTATAACACAGTGTAATGCTATGTTTGCATTAGTTTGTGTACTGTTACAGGAGTAGTTTGTGTACTATATGTACTAGTAACCTTTCAAACCGATGCCCCACACCGACTGCTTTTTAACAGAGGGCTTTATACCTACTTAAGGCCAGCTGTAAGATTTAAGTTGTAACTTAAACCTATGTTAGAATTATTTCCACTGGTGCAACCTTTAAATCTCTGTCCTAAGTTAGAAATTACACATAGCTGGTTCAACCCAGTGCAGGTCTTTTTAAGGTCATGCAACTTGCCTTTCAAAGCAAACCTGTTTCAGGTGGATCATTAAGACAGTGCCACACTGAGGGGGTTTCAGGTGTTTTCCACAGCTGGAGTGGAACTGTCTTCATGGTTATAAGGCCATAAAGGCAACTAATTGTCTTTGAGGCATCCTTAATGTGTTCAGTGTCTCAGCTGTGTCAAGCTTGTGGTCAGGATACACTATCAAACCAGCAACTGACTTCCAGTCAGCCTCAGACAGCAGGACAAGCTACATGCCAAGGTGCCAATGGCAGAATTATAACACTGTGATGACAACTCAGGAAAAATGCGTATGGAATGTAGACATCCCAGATGTGTCCAGATATCTGCACACCCAGTTCTTTTCCCCATGATTTAATGGTTTCCTTGGGGGGAGAGATCTGCCTTTGTAGTCTGCTGTTTGAGAAAGCCTGGATTAGGGTTAGATTACTTAGGGTCTTGTCAGAATTGTTTGATAAAGGCAATAACAAGGGAACGTCTCTCTCCACCCTTAATCAATGAACTTCTTGAGATTCGTCAGCTAAAACTTAAAGTTTCTTAGACCAGTTGTTCAGTAATAAAAGAGTGGCAGATGTAAAGTTGATTAATATATAATAATGAGCATCATCAGAGTTTTGTAGCGTAGACAATGACTGAGATATAAATACAATGGACATCTATAAGATTGTATTTCAATAAAAATAATAATTCATTAACAGGTATAAGTATTATTAATTCATACCAGCATGAATTACTCACCTTGGTAGCATTAAAACTGTGGAAGGAAACAATCTTATCCAAAAGCAACAAATTACATTTTCAAACTTAAGTGAAAATTGCAGACCGTAATTAACTATACTACTACTACTACTACTTCTACTACTACTACTACTACTACTACTACTACTAGTAATAATAATAATAATAATAATAATAATAATAATCCCATTAATGAGAATGTTTAAAGGGACACTGCATTTGTGCTGTAGCATCATTAAATTTTCTGGCACATAGTGTAGTAATCATAAATGCTGCTCGACCACTTACACACAAATACACAATTTCTAGACACGATTTACACACACATGCATGCATATATATGATACAAGCATAAAAAAGAATGAATCTGAAATGCTGCGCAGTCTGTGAGCGTCACAATGTTGCAGCTGGACATCACTACAGTTAACACACTTATTCAAAGTGGGGTTTTTTGTCTTTTTTGTCTCCAAAATGTCTTTGTTAGAATTTTCTGAGAACACTGTGTGCATGTTTTATTGTTAAATCTGAGGCATCAATGCATTTGACTTGCTCTTGTCCTAAAAATACAGCATTTGTCTTGGGTTGGGCTTGCTGTTGCAGTAGAAATTACAGTAAAATGTCATAATCCTGAGGATGGTGAAGAGTCAGAGCAACAACGAGATGAGACGAGGAGGGGCGGAGAGAGGGAATGAATTAACAGCTTTAGTGTCATCTCTCAGTCTGGGAGAGGAACCAAAGTATCGACCACCTTAATCCGTTCATCCCGTTCTTCCTCCTCCTCCTCCTCCTTCCTAACCTCCGTCTCTGTCTGCTGCCACCCCCCTGATTTCCATCTCTGTTCATGTTTTTATGATTTAAGTCGTGTTATTCTATATGTTTGTTTGTATGTGTCAGTGTTGACGAGGGCTTGGACATTGTAAGCCTTCAGTCCAGATTTAGATTCACATTGCTATTTCTGTCCATGAATGATGACATTTTGTTATTTATAAAGGCAAATGCACAGTTGATTGATTAATATAAAATGTACCAAACATGCTAGATCTTAAATTGAAACTTTCATCAATATGATGGCAAATAATTGACATGCAGAGAAGCAGTAATGATATGCATAATTTTCCCATGTTGTTTCCAGATTAAACAGCACGAAATAAATGGAAGTGATGTGTTCATGATTAAGTATGTCTATTGATCTGAGGTGAGGATAGGCCGTTGAGGCTGTGGTGGCTGAGGTAACAGCTTATGTCTACATTACAGATGGTTTATGAAGGCATGGGTATCTAATAATCTGACACTGGTTTTAGGGGGAGAATCAGCGCTAATCCTTTGACTAGCCTGATAATTCCACTCACAATGAGACCCCACGTTTGGACAGCATGAGTAAACACACTCACACATACACACAAACACCAGTAAGATGGTCTGGAATGAAAATCAATAAAAGACAGCACATAGATTAAGACGTATGAAATGTGTAATATGGTGGCTGCACAGTCTCAAAGTCAGACTTAAATGGGCAAGTTAAATCTTAACAGTTGAAGTGATGGATTAGAAGCCAGTTACAAAAACACTGAGATTAGAGGCAGCCACGAGGAGGGGGAGCAAGGAAGTCCAATGATAAACAGTGCTCCTCGAGGCAGAGGGAACACAGAATATTCGCTTTGACTGAAGAGATGAATATAACAGTGTGTGTCTTCTGGTCATAATGAACGCTCCACAGCATGCTATACTTGTTTTCTGTTTAAATTATATATGAATTCAATCAGAAGGGGAGGAAATCAGAGAGCCGTGAGGTGTCCTGCTGATATTACAGTCATGTTTCAAGTCATGGTGGGTAGGCAAAATAATGCAAACACATCAAGAGGCTTTAAAGAGATAGCTGAATATTTTGTGCAATATGCTTATTCACTTCCTTGCAGAGAGTTAATTGAGGAGATTGGTACCATGCTTAGGTCTGTATGCTAAATATGAAGTTGGAGCAAGGACACGGTCAGCTTAATAGCATAAAGACCAGAAACAGGAAGAAACAAAAATCCACTAAAACTCACTAACACATCTGGCCACCAGAGCTTCACGTCTGGCCTGCAGAATATTAATGAATTCAGAAAATGTGAGCCTCTAATGTTCTGACACCAGTGGAAGAGGTCCAGTCAATTAGCTCGGCGACCCCTGACAATGAGCCAAAAACTCCATAATTCATAGTTCATCCATTCTACAAAAGCTGTAGTAAAGCTTAGAGCTGACAGAAAATGTGAGATCAGGGATGATGAAAATTAAAGATGGCTGAATTCCACATGGCTGCTTCAGTTTCCGGGTCCTGGTATCAAGCCTGCGGGTTCACTATCGCGCTGTCATGGCTTAGTGGGGCACATTAATAGTAAAGAGCCATTGTTAATGTAATAAGTAAGCAAGAAAGATTCTGTTTTTTTAGATAAGACTTTATTATTAATCTTACAATAAAGAAATTCTCTCTTACAGAAGCAATAAGGTGCAACATAAGAACAATAAAGGTGCAAATAAGAACAAACGGAGCAATAAATTACAACTGTACAAACCACAAAAAGGATTTCAAAAAAGTTAAAAAAAATAAAGGATAATAAGGTATCCTATGTACAGTAAGTTTAAGAAAAAATATAGAAAGTGTCTAGAGAGTCTCTTTTGCCCAGCAGTAGTGGATTTGGATGTTTGGATGTTTGTAATCAGAGAAGAACAGAGGTTATTGCACATAATAACTATACATTGCAGTTGTACAGTCTGACAGCAGCTCCTTCCTGCACTGAGGGTGTGCTCAGCTCCTCTACAGCCCGGTGCAGTGGGTGAGAGTTGATGTCCATGATGGCTGTGAGCTTGGTCAACAGCTTCCCCTCACCCGACTTCTCCACAGAGTCCAGTGGGCAGCCCAGGACGGAGCTGGCCCCCCTGACAGGCTTGTTTAGTGTCTTCCTGTCCCGCTCTGTGCTGCCCGGGGCCCAGCAGACAACAGCGTAGAGGATAGCAGAGGCTGCCACAGAGTCGGAAAAAGTCCTGAGCTGGGGTCTGCACACCTGGAAGGATCTCAGTCTCCTCAGGAGGTGGAGGCGACTCTGGCCCCTCTTGTACAGGGCAGCAGTGTTGTGGGACCTCAACGACAGACATCTCAAAACCTGGACAATAAAGCCAAAAGTGTGATTTTTTTGTGTGCAATCTAGATGAAAATACCTTTTAAAAATTAGCATGCGTGCATTCATGTTTGTGACTAATTGCACTGACCCAGGATTAGACAGGTTAAATCAAACCATTAAAACATCTTTTTTTCTGATTATGAGACGCCTTCATGTATGTTTTCTCACTCTGTGTGTGTGTGTGTGTGTGTGTGTGTGTGTGTGTGTGTGTGTGTGTGTGTGTGTGTGTGTAGAGAGTGAAGGAGACAGATCTTTCGAGCGAGGGAGGGACGGGGCCCCTTTTGAGGTGAGACGTGTAAGCCTGCTGCTTGTAGCAGAGTTAGACGGGATTAGGACATGTATCTGTGGGATCAGGCTGAGTTAGTGGGACCCTACAGGCCTCCACCTCACACCATCTGTCCAAACAGTCACGGCCTGTCCTCAACTCTGTCACTCTCTCATTCGCTCTGTCCCGTCCCGTCCGTCCGTACTCTCTCATTCACCTCTGCTTCTTGTGTGCTCTTTCTTGTCCTCTTTTCTCCTCTGCTTGTGGTTCAGTGTCAAGTTTCTCCCACTCCGGCACCTTCTAATTCATGACCCTGTTTGGCCTTTAGAGCCTCTCAGAGGATAAAAGGATGTGAAACCAGGTTTATGGGCTGATGGAGAGGTTAACTAAGGAGGTTCAAGGCAATGGCGGAAGATGCTAAAAGGGTCAGTTTATCCAAATAACCAAAACATATCCTTCTACATGCAGATAGTTTGAGATACCCCTGCTCCCAGACCAATACAAGGGAGGTGGCCCATTCTTAAATCTTTCTTAGTCCCAATAAAACTGGCAGTTTGTGAGGAATTGTTCAACATTGTGGGAAATGTTTAGTCTTATTCACTTTCTTGCAGAGATGTAGATGAGAAAATGATACCACTCTTAAAGTTACAGCCAGCAACAGGTTAGCTTAGCTTACCATAAATACAGGAAGCAAGGGGAATGGCTAGCCTACGTGGCACAGAATATATTATCCTTCACAAGGCAATATTATATTTATGCTCTTTTTGTATCTAATGACTCTATCTTTAATGTCATTCTCATGTTTAAAGTAAATATAAAGCTAGCACCAGCTGCTGGTTATCTTAGCATAAAAACTGGGAACAGGGCGAAACAGCTAGCCCAGTTTTGTCTAAAGATAACAAAATCCACCTATCAGCTCACTAATCAGTACATTATATATTGTTTTATTCATACAAAAACTGAAGTGTAAGTAAGACTTGTTGTGGTTTTATGGGGGTTATGTCCTGGACTATTACTTCCTGGAGTCTTGTTGCCTGTGATGACCAGATAACAAGAAGCAGACCTGCTTCCCAAAACTATTCCTTTAAAGTCCAGTTTACGGCCGATGCATAAAGGTCCCAACATTTTTGTCAATGTCTTTACTCTAGGCAAAGATAACATAAGCATTTCCTCCCTCTAAATATGAAGCTATAGCCAACAGTTAGCTTAGCTTAGCACAAAGACTGTAAATGGCTCTGTCCAATGATAACAAAATACACCTACTAACACATCTAAACTCACCAATTAACACATCATATCTCATTTTCTTAATCCAGACAAAAACCTGTGTGTAAAAACAACCCATTGTGGTTTCATGGGTGGTTATGTGCACAATTTCTTTGCCATGCACAGGACAAGTCCTTTAAAATCCTGCAAACAACCACTTCCCAAAGGCCCAAAAATGTTTATTATTTTATATTATTATTATAAAGAGAGAAAATCTGTAGATGAGCTCCGGAAATTTCTGTGAAAGGTTGTAAAATTCAGTATATTACGGTATTCCACCACACAGCATGACAAAATACAACCTGCAATCAGAACTATTACAGCATCTACTACTCACTACTACTACTACCTCTACCCATTATGATAATCACAGTATGGGATCCTCAAGTGCTAATTACTTAAATATAGCTCTAGAAATAAAGCTGCAGGAGATCAGTGAACAGTCTCAGGCTGTGGATCAAGTCCCACCTGAATGTGAGGTGCACTGAGATGCAGCAGCTGCTGGACAAATGTGTGCACGGCTGCAGATGCAGGGTGGTGGTGTGTTTGCCATGAAGTATGAGGTAAGTTCCTCTGTGTCTCTCCCTCTCTTTGTCCCTCACCCTCATGGGAGGCCCTGTTGGTTTAGCTGCTAAGCTTTGCCCGGAAACACAAATGATGGACAGATAGAGAGGTTAAAGTAGAGAAAGAGAGGAAGAGACTGAATGAGGAGAGTAGTAGCTGTGTTTTTTTTGTTGTTGTTGTTTGTTTTTTTAATGTGGCATTGTCTCCTAAAGAGTTGTCATATTTTAAACGCCCCCTCAATGTGTTCTCTGCACATCAGAGATCCTAATTGTTGTTGAATTGCAAAAAATGGTTAAATCCTGGTTGTGAGTCTTGTGCTGTTTCCATGAGTCAGCGTGTCTGGTTGCCTTAAAGGTTTTGTTTACTGTCCAAATCAGATTTGTGAAGGCACTATTAACTCACTGATTCCTCACCGAGACACTATTAAGACACAAAGAGACTCCGGATTAGCAAGTTTAGCTTTTAAGGAGCACCGAGAAACGCTTGTTGTGCATTTCTCTGCTCGGCAGATTTAAACGGGCCAGAAAAAAAAAAAAAAAAAAACAGAATTAATGGCAGGGCAGTGTGGAGACACAGCGGGTGCTCATTTTGTGAGGCCAAAAACAAACCCCTTTGAGGAAATACTGAAGCTATTTAGACTGCTGATCACTGATGTGTGTTCAGTTAGTCTTTAATCATTCAGGTTAACAATAAATTCAAACAATTAATTGATTCAGATGCCTAAACTACATCCCAGATAGATTTGATTAAAATGAAACCACAGTAATTGCTGCTTTTTAACAGAGAAATGCCATCTTTTCTTGAGGAAATGTGATCGGTGTTGATTCTGAGCAGCAAAGGTTGAGCTTCACTTTAGGTCAACTTAAGGTGGGTTGCGTATTATTACTGAATCCTGAGCCTTGAGCGTCAAGATCCATCTTGAACACTGTTATTATTTTGGCTGATTTTATTCCTTCATCATATTTGTGTTTCATCAAATTACAAAACATTGACACACAACAAACCTGGAGGAGCCAGGTGGTTTCTGCAGCTCTTGGCAGCATAATTTAGACTCATTATATCATTTGTAATTAAATAAATAATGAAAGATCGAATAGAAATAAAAAATGACTCACAAATTCTTGCTTGGGAGACCTGAGTGGGTCAATCTGGCCACAGTCGTGCAGAGCGCTGCCTCCTCGGATTCCTGTCAAAGTCCCAGTTTCATGGCCAGCATCTTTACAAATTACATTTTTACCTAAAAGTGATGATAGAAGAAGTATTCAGATGCGTTATTGAAGTAAAAGTAGGAATAATATAGTCTCCAAATAAATAAAATATTTAACGGCAAGAAAGTCCTGCTTTCAAAATATTATTGAAATAAAAAAAGTATTATCTGCAAAATGTGCTTGAAAATATTAGTTTTATGCACAAACACTCCCCTCAGAGCCTCATATTATTAATGACACATTGTATTATTGGATGTTATTAGCTTGTCACTGTGTAGCCATTTTTTTGATGTTCAGTTTAATAGCACTGCATCATATGATATTAGCTAGATATGTTTTGTATGTAAAATCTTGTTTTGAAAAGCAATTAGTAACTAAAGCTGTTATTGAGTAAAAAGTACACAATTTCCCTCTGATGTGCGGAGAACTAAAAGAATAAAGTTGAAATACTCAAGTAAAGTACTTTAAAATTGTACCTAAGTGGCAGTTTAGTAAATAAACTTGGTTTCTTTCCACCAATGTTAAATGATCTTTTGCTAAGACACCGTCTTAAAGTATTACTTCAAACAGAAAGCCTCACATGTGTCGTTTAGCTCATGCTATAGAAGTTCTGCTGTGTATTTATGGTCATATATTGCAATTGCTGTTGAGTGTCCACTGTGGGGCGGTAGGGAGTCTGCAGACCAACTTGTGCCAACTCATGTGTCAAGACTTTGTTTTACTCGGTGACAACTGACTAAACTTTACTTTCTGATGACAAACTGAATCTGAGCTGACACCACGACATGTTGCTCAGCAGAGGAGTGTGTGAAAACTGCAGGTGTGTCGCAATTTATGTGATTTAACATGTGATGAAATGTCTGATGTGCTCATGTATGTGAGATGGTGTGAAATACTTTTTTTTACCTTTTATACAAGGCTAGTAATGCATCAGAGGGAGTGGGGGGGGGGGGGGGTTTGTGTGTCTGTGTGAATGAGTGAGATACAAGGAAAAAGGAAGTGCTGAAGAATTAGAGAAACAGGAATAAAGAGAGACAAGCATAGCGAGAGATGAAAACAGAGGGAGAGAGACATTGCCAGAGTGTGAACATGCCTGTGAACCATGAGAGAGGGATATGTGGAGAGAGAGAGAGAGAGAGAGAGAGAGAGGAGGGGATTGTTGCAAACAGGGATTTGCAGCAGAGGGGAAAGAAAGAAAGGGGGCAGTGGCACTCAGTGACAGAGTGCTATACACACTCACATGCGCACACACACACACTCTCTGTTTCCTCTGTGTCTCTCTCCAAACGTGTCAGTCAACCAGTCAGTTGATTATTTTTGTGTGTGTGTGTGTGTGGTGGGGGGATGTTGAAAAGAGCTCCATACCATCCTTCATCTCTATGACCGACGGTAAGATCATTTCATTCACTTCGACTGTCACGTCTCTCATGTCGGGGGACGTGTGTTTCCCTGCTCTCGTTCGACTTTTTTCCCTCATGCTTGTGTGTGTGAGAGAGAGAGTGTGTGTGTGTGTGTGTGTGTGTGTGTGTGTTGCTCTTTTTTTGGGCTGGCTTTTTGCCGTGACTCTGGTCCACAGCCAGATTGAGGCCTCCATGGAGCCCTGTCACCGCTTGCTTTCTTTTACAATCCATTTCGACCCACGGGGGGTAAAACTAATGAGCTGTGCAGCAGAGGCACTCGTCAAAGGTGGTTTTTAATTAGATGTTCATTTTAACAGTAATAACTGTTACAAGTAAAGGCCTGTGATTACACTAGCTTTGCTCTTCTACAGCTTTCTTTGATGTACTTACAACTAAATATTGAACTTTTCATTGATAGCCTGAGGATGTACTTGGTCTTTTCATTTTGGTCACTTCTGTGAATGTTTGGAATAGTGAGATGAACTTATTTATCAGCTTGAAAACATAATTACCTGTAAGTTATTATACAGTATTTCCATGTGAAGTTTAAGTATATTTCCATATAAAACAAATGTTTTTGATGTTGAATCTTGAGCAGACTCTACAGAAAAAGAGTTCTTTCATTTTGAATGATAGTAATCAAAGGCAACATCAGCTTCAGTTGAAAATGAGACTTAAAAACTCTTTTTCACCCCTCTGGCTGTGTAAAAATGTATTTCGAATCATTTTAGAAAGTCTTGGGCTCTGGATTAAAGTCTGAACCTGTTCATAATTGGATTTGGTCTCTGAGACTTGTGGATCTTTCTGTCAAAAATGATTAAGCCCTCTGAATTCTTGCGCTTCAGTTGGTTATGTATTCAGTAGGCAGATCTTTCTAGAAATATTACATGTTATATGTATTGTGTGTGTGTGTGTGTGTGTGTGTGTGTGTGATTACAATAGCGCAATAACCTGCAATCATTTCTACATGGGGATGAATACAACACTTGGCAGACAGAAGATGGGGCATTTCTGAGATAAACAGACCCTTTTTCCAATGCATTAGCGTCACATACAGAATGCTCCCTTTCACAGATGAGATTTGGCTCAGCTGGCTAGAAAGAGGCAACGCGAGGATCATTGTTTGTCACTTTTTGTAAAACTAAAACGACAGAAATTGTTCAGCATGTTGTAAAAGTTTAGAGACGATCTGAGAAGAGATGTTGCGGTTTGTCTGTACACGTCACTAACTTTTGCGGGAACAAGTGAACATGCACGTGTATGTGACCGTGCATGCGTTCATATTTGTAAACGTGTGTATAAGAGGGGGGGATGTGCTGCAGATTAGAGTCTTAATATAACACACAAACAGGCCTGACACACAGGCTCACACAGTCTAACTTCACATTGAACAAGCAGGTTTTTGATTTAAAAGAAGATTTTCATACAGTGACATGAGCGTAAGATGGTATTAAACAGACATTCAGAGTGTAATGTAATTAATGGCTTTATTAATGGTTAATAAATCACTTACTTATGCTTTATAGATCAGTCATGGGCCAGTAATGAGAACTTTAGGATTGCCAGGTTGTCAAACTTTGTCATTTTAGTTAGCTTTAAAATTAAGGACAAAGTACCTTTAAATTGACTTGATATGTTAACTGTTTTTAATTAATGCTAA
The DNA here is from genome assembly GCF_017976325.1 of Chelmon rostratus. Classification (NCBI taxonomy): domain Eukaryota; kingdom Metazoa; phylum Chordata; class Actinopteri; order Chaetodontiformes; family Chaetodontidae; genus Chelmon; species Chelmon rostratus. Next base: position 24,734,245 of record NC_055661.1, read on the forward strand.
TGGGAAGTTAATAAAAAGCTTTTGGTGGTCAAACAGCTCAGTTAAGTGGCTTTCAGATGAATTTAAGAGTTAGCTAAAAGGACAAAGCAATTATCAAACTGGAGGAGGATTTTTCCACAACCTGGCAACCGGAAAGTTGCTCTATTAATTGCTTATAGCCAATCTATAAAGCATTAGTGAGTTATTATAGAGGAGCTCCACTAATTGTACACATGAGTCTGTTTACAGGTGTGTAAGAGCACTACTGCATATGTAAAAAAATAAAATAAAATAAAATAGTGTCTCCAGAGGGACCTCTTCATGGTCCCGTTAATTACCTCAAGTCACTTGAGTCAGCGTCAGTTGAAGACTAAAAGTTAGAAAATGACAAAGATCAGGCACTGTGGAGTTAGAAAGACGTGAGTTTACCAGACCTCTGTAGCCCACTCCTCATCTCTGCTTGAGGCTAGCAACTCCAGGCTACATTAGCCGCTACTAGCGTAACACACACGAATCTCACACTGAACTGTAGGCAGTTGAGGGGGCAATTGTGGGTAATGTAGGTGCAGGCTTTCACAAGGAAGAAGAATGGGTGGATTTTTAAAAGAAAAAACATTTCTCATTCTGCTGCGTTGATTCTGATACTTTTTAAAATGTGCATTTAAGCTAAATTGGTGGAATACGGTGCATAGAGAGATTTATACCTGAAAAACTTGTGACACTTGTCCCTGTATCCCAAACCCTTTCATTCCATTACATCTTCCCTTCAGGACAAGAGAAACAGAGACAAGGACACGGGGACGTACAGTTTCTCTCAGAGGAAACTCACCAACCAGTTGACTTCCTGACATCACTGCTGCTGCTGTCTATGAGCTGCACCAAGGCAGAAGAGTGGACTTTCCAACAATCCTGACACACGGAAAAACCCCATTGAAACTCCATCAGCAGCAGCAGCAGCAGCAGCAGCAGCAGCAGACACCATGTCCTCTCCTTCCCTCCCCATGCCCTCTCTCCCTCCCAGCCCTCTGGCCATGGAGTACCTAAATGACTTTGACCTCCTCAAGTTTGAGGTGAAACCCGACACTCCTCCGCTCCCTCCTCCATGTTCATATCCCAAATCTGGCCTTCCCCACGACCCCTCCAGCTCTCCATACACCAGCCACCCTCCGCAGGACTCCAGTTTGAGCTCCAGCCCGTACAACTCCCTGCCACCCTCACCGACGCTCAGCGACGCCCACCCCCCACCTTCGGGATCATCCTCCCTCTCTTCGTCATCCTCCTCCATCTCCTTCCCCCTCTCCATCTCCAACAGCTTCACCTCCGGCATCAGCTCCGGCTCTCAGGGGAACGTGGAAGGCAGCCCGGCCCACGGCGGGCCTCAGGGTCCCACCCCAGCCTCCCTGGAGGACCTGATCTGGCTGGCGGCACTGCAGCAGCAGTTTGGAGGTGAGGTGACGGGGCCCGCCACTTTGCTGGGAGCTTTGGGAGGGGTGCCGGAGCGAGGGGACAGAGAGAGGGGGCCGGTCAACGGCTTTCTGGGCTGTGAGGATGCTGTGGAGGCTTTACTGAACTCAGCTGCTGCAGCTGTCAGCTCACAGGTAGAAATCTCTCATTTTTACATCATGATTCTTACAAGAGCTTTTATCTTCTCCTCCCCACTGCCTCTTCATCATCTTCTTCTTCATCATCAGTTTCCAGGTCTTTCTCAGAGCTCGAGCAGTAACCTGGGAGACTCCAGCAGCGACAGCGGAGGTGACATCTCCTGCGCCAAAGGGACAGACATGTGCCATCGCCCGCTCGTCTTCCTCTCATCAGCACCTCCCTCACTCCCCAACGCCGCCCCTGCTTCAGCTCCATACCCTCAGCCCCTCAGCCCCCAGGGCCGCCTTCATCATCAGCATCATCATCACCAGCACCACCCGCACCACCCCATGCATGGCAGCCATCACCATCATCACCACCCTCAGATGAATCAGGTACACGGGGCATCACTCACACAATCAAGATTGTCTAACATACATTCATAATCAGAGTGATACTTAACAAAGAAGTGTTCCTCCACAAAACATGGGAGAGTTTTGGAGGTGGGAGATTGATGTGAGTGACACTTGTAGCATTAGAGGGCTGAGTGCAAAGAGAGAGGGATCGTACTGTGAAGGATTAGGATTAGGACATTAGAACATGGTAATTAATGTGTGTGTGTATCTCAGGTGTCACTTTAAGGATCGCTCTCTACATGGCAACAACAGGTGAAGCTCAAGCTTCGTCTTTGAGGCTGCAAAGTCTTGATTTCCCATGAGAAAACAGGTTTTACCGCAACACTTTAGCCACATTTAGCTTTTATGAGCAGTACAAACATTTAATACATGGTTTATAACACACTATTTACACCAATGTGCATTTATCATAAAAATGCATGTGCATTTTTCAGTAATTCTAACTTATCCTATGAAGACACATCACAGCTGTGTTTTGCTGTACTGTCATTATCTGTTAATACCAGTTCCAGGCTCCACTTATGAATGCCAGTGAGTTGTTGACAAATACACTAATAAACACCTATATCTGCTTACAATTATGTTATAGGGTGTTATAAACCATGTCTTGCATGTTCATGCACTTAAATGCTATTTGTGTCAGTTTAAATGGCCAAATGTGCTTGGAGGAGAAATCCCTTGTGGCTTAATAGCACTCAGTCTTGGTTGCTGTTTTCTGAATGTGATTTTAATTGGTAAATAAACTGTGGTTATCTGTGTTCTGGTCAATCAAGATGTCTGGGTGGATCTCTATATGGAGCACAGTGTGAGCTTATGATAATATCTGCTATTATTGCTGTGCGTAATCCTGATAACTGTCACCCACACTTAGTCAGATTACATGACAGATTACAGACATGTGGTGCCGAAATGTGCCCCCTGACAAACAGACACCCAGTTTAACACATCACATGTCCTCCGCTCATATCACAGTTAGGCCTGTATATTAAAAGTGTGAATCTTGGATAAACCCACTTCACACCCATCTGACTGTAAACACATTTCCAGCATGTGTCCCGCTGCCAATTAACATTGAGCAACAGCATGTTCTCTCTGCGTGTTTTCTCCGTCTGCTCAGCAGTGCGGGGTGAATGAGCGCTTCTCTGATGAGCAGCTGGTGAGCCTGTCGGTGCGGGAGCTGAACAGACACCTGCGAGGAGTGAGTAAGGATGAGGTGGTGCGCCTAAAGCAGAAACGCCGCACGCTAAAGAACCGCGGCTATGCGCAATCCTGCCGCTACAAGCGCTTACAGCACCGCCACGCTCTGGAGTCAGAGAAACATGTGCTCACACAACAGGTACATACACACACACACACACACACACACACACACACACACAGACTTTGGAGACTTACCATAACCATAACCATAACCACCACTTGCCTAATCCTAACCCTTATCGTAACCTTAACCTAAACCAAACCTTATCCTAACCTTAACCCATGTCTCCACCCTAAAATTTTATGAGTTAAATTATGGGGACTTGCATTTTGTCCCCATAAGGAAGGCGAGTCCCCGGAATGTAGAAACAGATATATGTCCCCACAGGATGAGTAATACATACCCACATACACACACACATATACACAAACACAAACTATCGTTGTGAGGACCCTAATTGAAATCATGTATTCCCTTGCCCCTTACCTTAACCTTCCAACTAAATGCCTAACCTTAACCCTTACCCTAACCCTAATTTGAATTAATTCTGACCTAACCTTTAAAACCAAGCCCTAACCCTCAAACAGCTCTTTGAAGTTGTGAGGATGTCCTCAAAATATCCTTGCTTTCCAAAAATGTCCTCGCTCTGTTGGTTAGAGCTCTATGTAGCAAGCACACATGCACACATTTGTTTCCATCACTTGTGGAGACATTACATTGATTTCCTGTGTACTTAACCTTAACCTAAACACCTTAATCAAAGCCTTCACCCTAAAATCTAATGATTTACATTAGGGGGTCCAGCATTGTGGTCCTCACGAAGTTGTCGGCCCTCGCACTGAGTGGGCTTCTGGTGTTTGGACCCCACAAATATAGAAAAACAAACACACACACACACACAGACTTGCATTTCTGTCTGTCACTGTTAAGCTTGATATTTCCGTTCTCATTATATGAGCATCCAAGCTTTATCTGACCCCAAACTTCTATACTAAGTCTTATATGAGATTTAATGTGGAAATTCTGACCTTTTGACATTCCTGACAGTTTGTGGTTCGGATGATAACAAGTGATCTCTGCACTGTTGCTCATCAAAGGCACAAACAAATGTTAACTGTTTTCCTTCCCTCCTCAGTTGGAACAGCTACAGTGTGAGCTGACTCGAGTGCTGAGGGAGAGAGACGCCTACAAGGCTCGCTACGAGAAGCTCCTCAGCACGAACCACGGCATCGGCAGTGGCGATGCCCCACCGACCCGCACCAGCAACCCACCTTCCCCACCCCCTGACTACTTCCTCTGAGTTGAACCCACAGGGAGATGAGGAAGAGGAAGAAAATACAGGAATGAGTAACAAGACCAGCCAACATGGAGCAGTCAGTGATGAGTAATCAGACTTTGGGAAGAAAACAAGGATGTGTATGTGTGTGTGTGTGTGTGCATGTGTTTGCGCGCGTGTGTCCGTGTGTGAGAGAGAAAGTGAAAGAGAGACATTGACAGGCAGTATTGGGGGCTATACAACTGTGAAATCCACCTTTGAATGATTAAAGGGGAATTGACTGTTAATTCATTGTGTTAGACTCAGCTCTAGGCTGCTTCATGGACTTCATTTTAACTTCACTGTGAATGATAGCTGCACAAAAACCAGCCGAGAGCTCTCTGAGGTCTTTTGCTCGTAATATCAGTGCAACAGTGGACAAACAAGACTATGAAAACGGATGAAAAAAAGCTTTATCTTGCATTAAACCTTATCAATAGTCCCTTACACTGCTTAGCATATTATCTATGCAATATTATAGGTGCAATGTACTCTCCAAATGAGTGGTTGAGGCTCAAACTGTAGTTGTGTTTTTTTTATAATAAGCTGCTAAAGCTGCAGAGGTCTGAGTAGTGCAGTGGTGCTGGATGTGGAGTGGTATGGGCTTGGATAAAGTATCCACGGCATGCAGTTGTATTTGCCAGCTAATTTTTCACAGTTGCCTACCAAAGTGTTTAAGCTCACCAAGACTTGTTATTCTTTGTAAGATGAATAATCATAGATTAAAGAATGTACAAGGATACCTTTCATGGGAATCTTCCAGTGATTGTGCTAAATGAATAGTGGGGATATTGCTCTTGTGTTTTAGCAAAGAAATCTACCTTTTGCTAGTCGGAAATGGCGAATTTCAGCCATTACCAGCGACAGGAAAGACTTGCTGCTTGCTCTCAGAAATGGGTTTTTACATCCAGAGAAGTGGAGCTGGTGGTGTGCTTAACAAAAGCGACTGCATACGGTGAAAGAGAGAAAGCAACCCATCGCAGCAGGCGAAAAAGAGTGTGGCATGATTTGTGTGGTTGTTTCCAGTTCTCCAGACTAGAGAAGCTATTTTTGGGCAGATTGAACACCTCTGTAATGGGGACGATCACCAAATTTATGCAACATGCGGCACCACAGAGCTGGTCACTGTGGGCTCAGGCACTGTGGGCTACAGATGCAACAGAAAATTAACGGTGCAGGGATTTAAAAAAAAAAAATGCAAAAAATCTCTTCGTGGTGACACCTTCTTAACTGTCCCATGAAATCATTGCCAGGGTTCATGCATTAGAGCTATTTATTTTGTTTGGGTGTAGGTTAAATAAATTGTTCTTTTATTTATTCACTTATTTATTCAGTATTTATTGTTTATTTATGTACTGATTCTAATTATTTTACCTTACTGGTTTTATTCCATTAGCGTGTATTTTTACTTTCCTACAGTTAATTATTTTATCCAATTGTGATTAGAATTAACATTATTACAAAAATTAGGGCCATGATCATGGTTCCCTGCTCCTGTTGTAGTGTGGTTTCATATGCATATGAAATAAACAAAGTACTTTACCATCCCTGTCATGCTGTGGTTGTTTTTTTGTGCACCTTGCAGGTTTTAAACTCGTCTCTTTTCCATTCACCAATCTGAGCATCTCCCACGTTCAGTCTTCCACAGGCCTTTCCTCTGCAGCTCGCCCTGCAGCCCCCATGCCCTGCTCCATCCCTCGCTTTATCTCTGTCCCTCTATAGTGAGGCAGTGACCCTGGGTGTGCACTGTTTGGGATGACCTCATCTTCAGCTCTACCTCCCCCTCTGTGTCTCTCGCTCTCTCTCTGGCCTGTATAATAGGAGCAGGATTAGGGCTATAATAGCGCCCTGGCTGCTCACTGCCGGAGTCTATTGTGGCTTTGTGTGGGAGGGACGCACCACCGCTCATAGCCACACTCACATTTTGACAGAAAACATGTCCAAATACACTCCTTGGATCAGAGACTACAAATGACTTGATTTAATAAAATGCAAATGAGTCACACGTGTCTTCAACAAACACACAAGGGAAAGAGGAGAGACACTGGTAGACCTGTAAGCAGGCTGTCACGCCTCTTTCTACTATAGGAACACCCAAATGACACATTTGAAACATACAGTATATGCCCCAAGGACACACACACACACACACACACCAGCACTGACACAAACAAAGCCAATTAGTGTGGGGAAGACTTGTTTTATGCTGCCCCCTAGCGGCCTCTCTCCACATCGCCTGCATCTTCCAGAGGTCAACGGGAGCTTCGTGACACAGAACATCCCTCCACCGTCCCGACTTCCTGCATCACCGCTCCACTTTCATTGCTGCTCCGCATGCACCTGCAGCGAACACCTCCAGCGCGTGAGTCCCCCGGGGTGCCCACCTTCATCCCTCTCAGAAGGTCCGGATCTTTACGTGTCAAGTCAGTGAGCCACAGTCAGCTTTTGGGATCGGTGATGAATGACGGTGCTGACTGCAGAGCTGGACCTGGGCCCTAACCTGAGGAGACGGAGTGACAGGAGCGAGAGGAAGAGAGAGAAGGGGGAGGCATAAACTGAGAGAGAGAGAGAGAGAGAGAGAGAGAGAGAGAGACCGTGCTTACTTTGTAGTTGCCGTGAGCCGCGTGACAGGTGAGATACCGTGCTGCTGGGGCATGCAGTTCATAAAGTGGGTGGGGGCGAGGAGCGGGAAGGAGGGTGTTCTCTGTCTTGTGGAGTCCTTATTCCCGATCGCTTGATTTCAGTTTGCAGATGCCGACAGATGTGCCCGAAGACAGACTCAACAACGAGGAGAAAGCGACCAAGGTAGGATGCACGGGGCCGCGCGAGCTCGAGGGGCAAACACCTCCAGTATCCTGGTATTTAATTAGCCAATCAGGTTTGGGGCAAAGTAGTGGGACGCGATGATGTTCTGGAGGGGCTTTGCTGAGCCGCCTGTGTGTTTGTGTGTGTGTTTTAGGTGGGTGGTGGTGCAGCGAGGGGGTGTCCTGCATCGCAATCACTTTCTCATTTTAATCAGTGAATTGTTAGATCCAACTTTTGTGTAATATGGGGTTGTTTTTGCATCTTGAGCATCATTAAAACGGAGTTAGTCAGTGTTGTTGTAATAGCAACTGATCAAATGAGGAAGTGTAAGGTGTCCTCATATTCCACAGAGAATCCCCCTCCTGACTCTGCAGTTCCCTTCAGCTCAGTGTGGCTTCATTGCTCTTCTTCTTGTAGCTGTTCTTGTTTTTAGATCCTGCAACTGAGCTGCTTTGGTTCACTCTGCTCTCACTGCTTCGGTTTGTGCTGCAGCAGGCTGATGTTTTCAGCAAACAGCTCTAAAAATCCACTGTATGCTCGCTACTCAGCACTAAACAGCAGACAAAGTTGGTGTTTGGCACTAGCTGGTGCATCATTTAGCATTTAAAGAGCCACATATTTCCCTCAGGGGTTGATGGAGACCAAAACAAAGCTAAACGGACAGTGAGTGTGGGACTTTGCTCATTTGGAGGATACAAACACAACTACAAATGAATGCTAGTGTTGTTACATATCTGTGTAAATAGCACACTGTTCGCTAAGAAGTTCTTCAGCGAGCTCAAAGGGAAAAAAATATGTCAGTGTTATGTTTACAGCGTGTTTCCGCCGCCCCCAAGCAGCCAAAATATCAGTTTTAGTAGGTTTAAAGGGGCACTCCAGTGATAGTACACATAAATGTCAGTTTACTCATCGTGAGGAATACTACTCAGCCAGTGGGAAAGAAAGTTGTGTAATATCTTCTGTGTCTGTGGAGGAGTTCATTTAATTTGAAAATGACCCTGGTGATGTCATCAAGAGTTATTTTGGACTTGGCTTGAGACTTCAAAAATTTGACAGAAAATCTGTGTTTCAACCGAAACTGTTGGTGTGGAGTTTGAAGGATGGAGACATTTGAGAGGCAGGGAAAGGCTAATGAAAGAAGCTATTGTATTATAGGATGCAGTGTTTTTGAGGCTTCAGTCATACAAGGGACTGAAAGGCAGGATATTTTCTGCCTATTCGGTCTCTTGCAAGTCCCCTGACTTTCTGGAGGTGCAATAGCAATACTAAATATGGAGAATCGCGCCATCATGCAAATCAGGCTTTGGTTATGTAAGAAACGCCGTATGTGAATACAGACTAGCTTTAAATGTTATAAAATGAAGAGGGTGTCCCTCCATGTTCCTCTCTCCTGCAGTGTGACAGTATGACTCTGTCCAGCACCCCGACTGTTCGCAGAGGAAGCACTCCTCTGCCAATTAAGCACCAGCTCAGACGTGAAGAAGCTGTCCACGATGACGCTGACTGGACATCAGGTGCAGCCGGACCTTCTGCATCACCGATCAGCTTCAGCCCAGCCTTGGACGACACTCTGACCGTGTCCGTGGAGGGCAGGCCTGACGGGCCTTTAAGAATCGCCCTGCTGGGGCAGAATGGCGTGGGGAAGTCTTCTCTGGCCATCGCTCTGGCTGGGGACATGGACAGGACCGCGTCTGTGGACTCTGAAGGTACAAAGCGGCGTGTTTGACAGGGCTAATGCAGAGCAGGATAATGAAGTGGAGTGGCTGCCTGTAGTGATGTTGCTTTCGCAGTGAACAGCAGGTAAATACATCACAGCACCCATCTCCCATCTGAGACCTAACTGCTGCTCTCCCTGTCCTTAGGGGAGGGTTATGTGCGCACAGTCACCGTGGATGATGAGGAGAGCACCATCATTATCTATGACAACTGGAGACAGGTGAGCCGAACAACACTTCCCCGTTCCCTCACTCCCTGCTCCCTGCTCCCTCATTAGGCCACCCAGTCCTCTCTGCAGCTGTATACAGTGTGCTCTTTGGTATCTATATACATCCGGTCTTGTCAGAAGGTCTGAGAGCTGCTGAATTCTTGTAATGTTTTCAGCCTAATTCTGTTTTCTACTTTTTGTGCTGCATGTGATGTTAGTGTGCTTTACCAGGGGATAAACTAAATACTTTCTGGTAGCATCCATGCATCCATCAATGAATTGTACATACATACATTAATTGGAATTTGAGTGTATCCCAGCATGCACAGGGCAGAAAGGTGGGGTACAGGTTAGGAGTAGAACTAGCATATAGCATAAGAAATGAGATAAAAGGGAAAATGCCTTGTCTAATGAGCGCATTTATACATCAAAAAGGTGAACGAAAATAGAAAATGAAAAGAGCTACACAACACAAAGAGATGCTTGCTGCGTATGTAGCATATTTCAGACGTCTTCATATCGCATATCTGGAACGTGTTGCGTCGTTTATTGTACTTGACAGCACTGTAGCAAAAATTGCTGCCAAGCTCAGAAAAACACTGCGGCCAAAAGAGGACAATAAATCTGCAGCATCTGTTTGAGTGAGGAAAGCTCATTATCAGGTTGTTTTGCACACTTTTTCCTCTTTTCCCTCGAGTGCAGTTGGGAGGCATCTGTGAATGTGAGTGTGTGTGTGTGTGTGTGTGTTAGATAGAGAGAGAGCTGCCCACAGAGCAGATGTTCCGAATGACTACATTAAGGTATTTGATTTAGGTGGATGCGTTAAAAAAACAAAAAAACAAAACCGAACACAAAATCTTTTTTGATGTGGGGCTTTCTTATGTGTTACTCTTTGAATAATGAGCATTTGTTGTGAGAAAGACTGCAGTGGTCACCTTATATGGCATTTTCTTATATAATTATAGCATTACGCCTACATTTATCGTTTGAGTGCAAAAGCTGCCTTTGGCCTGTGCTCAATTCTAGACTTAATCAAAATTAAATGAAAAGTCAATGGACCCTGGCAGCTCCAACTAAAGACAGGCTGGGGTTTAGGCAGTTCTCTACAGTGTGAAGGATTCACTCAGGGATATTTTATTTTTAGGGATTTTAGTCTCTCTCTTGCTTCGAGAGGATGAGTGTGTGTCAGCAAGAATTTAAGGTGCACTGCATTTGGCGTTTTCTGCAGTAGTAATTTCACACTTAACCACCACAGGGGATTTTAGATAGAGCGCTCAATTGTGTTCTGCAGGCAGCACTGTTATTCTGCACATAAGGCTTTGACAACAATATTTATGAGAGTAATGGAAAGTCAAACATTGGTTCTCAGTCTCTGTCCTAACATTATGCTCACAGTATATTTGAATGCAGTATTGCAACATGCTGTCTGCCTCTGTTTGTCCCTCAGGACCTGTCGGCTCTGCTGTGTGAGGTGTGCGTCCTGGTTTTTTCAGTGACTGACAGGCGTAGTTTCCACCGCACCGCTCAACTCCGGCTTCTCCTGAGGGAGACTCAGCCCCAGACTCCCATCATCCTCGTCGGTAATAAGAGCGACCTCGTTCGCACGCGCGAGGTCACCTCTCAGGGTGAGCCGGACCTTCATTTTCCATCTTCACCATATTGGCTCGTCCTGTTTCCTTCTGTTGTGGCTCTTATCTTCACGGTTGGTGTTGACATTTTCAGCGCTTTATCTCTGTCGGTAAACACTAACGTAGGGTGAAATCTGTGAAAATGTAAATGTCAGCGTCTCAGCTTCATCGCAGTGTGGGAGTATGAAGAGAGTCACAGATACAGTTAAAGCAGGAGAGCATTCACTGTGAGTGCAGCCATGTACTACTGCACAGCCCGTATATGGTGCACTTTCCCACGTAAAGCCCCTGAGAACTGAGAAGTGTTTCTCTACAATATTAAATATTCACGACCAAATAAACAACAGTAGAATTTAAAGTGTTTATTAAAAGCATACAGTTGTGAAGAAGTTATTGTGGTTCTTTGATAAAAAGACAAAGGCACATTCCTGTATACATAAAAACTTTTTGAGGACAGGTTAAATACATCTACCAAGGTGGATTTCAGCAAGAAGCATGCAGACATCAGTTAAAATGATGTTACATGTGTTGTGGGAAAATAAGATTATGGTGTTAAGATACAAGAAAATGCATCTCAAATCAATTATTTTTTTATTTATGGATCTGTTTTGGATGAATTCAGCAACTGAGTGCCACATTTTTGATCACAAATTCATCGATGAAGCATTATGAATTTGCTACAGCTCTACCTGGGTTCTTGTCAAAAGAAACACTTTAAATGGGAGAACAACCACATCTGTCCTGATGTTGCTAAACTCTGATTTATGCATGGAAGTTTGTGCCATCACATTTTTCCATCTGAGCCCCGCCCACTTCAGTCCAGTGAAGAAGAGCAGTAGTTCACAGTTTGCTGCCTTTGCCTTATTAAAGTGAGCCTGCAGTAGAATATCTGCAGTTTGTGTTTCGGGAGATACGACTGATGGAGCATCGTCTCGACTAACTTTCCAGGATGCTCCTTTCATACCCAATCATGATACTATCACCTGTTGCCAATCAACCTGTTTACCTGTGGAATGATCCAAACAGGAGTTTTTGGAGCGTTCCACAACTTTCCCAGTCTTTAGTTGCTCCTGTCCCAACTCGTTTGAAACGTGTTGCTGCATTAAATTCAGAATGAGCAGATATTTACAAAAATCAATGAAGCCGATGAGCTCAAACATTAAATATATTGTCTTTGTGCAGTTTTCAATGGAGTATATGTCAAAACCGATTAGCAAGCTATCACATTCTGTTTTATTTATATTTTAACAGCCTCACATTCTTTTTTGGGAATCAGGGTTGTACGTTTGTGGTGTTGTTTTAGCTTCAGAATTAGATCCTGTGTCATGGTGGTGTCATGCATGCAAACTAACTGCACTGCTACGGTTAACCACAGTCGCCCAAAATGTAAACGTAAAGGGAGAATGAGTAGGATTTTCAGGTGTAAAGGATAAACAGAAACCCCTCTCAAGCATCACTTATGACCAACTGGAAGTGTGTGTGCGTGTGTGTGCAGAGGCCCTGCCTTCTGCCTGTTTTTTCTTATTTTACTGTGTTCCAGTCCATTCTGGGCGTCAGCCTCCAGACAGTAACAGTGTGCAGGGTGTGAGGTCAGGACTTTATGAAAACATGCCGACCAGGTGCCAGAGAGTAAGCAGCATCCAAGAGGAGCTGTTAAGCCGGGGCCAACTTTGAATGCTTTGTCTACAAACCACAACAAATCCTACTCATTCGGCCTTTTAAAGGCCATGACAGCGGCTTTTATTCATCTTGTGCCCTCTCCTCCCTCAGAGGCCATGTCCAGCGCCGCCCTCTACAACTGTCTGTATCTGGAGATCTCTGCCTCTCTGGACCACCGTACTCCAGAGCTGCTGGAGTGCGCCGTGCGGCTAGCCAGGGGCCAGTCCCCCTGGCCCCCGGGGACCAGCGCGGAGGACATGAGCGGCGGTCAACGGGAGAGCATCACCTCCCGTGCCAAGCGTTTCCTGTCCAGCCTGGTGCCCCGGTACCCGCGAGAGCGAGAGGTGGGCAAGTTCATGAGGCAGAAGTCCCGCTCGTGCCACGACCTGGGGGCGCTGTGATGGGACACTGTAAAGGGTGTAATGGTCAGATTGTTAACAGAGGCAGCTGGAAGTGATGTAGTATACCAACAGAGGGAGGAAGAGGGAGGGATGCAGCGAAAAGATGTGAGTAGCAGAGATGTGAAGGTGCCAGAGTGATGGCAGGACAATGTGAGTGGTCATCATGTGCATCCAGCAGAGGAAGACAACAATGTTAGTGATGTTTATCCATAGGACGATATAGATATTTTATACATAAGACTATAAGCGCAGAAGACGAGAAAATATGTTGTAGAACACCTGTAAATAAATCATACCGTATCGTAGTGATACATGACTGCCGCCCTCATGGCTTTGAGAGTTAAATAAAGTTTCTTTTTTGAGGTCTTGAGAAAATCACTGCACGTTTGCTTTGTTAACGAAGAGGAAAACAGCAATCACACTGAACGACTGTTCAAGCCCAGGAAGAAGCCATGACCACACATATTCAGAGCTCATTAGTGGGTCAGACTTTGCTGATGATTCATGTTGTGTTCCTTTACTCTCAGCTATTGTGGTAACCATGGGGATGGTAAGCAGTGAAAATAATAAAATGCCAGCAAGGAGAGAAGGGAATTAAAGAGATAAAATCTGGATTTAGAGAGCTCAGCATGGCAATAAGAGCAGGAGCAGAGAAGGAAAGCCAGATTATTGTATATAGAGTGATTGTTGCCATGTTACAGTTGTCAAGGAGACCTGAAATCACTGAGACATACACATTATGTCCATTTCAGCTCTGTGATTACACCTCTACTCTTTATGCTGCATCAAGAAGCAGAGAGGGGAAAACTGATTTCCATGCAGCAAATTGTATTTTTAAACAAAAAAAAATCAACTCTAAATTAAAATGCAGAGGATTTTGTCAGATATCAGCCTCTCTGCACTCATCTGTATCACTCGCTAGCCTCAGCACTTCCATCCTCCCACTCCCACCCACTCTGTGAACAAAGATTTAGCACATCATAGGTCGTTATACCCATCATTTGTTATCAAAGGGAGAGCTGTGCTATAATAGAATTAAAAAATAAAATGGTGGCATGATATTCTGACTCATTCCCTTGGCTGCAAACTGCTGGAACGGATTGAAAGGTTAAGATTTTGGATTGCCAACACGGGACACAGGCTCCCTCTTGTGGCTCAGTCGAGGTGCAACAACTGGGCAGAGGACACAAGAGTATGGCTTAAAAGGTAAGTGTAAGGTAAATATTTCTGCAGCTGTCCATCCTGGTCTATGCTGCTGTCACTTCTGCAGCGCACCCAGTTCACTCAGAGGAAGTGCACCTGTCTCACATTTGAAAAGGCAAAGATGTGACAAATTCATGCTGAAGTCCTTTGGGCTGACATAACAGAAATAGGAGCAGACAGATTTTGCGTGCAAACAAGCTGCAGCCAGAGGATGCTGGAGGGGCTTTAACACTGAAAGGAGCTCTGAATGTCATCTGAATTTCTTAGACAGTGCAGATGTGGGTAAAGTGTGCAATGAGAGGATGCATGCTTGAAATGCAAATGAAACAGGACACTATGAATGACATTCCAGCGATAAAAATGGGTGCACCAACCCAGAGACACCTGAGCCACGAGCTGTCTCTTCTGCTGATTTAGCAGACTTTCAACTTGATCTCATTTTTTGGGGGTAACTGTGACTGTGAAATTAACTTTATGTTCTCTGCTAAACCTGTCAATAGACTCTCTGAACTCAAATTAAGCTCACAATTGTAAAATCGCAGGCTGGTCAGCAGCACAAAAAACTCCCTTTGGCCCAAATTAATGCAAGGTAGGCAAGGTTACATCAAGACTGAGGTCCAATTCTCCACATTAATCCACCTCACACCAACTTTTTAACTTGCTAAAAACATGACATTTTCATTTATACAACAGCTCCCTTGTATTGCTCTGTAAGTTTTTCAGTATTTCAGTGACTTAAATGCCATTTAAAAGCCTTCCCCTCATTAAAAACAATATAATTCTGGTGGAGAAATACTAAAAATCATTTCTTTGGATCAAATAACATCTGAAGCCTTTTAAAAGTAATTTGTGCTCAATTTTAGATTGTAACCTGTGTCCTCATACGGTAGCTAAGGCTCAAATATCTGATTATTCTGTTGAGCAGATAATAGGAGTTAAATGAGTGCTCTGAATAAGTGAATATCCCAAAATACTGACATT
Source organism: Chelmon rostratus (assembly GCF_017976325.1). NCBI lineage: Eukaryota > Metazoa > Chordata > Actinopteri > Chaetodontiformes > Chaetodontidae > Chelmon > Chelmon rostratus. The sequence continues at coordinate 24,749,338 of NC_055661.1, forward strand.
TTGACTCATTATTGCAGGGAAAGCATGTGAAACAAATTCTGTTAATGTTGGCTCAGTTCCAAGTGTCCCACTAAGCACTAAGGACCGTGCAACTAGCTCACCTAAATGGAATGCAGCCGTTTTTAATGTCACATCTGTGCTTTACCTGCTTTGACGTGCCAAAATGTCTCCTGTGATGAAGGCCTGATGAAGGTGATTAAACAACCACAAGAGTTTTTAATTAAGAAGCTTTTAATGGTTCTTTTTTAATGGAATGATTTGTGTGTGAGAAAGAACACTGTTAGTAGAGGGTTTTCATGGTAAACAGACATTGATGTACAGTGGAGCCCTAAAACAGCACACACTGGGCTCATAAAGGGGGTCACTTCAGAGGCTGCAGGCCTGCAACTTCTTGTCAGCCAGCTTCAGGGACACCCAGGTGTTGAGCATGGAGGCCCTCAGTTTGCACCACACCAGGTGATTGGTCAACCCGAAGATCTGCGCCGCAAACTGAGCGGCGGCCTCGGGGGAGAGGATGGTGGAGCAGCCAAGACCTGCAGGGAGGGAAACAAAGGGCAGGCTCGGTTACTGCGATGAATAAACTCACATGTGGCTAACAATTTAAGACGCAAAACAGGAAGCGCGACGCTCACCGCTTGGCATACGGAGGGATGACCACACATCTTGTGCACCCCAGTCTGGAGTGAGAGGTGGGCAGTTGAGGACGGGATACGCCGTGTTTCCAGACATCACCGGGCCGAGGCCGTTACTCCTGCCGGCTACTGCCACAAACACAGTGGGCACGCCGTCACCTGAGAAGAAGCGTTTACATATATTATGACATGACCTCACTTCTTTAAAAAGGATAAAAATCCTTCAGCTTACGTTAAAAAAAGACTACACACCTTCATATTCGGCTTTGATGCGGAGTGTCTCATCTGGGCCTTTGTGTGCTGAGGTGACTCTCAGGAAGCAGGGAATCCCGTAGGAGGTGCAAGCCTTCTTGATTTTTTCACAGTGAGCCATGTCTGAGGTGGAGCCCATCAAAACCACCACCCTGCCGCTGGCCTGGGGCTCCAGCAGCAGCTGGATACACAACACGGCACTCGTTAGCTCAACCGCAAACTCAATTCAGATTTCTTCAAATCTGCAATTTCATTAAATCAAACACATCCTCCTATTCTTGACTCTGCTCTCCTTCAAAGCCTCAGATAAAGCAGCGATATCCTTTGAATAGGATTATTTATCTGGTTGCCAGAACACGTCCCCAGTTATTCTGCAAACTGCCAGGGAGAATGATTTGGATTGGACAGAACAGAACAGAAGAATGTACATACAGCATCAATCTGCATTCGACGAATACATACCAATGTACATTGTCTTCATCATCCCAAAGTAAAACTCTGGAAAAAATATCCTAATGTAGACTCTCTGACTGAAGCACAAATAGTAGAAAGCTCCCTGCTGCTCTGGCTCGGTCCTAAATGATCTATAGTATCCACACTAACTATCTTCCAAACCATCAGATATTTTTGAGCAAATGGTGGAATCTGATCCTTCGATCGCCATATTCAGCTGCCCCAGAGAGGAGCCAATTACACCAATGCATCATTTACGAGATGAGCATGCAGGCTGATTCTCCCACAACCTCCCAGTTACATCTTATGGTTAAAGGAAGTTATACAGCACCAACTAGGGAAACCCAGGTTTGTCCTTCATGGTTCTGCTGAGGATTTTGAGAAAATGTGCAGTCCCTTCCTGAACTACGCCGAATCTAAGCTTTAAATCTCCTCACATGTAGCTTGCAGACCTGCAGTCGGTGGCATTGTTGTTGAACACACCACATTAAGAGGACCCTCACTCCTTTGTGTGTGGGTTTTTGTTATTATTTATTCATTCATGTCTTTGTCCTTTTCATGCGTTTGAATGTAAAACACACTTTGCATTCTGTAACACTGAAAACACAATTAAAAAAACAAAAAAAAAAAAAACAAAGAAAAGACTGAAGCCCATTCTGATAAACAGTAGATGGGAAAAAGGTTCAGGGTACCTTCACCCTTTCGGAGACCCACTCAAAGTTCCTCTTCACCATCTGCATTGCCTCAGGGGTGACTTCTTTAAGGTCTCGGTACACCTGAGAAAGAAGGGAACACAAGTTATTTCAGCTTGTAGCTTAAATCTTAAAAAGCGGCAAACTGAAATGAAGTCCTGACCTGCTTATCTTTCTGCTGGCTTCGATCTCCGGCGGGCCACAGCCTCCATGAATCGTTGTCGATCACGTCAGCGAGGACGATCTCTTGAGTCTTCACATTTACACCAAACTCAATCTAGAAGCAAGGAGGATAAACTGAAGCAGCTTCAAGAGTCAGTGGTCACGCTAGGACACTGGCTCTGAGCCTGGTGGCCCAGACATCCACTAGGGGTCGCCAAAGTTGTCTTACACTTCCTGCAGTTATTGCCTTCACTGTTTGGGTTAATTGTACAGTTTGTCAGTTGAGCTGCATTGTTATGCATAAAATAAAATATGAAATATGTACTACAATTATACTATGTCGCTTATTTAGGGTCGTCAGTTTACTAAATGATAGAAAAGAGATCGCATAAGAAAAATGGTTGGGAGCCAGTGCACCAGGGTACCAGTTTAACCAGCAGAGGGCAGTGCTGCACTGCATACCTTCATATCCACCAGCGTGCAGTTCTGAGTGGCCCAGGCCTTCTCCAAAATCTCAAAGATGGCCACAGTGCTGCGGTTCATGATGTCCACCTCACACTGACCGATGCTGAGCCCAGCCGGAGAGAATTTGGCCTCCAGCAGCTGCTCCTCCGACCACTGGGGATCATTGTTGGCATCATCCTACATCAGAGAGCAACTGATTACAAAATGATTGATGGCCACTTTGAGTCAAGTACAGCACTTCAAAGAAAAAGCAAGACATTGGAGGAAGTTGAGGTGAGGCTTCAGACTCACTTTAAAGAACATCTCCATCTTCAGGGGGGTGAAGCGGTAGCCTTCCTTGACTCCTGGATTCCTCTTGAGGAACGATCCAGTCGCCACTCTCCGACATACCCACTCAATGGGAATCATCTCACAGTGGGCTGCGATGAACGCGGTGTCTGAGTGCTGCTTCACAAAGGCAGTTTTAATCCCTGGAAGAAGGGAGATGTTAAATCAGCCACCATCGGGGGTCCAAAACAAAAACATCTTTATTGTGTCAAGAGCTGTGAACAATGCAGAGCAACATCTGCAACACAGCAGAACTTCAGAAGATTCAGAAGAGACAGAAGATTTTCATACCCCTTAAATGAAAATTAAGTGAGGGGGATGTGGTCGGTCACGTTCTGTTTAATTATACGCTTCAAGTTTCAAGTCACAAGACTCACTCATGAGTGGCGTGTGGGTCACAGTTACCCAATCACTTTAAATTAAAGTAAGATGGAGAGTCATTTTGGAATTTTAGAAGCTTTTTCTGGACCTAATGAGAGACGTGCATGCACTGTTCCCCGACACATGTCCCCATTACTGCAGGGCTCCTTCAGGTCAGCACACACTGAAAAAACTGAAGCCGATTATGGCTACTCAAATTTTTAAATTGCTATTGAATTTTGTCCTGGAGCAGGAACAAGATCATGTGTTCTTGGTCTCGCTGTAAAGATTAGTTGATGGAAAACTGATTAGCAACCATTTCAATAATCAATCAAAGCCATTTCAAAATTGATCTGCTCGAACCCCACATTAAAAAAAAAAATATTTAAAAAAATACAGCTTCAAAACTGTGAGTAACTCCCGGCCATTTTTACCTTTGTGGAATTAAAAGAAATCAGGTTTTTGACATGGCTGAATTGTTAACTTTTACAAATGGCATTTTTAACTATCAATAATGCAAATAACTGAAACAATGGCTGCAGCTAATGTGTTTTAAAAATGCTGAAACTGATGGAGTTTCCCGACAGCTAACAGGAAAGGTAAATGGGGCAAAGGTTTTCTGTCTTTCTGAGCAGTCACCTCACTGACCTCTTATCTCACTCACTGAGGTCAAACTGGGGAAATCTAGTGGGATCCATTTAATCTGTGTGTGAGGGGTAGTCATAAAAACAAATACCTCAACTCCACAGAAATTATGTCCCTCTGGCTTTAAACCGCTCACAAGTCATGAATGTTTCGCAACATGTGGGAAAAGCCTCATGGTGAGTGTGACAGCTTCTACTCAGTGGATCAAACGACTATAATAACTTGATCGAGTCCTCACCAGATTCCTGGAGGAGCTTGAACACGCAGCTGGTCGTCTTGTTGGCGATGGCAGCCTTGCCCTCCATTTGGTCTTTCCTCACGGCATTCCCAGCGGTGATCTGGTCTTTGGACTGGACCAGGACCAGTCCCGGCTGGTCCACGAGCTCAAAAATCTGCTTCGTCTTTCCCTCATTTAGCTTCTGGCCGATCTTCAGCTCTAAAACACACGCACACACAAACATTAAAAAACTCCCAAATAAACGCTGCACATTACATATTTGCTGCCAAAGCACGCATGCATTGTTCATTCATTGTACTGTACCTGGTGTGGAGGCCATGGTGGTGTTCTTTAACGACCTGCAGTCCTGGAAGACAACACACAAAATGGACCAAACTTTTACTCAACTTCGAAAAGAGGATGAGGCAGCAGGAGGTGTGCGGGAAGCAGAAGAGGGAAGTGGAGTCTGTCTTACGCGCTCTGATAACCCAATCGCGTTCTTTAGCTCATGCAGACAGCCAATCACAGCAGCGCATTCGTCGTCACGTGAGGGGAAGATGCGCGAACGCCAAATAATTGCAAGACGAAGAACTTTTTGAGGTTTTCCATTAAACTACAGCCATTTTCTCTCTGACAAGACGATTGATTTATCGAAACTTCATCAGGAAGAGAGAAGTAGCCGTTTGACCGAGTCGATTGTTTTGATTCAGATGAGTTGTTGTCCTTCTCATCGCAAAATACCACGCGTGTTTCGTCAATTCAAGCTGTTCGATTTTCGATTCCTGATTGATATATGATAACTGTGATGCTGGCCCGTTTCTTCTGCAAAAGCTGAACTTTTTTTCGTTATATCACGGCCACTTCAACAATGTCAGCTGAGTTTATTTTGCTTTAACGAGCCACGTTGTGCCACACGGTCAACTGAAGCCACACGTGTTCGCTCGCGTTGAGGCACGCACGCGCTGATTGCTCGGGGCAACCAGGCACGAGACGGTCCACTTGGCTGAAGGAGGACAGGGACAGGCAAGCGGAGAGATGGAGTTTGAGGAGTCAGGTATCGGGGAGGAGTGCGGGGTTTTCGGGTGTGTGGCTGCCGGAGAGTGGCCCACACAGCTGGAGGTGGCTCAGGTCTTAACCCTGGGACTCGTGGCGTTACAGCACAGGTAAGTAACACAAAGGGGTGGGTAACGGATAAAGATAACAAGTTAGCTTAAAGTCGTTTTTTAGCTGTTTTAGTTCTTAAGACCAAAAAAGTGGGGCAAAAATAGCTTATCTTAACTACTGAGTCAAGTTTTTTTTTGCTTTACTTTACAAGTCACGCTTGGGTACAAGAGAAAACAAGTAAAAAGTATTGAATTTGTGAAAACAACAATGCCCATATTAATAGTATTATGTTTGCGTGACTGTGTGTTATTAACATGTGACTCAAGGCAACGTTGGCAATAAAAGAAACTATTAGCGATAATCAGTCAAACTATAAAGTTCCCCGAGATTCAGTACGATTAATGTCGCCATAAATGCAATAATGAGTAACAGATTCACTACAAGATGCCGAATTGATCAAATAATCGCATTGACTATACAATGTCAGAAAATAAAAAGTGCCTTTATAATTTGCCACAGCCCAAGAAGTTATATTCTGATTGTTTGTTTAATTTGATCGTTAAAAAACCCCAAAGATATTTAGTTTATTATCATATAAATAAGAAAAGCATACAATTCTCGCATTTGGGATAATTGGCATTTTTGCTTAAAAGCTGAGTAAAACAAAAAGTTACGAACATAATTGTCGATAATTGATTAATCTAACAGTCGCTGCAGCTCTAAAAGATGCCCACAGACTCTCCTAAGAGGCCTAAATAAACTGTATCGCAGCATCGTCTTTTCTGGACTCCTGCAACCTGTTGTAATTTCTTCAGTTAACCTTGGTTGTGTGACGCTTTGTAGTATTTGTCACATGGTAGATATTACCTCTCTTTGTGGAGATGGATGAGGGGATGCCATTGAACGGACTGAATTGATCTTTATTATTGGGATGTGATCCTGCTCTTCTTTACACCGGGCCTCCACCTTATCAGCAGGGACAGAGCCCAGTTTTTTCACTGGTGTCTGAAGTGTGGGGTCTGAAATGGGGAACAAAAGCAGTTTAAGATTCAGAATATTATTTCTACGTAACCTGACTGCTTTAAAAAGAGTAATGCTAATACATTTCAGATCTTCTCTTGGTCTGACAGCAGACTTCATCATGAGATGTGCCTTTTTGTTAGCAGTCACAATTGTACCCTTATCCATAACTTAATCATCAGGCTCCATGGCAAATCATGGGACTGAGTCAGAAATTTAAAAGGCTTCGGTCAGTTCATGTGACATGCCAAGTGATTACAGAGGAAGGCACATTTCGAACCTTGATCTGCAGCTTTCCTCTTCATTCCTCTGTTTGCTGAATAGGTGTCCTGTTTTTCTCCCCTAGTTTCAGACGAACCTGCAAACATAAAAGTTAACATAACAGGCCATTCTTAGTTGTAAGTAAAAAGGAAAAATATATTTAAAAAAATCATATTTAAATGAAGTTGGACAGACTTCTTTAAAGGAAACACACCTTTTTTAGAGCTTTAGAGTAATAATTTACAGACCCAGAGGCTGTGATATTATCCAGTTTTATTTTGGGATATGAATTGATTTTGTCTTTTTTATTATTTTATTAAACACTGAGAAATTTCATTTTACCTGTTTTTACACCATTACACTGAATGGAAATACATGTAAACTAATTACTTTCTAGCTTTTGGAAAAGGTTGTTTATTTCCCATTTGTTTGAATGATTTCTTCAATTATAAAAAATGTAAGGATTTAAAGTAAAAAGCTATGAATGAATATTATGAATTCTTTTACCAAAACACCCGCCCACTAGACATGAATAATGATATTAATCTCACTCATTAATCTGTGGTGTTGATCCAAGTGGAGTTCCTGGACGGCATGCAGCCTCGCTTCTTCGTTTGGTGTAACATCAAGGCTTATAGACGAGGCAGAACCAGAACTAGAAGATCTTTCCTCCGTCGCTCCCACCATTGTGGTCATTGTGTTCATCTTTGTCAAATAAGCATCTACACCATCGTTCTCCTCACCGGTGTCCTCCGACATCCCAAGTCTGCCTGAATCTGCTTGGTTGTCTGCAGCCTCAGTGTCATGTGGCGAGCCATTGGTTGTGCGGTTCATAATGGCGTCCACCTCATCATAGAACCTCATAAGGCGTCTTGGGTCAGCTTCGTCACTCCTTCCTCTCTGGAGGGAGCGGTAAAGGTACTTGAGGTTTTTGTACTTGGTGTGGCACTGCTTCCAGTCGCGTTCAATGCCTTGCTGCATTAACCTGTTGGAGATCTGGACAAAGATGTCTCTCTTTCTTGTCGAGCTCTCCAACTGCCTGCACACGCGCTCATCGGACCAGACTTGAACCAGCGCTCGCACCTCGTGGTCGCTCCAGTTTCGACCTGTGTCCGACACCGTGACCACGTGGAACTGTTCAGAGCTGGGTGGGTCTGTGAGTGCTAGATGGGCATCTGTGGTGAATAAAAATAGATTAAGGAAATAAAAGATTACATATACTGTAAACTGCACCAGTTATTGTTGTAGCATACCTGATCCTCTCCATTTTACTTCCATGGCTCCGTCCATATCGTAATCATCACTGTTGTCGTCTGAAAATAAAATAGTAGTAGTAGAAAAATGTATTCTTCTTTTAGCCTTGAATACAAAACTGTGCAGATCATACTGAATACATACCATCATCAATTTCAATGACAACTTCGCTTTCCGAGGCTGTTGTCTGTGCTGGTGTCTGTAGCCTCCCTGACCCCATTTCTCCATCATATAACTTCTTCTGCATCTCCATGGTCCCGTTTTCCAACCCCCGATCCAGCAGAATGGCTTCCACCTCATCAAAGAACTTCATGTACTTCCCCGGGCCGCCCATGCTACTGCCCCCAGCAGCATGAGCGCTTTTAGCAGTCTTGTAGTCATATTTCAAGTTCTTGTATTTTGTTCGACATTGTTTCCAGTTGCGTACCACCCCAAAGTTTCTTTGCATCTGGCGGGCCATCTCTTGGAAGATGGATTTGTTGCGTAGTGTGCACTTCAGTCGCTCCCGAATGCGCCGGTCAGCCCAGACGCACAACAGTGCTCGCACCTCGTCATCTGTCCAGTGGCGGCCCCCCTCTTCAGCCACACTTGGAGTGAAAGGAAGAGCCCGATGGATCCGACTCCTGAAATCTGTACACACATGCACACGCTGTGTTATCTTCTATCAGGTTTAATTTAAAAGACAACATGTACGAAAATGTTTTAATCGAATCAGATTTTAGACTTCATTTAAAATGTTTAGAGCAGGCAGAAGTCTTCCACTTCAGTTTAAGGCTAATACCAGTCTGACTGACATGCTTGTTTATCTTCTGATCTGTCAGTTGATTAAATCCTTAACTGTGTTGAATGTTGTCGTGATCATCAGTGCCACAATTGGGGATGAACCTACATTTACCTTCCTGCATTGGCATAGTGACTGAGGAAGGGTAGATTCCTCTTTGATTACCCACATCTTCCACCTCTTCCTCCCAGCCCTCCTCTGGCCTTCCATCCACTCCTGGGCTGTAGTTTGCTGAAGTGCCTGCTGCTGCGCCAGACTTCCTGCTCTGTAGTCCCAGGCTCCTGCACTTGGCCTGACACTCCCACCAGCTGCGCACAACACTGAGCCTCCTCAGACGCTCTGAGATCAACTCAAATGTGGTTCTATTCTCAGCTACGTGCTGAGCTCCCAGCTCGTCCCACACTGACATGAGAGCCAGCACCTCTCCCTCCACCCACTGCCTCTCCACCGAGCCTTTTTCCTCTACCACCTCCCTATCACCTCCTCTTTGTCTCTCTGCTCCTCTCTCCATGTTTGAGCTGACCTGGAAACGCTTTCTTTTCCCCAATCCGTCTGTCTCTGCTGCCTGGTTCCCTAGGCAACCAGGCGGTTAAGCCTGAAAGCAACGCCTCCATGCAGAAAAGCAGCCTCACCACTGGCTTAAGCTGTGTGCTGAGGGGGCGGGACCAACAGTAATCTGAGAAGCAGCTTGGTAAATAGGCTGAAACTGCAGCAAGACGACTTTCCGTATATGGCAGCTCCACAGCCGGGAAGCAGACGTTTCTGGGTTGTTTTTTCCCGCTCCTCATTCCTGTTTTACTATGCCTGAATCAAACCAGTTTATTTTGCCTCAAGGCTCATATTAAGCTTTTACAACTGAACAAGTTTAATCATGTTTAGTGTTGCAGAGAAGAGACGGAGAGATGGTTCATAACACTCACTTCACACTGATGTATTTACAGCATTACAGTTTCTATGTGATTGTTTTTCTACTCAGGGGTCAGGAAAGTGCTGGGATTGTCACATGTAATGGAGCCAGTCCTCCCACATACACGACCCACAAGGTAACACTGATCATGACTAGAAGCCCCTTGTATGATTAGACAGAAGTATAGCTCACACTACTAACACATGAAGCGTTTGAGATGCACTATAAATAAGAGCTTGTCATTTTTCCTGTCGCACACAAACATTCAATTTTTGTACAGAGTTACAGTGAATTGACTTTTATCAGACCTGGTTTGTGGCCTGGTTTCCCACTTTACAACATGATAGCTACATATCACTATTTATTTTATTTGTGCAGACTGTGTAACTAAAAACATCTCACTTATTCCTCTTGCTGTTTGTTCAGGGAATGGGATTAGTGAGCTCTGCTTTCCCACCCGAGGCTCTTCTGAAGCTGCGCTATGGTAACCTCGGTATTTGTCACACACGCTATTCAACTACTGGGATCTCAGAGCTGCAGAACTGCCAGCCCTTTGTGGTGGATACACTGCATGGCAAGATTGCTGTGGCGCACAATGGAGAGCTGGTTAATGCTCATGCTCTGCGAAAAAAGGTGAGGATGGCCCCGTGGCTCGTTCCCACTGAACCTGGTGCATATCAATGGCCCTCACTGGTTCTCTGTTGGATTAATCGCCACAAAAAAGCAGGCCTCTATTTACAATATGCAATATGCGTCTATTCAGTTGGTCAGTGTTATGCTTGTGTCTGTGTAATAATACTTTTCTATGTATGCTACAATGTGTTGTGCAGGTAATGCGCCATGGTGTGGGCCTCTCCACCAGCTCTGACAGCGAGCTCATCACCCAACTTCTTGCATTGACTCCACCGATGGAGGAGCTGGACACACCAGACTGGGTTGCCAGGTCTGTGTTAAGACTTCATGCTGCATAAATATAACATTTTTTTCTCTACGCTATTTAAACATCCATTTTTTGTTTTATTTTCTATTGTAGAATCAAAAATCTGATGACTGAGACCCCCACATCGTACTCGCTCCTGGTGATGTTCAAAGATGTTATCTATGCAGTGCGCGACCCGTATGGAAATCGTCCGCTCTGCATTGGACGGCTGGTTCCAATCTCTAAACTGCACAGTTCAGGTATTCTAAACATGTTTGTCCTTAAAAGAGCCTAAAGTCTACTACTGATAAAGAAAAGGTCTCACAAGAGGTTATCAGCGCTAAAGTCAAGGCATTTTTTAGTCACAGGTCAGCCTTTGATTTGGTCAGAGGTCAGATGTGTAAGCTGGTGGATGATTAATGTCAAGCTTTGTCCCTTTGCTCAGGTGCTGAAGAGGAGGACACTGAAGGGTGGGTTGTGTCATCAGAGTCCTGCAGCTTCCAGTCCATCGGTGCCAGGTTAGTTTTTGCTTTGTTTTTAAAAATGTGAAATCTTCTGAATTATAATGGAAGTGTTGTGGGTATTGTCCATTTTCATGCCCTTCCTGGTTCTCAGGTATTACAGAGAGGTCTTACCAGGAGAGATAGTCCAGATATCCAGACATGGGGTCAAGTCTCTGAGTGTCGTTCCCCGCCCTGAGGGAGACCCCCCTGCCTTCTGCATATTTGAATATGTTTACTTTGCCAGACCAGACACTATTTTTGAAGGTTTGAATATTTATTATACAACATCCCTTTACACTGCTCTTTTCTTAACTGTCTTTCTTTCCTGTAGAATAATTGCCATACTTTGTCTAAGTGAGAGTGTGTTGTATGTTCAGTATTATACATATACCACTGTACTGCAGGGCAGATGGTCTATACTGTCAGGCAGCGCTGTGGGCGGCAGTTAGCCATTGAGGCTCCGACAGAAGCAGACGTGGTGAGCACTGTGCCAGAGTCTGCAACCCCTGCTGCGCTGGGCTACGCTCAGCAGGTCTGTCTCCAAGCTGTCTGCTTTAACTCTGGAATGACTCTGTAACACAGCCACCTGCTGATGGAACTCTGTCCTCACAAGCTTTCCTCTCGTCCTCTCACAGTCTGGGCTGCCATATATCGAGGTTCTGTGTAAGAACCGCTATGTTGGGAGAACATTTATTCAACCAAATACCCGCTTGAGGCAGCTGGGAGTTGCTAAGAAGTTTGGGGCTTTGACGGACAACTTTGCTGGGAAACGAGTGGTGCTAATTGATGACTCCATCGTCAGAGGCAACACCATCTCCCCCATTATAAAACTGCTGAAGGAAGCTGGTGCAACTGAGGTTTGTTGACCAAGGATGTTTTCTTAATCTTGCATATGATGACGTGACATATATGTTTTAATGTTTTAATAAAAGGGTCACTAGATAATTATGAAAGGATAAAAAGAAAGTAGAAAGAAAACGTTCACATGACACTTGTCTATTATCTTGCTTGTCTTGTGAATAACTACATAATTTTACCTCCTCAGGTCTCTTCCTGCAGTGTTTTGTAGTAGAGATGCACCTCCTCACCTGCAATACAGAGCAACTACTACTACTACTGTCAGAAAATTATTAAGCCTTATATTTCATAAAGGTGCAATAAGAATCAGTGAAAATGAGCACTGCCACTACATTGCACAATAAGGGCAACTTATTTCATGAGTGAGCCAACTGTCAGCTTAGCAGATGATTGATCACATTTAACGTTCACTTCAGGGATGGGCTAGGCAAAGAAACCCATTGAACTTACTGCAATTTGGGAAAATTGCAGACAAACAGCCCAATCAGCCTCAATCCCACTGCACTCTCCGCAAAAATTAGGGGCATTAGTTAACTTGGTCATAACCCGTACACACAAGTAGACACTTTGACAAAAGTGCTGGGAACCACTGTTTTAATATATGGACAAAGACAAGCAAATCTAGGTTTTTAATATTTCCTGTGCTGTAAAAGACGAACTCTATCATTTTTGTAAACAAAGCAGTGACGGTCAGAATTACAATTTGACCTGCATTTTCACAGGTCCACATCAGGGTCGCCTCGCCACCGATCAAGTTCCCTTGCTACATGGGCATCAATATTCCAACCAAGGAGGAGCTCATCGCCAACAAGCCCGAGTTTCAGGACATTGCTGGATACATTGGTAGGTCCTGAAATGGTAGTACATCTGTTCAGGTATTGTGTCGTCTTCTCACTTGATCTTTCCTGCCTTACTGTGGCTTCAGCCAGTTTGGTGCACCTCGATTAACGCTCGACCTGTTGTGCAGGTGCTGACAGCGTCCAGTATCTGACTGTGGAGGGCCTGGTATCGGCTGTCCAGGAGGGAATTGCCTCCATTCAGAACGACAAGATGATCAGCTCCAGTAACGGGTCCAGCAGGAGAGTGGGTCACTGCACTGCCTGCCTGACTGGGAAATATCCAGTAGAGCTGGAGTGGTAACTGGTGCACCATCATGACCAACTATAGTTACAGCAGCAGTGCTGAGGATTTACTGCCCACTCCCACAGCTGATACATGTGAATCAAATGTTCTCTGTAGACTGGAAAAGAAGTGGTCAGACACCTTAATATGACTATTTGGGACACCAAGAGATGTATGAAATACAGAGCGACAGCATATGCGGTCTCTGCAGAGGGTCATTATTCTCCTCAGATCCTTTCACCAGAGTTGAAATGTTGCTTTTGACGACCCCCAGTGGTCACATTCTCGCCTTGCTGCAGCGTATGAGTCAACAATGTTTACTACATCCTGATGTCACGAAGGTGTGATTACAGGTGCACACATCTGACCACACAGCACTGGCGTTTACATGTTTTTCAACAGCTCCATGTAAATGTAGTTATCTCAGAAAAGTAGTTTCATGTTTTCACTTTCCAAATGTTAATACGGCAGCATTAGATTATTTTCCTTGTCAGAAAAGCGCACAAAGCTAGTGACCAAAAAGTGAAATTGTCTTTATTTTCCTTAAGTGTTCTTTTCTACCTTTAGCTGAAATTAACCGATTATGCTCTTTTGTTCTGAGTCTGACTGTCGTATATTTTTAACTTTAAATATTACAATGAATTTATTTGAAAAGTTATAATAAACACAATAACTGCAATAAGAACTTCATTTTTTATTCAAACTACATTTTAACATTAATACAATTTAAATAATGAACAGACACTACAAGACAAAGAAAAAGTTGTATTAACAGCACATTTAGCGAGAGACCATGAGAGTAAGAACACAAAACAAGAGAATAAAACATAACACAAATAGATGGTTTAACAGTACTCACAAAAAATAATATCCAAACAGGAACACCTTTCATTGACATTGGTTACCTGATATTTTACAGTGATCATTAGTTTAGGATTCTGGGGCAGGTCAGTGTAGTTCCTGTTCACCACCATTTTCTGCACATGTTGGGGGAGAAGAGAGGATGATTATGAGAGACAGAAATGCTGGGAGGCCAATACTGTTCGTAGGAATTCATGATAATCACCTCGGCGAGAAGCTGTTGGCCATTTTGCTCTCAAGTGAACCTCCTGCTGAATGAAACATAGTAAAGGAATGAGTAAGAAAAGGATTCGGCACTTACACAAACTGCTCAAGCAGACATAAATGAGGGCTTCTGGTGTGTAGTCCAGGCCGGAAAACTCACCTGCAGACATGTCGCGGCCCCGACTCACTGAGGTGTCCAGATGTGCATCTGCTGAGCACTGCTGGGTGCCAAATCTTTGAAACATGCTGTGTTTACTGGGGCTGTAGCAGAGGTCATCATGACACTGCTCATATTCAGACAGAGAGAGGCGGCGCCTCAGCATCTCATTCCCATGGCATTTGGACGGTGGGGAGGATATGCAATACTCATCCCTGGAGCGTTTGGACTGGGGGTGGTTGTTCCAGGTTAACTCCCTGTGGCGTTTCCTCAGTAGGGAGCGGTGGGGCGACAGGGCGAGGGCGGCCAGAGCTGAGGAAGAGTGGCCCTTACTGGCCTCAGACTTTCTACAACAGAAACGGCAGGGAGGCCCATTAAAGGAAGACAATTTGTTCTGGCAGACAAACTTGTGGTAGAGTTTTATGAATTCCTCATCAAGTTTCTTTGGCGAGCAGGAGACACGGTTCGACGGCAGGGAGGAGTCGAAGGAAAGGTGCCGCCGGAGTCTGGGACGACCTGCTGCTGCTGTGGCTGACTGAGGCGAAGACAGCTGTGGAAGCTGGAAGGAATGGCGGGAGTCTTGAGGGTAAAACACCCTCAGTGGCACAGCTGGCTTTTGTGGAGGGGAGTGGAAGGTGGACACGAATCTGGACCTCAGAGGCTCTCTAGAAAAGCTTTCCACAGAATGTGCTTTGGGGCTTCCGGAGAAGGCATGAGGTGATCTGCTGAGGCTGGTCATCCTTGCTTTTAAGGGACTCTGCCTGACTGGGGAGCCGTAGATGTCTGGTCTCTCTTTAACAGCAGTGGTGTACGATGAGTGTGCAGTGAGAGAAAGTCTTTTAGCCCTGAGAGACTGGTCCAAGGATGCTTTTGCAGTGGGATAGAAAGGCCGTGAAGGACTGACAGCGTTTGTGGAGAACTGTTTTCCCAGCTGGGACACATTGAAGGTCTTGTTCAGGGAGACCTCTTTTGGTTTAGAGGTGTCAGGGGAACCAGAGAGGTCCATGACGAAGACAGGCTGGTGCTGCTCTCTTGTCAGCGAGCCTCTAACCCTCCCAGGAGACTGCTGTTGCTGCTGTGCTTGCCAATCCTGCAGATTGGTCACCCTCTGCCTGGGAGACTGAGGGGTAGTATCAGTCCCCTTGAACTGAATTCTCACAGAGCTGTTCGAATTCTCCTTGAGCAGTGTCTTGTTGTTCATCTTTTTTGTGCTTTTTTGTCTCAGCGGGACGATGAAGGTGTTGTTGACATAGCTTCTGTTTGGTTGTTGTCGCCATCTGCGGTACCTCCTCAGTACTGAGTCAGCAGCCTCAGAGACTTGCTGCCGACGCCAGGCCCTCCCTAGTCGACTGATCATGCTGGGGTAGAGCTCCACCAAAGAGCTGCCGTGACTTCTCAGAGACATTTCCAGTTCCTCATCCTGGTCCTCAGGCTGGAGCTCTGCCTCAGAAAGGCTCCTCTGACTCTCATCCAACAAGCTTGTGGTCAATGTAGTCGTGTCACAACTCAAAATCCCTGTCGGATGCAAAAGGAGAAAAGAAAGGTCACCTAAAATGACACAACAATAGATTGTCTTGCTGTGTTGTGTTCCAAAAGTTTGCCTATTGCCTTCTTGGTCTTACCATCATCCTCCACAGACAATTGTGTCGAGGAAACAGTAGAAACACAGGTCTCATCAGCTTTACCAGCTTGATGCGTGAAGTCAAGCTGTTGAAAAGAAACCATAATGAATTTAGTTTATACTAGATATTCAAAACAGAACTGTTGAAATAAATGCAGTGCATTTACCTCAGAGTCTCTTGTGATATCCTGGGCTGCGGTGGAAGAAATATCACATTATTAAATATACAATTTTTAAACATCTGTAAATCTCTACTCTGGTTTTAAATTGTGTACAGTTACCTCTCAATGACTCATTGCTCAAATCTGTCAGGGTCTGAGAAGAGGAAAAGTGTTTGATTATAATAGCTGAACATATATTTCAAACCTGAATTCACAGAGGACTCCTGCTGTATTATGTGAGTACGTTCATAGCAACCCAAACCTTTGACTCCAGCTTGTTCAGCTCCGATTTTGACTGCCTCATGTAGCGTTCAATTGCTTCGTCATACAAGGGGTAAAGAAAGAAAAGACAGACAACAAGATCAGGCCACATGACAACTACTGGACTGCAGAGATGGAAACACATTACTGACTGGTTTGTTACATAAATGGGATCAATGCAATTTGATGAATGAATCAGTACAAAAAAAGTAAAAGTGAATTTAAGTTGACATTCAAAACTGTAAAACTTGATATATGATTTCAATGACTTGCCAATCATTGAGAAGTGCTGGTGATTATTATTCTGTTCATCAATTCATAGGAATAGATTTAAGGGGGGACGCAGGTGACACGTCCCCATTAATATTTAAAACACATGCATTTGTCCCCTCACGCCACTCCCCGAAATTAAAAACAGCCTAAGATTTCAGTCTGTATTAGATCTGATCAATGTTTTAAATCAGGTATGACCCAAATGTGTTGTATTCTTCATTTCGGTCAGATTGAGTGAAATCACTGAGATGTTCATGATTTCTAAAAATCTATTTAAGTTTATTTACTTTACTAATCCCAAGAGTTGGGAAATTGCTTCTCTGCATTTAACCCATCACTGTTGAAACACACACATGCAACATGCAGTGAAACACACACAGGAGCAGTGGGCTGCAAGTCAAGTGCCCAGGGAGCATGTGCCCTTGAGCAAGGTCAGTGCCTTGCTCAAGGGCACATCAGCCAGCTAATGGAGGGGGAGGGAATACTCCACCCACCCATATTTTTAAAGCACAGATATGAGGGATGTGTTTATGAGAGTGTGCAGAGTTTTGAACATGAGCAGAAATCTTGCTGAAATTGTTGTATATGTGCTATTAAAAGTCCTGGGGTCGATTAATTAATTAAAATTAATTCATTCAGTTTTATTGTTGATGTGAATAGGTGCTACATAATCGTGCCTATGTATGTTCTCACTCAGCCGACTCAAATGAACAGCTGATCTACAGGAGGATGTCTCAGAGCATTACTGCATTATATTCCTTACATTTTGAGCTGCCATCTGGCACATGCGATTTCCTTTACGTGAATACATTTCCATCATAAACTGACGCATAAAAACTGTCTGACGCTCAACATTTCCTGGGCGGTGGAGGCCTGAAGACCGCCTGCTTAAGTGTGGAAACGAATCCTACACCCTTGGATCGACTAATGATGTACTCCATAATTACTAAAAAGACTGCAGTTTAAACACCAAACGTGCCCACACATTGCTCGGTTCAACCGTTCATCGCATTCATTTTTAAAAGGCCAGTTTATTTCTGTCCTGTGGCGTTTTCTGGTAGCTAACGTTAATGCTACGTTACAGCGACAGTTCGTTGCATTAAACCATTGGTAGAAACAATAATGGCTTTGTAGTTCACTTACATCGGGTATTTATATTGGTGAGGTCCACCTCTATCGCCCCGTCTTGGTTTTGAAGCTTTGAATACTGTTGAAAGCAAATGCAGAGGTAAGCACGATCATCTTCTCAAAGCTTCATGGTGGATCGTCACGGTTATCTTAAGCTAGCGTTAGCTACTTTCACTTCATGCTAACTGTGCCGTTACCACCGCCCGATCGCTTCATTAACATACCTTGTCTATGATTCGATCCAGTGACCTTTTGTAGATAAGGCTATTGAAACGGAGTTGTTTCATCACATCCATATTGCAGATAAAATATGTTTTCTTAATATGATTGATGGTGAAAGTGGCACGCTAACTGATCTAAAACAAACGGCGCTTTAAGTTTAAAACTCTTTCTCCACAAAATAGAGACAGATGATTGGGCAGGCTGGACACGCTGCCTTCACGTATACTAGGAAATCATGTTTTCCCATACAGCGCCTGTGAATATTTCAAGTAAAAAGTCGAAAAGTTAAAAAAAAAAATTACCAAGGTTTGAATTTTTTATTTTTGATGGCAGAAGTATATAGTGTAAAGACTATGTCCCATATCAGCATGACATCGACAGCAACTAGTTGACAGATAAAACATCAAAAACATGCCCGAAACACACAACGTATTCTCGCCAATCTGTAATGCTATGTTTTTCATCTGTATATTTATAAAAAACAAAAAACCCGACCAGTTTCTCGGAAATGAACGGGGTCATACGACCCGGCTTTGGGATGTGCCAGTTTTACTGAGGCAAGTGAAATAGCCATTATATGGACGTCATAGTTGTCTGTAGCGTCATCTGCACGCGACAATGTGTCCAACGCGAGTCTCCCGCGTACGTCTATGGTCTGCCTGGATGTAAACAAACCCTCATTCCTCTTATTTGAACCGTATATGAATTACAATATGATTTGAACGTTGTTGTCCGGAGTCGGAACCCTCAGAGAATGAGCGTGTGGTCCGTGGCCGGCTCCTCAGTATGGCTGCTCGGACACTGCAGGAACTTGTAGCCGCCGCTGCCGCTCCGCACTTCGACAGAGCGGCTGTGACATATGACGGCGGCTCAGCGTCGGGGAGCCCTGTGTCCCTGCTGTACCGGGATCTGGTTCAACTGGCCGGTGAACTGTCTGCTCTTCTGCGGGAGAACTGCTGTCTTAATAACGGCGTGATTGGCCTGTATTGCTATGACGATGTGTTCATACCTGTCTGGATTCTGGGGTGAGTTCACTGTTGTCACTCAGTCACAAGTAAAAAACAAGAGTATCCGACCAGTTTGTATGTGAGTGTGTGTCTTAAACAAGTTAGAATATCAGTGCCATATCAAATGAGCAATGTCTTGGTGGGTGAGCGATAAAGGACAATAAATGGTCCCGTGCTGTTTACCAGGATCCTGCAGTCACCTGCTGCCTATGTTCCCCTGGACCCAGAAGCTCCAGGACTCCTCTCTGCCAGAGTCATGAACCAGTGTGGCCTCAAGTTCATTGCTGTGAAGACTGACATCCTGCAGGTTGAATAGTTTATATTTAACAGACATAAATAAAATGATGATGGCTAAATGAGCAGCATTTGATAATAATCTGTTAAAAATCAGGCTCAGGTTCAAGTTCAATCTTTCTAAAATACAGCAACATGAAATATTATTTCTCTCAGGAATATTAACAATATGAGCACAATATAAACTAAGATAATAAAAAAGATTTTGACACAATAAGGCGATTAATGAAATGACCAAAACTGACTGATTTGCAGAGGAACTGAGGGCCTTGGATAAACTATATAAACATCTAACATGTATGAGTGCATCAAAAGTCAGTGAGTGCAAGTGAAAGTGAATGCAGCAAGTAAAAAAAGTTGAAATACGTGTATCTTTTTATTTGCTATGTGTGTTTTATCTGTGTTTATGTTTCCACTAAAGCAGATCACCCTGATAGAAATATCCAATAAGTTATCCTTAATTTACCTTGCCTGAAAATTGCCGGTCATAAGGTTTCCTGTAAATCCCATTGAAAGCATTTAGATTACAGTTGATTTTGATTCATTACATCATTAACATGAGTGAGCGATCTGTTGAATATATGCTTTGCAGAAATATTTACTTTAGTTTTCTTTCCTTCTCTCATCAAGCGATTCCAGGCAGCTCTCGGCGAGCACATGTCTGTGGAGGTTTGTGTGGCGTTGCCCAAGTTCAAGCTAACCCTTGTTCAGATCAAGCTGCCACCGGTCGCTGAACACAAACAAGGTCCCAAACAAAGCGGCGCTCAGACAGCAGATGGTGCTGCTGTCTGTGATGCAGCTGCTGTGTTGAAGGAGGCTGGACACAGAGACTTGGCCTATGTGCTACACACATCTGGAACAACTGGCCTTCCAAAGATTGTGAGGGTGCCACACATGTGTATACTCCCCAATATCCTGCATCTGAGGTGAGGTTTGTACGTGTTCGTCTTTAATGGTCTCTGAAATGTTGCTATTTGGATGCAGATGTAAACGCGCATCATAACCTGCACCTCTCTTGGCTCAGATCTTTGTTTCAGATGAGCGCAGATGACGTGGTTTTCCTCGCCTCGCCCTTAACCTTTGACCCCTCTGTGGTGGATATATTCCTGGCCTTATCATCTGGGGCTCAGCTCCTCATTATCCCTTCTGTGATAAAGAAAATGCCCGGTCGACTGGCTCGACTGTTGTTCAAGCATCACAAGACGACTGTCCTGCAGGCAAGTGTCAAGAAACTGTGTTTTGCCTGGGAGACTTTCAGTCACTATAATGTGTTTTTTTTTTTTTTTCTTATTTGTGCAGGTCACGCCGACGCTGCTCGTCCGCTTCGGGCAGCATATCCTAAAACAGGAAGTGTTGTCGTCTGGCTCCTCACTGCGGGTGTTGGCTCTGGGTGGAGAGACCTGCCCCTCGCCGGCTCTGCTGAGGAGCTGGAGACACGAGAGCAACAAAACCCACATTTACAATCTCTACGGTATTACTGAAGTGTCCTGCTGGGCCTGCTCTTACAGCATACCAGAGTCTGTACTGCAGTGTAATGACACGTGAGTGTACACTGTTTAAAAAGTTTTATTCAGTCTGCATGTTAAATTTGCTCCAGTCAATGCACCTTTATTTGGCGTGAAATGCCTTTCAGCACGTTGTCCGCTGTGCCTCTTGGGACTCCTCTGATGGACACAATGGTGGAAGTAAGAGATGAGGATGGCAGCATTGTTACAGAGGGTGAAGGACAGGTGTTCATAGGTGAGAAGCATCTCATCAGCAGAAAAATACATGTAAATTTTATTTTAGTGAACAAAATCCACACAAATGCTTGTGATCTTTGGTGCAGGAGGAGAGGGCAGAGTGTGTCTCCTGGATGACGAGGAGGCTGTTATCCCCGGGACGATGAGAGCTACTGGAGACTGGGTGAGCGTTAAAGACGCACAGCTGTGCTACCTGGGACGGAAGGACCGGCTGATTAAACGCCACGGGAAACGGGTGAACTTGGACAGTTTGCAGCAGGTAAGATGTTTTTTATGTATATGCTACATTTTGCCAAATCTAAATGTTACCAACTGTCAACTAACTGTCATATATTCATATACAGTATATATATATATGTCTAAGAAGAAACATTATATATGCAACGCAACTTAATAGCATCAAAATACATATATCAAAGGCAACTAAAAGTATTATGTAAGGCAGTTACTGATGGTGCAGTTTTTCCATACCTTAGTGAATGCTTCATATTTAAAGGCATGTATTATTTTAGGGAATCCTCCACAGGGTTATTTTTACTAAGTAAATGAATGAACTGATTGTTGTATTATTATGATAATTATCTTTTTGTATTTCTATAGAAAATAGGTTGATTGTTCCTTTAACACTGGATAAGAGCTGTTTTTTGTGGGTTTAAGTTAGGAGGTTTTCAGTGACTGTAAACAAATTTTTGAGGAGAAGGCGGGGTATTAATGTTGTACCTCCTCTCCTCCAGCTCATACTGAGTCTGCCTCAGGTGGAGGCCTGTGCCGTCAGTCTGTACGAAGGCTCTCGACTGCTCGCCTTTGTCGTGGCGTTCACACCTGCGGAGCAAACGGCTGAGCATCGGGGGGATCCTCGCTCCGCTGCGAAGCACCACCAGGAGGAGACGGGCGGTGCAGATGGAGATCTTAGCAGGCTCATCCTGAGCCGGCTGTCTCAGGTGCTGCCCGCTCACAGCGTTCCTGACGTGCTGGTGCTGGTCCCGTCCTTATGCCTGACTCCTCATGGTGAGCATCAAACACAGGGTCGCGCCTGAGGAGATCCGCATTCATTCACGCTTTCAGCTGTTCTTATGTCTGTTTTACGGCAGGTAAAGTAGACATGGAGGCGCTTGTGAAAATATACCAACGACAGAGACAGAGTTTAGAGTCTTCACGGGGAGACGTCAGCAAACTAAAGCAAACTCTTCAGTCCCTGTGGCAGGTATTCCACTACAGCATGACTCCATATTTAAACACTTCCTGCTTCAGTTGGCTGCCTGAATATGTTCATGCTCAGCCACCCTTCAACAGGAAACTCTGGGTCTTCCTGAAGACGCGAGCGTTGACGAGGACTCCAGCTTCTTGTCGAGCGGAGGGGATTCTCTGAAGGCGCTGCACCTCTGTGAAGACATCCTCGCCGCTGTGGGAGTGACCTCACCTGAGCTTTTGGAGGCTATACTTGACGGGACCTTCTCTGACGTGCTGCGCCACGTCACCAGAGCAGCACTGAATACGCTGTTTGAGAACAGCCGGTCATCGCTGCCCAAGGCCAAGAAACGTCACACCGATGCTCCGTCTGTGGCGCCGGCGAAGAGAGAACGCCAAGCGTCGGCAGCAGCAGAGGAGACACGGGCTGTCAGAGTTCTAAGACGAGCAGGTGAGGTGATAGAGATGAAAATCAGAAATCCAGAAACACATGAAAACCTCCAGGGTAATGCACTCGGAGGAAGGGATTCTGGTGAGAAAGGTGGAGGCGATGCTCTGGGCCTCAGCCTGAGCTGGTCCTCAGACACAGGCAGATGTGTGGACGCCTCCCCGGTGATTCTGGTTCAAGACAGATCAGATCAGACAGCAGACGAGGGCCAAGCATCGGTGTTCATCGGCTCCCACTCTCACAGGATCCAGGCGTTAGACCTGACCGACGGGAGCCTTCTGTGGGAGCGAGTTCTTGGGGACAGGATCGAAGCGTCGGCTGCTGTGTCTCACTGCGGGACCCTCGTGGTTATAGGTCAGTGTCAGCTCTCCAGATACTGTGTGAAAATATTTGACTCTGTGTCATTGGCCTTTTGGATTTATTTTTGGATTTTCCCAGGCTGCTACGACGGCTGTGTGTATTTCTTGTGCGCTGCGTCCGGAAAGACCCGGTGGATGTTTGAGACGGGCGACGCTGTGAAGAGCTGTCCTGCTGTGGATCCCCTCACTGGTCTGGTGATAGTCGGCTCACATGACGGCCATGTTTACGCCCTGAACCCAAAGGTGAGCAGAGCTGCAACGATTAGGTGATCGAAAGAAAATTCATCGTTTCAGTCATGTCTCAAGCAAACAAGTCAAACATCAGCTGGTTCCAGCTTCATAAATGAGAGGTTTTGCTACTTTTTCATGACAGTACATGAGGAGTCTTTGGGTTTTGGACTGTTGGCTGGACAAAAGAAGCAACTTGAAGACGTCTGTTTGGGCAATGACATTTAATAGACTAAACGGTTAATTGATAATGAAAATAATGATTAGTTGCAGCCCTAAAGGTGAATGCATTTACCATGAAGAGATGCTGTGATTATTCAGAAAACTCACAGATTTGTGCTTTGTGGTGGTGTCTCGTTCTTCACTGCCAAAACAGACATGCTTTTATTTTTAGCTTTGATTTCAAAATAAAAGCTTTAAACAGTGGAGGCCTATGTCACCCTTTTCATAGTGTTTTCTCAGCCCTGCACCCAAAAGGCAACCCCACAGGCAGCACATCAAGCACCAAGTGTATCGAATGGTTCAGCAGGATACGTTTTTCTGAATTGAACCAGATGAAAGAAAACCAGAAAGCGCACTAACACATCGATCGATCAATTCTATCAAACGAGCTGTTTTTGAAATTGAAGTTATCTAAACTAGTAGAGATAAATCAAGGTGATGCATGTGTGTTCTGTGTTTCTAGGTGCAGCAGTGTGTTTGGAGGCGTCACTGTGGGGGTGGAGCTGTGTTTTCCTCCCCCTACCTCCACACTTCCCTCAGGCAGCTGTATGCAGCTTCACTGGGGGGTCACCTCCTCTGTCTCAACCCCGTGAGTAAAGAAAAGACCAAACTTCAGTCAGTTATTTTGCTGTTTTGTGGGACTTTTTTAACCCGCCGCACTCTGCTGGTTTTCCTGTCGCAGGACAGCGGAGAGGTCCTGTGGTCGCTCTGCAGAGACGTCCCGTTCTTCTCGTCACCAAACGGCTCCTCTGGTCACGTGGTGATCGGCTCGGTGGACGGAAACATCTGCTGCTTCAGTGACACTGGGAAGCTGGTGAGAAGCAGAAGGTCTATTTCTCCGCTGTGTCGAGTTAAATATGGAGCTGAATCACATGGTGGGGCGGGAGGTGCTTTATTTTATATGACTGTTTACGGTTATAATAACTCACCTGTACACAGACCTGTTGACACTGATTGATCCATTTTTATGTTTTAAACTTTACACTGTGCAGTAATGTCAGAGCCATTTTATGATTATGAGCCCTTTGTTTCTCTGTAACTGGAAAGGATAACATTTACGGTTATTTTGTAATTTAATTATGTAATGCCATTACATGTAAGTAGTTACTTTCCAACACAGACTGTTAGTAATGAAGATAGATATTACGTTCTGTTGTTACCTCTTGATATACTGCTTTTCAATGTTAGTGGCGAAGTCCGCCATTCCCGGGCTGGGTTCACCTTGCCTTCACACACACACAAGGGATTAACAGGAAATGATGCAGCCTGTAATCTAGCGTTCCTGTTTGTAATTTAATCCCACTGATATCAGCTTCTTACTTCTTAATCACTCTCTTACAGCTGTATGCAGTCACTGCTAACGCTAACTGAACATTTCCTGCTACTCACTTCTGGGACTTTTAAGCTGCACCTGCTGTTTGCTGCAGCGTTGCCAGGACTGAAATTTTATAACTTTTACAAATTGAAATTGGGCTAAAGCTCTTTAAAAATGCCATAATACCTCAGCGGCTGACTGTTGTGTTTTTCTGCAGGTTTGGCAGTTTTTAACAAAAGGACCCGTCTTCTCCTCCCCGTGTGTCACACCGGACCGGCAGAGGGTTCTTTGTGGATCACACGACGGCCACCTGTACTGTCTGAACTGTGCCGACGGCTCTTTAGTTTGGACCTTCCGGACCACAGGGAGGGTGTTCTCCAGCCCCTGTGTGTTTGATGGCTCTGTCGTGGGCAGGAGGGGGCTTCTGGTGGCCCTGGCCTCCACAGACGGCACAGTGTGGATCCTGGATGGACGAGATGGGCGAAAACTGGCCTCACTGGCTCTGCCCGGGGAGCTGTTTTCATCCCCAGTGGTGTGGGGACGCTCCCTGGTAGTCGGGTGCCGCAATGACTATGTGTATTGTTTGCAGCTGGCTGTCAAAGAGGAAACAGGTTAAAATGCATCTTTGCACTGATTTTCGAATAAACGCCGCTGGTTTTTGTATCTGTGTCAGAGCAGAGCTTTTGGGAAATAAACTTTGATTAAAGTTTAAAATAATGAGTCCATGGTCTTTCAGTTCAGACATCAGTATTTAATTTACATTATTCATAACATTTTGTATCTCTTTAAGAATTTTCTCATGAATATCTCTAAGTGGGACAAAAAAGTGCAAATAATACCAAACATTTTTCTTGTTACATATACATAACACTGCGTACACCACACTATTGTGCACGACCGACATTAGAAACAAAATGACAAAGTGACTCCTTCCGATCGAAGCTCTGGTAGCGCCTTTGACTTCGTACAGTACATACTTACATACATACAGATCATTAAGTGAGTGGCAGGATATGAGAACGCTTTTTTCCGAGGAAATGCTTACATTATTATGTAAGATCGTATCACATTTAGGAGGAAGTGATGGCGCAAGCCTACGAGTGTGTTACAGGAGGACAGCTACGAAAATCGTATGTTACAGCAAGCAGGTGTCGCGTCTGTCTCCATTAGCAAAGCAAAGAGTCCAAATTACGTCATCACACAGCTGTGGGGATAATGTGCAGTTCAATGTAAATGCCCAGTAACACTTGTGGTCTTCAGTGCTGTGTTTAGGTGCACCCACCGTGTGATCGTGACAGATTCTGTTTACTTTATAATGGCGAAATAGTACAATAGCCTCTTTGACAGCTATCACAGTCGTCACGGACACAGTGAGAATTGTTAAGAGTATGAGTAAAAAAAAGAATAAAAGGCTTCTTTTGTACATGACAAACAAGGCTCAGAGAGAAGATACAGTATCGTTTCAACATAGATGAATCCGCCGCTTTACATAAATAATACCAACGAGGGCAGAGAGGAGGCCTGTAACACTTCCATCAGCCGTCCAGAGGCAGACTCAGCAGGTGCTGTCATTGTTACGGGTAGCCCTTAAAACACGATTCAGACAGTTACCCTCTGTTGATTAAACACTGTCACATGTCAGAGCTCTAATACACAAGTGTTTCGCCTTTTAATGTGTCGAGCGAATGATTTATTTACAACCACGGTGACACAGTTGGCTACAAAATAAAATAAAATAAAAAAACTGGGGTTGGCTATTGCAGTGGCAGCCATGGTTGTGATTGGCTGCTGAGGACTCCCCGGACTGCGACGTGTTCGCTCTATCCGTGTCTTTTTGGGACATATAATTGTGTGTTTGTATACAGTATGTGCATGCGCGCAACAATAGTTTACATATATCTGTGCGACTGCATTGGAGTATTTGAATGTGAAGCGCACTTTAACATGATAATAGTACCAGCCAGTGTGTGGGGTTACGAGGTGATGGAGGGCTTTACTTGTTTCACAGTCAGGAGGGTTTTCGTGGTGAGTTTTGGGAGGGAGGGGACGGGTGATTGTGACTCTGGAAGTGCTTCAGAGTCTGTGGGCAGTGTGCAGTCTCGACGCGGGACGGGCCACGGGGTTATTTGATGATCTGAGGACAGTCGCTCCAGGCTTTGGCCTTTCGCTTGGCCAGGGCCAGCCACGCCGGCTCTGTGGACACCTGCGGAGAGTCACTGGAAGGGAAGCGCTTTGACACCTCCTTGACAGCAGGTGGCGACGGTGTAGAGTCTGCGATCTCAACTGAAACAATAAATCAAGGACAAGAGTCAGCCAGAAATGTATTTGTTCCAGCTTTTTAAGGCAAATTTTGCAAGAGAAGTTTAATGAAACCGATTTAACTGCAATTAACTATTATTTTCACTATCAATTAGTCTTCTTTATCAACACATATGGACTTCTTCAACTTCAGATAATAGTGAAAACACTTTCATTATTTTCTACAGCCCAAGGTGATGTAATCATATCTCATTTTGTCCAACTTACAGTCCCAAAACACAACATATTCAAATCACTATAATGTAAAACAAGAAAAAGAAGCAAATCCAACCATTAGAGAACCTGGAACCATCACATCTTTGGTGTTTCTGGTTGAAAAATTATCGACCAATCGGTGCAGCTTTATCATAGTATGACATTTCCTATCTATTATTGAAACATTTAAAAGTCTCAGTACTGTAAATATGGATTTCGGACTGCAACAATTAGTTTATGCAATATTCAGAATCTGAATCAGCTTTATTGGCCAAGTATGTCTGCACATACAAGCGAATTTAACTCTGGTTTCATCATTACACTCAATACTGATTGATTAATTAATATTTCTTTTGATTATTTAGTCTATAATGTCAGAAAGAAGTGACAAATGCCCATCATAATTTCCCAGAATCCAGATGGCGTCTTCAAATTCAAATTTTGTCTGACCAAGAGTCCAGACAGAGCAGTTTTCAGATTACAAGAGTACAAAGAAAAGCAGCTCATCCATTCATTTTTGCTTAACAAATGCAAATTATTAAAATCACTAAATGAAGGAATCATTTCAGCAATAATTGGCTTTATTATCTTCAGGCCTAAATCCTCGCTGTGCAGGTTCTTACCAGTGACAGAGCTGGGTAAAGTGTTGGCTTTCTTCAGGTGTTCGCGGCGCTCAAATCGTCCCAGGAGGCTGTCGGGTCTCTTGGGCTCCTCTGGGGTCTGAGGTTTAGAGGAAGGACTGGTGCTGCCACTTCCTTTGCTCTCTGTGGGGCTCACCAGTGTAACCTGAAAAAAAGAGATCTGTGACTGTAGGAGAGGAACTGCAGGACGATGTGAATGTCAGAAGAGATATTAGAACATCTGTAAAGAGGCAGTCTGGTGCACATACACTGTCTCTGGCTTGTTTTTCAGCCAGTTTGGCCTCTCTTTGGCTGCGACGCTCCTCTCGATTCTGCTGCTGCTCCCTGAAGCCCTTCTGCTTCTGCAGAGCCAGCGTGATCCACAAGGGCCCGGCCTCCTTCTCCTGGACCTTTGAACTGTCCAGCGAGTGCCTGCTCTGTAGCGAAGGCTTTTCTGCAGGGGAACACGTGCATATTGGCATATTACCAGGGCTAATAGATAATGACATTTTTTGATACCCTTTCCAATAAACTACCTGATTTTAGGGACCAATACTAAAATTAGAAATCCTTTTAAGTATACATATGCATGTTTTTCATTTAATAAAAGTTAGCATCATATTATAATTTTATTATTATTATAATATTAAATGTTGCCTAGATGTAGAACATTTACGCTCAAGGTCACATTACAGGAAAATTCAAATATTCTGGGAAATGTTTATTTGCATTCTTGTCATAAGTTACATGTGAAAATCAATATCGTTTTCAAGTCTGTGAGGTAAATATGAAGCTACAGCCAGGAGATGTTAGCTTAGCTTAGCACAATGACTGGAAACAGGAAGCCGGTGCTGACAGGCAGATTTTGTTACCTCTGGAGAGCCATGCTGGCTGTTTTCCATTTCCAGTCCTTATGCTAAGCTAACTGAAGTCTTACTATGAAAATGAATAAGAGCATTGCCAAAAATGTTCAACTGAGGTATTTTATGTTGGAGGACTTTGCTCCGACTGACCTCTCCTGATGAGCTCCGTCTTTCTGTCCACCTTCTCTCTCCAGGGGATGTTAATGGAGGGGAAGAAGGATCTCTTCTCCTTCGGCTCCTCTTCCACTTGGACCTGGCCTTGGCTGCTCCGGTGCAACTGGGCCACCGCTGAAGGGTCCTCGCTCCTGCTCGTTTGCTCCTGGCTGGATGCCTCTGCGGCCGCTGTCCTCTGCTTGGCGGCATCGCCGGGCGGACCATGGGCCACTTTAGGTAGCGGCGACGGGGGAGGCGTGGGGACTGCTCCAGCAGGTTTGGGCGACGTGGTTGGTCTGCGGTAGAGCGGTGGCTTAGAGAGCACTTTCTCACCTTCACTGTGTGCAGACTTACCTGGTTTAGCCCGAGGGACGGCGGGGGAGGCAGATGCGTGTAAATACTTGCCGACTGCGCCTTCTTTCTGAGGTGATGTGGGAGTCGATTTGTCAGAAAAGACAGAGGAAGCGTCAGAGTCTGGTTCAATGGGGGTGAGAGGTGAGGGGACACCATCAAAGCTGTCTCCAGCACTGTATCGCTTCTTCCTCTTCTCAGTGGACTGTTCGCTGTGAAAACGGAGGGAGTAGTTGGTCCTCCTTAGCTTTATGCCAAAAGGTGAAGGTTTGTCCTCGCCATCCGGGCCTCGGTCCTCTCCCTCCTCTCTACTTTCAGACACCTCTGCCTCACTCTGAGCCCTGCTCCTCAGCTCTGGCCCCTCAGGTTTGGCTCCTGGGCTGGGAACCAGGAAAGAGGGGAGGTCTTTGGCAAACATACATTCCTCTGACCCTCTTTCTACGATGCGGACAGTTTTACTCGTCCTGTTCTGAGGTTTACTGGTTGGAGCTGGGGAGGCTGCGGTGGGGCTTTCAGATGGAGTCAGTTCCTCTGCTGCATCCTTTTCATCCGCACCAAACACCTCAGAGTTCCTGTTTGAATCTCCAAATTTCTTCTTCGCAGGGGTGATGGAGAACTTGGCGCTGGCAGACATGGTCTTCCTGAGGTTCGTGTGGGAGAACGCAGGTGGGTCTTCACTGCTGGGCTGGGGCTGGGTCTTGCTCGGGTCTGGGTACTCATCATATTTTCCGTCTTCCACCCCTTTGAATATCTTTGATCTGATGCTAGCCCATTCTGCTAGGACGGCTGCACCAGATTGGTCTGCAGAGAATGAGGTCTCATTGAGTGATTTGGTTTTGCCAGACTTGCGGTCCGGTGAAGTCTTGCTCTTGGTCGGCGGTGTTCCCTGGGCCTTTCTATCCTCTCCCAAACCCAGCAGTGACTTGCAGGCGGTGTCTTTGATCTGGTCTAAATTGACAGCTGTCCCACAGAGCTGGGCGCCTGTCACTAAGATGGCTGTGTGGGGGACATATGGAGATGTTGGCAGGTTTGGGGAGTCTGGTCCTTCAGAAGAAGCGGCCAAAGCGCTCTCCTTTTGTTCAGCTACAGCACCGCCCTGGTGGCTGGAGGCCGGCGTAACAGGCGTCAGGTTAACCTTCTGGAATAAAATCTGTTTTTCTCCAGAGGAAACTTTGAAGGAGAAAGGCCTCTGTCTCTCCTCCATTTCCCTCCAGCGTAGCTCCTCAGCCCTCCTCTTCCTCTCCTGTGGATCTGAGCAGCCATCAGCCTCCTCTAATGACAGCCTCCTCTGCTCCTCCTCCTCCTTTCTCATCATCTCCTCTGCTTCCAGTTTTTTCTTTTCTTCTATCTCCTGCAGCCTCAGCTTCTCTGCTTCCTCCCTTTTCTTTCTTTCCTCTTCTTCCTCTCTCAGCTTCCTCTTCTTCTCGGCCTCAAGCTCCTGCTGCCTCCTCGCTTCTTCCTCCTCTTCCTCTCTCTTCCGTCTTTCCTCCTCCTTCCTCCTCTGCTCTTCCAGTCGTCTCCTCTCCTCCACCCGCTGTCGGCGTTCCTCCTCCTCTCGCATCCTCCTTTCCTCCTCCTCCCTCCGCATCCGTTCTTCCTCCTCTCGCTGCCTCCTTTCTTCTTCCTCTCTGATCCTTCTCTCCTCTTCCTCCCTCCTCCTCCTCTCTGCCTCCTCTCTGAGCATACGTTCTTCCTCCTCCCGCTGTTTACGACACCTTTCCTCCTCTAGTTCACGCAGCCTCAGCTCCTCTGCTACTCTCTTCCTCCTCTCCTCTTCCTCCTGTTTGAGCCTCTGTTCCTCCAGCTCCCTCCTCCTCCTCGTCTCCTGTCTTTCCTCCTCATGGAGTCTCTGTTTCTTGAAGCTTTCCAGGGATTCTTCAGCAGATGCTCTGCGCTGGTCGACTGTGGAGATGCCTGCACCCTCGAGGTCTTCATGCACCACACCAGGAATAGAAACCTCTTGGAGGTCCTGAGAATGAGGAAATCTGTTTAGTTCCTATGTTCTTACCCACACTATAGGGTGGGAAACGTCACAAAATAAATCAACAACAGTCTAAGATGCATTTGAGGTAACTCATAGCTTCACCTTCGCTCTGCTCACCTGTGTAAACCGCCGGTGCTTGCGGGAAATCCTCTGGTTTTTCGGTTTGACCGACAGTTTATGCTTGGCAGCAGTGTTGTCTAAGCGTGGAACAGACTGTGGAACAGCATCCAGATTGATGGACTCGATGGTACCGGTGGGTGGAAGAACTCGTTTGGACCTCGGGGACTTTACTGGAGTGCTGGATGCTTCAGCTTGCGGAGGCCCCTGGACCTGCTTTTGTCATAATAACAGAGCAATAGTTAAAAACTGAAGCACATCAGCTCTCAGTAATATCTTCAACAAGAACTGCACCGATTCAGCACTACACTCCAATTAAACTCCTGGACTCAGGTTGGACAGTTCCACACATTCTTCTTCCTTGTCAAACCCTGGCGCCTACATTACACATAATGCAAACAAACCTCTGACAGTTCAGTCAGAGATTTGCTGATATGCTAGTGGTGGCTAATATAGTCTTGAGCTTTTAGCCTCAAGCAGAGATGAGGCTCTGCTGAGCTGATTTCTTTCTAACTCTACGCTCCCAGATTGTTTTAATTTAGTAGTCTTCAGACTTCACACAGCTCCCTCTGGAGCCACAAAAGGCTCTACAGCTTTTTACATGTCTGCAGTAGTTCCACTACTTTAAAAAGTGGAACCAAAACATCATCAGAATAAGTGAATAAGTTGTTACCTTTGGCTCTGTGTTTGCTGGCTCAGATTCTACCTGGGCCAGAACCTTCAGAGGACTCCGGGGAACCTCCTCCTCATCTGAACTTCCCTCATCTCCTTCGCTTTTCCTCAGAGAAGGAGGCCTCTGGCCAAACTTTATACCTTGTGCTATCTGCTTCTGTTTGATCAACAAAGGGAGGTTACACATCATGTATGCAGACAGAAGATAACTGTTCAGTGCACATCACCACAAGGCCCACCTGCAGATTCCTAACTTTATCCGAGACGTTTTCCTGGGACATGCTGTGATCCAGACCGGGCTCGGTCACCGGCTCCTCCGGGATAAAGATGCTGTCGTGTGAGAGAGCTCGAGATCCGATGGGATTCAACTCCCTGCAGAAGAATGAGAGCGTCTTCAGTGTTGCAGCGTGCCATTACTGTCATTCATTCATTCATTTATCATGAGCGGGCTGCAGCGTCGCTCTGTAAATCATTTTACACAAACAAGCGAATGACCTCTTTACACTCCAGCAGTCCCAGCACATCAATTACAGGCTCAAATCATGTGGAGCCTTTTATAAGCTCTATTTGAGTGGAGCCTCACCCTTTTCTCTACGGATTGTGCAACCACAACTTGCAGCTTTTATGACTCTGTTCTAACACTTTCATTTTTCTGGGAGAAAAAAAACAGCTAAGAAGCCACATTGTTTTTTGGATGGTCTGTCTGGGTAAGGGTGGCAAGAATTCCTTTATAGGCAAAAATTATTGATAAGGCCTGTGGTATCAGCAATGACAAGAGGAAAAGCTCAGTTTCATTATGTGTAAAAGTTAAACTTTATCTGTGCAGTTACCTCAGATTTTGATTGGACTCCTCATCATCAGATACGACTCCATTACACACTTCCCCCGTAGAAAAGCTCGCCTTCAGCTCTGCTCCATCAAAGCCTCCTTTTGCCTCCCTCTTCTTCTTCTTCCCAAAGAGTCGTCTGAAGGGCTGGAATTTGCCCTGTCGCCTTCTCTCTGCCGGAGGAAGAAAATAGATGACCTCCGCAGCTACATGCAATCAGATCATCAATCTCTGTATCTCGCCCTCAGGCTGAATAACAAGCAGGACGGCGCCTATGGCCACGTGTTTGTATGTGTGTGTGTGTACATAATGAAATGCAATTGATTGAATTAAAAGAAAATAAATCAAAGTAGCAGATGGAATGAGGAGAAAACCTTGGCTCTTTGGTTGATACTTACTCGTATTTACAGGAAGCAGGAAAGACAAACAACACGCACAAAAAGGGAGCACCCATAGCTTTTGAAATATGGTGAACAAATCCCTGAATTACTGGCTGAAAACAGGCAAAAGCAAATCCATAATTGGTCCTGAGAGAAAGGGAGGCAGTGAAAACCCACAACCATGTTGTGGCCATATCACATTTGACCTGCAACATTGCAACAACCGTCCTAGATTTACATGTGTGCTATCTTAATGACACACATCACTGCTAATGACTCGGACAGAATCATGAATCCATCAACCGTGAGGCAATCCCTATGACCGCATCAAATTAGTGCAATAATAAAAACATGCCGACATCTGACCTACGTAATAAAATGGAGCAGCGGCAATAAACCCTGGTTAATGCCGCTTGGTAAACCTTGGTTCTTCTGGTCAGATCAGTGTTTGCTCATGAGAAAGTCACAGCTCGAAGTTGTGAAACTAACTTTGGACTTTTGGTTGATATCTTCATTTCCTCATCATCATTATAAACTCTAAACGTTCCCATGTGTGAAGCGAAAAACGTCGCTCTGCTCTCTCAGCAGCATCCCAAAGATGAGGCTCGTTGACCTGATGTCACTTGAAAATGTAAACAGAGATCTTTTCGTTCAACTTCAAAATGTCATAAACATGTCCGCCTGTGTGCTTTGTTTTTGTCTGTGCAGCTATTTGTGTGTGTGTTTACTTGTGGAGGTCCACTGGATGAACTAAGTGGGTGAGGTTACAGAGCTACAAAGCTACTCTACACCACTGTTCAGACAGGCGCTCTCTGGGCTCTGTGGGTATCCCTTTCAGAGCTATAAGTAGCAACTGGTGTGGGATTTCACTTCGCATGCTGCTCACTACACCAGGGGCATCATGGGAAATGATACAGTAAACTAATTTCCCCACTTACATCCTAGACTCTGAAGTGTTTGCCTTCATGTTTGTGTGGGACAGTTTAAGTAATATGTATGTATTTATACACTAGATATACAGACAAAGTATATATATATTTAGATACAAATATATAGATAGATATGGATATATAGATATATATATAGATGTAGACATGTATACTATTATATTATAATTCTGTATTTGCTTGACTGAGAACAGAATCTGTTGTGTATTATATGACTGAATATAAACAATAACTACACCATAATCTTACTGAAGGGGAACGTTTTTCTCCTCAAAGAGTGAATGCATGACTCATGACCTAAATCACATCAGACAATCAATAGAAATCAACTGTCGCTACCAAAGGCTACAGTATCAGTCTTAATCATACGGTATGTGTGACAGAACGTTTTCAGAATTTAAGGTCAAGGGTCAAATACACACCTCATCTTTCAATCGCATACATGTTTTCATCAATTTAAGAAAATCAACTTCGAGATGGCACTTTCATGCAATAGTTTGACATTTTGAGAAACACATTTACTCGTTTTGTTGCCAAAAGTTAGACGGGGAGATCGCTACAGATCATGTTTGTACAGTAAATATGAAGCTAGGGCCAGCAGCCA
Source organism: Chelmon rostratus (assembly GCF_017976325.1). NCBI lineage: Eukaryota > Metazoa > Chordata > Actinopteri > Chaetodontiformes > Chaetodontidae > Chelmon > Chelmon rostratus. The sequence goes on from NC_055661.1 coordinate 24,783,994, forward strand.
GTTAGCTTAGCTTAGCATAAAGACTGGAAACAGGTGGAAAAAACTAGCCTGGCTCTGTCCAGAGGTAACAAAATCCACCTACCAGCACCTCTAAAACTCACTAATTATCATGTTATATTTTGTTTCTAAATTTGAAATGCCTCCTGCCAAGCTAAACCAGCGGATTCCAGGAAGTCACAGCTCCTGGCCGAGAAATAGTCCAGCACTTATCCACCTAAAACCATGACTTGTTTTTACACCATGGTTTTATACAGATTAGAGGCTTATTGTCTCTATTTGCTCTAAAATAACATCAAGAAAAAAACGTTGATAGGTACCCAATGCAAGTTGCTTCTTCTGTCCGTCCTACAGTTCATGCTCCAAACATATTTAGCTCATATGGGACTGAAGGGAAATGAGTTTGAGGGGGCGGGAACGAGGGAATATCTGGCATTTGAGGAATGACTGAAACAACTGATGTTTAATCAGCTCAGCTCTCCTGACAAGTTCTACTTCTGAGATACACTACACGGACGTCACCCTGACCTCTGACCCCTGACCCAATTCATATTTAAGACCTTGATGTTTACATGTGGACAGAGATCTGATGAGGGGGTTAGCAGCGATGCTTTGTCTGAAAGTGTTTTGGGTGGGAAGGCTTTGAGATTGAGAAAAAAGATTTGTGGAATTGCTTTTCATGTATTCAACTCAGATTACATGAGGACTTGGTCCATGAATTTATTTATTTTCTTATTAGAGATGTGTGTGTTTTCAAAGAGCCTCATATGCTTAATACTCTGTCAGCCCCACTCCATCATTCTCTGTCTTTGTGCAGGGGGTGATATTATGGTGTGACGCCCTGCAGCTTGCTCTTCCAGCATCAGGGCCTGTCCAGTGTTTCTGCTCTGGTACAAAGCCCATAATGCGCCGCCGTGGGCACACTCACACACCCATGCGTGAAACGAGAGAGGACACTTTTTTCTGCAGCGTAGACGACTCAGCGGCGGCGGCTAACCTAACGCTGGGGTTAACGCTTGCTTCCTGTGTGCTTGCAGTGCAGTGCGTTTCGACCCTGGTCCTCTGGAATCAGACCCCTGCCGGTTTTCCATTTCAGCCATCTGATCAGGGAATATTTCCCATCTGGTGCAGGCAAATTAACTCGCTGGCAGCAGAAAAAAAAGCACAGCGGGAGGCTGAAGAAGAACTGCTTTTGAATTCTACTTATTCTGAAAACTAAGATAAAATGTGCACAATGCAGCAGCTCGCTATTCTAATAACGTCACAGCCGGCAGAGTTACATTGAGGGTGAGTAAAATAATCAATTTGTAATTAAAGAAATAGTTTGGGAAATTAAAGCATTTTGGGAAATGTGCTTATTCACTATCTGGTGGAGGGTTATGAGAAGATCGCTTTCATGTTTGTCCATTCAATATGAAGCTACAGCTAGCAGCCAGTTAGCTTAGCATAAACACTGAAAACAGGGGGAAAGAGCTAGCCTTGCTCTGTTCAGAGATAACAGTACTCACTACACTTCTCTTTCAGCTCTGTTTTTGGTCTCCGCCAACTCCTGAGGGAAATATCTGGTGTTTCAGCTAGCTTCTTTAGCTTAAGCTCACCAGCTAGATGCTAACTGTGTCCGTCTGCTGCGCGGAGCTGAGCAGATCATTGTCATTTGATGCATCAATATAATGAAAATATGGATTATAGTTGACACCCTACTTCCAAAAAATGTAAAATCTTGCTTTAAGCATGAATTTGGGGCTTTTTTTCTACTGTAGGTCACTGTACTGCAGTTCCTAGACACAAATGTGGGTTTGTTTGTTTTTTTGGCATTTTCACATTGAAGTGTTATTTTTCACATTTCACACAACCAAACTAATCTCTCCCGTGGGGGGGTTCTTGATATCCCCTAATCAGATTATATGTTGAAGCAGCTTGAAGGGATCAAACAAAAGCCAGTAAACAGATGATGAAGAAGTCAGAAACATGGACACAGCAAACCGATAAAGGCTCAAATTAAACCCATCACCACACCATGCAGTTCCTGAAGAGACAGTGGAAAAAAAAAACATTAAACTGAGGCAAACAGAGGCCATTTCATCTTCATGATGCGATTACCCAATCTGCTTTAACACACTGTCTCTTTAAGATGTTGCTGAAAGCACTCATTTTTTCCTATTTACCTGGGCCTTTGGATTCGGTTACCTCTAAAAGCATGTCATGCTTAGTTTCCGTGGCGTCTGTTGCCATGGTCACTGCACACCTTGGCTGTGGTGAGAGAAGAAGGAAGTGAGCGTGGGGATGCTGTTATCATCTTTGCTGCAGGGGGGGTAAAAGGAGTGAGTGTGAGCTTTTAATCAAGGGAAAAGTGAGGAGAGGCATATGAGAGATCAGGAAATGGCCACTCAATATATGTCTTGCTTTTTTGCCTCAAGCACTGTCATCAAAAAGCTCGGCTTTGTTAACTCTTGCAGAATGGCTCTCGGTGATTGGCTCGTCTGGGGCATGATAAAGCATCCGCTGTTTTAAAAGCAAAACGGGACCTCTGAGGCCACTCTGTTGTGGCCTGTTGGTGTAGAAATGGTGATAATACATCTGAAAGGCCAATACACAGCTAAGAATTTCTTTCTAAGAGTTGAACATGTTCACATTGAGCAGGACGGCCCTTTGCTTTGTCTAATAATTAGAAATCCACAGCAGAAATAATCACACAAACCACATGGACCGCCTCTCATTTGCATCTCATAAACCGACAGAGAACCACAGATTGCTTCCTGAACCCTGCATCCTCGAGCACCTGCCTGCAGCACGTCGGCCGAGCCAGAGGTTTTCTGATGTGCTGCAGAAATGTGTGTTGTGCAAAACCACAAGCGCTCGGGCCGGCGATATAAAACCAGAGAGTGCGAGACAGTACTGAGAGAGCCGAGGGGGCGGGGGAGAGGCAGCTGTCTCCAGTGGGATCAGCATGCCGTGGGCTTCCTTCCTGAGGGTGACAGAGCCGGACAGACTCTCTCAGAAATGTCTCGCCCTAAAAAGGCTCTTTGTCCCGGCTGATTCCAGCCAGCGCAGAACAAGGAGCGAACAAGCATGTTTGGTAGTAGGGGTGTGTGAACGCAGACAGAGAGTGTGTGTGTGGTGAGGAGGGAGACTGTATTTGATTGTGTCTGCTGGTGTAAAGAGAGATATTGTGGATTCTCCTCTTTTTTTTGTGTGTTTGTCTGTTTATTTACATGTGTTGACTGGGCTTGGCTGCAAGTCCTCACGTTGAGCAAGTGTCTGTGTGCTCAGAGGCGAGTGTGTGACATGTGTCTCTTTGTCTTTTTCGGTGTGCGTTTGCAGTCCTGTCGCTGCAGAGGACAGACTTGGGGAGCAGCTAGAGATGGGATGAGAGAAGCACGAGGAGCGGCCATGTGCTCTACAGAAGCAGAGAAATGCCTTTGACAAGGATGCAGCTGCATCATAGTATGGCGGCGGCACAACACGATGCTGCTTCTCAGCGCTCTCGAGCAGCTCGACATCATTTGATGGTGACACCGGCTCTGCACCAGAGCGGGCCAGACAACAACCAAAGTCCAATGGCATGGCTTAGCGTTGTAGCGGCCAAGTGCCATAACCTTACAGCACAAGTAGCTTGCTGACAAAGCAGACAGACGAACATGGTGGAGCCGTGTAACGGTTTACCTATTTCAGCTGCACAGCTCGAGATGGCTGCGCACCACTGCAGTAAAACCTTAGGGAACATCGATCTCCCCTTTTGCACAAAGCTTGTTTTACCCAGGTGAACGTCGCCGCTGCCTCCGCTGTGGCTTTGGGAGAGAACGGTGGAATAAGTACAGAGACAAAACAGCAGGTTTCGCTTTGTTAGGTCTGTTAGCATCAGGTGCACTCACAGTGGGGAAGCATGAGCATGGCGTGGGGGGGTCACATGGGAAGGGGTGGATGAGGAAGCACTTTTAGACGGAAGAAGGTGATTTATCAGGATGTGTGAGGTGACGGCGACAGACCGGATGAGCCTGTGTTGCAAAAACTTTGCGCGATCGCCGTTTGTCATCTTCAGGCCTGGACTTAACACAGCGTCTCATCAGCGCCAACTCTGTCCCAGTCTCATTCTCTGCCGTCCTGTGAAGTTTGAGCAGCCCGGTTTCCATGGCAATGTGTTAATAGCAGCCGGGGCCAGAGGAGACGGACGCAAAACACAGAATCGAGTCACACAACAAATCCTTATCACCACAAACACACTGAAACAGTTCACTTAGCGCGCACCTGCGTGTGCACAAACACTGCACGTCTTTCTCCTGATGTGCTTGTTGCCAGGACATATGGACAAGGACAACGAGGGTGTGTGCAAGGGCGCTTGTTGTTGAGCACACCCTGCATGCAAAAGGGGGTTGGGTAATTACAAATATGGAAAATAAATATCAGAGGTGCGTGGTGATTAATCATTATCCTTTCACACTGCTGCGGCCAAAGCTGCGAGTAAAGCAAGTCATGACACGGTGCCATAGGCTGATAATTCCCCACGGCGATCCAATCAAAAGAGCTGAGAGGATAACCATCATATTCAATTAAAGCTTTTTTGCTGTATCACACAGCACATTGCATTCACAAACTGATGCCAACAGCTGCTGCTGAGCTGTCATTTTTTTGCCAAGAATATAAAAAGAGCACCTTCAAGAGAGGCTGGTCCTGACGATGTTTACTGATGTTTCTTTTAATCATTTTCATTGTGACGTATGTGCGTCCAAGGCTTCGCCAGAATGTCCAATTCCAAAAACGAATCAGACAGAGAAATACGACTTTCGCCCAATTACACCAAAATCAAGACACAACATGAAGAAGTGTAGAGGAGGATGACATTTCACACGTCACAATAAACAACAATTCATTCAGTTAGGAAAGATGAAAGGCTAAATAACTGTCCTTCTAGCATGACATACTCAACTCATTCATAAATAGGAAATACATGCAGCAATACATGCTTCACTTGATTTCTCTTTGATTTGTTTTTATTTTTGCACTTAAATCTTCCATATTTGTCCTACAGGCTTTTTAATTGAGGGAAAACCTGCAGTCGATGGCTTTCATACAGTCTATAAACAGTTCAGACTCTTTTACTGGCAGTCTTGTTATAGTCACAATAAACATGTTGTTTGGATGTTAGCCAAATTTATCAGCTGGTATCTAATTAAAGTGTTTATTCACATTATTTAGCAGTATTGTGTTATGCATGTCACTTGCAGATGGAATCACCAAATTTTCAACTGAGTGACGTTAAAGCTGACGACAAACTCAGTCCACAGAGATTCATTTTAACACATTAATAAAGACCCAGTTTTCACACATATCTTAATGTTCTACCTCATTTTCATGCAACTCAGCTTCTGCCACCTCAACAGACTGCACAGTGCACGAAGACACCAAACAAATGAGCACAGCACCAACATGTGGTGACACTGTTCGTGCTAATGTTCAGCTGCTGTGAGATCAGAGCCTTCAGTTCAGCAGGTTAGAGCCAAACGTTCAGTGAGAGCTGAGGCAAAACACATCAACAAGGTTAAAGCTGCCTGCATGCTTCTTCAGAACCGCTTGTCAGAGGGCTGAACAGCTTCGGAGACGCCCTCCCGCCACACCTTTCTGACGTCAGGCGTGGGTGGGCTTTGTCCAACCATTTTTGGAACTTTCCAAAACCAGTCTGACATCCACACCCATGTCATGCTGTGATTGGCCAGCTGTGCGGAGGTGAGAAATCAAGCAGGGGGTTGAACTGCTCTCTGGTTCACTTTCATGTGAACAAGCAAGTGCAAAACCATGAATATGTCGCCCCTCTGCCTCTGTGACGGCTCGTCTTCCGAGCCCAGCAGTCCACAGCCATGACAGCTACTCTGTGAGCTGAATGCTAACATTAGCATGCTGCTATTATCACGGTGATAATGCTACCACGCCGATGCTAAGCAGGTGCAATATTCACCATGATCGCTATCTTAGTGTAACTTGCTAACAAGCTAACATTTGCTGATTAGCACTAAACACAAAATACCACCGGCAAAGTCAATGGTGCAACAGGAAAAGTTAGGGGGGGGTCACCAAAGTCAGTTGGATTTGCACCAAATTTCATCATCAGTCCAACAGTTGCGATATTTGAGTGTGGACCTGTCTAACCGAACCTGCCGTCCCTGCAGCCACACCCCATTGGATGGCTAAAAACCTGGTTAGAGGTACGACACAAACGCCAGTCATAGCTTTCAGTGCATTACTGGACAAAGTAGTGCAACAAGCCTGCAGTAAACACTTCCTTTCTGAATTATATAATGCTCAGTTTTAGTTCGAACATCATGCTGTGAGGTGTTCTTGGCATTTGTCTGCTCTCTCCGTGTCCACAGGGTGCATGTGGAAAAATAATGGCTTTCAGAGTGACAAGCAGCATGTATCACATGACCGTAGTTACATTTTCCACGTTAGCCGACGGTTAACTGACAACGGTGAAGCGTGCGAACACACGACAGCAGAGAGGCCTTCTTCTCCTGCCTGAGCATCTCAAGCACAAACGCCGTCACTTGTGATATTAACAGTTGACATACGCTAAAAATTCTGATGCACAGCAATATTTTTACACTTCACTAAATCACCTTGGGAGGCATGAGCTGCTCGTACCGGTTTTACACACAGACTGTCAACAAATACACACAAAGAATGAGTGGAAAGCATAAAGCCCACCTACAAACTATGTACTAGACCTTCACGGAACATTTCAACAGCTTTCTGTAGAAGAATGCCTTCTTACCGTCCTGCAGGCGCTCTGTGTGCGAGGGTATATATGAGTGTGGAGCCGTTCCACCTGCCTGCTGTCACTGTGGATCTAGGGCATTACCTGGAGTCAGGTGTCAGATGCAGTGAGGGCCTGGTTGTGTGTGTGTGTGTGTGTGTGCGTGTGTGTGTGGGCGTACAAGAGCAGCATCCCTTGATATTCTTGCACTGATGAAAATTTGATTGCTGCTCTGAGGCGCAGTGACGTCCTCGAGAATGAAAACTGCCGTGGGTTCAGCTGTGCAGATGTGTCGGGGGGGCAGCACATGTACAGTCTGCGGGGAGGAGGCGTGTCAGCGGGGCTCGGGGCAGCGCCAGCTCTGAGCGAGGAGAGATGGGCGTTCTCCTGTGTCTGTTAGTGCTGCTGTGCTGAGGAGGCACAAAGTGACACTTTGTTTCTCCGCCAGATCGCCAGTGCAGGAGAACAGAGTGGCATTCATCATTTCGACTGGCTGATGCACACAAAGGCTTTCATTGTGGGTTAACAGTAACCGTGCATGCACATGTGTGATTAGAATGGTCTTTAATGCGGCGAACCACAACTGCTTAATCACATTATGGCCACAGATGTGCGGTATAGCCTGATCTGTGGAGCTTGTAGCCTTCAAAGCTGATCTGAACACACACAGGTGGACTGCTAACACCATTTCCATTCGTTTATAAAGCAAAAACAGCAGCTTAGCTCCCTGACTGGTAGCCTCAATGCCAAATAACTCAATCAGATGCTCATTTCACGGTGATATTAGTCTGATCTGGAATCATAAACGCTGCATGCATCATTGTGTAGTGTTAGTGTGTAATAAGGCCAGCTCCCTCCCTCTCCCCAGTTTTGGCAGCATCACACTGCAGTCTCGCAGGGATATGGTAATGATGAGGGCTTTACCAACCTGGATGCCGCCTATATTACAGCAGCATAACACTTCAAAGACAGGCTGCTCTCTGAGTGACTCTGTGCAAAAATAGAACCCCCCCCCCCAGTAAGGCAGCGCCAACATGCTCTCACACTGATATTCCCATCCACATGCATTCACAGGAATCCACTTCATGTGTAAAGAGGCCGGGATCAAGCACCCCCTGCTACTCACAATGATACTGTGGCAGCCACTGCACTTGACATGCGGTATAACAGTCATTCAGAGTTTTCATGGAAATGAGAATAAATTCCTGAGTACGCTGACTGTTTTCATACCATAAAAATCTAAATTGCGTGTTCAGATGAAAATATGTTGATGTCTTGGATGATTAGGGTGCCCCAGGGCGGAAAAGGAAACAAAAAGACTCATTTAAAATCAACTTCATGGTCAAAGGTGAATTAATATAAATCTGCAGGGACAGAAAATTGACAAAGTCTTAGTGCCAATCTATGCATCATCACTCAGCTATCTTAATATACAGCCTGCTGCACGTCCTGGTTGGGTTTGATTCTACGCTGAACCCTCTGACGTGACCTAAATGCCTCAAACGTGCCATTAAAACAAACCTTGACACGAGTAGTGATTTGGAAAGAATACATGCTTCCTTGTGCATTATTAAGAGCAGAGATGTGCTAGATAAACGTGTATACGCTTATCGAGGGACCGCATGTCAGATGAGTCGATGATAACTGGCTCCACGCTGAATAACTAGGGCAGACCTCATAAGAAATGAAGTGGTGGACTGTAATTATAGTTTTGTGCTTTAGATAAGGGCAGTGCTGATTCTTTAACACCAATATCTGCATAACAGTATATACAGTCCAATACTGCACAACTGCAACTATTGATGAGTGATTATTACATCTTCGATCTGAGCTATAGTTCTTTAACAGCTGTCGTTCCTTTGCAAAAAAAAAAATACAGTTTTACACGCAAAACATGCAGGAAAGTCAGGTTAATACATCTCAGAGTGAGCACTTTTTGCACAAAAGCACATTTTTGTGAGAGGCTCCTCATTTTAAATGCCAGTCTCTCATTTTTAATAAGCTGGGGGCTTGTTTGTTAAATGTGTCTGCAAACCAGCTGACATTTAAACATGCAGAAAAAACAGTGAGTCACCGTCTTTGTCTGCCGTACGGGGATTAAAATCAAATCAATAGTTGCAGTTTTATCTGAGGTCAACAGGCTGATAAATGAGTCAAATAAAAAGGCTGCTGTCTGGCACTGCTAGGACACTCCACAGATGTCCCTGCAAAGATGCTCACTAGTCACCGTTTGGGTGGCGATGACACTGTAACTCAGCCAGATGATTGTTTACCGTGCAGCCCGGTGCATGTGAGAACCCAAACCAGGATGTGAAGCACTGCAGTTCTTCATAAAACACTACTCTTGCATCAGTGACGTAGCCTTTACTATGAGAGCTCTTCCCTATGCAACGCCTGCTGACGCACAGCACAGCTCTGTGCCTCAGTGTGTCACCACTCAACCATCAGTCCACACACCTGCTGTTTACAGATCAGAACCGGGTCTACTCGTCTGCCAATCAGGCGCTGAGGCAGCCAACCAAAAACCAGACCAGTTCACTCAAACCAGCACCAGCAGCCTGTGAATTCATTTCCAGCAAGCTGCCATCTATTCTCCGCACACACAGCCCTCTGATGATGACAGCATTGATTTAAAAAGCCTTTAAACGACGCTCTAGGAATAAATCCATCATTTCCATGTTTTTTTTCTCGCACATGTAGGCCCCCACCATATGGCCTGTACATGTTTTCCCCAGCTGACTCAAGCATCCTGACATTTCATTGTGTGAGACGCGGATCGCTGTAGTGAAACATCAACATAGACCTACGGGCACGGATCAATACGTGACCGTTAATGGCAGATTAGCGGATGCTGCAGCAGTGGGATTACAGTCTATTAATTGTAGACTAAAGAGGCGCACGGAGAACAAAGAATCTGGCCTTTGCTTTCCTCGCGTTCTGTCACAGATGAAATCCAAACATCGCTGATTTGATTAGCACCGTTTTGGATTTGGCAAAAAAAACAACAACAACAGACAATTAAATTACAATTCGGCCTGTTGACATCGGCGTTTGCGTATTTCAAGACGGATCAAATTGCAAGTCCCAGCCCATTTACAGCGCGCGCGCGCGCGCGCGCACACACACACACACACACACACTGAACACACATCTGCGAAGGATGGAGCAGAAGATCTGAGCAGGTCAATGAGAAATGAGAGGTGGGATGCGGTGACAAGGTCATCACCGTCGTGGAAATGGAAAACGAATCAGCAGAATGGAAGAAACGAGGAGGAGAGAGAAAAAAATCCCACCACCTTTTTTTTTTTCCTTCTTCACGCGGTTCCTCCTCGTGATCAGCGCCGAGGTGAGCCCGGCTCCGGCTGCTCCGACCCCTTTTGTGTTGCTGATGCTGCGGGTGCCCGACGGGGAGACGCACGCACAGTCAGTCCTGCACAGCTGCACGCGAGCGAGAGATGGAGATGGGAGGGTGTGGCCGCGAGAGGCAGGCGAAGCAGCGGCTCACGGTGCGGCGCCGGCATATGAGCGCGATGCGGGCACGTTGCTGGGGACGTAAGCGCGTGCCTTTCGGAAGTCATTAAGGAGACGAGGAGCTGAATGGAGACGCTGCAACCGCCGCGAGGAAGAGAAAACAAAGTGTGGTCCCGCAGGTGTTGGTGGGATGTGTGGTTTCTGCGCTTTATTGTAGTTACCTCATGTCCAACCGTTTATAACCATCAAGTCATTCTGTGTGTTTATGAGCTGCAGTAGCTACTCCGTCTCTCAGCTGCTGTAATACTGTGCAGCAATAAAAGGATAAAGCAGCATATTTTATTATATAAACTATTTTTTAGAGCACAACAGATGAGATATTACATTCATAATCAATGAACCTTTTGAGTCAAGCAAATATCTACTTCCAGTTTATCACTTCTGAGTCTTTTCTGTTTTAAGTCACTGTAAACTGAATTTCTTTGGGTTTTGGAGTGTTGGTCGCACAAAACTAGACATTTTTCCCCTAGTATTTTCACTTTAACTATCAAAAAATAATCTGCAGGTTCATCAAAACAGAACATGATTGTTCGCAGCCTGAGAGATAGGTATAAAGTTCTCTAATAAAATGTAATCCAAAACAAGACATACACTGTAAGTCATTATTTAAAGATCTCTGCATGAAAGGGCAGCCACAGTGAGTTCAGACTATAACCTTTAACAAGCACACTGTGGATAATCTCTCAGCCTGAAAAGCTCGTTTTAGCTGCTAAATCTCAAAGCATGAACTAAGAATTATGTTTTAACTCATTATCTTGTATTACAGGCGCGACATAAAAGCATAAAATACCCTTTTTAACTCTGAACAGACCATTTTCACACATGCCAAGATTTGGAACATTTTTTCTGACAGATTACTTGCTAATGTAGATGAACCAAGTGTTCCAGGAAGTGTACAAAGGGATTAATGGAAGAATCAGCCATTTTTTCCAGGTTTATGGTAATAGGCTTTACAAACTCAAGGTTAAATGCAACCACAAATGTAGCTCATATAATTAGCTCGCGCCAGCTTTGCTGTAAAACTGACACAACCTACAGATTGATACTTAGCTTTAAAGAGTTACAGCTCTAATATTTCCACTCATAAATAATGACCGTAAACAAAAATATGGTTTTAAATTTGCATTCAGCATTGTTTTTTGTTTGTTGGCTTATCAGGAAACTTTGCAGAGATTCAGGTATCTTAACATCTTGGCAGAGTGTGAAGACATACGATTAAAAGATGATCACATGCAGTGATTGCAGCAGTTTGCATTTGAATCAGACTCCACACGCGATGTGGTTGTGAAGGATGCTGCAAAAACTGTGCACAACTAGATTGTGTCTGAAATTTCATTGACATCTGAATACCAGACTGACTTAAACATGTCTTTTCAACAAACTGCTACGACAACTGATAGAATTTATATCTGCTTGACTTTGAATGTAAATGTATCTACAAAAATATAACATAAAATATGTCAATAGTACATTCTGAAGCACCATTCTTCCACTTCCTCTGCACCATTAAGCAAAGAAGGGTGTGACCAGTGCTAAAAATTGGAATTAAATGGACTATTATAAGTGTGCTTGGTTGTCTGTCTCTATGTGTAGCCCTGTGATAGGGCTGTCCAGGGTGTCCCCTGCCTTCGCCCGAGACGGCTGGGATAGGCTCCAGCCCCCCCGTGACCCTGCAGAGGATTAAGCGGTGTATAGATAATGGATGGATGGATGGATGGATGGATGGACGGACTATTATATGCTATATGCAAGTTGAGCATTGTGATTATTATTCAGTTGCAGCTCAAGATGCAGTATGAGTGCTGAAAGTGTGGGCTGAAAGACTTTCTTTGCCCTTCAGTAAGTACTGAGGACAGCACTGTGATCTGAAAGCTTATAAAGCTAAAGTGAAGTAAAGTCCAAAAAAAAGCAATTAAAAAAGTATGTAAGGACAGAGGAATCTTCATGGCTAAACGCTGAGGCAAGCCCAGCATGCACTAGCTGCACTACACCTCCCAGCTGGCATGGGGGCACTTCAGGATCTCTAAGGAGGAGGTGCTGAGGACAAGCCTGTTCACAGCACCTCCTCCTACAAGCACAATGATCACACACACAGGCCGAAACGTTTCTTACTGCATATATGCTTACATTAATGTGTTTTGACAAAATGTTTAATTAATTGACTTTCCTCACAAGTGTTGTTTGCTGTATTTAGCGCTTAGAATGCATTGAGGAGTATTTTATTTTGAAAATGTTAACCTGGACGTGTTTTCTTCTCATATTCTATGGAGACTGGTTTACATTCTTTCATCCGCTGATGTCCTATAACAATTTGAGAAACACTCTTTAATTATTGAATGTAAATATTTTTCTTTGGCCGTTTGTTTTAACCAAAGATCTTGCAACGTGTTCGTCGAACGCTTTTATTTTGACAGTTCACACGGAAGGAGCGGTACTGACGCTCGCGCCCTTCACGCACTTTTGAAGTTAACTATGGGTACGTGGTAGGTGAGCAGCGGATTTGTCTTTTCTTACGTAGTAACGTTAGTTAGCTGTGAACTTTAAAAAGCCACCGTTTGTAGACCAGACACACAGTATGCTTCCTCGCAGGCAGGACTACGGGATGAAAAGGACCGGAGCGGTGCGCAGCGGCTCGGTGATAAACTTTAGGTCAGCGCTGAACTCTGGCTCCGGCCGCCGCAGCTCCGCGGTGCTGCCGTCGGTGCTAACGTTTCTGGTGATCGTAGCATCCGGAGGCCTGTTGCTCATGATAGAGAAAGGAATGCTGAACAGCATGGAGACGCCTCCACCCCGGGGTAGCGGCAAGCGGCTGGACTTCATGCGGCAGGTTGGCAAACACAATCCGGCCGCCGTGGACGTGGAGTCCCAGGTGAAGTAATGTCCGGCTCCTTTAAGTCCTGCTGGAGCTTTATGGGTGGTTTTCACAAAGCGACTGGGTCCAGTGTATGCGGCGGTTTGGAGCTGTGTATTTCACAATATTACAAAATCTGTGTCATTAACAGCGGGATTACAGGCTGTACAGCCATGTCGTTACTGATGTGGAGCATGTAGCGGGTAACAGTGAAAAGACACACCTCCAACCAAAATACATACTTTACTATAAAAACTTGTGGTTTACACATATAACCTACATGCATTTTGTCCTCTTAATTTGTGATCTTAATTTTGCAAGGCTAAAAATTGGATTGAATGGCAGTTTAGGTGCAATCCCCAGTTGCAAAGTGTGTGTATTGTTTATTTCTAACTCTGGCCTTTTTCCAAACATCTGCTCACTGTAAAGTTGAGGGACTTTAAAAATACAGATTTAGTAACACAGTGGTCAAAAGTGAAGCAGCAGCTGTTGACTTTCAGTACCAAGAAAGAGAAAGTTTCTCCAAAATGCCCCAATTTAGTGTTTGGACTAGTCCATCTCTGCCTGGTAAATACGTACACCTTTCATTCTTCACACCTCCAGCTAGTCTGAAGGGTTTCTCTTATAAATCTCCAAACTCAATCTAAAATAACCCTGATGACATCACAAAGACATGCTGAATAATCCAAACCATGACTAGTAAAGTGATGTTCATGTATAAAAATGGTGGAATGCACATTTAAATCACTGGTTTGCATTCACGTTTAGATCCTCCAGGAGATCCGTAACCGGACCATCAGGACCATGTGCAGCCAGAAGAACATGCCCCACAGCATCTGGTCCCTGAGCCCGCTGCAGAGGAAGACGCTGCTGCAGCACATCCTGGTGAATGACCAGTACCGCTTCCTCTACTGCTACGTCCCCAAAGTGGCCTGCTCCAACTGGAAGAGGGTTCTGAAGGTTCTGAGCGGGGCTCTGGAGAGCGTGGACGTCAACATCAAGATGAACCACCAAAGCGACCTGCTGTTTCTGTCCTCTCTTAAGCCTGAGGAGATCCGCTACCGCCTCAAGCACTACTTCAAGTTCATGTTTGTGCGGGAGCCCATGGAGCGCCTGCTGTCTGCATACAGGAACAAGTTCGGAGAGATTCAGTCCTACCAGAGGAAGTACGGTGTGGAGATCGTGAAGCGCTACAGAAAAGGTCACGCTAAGGACGCGTCTGTGACAGGGGATGATGTGACCTTTGCAGAGTTTGTCCGTTACTTGCTGGATGAGGATGTGGAGCGCATGAATGAGCATTGGATGCCGGTGTACAACTTATGCCAACCCTGTGCTGTGAACTATGACTTCATCGGCTCCTATGAGCACCTTGAAAGCGATGCAGAGTTTGTGCTGCAGCGTATTGGCGCGCCTCCTGATGTTCACTTCCCAGAGAGGCAAACATGGTATAAGCCGGTCACCACAGAGACGTTACACTATTACCTGTGCAGCTTACCGCAGAAGCTGCTGAGGGAACTCCTGCCCAAGTACATTTTAGACTTTTCCCTCTTCACTTATCCTCTCCCCAACACAACCACTGAACACTGCCGGCATTAAAAGTGCAATGTTTTATAGTACGGAGATTATTTTTTATAGAGAATCGTGTGTATTATTTTTTATTTCTAGGGAAAAAACAGTATTTTGTTAGCTGTTACACATTTTTACTTGAGATGTTCAAATATAATCGCAAAATGCTGATTATTGGGAAGAGATGGAGACTTGACTTCAAAACCACTAAAGCTTGAAATCAGCTGCAGACAAAAAAAATCATGTAAATCACTTATCACAACATGTTCCTATCATGCACTGTTACAGTAAATGAACCAATTCAGTATACACTGATGGAAACGCAAAGATGGAAATACCAAACATTGTATTTTGCTTGTTTCTTCACCTACACATTGGAGAAGGTAAAGAGTTAATGGCTTCAGTGGGCATTCAGTGCTTTAGCAGGCTAAAACACATACCATGTACTCGCTGGGTTGTGGGGTTTAAATCAAGCTTGTGTTGTTGTTTTTTATTGGTGTTGTCGTATGTTACAGGCTCTCCCTCCATCTTTCCTATAACTTTGGACTATTTACCTTGTAATAAAACACAAGTTCAATTTTTGTGATGTACATCACTGCAAGGTCTGTATTTTTGCATCGCTTTATTCTGTGAATAATTTAATAATTTAAACATCATTAAAAACATGAATAATAAGCATAACAGACACAACCACAGGGCTAAACGAACACTTGTCTTGCTACATTTGTGAGGTTTTAGTGGCTGAGAAACTCATTCTCAAAGCTGAATCCTTTGTAACGTACTGACAGAGAGGACACTTTATATCCAGCTTTGTTAGTGGAGTCAATGAGAAGTTGGATAATGAGTTTAAATGTTAGCACTGTCATTCGCTTTAGTTAAGATCAAAACATGATTTCATCCTGAGTGCCTCAGTCTGGAATGGTGACTACTGTGGCACTAATGCCAAGGCTTATGGAGGCCTTTCACATTTCATGTCCAGACTCAAGACTTTAAGCAAGAGCTTCTAGTGGTTTCTGACTCACTCATCATTGCCTTCATTTGTGTGGATCTAGTCGTCAGTCCTTGAAGCTCACGCTTCTGAAAAGAGAAAGAAAAGTATTGTAAGTTTTGGGTGAAATCACAACAATTCATTTTTAAAACCAGCCATAGTGCCAAAAGATGTGATTCTCTAAGATTAGGAATACAAAGATTAATTCCTGGATTTAAAATCGAAACCAAAAATGATGAGGCTTCGTGCTCAAAGCCTTACCTGTCTGCAGACTTGTCAGTGGAGCGGTTAAGAGATCGGAGGATGGAGCGTTCTGGGGAGATGTGCTGAGAACTGGTGGAGACGCTGAGGGGCAACGAACTCTGCAGGGACGAGAAGGACACACCCTGTCTGCGCATCTCCTGAACTGCCCTTTCACTGAGGACACGAAATGAGACGAGGTCAAAATCTGCTGCTTGTGCCTTCATCCTGTTGTTACAACCTTGTACCTTCACCATGTGTTAAAACTGAAAATACTTTGGTGATTACGTTTGACAATTAAGATGCTGAAGTGATTTTTTAAAAGCACTGATCGAAGACATCACTGGTTCCAGCTTCTAACATGAACATTTGCAGGTTCTTTTTTTTTTTTAACATGATAGTAAATTCAATGTCATTGAATTTTGGACTGACACACAAAACAATTTGAAGACACTAAGCTCGGATAGGTGAGTACATAAAAATAATCATTAGTTGCAGCCCTGTAATAGCTTAATATGGGGAAATACTCTAGTTTGAGAACAGTTGCTATTACAGTGCTACAGAACACAGTATATACAGTTCTGATACCTATTAATACTGAGAGATCTTTGTGGTGAACTTGCAGCTTTGGTTCCTCTCCATCACATGATTTTAAATGATGAGCTAAAATGTCAGGTTCAGCGTAAAGATCAACAGTCCTTTAGCTCACCGTTCAAAGCGTTCCGTGGTCAGCTGTCTTTTCAGGACGTCCATCTCCGTCTGCAGCTGAGAGACTTTGCCGCGGAGCTGGGACACCTCCCTGGTGTGCTCCGCACTGTATGTACACACGCAAACACATCAGAATCAGCCGTCTGACAGGAAAACCACTTTAGTCGTACAGTTCAAGCCGACATATTGAATTGGATCTGTTTACGTTTTGCTGTCAGCCAGGGTCAGCCTATCACGAAGGACCTTCAGCTCAGACTCTCTCTCGCTGGCTGTCAGGTGGGTTTGAAACTCCTTCTGCCGGTTGGTGGAGAGCAGCGTCTCAAGGTTGCGGACAGTCAGCCTCTCACTGGCCAGCTGTTTCTTAAGTAGTTCTGCCTCTGACCGAACATCCTCCAGTTCTCCTGTGACCTAGAAAACGTGCAGATGTATTTAATGGATACCTAAATAACTCCTGCTGCTGCTGCTGCTCACACTTTGGCAAAGTTGAACAATGTTAAGTATGTTTAGGCCTCACCCTCTCTAGATCCATGCTCCTGGAGGTCAGCTGACGTGCAGCGAGCTCCTTGCCAGAGTCCAGTTTGACGCAGAGCTCCCTGACAGATGCCAGATCTGAAAGGAGAGCAGCCTTCTCCTCCTGTGCTTTGTGTAGCTCCTCCTCTAGTCGGGACATCCCACGAGCCAGCGAGGATACTTGGGCCTCGTAGGCCTGCACGGCCTGCATATGCTTGGTAAACAACAGGGTGAAAGGTACATTAATCACACGCTGGTGTAAAGACTTACATCTCTGAATGTTTCAGTGTCATGTATAATCTAACATTATCACCAAACACAGTATGTTTTTCTGTATAATGTAGAGCTGCTTACTCCGTCCCACGTCTCACCTGTTGGATTTCTCTCTCCTGGTGGCTGACAGTGTCGCGGAGGTGTCGGCGCTCTGAGTCTGAAGAGAGCAGCTCCAGGCGGATTGAGTTAGTGAGGCCTTCGGCCTGCTGCAACTTCTGCTCCCGCTCCTCCACCTCAGAGTGGGCCATCCTGAAACGATCCAGCAAGTCCCTGTTCTCCTGCTCCTGTGGGTCAACACATAGGCGTCAGCTGGCAGACGGGAGCTGGTGTGCAGGATGTCCAAAGCATCAGTATCTACCATAGAGAGCCTAAAACTGCTGCAGGAGCTTAGCTTTCTCTTGCCTTTGTGGCCATCAGCTTCTCTATTCTGGACACTTCAGAAATGTAAGAGTGGACCCTCAACTTCAGCTCATCCTTCTCATGCAAAGCCTCCTCCATCTCCACATGTACAGCCTGCACAGACAGTTGAAACAGGTGTTACTTCTTCGTCATTTCCTTTATTTATACTCCACAGAAGAAACGACGACTGACCCGTGACGGTTGGTTACATACTTGGTTCTCTCTGGTCATTGTAGCCAAGTCATCTTGCAGCCTCCTGTTCTCTCGGATTGTGATTTCTTTGTCTCTCTTGAGTGCAGCCAGCTCATCCTGACAGGCATCCAGCTGCCTCCTCAGGCTGGTTATTTCTCTCTCGCGACTGTTTAGCGCCCCCTGCAGCTGACTGTGAGGATTGCACATTGACATCACCATAAGAAAACGCTCGTGTCAGCTTATTGAGCGGGATTCATGGTTTTTTCATATTAGTTTTGAACTACTCACGCTATTGAGTTGTCCATGTTTGTGACTGTGACTCTCACGTCTTCAAGGGTTTTTTCCTGTGTCAATGCCAAAGAATTATGCCTCATTACTAATCTTTAAGCACAACTCATCTTTCTGTTATGTTTCAGGGCACAGGTTTTTTCAAGTGTATCGTAATACTCAACCGTCCACATGCACATGTGGTATTAAAAGTAACAATGCATTTTTGTACAGAAAAAGACTGAATTTTGTCCTTCGTGACTTGAATGTATAATGGAATTGCAGACCATTTCAGAGCCAGTATGAAAAGAAGGAATGATTACAGGGACTAATGACTTTTGTTATACAGTAATGTATATAAGGGCATGTGAGCATTGTTTTAAGACAGACTTGGAAACAATATGAACCTATCCTTTAATAAAAGCTTGATGGTCTTGATGAGGTTTGCTGGTCATGATTACCTTTTTAGAGTTCTCCTCCTGGAGAACAACCAGCTGTTCAGTCTTTTGATCCACCTCATCCTGCAGAGCATCTTTCTCTCTATCCAGGGCAGAGATAGACTTGTGAATAACAGCCACTTCCTCCTTGTGTTTGGAGTCCTGCTGACTCAGCGCCACTGTCAGAGAAACAAAAATCTAGCAAACAGCCGAGCAGCCACAGGAAAAAAAAAACAAAAAAAACACTGATACACCAACTGCAGCCGTCCACAAAATCTACCCAGATTCACCTATTCTCTCCTCCAGTTTCTCAATCTGCTCATGAGCAGCGTGCAGCTCATTCATCTTCACAGACAGCCTGTGTTGGGTATCAGACAGCGACTGCTCCATTTGCTCCTGTAGCAGCCTGTAGACACACACGGAAAATCCATCAGCCCTCTACAACACTAGCAACAAACCAATCCTTTTCAGCTCAGAACATGTGTTTAAAACAGCTTTTGGCAGCAGAATAATGCGGCTGTTCTTTTAAAAAAGTTCAGCAGTTTAAGTGGATACTGTAGATACACACATTACACCATTGTTGGCAGTCATGATATTCATTTTCCAAATTTCTATTTGACATTTTTTCAAAACAAACCTCAGAGCATTAGACTCGGCCCTCTGCTGGGCGACCTCCTCTGCGTTCTGGATCAGAGCAGCAGACCGAACCTTCAGCTCCTCCTCCACAGCCTCCCTGCTCTCCTTCAGCAGACACACCTGCGACCGCAGGTCCAGTCTCTCCCGCTCCAACTACACAACATGGCAGGTAAAGCTACATCAATGATCACTACATAATCCTTCAGACGTTATGAACATTTGTTATGTGTAAAATGTTTGAATAGATTTATTTACATATCCAGCAGGCTTACACTCTTAACAGCATTCTCCAGGTCAAGAGTCCTCCTCTCCTCTCCCTGTCTGTCTGTGAGAGCAGAAGTCTGGGCAACCTAAAAAAAGTTTGAATATTTGTGCATGTTATATACTTTGTGGCTGTATGTGCGGTGTCTGATATTCTGAAAATGAAAAAGACTTGTCTGTTTCTGGTCATGTACTGTAAACAAGGAGGACAGGCATTACTGTGGGACTAACCTTTAATCTCTCCATCAGTGTGTCTCTTTCAGTGCTGATCTGCTGGATTTTGATTTCTGCCTCCTTCAGTTTCAAGAGGTCAGCTGACAAATCTGAGCTACGGGCCAACTTCAGGTCCTCTTGAGCCTAAGTGGAGGAAACACGATTAAATAAATAAATCCTCACATACATCTTTCCACCTATGCTTTGAAAACCCACTTGTTTAAACAGCGTTCTGAAATGGTCTCTCTCAGCGCTGAGGGTTTTCACATTCTCCTGGATGTCCTCCATGTGCTTCTCAATGTCCAGCAGGGCAGCCTTCAGCTCATCTCTTTCTTTTATTAAACGGAGCCGCTCTGTCTCTTTAACACCCCCCTGAAAATTTGAGGCCATTGCATCATTTTCGCATCACTTTTATGAGGATGACTTTGAAATGTTACTAAGGTAGTAACCATCTTTTTTGTTTTTAATGGCGGTCTCTTACCCTCATTGATTTGGACAAAGGGCTCCTGCCCCGGCCTGGACTATGACTGGGGCTTAAATCCAGACCACCAGCCCCTTTGCCTCTTTTGTATTGCTCAGCCTGCTGGCGATAGTAATCCCTCTCCTCCTCTAGACTCTTGACAAATGCATCCAGCCGCGATGGGGAGGGCTCCCTTCTACAAACACCATATTTAGCCCGCATGGTCTCCAACTCCAGTACCAGGTCTCTGTCTAGGAAACAGAAACAAGTCAGTAATACATTAATGTCTACAATGTAAAGCTGTTGTTAGAGCAGGTCTCAACCAAACTGCTGCTTACCAGCTGCCACCGTTTTCTCCATTTTGTCCTGCAGCCTGATTTTCTCATCCTCCAGGAAATTCACCAGTCCCTCCATTTTCTCATTTTGCTCTTTGAGCTCCACCAGCTGGTCTCTAAGACGGTCTTTTTCAAAGTCACCTTCAGACTGCTCCTGAATTCAATCATATCCAACAGATTATGTAGTGATACAACATCAGATTTATTTTTGGCGAGGTACAGCAGTTAGTGTCCACTGGAGAATGTCAATTATATACAAAAATGCACTTGTATTCCAAAGAAATATAAGAACAGAGTGTTCACTGTGCATACCCTTCTTAGTTTGCTGATAATATCCTCCAAGTCTTCGATGATTTTCTGTTGCCTTTGAATTTCTTTCTGTTGAGAGAGAAAAAGATTCCAGGTTTGTTTTCACTGCACTAAAGCACACTTTGTTATCCAGTACACCATCTGTAAATGTGAAACATTTTCACTGCATGCATTTCTTCCTGTTTTCTTATAGTCTCACTTTAGTTTCTTGCAGTTCCATGTCAGCAGTTTCCAATACGCGATCCTTGTCCATCTCAAGCCGCTTGGCGAGATCGTCTATGTGCGTCAGCTCTTCACACAGTTCCAGGTTCTTTAAAGAAAGATTGGCCACTTCAGTGGAGGCGTCCTTCTTCTTCTGCTGCAGTCCCTCTACCTTCTGCTCCAGCATCCTGTTAGTCTCCTGCAGGTACTCAATCTGTGTAACAAAAAGCAGCAGCTAGCTCTGTTGAAGGATCTCTAAGCACCCCATGTTGCAGAAATATTCTATATGTATTCATACATCATATGCTTGCCTGAAGGTTAAGATGGGCAATCAGTTTCTCATTGCTGATGTTCTGAGCCTCGAGGGAAATTACATCATGAGGCCGTCCTCCCTGCAGAGCATGATTCAGACGCTCAATCTCTTTGTCTCTCTCCAGCACCTAAAAGAAACAACATCTTGTCAATTATACAACATTTCACGTGTCATAATGTGAGATGCATCTAGTTAATTTATTTCTTACCTGCGTGTTTAAGTGTTTTATACATTCTTGAGCATTCTCAAGGTCTAAATTGACCTTTATGACGTCTTCCTGTAGGTCCTGAATTCTAAAAATAAAAATCACAGTGAGTCAAACAGTTGCTGAAGCAAGAACGCAACTGCAAGCATCTACGATCAACACATCAATCAAGATATTACAGTCTCTCTCAATAATACAGTTCAGCTGTCGCAAAGGAAAACAAACCTTCCATCTGTCAGCTGGAGTAGGTCTGCTACATACGGATCATCGGGTTGGGACACAGGATAAGCTGATGTAGAGGAGGGAGGTATGAGCTCATCAATCTGCATTCTCTGACGTCTGAAAGGGATGCTGCGCTTCTTTCCACCTGCCAGAGTGTGGGAGAGAAGACAGGAGGACTCTTCAGTTATAATTAGCATTTGTATATGGTTCAGTTGAAAATTGTACCAAAGCCTACTAAAATCACTTTCAACATGTTGTCACAGAGCTTAAGTCAGAGCCATGGCGTTACCTGGAGTTTGCACCACAGCTTGCATGTTCTTCTCCTGCAGCTGTTGGATGTGCTCAGCTTTAGCCTTGCTATCCTTCTCCAGGCAGCGAACTTTGTGCACATACTGATTATTTAAAATTTTCAAGTCAGTTGTCTCGTGGTCCAGTTTTCTGATGCGGGTCTTGAGCTCTGAAACAAGACGATTGGGTTATCAAACCAGTTTTTGGCGAATGGGGGTCAAGAATGTGTGAAACGGTTTCACATCGCACCGAGGAGGAGCTCTGCCTGATAATCACAGTTTACCTCTGGTGACACGGTCCTTCTCTTCCTTCAGTTTGAGAAGTTCTTGGTGCAGCTCATTGTTCTCCCTGACAGTTCGAGCATTCTCTGCCCTGTAGGGCTCCAGAAGAGCATCAAAGTTCCGACTTTCTTTCTCAGTTTTCCCTGCCGACAGTTTGGCATTGCGCAGGCTTTCAGTTGTGTGGACCAGGTCACTGTAACACAGGGGAAGATGTGACTGAACTACATCACATCACCTGTAATTGACTGGCTGACAGGGAAGGATGTAGGAGAGCAGGTGCAGAGGAGATAAAGGTTTCACCTGAATAATCTCTCCACTAATGGCAGAGACTCTATTCCCAGTGGTTGTCGGTAGCCCAGCTGATCCAGACGCTTCCTCAGATTCAAGAATTTCCTCTCTGCGGTGTTGTTCATGGCTGTGATGTGGCTGTGAAGCTGCCATAACACAACAAAGCAACGGTTACATTAGATACTAACAGTGTGAAATATTGTTAAGACCTGTGCTTGATTAAGAGGGCATCGAGCAATTGCTAACTATCTGTTAGGCTTGCTAACCTACAGTTAGCTAGGTACTTAATATTGGCTAACGTTACGTAGCTAGCTTACACGCTAATAAGCCAATATTAGCATGATGTATGGCTAACTCATGAGCTAGCATTAACCGTCAACTTACCTGCTTTTGACAGACAAAGCTAGTTAGTCAGCACCGTTTGGCAACCACTAACCAGTTAGCTAGCTAGCGTTTAAATCTCATGGAGTTTGCCATAACTTACCTTGTCTGGAGAGACACTGCTTTCCTGACAGCTAACGTTAGCCCGACTAACGTCAACTTGGTTTTACATGACCGACATCAATGTCTCGTTTGGATGACTTGCACTAGATTCCTTGAGGCATTATATTTTGCATTCCGTTTAAGCTGGGTAATCAATTACTGTTGCGTTAACATGTTTCCGCGGTAAAGGGGTTTGAAAAGAGCGCCGATGAGCTCCGGTTTGGATTCGTCACCATGGAAGTGAGACTCTGTGGAACATCTGGGGCGGGCGGCGTGTTTTGTGAGCCGGCGTAGTCCGTACATACGACGGAGGGCGGTGCAGGCACAGAAATTTGCATGGAAACAAATAGCCGATGTCATGTGCGTAACAATAAAATAAGCACACATATTCGATACGGCCCTGAATGGATCGGCAACTGCTAATTTATTATGTACATATGGCATAAAGAAATAACAAAAATATAACAAACAATAGTATTTAGGGCAGAGTTGTTGAATCTCAAAGGAACAGGCACGCATACAATACAGACATATCTGCACCACAGTCCAATGTACAAATCCCTTTCATTAAAATACACAGATACACAACAGAGGAAATGTTCATTGTCCATACAACAGGGTAGTTTGTGAGTAGCTAGTGTATCATCAGCCAGTGTGAGGCAGTAGTGAATTACTATTGAAACGGTGCATAGCAGCTACTAATGAGACTGAGCAATGCTGGAGAAGTATTCCAACATGTCCCCGATGGTAAACTCCATGGTGATTCCAGATCCGGGGTAGCATCTGCCGATCAGGTCTTCAAAGTGCTTGTACTGACGGATGAACTCATCTTGCATGGAGTGCCACACCACCTAGTGGAGAGAAACAGGAAGTGCAACAGTTCAGTAAGGAGATGAGGAAATGTACCACTGACGACCAGCTGAGCAGTTTCACCCCTAAACACTTTGAATCTCTCACCTGTAGCAGACTTTCTTCTTCACACAGATGTTTGTCCACCTTCTTGTAAAGGTTGTCCAGTCCCTTTTTCACCTCTTTGCCAGGATACTCTTTGATAACTTTACGCAGCTCTTGTTTGTTAAAGGCCAGCTGGTAGCTCACCTCCTCCTCACGTACACCCTGGGCTACACGTGCCTCAACTCCTTCAAAGAAATGCTGCAGGAGAGAGATAACAGTTTACCTATGACACATATCCTGCACATCCCGTACATCGCTGCACATGTAGAGGTAACTCTAAAAGATACTTCATCTTACATTGAGTTTTTCTAGAGGCTGGCCCAGAGAGTTGATTACATAGGACTGAAGATGGTCTGTGTATTTGTGCTTGGCCTCTCGCCTCTCTGCGTCCAGGCAGGAGATCTTTAGACGTGACAGTGTGGAAAAGATGTGGTGGAAATTCTCCATCATGACAACGTCCCGTGGCGTCTTCTGGCTTTCATTGGCTACCTTCTCCACTAAAAAACAAAATATTTAGAAATCTGGGCATCACACAAATACCACATAATCAAATGTCAACGCGTAGGTGCTTTAGGTTGGCCACTGGACTCACCGTTCATGAAGACAGCTCTAATGAGTTTGACATAAGCTTTATCCAGGTCCCCTCTGCGCTCTGCATTACGGAAGATTGTTTCAGCAAGCTCAGCAAACTCCTCAAACCCAGTCACAAAAAGCAGAATACCGACTTTGCTCTTCTTAGAAATCTTCACTTCCTCCATTTGTCTGATCTGACCAGACTGTGAAAAAAAGATTGTATTAAATTCAAGGCCTTCACTGTACTTTAATATAGGAGCTTCATCACAAAACAATGAAAAGCACCAACGAAAATTTCCCTTTTAAAGAGTTCTCCTCATCATTTTGACTCTACTCACAATGCATTTGTCAAAGTTCCTCTTGACAGTGACCAGCACGTTTCCCAAAGTCGTGCTGAGGTAAGAGGCCGGGTCGACGTTCTCAGCTGTCCACACATGGTGACTCATCTTCACCAGCATGTAGAGAGAGTTGAAGCTGTCGATCTTGTCGCCCAGAGCGATGAGACTGTTGAGCTCAGTCTCGATGCTCTGGAAGATTTTATTCATCATCAGCCGCACCATGTCTTTCCTAGAGTCATGAAGAGAGAGAATGAGAGAGAAAACTGAAAAGGAAAAGTAACGCAGTGACAAGTGAAACAAGGAAACGGGAGTGATTCATAGAAACATGAATGTCTCTGGCAGTGGAGATGGGTTATATTTGCAGTATTGACGTGCGACTACTGACTCTGATGACAAGGAGTGTCTGTGTTCAGCCTGGGGAGGACTTCTTGACAACGTGCCTCCATCTGATTCCTCCATTTCGGGCTGACAAGAGAAGAGACATAAACATGACAAATCCAAGCAAATCTGCTGACACATACGAGACTGATGCTGTGACTGAAAACATGCTTTCAGGCAAGAAAATGCTCCAATCTCAGATGAAACCACACGAGTGCAGTGACTAACGGAAAGTGAAGTAACGCTATTCTTTCCGATCAGAGACGTTCTGATACCTTGGCCCAATATTGAGCAGTGTGTTAAAAAATAAAAAGTAATATACTGCTGTATACTACTAACCCTGTATGGATGCGACATGATTGCTATCACTGTTGTATGGCTCAGGTTAAACATGGACAAATGCATACAGAGAATAAATGCCACACAACTTTCTTTTACTGTTTAGTTTAACAGTCAAATATGCAAAAGAAAACAAATAAATAAATGTCAGAATAAATAACAATTCTCTTAAAAACTGTTACAGTGCAGTCACAAAATTGTAAAATGCAAGACAATAAAACTTTTTCATAGTACAGTAACAGTATACTACTAAAGTCTTGCATACTGTGCACATTGCTGTTTTATTGGTGGGATGTTTGTGTGTAAAATACTGACAAATTGCTGACATTAAGCTACCTCTGGCTAACATTACACTACATACTCTAACAGTGGTTGCCAGTGGCACAGCACAGCATCCTGTGCAGGTTTATTGTTTTAACTGATAGCTAAGGACTAATTTCCAGGGAAATAAATCGTGGATTTATCTGGGTGAAGCTACTTTAAAAATTTTTTGACACCTGGCTTGGTGTGTGTATGGGATGCTTCTGGGAAGCAGCAGGGTCCCGTTTTGCTGCTAATAAATTCTGTGAAATCGGATCAATGCATAGACTCACATCCTCACCAATACAGATCGAGAATTTGAATGGCATTTCTGATACTGGTATTGGTATTGGAACGACCCTTCTTTGGATCGTAGCCATTTCCAACATCTGATCACAGACTTACCTGAGCAAGAGGGGGTGTAACTGTCGGGTGCTGCTGCAGCTTGAAGAACTTGCTGATGAAGTCTTGTTCGGCAAGACACAGAGGCTCCAGCTCACTGAGGACCTGCTCAAATATCTGCAAAAAGAGATGCCCTCTATTTAGTCTCTCAGTACAGAGCAACATGTGCACACACAGCTTTATTTCCATTTCTCATTTATTGCTCTGGTTAAATCTTTGCATCTCCGGCAGTGTCACCTTGTCAAACTTGGTCCTGTCGGCCACGTCCAGGTCGGAGGCGGACATGTTGCCCATGTCCAGCAGGGAGGAAGACTGGGAACGCCGGCTGTTGGAGCCCTGCACTGTCAGCTTGTTCAGGCTTGAAGTGGAGCCTGTAAGCTTCCCAGAGCTGCCATGAAGGCCTAACACAGCATGACAAATACAACAGGATTCAAGGTCATGTGCTAAGTGAGAATGAATCCAAGTCACACTACAGACGTATGTGAGTCAACTATGACACTATTCAAAAAAATTGCAGTAAAATCAGGAAAAATAGCACAGATATCAATGGTTA
Organism: Chelmon rostratus; assembly: GCF_017976325.1. NCBI lineage: Eukaryota > Metazoa > Chordata > Actinopteri > Chaetodontiformes > Chaetodontidae > Chelmon > Chelmon rostratus. Next base: position 24,811,030 of record NC_055661.1, read on the forward strand.
GCTTTTTTTAGGCATTCATCATAGAATATGTCATGATGCATTCAGCTGTATTGTGAAGACAAACCAACCAGGAACATGGCGAGGAAACGGTTGGCAGAGCTTAAGGGTGTATGTATCAGGGTAGCGAAGGGCTTTGAGCAAAGGATTCCTTTTAGTGCAGCTATGTAAGGCACAGTAAGAAGCAGAGTGGGTAATTGATAGTGCAATGGCTCTATCCAAATGTCATACTTACTTTCTGTTTCCTGTTTGAGTGCACTCTCTTTCCGCGGAAGCGTGGCTGCAGCCAGTTAAAAAGGCAGGCATCAGAGACAGAGACAGGTTAGGCTTTAAACATGCAGCATGAGAGGGGTGAGGCTAGATGTTAGACGTACGAAGTTACATATATGCTGACGTGCACTGCGGTGGGTATGCTTGTAGCTCGGACAAACTTCCGGAAAACAAATTGCTTTCTTATTTTGTTTGTTTTCAGCAGGAAAAGCTAATACAGAATGCAGAAAGCAGAGTTCTATAATTCTGCCAAAACCAAAGCTCAACCAAGACTCCTATTAAGATTTTAAATATTTAAAGAGTAAAGAGTTGAACATGTAAGGTCCTTGTAAGAGAAAAACAGATATCGTCAGAAGGTAGAACAAGAGGCAGCACTTTGGAAGCACATATTAGTTGGTAACAGATGTGATGCGGAAAAGGCTGTAAAAGAACAAGGCCTTCTTTCCTTATTTATACATGAATATTCCACTAATTTCTGTGTGATGGTACAAAACAAATACTCAACAAAATCAACTAGAGATGCAGTGAAACTCTCACTGCCTTTGAGTGAACTGCATGTGTCAAAAAAGGGAGAGAGAGACACAAAGAGATGCTACTAAAAAAAAAACCTAATCACACATAATAACATGAACTGCAGAAGACAAACCGGCTTCTTGTCTATGTTTTAACAGGTTTGTGAATCAGAGCTCTTACCAAACTTGCCCTTGGCCTCCTTGGTGGTACCCGCCATCTTTATCTTGGCTACCTCAAAGAAGTCTTTAATTTCTCGTTCATATAATCTGCTCATATAATCAACATATGTCTGGAAAAGGGAGATGACGTAGATGTTTAGGTTCAAAACAACACATAACTTGTGAATAATTCAACATTTTGAAAAAAAAAAACTACACCTGTTTGCATTCTTGATAAGAGTTAAATGAGAAGATCGATACCGTTTGCATGTGTCCGCTGAATATGAAGCTACAGTCACTAAGAAGTTTGTATAGCTTAGCATAAAGATTGGATACAGTGAAATGGCTCGCCTTGCTTCTGTCCACCTGAGCTAAGTGCTGACCTTTAACGGACAGATATGAGTGGTACTAGTCTTCTCATGACACTCAGGGCAAGAACGTGAATAAATGTAATTTTCAATATTCCTGCAAGTATTTCGTAATAGCACTAACCCTGGACAGGCCCTCGTACTTCTCCCTGTGGGTGTTCTTCAGCCACTCCATGAGCTTGGCGTAGCGCAGCAGGTCCCTGTGGAGGGGGTTGTGTTTGGGCAGGGTCAGCTCAGCTGTGTGCTGCGACAGGGTGGAGCTCTGGTCGTGGCCCTGAATGACAGAGTGAGGGGTGAAAATTAGTTATCTATTCAATAAAAGAGTTAGTACAGACACACCTAATACTAAGTCCCATTCCATCTTTCTGTACGCACACAAACACACAATAAGTTTCCTCAAATCACCACGATACCAGACGTTTTCATGGTAAATAACACATTGCTCAAAATTCCACCACTTCTTCAGCTCGACTTATTGACAAACTAATTGAAAAGCACAACTCTTACTGCCATACTGTTGTTCTCCTCACTTCCCCTCATTGTTACCTTGTTTAGAACCTATTGCTTGTAGATACAAGACATGCACGCAGAGCAGACAGGCACAGGATTTTGTGATGACGCCTTTTGCAATAAAGCAAAGTTAGCACCCAAACCCAAAAGAGCCCTTAGCTCAGAGCAGACAGTTGGTGAAGGAGGAGAAAGCTGAGCGGTGCCGCTTCAGCTTTTGAGATCGAATGAGAGATGTGAGGAGTTAGAAACATATCCCATGCAATAAATAACAGGCGATGGTAGGCCTAAGGTCTCTGATGTAATGACATGTAAGTTGGAGTGAGAGGTCAAACGTTAGCAAAGGGAGCAAGTGGGGATTGCTGTGAGGGTACTCACTGGAAGCGACAGACAGGAGGACCTATAGAACTGAGGGATGGTCATTTTGAAGTGACTGAAGTGGTTGAACTGACACAGAGACACAGAGCAAAGTGGGATGATTCAAAGTGAGCGACACAGAGAGTCAGGAAAAGGAGGGAAACAACTAGAAGGAAACAACACTACGAAGCTCAGGAAGAGAGTCCAGGCTACACAGGAAGTCCATGAGGGGGGAGGGGGTAAGAGCCTGAAAAAGAGGAGGAGAGAGTGCAACCCTCCCCGGCAGTAGACCCATAATGGCAAGGTGTGAGGATAAGACCTCACATACGTAAGTTAACTAAATGTACTTATAGTATCAAAAGTGATAGTTCTCATCTGCAGTACAATGTCCGACATATTATTACATACACCATTATTATAAACTAACGCAACAACGTGTCAGCAGCATTTCACTGTTGTCCCTGGATGAGTTAGTTTTATCTATGTTATATACAGTTTGTAGTTTAGTCCTGCAGTTCCCAACATAGGGGCCGAATCCCCTCCAACGGGTCACCAGGTAAAACTTTCTTACTTAGTTCCCACCACAGTTTATAGATGTTTTAGTAGATATTTTAATGCACTAAGGACCAATGTGACCATTTGTCTGTAAATCAGTAAGATACAGCCTTGCAGGATGTTCTTATGCAACCTACAATATAACAACAACTTATGCTTAGTCCACATGTACACACATATTTGTCAAAACGTTGATTTTTCTGTGCGTTTTGGCCTTTTGTCCCCACACAGACGCAGTTTTAGGTCACTGAAAACGGTTTACATGAGGTGATTTTGCACAAAGTGCTAGTTCTAACCTTGCTAACAGCACTTTTTACAAATTTTACATAAATGTAGAGTCACTCTTTCGCTTTTATTGAGGAACAGAGGTGTCAGAATGCACAACAGTGGTCACTGTTACATAATCAAATACTCCCGCGACACAGACCCCGCCACCGATGTCGAAAGCTTTGGACGAGACCTGGTTTTGAAATTACGAATCCTACTATGGCAAATGCATGACCCACCTTCGCCATAGTAGGATTTGTAATATAGGTTAGACCTCTAGTAGCCTACAGTAAATAGATTTTATTCAGGCTTCTCATTGGCCATCATGGCTTCAGGGCTCGGGTTATATCTCCACCTGTTCGTGTAGCAAGATTCTTTTCGAGAACCAAGGAGGAAAACCCCCTTTTCAGAAATACCCGTGTACGTGTGGACTAGGACTTAGAAAACTGAGTAATGCTGTACCAAATGCTTTCAAACTTGTTATACTCCTTGTAATAATGTTGTGCCTGTTACCTGGTGAACAAACACATTGTTGAGGTGATTGGTGAGGCGGCGAGCGAAGGTGTCTCTCAGCTCAGCAAACAGCAGCTGTTGCTGTGTCACAGCCATCAGCTTGTCGTGGCCTACGGGAGGAAGACGGCGACACTTTGATTTGATTACTAATTTCAAAAAGGCATTTACAGGATGGAAAAGTGCATCAGCATTTAAAAGCAATCAGAATACACATCAATTGTTTAAATCTACATCAAGGATAACTTGCAACTTTGTTTCCAACATTTCTTTACTTTCTTCTGAGCGTCAATCCAAACCACAGTGAGAAACAACTGATTTAGTTGATCAGCAAGTACATGTGTAAACTAACCTGGTCGAAGAGCCACGTTCATGCACTGCAGAAGCGCCTCAGAGGCATTGATGCAGGCCTCAATACCTTTAGGGGAGCTCAGGTCGCCTTCCTGCAAGGCTCTGATGTGTCCCTTTGACAAGTCCATGTAGTTCTACATGATGACAGACAGGCGTTTACAAAGTTAAATGTTAACATTTAGAAGTTATTCAATATATTCCTTCATCACAAAATACATATGGCCATGGTTGCACATTCAAATGTTAACTTTATGTTTTTCAATTTTTTTATGCCAATAAACTATACTGTTAGGTTCAACTAATGAAGCCTCTGGTTTCTTCAGGCTTTAGTTATTATCAGGATACTCTTACTGGCAGCATTAGCAAATTGTATATTGTGACAAATATCGATACAGATCAACATGGAAAAAAATATTGTAATCAATTTTTTGCCATATCCCCCAGTCCTACATTTATGCACAACAGAATATTTTTAAGCAAATACTTTTGGAACAAAAAGACCCCTGCTAACCACCTTAAAATCAGCTCAGACCTTCAGTGTGCTACTTAATTAATTCATCACAGAATTCAAATGTTGTCCTCACCACTAAGAACTGGATCTCATCCAGCAGTTTGCCGTTGTTGGTGTTGCTGATCTGGATGAGGCGGTTGCTCTGTGAGATCTGGTCCATCTGCTCCTTGACACTCTGGAGCATCTCCTCATAGCTGCTCAGCTTTCCCTCGATGGTGTCCACCTCACCCAGCGCCTCATCCAGCAGCTGCATCAGGATGTTGACCTGCTTCTCTGAAGCCATGATGGACTGGATATTGGCCTTAAATTAGGAAATGCAGAGGGTATTAATATACTGCAATGTTTTTTTGTGTTAATATTTTTGTCCAAACTCACAGGCAAAAACATGTTTGCTCCACTCACCCCATCTAGAACCTGCAGCTCTCGGGAGAGCTGCTCTGCGAAAGCCTCAGCATTGGAGATGGCGTACTCACACATCTCCATCATGCTCTCGATGTCCTGTTCTTCACGGGTGCTCAGCTCCTGGTAGTCGTCCAGGGCGTCCTCGTCGCCCCCGGCAACACTCTGACTCTCACCACTCGGCACCGACTCTAGTCCCAAAAACAAGAGATGGACATGCGCGTTGAAGACATGAGCACAAAGTTTAAGACACATTCTGGTATCTTCCACCACATCAGGTTTTATACATCTCTTGTAAGAACAACTACAGACAAAAATACATTCGGTAATAGAGAACAGCAGTTAAAACACATCTGAAACAGATTATAAATTGTACTCATTTACCACCAGTTACTCATTCTCTACCAGTGATGTAAAAAGTATACCTACAATCTGAAATAGCTATTATCAGCTACTTGTACTTCTCTATATTTGTTCTGGTTGATCTGTAAATCAAATTAAAGTACAACGACTGCACTTTACTCTGCTTTGGTACAATAACAAACAACATAGGCTACAACTTACTGCAAAAATAGATGCAGAGTACTTTAATGAACACGTAAGTAAATAGTCCTATGAATTAAGGTGGAATGGACAAGTAAAAAAAAGCTAAACGTGGGGTAAAAACATGACCTAAATGTGTGTTATGATGAAAAAAATGAATCATGCCCATCCGAATTTAGTGTCACATAATTCAAACAGCAGGGGCTTAAAGGAGGTGAGAGTCTCTAATGAGAATGGTAGTTTGAGGTCATGAGATAACAATGGAGAGGAGTGAGGAGGGGGGGAAGTTAAGTCCTACCAACCTTCCGCTTTAGGAAGTTCTGGCCAGAGAAAGTTTAAGAGAGAAAAGTGAGAATAAAGAAGAATTTAACACAGAAAGCCATACCACAAACCAAGATACAAAGAGGAGGCTGAATACTTTTTTAAATGTGCTACTGATAAACAAAATAAACCAAAATTCCAGCAGAGGTTCTCACTTCTGGACTAAATTGGATTACCTCAAATATAACCAATACACACTACGGTCAACACATATTGGTTTAAGAGAAAGAGACAGGCCTTTAAATCAATATAATCAAATCATGAAAAGAGGCATGCGCTCACAGAGGTGGCTACAGTGAGAATAGAGCGTTTCCACACCTTCCAGCAGCTGAGAACTGACATTCACAAACTCCACCTTCTTCCTCAGGTATCGCTGGTTCAGCTTCCAAATGCAGGAGATGAAGGAGTTTTTTTCAGCTGTGCTGCTGGCCAGCCATCGGTACACCTTCTCAAAGTGAAGGTCAAATTCAGGATTCTCCTAAATGATAAGAGTAAAAGAGAGAATATGAGCCCTGAATGAGGGAGAGGGCGGACATTTATTACAACTCTGGTAGCTTATGGATGAAAAAATAAAAGACACATTAGTTATCTGACCTTGCTTGCATCTTTGGCATCTACTTCTGTCAGATCTCGGAGCTCCCAGGTCTGTTGCCGCTTGTAAAAGTCCCCCTTGTCAGATTTCTTCACTTTCACCACTTTAACCTGCACAGGCCTCTCCGTAGTAACTGAAAAACACATTATTCCAGACAAACGTTTACTTTATCATTAACATTTATCTACAGCTGTGTCTGTGGCCATTATGCACTTACCTGTGGCGCACAAGAAGCAGTTCTTCTTTTTCTTTCCTGCCTTGCAGACATTCACGATGCCAAGGAGGCGCTCATCGTTGGGTGTGAAGATGTCCCTCTGGAGAGCATGCTTGATGGCTGTCATGGTGGATGCTGTCACACAGAACATAGCAAGATACTTATTATTATGACCACAAGGGACACACATCCATTACACATGCATAAATACAAGGCACCAGGTTTGATTTACACAGCAACTAGCCTCAAAAGCATTTTCTTTCTCAGGCACCAAAGCCATTTAAAGTCATTTCAGTAAGTTAAGCTCATATCAACCGAAAATTGACTTAATTACAAGCACATACGCTACAACCATTGATCTCTGGTTTGTGATTCTGTTCATTTCAAGTTAGGACATATTTAGCGTTTTATGTCTTTTAGCAATTCAAACAGTTTACTAGCTAGCTAACAGCATCAGAGGCAGTTGACGTTAACGCCACACAAGAATGTGTTAAAGCGCATTTTTAAAGACAGATGCCGGTGTTGGCTTCTGCTGCACCGGACTAACAGTAATGAAGCACTCAGAGGCCCTTCCTAAAATAAATGGAGCTGCTGCCCTCTGTGTAACGTTCCTGCTAGCTTGAGCGAGCCCGCTACTGTTAGCATCCGCTATTTGCACGGAACACGCAAAGATTTTGACTACATCAGAAACATAATCAGCTAAATCACTATGGTTGTTTTTTAATTCAAAAGGCACCCTAACCGTGTTTTAACAGAGGTATATAACATAAGTAGCTACTACCTTGTTTTGTCAGCCCACCAGTCCTTCACAAAGCACCGCCCTCTCACTTCCTGGTTCATAGACGCAGCTGTCATGTGACAGCGACAGTGTCAACATCCACATCCACCCTGATCCACCTGCAGAGGCAGCTCAGTGCTGCTGCATCCAGTTTCCTCACATCTCTTCATCGTGGAAAAAAATATATATAATTATTCACATTAAATAAAATACATGGCTTTTTATCTGATCTTGAGGCTGTACCTTGAGGAGTGTCCTTGTGTCAGAATAGTTTATTTATTTTTATTATTATTGTCACAGAAAAAAGTATTTACTTTGTACACATTATTTGTTTTTAACAGCCAATCTGTGGCCACGTAGTATTCTAGCATCAATATTCCTCATATTATATTTATTCAAAAAGATCTAAATGAAATATTATATCTAAAATATAATAACAATTATGATGGTCATTATTATTTATTTACATAGCACCTTTCATACATACAATTGCAGCACAAAATGCTTTACAACAAAGAAATTTCATGCACTATGAGAATGTAAAACAAGATGGAGAATAAAATTCTCTTGATAATAATAGTAAAAATAAGAAAAAATAAGAATGAGAATAGAACAGAGGAAAAGAGGAAAAGCGAGAATGCACAATACAAAGTGGAAATAAAGCCCACTGAAAAGCAATATTAAAATAAAGCTAAAACAGAAGTGTAAAATAAAGGATGTGGTGTCATTGATTGTCTTGCTCATGTGTTTTACTGAGGGACAATTTGAGGAATTTCTTCTGAGTCAAAAGCACAAGTAGAAAAAGAAATACAGGTTAGCTTTAGGCCTCAAATTATGACTTGAAAATTTTCACACATTTATCAGAATGAGCTGACCCCCACCCAAACAATCAATTCATAACCAGCAGAATTAGAAATGGACCATAATACAGGACAAGCTGGGTGTGACAAAGAAGGTTAATATGATACACAAACCAGCAAGCAATATGCAATCAATACAAAAACTAATTTCTCAAAGAATCACCAGCAGAGTTTACAGTGTTATTATATATGTCATAAGTTGTAGGTATATTGTGCAAATGTTGCAGGTGCCAAGGCCATAAGATTCTTACAAGATGATAACATTTTCAAATTTTACTGATAAGATATTGATTTAATATAAGCATTCATTTACATGATTAAATAACATATAAAAATAAATAAATGGATATTGGACATGGACTTTTGGATGAATTAAATATTGATAAAAAAAAATAGAATTTCTCATTATTTGAAATGGAGTTGTCTCTTGACAGCTTTTTAAATTTTCAGCCTCTAAGGAGCCATTTGAAATTTGTCTGCTCATGCCATGTTGCATATAGCGTGTTCTCCTTGAGACACCAGGTGGCGTTGTTAATCCGCATATTACGTGCACGTGTGTTGTGTTCTTACACTTAATTCATGTTTGTCAGTATTTTCGCAGTGCTGTGGTTGATTTGTGTATTTTGAAACAATAAAAGTGGCACACCATATAGCAAGACTCCACAGAGGCCGGTGAGGCTGAATGTCAACACAGTGAGTCAGACTTGATGGAAAAGAAAGTCACATATTAACAAGGGATCTGCAGACAATGCCTTGAGGTGCACTGTCCGTGTTGAAGTTATTGTGCAGAGACAACACTGGATTTCCCAGCTGGTGAATGTGACATGTGCTGTCAGCCACAGTTAAATTCATGGTTTATTGCTGCCCGTGACGTAAAGCCTCCAAACATGGCACTACATTGGAAATATTTCAAAACACGTTCAAAATATATGATCTCCATTTTCAACATAAACAGTGTCTCATGCGTCCAGGTTACAGCAGCAATAATATCATGAAATCATCTTTGGAGAATTAAAATCACAGGTATTATTCATATAAAGAACATAGCATCACTGTGGGGTGTGTACACTCATATTGCAGGTCTCTGTGGTGTTTTAGAGCACGCTGCTGTCATGTTCATGCTTGTGTCGACATGAGCGTCCCTCTACATTACTGTAGTTCCTCCAGTAGTGACAAAAAATGTACATTTTATGATTATAGCTCATATGTATTGAGCCTTGTCCTCCTACAATCTAATATGACAATCGCTTTAATATGGAAGGAACAACAATATTGGAGTTTACAGTCAGTCCAGTCCGTCCAGGTCTTTTTGAATGGCCATTTAAATAGATTAAAATAGATGTTTATGGGCCTTTAAAATGCATATGGATGGATATTTACTGCAGGATCAGTTTGAAAACTTTAAAAACTCCCATAACATGCTGCAGACAAGGTACAGAAAAATCTAATTTTATCACCAAGAGGCACAAAATGGGACTGACGTTTATTCCGTTACACGCACTTGTGTGAAATGTTACCGTTAAATAATCATATGAGCCTACACTTTGTGAAGGCACCTTTATGAAACACTTTTTTCTTCATGTTATTTAATTGAAAAATGATTCAATATTTCTTGCGTTTGGGCCATTATGTCTGCAAAAATAACAGTTTTTCATCCCAACATGTGTAATATACATCTAAATCCCATGCACACGTATTACAAAACAGACACACACGCACACACACCCATTATCTTTCCTCAACATTTCTGTTTTGCCACATATTATGCTTTCCTGTAGTCATGATTCACCCACTGTTTCTGCTATTCTGGCACTTACTGTCTATATATTTTGTGAATGTCAAAGGTCTGTAGGCAGGGCTGATGTTCCTACAACAGACGCAAAAACAAAGACTTCCAGTGTGCTAGACTGGAATAACTGCAGAAAACCTCTTTTGGGCAAAGTGTGGATGAACCGTTAAGACAGTTCAGACAGGTGGACGCTGCAGGTGGGAGGTGTCCCCACTAAATGAACTTCTGGTGTCAGTAGGGCATGGCGCCGACGAGGGAGCCCCAGTGACATGCACGGCGGATGACACGCAGATGTGACTAAAGAACAAAGGGGCTTTTCACGCTGCGTCAGGGGGAAGGTGATTACATCTGTGTAATCTACATTTGACATTCACACTGCTGATTAAAGGCTGATAGCATTTTCTACGTCTGTTTGGAATCAGTAACGTTTGAGTTGCTATCTGGATGGCATTTAGCGCAGGCCTTTAATCACTTGAAGACGGCATCACCTGTGTTGTTTTAGATCCATATTTGTTGAATTGTCATCACGACAAAAATAAACACAGAACACATCTGCATGTGCACATTATGAGATACAACCGTAACTTAGAATGACTTGCTGCTGAGGTCATATCTTTTTCAATCTGGAGCCTTTTTGACTTTAAACTGAAATAAACACATTTTGGCTCAAGTGCCCTTCTGCCACTGTTATGGCACTTTCTCTTCACTCCCATCGTGAAGAATGTGGTTTTCACAGTTTAATCCTGGAAGAAGCACATAGCGTGACACCCGACTGCATCAGTACGAACACCGTGCAGGAGCAGCACAGTGTTGGGCATCTATATGAAAACTGTGGCCTCACTTTGGTGACCCCATCCCGAGGTGAGGTCTTCGCTCATCGCTGCTAAATTACACATAGAGAAGAACACGGCGGCCTTCCAAACTGAAGTAAGCATGAGAGCTGCTATTACATGAGCAACGCTCCGTGCAAAGCTCTTTGCTCGTTAGGAGGGTCGGTCATACGTGCGATTTTGTTTTAAAGTAATCATGTAATTTAAAAGTGTGCGCAGGAGCGCTCTCCTGTTTGTTTGTGTGGGTTTAGGGTTAGGTGAGGGTTTGAGAGAGAGCATGCGTAAGAGCGATGAAATAAACAGAGAAGATTATTATGAATGAACGTGAAGGCGAAAATGATTTCAAAATGCTGAAGGCAAAGTAAAAAAGAAAGATGATCGATGAAGTAAATTAATGAATAAAATCAGATGTGAAAAAGAATAACTCAAAGAAGGCAACATTTGTGTCACTGCTCATGGATTCAGGTGGTGATTGGAGGAAACATAAGGGAGTCACATGTTCACAATCGCATTAAAATGTCACTATAAAAACTTTTTTGTTGTTTTGTTAGGTTTAGTGGATAGATGCACCACTGGAAGGTTGTGGTTGTGAGTGCAAACAGACTCGCAGTAGCTTTTATGTGAAGTGAATTGTTCACCCCCACAGGTTTTTTTTTTCTCTGAACTTCTGACTCCTGTTTTGTTAATTCTGTACAGCTCACATCTTTATGACCTTTATTATAGCGCACAATTATTAATCTGCACTGTACCTGTTAAGTAAACCAATAAATTTATTGATAAAGTATGTGATTTAAAACGATACAATTTCAAATTTTCAAAAGCCTTATCATCTTCAGTAACGCAGCATTAGCGTCAATTGACTTTTCACCATGGAAATGACTGTTTCAAGAGATTTGGAGGTTAAAATGTGAGTCTATGGTTTGAGTTTAAATTTGAGAGATTCAAAGTCATTAGCATTGTTTTTGGCATTAGCACTGTTTCTGCTGTGGTACATGAGGAGCATTGCCCTGTTTTTGTCATTGTGCTAGAAGGAATTTGGGCTGTTGTCGCCGTAGGTTTTTGAATTATGTTTGTTATAGGCAGAGCAGGAATTCTCCCTGTTCTCGCCGTAGGGTGAACGGTAGTTTTCACTACTTTGGCCAGAGCCCGAGTAGGAGTGGTCACCATAGGGAGGAACTCATCAGCTGTGATCAGCTGGCTGCTTAATTTCATACTTTCTGTACCAGTTACTGGTACAACTGAATCTCTCCTTCACCACCACACTTCTTCAATTCCTCATTGAAAACTGCATTGTAGTTACTGACAGACATCTGTGTCAACTGACCCTGGCAGACCTGCCATGGATACTGCTTTCCTCTGCTTCTTTGATGTTACACAGAGTATAAATGTTCATATTCTCTTCATGAAAACATGGCTTCACTTGGCGATCCACGAGCAGTCGTTGGAGACGCTGGAGTCACCTGAGGCCAAGTGTGAATGGTTGTTAAATCTCCTGGGAGGGGATGAAACGGCAGCACTGTATGTGGGGGATAAGCAGTGCCGTAGACCTCCTCTTCTGTTGAGTGATGGCTTCCATTATTCTTCCTTCAAACCGTCAGTCCTCCCTGTCCAAAATATGTATATTGTTCTCCTCAAAAGAATGTCCCTTATCCTTCTGGTGCAGGTAAACTGCTGAGTCTTGACTTGAGGAGTTGGCCCTCTTGTCCTGAGCCATATGTTTGTTTCATGGTTGTTAAGTTTCCAAGTCTGAGCATTCCTCACTGCATTTCACTGCATACACTAGACTGACTCTGTTGTGTTTGGGTGAGCGATCTTCTGTGTGGAACAGTCCCCTAGTAAGACAGAAGCTGTTCTACCTGAAAGCTCTGTCATAGTTAGTAATAATATTAAGTACAGAAGCCTTCTGGAGGAGAAGCGAAACGTTTTCAAGCTTCTGCTACCAAATCCTGACGCCCTTCATTCAACCCTCCTTGGAGAGCCATGGCTGGATTAAGAACTGGGCAAAATAGACCCAGACCCTCAAGGGAGCCTGAAAACTCCTGGTTCACAGTGTGGCAATTAGTTTGTGGCAATTAATGAACTGAAAATGTTTATAATACTCCATGCACCACTACTGCACATTATGAACTTCGATGGTAACACCAGGATTGCTGGAGCTTCTGTCTTGTACAGAGACCTTGTGAAAAACATCTGGTCTTCAGCCATGTATATCTTTGTAAATATTGTGGTGTTCTCATACTATAGAACATTTTACGAATTTGATGAAGCTACCACAAACTAGTCAGTTGGGGATATCATTGCTGCACCAATGCTCCCTTTATAGTTTAATCACACTATTGTTGCAGGGTATTTACAATATAGCTAGTTATTTTAAATGATAAGTTTACATACCTGGGTCAACTTAGAGCAGATGTTTTCCTGTCCATTAGGCTGCAACCAAAACAATTGTCTTTGGCACATCTGTTGTCAGCTTCCGTAAAAACTGAAGTGTAAAAAATGACAATTTACCATTCTGGGGCAGATTAACACAGAGTGTTTCCACTCTTTATGCGTAGCTAAACTAATCAGCAGCTGGCCTGCTGGCTTCATATTTAATGGGCAGATGCCAGAGTGATATCAATCCTCTCACTGAGCGTATTTCCCGAGATGATGAAGATTTTCATTAATGCAGGATGTATCATGTAGTCCATGGGTCTGAAACATGCTCTTCTATATAACTGGAGTCCAGCTAATTTGAGGGTGTCTGTGTGACGTGACTGTGACTCAGTGTATATCATTGATGATGGATCATGGTACAAATTCCATGAATTCATGCATTATATAATCATGAGCTCTGCACTGGTTATACATTACTTAAGTCTATGTTTTGTAATCCTATTATAAAGGGTTTTAACTGTTTTCTAATGCTGTTAATACTGTTCTAGAAAGTACTTCATTTGTGGACAATCCCAGAGGAAGAGTAAGAAATGTGACTGAAGTATAAACAGGGAAAACAAGAATTAGATGAAAGGATCTTTGTGAAACACTGTACATTCCACATTCATCGAATTGAGGGTAACAGAATTGCTTATTGCATGCTTACATTCATGCTTACAGGCGCCGCCTGAACGGGAAATTGTGAATGTGCTGGGACAGAATGTGACACGCAGTGATATGATAAAATATGATACTTAAATTGAAACATAATATGTCAAAATTGCAAAACAACTTAAGCCAAATTGGATTTTTGTTACTTGATGCAATCTGCATAAATAGTATGTTATGAGCAGATTCTAAAGTGAAAATGATCAGATTTATGACAAGGATCTCCTTTACATTTAGGTTCCTCAATAATTCAGCAAAGTTAATAATCCCTCATTACTGAGATGGAATATTAAACCCCACAATTCTGGTTCAGTTTGCAACCAAATGTGGGATGGTATTAACACAGAATATTCTGAAATAACCTCAAGAAAACATTTTCAAATGCATTTTTAGATTTATTAAACCATATTTGCATTAAATGTTTTGGAGTTATTTGAAATATTTGAGTTTGAGTGTTGTTGTGTTGAGCGAATTTTCATAAACTCAGAGTCACAGAATCACATTAGTCTTTGGCCAAGACAGCAACTTGCATTTCATGCACAAGATGGAAACAACATTATAAAATAAACTGTTTATGGCAGCTGCTTACAACTATTGTTTTTTTTTATGATTCCTACAATTTGGAAATACAATAAGCTCAGAGGCTTGTCATAGTTTATAAGGTTAACTAATGGTCTTGTAGGAGGATGTGACTTGTTAATAAGTTACTCTGCCTGCTCATTTTCCTCTTGTTTCCAATCATGAACATCAGTCAAAGGAGGCAGATAAAAGTCTTCTGTGTAAGCGATGGTGTGTTTTGATGGGTCTGATTCTGTGCTTCAATTCATGACTCTGGGCCCAGTGCTTAAAGCAAAAGTTTGACATTTTGAGGTATACACTTATTTCCCTTCTGATGGAGACTTCAATGAGAATTTTGATACACATCTGTCAGTTAGATATAAGATTAAGTTAGCTTAGCTTAGCATAGTGACTGGAAGCAGGGGGAAACAGCTAGCCTGGCAGTAAACCTCCCCTGTAAAATGCTCAAATATCATTTTTACACTTAAAAGTGTGATAAAACAACAACAATTAGCGCCATCAGGGATGCTCGTAGATTTTATTACCTTCGGACCAAGCCAGGCTTGCTGCTTTCTCCTGTTTCCAGTCTTTATGCTAAACCAAGCTAGCTGGCTGCTCACATTAGCTTCATATTTAGCCAGTGTAGGAGTGGTATTAACTTCTAATCGAACACTCTGGTAGACAGCTAATAAGTGTATTTCCAAAAATGCCGGATGACAGAAGTAAAATACAAAAGTATACCTATGTTATTATACTATATGGATTTAAAGATGTATGTAAAGAATGGTGTAAAATTCCTGAAAATTGTGAAGAAGCAACAAGCTAGTCTATGTGTAAATCTTAGAAATACTGGAGCAAATTGAGCCTCCAAGTCCTTGACGGGGGGTTAGAATTAGAGCACAATAAAGACTGTAATCTGTGTTTGTGCCTCAAGGTGTGACAGGGTGTGAATCACAGTCAGTAACCTTCCCTCGATACCTTTGGGCTTTCCCCTCAAACAAACCAATTAGAGCTGCAAATGCCAGTCAGCTCCGTAATGAAAGAAAACTCGTTAAAGATCACAACATTTCAGGACTTCTCCAGAGCTTCCAGGAGACAAGAAACACGCCAGGTGTAGTTTCTGAAGCAACAGTGGAGTTAACATTTCAGCTCAAGCAGGCCTTAAGAATTAATGCAAAAATCACCCATTGACCTCCAATGATTAAAGAGGCCGGAGAGATCAGTGTAGGAGGATGTCATGGGTGGGGACGAATGTGATGACTCCCTGGAATTGCTCAATTAGCAGGGCACTCCATTTGTTGCCTCTCATGCTCTCGAATTTAACGTCACATCAGATTTCAAAAGAAATGGCTGCGATGAGGACATGACTGTTGTTTTGGTCATCTGTCAAGTTTGTCTCTTGCTTTCAGCCTTATAAATTATATCTATAAGTGCAGAACTAAAATAAAAATGCTTTGCCAGACTTGCTTTGAAGAAGATGAATCAAGGTGTTCTGTTTTCCAAAAGTGCTAATCCAGGGCTGCAATGCAAATGAAGTTCAAAATCCTCATGGAACATGTACACGAATCCACTAAATCCTCAAAATCCTCCTCAATAAAGCCAATTATAACCAAAGTAAATCCACCTTCGTTGGTTATATTAATTCATCTTAAATTCGTCGTGGGCTCTGCTGAAGAAAGCAGGACATGGTTGTTTTTTCAATATGTCGTCTGGTTTATTCTAACGGCTCAGAATGAGGAACAGTTGTGCCGTCACAGGTGCGGCTTCACACAAAGACCAACACATTACCTGAGGCTCATGAAAAAGGTAATTTAGTAATGATCCATAATGAGTCTCTCAAATAATGAAGACGATTTACATTCATGTAACAGTGCGAATGCATGAGAAATTGAACAAAAGTTGAAAATTAAGACATTTTTCATACACTAATACCTTTCTTTTCATGTACTGATGTTGTGGGCTGGACTTCAGCTGATTTGTTGGATTAGTATTAAGAAGCATTATTATGGCTGCTTGTGTCCAGACCCTTGAGTTGAACACATTACCGCAAAAATTATGCAGATTCTTTTATCTGAAGTAAGAGCACGATTCCTGCTTTAAAACAAATACAATGCTTCACTGATTCGGTCATGTTAACTACATCAGGGCCGTTGATGTTGAAGTTGAGTTGCTACCTCTGCTGTTAGGTGCATCACAGTAACGTCATTAAGGCCATTATCAGATACTCATCCTGCAGGAAAAGCTTCTTATACATAAAACGAACATGCCACTGTAGTGGATGACAGTGAAGTTTGTAATGATTTTGAGCATTAATTCTATATAAACCTGATAATGCAAGAATCAACTTGAAACATATGTTAAATACCACATTGCATTATGACTCGCCGCTGATCATTACAATGTGGCTCAAGCGTGAAATAACATTTTCCAATAACGCTGGTGAGACGTGACAAGAAGATATTTTGCAGAAATGTTTTCGTAATGAAAACAGGAAAATGAAATAGATCGTCCTCATGAAGACAAAGACAGTGGACTACATCAGTCCAGCTCTCAGATCTCTGCACTGACCTCGTGCGTGTAAAATAATGGATTTTATTGCTTTATAAAGCACTAAATGGTTTCGGATCTGCAGTTATGTTATGAAGTATCCAACCTTTAAAGTCATCTAGGACAGGTCTCCTCACTGTCTCAGTCGGACCTCAACACGGAGAAGCACCATTTAGTCTTTATGCACCAACTCAAGGCTCAAAACAGCCTTTATTTAATTCAGTTTGGGATTATGTATTCACATCTTGCAATGAAGTTCATCTTCTTCTCTTCAATCAGTTTTATTTTCTTATTTTATTTTTAATCTATTTCTATGCATCTTTTTATTTTGTCTCATTGTGTTTTTACTTCTGGTCTTAAAGTCTTTTTATGTCTTGTGTAAAGCACTTTGAATCACCGTACTGTACCATAAGAATAAACCTGCATGCCTTAAAGTAGGCACTAATGGACACAAAGATATAATGTAAAAGTGTGGCGTTAATTGGTGCGTTTGCACAGTTTTGCATCCATCTAAAAGCAGTGATGGACACAGGAGGACATCGTAATGCAAAGAAATGTTGATCCTAAGAAAGTTTATTTGCAGGAAGTTAGATTTTGTGTAAGGTTGCTGTCCTCGTATCCACTTACCATCACAGCACCAACAGAAAAACAGAGCTATAGTACATTGCAGAGTGATAAAAATGATTTTACGAGTGTGCACGTGGCTGTGCCAACACGGTCTTACAAGGTAAGTATAGTATATGTAAGTATAGCTGCCTTCCTGACATTAAGTTGTTAAAAACTGGCCGACTGAACACAGTCTGGTGGAATTTTTCCCAGAGAAATGGCCTCAAATTACATCCATGCACTGCAATATAATGCAACCCAACAAAACAAAGCACAGCTTCCTCACTCTCACAAAAAAACTGCACAATGTAACCTTCAATGACGCACAGTGGCGTTACGTGTTCTGCTCAGGTGAGAGGTGACAAAGGAGTAACTGGAAGAAAACCACGTCTAACATTGTTTGATCATTCATCGCCAAGAGGTGTTCTTCACTCTTTACTTACCTTTGTTTTGAAATTATATCACTTCATCACCTCGTTCCTCCGTGAAGCGTCACGTTCAACCTGTCGGTCAAACAACTTTCCACGCGCACTTTTCACGCGCTTTAATGACGCAGCTGCGTGTGACAGGCGTGTGTGTGTGTGTGTGTGTGTGTGTGTGTAGTGTAGTGTGTGTGTGTGTGTGTGTGAGACACGAGGCTTCATATGTCTCTGACGTGAGACGGGCACTCTCAGAAGAGCAAGAAGTCAAGCGGGCAGAACCAAAGAAGACGACAAAGGCCAGCGAGAGCGGGAGATGAGGACTTTCCAGAGCCAAAGCCAGCCCGCTCAGCGCGGAGCCGCCAGCAGCCTGCAGAGCCTCGGCAGCGGCGCCGTGAGTCCACTCAGCACGGCCGGCATCACCCTCGCAGCCCTACTCATCCTCACCGTCCCAGTGTGCAACAGTAAGTCACACGCAGTTTTTTCCTCTGTGTTTATCCTATCATCAGTTGTTTGGCACGTGTAGCAGCATCTTAACTTTTTGTTGTTTTTGTTGTTCCATTCTAAGGTTACTATATAGAAAGCTGATCTATCTATCTATCTATCTATCTATCTATCTATCTATCTATCTATCTATCTATCTATCTATCTATCTATCTGTCTATCTATCTATCTATCTATCTATCTATCTATCTATCTATCTACTCTTGCACATTATTCTACTAAAGTATAAGATAAACCAAACAAAGATGATCATTTATTTGCAGTCAAATTTACCACCAATTAAGGAAGGAAAATATCAATTAATAAAAGAATATATAAAATAAAAAAGAGTAATAACATTTTAGCAGTTAAATAATTCAAATAATATGGTTAATTTTATTTAACAATGTAATTATAATGATGTCTTTCTAGACAGATAGAGTTCAGGGATGCAGTTTTTTGAATATTGTCTTATTTTCCTTGAGAATTCTGTATTTTAACACCATTTGCTGCTCGCTCAAGTCTATATTCTGAATGTCATGATCATGATTTGTGTTCAAAAGGATTTGTTTTACATCCACCCCGCCATCATCCATCCATCACTGTCCTTCCTGCTGCTGAACTGATGTCTGACTGGCAGCGACAGCCAGAATATAACTGCCTCCATGTTCTCCAGTAAAGCTCTTACCGCTGCTTATAGACTGGAGATGCTGCTCGTCAGCAGAGACACTGCTGACCTGCAGCTTCTGCAGCACATCTCATCATGCTCCATCACTGATCCGCAGACAAAAGCCGTGGTTGCTGTCACATGTGAACGTTGTGACAGCAAACATGATATTAACAGTGTATTTCTGTGTTGTGGTACGGAATGAAAGGTGCTCCAGCAGAACTTCAGCAAGCAACAACAGACCAGAGGCAGCTACTCAGCCAGGTACACAGCACCCTTTCATTCTTTCTTTCCTCTTCATCCTCTGTGTCTGTGCAATTCTTCATCGCCCTCTGTGATGCTCCACAGATAGACGCTGTGTGCTCATCCTACCTCTCTGCAGACCTGAAGTTTTGGGTGAGTGAGCTGTGAGTCCGTCTGTAGTTTTTTTTTTTTTTTTTTTTTTAGTTTATAGTGTGTTAATTATTATTCTTAACGGCCACTCCTCTTTTTGGTGATTTTTCCAGACGTCTGATGTCTTAGGAGAACTCTGTCTCTTGATGCTGGTTCAGAAGTCAAAGGTAGCTCATCCTCAATCTCTTGATGAACATCTTTGAAGAAGCATCATAGCGAGGGAGCGTTTTTTTCCACACTAGATTTGATATGAAGCAGCTTGGTGAAACGCTGATTGTCGATCGTGTCTGAGTAGAGCTGTACGATACAAAGATCCATCAATGTCGACTAAAAGGCTCCTCTTCTTGTCTTCTCAGGAGCTGAAAGTGCGAGAAAATAGTAAAAGGGTAAGTACAACTTATTATTCTCTTACCATTTTCCCTAAAATGGTTAAACTAGAGCACAGAGATGTGTACGATTAAACCTAATGGCAAACTGTGTTGTGTTGGATTGTGTGTGTGTGTGTGTGTGTGTGTGTGTGTGTGTGTGGTTGTTTATTTGTTAATATCATGCTCTATTCGTGCAGTTTTTATTTCATTACTCTAGACCACAAGGTTCTGCCTTGTCACAGGAGACGGTGAGTGAGTTAAAAGATAAAGCTGCACTGTTACAGTATGTTGCTTGAACTAAGAAAGGTACTTTTCAAAGGACTGGATCTGTGAAATCCACTTTGTAAATGCACATTCATGCATGCAGACAAATATTGTGACATGTATACAGTACTCATCTAGGTGCACACATATAAACATCTTCTTCTAGCGCACGTCTCCCTTGTTCTGTGCTCTGCATGTCAGATGCTTATTCTCGTCGGCAGCATTTTGTGCAGGACGGTGACAGCATGGCCCCACAGACAGCTTTATTTCTTGGTTGCATAAGAACCTGGATTTTGTTTTCTGTCTGTTCTTCACACTGGAGAGCGCGAATGTCAATCAAGAAACAAGGGAAAAGTTGCAGAAACATAATGTTAATACTCCAAAATGTGACTGCAGTTCTTAATATCGCTACTTGATGGTGATGGAGATTAGAGGTTGAAGTTAATTTCGATAATTAAATATGATCCGTCCTCATATTTTCACGTGTGAGTTGAAAAAACAAACGATTTCTACTCATGTAGAGCGCTGACTCACTGCAGCTGTGATAAAAAACTGGCAATGTTTACGTTGTCTATCAGCAGGATCAGTGTGAAATAACTTACGATTATTTGATTATTTGAACACATTGCATTTGTTTTTCTTTATGTGCATTTACGCTCGTTGAAACCCATCACATTATCAAACGCCCTGGATGCACGTTCACTTGCCACAACAAAAACATATTTCTCATATGAAATATGAAGTTACTCCCCCCCACTTCACCAGTATGTGAATAATGCAGGATTGGATGTGTTAATCAAAACACTGATGGATGCTGAGGCTGCAGCGAAGGAACTGCTGCACCGAGGAAGCATTTGTATGATGTTTGCATTTCTGTGTTGCATGTTTACTGGAGAGAAACAGAGACCATCTCTGCTTCTGAAGACTCCATATTCTGCACTTTCTCCTGTATGCTGGAGCTGTTATTCACGCTTGTGTGTCCGGCTCTATCTGTGTGTTTGTCAGACCCCTGTGTTGCATCCTCTCCTGAATCTAGTTACTCAACTCCATACCAGAAGAGAGAAAGGACTCTCAGTGCGCGTATGTACCACCCACATCAGTTCTCCTTTCATTCTCCTTTTTTTTTTGTTTTGCCTACCTCGCAGCCGCTGATTGATGAAACAAAGATATTTTAAACAGATGCTTTGTTTTGTGGCATGCAAAAACTGGATGCAATCAGTGGTGCAAACTGACATGAAATCCTATCTTTGCACAATGTGATCAGATGTCTCAACTGCAGCAGGATCTTTTATTTAAAATATAGAGCTCATGAATAGGAAATGATACAATGTACAGTGTGCACACAATAGAAGTAGTGTGTTGTAGCTTTGTAGCAAATGTTGATATTGAAGTGTGTGTGCTGCCTTCTGTAGCCGATCTCATCGTATGTTTTCCTCCTCCTGAGCTTACATGTAAATAGTGCTGTTTCAAATCGGGCAGCTCTCCTCGCTCTGTGTACGAACTCAGTCTACATTAGTTGTTCTTTCCCAAGCTGCCAGTAATTATGGTCTAAAATTAGTGCAGCTGACAGGTGAACGTATCCCTCATTGCTATCAAGCGCTGACATTCACAGAGTGGACGCGGAGGAATTGCGAGTGAGAAACGTGGAGAGTGTTTGTTTTGGAAAATACTGATGCGAATGTTTGAGTGAGTGCTGTCGGCTTTATGCTGGTTGCACAGCAGCAACACTGAGAAAATGGCAAATAAGAAGAGGACATTCTTTTATTCACGTTAAATTCTGTGGTTTTTGTGTCCATACAGGCCGAACTCCAGGGACCTGGGGGAATCCAGAGCAGAGGTTACTTCCTCTATCGGGTATGAATGTGTTTATGTCAGGAAATAAAAGAAAATATATTCCCCTAGACAACTGATGAACAATCAGTAACATTTCTGTTTGCACTTACAGCCACGAAATGGAAGACGATCCTTAGAATATGAGTAAATCAAAGGTAATTCTCAAACTCAACATGCATGGATGTTACAATGATGTCGCAATTATTTGTTAGGAGGAGAGAAGAGTTAGAAATATGTTTAGTTTTTTTAGGGTTTTTTTTTTGGCTAAAGGAAGCCTAGTTTGATTTTTGTGGGAAAAAGGGACTCAAACTCTGTTCCTAAGCTCATGTAGTAACATCCTTTATCCAATCATGTGTTCACAAAGTGTTGAATCTCGCTCCATCCTCTCTTGTGAACCACTGAGCCTTTCCAGGATGCTCCTTTCATTCCCAATCATGATACTATCACCTGTTACCAATCAACCTGTTTACCTGTGGAATGATCAAAACAGGTGCTTTTGGAGCGTTCCACAACTTTCCCAGTCTTTAGTTGCTCCTGTCTCAACCTGTTTGAAACATGTTGCTGCATCAAATTCAGAATCAGCAGATATTTACAAAAATCAATGATGCTGATGAGATTAAATACATTGATGATGACATTAAATATATTGTCTTTGTACTGTTTTCAGTTGAGTTTATGATAAAAATGATCAACTAATTATCATATTCTGTTTTATTTATGTTTCACACAGCATCCAGCTTTTTTGCAACACTGTTAATTGAGATGTAAAGGGGAGAGGGTCCAAGATTCACCTCCCCTTAATTTTCAGGCAGTCCCTAATTGCCATTGAAATCCTGTCATTATCCTAATGGCAGTAGTGATTTAGAATGAACCATGGGCTGCTAATGCCATGTTTATATGGTGTAACAATATCAGAGAAGTGATTTTGTAATCATCATCTAATTGTGTGTATTGTTGTGTGTCAGAGTCTCCGCCTCTGACGCTTAGTGCACAGAGACAACACAGACCCTGAGACCCGAGCCGCTGCACCACGACTGAGTGACCTAAACTTCAACCACAGCCCTCTGCCACTGCTGTATAGTGATGTCTGAATGTACACAAAGAATATGATTAAATTACTGTTCATTTGTTCAGATTTTATTTTCTGTTACATGTGTGTCATTTGCATTAAAACTGCTATAATGTGGCTGGGTGTAGTTGTCTAAGTTCAGTTTGCGACATATTATGAATAAGAATCATTCACTGCAAAGCCTGTAAAACATGAACTGTGTGCATGAATGAAGGCTACATACAACCTTAAAAACTCTTGTATATTGTACATTGAAGTTAAACACACGTCAGGAATATTTTAACCAAAATGATAAATAAAGGCATTTATTTGACAAGAGAAAAAGCTCATACATACTGTTAAATAAAAACACATTGGATATTTTCTAAGTAGAATTTCAAATGTTCATAAATAAGACAGAATACTGCACCTTTACATTTTCGTGTCCTGTCCCTTAAAATAATTAAAGTAAAGAACTCATGACGAGCAACGAACAAGCAAAGCTGCTTAAAGAGAGAGCCATAAACTCATGTAAGAATATTAGGAATATTTGGATTGATCATTTATTATTATTTTTTAGTTGGTTTTGCATGAGAATAATGATGACCTGAGAAGAAGAAACCAAACTATCGATTCACACCTTTTTATTTCAACAAAGGGATAAAAATATTTCACAACTTTTATTTATAAAACTCAAATGCAGTTTCTCATAGATTCATAATAAAACCACAATCCCTACAACACAGAGAACTATTTAATTCTTTCATTTCCTTTTCCAGTTCTTTTACATTTATAAATTCATTTTCTTTCTGCCTCCTTCCTTAAAATGTGTTATTTTCTACCCTGAATATGTAATTACTCTTATCAACAGTAGATGTCACCATTATCAGTCAGATAAAGCTGAGATTTGTTTGTACCACTGAACATCTAGGGATATATAAAACAAGATGTGTATTACAGTTGGTATGTATGCACTGAATGTATGTATGTAGGCCTATGTATGATCTCATTAACCTTTTAATATGGTTTACCTTTACATGATAAAAAGATGAATCCCAAAAGATGTAGATTTGTTCAGTTCATGATGAGGCAGTGACATTGCTCAGCTGATTATATGATCATTCTGACATCAACCTAAAATTCTGACATGTGAAAACGACAGATACAGAGTTTCAAACAGTTCAACAGTTAGCATTCTGTGTTCCTCTCAGGATCAGTGCAACATGGCAGGAGTTCGTAGTGGTTCAGTGGCACCACAGTTAACCACATACCATACTGAATGGGAACATTTTACAGAACAGAGCACTTCTGGCTGTGTCTCGGTGTCCTCAAGACGGATCCAAGATTGAGTGCTTGCTTTTCCAGCCACAAGTGGTGACTTCACCACGAACAACAATAAATATAAGTGTTTTCACAATAAAATTTTAATTAGCTTGAAAGCCTTTAGATTTTAGAACAGAATGAGCTACTGTGTAAAACACCTCAGGACCTCTGGCCAACGCAATAAAACAAAACAACACTGCATTCAAGTCAGGTCGGACTTGAATCAATACTGTAAGACTAACTTTCAAACTGTATGTAAGCACTCAATGTGACTCATAAAATGAGACAAAAAAAGACTGAGAACAAGATTGCTGAAGAATATAGTGTCACAGTCAGAGTAATAGAAAGATATTTAGGACCAATTTGCCCATTTGACATCCTTCTAGGGAGATCACATGAATATAAAATCATATAATAGTTATTGGCAGGGTTCATATTTTTGGACATTTTTTATAGTACACCAGAAAAAAATAAGTAGGTTATTTAGTCAGTATCTATTTGCTGCCATTTACATCCATGACAAAAAATAAATGACCAGTTTGCATGAGAGGCTTGCAGGAAAAGCACTGGATGTATGCAAATGATTTAACATCATCAGTAAATACAGAGGTGGTTAGCGAATGTGTGACAGAGCACTACACTCAGTCTCTGAGTGGAAACAGCGCCACTACTCGCGCCTGTGTGGTCAAAAACGGTATTGCAGCTCTTGCTACTTTGGCTGTTGCCATGGTGATGTGTACCACGCCGGAGATGGGGAAATGGTAAAATAATCTACTCGCTAATTAATCTAGGAACCCTCGTGCAAAGAGCAGACTGAAGAATACTGCATCTGGATATTCATAATTCATTTGTGTTGCCATTGAAAATAAATCAATCAATAAAACAAACAAACAAACAAAAACAACAACAACACACAAAAATAACACAAGGGTTCATGCAGAATCTGCCCGGTGTAAATAATAGGATATCCTAATATATAATCCTAATAAAAAATGGCATTATGAACCTAAAGTGCTAAAAATGTCTTCCAAATGGCATTTGGAAAGAAAAGGATGAAGATTTCCTCTGTAAAATGTCTTTTAAACAGAACTTTTACAGTAATGTGGCCAATCTGTCATCACGACCATAGTGTGCAGAGTATTTTGCATATATAATATTTGTCCAATTTAGGCAAAAAAGCTACAATGGACTACTTTTCAATTTTGCCTTTCCACAAGTGGTCGAGTTTAATTTGACTGGTTTTACCTAAACTGCAATAACATCAACAAAAAACTATCCAATAACAGTATATAACAGAGGTACCTGCGTGTGACCGTCCAATCCAGGTGATCTAACAAGTCCTGGATGTCGATCACCTCCCTCTAACCAGACATGTGTGCTATCTGGACTGTAGTGGCAGGCCCTTTTGGCTCCAGTTCCAACTCCAGTCAGCCTGCCTCAGCCCTGCGCAGTCAACCGTCAGCAGCGCCACTGGGTGCAGGGATATCCCGATGAAAGGGGAGACTGCTCGGGGTAAGTGTGACATCTCTGCTGGTGAGCTCCGCTCCATGTTAATGTCGCGTATTTCCGCAGCCTCTTTCTGTACTGTTAGTGCACGTTAAACTGCAACCGGAACAGTTCTGCTTGGGCTTGTTTGGTGACAGGGACTGGCCAAAGGCCCGGTGACCCACATTCTTATCTAATGCTGCATGTTAGCTAGCTAGCTCCAGCTAAAAGTGGGTTGACATACATACAGTACATTGTTGCGGACGAGTTGAACGCTCGCTACACTATATTATAAAGTCGCTAGCCGACAGGTAACACCGGCTATCTAATTTGTCACGGATAAAGGCGCCTTGGAAGTGTGTGTCATATGTCGCAGTAAGTGTGGTGAACTATAAAGCTGTTGTTTTGTTGCTGTAATTGACGTTAGCAACTAAGCTAGGTGGCGTTAGCCTTCTAGCAATCAGTGCCCGGTTTGCCGGCCGGCTTCACCGGCAGCAGGGAGATAGACGGGTAGATGTGCTGTACCTACGTTTGTCACTTCAAAGCAGACTTTAGCTTAGGTGACTTAACATAACAGGCAACCGCACACATCTCACCGGCATAGTCTTTTCCTTATTTACTGCCGCTTTTTTTTTTGTATGTCTGTTGTCCCCGGTGTTAGTTCATGGATCTGTAGCAGCTGCGTTTCTCTCCAGTCTTGTTTTCGCACGTATCTGTTCTGCTGCTGCCCATTCAACAGATAGGAAACTGATCACATCGTCGCTTCATCTGTTCATTTGCTGTTGTGCCTGTCAGGCTCGTGCACACCTGTCTTGTCTGAGAGGTGATCTGGACCTGGATCGTAATGTGTTCAGATGACAGGAAGGCGATTATTTGTTATGCAGTCTGGTAATTCACAGTTCACAGAATCTGCAGCATGCACATGCAATAAATGGTTAAGAGTAATGGCTGTGTCATGTTATTAAGAAAGTTTCACTTTGGTTTTTAAAAATGTCATCAGAATAGAGTGCAGAGGAAAGATCCTTCCTATATTAAATTATGGAGTGTTTTTCACAACAATTAATTGAGACATAAATGTCCATATTGAATGTCTGAATCATGTTTATGTGGTTTCAGTGCCTGGACCACAACTTAGATTTGGTGTTTTTCTAATTGAGCGCAACTGCCGTCATGAACTTCGTTCTTTTTACCAGTAAATTAAGACCAGGGAAGAATGTCTCCCATTCTGACTTAATGATACACATTTTAATGTAGTTCAAAATGCCCTCAAAGTGCACTTGAAGCAGCCTATGCTTCTGTACAGCTGATTCACATTTATAAAATGATGTTGTTATGTTAAACCTATTTATCATCTACTGTACCTTGATGTATGTTGTTTGAGATGGAATGGTTTCTTTCACTTCAAAGACTAAGATAACATAATTCTTCAGTGTCATTTGATGATAGTAGAGCTGGTTTAGTAGTGTTCATTAAGTCAAATGTCTAAATACTCCAGAACGCCAGCTGAAATGTACAATTCTTGTTTTAATACCCATTATACTGCAGTCCTAATCCTGATTTGATGAAGAATAATTGGACACTCTCTAATGTCATTTTTTTCTATGAGCTAAAAGACTACAAGAAATTATTTTACAGTGTTGAATGATTTTTAAAACATATTGCCAATTTCTAGGTGATTATAAATGAAAAACAATTATAATCAGGGTGATACTTTCAAGAGAGATTAATTAGTAATATCTCACATGCGTGTTTGCACACAACAGCTTTAGTAATCAGGTGTAACTACACAGAATTATTGGAGCTGTGAGTGTTTTTTGTTGCTGGCTGAAGTGAGGGTGAGGAGAGGCGAGGCCATGCGTCCTCACCTTTGGCAGATTACTGCTGTCCAATCTCTATTGTGTTTCATTGTTGCTTGGCATCTTTCACACATTGCAACATGTTCATCAAGTTTTACAAGTTACTCCAAGTTTGCTGTAAAACCTTAAGTGCCCATACATTTACACTTTATATGTGTTTTGTGCATTGTATACTGCACTTCTGGAAGATTGGCAGCACAGCACTGGCAAGTTTGTTTTTCTTTAATCAGAGGAGGGGGTGGTACTGACAACACCGTCAGAAGAAGGGGGAGCACGCACACAGATTACATTATTATGTGCTATGCCTAATAATGTAATTACTATACGCCTGTCATGTAAGGCTTTGTGTGCCTGTGATGTGATGTTCTCCGGCTTTGGACTAATGCAGGCAGCTTGAATCATTCAGTGGACTGATAGAAAGTGGTGGCACTACTGGTGCACTATATCCCTAGTTGATACTGTCAGCAGATTGGAGCAGTCCTTCCTGATTAGAGCCCTGTTAATGAATGCTGAAGTTTGGAAATTGCAGTAGTCCGTACAGTAGATTCTGTGTTTTGCTTCTGCAGCTGTGGTGGAGTAAGTGTAATCAACCAGACCTTGGGCTGAGTGCAGTGGTTTTATATGAGAACTGTACATTCACTGCCTCAAGGATGACTTCTGTAGCGTCTATAACTCTGGGTTATCTTCGTGCTGATATCGGTGAGAAATTTTACATGCTACAGCGACCAAAGTGGGACACGATTCAAGCACCAGAGCACAACCCTTGAAGTAGTGTTCTCTAACATATATATAATTAATTTGATTTGTCAGGCTCGACCATGTGTTTGCAATCGTGTGTTGGACCTGATATGAGGTTAAACACTTGAATGTATTTCGACAAGGTCTTTGCCTGAGCTGACCATGACTTTGACGTCATCTAGCATCTTCTGCAGTTTAAAGCCTGTTACTTATCACTTGAAAAGGTGAAAGCTGAGGGTTTCTAACTTGACCTGACTGGGTTTAATAAGTTAGTCCTCTCACAACAGTGACAATTTTTACTTTTGCCTTCATCTTGTAAGGCGAAATAAACACTTAAATAAATCAGGTCAAAGAGTCCCTGTACTTCAGTGTTTGATGTTTCTTTGTGTTGACTATCAGATTAACTACATTTAGCCTTTCCATTCATCTTAATGTTATTGCCTGCAGATTTAGGAGACAGCATGTGACTTTGCCATGACAGCCATGCAATATGCTGACTTCACGGGTAGAGCCTTGTTATGGCTACATACTGATGTTTCCAGCTGACAGCCCTGCAGCAGATATTTGCTTCCACAGGTATTTGGTCTGAAATCTGTGTAACTCACAGTAATTAATGCTGTTTGTTGAGATATATTTCCTGTTGGAAATTATTATTTTTGTCATCAGTCTGATGAAGCAAGCTGTATTGCACATCTGTGTTATGCTTTCCTGCTTGACTTTTATTGCTGTTGCAGAATTTAAAATGATCTAATTAAGTACCGTAAAATTGTATTTACCCAAAAGGCCTCCGATAGCCAACCATTTCAGATACGGTTTGTTACAGACTTGACCTGTAATACCCCTTCAGATCGACTGACACCAGGAACTGCACTGACCATGTTCAATATAATGAGGAAATATGTCATTAAGTGCACCTTTATGATCCTTTTTGTGTGTTTTAAGACAACAATAGGGTTTTATGGCATATGTTGCAGTGTAATAATACAAGCATTATCCTCGAAATCTATCCGCAAGTGATATTGACTAGACACATAATAGAAATGTACATTTCTAAACAAGTTAATCAACATTAAAAGTTCTGTTGAAGACACAACAACAGAAAGTGCTTTTTTTTTATGGGCTGATTTTGTCAATAAATACAAAGACAAGAGATTAATGCTCAATTCTACTGGTTTCCCCATACTGTTTGGCTCCTTTGAGCTCTAAAAAGAGGACATCCACTGACAGCAACATTAGCTGCAGAGAAATCCTTTTGCCTCACAGGGCTGTTTCCGTCAGATTGAGCTTTCTCTGAGAACTGAGAGGATTTTTCCTCTCCAAGACGCAAATCGGATTCACAGACTTTGTCAGCAATTATCTCTTTTCACTTTGTCACCAACCAAATCGTCAAAATAATGTTCCATTACTTGACAAATGACACGTCTTTGGAGTTTGTCTCAGTATGTGCAGTGATGATACACTAATGCTAGCTGCTGAGGTGAGGTGGGAGATATTTGATGCTGAACTTTTAAAGAAGTTAAAATAGGTTGCTGGTCTAATGGCTTAATATCTCTCCAACTGATAATAAGACACACATGATCACTGGCTTTTGACTCAAAACCAGACACAACACCCAAGACCTGTGTGTCAGTAAGACTCTAGTCTACCTCGTGTGTAGTTTCTCGTTTTTATTACGTTATTATCCTTGTTTTAGTGCACAGGATATGTGTCACTTTTAAATATGCATGAGATAACAAAAGTGAGACTTGCTCAGTGTCTTTCCGAGAGTGGTTGTTTCTTGTAAAAATGGAAAAAATTTGACCTACATGTAGATCAGGGGCAATTGAAAACCGCCTTAGAATGACTATCTGATTTTGCCGTGATCAAGTAGAAATGGGTCAAGTCTATTGGGTTTTCCCTAAAAAGTGATGGGGGGGAAGAGATGCATCAGCGTTATCTGTTGCCTCTGTTTCATTGTTGATTACTCCTCAGTACTTACTGTAGGCATTAGCAGATTAATCTGACTGTTTTTTGATTGATACAAAAGATTCAACAAGCCAGTTCACACTTCCTAATTAAAGACAAAGTAGCGTTATATTAAAATGAAGAGGGTTTAAAGGTGTAGTTTAAAGGTGTAGTGTGAAGGATTTAGTGCGATCTAGCCATGAGGTTGCAGATTGCAAGGAGGGGTGTGCGATATAGCCAAACTCAAATCACTGTATATGCAATTTTATATCACCGTCGTGGTCTATATCACAGTATAGTCATTGTTATGTAAATGCAGTTAAGGAATGGTTTAAAATAACCATACCATGATGACCGGACCATGCTTCATCACATTTGATCCTTTTCTTCTTTTATTTGGAACTTCCATACAAACAAAACGGGGTCTTTCTAAATAGAAGCTTTAGGGCTCCAAACAAGAACAACAGATGCAATAAATGTGCATTATCGTCACCAACTGTCGCTCTCAGGTAACGTGGTAATCAGTCGCGCTGCCAAAAATGTGTGATCTTGTGAGCCAGCTGGATTGCTACATCGTGCTTCCCGCCCTGAAAATATAGCTGAGACACTAAAGCCGTTTTCGTGTTTTCCGTCTTTGCAGAATCAGGTCTGGACATTGTCCTTGTGAGATGCCTTCTCACTCACTGGAAACATATTTTGTTTAGGTGAAGGGTGGCGCTGGGGTAGGGCGTGAAGGAGGAGGAGGACTCATTTGTAATGATGACTGTTGTTGCATTGATATCAATACTACATGTATTTGGACATATCTGCAATATCAGTGAAAGAGTGGAAAGCAATATGCAGGCAAGCTGAAAAGAGTATGAAGCAGCAACACACCCACTCGCTTGCTGTGCAGCAGGGTAGCAGTGCATACACTGAGAATGACAGTGTCGCATTAAGGGATAGCTCCTGCGGTGGAAATGGTATTGCCAAATCTCTACCGCTGGACACATGTCTACTGTATATACTGTCATATCGGCCAATCCTAACTGCAACCATCTGAATACCCCTCGCCTCACCCTCACCTATAGTGGCTGCAATAAACACAAAAAACACGAAAGGACGTCGTCAGAGCCAGTTTTTGGTTTGTCTGTTCTGGGCTACTGTAGAAACATGGTGGACTCTGTGGAAGAGGACCCGCTCTCTCTGTAGATATAAAGATTTCATTCTAAGGAACACACAACGATTCCTATTTCCAGGTGATTATAGGCTGATGAAAACATAATGAAGAATATTATCTTTAATTTCTGCCAATAAATCCCACTAAATGCTACTCACTGGACCTTTAAATTAAAGTGTCTGGAAGTAGACCCCCCTTTCAGCTGATGAGCAGGGGCTTGGGTTGTGAATGAAGAGACACGTGTGTGTGTGTGTGTGTGTGTGTGTGTGTGTGTGTGTGTGTGTGTGTGTGTGTGTGTGTGTGTGTGTGTGTGTGTGTTCAGAGCTGCTCTCTTATTACTGCAGTGCTGTGGGAGGCTCACGATGACCCAGATGTTTTAGTTCTGATTCAGTAATGTGAGTTTCTTAGCTCTAAGCCACTCGTTTGTAAATGTAGCTTCTCTCTCTGATCAACAGGTGAAGAATTCAGATGAGAGTTGACTACAGCGTCATCCGTCATGAGGTGAAACGGTTACTCGAAGACAAAAGGTAAGACATCTTGTCCTTCACTTTCTGAATGTTGGACTTGCTTGTGGCAGTGGACTGTGGTCGGACAGTCAGACTGGGAGACAGACAGTTTTGGCTAATTAAATCTATCACATAGATATTATTCATCCATGTTTCTGTATCTGATCTGCAGTCTGTCGTTGTTTCTCCGGAATATAATGCATATGAAATTGAAATGGTGTTGGCTGAGTCACCAAAGCATTTCAGATCATTTTCTCACGATAAAGATGCAGCTATAAAAAAAGATAGAATTCTTTGACTGCACCTGCTGATACTCTTGATTATCTTAATGCTGTGTCTCTATGCTGTTTGTGTGTGTGTGTATCTTTTTCTACTCATTATTTAAACGTAAACCAAACATCTATTTTTTATAGTCTTGGCCTGGGTGTTAAACCTGCCTTGTATTAACCTGTTAACAAAAAGGCTTCAACTATGCATTAAAATCTTTAATATGACGTTAATGATAAGAGCTACCTTGTGTTAGTATATTAATCCGCAGAGTGACGTTTCATCCAAGTATGTTGCAGTAAGAGACAAGTATTCAAAAGCACAAAGTTAGTTTTATCATATAATTATATCTGCAACATTTAGCCCTTTTTGGCTTTCAGAGAGAGTTATTCAAGTTCAAAACTAGTCAGCCTAAGAGCTTAGTTTCCAATAACTTTTATAAGTTATTGATTTTTCAAGGATGATGAACTCTTTTACTTCAGATTTGCACTGCTATAACACTGTGGGACTCACAATGGGCAGTTTTAAACGAGACTTGGTCAAAACCTTGAATACGGCTGGAATCTGTATGATCAATGTACTAAACTGTGGGCAAATTGTTACACCAGACAGCGGTAGTGTCTATAATGTGGATTCCTGGATGGGAAGTGTTCATCTGCAGCCTCCTGGTGTGCTCCCAGCAACAGTTGATCTTGAAGTGTACAGAAGGAGCATATCAAAAGACGTGGTTAAGCTACATTTGTGTCAACAACCGTTTTAAATGCAGTTGCAAGAACAATATTTTGTATTCATATCTTAAAATGTTTGACTTGAAAAAAAAAAAAACCCAAAACACTTATGATGACGCAAATGACACTCAGTAACAGTAAATGTTTAGTGTATTTATTAGTCAAAGTAGCATACGGTTAGTACAAGGTGGAAAGTTTTATCGTGCCATACAGTATGTCAAGTTGAAAGTAATTTTATTTTTCTTTTTTTTTTTTTATTGGAGCAATACATGATATAATTTTTGTGTAACAATATATACATACATGATAGGATGATTAATAATGATGTAGGGTAATGACAGAGATTAAAGATAATATAGTTGGGTTTTAGGAAAGGGGAGAAGATCATGTAGAACGTGATGTTAGGTGTAATTATTTTCAATAGGTCATGTCAATGTGTTACGTAATTGTTTCGTAACAATTGCGTAACATATTGTTAAACAAAATTTGTACAACATATTTATTCTTTTATCGCAAGTATAATTAGCCAAATTTGGGAAATTAGTTCATAATCTCTTGTCTTTTCATCTCCTCAATTCTCATCATGATGAAATATGAAAATCTGTCCATTATTAAAAAAAATATCATCGCTCTGTATGAGTGCGTTTTTAAAATGACGTACTTATTCTACATATTTGTCAGTTGTGTCTGAACAGAGGGAGACAAGCAGACACAGACGAGCTCACACACAATTTTGCCTTTGGCTTTAAGGGACAGCAGTCCTTTGATTATGGTATGTATGGCACTAATGTCCAAAGCTCCAAAGCTGTCTGTTAGAACAAGTCATATTTTCATCTTGAAAATTATCTCAATGTAACATTCAAAGCTTCACTTTCTAGTCTCTCATATCGTATGTAAGAACGCAGTAACCTTTTGAGTGCCTTTATTGGCAGGATGCCTCTTTTTGAGCACTATGCCTCTTTTTGTAAATATAGAGCAATGTAGAAAATATTCCAGAAATCCCTAAGTAGGTAGTGTTAAAATATATCATGATTGAGATATTTTTTTTGAACATGATGCTTAATATGGATCTAAGTAACACTCATTTTCATTACTGGTTGACATCAAAAACAACAGACGTGTAGTCTGCAAAAAGTCAAGAGCTAGTAAACGATCAAATCACAATTTCTCAGAGCCACGACGGAAAAGCCCCGACCGTCAAAC
The DNA here is from genome assembly GCF_017976325.1 of Chelmon rostratus. NCBI lineage: Eukaryota > Metazoa > Chordata > Actinopteri > Chaetodontiformes > Chaetodontidae > Chelmon > Chelmon rostratus. Next base: position 24,845,199 of record NC_055661.1, read on the forward strand.
ACCGTTTATGATAGATAAGATATTCAAATTACAGTGCAGACAAAAGCGGCACATCCTCACGTATGAGAGGCTAAATGATGTATGGATAAATCATTAATCATTCATTAATCAGTTAATAAAATGATTTTCTGTCAATCGGCTAATTGATTCGTTGACTAATTGTTTCAGCAGTAATACCACCAACAACAAGTAAAAGCTTCTACTACAGTGCATGAAAGTAAGTAAGCCGTGTGAGGTTATCAGATCCCGTATCATTTGTTTGCGTATCTTGCATGATGAATCGTGTTTAATTTAAGGTGGCGCCGTGGCAGGCAGACTGTGGAAGAGCTGTCTTTATCTGAGATTAAGTGCAGTCAATAAAGTGTGATTTTGGCCCAGACAAAGTAGGCTGGGTGTGCCTTGACACATTAATCTGTAGAGTATAATATAATGAGGTGCAAAGTCTTCTTGGAAAGGACAAGGCCATATGCTCACATAGAGAAAAGTCAAGTAAAGGCTTTATAACAGTTCAACTTGCTTAGAGCACTACTGTTTGCACTTATACTGTGGGAACTAAAACGGTGCCTGTTCAGTGAGTGGTTGGCTGGTTAGCATAATTAGCACTTATGTGACAGATTAAGTGCGAGTGGTCAGATGTCGGTCATATTTTTTGCTCAGAGATTGCGATCTTACAGGGCTGCTGGTCTATCGTCATTCTTGATTGCTTCTCTCGTGCTGCCAGTCGTCCTTCTGAACTCCGGTGACCCACTTGGCATCGGTATGAGGCCCCTGGCTGAGTTCTTGCTCCGCTGGGACAGGAGGCCAGCAGCAGTCGAGGGGCCCCTGCCAACCACTGCTGCTTGCCTCTCAAACATTCCTGTCTGTGGGCTGTGGAGAGAAAACGTAAAACAAAGACTCTTTTTGTGCTGCTGGGCCTGTGGATGCGTGTGCTTTGAGTGGAAACACAGCTGGCTGCCCAGCGTCGAGGGCTTGGTTCGTACGACCGTGCAGGAGTACGGTGGGCAGTGTTGACGAGCTTGTGTTGTGAATTTTAGCGCGCACAGGCCAAATGACAATGACATTTTTAAAACCACATCCTCAGCTGCATCTCACATCCCGGTCATGAGGAAACATGTATGCCTGTAAACTGAGTCAATCTCCTGCTATGTGGATGCCACCAGGATGTTCAGGCCTTGATGCTGCTTTAGACAGGATGTGTGACTGAGTAAATTATGCGTTGATGTGTTTCTGTTGATTTGTGTGACCTCCTTGGCAGTGAGTCTGTTGCTTGCCGGCTGTTAAGAACTGCATAACATTATCCTAGATATGTCTTAACACTTGGAACAGAATGAGAAAGAACAACCCCCTGCTCCTTAGCTGCTCATAACCTCTATGTGACAGTATAAATACTGGATGGAGCTCCCGGGTCTGAAAAGTGCAGTCCAGTGCCTTAAACCTGCATCCGTTTTTCTTATCGCAGCAGGGGGCAACTCCACTGTTTGGACAAAGAAGTCCAATTGTATGTAAGCTTATGAGAAAACAGTTTCCTAATGGTCTCAATTGCTAGTTTTAAGTGTTTAATAAGTCTTTAATATAGCATGATGTTCATTTTTTAAATCATGTTCGACTTAGCATTAAGTAGACGATAAAGCAGGATTTGCTTTAAGGTGTGGCTACCATGTGACTGACAGATCAGATCCAATTGGGATAGAGGTGTAATAATGTCTAATTATGGTCACTTCTGGCTCCAAAAAAAACCAACATGGCGACAGCTATACTGCCAAATGCCAAATTTGGGGCTTCAGAACAGCAGTCCACAAACAAATGGCTGACGTCGCAGTGGCTGTGTCCATTATTTATAATACAGTCTATCCTCCTAACCTAAATACCAAGTCTGTTTTGTTGTACACTGCACAGCATACAGAGTGATGTCTACCAGCACCAGTGAGTTTTAACTTTTAAACTGCTCACTGAATTCAACAGTCTTCCCAGAACTCTTGTTAAAGCTGTGGTCTGTGTGGTTACACCTGGGACCTTTTAGAGTTCACAAATCCCCTGCTCTCGGGTGACAGGATGTTATTCAGATGATGAAGAAAACACAAGGGTTGCTATGACAATAGAGTTTACCTAGCGATGTGATGCAAGACCTACCAGACAGTGCTGTCTGCAGACAGGGTTTAAAAAATGTCCCTTTCTGAAAAATGTAGCAGTAATATTGGATAATTTGAGGTATTTTAGAGGCAGCACTAAAATGATCAGTCCAGGTAGTCGATGACTGTTTTCATTAAGCTCCATTGAGAGAGAGTTTTTTTTTTTGAGGCCTGGCAAATGATACAGGGCTTTGTACCAGGAAAATGGCATCATTTTCTTCCCACTAGCATGAAAGACTCTTGGAAGTCTTCACTTTCAGTTTGTGATGCCTGGAAGCGGTTCAGGTTGACTGAATGGCTACTTGATTCGTGAGCTCTGTCTGCACTTGCACGGTCTGTCAGCAAGACCATTAGGTCACCAAATCTGATGCTCTGCTACTTTTTTGGGCAACTAACTAGTTAAGTATATTATATCAAAGTGTCACTATTACTATGCTCAACTTATCTTCATCTACCTGTCATCTATGATGTGTGTATATATATTCATGTATCTTATTTTTAGCTATAATGGCAGCATGGCTCCAGGAATCTCAGCCTATTGATGGGCCACCACTTTGGTGCAAACTAAAATACCTTGGCAATTATTGGATGGATTTCCATGAACTGTCGTACAGACAGTCATGATCTCCAGAGGATGAATTGTAAAAACCTCAATCCCCTGACCTTTCATCAGGTGCCTTCAGCGTAGTAGAAGAGCTTGACTTGGTATCCTATCCTAATATTTTATAGAGCCATGACCTGCCGCTGTGTTTAGATCTGCTGCTCCAGCCTTTGCATATCAACAAGTAGTTTCTGCCCTCATTAGAGCAGTTGTCTAATATGCAGTGATATTACCCTGTCTGGTGGAGCATTAAAGTACAAAATCCCCGGTGGCTATTGATTACAGTCTCAGTTTACATTTGGATTTTCATCACTGGGTGCATTTAATATGTCACCTATTATTTGAATTTCTGAGCTTACTGATTCTCTTCAGTTTGCTGTGTCCCCTAATTTAATAGTAGAGCACTCTCCCTGATGGAGAGAATCTGCTTTATAATACAATAAGGATGGGAGGGAACACTTGTGATTGGTTTCCTCTGAATCATGCAGAACGCTGGAAACTGCATGAAAGAACATCGCAGTAATGTTTATGTGACACGTGTGTTCCTGCGGTGCTGCGCAGGTCGGCCTGTCACAGTGTTTTACATCCACAGACTTAACACGCTCGATAGTCTAATAATTCTCAGCGTATGATGGAGGGAGTATCAGTCGCGGAGGAATTCAGCCAGGCTATTTTCACTCCGCACGGTGAGGCCCGTTGCTATGGTGTTGCCCATTGGCACCGTTGCTGTGCTGGCATCTGAGTGCGGGGTGTGGTGGGGTGCGTGACGAGCGGCGCCATAGATCCACTTCAGAGTGACTCATATCCTCAGAGCTCTGCTGCCCTACATCTGAGTGTGTATGCACACACCCACACACACACATACACTCTCTCTCAGCAGACATTCAACAGTGCAGTGTGAGCAATAGAAAAATTATGATAAAGGAGTGTTTTCAGTCTGTGACTTGATGTGTTTCAGGGTGAAAAATACTTCTGCTCGTGCGAGGCGTGTTAATTTGAATGCATCTGCTGGTCTGAAAGGTTGACATGACTAAAAACTGATAATTGGCTGTTGAAAATTCAACACCTTTACACGTCTGCAACGCTTTTTTCCCTTGACGTCTGTTCCCGTGGAGGCTTAGAGAACACCGGGATGCTTAGGCATATCATGTGATTTAATGAAGAAATGCGATATGCAGACGGCGTGATTCCCGGCTCACACCTTTTGTGAAGGTACTTGCTGTGTAAAATGGTCGGCTTTTATAGGATTTGGGCTGACAGGGAGTGTAGTGTTATTGGTAAGAACAGGAAGGTGTTGCCTGTGGAGCTGTGATTAAGTTAGATCGGAGGAGGAGGAAAGTAGGTCATTGGGCCAGCAGGTCAGTGAAGCACGGATGACATCACAGTTATACAACCTCTGCTCTCCCGGTTACACAACGCTCGCTGTGTGCTGCAGCTACTGCTGCAACTGCTGCTGATACACTAGAGTCACTTGTTAACATTTTCCTTCCTCCTCTGATTTTGCTCTCATATCACTATTTTTTTTAATCTTCTGGCATCCAGTGTTTCTTTTTGCCTTTATTTTCCAGTCTTGGTCTGCATTATAGTTAGCCTGACTGCTTTCAAGATGCCGTAGAGCAGAAATGTTATTCAGTAGATACTTAAGGTGTCTTTATTACAACTTTCCACTCCCTTTGAAATGTATTTGGCTGCGTGTATTGACAAAACAGTAATCTTTGGTGTTTTTTGGCACCCATTCTGGAGCTTTTTTGCGTCATAAGAGTCACATGCATGTAGCAGTAAAATAACAATGCATTGCTGAAAGTCAACAGGCCATGATAAAACCTACTCCTCCTCTTACTGTCGTTTTTCCCTTGCGTGTCTTGACATGAATGGGTAGATACTCATAGTGCTGACTTCCTGTTCTTGTTTTGATGCAAGTTAATTTAAGCCTCAACGCAACTGAGTGGGGTTTCCCTCACACAGATACTGTGTATTAACAGTTGACTAAGCCTTGGACAGTTGTTATGAATTCACATTAAATCCTCAAATTTTTATTACCTTTATGTAGGCAATGATACTGTTTTTCGAAAACATCTTATTGCTTCTAAAATTGGATCAGTGGTGTTCAAGGTGCTATTGAAATAAAAAAAAACAAAACAAAGCAGAAATAAATAAAATCAGGTCAAGCCACAGAGCTGGTATTTGTGATGTTTGTAGTGGCGCGGTTTGGTATTTTGGGGATTGACTTGAAAACGAATGTGTGATTATACCAGTGGGTGCAGGTGGGTTTTATGCTGTTTGGCTTAACCGAATGCTGCTCACAATAACAGAGCTCAAGTAAACTCTTTCTGTGTGCATATGTGAGCCAATATGGCTTTTTATATAAATCCCTCAATTATGAGAAGCTGGAATATTTGTATGGTATGAATGGAAATGTCATGTCTGCCCTGATACGTGGAGAGTAGCATTGAAGGGATTTTCTCACTAACACAAATAGGCCATTATGGTGAGAAAACCTCCCACACAGGTACTGATGCTAATTGGTTCCTGAAACAAATGGGTCAAATATTTAGGCTAGAGACCCAGCGGACCTTCTCATTTTAATTTGATGATCTATTGTAGGCCTACCTGCGTAAGGAGAATAGTAGAGTCAGACGATATGAAGAATATATCGGCTGTCAGTGACTGACGTTTTTTTTTGGCTGACTTGAATCAACATAGGTGCTTTTATCTGCCACATTAGGACTTAGGGTATCAAACACTGAGGAAGTAATTAACCTTTAAATGCCTAACCTCTTTCCCCCCTAAAAGCTTGTAGACCTTTGGTGCAGGTCACTTTAGGGAGGCCATCAGAAAATTGCTCACTCTTGTTTCATGCTGTCCCATTCAATTGTTCACATCAAATCAAACTATCTCTGTGGCAAATATTATTACCATTCCCTAATAGTTCATAGAAAATTGAAAGCCATTATTCACTACCTTTCGTCTTCGAGCTCCACTGTGCTCACATAACACTAGCCCCCCATGCTGAACTCCGTAGCCAACCCAGGCCCTCTGTTTTTCTTTTTTGGTGCAGTCATCAGCTGAAGTTGGATAATTTGACAGACTGTGACTTGTGCCATTTTGGGATGTAGCTGCAAACCCTCAGCCTCACTGTGGCATCACTTTGAGTTTAGCTCAGCTGTTGAAGCAAAGGTCTGTCACAGTGCATCAGAGGATAGCTGTCCATCTTGAGACATAGAAATACATCCCATGCTGTCTCCCATATTAGGCTGGCCAGAAAGCTTTATATGTGTGGCAATGAGTATAATTAATCACATGTTATGTGTACATGTTTTCTCTTTCACCAACCGCACTTTAATAAGCTGCATTCTACCGTTCATATGCATAGCTGACAGATATACTGATTGGGAATTTTATTGTGCCTTCAATATGTGCCAGAAATATAATATTTATGGAAAAAGAGCATGGAAACCATGTTGAAAACTAATGACAACAAGTAGACTCTTGTTGCCACGCTAGCAGCTCTGTGAAGCTGTACTTTGCTAAATGCTAACATGCGCACAATGAATGAATGTTTTTGGTGAAATAATATTTTTCTTTGATCTTGCCATGTGGACAAATTGCTAAAATTACAAAATGCGATATTAAACTTTACTAATGACAACATGTTTTTTTTCAAACCTCTTATAGACCCAGATGTTGCTGCCATGTGCCACACTCACACCCGAAGCAGACGAAACACTCTGAACGACCTCTTGTCAACTTTTTGCCCTGTGATTGAGGAAACTTTCAGTGACACTCCTCCGCGACTCACAGAGCTCCTGCATCGCCACAGTGTGTCCACCCAGACCCCGCCTTCCTCCAGCAGCACCCTCCTCATCCTCTCAAAGGACTGGCTGTACTGTCAGTAAGGTAAGTTTCAGTTTTACCATTTGATTTGATCCAGTTTGGAATCAGTGGGAGGAGAAGAAGCTGTTGCAAGCTGTCATTTTGTGTCGTCTTTTTTTCTTCAAAGGTTCATTCACAAATGTCTACCTCACGATTAAAAGGCCCCTCTCCAACACTGCGACCCTGAACAGGATACAAAATGACCTCGAGCATTGACCGGTGAGTTACCTGCAGTTTCCATTATTCCTTTTTATTAATCACGTAGTCTACAAAATGTCAAAAAAAACCACAACATTTTTCTCTTTGATCAAAAGTCCAAAAAATTGCCATGGATTGATTTTCAGTTGATCAGTTGATGCAGTGTGAAAGTTCTGTGTGTTCACTTTTATTCTTTCCTGCTTTTATATCAACATAAAAACTAGTTTTAAGAGGGATTCTCTTATCATAGTGTTCATAAAAGATAATTAAAGAATGAATATTAGAGGATCTCCTTCAGCCGTTGGTTCATTTGCTTTGCAGGGATGACGGCAGTATCTTTGATGGGTTAATGGAAGAAGATGAAAAGGACAAAGCAAAACGGTAAGATCCCAGCGGCTTGTGTTCAGAGCCAAGACAATCATAGTGTGATTAAAAACATCCATGATATTATGAATTCAGGTTTTATGAGACTTCATATGAAGATACACCACCTTACCTGCTGTAAATCATGACATAGGGCTACATCAGACTGTTCGACGTTGTCCCATTCTCATCACAATAAAACAGCATAGCTAATGTAGCTTTAGCCAAAACCCCGGCTACTGGATGTTATCAAGAGAAAAAGTGTTGTTTATCGTACTGTATCTAAACCCACAGTGTGTCCCGCAACAAGTCCGAGAAGAAACGCAGAGACCAGTTCAATGTACTCATCAAGGAGCTGGGCACCATGTTGCCGGGCAACACCCGCAAGATGGACAAGTCCACTATTTTGCAGAAGAGCATCGACTTTCTGCACAAACACAAAGGTGAGGCGCTGTCGTGGCCGCCGGATCCTCTGTTTGTCATGAAGATTGAGGGAGTTGTGGGTCACAGTGTTCACGTGTCATGTCTCCTTTATCAGAAATCGCTGCTCAGTCAGAGTCAACTGAGATCAGACAAGACTGGAAGCCTCCTTTTCTTAGTAATGAAGAGTTCACTCAGCTGATGTTGGAGGTGAGCTAAGAGCACTGCTAAACATGCAGCACAATAGTCTTTACATGCGAGAAAATAAGTGAATTAAAAGAGTATATTTTCTTTCTGTCAGGCATTAGATGGATTTTTCCTTGCAATTATGACCGATGGGAATATAATCTATGTCTCTGAGAGTGTGACGTCTCTACTAGAGCACTTACCTGTGAGTATAATTTGATTTAATGATAAAAGTGTATTAGGTCAATAGCAATGCCCTCATCAACTGTGCCACCTGTTTACACATGCTCAAAGATTCATCAGCGTTAACCATATTTTATGTGTTTCAGTCTGATCTTGTGGATCAGAACCTGTTGAACTTCCTGCCCGCGGGGGAGCATTCAGATGTGTACAAGGCTCTGTCCTCTCATATCATGGAAGGAGAGACACTGACGCCTGAATATCTGAAAAGTAGGTGAAGTATTTTATTTGTATCTTTGCATTTCCATTTATCTCATGATGAGATTTTTGCAGTATATTTACAAATTCCAAGTGCCAGTTCACTTCCTAAATTCTTATTTTTTAATGCTGTGATTTTTCTTTTCAAGCAAAAGATCAGCTAGAGTTCTGTTGCCACATGCTCCGAGGGACGATCGACCCCAAAGAGCCCCCTGTGTATGAATATGTCAAGTTCATTGGAAACTTCAAGTCCCTGAATAATGGTGAGACACACCACTGTGAACAAACTGTCTGAAATTCAAGTTAAAGCTTCCTGGCTATAAACTTTTCCATTGTTTTGTTTGTCATCAGTGCCTAACTGTACCCGGAACGGTTTTGAAGGAGTGATCCAGCGATCACTTCACTCTGCCTTTGAAGACAGAGTGTGTCTCATAGCAACTGTGAGGCTTGCCAAACCACAGTTTATCAAGGTAAGAATCATCAGCCATTCTTCCTTTTCTCACCTCTCCTTTTATCTGGTTGACACACATTCAGTTTCACGCCTCAGTGTTTGAAAAAGGTAGTTTTAATTAGGACAGAACTCGACAGTAACGGCTGCCCAGTCACCCCAGGCGAACACGTTTGGGTTGTTGCCTCTGTTGGCAACCACTTTTCCTTTGTATAAAAACACTTTATCTCTTTGTCTCCTTTCCACTGTGTAAAATCTTTCCCCCCGCTGAGTTGAAGAGCTGCTGTTGATTTTATTTAGACCGTTGGATATTGGGCGTGTGGAATAAAATCAAACACTGACCCATCAGCCTCATGGAATGCTGCACAAGATGGTGGTCCTAAAACTGAGACAGCTGAACCTGAGTGAAAGACAAACAGAAATCTTCACCAAAACTTGTGAGGCAAAGCAGTGCAGGACAAAAAGGAGTTGGCAGTTATCAAAAGCTTCTGGCACAACACGGCAGCATGTGCACAATGAACAAAAAATGTGGCTCTTCAGACTCACCTTGTTTCCTGCATGTTGAGCTCAACATTGGCTCAGAATATTTAGTAATTAATAAATGAATTTTTCACATAAATGAAGATAATGCCAGAATACCTTATGTACTTCCACCTCTATCCTTCACAGGAGATGTGCACTGTAGAAGAACCTAATGAGGAATTCACCTCCAGACATAGTTTAGAGTGGAAGTTTCTCTTCTTGGACCACAGGTATGCTCTTCATTACAATTTAAATACAAAGTATATTTTTGGTTTTACCGATGTGTCATTTATTAAGGGTACTCTCACACCTGTTTGGTCACACTCTGGTGCAGACTAAACAACTGGGCTGAGACGAGTGAAATGTAGTGACCAGACAGCAGCTATTCCCATTGTATTATGATACAAAATGCCTCTTTTTTAGTCCCTTTCTATCTATTTGTCACTGTTTATGACGTACAAGGTCCAGGTTCAGTCTTGACTAATAATGATCATAATTAGCAATGTCTTTGTGGGCACTTTGTGCCTCCAGAGTGCTGCATAACCTGCCGTCTGTCACCGGAATTAGATTTTCCCCACATGGATCCTGATAATGAGAATGACATCACCAAAATGGCCCAATTAGTGTCTGTATGACTGCATGTCCTCCTGAACTGGACCAGAACTAAACGACAACAGTGTCTTTTTTTTTTTTTCCCTTGGTCTGGACCAAATTAACTGATCCACAGGTGTGAAAGCAGCCCAACCAGCCGACATCTCTGAGTCTGATTGTGTAGTTTGACTAGTTAACATGATTTTGCCTCTGCAGCAGTGATGAAAGGCCATTGAGACTAGTTGAAGGTTCATCTGGGAACTTTCTGATAAATAAAAGATGGTGTGTGATGACGTATGGCTCTTTTGTCTCCCCCTTCTGGCTCGGAGAGTAATTACACAAACACTGTGTACGGACTTTTGATACCATGACACCATCCTTCTAGCTGCTGTAGCTTACTCAGTCGCTATGGTTGCTCCCCTCCTCAGCTTTGGCAAACCAATCATTGCTTTTTGATGTAAAATGCATCATTATTGGTGCACCAGCACACAAATGTCACCACAGAAATTGCAAAATACAGAGAGATATACCTGGCATGATAGGCTTAATCAGCATTGTGTAAACTTGTTTGGCAAGAATGTAACGGACGTTCTTTTATATGTAAATCTCCCAGACTGCAGGTTTAACAGGAGAAGAAGGTTTGCAGAGATCTACCAATGACTCAGCTCAGTAACATTTTCTGTTTTTTAGAGCTCCACCCATTATAGGTTACCTCCCGTTTGAGGTCCTGGGTACATCAGGATATGACTACTACCATGTAGATGACCTGGAGACTCTGGCCAAGTGCCACGAACACTGTGAGTACATCTCTCTCAGATTGACTAATGTGAGCCGATTTAAGATTGTCAGCCTCCTTTTGAGCTTCCAAAAAGCCAATGTCATTCAGCTTGGCCTCCTTGTATGTCCGTAGTAATGCAATATGGCAAAGGAAAGTCCTGCTACTACAGATTCCTCACCAAAGGCCAGCAGTGGATTTGGCTTCAGACCCATTACTACATCACCTACCACCAGTGGAACTCCAGACCAGAGTTTATTGTCTGCACACACACTGTTGTAAGGTACATGGAAGACTTACCCGACGATATTTACATTCTTGGATACAAGAATAGAAAAACACATCTGTCTCACATCTGTCAATTTTCTCTACATATATAAGTGTGTTTTATTCGCTGTCTTTGCTTTTCAGTTATGCTGAAGTAAGAGCAGAACAGCGCAGAGAGCTTGGAATTGAAGAATCACAACCTGAGATCACAGCAGACAAGGTGAGACTTTTGTCTAATATTAATTGTACGTTGATGGACCAGTGATGTGTGACGATTCTTTGTTTGGAGACCCAGAGCTAACGCTGACTGCAGTGCCTCTCCCCCTCACCCCACAGCAGTCCCAGGATTCAGGCTCCGAGTCCCAGCTGAACACATCCAGCCTGAAGGAGGCTCTAGAGCGCTTCAACCACAGCCGGACACCCTCGGCCTCGTCTCGCAGCTCGCGCAAATCCTCGCACACCGCTGTGTCCGACCCAACCTGTAAGCACCAACAACCAACAGCTGCTCATTATCATTACCCCATTACCCTTTATGGCGAGTTTATATGATGTGGTCTTCTTTGTTTTTAAATCTGAGCATCCTGTTTGTATTAACATCCCAGCATCACAGATGAAGCTTCAGGGTGACAGGAGCACACCGGGCCGCCAGTCTGTCTCTGCTGTGGAGATGACATCACAGCGAAGATCATCCATCAGCAGTCAGGTCAGCGAAGGACAAGAACAGAGTCTGTGAAAGACATTCAAATGACTTTACTCTGATTTTTTACTTGTTGTCTGTATTAATTCTATCAGCAATCGATGAGCTCCCAAAATACAGGACAGAACATGGCACCGTCCATGGTTTCACAACCGCAGCAGCAGCAACCACCACAACAACCACAACAACAACAACAACAACAACAACAACAACAGCAACAGCAGCAGCAACAACAGCAACAGCAACAGCAACAGCAACAACAACAACAGCAGCAACAGCCTCAACAGCAGGTTCAGACAAGCGGCCAAGTACGATATTTCTCTTATATGTTTTTTTTTTTTTGAAATGTCTTTTTATTGAGCATTAGCAACATAGAACATAAAAATACATAAAAAGGAATCATCGTGCTCAAATTTATATTTTAACCCCACCCCCCACCCTAAAGAACATGGTGGACACCAAACCATTAAAACTGATTACAATAAAAATAGAAGAATAGATACATATGCAATACACAAATACATACACATGCATACACACACACGCACAGATACCCATATACACACATGCGTACACATACACACACACACACATATATATATATATATATATATATATATACACACACAAAAACAAACATACAAGCTATGCACTAAGCAAGAAGTAATTCACATAAATACAATCACCATCACCAAAGCATATGGGGAGATGGCCACAAAAAGTTTATCTAAATGCTTCAGTACTGGATCCCAGACAGAGAAGAATTAGTCCCTTGATCCCCTGATAGTATATTTTATTTTCGCTAATTGTATGAATTGTGTTACATCGCTAAACCAATAAGACACTTTGGGTGGATATTTTGATTTCCAGTGCAATAGTATTCTTCTACGTGCAAGCAATGTCGTAAAAGCGATTATGTTTTTATAACTTTTCCTTAGTGTTTCTCTTATGTGTTTTAAAGCCTAACTCATGCCTCATCTCAAGAGCCAGACAGAGAGCATTTTAGTATAATTTTCAAAAGTAAAATTGAGTTTTGAGCTCCAAGATAATAAGGAAAGGCCTTGAACATTCATTTACCAGTTTTACTTATCAGTTCAGTATTTTATTTATTGCCAAATGGAAAAAATATCACACAGAATTTATATTGTTTATGTTGCCCATCCTCTGTTGAGCACAAACCAAACTGTTGTATTCCATCTGTGAAAAGGACACACATCAGACGCAAAAAACATCATTAACAACACAAGAACCGGTGTTGAAATTCATCTAATTTGCACATCCTTCTAGTGCTCTGGAATTAGCTCATAGTTGAAACAAGTGTGATTAAAATAATCTAAAATAAATTGTATAATTACATTTTTTCAGGCATTTGACTCTTAAGTCAGTCAAGATTTCCATCCTTTGCCTGATAGGGTCACACATATGCCACTCACTGCTATGGGCCGATTATGACAACTTTCATACACTGAAAGATTTAATTACAGGCAGGCTACTCCATTTGAATCGCTTGTCTCATTCTACACCAAATACAAATATTCTCATATGAAACACGTGAGCAGATGGCATTTCTTTTCCTGTCCTCATGTCTTTGTTCTTTGACAGTCAATGGTGCAGTTCTGCAACCAGCTAGAAGCCATGCAAAACCTGAAAGAGCAGCTGGAGCAGAGGACCAGGGTGATTGAGGCTAACATTCAGCGGCAGCAGGATGAGCTCCGTCAGATCCAGGAGGAGCTGCAGAGAGTGCAGGGACAGAGCCTGCAGGTGAGACTGAAGAGTTGCTCAGGGTTGTGTGGCAAATGGTGAACATACAGCCCAATATATTTATAGCATTGCTTTGCTTTTTATTGCTTTCTTTATTTACTGTTTGAATGGATGTCTTGTTGTCACAGTTTCAGAGGGAGTCAGAATCTGTGCTCTGTGTGTCAGATGTTCTTACAGAAAGGAGCTGGAGGACTAAATCTCAGCTCTGTTCAGATGGCCCAAGGGAATGCTGTGCAGCAGGGGGGAACACTCAGCATGCAGGGCCAGGTGGTGTCTGCTGGGCCTCTACAGAACAACATACAGCAACAACATGCTGTCCAGCCCCAGTCCCAGCAACAAACACTCCTCCGGGAACAGAGCACAGCACTCTCACAGGTCAGGCAAACTAAATAATTCTCCTTTTCATTAAAAACATCCGACGCAGCCTTTCACACTATTTATTCCTGTCTTAATTGTAGTTCTTATAGATTCCAGTATGCTATAGATCACTTACTCTGGTTCTGTGTATTTCAGCCTCAGCGGTCGTCTCTCACTCTGCAGCCTCAACAAAATCCACTGCCTGCATCTCTCTACAACACAATGATGATCCCCCAGCAAAGCTCTACAAACGTGGTCCAGATTGCCACTACCCTGGCTCAGAATACTGGAGCCAACTCTCCTGCTGTGGCTACATTTGCACAGGACCGTGCAGCTCAGATTAGGTTTGCATTTTCATTCAGTTTAGATCTATGCGTGCAATGTTGAAAACAAAGAGAAATCTCTGGACTTTATTTCCGTGTTTCTTTTGCCCGCTTCCCATCTCTGGCAGGTTTCCTGCAGGTCCTCAGCTGCTCACCAAGCTCGTAACAGGACAGATGGCATGTGGGGCAGTCATGGTCCCCACAACCATGTTTATGGGCCAAGTGGTGACGGCCTTTGCTCCTCAGCAGGGCCAGACCCAAACCATCAGCATTTCCCAGCAGCCACCGCAGCAACAGCAGCAGCAGGAGCAGCAGCAGGTACAGCAGCAGTCACAGGTCACGGCCATGCAGCCAGGGCAGGCTCCACTGGCCCAGCAGCAAACACAGTTCCTACAGGTAACACTGATGGGTGTCAATTCAAGTGGCCTCACTTTATTTTTATTTGCCTTAGTATCAGAGTTGTAGCCACAGTGAGTTTGTTTTGCCTCCCAGGGTCTGTGAATTCCAAGAATTTCAAATGTCTAAACAAAAGTGTTGTCTAGTGCTGTTTAATATTAATAAAGTTAAGTTAATTTCCTTCCTAAGATCTAGCAAATCTATTTTTTTCACTGAAGGCTCCTCGACTTCTTCATGGAAACCAGTCCACCCAGTTGATCCTGCAGGCAGCGTTCCCTCTGCAGCAGCAGGGTACCTTCACTGCCACAACCCAACAGCAGCAGCAACAGCAGTTACAACAACAACAACATCAACAACAACAACAACAGCAGCAGCAGAAGCAGTTACAACATCAACAACAGCAGAAGCAATTACAACAACATCAACAACAGCAGAAGCAGTTACAACAACAGCAGCAGCAGAAGCAGTTACAACAACAACAACAGCAGCAACAGCAGTTACAACATCAACACCAACAACAGCCGCAGAAGCAGTTACAACAGCAGAAACAGCAACTGGCCCCTCACAGGGCGGATAGTTTGTCTGACCGCTCTGCTACGCAGCCATAGCAGCTGGCTATAGCCAATCAGAAGCGGACTGAGCCAGACCCAGGCATGGGTGTATTGGTGACGGGGGTCTAAAGAGGAGTTCTGCTGAAAATGCTGCACTGAGGCCATGCCTCAGAGGCTGAGAGGTGATTGGATGGGCAGGCTGTGGCTTCCCTCCCCTCACTAGAATCTTTTGCTGTTTGCACTTAACTCCTGAGCACGGAGTGCTGCAGAGAACAGAGGACCGGGCCCGCTGTGGCTCTGGCAGTAGGCTTTGGCTCAGGGTCAAGCCTTTTCTCCAAGAAAACAGGGAGCCACAATCCCTGTAATGAACTCCCACCCTCACCCCTCCCCTGGCCCTTTCCCTGAGTGTGTGTGTGTGTGTGCGCGTGTGTGTGTTTGTGCGCATGCGTGAGTGTGTGTGTGCGCTCTAGTCACCCTCGCAGGATTATTTTATGCAGAGCTCTCCGGTTAATGCAGCGAAGCTTCCATCAAGCTTCAAGGACGTCCTGCAGAACAGCCAGAGGCTTGTTTGTTTTGGATGTTTTCTCCTATTCTTGTTTTTCATGTAAAAATAATTATGGGTCAGAAAATATTTTTAAGAATGTGGTGTAGATTGAACTTTTACTGTACAGAACATGTGTAATATATAATGTAAATACAATGAAAAAGAAAGAACTAATATTTTATATGATGCATGAAATGAAATGCGTAGTCTGTTATTTGCAGCTTTGAATATGCTTTTTTTCTAGTACTCTAAGAAAAAAAGATCTTAAAGTGCTCAGTGGCTGATATTTTCACAGACTTCCTTTCTCCTATGGGATGTGTTTGTGTGTCTGCATAGCAGACAGTGCCGCTTGCTGTGTCACAGTTTGTTTAATCCTTGACCCACATTTTCACAGAATTTCCTAAAATTGTCAAAATGATAGAGAAATGTTTTGAAGTATTTTTAAGATGTGTTGAAATCCACACACTAAAGACTAAGCTTAACTTTAGTCAAACATTGTGAATGAAGACTACCAAGGTTAAGCTAAATGTATGCAACAATAAGATTTGCCAACATAATCCTTCATATTCCTATTTGTTCATTTATAGCACTTCTGCTGAGATCCTTCTGTTTCGGAGCCATCCATAAATACCTGTATGGTACCTTTATTCAGTCTACAAATATTTATGTCCTCTTATTAAAATATATTGAAAAATGTACAGTCTTTCCTGATAAGCTGTGGCTAATATCCTCGGACTAATCTTGAGTGGAATGATTTGTGTTAGCATCGGGCCTAATCAAATGATTTCCTTGTCAGCAGTGTCATCATCCATCCGGTCTTTAGCCAATTATCTGGGCGAGCAGGGTCAGGAGAGCAGCCCAGACCTCCTTTTCTCAAGCGTCCTCCTCCAGTTCTTCCCAGGGGACTTCCAGTCGGTCCCATGGAGCCGCGATAGTCCCAAATCACCTGAACTAGCTCTTGGAGGAGCAATGGCTCAGCACAGGGTTCCTCTCATATCTCTCAAATACTGGCACTATGAGGAAGAGAGGCCAGCAGAGACCTCATGCAGGCTCCGATCTGCAGCCCCGTTCCTGCAGTCACTAACCAGCGTTAGAATGACGTTTGTCTCATGAGAACCGTGAACCCGGCATTGACATCTTAACACCTTTTAAGGTGATGTGGTGATATTGTTAGCAAGCAGTTGCCTGATTGGTGCTGAGCAGGTAGTTTACAGTGGGTTTTAGGAGCTTTTCCTGAAAACCAGCTGCCTGCTGCAGCAGCCAACGCTTTGAGAGCGGTGAGATTAAACTGAATCCCAACTTTTTTTTGGAATCAGGGTTGTTGTCATGTGATCTAACTAAAAGTCGGGATTCCTACAGGATGCTGTGGGGAACATTATTGTGCAGGCAGATGGGCTTTGCAATTGCCCATTCATGCTAAATTGTTGGTGTATGTTTTGCTTTTAATAGTTGGAACACGCCTTCCTTGTTTTGGTACCTCCTGAAAATGGAGACAACCTCGAGTCTGCTGAATGAAGGACGCTGCTGTCAATCTCACGGTGAAATTGAGGCGATTAGGATCTCGCTGCAGATACAGACCCCGACACAATCTGGTTTAGCAGGCATTCCTGGCAGCCTCCTCACCATCTGATCCAGTTCACTGTCAGATGGTATCAGGCAACAGCTCAGCCCATTCTTCATCTGTGTGAGGTGACTGGCTGAGCACAGCACATGGCCACTGTGTCTTCTGAAATACGTAGTCAGTGTTGGATCTTTGGCCCAAGGTGTCTGGTGACGCCATGTGCACGTAACATTGTGCACCTGGTAATGTTTGAATATGGTTTCATAATAGAGAACCCCAGTTTAGAACAGAAATCCTGCAACTTGAGTTTATTTAAGTCTGGGTTTTCCTCCACGTCGCATTGAACTCTTATGTTTTACAGAGGGATCCTAACCTTTCACATGCAGAGTGAAACGTATTATTTTACATCTTGTTTCACACTTTCAGTTTGAAGTACTGAAAGAGTTAAACAATTAATCCACTGCGCAAAATGTGAGTGATGCACCACAGAAGTCGTGCTCGGTTTAAGCCTGGCCTTGAGTAGCAATGGACAAATGCTAATAATAACTCATTCTCTGCTTTGGGATGTTGGACCCATGCGTTGGCACACTCGCGTAGCCTCTCTAACAGGTAACAGTGACTCAGTTTGGGTTCGTCAGGGGAGAAGTAAACCATCACATGCCCTTAAGCCCAGCTTAGTTTGTGTGTTTGAACATGTTTAAAACTGGTTTTGATCACATCTCCTGACCTTAATTACTTCTTTGGCACTATGATGCGTCAGTTTGACTCCTTGTTTGGTACGTGGGGTTGTCACTTTGTTATGGGATTGCTCCCAATGTGTATTTATAATTTCTAATCAGTCATTTCAGAGCATGTTTAGCGTGCATCATATTTATGTAATTGGTCTTTTTTAAGTGGCTGTCAGGTTGTCTTTGCTGGCTAAAGTTGCCGCTCATTCATTTCAGCTGGTTTCATGATATTTTGGTCACATGCTACAGCTCTTATTCCAAAGAAGTTGAGACTCTGTGTAAAACAGACATAAACTCCACTGAAAACAGAACAAAGACTAGATATTTAATGTTTGACCTCATCAGTTTCATTGATTTTTGTAAATATCTGCTCATTCTGAATTTGATGCAGCAACACATTTCAATCAAGTTGGGACAGGAGCAACAAAAGACTGGGAAAGTGGTGGAATCATCCAAAAACACCTGTTTGGATCATTCCACAGGTAAACAGGTTGATTGGTAACAGGTGATAGTATCATGATTGAAAGGCTCAGTGGTTCACAGCGAGGATGGAGCGAGGTTCACCACTTTGTGAACACATGATTGGATAAAGGAGATTCCGGCATACATGGGCTCAGAAACACTTCTTTGGCAAACACAGTTTGTCTGCAAATGACTGCATTCTGGTTTTATTTCCGTTTTATACAGAGTCACAACTTGTTTGGAATCAGGCTCGTATATCCAGCATCAGCGTTTGAGTACGGCCACAGAATGAATCTATTCACTCATTCATTTTCATCTAAGGGACTGTATGGAAATGATCGAGGTGGGGAGGTGGGATGAACCTTATGTTTGCCTTTTTTTTAAAAAGCAAGACACCCCTCCAGGTTTATTAATATTCAGTTTGGACCCTCCTCTTGACTTACAAAAAAGCAGAAATACTCTCCTCCCAACATAAAATAATAATAATTTTTGAATTTCAAATCAAAATCAGCCATTTCCTGTTTATGGCTCCTTCCACATACTTTCTATTTTTTGAACCAACAGTTATGAAAAGTTACTACCATTGACACTGAGAGAGTGAATATGGTACAAACACTAGTTCTGTAATATTTTATCTTCACCAAATGGCAGCACAGGTTGGGTCATGGCAAACATGCATTAAATTATAGGTGAACTCTGTATGAAACGTTTGACTTTACGTTATCAGCAGAATAAAGTGAAGGCGACTGTGAGCTAGTAAAAAAAAAAAATGTGTTGAAATAAAATAGAGATCTGGGCCATGAAAAATTTAAAGACCACCCTTCCCTCAGCGAAAAAGAAAAAATACATAACCCTCCACCCTTTTCTGACCCCACCTCCCACCTGCTTTCTCCACTGATGTTTCTGTGCCGCACAAAGTTCCATAAAGACGGCATCTAGATATAGTGAAGGTAGACCTCATGTAGGCTGGACCTTTACACCTCCCTTCTTTTACATCAGTTGTGGTGCTGCAACACATATCAACATTTAAATGAGGCACAACAGCTCTCTTGCAAACCTGGTCCTGTGCAACATGCAAACAGCACTCTGGAGTGTGATGCAAACGGTGCAATACACCTGCAAGAATGTAATTAAATATCATTAACGCGAGTGAGTTGCATGAGGAGACGTGTGGCTGTGGGAGACTTTGCACAATGTATGATAAGACATGCAGTAAATAAGAGAACTTGATTATTTTTCTATCGCCGGAATAGACCTCATGAAGCTAGCATACGTACAGGACATCGAACACAGTAACGACTCCGCTTTTAAATGTGAAAATCAAGGAACGTGAAGGATCTAAGCGAACTGTGACACACACACAGACTGTTGAACTTGTTTCCCCCAGAAAGAGCTGGATGCTTGTGAGTTTATGGTTATGCAAAGACTTTGTTTAAGGGTTGTTTTGAATCTTTACCCGCCAGTCAAATTGTTTTCCTTCATGCTGGAAACTGCTGAAATTGACACAAGGTTCCTTAAGTCGGTCATTGCCAAGTCACAAAAACATGAGGAAAATGTTCTGTAATCCAAAGAGAGGGAAACCCCGGGAGGCGGGCTCTAAACGGAAGGACACAGTGTATTGTGTTAAATGTTGTGTAGTTCTGATGTACACGCTAGAAACTCTGAATGTCTATCAGTGTTCTCTCTCAGTTTTCAGTTCATGTTTGTGTGGCGTTTGTGTTTGGCTCATGAAATTTACTGCCGCAGTACACTCAACGACCAAGAAAAACCAAAACACGCCTGTTGTTGTTAAAGGGTTAACCCGCACCTGAATCAGTGACGTCAGAGCAGGTGTGCCCCTTACAGGTGATGGTCAAACACCCGCTGTGACGTCACTGATGCAGGTGTGGCTCGGATAGTACGTTTCAAATGTTTGGCACCACTTTCCAGTACATCAGTTGTAACTAGTGGCTTCATGAATGCTTAGTAAACCATTTAGAAATATTTATACATTAATAAGAACAACTTCTGGTTCTCCAGGCTGTGAAAACTCCCTCTGGCTGGTTAGACCACTCGACTGCTTATTTCGAAAAACAAAAGGGGAGAAAAATTGAAGATTTCAGGCACCAAAAACTGTAATAACTGATTAACGCTTCCAACTGCTAATTTAATTGACTTATTAGTGTTATTGTATTGATACCAAATCCAAAGCGTAAACACAAAGAGGAGTTTTGAACAACATGGCACCTGTGATTTATCTTGTAATAGAGCTGCCCCGTTCATTCGCCAGACAAGTATTTTCTCTATTTATTAATTAATTGGTCTATTAAATGCCTGAAGTTTTCAGAAATATCCACCACAGGTTCCCGGAGCTCAAGAAAAACATCTTTAAACATTTTGTGTCATCCAAACTATTTCATTTAAAATCACATAAAACAGAAAAGCAGCAAAGTCTCATAATGTAGATGCTGGAATTGGCAAATGTTTGAAAAACTACTCTGATGATAAATTCAATGATCAAAATAGTTTTTTAAATGAAGCATTAGTGAATCTGACTGACAACTAAGAAAGCCATTAGTGACAGCTTCTATTTTTTGAGTGACACCTTGTTAGAAAGTGGTACCAAATGTTTGATTGTGCCCTTGATGCTTCACAGTAGATTTAATGTTAACATGGTCAGTTTATGTTCTCCTCTTCTGAGGAACCAGGATGGAGGATTCATTCCTCACGTCCACTACTGCCACCTGCTGTTCTGTTTTAGTTCTGACAATAAACTTCAATCATTATTTGAAATGATGCGTGGCGGCACTCAAACAATCCCATCATGCATTATAATTCACGCTGAAAGCACTTTTCACAGGTGTGTGTGCCTGCTGCCATGCATTTATTTCTTGAGCCAAACCATTCATAAATTAAAACATAACCTTTGAAGGCAAATGTACCAATCGTTTGCTCCCCTTCGATTTGAAAATAAAACTGTACTGAAACGTCTCTGCTGTTCTGCTGACTGTTGCTCTGAGATGATGTCCATCGTGGCCACTCAGCTCAATGCAGTACAAATGACTGGTTTGGAAATCAGACAACACCTGAAACATTTTATTGAGCATTTTAGATTTATAGGCATTTCGACCGACCTGTATCACAAACAGAAGTATTTCACAGCTGGGCACAGTCTGTCAAATATTGACAATGCAGCTTGAGCCTGTTCACTTAAAAAAATATTTCCATTCCTTGCTTTTAGTGACCTCTTCCACCCCCCTAATTTCTGTTTCAACAGTACACGTGCTTCAAAAGAAAAGAAGATGAAGCTAAATAAATAGTTTTAAATAAAAAGTGAACCGTAGGCTTGAATTGCACTGCTGTGCTCAGGTATCACTGCAGCTACAACACAGCTACTCATGGCAAAAGGAGTGACTTCTACTGTCGGTTTTGTTGTAGGATAAATTACACGGTGGTGACTCATCTATTCTGTACCTGCTGTATTCATTGATTTTGTGATTTGGGCAGCAAGAGAGGAGGCAGCGAGCTTCAAACTGGAAATGGCTTGAATCACTGAGGAAGACTTAACCTGTGTGGGAGAATCTGTGGAGGCGATTACTGGCCTTTCTTCAACCTGATCCATGTTTCAATCGCTATCGCCGCCCAAAACTGGAAGCAGGAAACATGAAGTACTCCGATCATTACCTCCAATATGTGGTTAGCATTCTGGAGAGAAGCTATTTTAAAGCCGTGGTGTAGCTTTCTGGTACCGACACAGATATTCCAACATAGGTATGGCGACACCTGGACACAGAGGTAAAGTAGTGGTTCAGGTCACTCTAACAGGCTGCTCCTGTGTGAAACAGGATTAACTAAGGGAAATATTTCAATGGCGTCTCCGCTTCAAATAAAATCTCATCTTAAATCAGTTTCTTAATTATGTGCAGTTGGTTCAGTTTTCAGTGTTTTTGCTCACAGCGGGAAATTAAAATCTTAAGTAGGCCCACTTCTGATGTGACAGCTCACCTCAAAAACATTTTTTTCCTCTTCCCTGTAATGCTATTTATCCATCTCAATTGTTTTAGTGGGAGTTTTCTGGAGAGACTTGCTGTAGAAGTATCTCATCAACATAATGTAACTAGATGGCACTCTGCTTGTGCTGAAAAACTCGGCAGCAACGTCTCTTTCCAGAAATCGTGACCCGACAACTCAAGATAATCCACAGAGCTCGCGGTGAGCAGTTTCATGCAGGAACTATTTTCTTTCTACCGAACTACACCCACCAACCGCATCACTGCGCATAGGGGAGCGTGCATCACCTAATGGACGAGAGGTTCGTGACTGAGCGGGGTGTCAACATTAATGCCGCTCTCCTCGGCTGAGCTGTAACGTTAGCTAGCAGTATCGGCTAGCTATAAACTAATCTCCAAACTAGCAATGTCACACTGGGTTAAGAGAGTAAATGCATGGAAGCTCTGTGGAAGATTTTGAGTAATTGGGTCATGATTTTAGGATGCAGTAAGTGTCAGGGTGGAATAAACAGTCTGTTGGTTGCTATTCTGACAACAGTCACCTGACTGCACATGGGCTCGTGTCAAAAATTAATAATTCAACATTTAAAAACAAAGAACAAAAAGGCAAATATTTTGAAATGGACTCGATGGCTGAGTGGGAGGGCAGCAATCAGTAACAATCCAGTCTTCTTTTCTCTCACACCTCTTGTGAGGGGCTCATACAGAGAGCTGCAGTCCCCCCCCCCAGCTAGCCTCTGTAACTCAATAAGTTCTTCTGATTGAGGCTTTTACTTCTTCAAACTTCATGAAAAATTTCCACTGTTTTCTGTTCTAAAATGAATGTGAATCTGACTTCTGTACTTGATAAAGATAAAACACTGATTAGTTAGCATTCAACAACTACACCTCCCACGAGGCTCTGATGAGTACCACAGGTTGACCCTCTTGGGAAATGGTATTAATGCTAACAAAATACTGCTGAAGTGTTTAATGAGAAAACCCAGCAGAGGCCAGCTCGTGGTGAGGGCGGGAGTTTAGCTCTCTGTTTAGCATGTCACGCTTCCTGTTGGACACACACAGAGTCACAACTACAGTCTCTCTACTGCAACCAAATCTTACACGTATGTACAGAATTAACCTGAAAGTCTTTCGTCCAATTAAAATCCAGCTTCTGGCTTGATGAACAGGGCAGAGAAGGCAAACGCCAGGAAAACAATCCCGCCGATGATTGTAACTATGGAAGCAAAACAAGGGAAAGAGAGGCATTTTAATTATGGGGTGGAGACAACAAACAACCTATGTGTATGAACTTTGTTTTACAGAAGACGAGAAGATTAAACAAGAGCCTCAGTCAATAAAGTATTTTTAAGTCCTCTCTTTTATTTGTTCCTAAAAAACTAAAGAGAAAACTAAAAATCGTCTGCCTTTGACTCACAAAATGTGCACAGAACACTGTGACAAGCTATGTGAGAACTACTGAATGGATAATAATCTAAAGTGGAGGCAGTGAAGTGACACTGGATGCCAACAGACACAGAGCCTGGAAGCATGACACTGGTGTACGATTACTGTCGTTAATGCAAAAACACAGAAACTGCCAGGTGCAGTATTTGAGCCGCCTGAGCAGAACACTGGAACATCCCTCAAACTGAAATTAGACAGAAACCTGCCAGCACTGGAGAACATTCCAGATCCCAGGTGCCAAGATCAGATATGAAGAAATCAGTGCTGGAAATCATGTTCCTCAATTGTGCTAAAAACCAAGCCTACTATCAATCTACTTACTACGATCCGCTGTGTTCTACAGTCACTTTCTCCTTCAACAGGTGTAATTAGAATATATATATATATATATATATATATATATATATATATATATATATATATATATATACATATATATATCTGCTTTGAAAAAGACGACAACGACGACGACAACAACAACAACAAACACGCCCTCACCTGTTCTGACAGATATTTTCTGGGCGATCATTCTCCCTCCTATCACAGCCAGTCCTGTGCACAGACAGTGTCCAAGTGTACCACCCACTGCCACCCCAAATGGATCCTGGGAATTTAAAAAAAAAAAAAGTGTTTCATGTTGATTCTGTAGAAAATTATACATTACCTTTGCTGAATATTTAATAAACAATGTTATCAACACAACAGTGAGGAGCATTTGTTGTTTGTGGTCTTAAAAAAGATTAACAAAAGGTTTGTTTTGCATGGAAGTGAAAACACTTGATGTACTGTTAGGCATTCAAACAGTTCTAAAAGTAAATGTAACAAACCTCCCGGGCAGCTAGAATAATAGTGGTCAGCTGCGAGCGGTCCCCCCACTCCGCCAGGAAGGTGAGGGTGAGGGCTTGGATGAAGATGGGTGAGATTAAGCTGTGCCACCTGCCCTGAGGAACAGTGGTCCCTGATCCAGCCTCCACATCTGGGGTCCCATTAGCTAGCTTGGACCGCTGGAGCTGCACAGACAACAATGCATAAACTGGTTTAACTAGAAACTGGAGATAACGCTCTATTTACACATCGGAATATAGGAGTGTTTTCACAAGGGGATTATGCTTCACTCATCTACATACAGTACCTGCCCTTGCCGCACAGAAAAATGTCACAATTCACTTACTTTACAGCAGCAACACAAGCTGTCAGGTAAAAAGTTGGCTTACCTCTTCATCCTTCTTCTTGATCTCTGCCTGCACCTCCTCCAGCTCTTCCTGCCCTTCATCTGGACTCATCCTCAGCCCCTCTCTCAGCATGCGTACGCCAAAGATAGCAAACAGAGCGGTGGACACATAGTATGTGTAGATTCTTGGGATGATGGTGGTGGCATAGCCAAACAGCACTGAGGGATGGATACAACACATTTTTTTTCCATTATCATTCAGAAAGAGATGGAGGAATAACCTGTAAGTGCACAAGCAAAACATAAACCTCTACTGACCAGAGAGGCAAGTCATGAGTCCCAGAGCCAGCATAGCACCTGCCAGCACGGTGAGGCGGTTGTAACGCATAGCCATGATGGCTGCAATGAAAAATGTCTTGTCTCCCAACTCAGAGACAATGATGACAGAGATGGAGGCCACAAAGGCGTGGATGAAACCCAGGTTTCCTTTGCTGGAGTCATCCTCAGAAACTACTGGGCCTAACGGATGGGGGCTTGTGGCTTTCTGCAAAGACAAACAACACAGTAACACACAGTTTATAATTGAAGTCAAACTTGCACGTCTGACCCGGCTAGCTTAATATTCGGGCCGCATGATTTAAGAACATTATTGGCAATATAAACAAAACTGGCGGCCACATAATGTCAGAGTGGCCCAGGCACGCTAACACCCATACGGCTATCACCTTCATCTTCGTCAAATATTTGCGCTGCTAGCCAACTTCACCCACCTGAGCTACAACCGGAACACAATGTGATATGTGTCTCAGTTAGCATGTGCTAGCTAGCTCGGAGGCGCTACGAAGCACCGGCAACACCGGCGTCAAAAACTGTGGGCTGCCGACGACGACAGAAGTTTTTCATTGGTATTAATGAAGTCCAGGCTCTTACCTCTTGTGGGGGTTGCTCCTGGACTGCAGCTTTGTGCTCTTCTGGAACAGCAGCAACTCCGACCGACAACAAAAACACGGCGGCGAGCGGAAACAAGACGCACAGCACACTTCTATCGGCCCGTCCGCCTCCTCCGCCGACCGTGAGAGGCATTGTTGCTTCGAAAACACTGACCAAAAACTTAAATTTGTCTCCCGCGAATCACTTAATATCATCGGCAACACAGCTGGCTAACTTCATATTAGCAACCAACACCAATTTGAGGAACCCCTCGGTAATACACGTCACGATCAGACCGACAGATGCAGCTCAGGGCGGAAATTACTATTATGATGACGTAGGCACAGGGCAGTTCAGTGATTGGACAGTCTTCCAGTCAGTTACAACATCAAATAAAGATAGTTGAAAATGAGTTCAATTTCTGAAAGACTTACAATGCAAGCATAAAAAAACTTTGTTTGGCACAACTAGTCATTAAATACACCATTAAACAGACTTAACCGTTAAGTGTAGTGATAACCATTAAAATGCAAATGTACTAACTGCTAAATTCATTTGTTGCAAGAACCCCTGATCACTATAAAAAATCAGAATACGTTGTAGTGATTATTTTACAGTAAATAATTATATAAAAATACATACGCTCTGAACACTCTGTTTATCTTATCAGTCCTCTAAATCAGTTTTTCAGCCAAAGCTTGACAATCAGTGACATTGCCATCTAGTGGACTCCTAATATCCCAGCGTCCACTCCAAATACAAACAAAATGTAGGCAGAATAATTGAAGTACATAGCAAGTAATTAAACATGAAACGGATTCCACTCCTGTGCTCAATTTTCTTTTTATTGGCTTAAACATAAAACTTGATTTTATTTTGTAGCTCAAACTAATATGTAGCATTAAAAAACATCTTCATGTTTGTACAACAGCAGGCTCTTGACACCATGAGAAAAAAGTTTCTCATTTTGAGACTTTTTTTGCTGAAATTAAGTGACTTGTGTCTCATAATATACTTTCGGCATTTGTTATTACAACATACCCATTCATTTTAACAAAAAACTCTTGTTGTACAAGATACCCTGGTGTGCTGTAAGAGTTTATTTTATATGATGCAATAAAAAAAAAAAATCAGTCAAAGCCTCAATTTGCCTGACTCCTCCAACAAACAAAAAAAACCCTCCAAAATTTGGAAGGGATCTTTTTGTTTCTTAAATAACATTTGAAACATCCTTATTTAACATAACTTCTCTTAGGACTTATAATGAGATACATTTGTGTATTGTAATAAGAAAAATGTGTCATGATTAAATGAATGTACCTTATTATAACAAAAATAAGATCTTGTAATGAAGAAGGGATTTGTGGTGTGACATTCCTCTTCACATCAATTTCTAAGAAACAGCTCACCTCTCACCTGGAGAGACTTTTGCTTTGGAAGAATGTTTCTGCAACACTGTCATGCCTCACATTCATACCTGGGAGCTGTCAGCTAGATTCAACGGTTGGCTGAGCAGCTTTCCTTCGTCAGGAGCACCTTGTCAATCAATGCTCTGAGAGAGGTGACTTTTAGTCCTACACCTTCAGATCCCAATAAGGAACGGAAACACAAACTATTCACAGCACAAATGGTATAAATGCTTTTCTATGCCTCGGGTATGACTCATATTTGATAATATAAAGGTCGTGGCAAAGCTGTGCTGCCAGTGCCTGGTTGAAGAGCACATAAAAGACAACAAGCCACCAGGTGAGAGACAGGCCACCAAACAGTAAGCTCAGTGAGATGTAGATCAGCAGTTCAGCAAAGTAATGCGGGCACGACACCAGCTCGAACCAGCCTCCCTTTGGAACTCTGTGAGCCAGCGTCTCCACTGCTCCTGAAAGACGCCACAGAAGACAACAGAAAAAAAACATCAGTCCAACATTCAGACAGTTATTTTGATGATCCCACAGAGAATCATCACCAACTCTGCAGTTCCCCCAAGATCTACAGAGCTTTTTAGACTTGTTTAGGTGATTGTTTTGGTTGTCTCGCCCACAACAATCACCAAATGAATGCTAATGTTGTGTTGTCCTTGTCTGTGTAAATTGCAAATATTTGCTACAAGTTCCCAATAGCAACATTATAAGGTGATCCTCTGTCAGCATTGTGTTTTCAGCTTGTTCTGCTGTCCAGAGAAAAAAAAAGTCCAAAAAAAAAAAAATAATCGAAGCAGCTATGATGGACCATGCATATGTTTTGTATGTCACTCTGTACATTATGTTTGCCACTACTTTTGTCAAAGTTACTTTGACATAGCAGTTTTTCAAATCAATGTGCCATTTTACAGGAATTATCCTGCAACAACAATTCACTTTCAATATGTAATGTGTTGGATTTCCTATCATAAGCACACTGATTTAGAGAATCATATACAGTCAAATCAAATAATTGTGGTACTTTGGGAAATGGTCAGCAGTAGTATACATCATTCACAGGAAAGGTAAAACAAACACATCTTTAAGCAAAGACAACTGCACAAGCTAACCTGACTTCCCAGTGCGAAGCCTGGCCAGCAGGACCATGGATTGATGCTGCAAGAGTGAGGCCCCAATGAAAAGTGCGGTTCCTGACACATGAAACCAGTCCAGCTGAGAGAAGAGGGTTCCAGTCCCTTAAAAAGAACAACACACATATCAATCCCACTTCATACAACCAGTGAATAGCAGATGGAGAGAGGAGTGATTTCAGTTTAACCTTTTCCCAGACGATCTGCGCAGAGCACCGTCAACCCCAGTACGACATAGTACCCCAGACCGAACACATACTGCACCAAATGTATAGCTCCATCAGAGAAAACGCTGACAAGCAGGCACTCCAGCAGCCTCCTGAGGGAGTGGAGGCAGAGCAGCAGCTGCACCAGCAGAGTCGACAGCTGTGGGACTACAGACAGTATGAACACAGCACCAGGATGAATCAAACAGGAGGACACAAGTTCAACACAGTGCTCGACTGTCAGCCTACCTTGACTGTCAGGGTTAGGTACATCTGTCAAAATGTCTAATATTCCAGTCAGCCATGATGGGTATGACTGATTCCGAAACGTGACGTTCACGTACAGGCCAAGAAGAAGACCGTTCCAGCCAACAGAGACGGCATAGAAGTGCCAGAACCACCTAAAAGACGATAAAGTAGCTGAGGTTATGGTCTTCAACTAAATTAGCATGTACTCACTTAAGTTCTCAAGATGCTAACAAAGATACGAACCCAAATAACTTCAGTTAAATATATTACAAATCTAGAAACTATACACACACGTTATAAATGCATTATATGATATCTTATCACGTTTGCTAAGTTGTTTCCTACACAACATTTACCTTTTTGGGACGTCAAACACACGCAGCCACTCGTCCCGTTTGAGGTTTTGTTTAGTTTTTCCGTACCGAATAAGATCCTGAAATAACACGTAAAAGCGGCATGTTTCGTATTTTCTCGGCAGGTATGTTGAGATTTTGTGCGCGCAGAAGGCTACAAGGAAACTTAAAGCCAGAAGAGCCCACAAAACATCAGCAACGCCCAAGTTGACTGTGCTCCACATTGTCTTCCGCTCCGCCGGTTGTGGACATTGTTTTGTGCGACACAGAAAAGGGACCGTCGGAAACCGGTCGCAGCAGTTCCGGATGAAACGAGAGGGCAGGAAAGGATGTGAGCGTGTGTATCTCGTTGCTGCTAACGCATGAAAACTTTGCAGAGTCTTGCCGTTGAAGCAATAAATGAGCACTTTTTCTACACCATTAATACTGCTCTTTGCTTAAGTGGTGTAACATACGCAAAGGGGAAATTACGCCTATGAATGGGTAATAATGTGATTCACTGTGACCATTTTCTACGAATGTGTAAATAACACTGACCAAAAACTTAAATTTGTCTCCCGCTAATCACTTAATATCATCGGCAACACAGCTGGCTAACTTCATATTAGCAACCAACACCAATTTGAGGAACCCCTCGGTAATACACGTCACGATCAGACCGACAGATGCAGCTCAGGGCGGAAATTACTATTATGATGACGTAGGCACAGGGCAGTTCAGTGATTGGACAGTCTGCTGCTAACGCATGAAAACTTTGCAGAGTCTTGCCGTTGAAGCAATAAATGAGCACTTTTTCTACACCATTAATACTGCTCTTTGCTTAAGTGGTGTAACATACGCAAAGGGGAAATTACGCCTATGAATGGGTAATAATGTGATTCACTGTGACCATTTTCTACGAATGTGTAAATATCAGTTATATAAATAAAGCTGAAAATTTACATCAAAGACCAACTTTATGCAAAGCACCCAACCATTCCCCTCATTTCATTAACAGTTGCATGAGGTCTTATAATAAAATGCATGCTGCAACTTAAAACTTTAAAGCATTATTGTTTTGTGATTCAACTTAATTATGGACATCTATGGAATATAAATTCATAAAAATGTACCCAGTAGCTATAATGACATCTTTAAACCTAGCCACATACCTCAGAATAATCTTGGATTTCACATATTTGTCTGAAGCTGCTTTGTATTTAATTGTATGAGTGTGTTTTATCAGAGGGCAGATTATAAAAGGTTTTGCCTGTTTGTGCGATGTTGGCTAACTGATGCCTGCTCCAAGCTGCACTTCACAGTGGATCCACTTATAAAATACAGGTTCATACACAGCCCTTCCATGTGGGTGCCTTCCCATGTGAGTGTCCAACAAACAACCAGAACCATCATTATTCAAGTATTCATTTTGGATAAAACAGTGTAAAAACACAGCACAATGCAATGAAATGATCCTCTGGGGAAGGAGGAGAAGGTTAGATTTTCGGATGCTCACTTTCACCCCATGTTTCCCGCCCTGATCCTCTGTTAATTATTTCATCATGCAGCACTTTTCATTGCAAAAGTAGCACAATACAAGGCAGGAAATGAAACAAGTGAGATATTTGTGATGATCTAAGAGGAAAGAAGTAGAGAGAGCATCTTAAAAAAATATTAGAAACAATATGATTTGACGTTTTAGAACAATTTGCATATGGTGCCGAATTGCAATTAAGCCTCATGTACCACACTCACCACTAGGCGGCAGAGTAGCCAGTTTTGGGGTGTGGTGCTACAGATAATAAATGAGAAGTTCAAGTGTGCAGGACAGAGTCGGATCCCACAGAGAGAACGCGTGTGTCGTAGCGGCATGGTTTTCACCGGGCAGGATGGATACGAAAAAAATGGAAAGCTACAAGTAACAAGTAACTAAAGCTGTCTGACAAATGTAGTGGAGTAAAAAGTACAATATGTAAGATAAGATAAGATAAGATAAGATAAGATAAGATAAGATAGACTTTATTAATCCCCAGCTGGGGAAATTCGGGTATTACAGGCAGCAGGTAATGGCAGTTGGAAAAAATAGCAACAGAAATAGAAAACTACAAAATACAAAACAAAAGATGACTATATATATATATATATACATTTTATACAAATGGTTATATTAAATAAGAAATACATAAAAAAAACAAAAATAGAGACATATATATTGCTGCAAAGAACTATCAGAAAAAATACCATAAAAATATAGTGCCAAACATTCTGTATAATTTCACAGACTTTACACAAATTGCACATGGTGGATAAAGTGACTACAGCATTAAAGCTATTGCACAAAATATAAATAATAATAAATAAATATGTATATGTCATAGTAGAATACTATAATGTATTGATATGTACAGTACTCATTTAGAGTGGAAAAAAGCAATATTGCAAGGTAATAGGTGTATGATAAGTCACACGTCAGTGCAAAAAACAGTCTGAATATGGAAACCAGGGCTAAATTAAGCAAATACGTACATGTAGTTGTGTAAAAGTAAAGTTGCATAAACTGGAAATATTCAACTACAAGTACCTCAACAACAATACCTCAACAGTGAAGGTGCTTAGTTTAAATATTTTTACTTAAACAAGAGTAGATGTGTTTTATCAGCACAGTCTCACAAAGAAAAGCACTTATTATACAGAATTACCTCTTTAAGATTACTATTGATATTCTGTTGTTTGCTTATTATTATTGATCTATTAAATTGATCTTGAAGCTGCATGTTAATGGTATCTGGTAGTTAGATATAGATCAGTGTGTCTGTGTTTATCTGCACAGTATCCTGTTAACTGTGAAAAGAGCAGTATGTCCCTCTGAGATGAAGCAGGTGTTTGTGTTTTATATGAAAGTGACTGTTCAAAGCAGTTGGCTGGATTCAAACTCTGCATCAGTTCATCACACTTTGATCTGCTGGACAGTGTTAGCAAACATCGCGTCTGACCTCGAGGCCCTGGTGCTTTATTCAGGCTCACTTTTTGCTGAGTTTTTGTCTCATGGGCTCACGAGTGGCCTGCGTGTTCCTCCTCTCACAATGCAGCAAAGTGTCAGAGGAAAAGAAGTGTGTTTTTGTGAAAGGCCTTTGAGGCATTAGAGTCCAGGATGCCTCTTAGAGGAGCACTGTATCCTGTCTGAGGAAGTGTGGACTGTTTCCTGCTCGCCTCCCTCCCCTGTCCTTAATGTCCTCCTCTTTTTTAGTCTGCCAAGAGCTGGACCCTCACCGGGGCCCCTGAAGATTGCCTTCAAGCTGGTGCTCAGTGGGCACCATGAAACACCAAAAAATGAGATTTGTTTTGCAGAGAATTCAAACCAGCGTGTACGGATTCAGACACAGTCCGAGGGAAAAGAATCCCAAATATCAAAAAGGAGCACAAATGAGACAGAGAGACCAGAGACGGGAGCGTCTGATATGTCCAGAAGCTTCTGGGTAATCTGGCAAACCTCCAATGTTTTATTGTTCCTGTCACAAAACCAACAGACAGAGTAAAAAGTGTCATTGTGAGCGCACATATCCTGCTGTTTATCTATAAAGCATTAAATGGCTTTTCCCTGAGCACATTTCACAGCTCCTGTCCTCACACCACACAGCCGAGACCTGAGACCAGAAGCTGCCCCAAATCCAGGTCTTCCTCCTTCTGTAGACTTCCTCACTCAGTTGATGCTTTACTAAATGAAACACACTTTTACTCACTGTAATCACATGAGAAGGTTGATACCACCAAGATGGAGCCAGCAACCTGTTAGCTTAGCTTAGCATATAGACTTGAAGCTGTGGGGGAAACAGCTAGCATGGCTGAAGTTAACTAAATTTGCCCATTTGCGTCTTTCAGGCTCACACTTGTGTGATTTGTACAAAAACCAAAGCTTAAAAACAACAAGTTGCACTTTTACTGTTGTTTATGTGCCTCTGTTTGTTGATTCTTTTTCTTAAATCACAGCTTGTTGATTTTTGTGGTATCGAATTCTTTAACTGCGCCTAAACCAACCAGCTCCTGTATTTCCTGTTTGCAGGTGTTTGCTGTCATTAACATGATTTTTATTAGCATTGTTTGCTTGTCCTCTCTTTTCTTTGCTTCTGTCTTTCTCTTCTTTGTAAAGCACTTTGGATCAGCGTGTTGGGTTTAATGTTGCAGGTTGCAGCCTGAAAACTCAGACTGTTTGACGAACCAGCAACTGAACGATCAAAATCTGAATAGATTTATTGACTAATCAACAAATTAACTCGTCCTTTACTGTTTCCTGACATACGGGTTGTGTTTTTGACATTTAACATGTATTTCTTCACGTAGCATGTTTTATTTATTTTTTTAGATCCAATACTTATTGTCTGCTTTTTATTTACTAAGTATTGTATTGACTGTATTAGACAATAATTGACTGGCTAGGCAAACAGTGATGTCTGCTCTGACTTGTGTGGGTTTTGTTCTTTGTCCCTGTGCCTGGCCAGTTTCCCATCCGGGTATTCATAAATATATCACAAATCATAGACAAATCACAAGTTAATGTATTTGTTTTAACCTTGATTTATACATCGGTCATGTATAAGTTCCTGGTTTCAGCTGAGTCGTGTACAGCTCTCCTCTGCCCAGAATGCATCTGTGCTGTGCTCTCTGTTTTTGTCTCAGTCACAACAATGCGGGGTGAACATGCAAACACCCTCCTCCCGCCTCTCTCTCGCCATGCCCATTCTTTCTGTGTTGAATTGTGGGACAGTGACCTTTGAAATCCCTCTTGTGATCTCAGAGCATAAACAAAAACGGTGCCAAGACAATTCGCAGCTTTTTGCACGTGAAGACTGTTAAATAGGAGTAGTTTTTAAATGTGATTTTAATGTTTTTTGAATTCAGCAAGCAGGGACCAACTTTCCTTCGCTTTAATTTGTAACTATCCTTAATTTAATCAGTAAACTTGGACAAAATGCTGCATTGAAATTGTAGATATAACTCATATTAGGACAAAATTATACAAATATCCTGAATGTAAAGTATCATGTTGCACACAACTTCAAACATTTCTTGCACAGTTTTCCTTCATAAACCTTCTTTTTGTTTGTCTTTGAATGGGCCAGAGTTCAAAGCAATTCCCTCATGCTGAATGTGGAAAACAAAAGCAGATAGAAAAATGGAAAATGTTTTCTGTTTCCAGCTCTTCCAGAGGTGCATTTGGTGTGGAGCGCCCTCCAGGAAGTGCTGGTTAGGAGGAGGGTAGGCGGTTTAGTGGGCAGGGAGTCCCTGTAGAAGTGACCAGGCCAGGAAACATGTGGATGTAGCGTGTAACATAATACCCCATCATCCCCCTTAACCCTCCTGAATCCACGCCAGCATCAAAACACAAACCTGCGCCTCCTTATCAGGTGAAACACATTCGTCAAGTTTAGGGCAGGTTTGAATTTGTCTAACAAACATCCTCAGAAATGATCAGTTTTCTATTTCTGAGCTGGTGCTGCTTTAAATAAAAATGACTTTAAAATGAACCAACCTTAAGGTTCGTGCAATATATTCATTTCTTTATAGTCAGAAACCACAACAAATAGAATTTAAATGTTGAAATTAATTAGCTTTTTTATTTTTTATGGAAATGTCCCTAAAATGCATCATTTGAAATAAAACTTTAAAAAAAATCCCCAAAACAAATGATTTTTTTATGTAATTATCCTGTAAAGCTGCTATAATGAGTATATTTATACTAGAAGTGGATCATATGACTACTTGTTTGTTGGTCATAGTAATGAGCCTGCAGATAATTATCACCTGATCCTGCAGGTCTTCTCAGATATTTTATATAAAACTCCTTGTTTTGCTTTTCCAGCCTCGAGCTTTACTGTCCAGCTTCACTATTACCACTGTTATCAGTGTTGTTTTTGGCTGCGGTGGGCAGCAAAAAAAAAAAAAGCTCTCGCAGTACCAAACACGACGAGCTGGTGGACATAGTGCGGCATTTAGCAGCTACTGAGCCAGATATTTCCCTCAGGAGACGGTGGAGACCAAAAACAGAGCTATCATATCTGCTGAGGTGTGAATAAGCAACTGTTTGCCAACAAGTTTGTATATTAGTTTTAAAGATAAGTTGTGTCATTGTATTCAGATTGTATTCAGGTTTCGAGATCACCAAGTGGCATATATATAAATAGATGAATAATAAGTTACAGGTTTAAATAAAAATAGAATTAAAATAAACTAAATGAACCAACAAGTTTTACTTGTTTTATTTAAATCTAATCAAGTGTTTCACTTTCTCAGACACAGAAAACACATTTTAAAATACATTTTAAACATCACAGTCATGCAGCAATTAGTCTTTTTTTGGGGGAAACAGGATCCTGAATTTCACTTGAAAATCGTGATTTGAATAAACATACAGTGAATACTTTAATTACATTAATAGCATTAAAAATGTACCATGGGGGAAAGTAGCCAAGTGCATTTACTTACAAGCTTTAATAAATACATAAACAAATAAATTCAGATTTTTTAAAAATGATTTATAATATGTTGTTATTGAGTAAACTAGCCAGGAGCCCAACCTTCACCAGCTGCAACATGAAAGTGATAATTAATCAATAATTATAACCCAATAATATAGGCCTAATATAAATTATTATGAAGTGGGCCATTCTGCATAATGTATATTCTTACTTTTGGTACTTAAGGTTTGCTATAACTTGATGCTTTTGTACTTTTACTGTAGTAAAACTGTGAAACAGAGTATTTCTATACTGTGCTATTGCTAGTTTTTACTGAAATTAAAAATCAGAGTACTTCTTAAATGACTGATAATAGGTTTTTAGGTCTCTATAGGTGTATTAATGACTTACTTAAAGGTGGTTTTAAGGCTAATGCATAAGCAAGCATCTTTACAGCTCAGTGTCTCTCAATTGAACGTTACTAAAGAAGTTTCCCCCAAAAACTCTGATCAAAGTTCAGTGTTTGTACGTCCTACAACCGGCAACAAGTCCCGCAGCCTCTCTCATGTGGTAGCTTTTAGTTCCAGCAGCAGAGAGACGCTCCTCCCCTGCAGGCTGCTCAGCTGAAGCGCCTCTCCATCCTCAGCTTCAGCTCAATGGGGACACACACAGCCGCACTTTACACTGCTGATCGCCGTCCACTGCTGCTGGTTTTCATGACGTTCACAGACTTTCCTCCGGAGTGGAATATAAAGCATCAGAAGCCGATGGATTAGTGCCAAGCCAGTAGGATAACTGTTGCTGTGCTGGAGTAATTTTTCTTCTGTTTTCTTTTTTGGATGTTCATGAGGTTCCCTCCATGTCTTCTGTTGGATGATGGCTCCGGCAGTTTCCGTCATTCTGCTATTTGGGATTATTCTGGAAATCACTTGTGTTGCTGGTAAGAGAATTAATAAAGAAGTCATCTCTTTCCTTAACTTTTGACTTTTGGAGGAGGTTTATATGATAATTGCTACCGGACAGTTTTTATTTCTCAGTCAATATGATGCATGTGGGCAGACATGCCAGTCATGATCCTACTGAATACTTCTGTGGCTTAATTTGAAAAGAGTATTTATATTATTTTTGAGTGTGGCAGCTAATTTCTGATCTCTCATACAAACTTAAAGCGATGTGTTGAGAAAGAAGGGAAATGTGTTCCAGTTTGTTTCAAAGTTTCAACCAGTCTGAAACCCAGTTTGTATTAAGAATGTGTTAAAGAATCAGTACTGTCATGTTAATGCAGAGGTCAGATTTGTATAATGGCTACTTGGTCAGCCTGAGGTGGTTTTTTCCACACAATTCAGTTTGTGCTTTAGGGCCTCACAGGGAGGTTGTGGGCTGCGTGTGTCCTCAGAAACAGGAACCCCACCTAGGCCACACTGTGCTGGGCTATTGAGCCTGACCCGGCCCATCTTCCCCTGCTTCCTGTTTTGACACAGCTCCGCCATTTGCT
This sequence comes from Chelmon rostratus, assembly GCF_017976325.1. Classification (NCBI taxonomy): domain Eukaryota; kingdom Metazoa; phylum Chordata; class Actinopteri; order Chaetodontiformes; family Chaetodontidae; genus Chelmon; species Chelmon rostratus. The sequence goes on from NC_055661.1 coordinate 24,882,208, forward strand.
GCAGCAGTGGAAAAAATGGCCCAGAGTAGCCAGAGAGCCAGTTAAAAAACACCTCTTTTTTATTGCACTTTCAGTTTCTACCTAGTGCTTTTGACCTGATTTGATTTCCACTGAAACATTTTTTAGTACCACCCTGTGTGTGCTTTTGGAAACAATAGTGAAGTGCCCTCTGACCCCTCCATGTAGCTATTATTTGTCAGGGCCATAAAGATTGATGTCATCACTTGCGATTGTGTTTGCTCTTAATCTGTCAATCTGACTGACGTGTGTTGATTCCTGCAGCCATTGAACTGCGGTTTATGCCTGATCCACCAACGCTGAACATCTATGGCGTCCACAGGATGAACAAATCTGACAACCTGGAGCTAACATGCAGGTGTGTATAAATATACCTCACTGAATTCGACCCATCAGTTCACCCCTGCGCACAGCAGTGTTCTTATGCAACCTTTACAATTCTCTGCTTCTGGATCCGGCAGAGGTCGGCAGTACCTGAGGTGGACGACCCCTCCGACGAGCACCCGCTTCTCCACCAGCGACTGCAGTGGATCAGGACTCTTCTGCACGACGCTGCAGATCTCCAACGCCACTGTCAATGAAACTGGACAGTACCAGTGCTCCTACAGAGACCTTAACGTCGAAGATGGCAAGACTGCAGCAGCCGCTTATGTGTTCGTCCACGGTAAATCTCAGGATAACTCTCTCTCTCTTTATCGTGATATAAAGAAGAATTTTAAAATGTGTTTCAGGAAATAGACGCTGGACAGTTCACTCACTGGTGTCTTGTAACAGTCATTTTTGTTAAAGGCTTTTATTGTTAGGAATCATATAACTGCGAACAGTGTCACTCTGTAAAAAGTTACATTTGCATAGTAAATAGTGTAAAAAGTACAGCACACTGCAGCTAGCTATATTACATTAATCAGGATCAATCAGAGGGAATTATAAAGTACAGCATAACTCATGCTGCTGGGGCCACTCAAGGTCTACTACTGTTGCAGCCACAGCCACACAAAACACACACTTCTGCACAATTTAGCATTTAACCTGATGCCTTTGTTCAAGCACCCAGTTATGCGCAAAAGAATCTGATCCAGTTCCACCCTGCTGCAGCCTTGTCCGTGCCGTGTTGATTAACTCTCTTCAAACACATTTGATCTGATGTTTGCGCATTTGATTTGGTTTTAGATTACAAGGTGCCATTTGTGCCGTCTGAGAAGGAGTACGAGGTGGTGTTCATCCGTGAAGGAGAGCGGGTGGTGATACCATGCCGAGGCTCGGTGGAGGATCTCAACGTCACGCTCCACACTGTAAGGAAGAGTTGTCTCTGTTCTGTGTGTGTCGTTTGTTAGGGAAATCTAAAGTGATAACTTCTAGAGGACGAGTGCACAATAATATAAACTAATATCACATCTAATTTTAAAGGGTTGCTGTGTATTTTCATTTCCATAAGGTTGGGGGATACGCAGGAGTCAGATTTAAAGAAGCACGGTCAAAATCAAAGAATATATATATATATATATATTATAATATATTCAGATTTTTCTCCCTCCTGCAGGTCAAGCTCCATAAACCAGATAACCTACACCTCTCAGACTTTAGGAAGCCACAGATCATACAGACACACAGCTGTTTTCAAGTTTTACTCCTCATGATGAGCAAACAAAGCTTCATGAGTAAAAAGTCAATTTAAATCCGTGGAACTAAAGTGAATTTCTCCATTGAGAGATCAATAAAGTCTGATCTAATCTAAAACAAATTTCAATTTAAGGTCCTGGGTCAAAAAGTGGTTCACTTTAGTGTATTAGACACATAATTTAAGAATAGAAAAGTCAATACAAGTTCATGTTTACTTTTTGTGCTTAATTTAAAGTACTTTTAAAAAGTGTACTTCTAAATAGATGTCATTAAGTTCTACTTGAATGTATTAAAAATGAATATGATAATTCTGCAGTACTTACAGTGGTATTTCAAAGTACTTGTAGAAAGTGTAATTGAACTTAAAAATTGTACTACATTACAAATGCTTTTAATAGTAGTTTACTTTTATTTCACTTCATTTGAAGTATATTTAAGTATATTTCCAACACAGTGGTGCAAGTGTGTTTTCAATGCTCATAAATCCTGATTTTCACTGGTGCACTTCAGTACACTTAAAGTTTGTAAAGAGTTGTGCCAATTTAGCAACTAGTTACACTTCAAGTACACTCAAGTATCACTCAAGTGGTACTCAAGGACTACTTGAGTACACTTAAGTATACTTGAAGGTGACAAAAATAGCACAAAGTGGACTTATTATAGTTTAAGCTGGGAAGCTCCTCCAGAGCAAACTAAGATTCATGTGTAAAAAGCCCCTTTAAATTAGTAGGAAAACATATTTCAGTGGTTTCTCAGGGGTGATATCAGTTCCTCTATTATCAGCAACTCCTGTTACTGACGGTTCTGTATCAGTTTACTGAGCTCTTTTACCTAATGTGGTGTTTTAAAAAGTAATGCTATCTTATTTACACAGCCAGATAAGGGTGCTCATGTGTGCAATGTCCTGGCACTGATGTTTTTTTTTTTTAATTCTGTGATCAAAATAAGTAAATTTGTCTGTTTGTCAGAAGTATCCAAATAAGGAGCTTCACCCTGACGGGAAGGATTCTCTGTGGGACGCCAGGACGGGTTTCACTGTTCCCAGCTACCTGATCAGCTATGCTGGTGTCGTGTCCTGCCAGACTCGTATTGGAAATGAGACATTTAAGTCTCCGCTCTACATTGTTGCTGTTGTGGGTAAGATGAAGATTCACGCTACAAATCAACAGCTGTACAGACAGAGGGACTGGTAGTGAGTGAAAGTGGGGGATAGTAGGGATAGTAGGTGCAGGGAGAGTCTGTAGTCTCAGGAGAACAATAGGCCGTTGGCTGACTCCCATGTCCTCCCTCCCTTTTCCGCAGGATACAAGATCCATGAGCTCAGCCTGACCCCCACGCAAGCCAGGCTGTGTGTGGGGGAGCGGCTGGTGCTCAGCTGCACTGCCACCACCGAGCTCAACGTGGGCATCGAATTCAACTGGACGCACTCTGGCCAGGCCCTGGTCAGTGCCCGAGGCTTTTCTGCTCCTCCTCTGTGATAGCTAATGAGCGTGCATACTTTAAATGGCCTTCAATCAGCCTGTTTTACACCCTTCCGAGGGCAGACTGAGATATCAGAAGTGCTGCATCTCACTTCCTGTTCATCCTCACTTATATTCCTTACTTCCTGCTTTCAGGAATCCTTCAGTTTATCTCTATACCAGGTCAAAGTGCAAAGGTCGCCAGATGTGTTTTTGATGCTGCCTGCTCACATTAGATAGAAAAAGACATTGTGTTCTCATGTGTCTGTTTTGGCCTGTTACGTCAGACCTCAGTGAACGGTTCGAGGCCGACCCACGCAACACCGCACAAGAAGAAGCTGTGGAACTCTCTGGAGCTGTCCAACACGCTCATAGTGGAGAACGTGACGGTTGATCACACCGGAGAGTACACCTGCACTGCATCCAGTGGGCTGATGGAGAAAAGTGCCTCAGCATTTCTTAAAGTGTACGGTAGGTACACCGAAAACCTGTCATTCTGGTCGTCTGAGTGAAGATATGTTGGCTAAAAACTGTCCAAAGACATTCTTATAAATTTTTTCATCTCATTCAGAAATCCTTTAATAATATCAAGTTTGGTGCTGGGTGGCATTTAATGCATTTTAATAGGCCAAATTAAATATGTTTTTCCATGTTTTTTACTGTGAATGTAAAGACCCTTAATTCAGGTTTTTACTAATACTTTTTTCTCTTGCTGTTTCCAGGTAGTTTTTTTTTCCCTGATTGTGTCTTATGGAGCGCCGAATGCGACCAAATGAAATAAAACAGACAAGTCAAAAATATAACTGAATAAACCAATGAATGATATTATTAGTTAAATAATTAAATGGATTATAAAAAGAAAAAAAACTTTAAACCTTTCCTTTGACCTCCAATCAGTTGATAAAAAAAACAAAATGCTTTTCGTGTGCTTCCTTTCCCACTAACCACTTGGTTTAGTAGCACAGTTTACATCATTTATCTGTTCCCTTTTTTGCCCACATAATGCTTATATGATAATGAGGTGGGCGTATTCACGAATGTCCAGAGCAGTGATTGGTCCGGTGTATCTAATGTCAGCGGAGCAGTGTAGGAGACTGTGCAGTTAGCTAGCATAACTGAAAACGCTCGTGGCTAAACACATGGGTAGCTAGCTACCTAGCTGAAAAAAATATGTGGACACAGTGGAAGATAAATTGAAGACTAGAAATAAATTTATTTCACCAACTGATTAAAAGCTAATTGTAATTATATAATGAGCAACATTAGCTAGCGATGGGCTCCGTAGCGCCCAGTGGCTCATTAAGCTCATGCTGGGGTACATGTTCGCTCATGTGAACTTGGTTGAACAGTCATATTCCGTCTTAGTAAGAATTGCACAATGACTGAAGTTGATTAGCGAGATTTCAGCTCCTTTCAGCACTTTTATTGTGTGTTTTAAGTCTCCGTGCAGTCATGTTTTCTGTTTTTGTTTCATGTCAGCTCACCAAAGCAAATTCCCCTCATCATGATGAAATGACAATAAAGTTTGTATCTTGAAATCTGGATGTTTTTTCTTATGTTTCCAGAGAAGCCTTTCATTGACATGAAAGAGCCGTGGACGAAGGTTTGGGAGGTAAATGTGGGAGGTCAGTCGCCCATACCGATCCCTGTCAAGTACTCAGCCTACCCGGAGCCCGGCTTTAAATGGTGCGTTTGTTGTCCAGTTGATCAGCTAAAAGCATTGAACAGAATGCTGCTTAAAGTTCACGTAACTTTTCATTATCACCTTTTTGCATCTGGACACTTACTGTTCCAGATGACTTTTGTAACTTTACTTTCCTCTGTGTGCCCAGGTTGAAAAACGGCCTACCACTGAAGGATGATTACAGAATTAAACAGAAAAGTGATGCTCTCATCATCCGTGGAGTCACAGAAATGGATGCAGGGAATTACACAATTGTCTTGACCAATAAGATTACTAAAGAGGAACGGAGGCGCTCTTTCCAGCTGCTCGTCAATGGCACGTATCTTCTGTTCTTCCTCTTCTGTATTCCTTCTCGTGCTGCCTGTTGCTCAAGATTACTCTCGATGTCTTCCTCTGCAGTGCCTCCTCACATAATTGAGAAGGAGGTGGCGGTGGACACTGATGTCTACCCGTACGGCAGCAGCCCCACCCTGAGGTGCACTGCTCGTGGATTTCCCACCCCTGCACGGATCGAGTGGCAGTGGATGTCCAAAGAGGACTGTCCAGAGGCCTTCCAGTACGTCCCCTTTCTTCAGTGTGTGTGTGAGCGAAGGGGAGAGAGAGCGCAAACTTCCTTTTGTGCATGCACGCACTGTTCCCAGTCACTCATTGTCAACAGGCTGTTGATTCAGGAGAGGAATAGCTGCTTTCGTGATGTTGACAAAAACAAGAGAAGAGACAATGAGAAAGCACTCTGACCTGATGCAGATCGCCGGATGTGATTCATGCGCTTCACAATGTCCATTTTTAGAAGGGCGTCAGTTATTCCTGCAGAATGTGTTTACTAATTTTTGTGCAATCAGAGATTTGCTCTGCAAGCTGTGCGCCTCTCTGGATCAGCTGTTTAAGGTGTATGCAGAGAGGAGGTCTCGGCTGCGACACGTCAGCGTCAGGTATGCAGCGATTTGGCGAGTGTTGATCGAGAGGAGGAGGGGTGTGTGCAGACCGTCAGCAGGTTCCTTATCTTCTGCCGACACATCAGAGCTCTTCCTCAGGCCCGAGCTGCGTTTCCTGTTGTTCCTGTCCCGCTCTCTGTCAGAAAGAGAGCTTCTTCCTGCTGAGGCTGCGCCTCATCTTGCGTGCCTTCCTTCGCTCGTTATCGCAAAACCAAATTTATTTCAGAAAATACTCAACAAGCATTTCCCGCGTTTCTTAATTTGGATTGACGGCTTTAAAAAAAGAGAATTGCGTGACACAGCAAATACAGGAAAAGAAAAAGGAACACATGAAAAACAAATACATGTGATTTAGTGCGTGTTTGGTGCATCAGAGTGAAAGAGCAGCTTCTGCAACACTGACACGAGCAAACGGAGCTTCAGTGTCTCTGTGAGGAAAGTTTTAAAGCAAGTGCATCTCTGCTTCTTTTTGCCCAACAGGTCAGGGCTGATAGAGTCTGAAACCCAGCTGGCAGAGTGTACAGGCTGGAGAGATATCAGCAACAGCACCGGTCACCACCCTGTAGAACGAAGCTTGATTGACACCGATCATGCCCAAACGGTAAATAATTGCAGTCCACCAGTCAAACGGTGGATGTGGCATTTTGACTGCATTTATTGTGAAATTATTAACAAATTCCATTAATCTCCCCAGAAAATCATGAGCTCTTTGAAGATTCAGAAAGCTGAGGCCCATGCACTCTACAGATGCATGGCTGCCAATAAAGTAGGAGAGGACTCACGCATCATCTTCTTCCATGTGACACGTACGTCCTCATTTCTGCTTCATGTGGGCTCTTTCTGTAATCACGACAGCATTCAGATCTCATTCCTGCGCATGTGTCCGACTGTATGTTGTAGGTGGCCTTGAGGTGAGCGTGTCTCCATCCAATGAGCCCATGGAGGAGGACCATGTGGTCCTGCGGTGTAAGGCGGACCGGCTGCTCTATGGCAACCTTGCCTGGTTCCGCGTGGCCAACGTCTCGGAGTCCGAGCAGATTGTGTCGGTGCAGCCCTGTCGCTCCCTGACGCTGCAGGGCAGGCCCCTGTCGCATGGATTGCGGCCCAGCCTGCAGGGCACCAACGTGACCCTGGAGCTGCCGCTGCCCAATGCATCCCGTCAGGATGAGGGTCTGTATGCCTGTCAGGTGGAAAACATCAAGACGCAGGAGAGAACCTGCCTGCTACGCCGCCTTTCTCTCAAAAGTGAGCAAAAATGTACAACTCCCAGTTTTTTTTATTGATGTTTGACATAAATCTCACAGGTTTGTGCTTTGCATAGATTAAGAGGCACTTTCTGACCATATTTTTAATCTTTAAGTGGTGTTTAATGCCTGTAGAGGGAGATTATTTTAATTGTTTTCAGCACAGTTGCACTATTCACATTTAAGGGCTTGGTCTCAATACAAGTGTCACTATCTTTAGACCATGCAGAATGTATTATTATTAAGAGCAGAGCATTTGATTGAGGAAAATTCTTGAAACATGCTAATTTCCTTCTGCCTCAAGACTTGAACTGATTCTTCCAGATGTTTTAAGACTGAGATTTATGTATATATTTTAGTGTTTTTGAAATGAATATTGTTCAATTCTGATTGTAGGTCTTGAGGCTGCAAGGATACTCAATAACTTAACAGATCAGAAAGTTAACGTGAGTGCAACGATCACTCTGCGCTGTGATGCTGCTGGGATGCCAAAACCAACGGTGGTGTGGACCAAGAACAACCACACCGTGGTGGAGGGTTCAGGTGAGACGTGCATGGCTTTTTCAACGAAAACTCTCACTTCATAAGTCACGGCAATAAAGAAAACAAAAAAACAACACGGCGTGTTTACAGGTGTGATTCTGAGCCAGCACAATCACATTCTGACGATCCAGCGTGTGAAGAAGGAGGACAGCGGTCGGTACACCTGCACCGCCTGTAACAGCCGTGGCTGCGACACCTCGCAGGCCTTTCTGATGACTGAAGGTCAGTAACTGCTATACTAAAATACTACAGTGAAGAATGACGTTGTATTTCAGCGTCTTGAGGCCCCCCGCCCCTTCTGCAAAGGGGTAACCCCCCCTCCAGACTTAAAGCTGCTGTTGTTTTGTGTCTCACTGTAGTCTTTACGTGTCTGTTTTGTGTCTTGTTGTAGTTTTTCTGTGTCTCTCTGTAGTCATTTTGTACCTTTTTTGTTTTACACATGTGTTTGCATCTCTTTTTGGTTATTTTAATCATTTAGTCTTTTTAATCAGTTGGAGTCATTTTTGTGTCTCTTGGTGGTCATTTTTCCTCTCTTTGTACTTTGAGCTTTATTGTATGTGTTTTGTGTCTCTGTAGTTGTTTTGCATGTCTTTGTGCTTGTTTTGTTTCTATTTTTGGTCTTTTTGTTTCTCTTTGTTTTGTTTTATGTTTTTGTACATTTTAAGTTAACTGTGTAGCTGATTGTGTCCATTTTTGTCATACTGTGTCTCCTAGACATTTTGCTTCTCTTTGTAGTTCTTTTGAGTGTCTTTTAGTTGTTCTGTGTCCTTTGTAGTGATATTGCCACTCTTTGCTGTCATTTTGTGTCTCTGTGTAGTGGTTTTTATATCTCTGTAGCCATCAATTTAGTGTAGATTTACTCAAAAAAGAGGCTCTGGCACTCACCCTGTAGGACCATGGCCCGGTTCAGTTATCCATCCATGACTGATAGTAAATCATATATTGTTCACAGTTCATGCACAAGAGTTTAGCCTTGACCTCTTGGCAAGGCCCACAATGCTCACAAAGACCCTGTGGTTATATCTATCCTCAAGGTTTCACCAATTCGCATCACACATACGACATTTTTGATATCAAAGGCGCAGAGTAAGAATAACTTCCTCATGACAGGAAGTTGGCCCAGTTAGCACACATCCTCCTGGGAGTTTCTAAATCCAAAACAATGAGGAGACTGCAGGACAAAGGGAGAGGCCAGCCCTGCCCCAGCTCCAGCCTCTGCTCGGCTGTTCGCCCTTTTTCTGTCCTGATCACAGACACAGCGACAAACAAACAAATGCGCTAACTAGAACCAGGGTCTACGTGACCTGGTCCTCGCCAGCAGAATGCAGACCCAGTTACGGTAGCTCTCAGCTGAGGCGCCAGCCCTGCTAACGAGGGAGGGTAGAGGACAGAGCCGCTAACAAGAAAATCTCTGTATACGAGGGAGTTTATAGAGCAACATACAGGGAGAGCACGTCGTTCAAAAGTTAGAGAGTTTGTGAAATTTACTGGGGTGCTTGAATCTTACATTATATACAATAAGCTGATGAGAGATCAGATGCCAGATCAATTACATCATGCCTGAGTCGCATAGATGGGCATGTTTCTTCAAAGTAATTAGGATATTTTTGATGGAAATATGTCATATCTTTTGAAATTATGATATATTTCATAAGGGAGGAATAAACGTGGGATGAGAAAAAGTTGAAATAACCTCTAAAATGACCCAAAATTTTAGACTATACTCCCTTCAGTGAAAAGAAAACATACATAACTCTCTCCTTTTCTGATCCCCTCTTATCCCCTGTTAATTTTCAGACGGCCCCTCAGCTGAAACGTAGCGGAGAGAGACGGTTCATTACAGCTTGTAGTTACACACACTACGGCTCTGATGGGCCTTTTCCAAGTTGTCTTTGGCACTAGTTGTTCGTGCTGAGTCTTGACCATTTGTTATGACTAGATAAAATATCAGTTTGCTTACAGCCCAGATTCCAACAGTCTCCTTCCTCCAAACCAAACACAGACACACATATACACATGTGGACATGCCAAAGACAATAACAAACCTGTCTGAACTTCATGCAATGCTGCCAAGGCACGCCACCGAACTTACAAACGACATTCCACTGCGACTGTCCCACGTTTTGGGGTCCAAATTAGTTGCGTGATCTGTTATTTGATACATTTTATTCTGAGGTTGTTTGTGAATACTCCTGCAACTCACATTGTCGTGTTTATTCCAGGCGCAGAGGAAAAGACTAATGTGGAACTGATTGTTCCTATTGGGTCGGTGGTCATCGCCATGTTTTTCTGGTTACTGATCGTCTTCGTCATCCGTGGAAGAAAGAGAGTAAGAACTTCCTCATCCTCATCCTCTCTTTGCCATACTTTTCCTTCCTCGGATTTTCCCTCCGGTTACCCACAGGGGAGCCGACAATGAATTAAAAAAAAAAAAAACAACAGGTTTACAGCTAAAACACACTAACGCACAAGCACACACACTGTGGGGGTGTATGACTGATTAGAAGCGACTGGTCTGGCTCTTGGTGGCCGCTGTCCTTTGTATCCAGGAACAACAAGGCCACTCTCTGCTCCCATAAGTCACGTAGACCCGTGGCACAGATTGGGCCCCTTTTACTGGAGGGGCACCAGAGTCACTGTAAAACTGCTGCACAGTTTACTTGCAATGAAAGAGAAGAACTGAGACGCACAGCGATCTGTAATTCACACATATTCTCTCTCTCACACTGTTTCAGCCAAATGGCGGGGATCTGAAGACGGGCTACCTGTCCATGATCCTGGACTCAGAGGACATGCCCATGGACGAGCAGTGTGAAAGGCTCACGTACGATGCTAACAAATGGGAGTTCCCTCGGGACAGACTGAAGCTAGGTGAGACACAGCTATGCTTCAATCCAGAGAAACCTGCAGATGGCAAGAAGCATCTGCATCGCTGAAGAGGCCCCGAGGAGGGTCGGGGTCCCAGCTCACAGTTAAAAAACACAGTGTCCCTGTCGGTCCACTTTGGTCCAGCCTGAAATATCTCAACAACATGCTAAACTAAGACGGTGAACACGGTAAACATGACATGCTAAACATCAGCATGTTAGCACTGTCAATGTGAGCATCTTAGCATACTGATGTTAGCATTTAGCACAGTCACCATTGCCCCTGTAAGTATGGCTAACTCTTAGCTAGCTATCTTGCTATATTGTTTTTTGATGTTTGAGAAGGATCAAAATGGCAGGAACATAACATTTTTTTTAATTTACTGTGCATACCCTAGCAGATATAGCGAGCGCGAACAATGCTAATAAGATGAAAGTTTTGAATACCCCAAACTAATGTCTAGAGTCCAGCTACATTTCAACACTCATCCAAGAACGACACTTCTAGCTGCAACTAAGTCGTGTTCATGGAGAAGAAATCCAGTAGAGTCTACACAGAGAAAGTCGAATTCTTCTGCAGTTAAACATAGCGGTGCTTTGAGCTAAATGCTAATGTTAGCTAACATGGTTACAATGACGATTCTAACATGTTTATCAGGTATAATGTTTAACATGTTCACTATATAGTGTGTTAGAATGCTAATATTTGGCATTTAACTCATAAACCAAACCAAAAAATATCAGACAAATTTTGACCTGGTGATGGGAAAATCAACACGTGCATCAAATTTCGTGCAATCTATCCAATTGCTGTTGAGATATTTCACTCAAAACCGCAAATATCAACATTATGGTGGCACAAGAGGAAGGGGATCACCAGAGTCAGTGGGTTTCATCCTCTGGGCGTCATGAATGTATGTATGTAAATTTCTTGACAATCCATCCAACAGTTGTCTGGATATTTCAGTCAGGACAAAAGTGATTGACAGACTGATGCTGCCATCACAAGAGCCATATCACTAACATGGCTAAATAATGAACACATCCTATGACGTCTGATCCACTGATGATGGCATTGGCAAAGGTGTCTTCATGACAGACATTGTGCTTTGAAGGTGACCCACTGGGACGAGGAGCGTTTGGTCAGGTGGTCGAAGCAGCCGCCTTTGGCATTGAGAAAGCAACCACATGCACCACTGTTGCAGTCAAGATGCTGAAAGGTTTGTATTTCGTCCTCCCTTTTTGTCCGACCCCTTACATGCGCACAGGCTGTACATATAACCTTCAAACACACACAGTTAAATTGATCTGTCTGTGTTCCAGAGGGAGCTACATCCAGTGAGTACCGAGCCTTGATGTCAGAGCTGAAAATCCTCATTCACATTGGTCATCATCTGAATGTCGTCAACCTGCTGGGAGCCTGTACGAAGCCTGGAGGCGAGTTGTCATCTACTTAGTCCCCTTTTGTGTTCCTGAGTAATTTTCTTCTTTATGAGAGCTTGTGATGGAACTTAACAAGCGTTCTGTGACCTAATTACACTTAAAACACTAGCTTATCTGTGTTTATTTGAGGTGGCTGGTATTTTTTTTTCCTTTCTCTCTAATATGCCTCACAGTTCTCATTAAATCGGCCTCTAGATGTCCTCTGTGGTCCTGTAGTGTAGAGTTATGAGTACTTTGATCCTTCTCACTTTGATCCTCTTTGCTCTTCTACTCTCTGCAGGGCCACTGATGGTGATTGTGGAGTACTGTAAGCATGGAAACCTCTCCAGCTACCTGAAGAGCAAGCGCGGAGAGTACAGCCCATACAAGGTAAATGATGTGTAACCTTCATGCAGCCAATAAACTGCAGCCAACCCTCTGATGTGGTTAGACCGCTGCACACAGTCATATCATTGACCACAGACCATTACACAGCAATGCACTCCAGTTCTGTCGCACAGATTTCCTCTAACATGGAAGACGTTGTGGTCCATACAAACAAAGCCTGCTACCTGACTGAAATATTCTCATCATCCTAACTTTATTCCTTCGCTGATGTCTGTGTTCTGGTCATCAGAGGAAGCGGGTGGATAGCCAGAGGTGGGTGTCTGCAGAGGAGGACGTGACCGAAGGGGATCTGGGTCTGGGGAAGATTGCCCAATTGGACATCTGCACAGGAACGGCTGTCTGCTCCAGCACTGGAGACAAGGTTTCAGGCAGCAGCGTGGACACCCAGGAAGGTGGTATAGACGACTCAGAATGACAGTTTTCACTCATGCAACAGCTTCCTCTAATGTTGTTCAGAGCTCACATTTATGATTGTAAAATGCTCCATGTGACCACAGAGAGCTCAGACGATGACCATCTGACCATGGAGGACCTGATTAGCTACAGCTTCCAGGTGGCCAAAGGCATGGAGTTCCTGTCCTCCCGCAAGGTGAAACTACAATTATTTAGAAATCTGTGTGTATGCATGTAGACATCCAACTTTGGGAATAATAATCGCTCTTTGCATGTGAATGTGAATGTCTTTCTGTTTGCTCCGCAGTGTATCCACAGAGATCTGGCAGCCAGAAACATCCTGCTCTCAGAGAACAATGTGGTGAAGATCTGCGACTTTGGCCTCGCTAGAGATGTCTACAAAGACCCTGACTACGTCCGCAAGGGAGATGTGAGTCCGCCAAACTGACACACAGATGATCAACCACGCACTTGAAAGCTCTGTAAGGGAATGAAATTTACATCATCCTGCTACAGGCACGTCTCCCTCTGAAGTGGATGGCTCCTGAGACCATCTTCGATCGGGTGTACACCACACAAAGTGATGTTTGGTCCTTTGGGGTCCTTCTCTGGGAGATCTTTTCACTGGGTAAGCCTGCTAATCACTAGCACACCTTAAACCAGACACATAATCACCCCTGTATACCTCCAATGTCACTTCTTTCGTATCTCCTGCAGGAGCTTCTCCCTATCCAGGCGTTTGCATCGATGAGTCTTTCTGCAGGAGGCTTAAGGAGGGCACCAGGATGAGACCCCCAGAATACGCCACCACTGAGATGTGAGGGGAAAGTTAAGCATATCATAGAAATGTAACTGGCTCCAGTGTCTTACGGTGAATTTACTTTTTTTTTCACAGATATCAGACCATGTTGGACTGCTGGCTGGATCGTCCAACAGACAGGCCAACATTTGCAGAGCTGGTTGAACATCTGGGCAACCTGCTGCAGGCCAGCGCTCAACAGGTCGGTCTGGGTCAACACAAATGTCTTCTGTGTCCATGAACAACTTCAGACTTTAGTTATTTTAATCGCAGCTACAGTGTAGTTCAACAACAGAAAACATTTAAGCTCATCAGAATATTGCCAGCTGTGAGTCACATAGAAAAAAGCAGAAGTTCTTTCAACATTCGACAGAGAATTCAATCCCACAGGAGGCAGATAAACTAATTCCCTGGCAACATTTCTCAGCCCCTGCCCTCACTTTGCTATTGTTATAGCTGTCAGTGTTCTCTGCACACCCGAATAACACACAGCTGATCGCAACAAGCTAACTCCCATTCGCTGAGGATTGCCAAGTCATTCTGGGAAATTTAGGAAGTCATTACCTGAAGGTAACGTTAAAAAAAAAACAAAACGGAATTACATCAGGAAAAAGCTGATTACAGCACAAGGACAAGTAATGACTGGAATACATTTAATATCACAGTAAATATTAAAGTGACAGGTACATTCACTCAAGTCCAATTTTTTAGATACTTCTGCTGTTTTTCCGATTTCTGCTACTTTATACTTCTACTCCACCACAATTATTATTAGTTACTATTATTAGACTTTATTGAGCCCCAGGAGGAAACTCACAAGCTACCCAGCAGTATGCACATCAGTATATATCAAAATAACTACATTTACCAACTGCAATATTAATTGAAGAGATGTACACATTAATGCATCAACAATCATAATCCAATAAAATGAAGTTTAAAAACATTATTATGAAAAATATGTACATCATTTTGTATATTTTGCTATTATACGCTATTACTTTTGTACTTTTAACGAAGTAAAATTTGGGACTATTTCTGCACTGTGCTATTGCTACTTTCATTATCATTGAATTATTATTTTTTACTTTTACTCAGTATCACTAATTGATCATTCTGCAGATTGTTTTTTTTTCTTGCTTTATTGTAAGTTCATATCTGTTCTCAGTTGTGTTGAATTAATTGACGCAGTGTGGATTTGAGGTGATATCATTGGAGTTCTCTCTGTCTCCAGGATGGGAAGGACTACATCCCTCTGACGGCAGGCAGCGAGGCAGACGGCTCCCCAGTGACCCCTGACCCCAGGAACCCCTACAGCAGACCCCAAAGCGGGGAAATCCTGGAAGCTCAGCTCCACTATGACAACCCGCCGTCTCTGGGGTCAGCATGACGATCTCACTCTCCGCTGTCACTTCTAAAAGTTGAAATCCTCAGTGGTGAATCTGGCTCAATCACTTGTCTCCTCTGTGCAGACCGTCCCAGCAGGGTGAGCGGTGCAGCCGTCCCCTCAGTGTGAAGACGTTTGAGGACATCCCTGTGGCGCACAGCAGTGTCATGGTGAGAGTCTGCACAGCAGCTCACGTTCACAAAACACATGTGCCCAGATGTGAACTTCTTTCTACTGAAACATCTCTCTACATTTGCATGAAATATTAGGAAATATATATATAAATATATATAAATGCATTTAATGTAAAAAAGAATATAATAACGGTGTTTGCCTGGATTGCAGATTATATTGTACAGGTGTACCTTATAAACTAGCAGCTGAATGTACAGTCATTTTCTCATCCATTCACTGATACACAAACGTTTTTTCTTTTCTTTTTCACATTTTATTTAAACCCAAGACATAAACTACAGCTGTCACAGAACATTATAGAATCACTGCTTTTCATGTTTTTCATGACTCTGTAGCTTCGTTACAATTAATGCCTCATTGAAATAAAAAACTAAAGATGATTTGCTTGACATTGGATGACATGAAATAAGTCAGTCATTGCAGACAGAGCTGAAATGATCTGCTGATTAATCTGTCAGAAAAATGAATCACCAAATATTCATCATCTATGCAATTGAGTTGAAACGATTAGTTGATTTTTGGAGATTTATTTCATTGCTTCAGTCACATTTCAGGCAACAATTGTGAGGATTTTCTGACTTGTCTTTGGGTTTTGGACTGTTAGTCTGACAAATAAAATCTTGGGCTTTGAGAAGTTGCGAGGGGCAGGAAACGATTGATCGAATCATGTAAGAACACATAATTTCAGCCCTATCACCAGTGTTCACTTCAGTTTTTGCCACTTCTACAGGAGGGTCACACAGACAGCGGTATGGGCTTCTCATCAGAGGAGGTAAAGGGTTTGAATCGACAGCTGTCAACTACGCCCAACTTCAGGTGAGGACTGCGCATCAGCACACAACCCGCATTACATTTTGCCTACTATTACTCATATAAAAACTCCATTTCTTGATTTCTTTTAAATCTAAACATGCCCCTTCCTGTTTCCTCTCTGCAGCCAGCTGCTGCGCTGTAAGAGCAAAGAGTCTCTGGCCTCGGAGTCGTCCAATCAGACGAGCGGATACCAGTCAGGGTACCACTCTGACGACACAGACACCCCGATCTACGCTAATGAGGAGGTGATCATGAAGCACAACATGCTGAAGAAGCCTCCGCTGCAAAAGACCCCTGACAAATTCAACGTGGAGATCCGCTACAGCACGCCACCTGTCTGACCCCCCCCCAACTGCTTAACCCTGAGTCTTTTCACTGTGCAGCATTCGTTTACCTTCCACAGGTTTCACACTTTAGGAACAATGACAACACATACAGTAGAGCAGCTTGGGTCACCGCTGTGGCACGGAGATATTTTCACAAGAGATAACTTAACAAGTCATCGGGGAAAAATGAAGGTTGTATGATAAGTTTGTAAGCGCAGCTCTCTTTGGACAGCCGGAGGAATGCTATCATGTTTACACAGCGAGCGAAAGGTCTGGGGAGCCGAGACACGAGGACACGCCTACTTCCTGAGGCGCAATCCACCCACTTCCTCTATTGCAGGAAATGGCTTCTGGAACTTTTAGATAATTGAATCAGCAAATGTTTTCTTTCTTTTCCTTTTCATTCTCTCTCTTTTTTAAATGTTGCTGGCATGCTAAATGCCCGGTAAGGAGGCAGTTCTCACAGATCAGTCAGAACAATGTTTCTCTCTCGAGTCACATTTGTACAGTTACTTTATGCATATAACTTACAGTATTTTATTGAAAGTGTATTACTAAACCTGCAATAAATGTAACTAGTTTTATAAAATAAAAATACTCACAGATTAAGATTTGTGTTGCTTTTTTTTACTTTTAACTTTTGTCTGACATGGAAAGTCTGCTGTATTCGTCACTATTTCTTTATCCTAAACATGATAATCCATGGGAGTGTTTGTCTGTTTCTTTGTATCATGCACCTCTCATTTCCTTTCTCTGGGTCTTATGCAAAGAAAACAATACTTTCTCAGCCTTGGTCATTTTCTCTGTGTGTGTGTGTGTGTGTGTGTGTGTGTATCCTATAGGAACAATGTCCAACCTTGGGTATTTTCTTAGCTATATTCAGCTGCCCATAATAGCCCTGCCAAGGCCAGCGTGAGCCATTATGACAACAAACAAAGTAAAGTGCACATTTTAAAAACTGGTTTGAAAGCTTAGGAGGAAAAAAAACCCTCCACATGTGATTATGGATGTTTTTTTCATGCATGATGGTCACACTTCCACTTGAGAGATGCCGTGTAACCTCAATCTTCCACAGCTTGATTGTGAATGTTCTATGAAAACTGTAAAACTTTGGAGTTTATCTTGTCCACGTTAATGTTGATGCCTTTTGTTTGAGGATTATGTCACACCGTGGTTCACTCCTGCGACTGGCTGCCCTGCCTACAACTTAAAGGTGCTGTTCAGTGTGAGTGGGTGCATGACAACACAACCTATTGTGTCTGCAATTAAGGGCAACATACTCAGCTAATTATAGCGTAGGAGCGGAAACGACTCACAGCCTCTCAAGAGTTGTTTCCACACTTCCACACGTAATACTGGGGGGTAAATTTAGCAGAGCCTCCCCATGAGTGCTGGGGGAGTCCAGGAAGTCTGCTTAATGTGTGTGTAGGTGTGTTCAAGACAGGGACAGAGGATTTTTTTAATGCTTCTAATGCATTGCAGCTTCAGTAAAACTATAAATGGCAAATCTAAGACAGCTGCTTGAGAAACCCTTACTGAAAATAAATAGAGATGGTCTGTGAAGCTTTAAAATTTTAAAAGATCACCCTCACTAATATAAAGATGTCAGTATTGATTTTGTTTTGTGATAACTGAGCAACAGTGCCCTCTGCTGTACCCAAGGTGTAACTATATGCTATGTTTTCCCACACCTGTTTTCCCTCAAGTCACCTTGTCAAACAATTAAATAGTGGGTATCTGCCAAATGTGAAGCTGCCACATAACATCTAAAAGCACCATTTATAAGACTAATGCTTCATGTCACTGATTTCTGCTGATGTGTTGAGAAAACAGACCCAGTCTGGGGATCTGTGTCTGGCACAAAGGGATGACATATCTTCAACTGCAGGAACTCAGTCTAATTTCCTCAGGAATGGACAGACATGCTGAAAGGCAGAGCTCTCAACTGGCAGGAAATACTTTGGCATTCACAAACCATCTCAGGATAATAATACAAACTCAGCCAACCAGGCTGCCAGCACACCAAACGGAGCCAGACAAGACAGACAGACCGTCCCCACCCAAGTACCCGGTAGCTGCTGCATGATTGTTAACAGCTGCTGTGGTCTAAGTAGTGATTTTAAAGGGCAACAAACTAGGGAGAGGTTATAGGTGCTCAGCTCCTGAACACATCGTCATGATCCAGGTGCCAGGGCACATGATGACATTGTGGATTAGCTCAGTAGCTAACACTATTAATTATACATATATTTAGAAATTACATTATGTTGTATTATATTATTAAAGATATCAATAAAATAATAATTATAGAAATATGCACACATTGAGTCTGCTGCAATGCATGAACACGACATTATGAGTGCAGGAGAACGTTAGCAAGAAGTTTAAACAGTTAGTAATGGACTGAAATAGCACATAGGTTAATAGGCAGATGGTTGAAATAGTTAAAAAAGGATAAATAGCTAAAAAAAATTAGTGTATAAATAGTTGAAATTTCCAGTTTCTTCCACTCCCAGAGTGAATGCAAACCAACCTTAGCGGCAGTTAGAAATAAGAATAGCCACTTTTATATGATTAGTAGTGTTAAATATTATCCAGTCTGACATTTATTCAAATGAACACGTCTTTGGATGATGAGGTTTGGTGTCAGTGAAAGCCTGCTGCAGCTCTGAAGTGGCTGCGGAGGCCGGGAACCACCACAGCACACACAGCAGTGTATACAAATGTGATCGCTGAACAAACTTACACAAAGTTCTCACACAGCCCAGCTCCAACCTAAATATCTCCACATGATCTACTGCGGGGATGAGACGCAGAGATCATCTGACTTCATTTCAAGCCGCAGCTCCCACCACTAAGGGGTAGTAACGCTCTAACATCAGTTCCCTGAACTCTGCTGAAGCCTGAGATCTCGAAGAGGCAGAGCAGCAAGCAGGATCTCTTGGCAATTGATGGCACGCCCTAAATTTAACACCGATGGTATGTGACATTTGGTATGTGAGCAGAAACGAGACGGGGTAATAGTGCGTTGTGTAGGCTAACTCTGCTTTGCTCTTTCCACTCATCTGTGTAATCACGTCAGAAAAGATCAGCTGAAATCCAAGAGACATTCATGACATACAAACATCAGCACGGAGCAGGTAGACTGGCTTGTTAAGCTGTCAGATTTCAATCAGTGCGTCACACGGAGATAACAACTTGCGATTTCTTCTGTCAGTTCACAAATAACTGCCGAAGCTGGCTTCAAAAACTGAGAAAAATAACAACTACCAATCAACACAGGGGCTTAGCTGCTTTTTTAACACACCACCACACTTACACACACACACACACAAACCTATCGATTTAATTGATATGCCTTTTTCGCTGACAGGCCCGTCGCAGTCTTATCTCATATTCTTGTCGTATGCCCTAAGCTTCGGAAGGCCGCTTATACGAAGCTGTCACTCACTTCCTGGCAGTTAAGATTGACTCCTGCGATACACAACAACAATTTAGCGGAAAATCAGCTCCTGTGGCATTTGGTGTTCAGAGGAGGGGAGGGGAGAGCTCGCCTCAGAGCCGGCGTGCTCGTCAACGCAGTCGAGGCAGTGAAAAGAGACAGCTGAGATGATTTTATGCCATTAGAACATGATGATTAAAGCACCCACTGAAGCACAATAAACAGACAGTGGTAATGATACGGTAAGGGACGTACAAATTGGATGATTTACCCGATGCCTGGGGCACTGCGGAGGTCTGGCAGGAGGAGGTGATATGGGGGTCTGCCGGAGCCTCTGGGCACCGCTGCTACTGTCAGCCCGTCAGTCTGACCTGCCAGTTGCCTTCAGACTCCGCTGCTGGGTCGCAGGGAGAGTTCTTCCTCCGACACAGCATGCGTGCTCGATTGCTGCTCATACATGATCTGGGTTCATTTCATCTTTAGTCATACCTGTGGTTTGTGAATTTGACAGTGCAACAGCCGCTGATTGTTATTTATTTGATTGCAAGTGGTTTTCACATCAATCCTCATACATTATAAAAAGCAGCACATTAGGTCACTCGGTTCACGCAGCATTGTATTTCGTGTGAATGTAAATATCAATATTTCCCAGGAAAGAAGAAAAGAGAAGAAAACACGCACATCAAACGTCACAATCCATGTGTGCTCTGTGGTAGTTCTGGCCTGGTAAGCATTATGATCCCAAATATACGTGTAGGCCTGCAGTCCAGTCAGATGAACTCAAACACCCCTTCACTGGCACTTTGACCCTTTATTTCAACGTTTATCCACCACTTTAATGAACCCTTCAAACTATTTACACAGAACTTTTTGAACTGTTTATCAAGTCCTGTTAGCTGCCCTTTTGTAAACATTCACAAACGCTACTCACTTTTAGCTTCACCTAATCACCTAAGTATTTATTCTAATCAATAGCTCAAAGCTATTTCAGCTTCTCTGTTGGCTTGCTTACTTTTTTTTTTTTTTTTTTTTGCATAAATTCAGGTGTTACAGCTAACACTTACCTCCAAACAACTGCAGAGATGCCTCCTGGGGTACAAATGTTCCTGCTTGGGAGGCGTTTGCATTGTGCTGTTTCAACAGTTAACACTTAATATGCTGATGAGCTCTGGCTTAAGGCTGATTGCCTTACGTGCCTCCACCTTATCAGATCGAAAAAGTAAAAAACGTATCTCTTCTGCCTCTAAATAGCTTTGATGATGCACTGCTGCACTTCTTTTAAATTGTTGTGTTTTACTTGATTTTATGCATTCTATGTGCTCTACGTTTAGTCTGCGGTTTTATTTTCTATCTCATCTTATGCATTTTCTTTATTTTTATTTTCATCCTTGTTCTATCTTATTTTAACGATGATTATGTAATTACTATCAGATCTCAGATCCACCCATTTGCACACCTTAACTAATGACCGTTAGATTCACAAGAAGAAGCAACATCAACGTCTCCATCTGAAGCATCCAAAGTTCACACAGAAGCTCTGAGATGCTATGAAACATCTTATCTCCTAACAACGCAGAGACATCTCTGCAGTCATCATATCATCGGTGACATCGGATAAACAAATTAGTGATCCGTCTTGGTGCCTGTGGCAGGATGTGTGCAGCTACGCCCATCCATCAATCAGTGTCTTGTGTGTATGAGGTTGATGACAGACACTGTCAGTGTCTGCAGTCAATCATAGGGTGAAAGGAGGTGAGAACACCTCAGGCCATCTGACCTTTCCTAACCAAAGATTCTTCAGATTATAGATTAGCTCTAACTGCAGGTGTGTAAAGACACACACAAACACCTGATAGTAACACACCGTAGACGGTATCACATGAACAGCATAGAGTGCAACGTGAAAACTGAAGTAATGAACTGCATTACAGAGATATAGAGATGTATTGCTCAATAGTTTATAAAAAGGGCTTCTTTTTTTTGGAATGGAAAACATGGATATAATGGAAAAGTTCTGTCCATTCAAATGCTTCACCATTATGACATCTGAGAGATAAAAATGCTGAAACGTTCACAGGTGTGTTGGATCAACCATGAGCAAGCTGTCAGGAGGTTATTTTAACACAAGTTTATTTTAACACGACGGAGCCTCAGATTTCCCCTGCTGCTTTTTATCTACATCACTTTGTTTGCAAAGGCTAGTTGAATTAGCGTGTTGTATGAGGACATGAGTCAAACGGCCCAGCTCCGGCCAAACACTGCTGGTGTAAGTGCAGCTATCTGCAGCTGGTATCAGGGCACGAACTGAAATGATTCCTACGCAACTTCAGCGTGTATTCACAACAACTGATTGCACAATTATCCATTATGTACTGAGCGAAACAGGATGTGCTGCCTCACTGTTATTGTGTCTTAAAAGTCCTACAAGGGGCTGAAAGCTGCAGAGCCAGATAAGAGCACCGGCCGGACCGTCCATTCACAAATTTCTCATGAGGTCACTCAGCTGTTGGATATTAAAAGCCTGAGGTAGTGCTGGTGGGGGGAAAGTAAGTATTAACCTTCAGGATGTTTTTCTCTCTGTCATGATAACACTGCTGGTTCCTTCCTTTGAAAAATGGTAAACGTCCAACTACAGTGACTACACTACATATCAAGGAAAAGAAGAATCTGTGTCGCCGGTACTCTGATGTGTGTGTGAGCGTATGTGCACGTGTCGTCAGTGAATAATTCATTCACAAGTGTTGTTGTGCCGGTCGAGCGCAGCTGTACAGGAAGGAGACCCTCTCAGGTTATCGCCGCTCTCACCGGACACTCACGTCATACCCCAGCTACACTGCAGATGTGTGTTTTCTCTGCCCTCAGAGGGGAAACATGGCAGGGAAGCTGCAGCAGCAGCGACAGGGACAACACACAGAGGGAAAGGCCTCAAAGCAAGCTGGACCTGAAATCAAGAGAAAGTCATTGAATCAAATGATTTATGAACTGATATTGCTGCATATCAAGCCTATGGCATGTTTATGTCGAAATCTCTTTAACATGACAGCAGCATACAAATCTTTCTTTGGGCTAATACTTCTAGGATTTAGTGCTTTTAACATATTTTTGGACTGTACATAATCATTCCTTTAGTGCTGGAAAATAGCATCGCAGTCACATATAACTGTGCTAACTCCAGAGCATCTGGAGTTGACTTCGTGATAGAAACCTCTGCGTTCCCGCAGGTGCAGCTGTCACATGTGTGGCAATTCCAATGGACATTTCGATCAGCTCTGCTGGAGGAAGTGAATCAAGAGGAACTACAGCTGTGTGGGGAAGATGAGTCTTAATATGTTAATTGCAACCTTTTAGACTGCAGTTCTCTGAATTACCTGAAGCCAGCGTCAAATGGGTTTAATAGCCTGTTACTGGAATATATATTAATTTGTTGTTCAGTGATTATCCTTTCTAGGGGTTTAGAAGGAAACAAAAAACAACAACAACAAAAAAAAAAACGAATTAGCAGGTACCCCAGGCTCAAAGTTGTTTTTTAGGTAAACACAGTACGAGCTGCTTTTGTAATAGAAAGCCTAATGTCAGGAGAGCGAGATGAGACTATACTATTATTATTATTATTATTATCAGATTTATTTCCCTTTTATTCTCATGTTGCTGAAATTACAGTGTTGTGTTGTATTGTGCATGCTTCTTGTTTCTCTGCACCGTTATATTGTGGAACTGTGATGATGTGTGGCTTCTCTACCAGAATGCTGACTTGTGATATTGCTCATTTTCATTCAGCTCCCACACATACCCACCCAGGTGTTCTCACTCGTCGTACCTGACTCTCGTCTTTGACGCAGACTCCTCTTTGACGAACACCTCCCTCGCTCCGTCTGCCAGGTGTGGTTTCACTAAAATGTGACCGATTCGATCATTTCACTGTACCTGTCATCGCTTTATTAGGTGCCAACTGGTATTTGGAAGAATCGGCTGGTTCCCCCTGCTTTACATATCAGCCTGAAACTGTCTCCATTAAAAATCAGGCCCAGCTCTACCATCTTCAGCGTCTGCTCTCTCCGTTTACTCGGGATGATTGAAAACAACTTTGTATGTGTGTCATCAAGCCTGAGCTTTAATGTTAAAGGAGCTTTATGTAATGTTACCAGAAACCAGCTGAGCTCCATTCCCAAAAGCTAAATGCCTGGCTAAATACAGCAAGCTAATGCCATTGTTACTGTAGCTAAGAAATCATTAGGAAGACAGTAACAAGTTAACATGTGCAAGCTTGCAGCACAGGAGGCTACAGGTGAGTCTTTTGTTACTCATTCAAACTGTCATGGAATAATGGACCACACTTCTTCTGTGAAAAACCAGTATGTACCGGTTTTTGTCATGGGTATAGGCTAATCAGCTGGCACCAACAAAGGACATGATGAGAGCTGTTCTCTTCAGCTTGGAACATGTTCCTGACAACATCAAACAGGTCAAACAGAGATATTCCTCCAGGAAGTCACGTTAAAAGAAGTGTGCTAAATTGCAATGATTGCTGTTGCTATTAGAGTTGTTGCTCTTGCCTCTTTGCCTTTATTTAAGTTGCTAAGTCTTACCACCAAGACTTTTAGACATTTGTTAGTGTGAAATCACTGCTTTAACAGATGTACTGCAGCTGTGTCTTTGCAACTGGAAACAGCAGGAGCCTCATGCAGTTGTCAGTAGCTCGTTATTCACTTTCTCCTGCAGACGATTTAAGTCGAGTCCTGTGTAGTTTTCTGCTTACGCTTTTAATATGATCTTGATGAATGAAATGCATATTGTATTCAAGATTGTCATGATGAAAACATTGTGTTAGCTACTGTAATTGTTACTGCTATTAACAGAACTAAGTGGCACTTGATGCTACACTTTTGAGAAGAAGGTGCACATTAGACTGGAGGCCAGACTGTTGGCCAGGGGTCGGCAACCTTTTGCATGGTCACTTGTCAATTGCACACTTGTCTGTGTAAAAGAGTTATTTGAAAACGCTGAAGTGCCCTCTCATCTGCACACCAAATGACCTCGTTCACAGCCACAGGCAGTTGCGCAGCCTCTTAAGACCCGCCCTACTCTGCCTCTGATTGACTAGTACTTGCCGCCTTCTTTGCAGAATGCGGGTGGGGAAAAAAACGTAACACTGCCGGTGCAAGCTCGGTGCACGGTGAGCTATCTAAAAAACACCCCCAAAGTCTTTGCAAATGCTAGAAATCTTTCCAAACGTTTGACTTTCCAAACAGAGACAATAAAGTCAAAGAATAAAAGACCGCGTCAGCCTGAAGTATTGAACGATGCATCCAAGAAATGGCAGAAAATGCAAGAATGAGCACTGGAAAAGATGATATTCTCGTACATTAGTAGTCTGCTCAGTCCTTCCCAGCGTCAGCTGACAACTGACTGGTCCGAAGCTTGTGTGCTACCTCAAGCGACTGAGTACGACCCCCCTGATATTAAAGCTTAGCAACAGAGCGGCCAGCGGCCACACTGACTGGTAGGCATCTGTTTATTTGTAGCACACATGCTTTTGCATAATGCAGCTCTTTGTTCCGGTCTCTTTTTCTTTCATTTCGAATTTGGATGCTTTCTAAAGGATTCTCGTTCAGCTCTCATATTTCTGTTCATTATACTTATTTCCCCTTTTTTGACATGTGCTGTCGTTGCAACAGTAAATGGGGGAATGTGTGAGTATGGTGCTGCAAGTAATTTGTCACAGTGCAAATTATACAAGACTACTGGAGGGGTCAACTTTTCCTGCAGGGCGTAAAGGCAGTCCAGTGCAGCGCAGCCGTGTGTGTCAGTGAACTGAAGTCTTGCAATCTGTACAGTATCTTGTCTGTTTAATGGGCTGTCTGCTGTCTGTAGATGATGATAAATCAGCGCCATCACACCAGCTCATCGGACATGCACAGCACAACAACTCAGACGGGGGTCACGAACAAAGTATTCTTGAGCAAACTTGCCAGTAAGTCAGACCCACACACAGCAGGCCATCATTTCTGCTCCAACACAGACCCGCCAGAGCCCAGCTGCACCACACTATCAACACACCAAAGAGGCAGGCACGAGTGCTACTACCATTTAGCATCGAGGCTTGTGCTTGACTAATATTAAAGTCGTAGACCACCCAATAATCTACAAATACTGCAAATAGTAAGTAAACTAGGTCTGACACCAGCAAGTCAAAAATGAGCACAACCTCCTTCCTGCATTTTTCTCCCAGAAAGCCCCAGAGGCAAAAATCTCCCATCAGCTCAAAGGAAGCCTGATGAGTAATGGCTTCATTTGTGTAGTTTACGTGGCAGACATCACATCAGGAAAAACAGGTTCAATTGATAAGTCGTCTGCTTATTTCTGTTTTTTACTGCTGCTCATGACTTTTTTTTTGTATGTGTCATGCTTTGTGTGTAGTTTATCTGAGCTCTTTTGTGTGTTTTGCTAATGTTGCTCATTGCTGTTTTCATTTTATGTACAGCCCTTTGAGGCATGCTTTGTGAATTTGACTTGACTTAATGAGTAGTAATATATTGTAATGTGCTTATTAGCTAATGGCACAGCTTATTAGTGCACCTAATGGAGTAGAGCCATGCTGTTAGCTACACCTTTGCTTTCAGGCTGTAAGAGGCAGGTCCAGAAGGCCTGTTGTATGCTGTAATAGGCAGATGCATAAAGAATGCCTCACACCAACAGGGCTTTCTATTGGCATTAAAGTGGAGAATCTCAGTTTGCCATATTTGGAAATATACATGAGATTGCTCTGATTGAACTTAAATGTGAAAGGACGACGGTTTACTGAACAGCGGAGGGAGCACAGCGATCTGAGTGATCATATGCCTTAAACTGAGAGAGCGAGAGGGAATATGTGGATGGATGTTTGTTTAGCTGTAAACAGCTCGGATAGAAAGGGAAGGAAGACTGATATCCTTACTCTCAAAATAATGAATGCAGAAACAGGATGTTTGGTGCGGACAGTACAAGGTGAAGAGATAACAGCATTGTGTAGGTTGTGGTCAGTGGGAGGCCTGCACGAGACTCCCATCCTCTCAAGTTGTCTGGCCTCAATTCCAGGCTCGAAATGTTCTACTAAAAATGTTGAAAATGTGAAAAAGTGGATTAAAACAATTCAACTTTTCTCCAAAAAACTTCAAATCCATCAAACAAGCAAAAAAAAAACAAAACAAACAAAAAAAAAAACAACAAAAAACTGAGGCTGATTTGTCATCATCAAAGATAAAATTACTGATTGGGCCAAAGCTCCTTTTCAGAAAAGTATGTGTGAAAGTGAAAATGACTAATTATTAGTTATTTTGTGTTTTCCAAAATCCAACTTTATTAAATGAAAACAAAACCAATAGACATCTGTTTTCAAACTTCGAGCAGAGAGATGCCTTTTCTGGTCAGTGACCTGCAAACATCCCGTGGAGTTTCAGCCAGCTTTAACCATGGATCCCTAAAATAACAAAGACTGTCCTCAGGCCAGTCTGCCTTCAGGGATGTGATCATTATACCTGCAGTCCACTTATAATAACACCCCAGATAAACAGAAAATATTCCGTTACTGCCTCTAAATTATGAGCAGTTGACAGAATTTCCAGGAAACTAAACAATCCAACTGCAGATCCAGGAAATAGGACATAAAGCAGATAAAGAGCACATTCCTCTGTCACATCTCTGTTCATCATTTCCTAAACTGGGCATCGACTTTGATATGAAGCTGACCTTAAATCCCACTTTAATGACTGGAGCTCTGACCCTCAAACACACAGAAATCCAGCTTGACTGACGGTATAATGTCCCGTTGAAAATAATGAATAGTCGGATATAACCTGCTTAAGCGGGATTTTAAAAGGTAAAATAATGAGGTTTATTTAATAGAGAAGAAATATCCTGAAATCTGGTTCCTTTCATGTTCAAGAAGTTTATTCGGGGCAGAGTGTAGTTATGAAAAAACCTGTGTAACTCCATGCTGAATACTTTCTTCTCTACACATTTTCCTCTAGACTAGCTTCAGGGCTCAATATTTCAACCATGCATGTGTGCACTTGCTTGTTGTGTAAAAAAAAAAGAGAGAGATCCTCAAAATGATTGTTCAGTTCTGCATTTCAGCACATCTCACCTCACAATGAAGCAATCAAAACCACAATCGCCAAAAAAAAAAATGTTGCTGAAGTTGATAGTTATCACATCATGTCGAAAGGGCTAACCTCATTGTTTGCATCATCCGAATTGTTTGTGGTTGAGCACACAGGGGTTAGATATAGAACTTGTGATAACAAAAATCTGTCAGTGCCTGTTAACATCCACTTCACGAACAACACCGGAACAAAAGACGACACCGCCTCGGGCCTTGTTCCAAGCCTCTGCAAATGACTGCATGTGCTTCAGCGCGAGAGCCTCAGCGCAGACAGATACCCTGACCCCGTCTCAACCAAAACATGCAGAATCTCCTCACAGATTTATGCATATATGTCTGGTATGTGACGCCTATTCCAGACAGGTAATTGCAGTTGTCACAAACTTTGCAGATGGAGGATCGCCATTTCATCTGTGCAGCTGCACCAAGTTGTTCACTCGGTACCGTGATACGAGCCAGCTGCGCAGACATCAATCAACCATTTTTGTGTGGAATATTACAGAGAAACATAAAAGGGGCCTCCTCTTGTTTTGTTGAGCAGATGTGAGAAAACTCTTATTTTGAAATGTGGCCCCTCTATGTTCTCCAGCAGCAGACCTGAGAGGTGCTGCACAACAGGGTACCTCTTTAATGGGATGAAGCGTCATGCTATAATGAGAAAATGTTGTCAACAACTTGTAAACAGTTGGCAACAGGGTTGCCCTTAAGGTAGTGTGTAATTACCTTTTTTGTTTTTTTACTGTCAATAAAATTTACGGTTTCGTTCTGTCAATGAAACACTTTTTGCTGACTTCATTTAGTATTTTACATTTAACTGACTTAAAACTGACTTTAAAAATATATAGCTGTTTTTTCTTTTACACTATCTTACCATTGACTTTCTATTGAGTTTCTATTTTGTTTTTTACATACATTTTAATAAACCTTTTTTTTTAACCTGAAAAAACGTACTTACTTTGCAATACATGCAGGAGTCGTCGCACTATGATTCCTATGAGTCGTATGATTAAAGGACCTTTGTTAAGAAAAGGCAGTAATAGACCTGCCTGGTTGTCAGTCAACCCAGAATCTATGTCCAAATCCGGTTAGAAGCACAGAACACAAATCATAATAAAATATTCCTCGTGCTTGAAGAGCAGAGCTGAATCACTGATTTTTCAACTACGTATTTACAATGTAAGGGGGAGAAAATCCACAGCTTCTTAGTGCTCTATAACATCAAGTTGGAAGCGGCACATGCACAACAGTTGTGAAACAGGCTTCTCTCTCAAAAATTCCCACAGTGGTAAAAAAAAAGTAGTTTCTGTCTGCTACTAGTCCCACAGTGCAATTTGGCACATATTACAGCTGCAGGATAGGCCTGAGCCATTCGTGGCACTGAAAGCAAGTACCTGTGCCTTGAAATGGATTTGAGCAGCCACTGGCAACCAGTGCAAGGTGTGAAGGAGCGGCGTAGCATGGGGGAACCTGGGCAGGTTGAGGATCAGCCAGGCTGCTGCATTCTGGATGAGCTGCAGGGGTCGGATGCACACGCAGGCACGCCGACCATGAGCTAGCTGCGGTAGTCTGAGCGCGAGACGGAAAGAGCCTGGACCAGAACCTGTGCCGCCTTCTGGGCGAGGAGCAGATGTATCCTCCTGATGGTGTGGAGCAGGACTGGGTTATCACAGCAATGCTGGCGGCAAAGGACAGCTTGTCTTCCAGTGTGACATCCACATCGAAGCCAGGGACACCACCGAGCTCTCAGTGGTAATGCAGAGGTCATGGATGGGACATTCTTTCCCTGGAACGAGGGCAACCACCTGGGTTTCAGATCAGGAAAAAGAGTCTTGGCTGAGTCAAAGCACCATTGTGCCTAAGTGCTGCCTCACAGAGTCTCCAGCATGGCTGTAGATGCTCATCTTGTTTCTCTCTGTGTTGTTATAATCATAGCTTCTTTTGATGAAACTCTCAAAACGAGTCCAGCCCTGCAAACTGATATTACACTGCTGAAGTTCTTTGCTTGAGCCTTCCTGAGAAGACATAAACAGTGTGTAGAAAAGAGGAAAATGAGTGACATAAGAAACAATCATTTCACAAAATAATCGCGTGAGTTTTCTATGGAATGTGGTTTGAAGCAGATAACTGCTCATGTCTATAATCTAACTGAAGGCCTTTACAGCCTAATTTCCTGCCTCTAGTCATGCATGTTCTCCCAGATTTCATCTCTCATTAAGACCATATGTGAGGGGGTTGAGGGAGTAAACAGCTTGTCTGAAATCCCACAATCCAATGCGCTCATCACCTGAGCTGCTAAAACATATGGCAATATACTGTATGTATGTATGTACATAGTGTACATACGATTTACAACCCTGATTCCAGAGCAGCTGGGACTCTGTATAAAACATAAATAAGACCAGAATGCAGTGATTTACAAGCAAACTGTATTTTACCATCAGTGGTTTTCCTGAGTCCATGTATTAATCTCATTTATCCAATCATGTGTTCACAAAGTGGTGAACCTCGCTCCATCCTCGCTGTGAACCACTGAGCCTTTCCCGGATGATTCATACCCAATCATGATACTATCACCTGTTACCAATCAACCTGTTTACCTGTGGAATGTTCCAAACAACGTTCCACAACTTTCCCAGTCTTTTGTTGCTCCTGTCCTGACCTGATTGACATATGTTGCTGCATCAAATTCAGAATAAGCAGATATTAACAAAAATCAATGAAGAAAATGATGAAAACATTAAATATATTGTCTTTGTACTGTTTTCAGTTGAGTTTATGTCAAAAAGGATAAGGAAATTATCGCATTCTGTTTTGTTTTACACAGCGACCCAACTATTTTGTACAGATCCACTATTTAACCAGAGATCAAGATTTATTTCAAGAGAGGTCTTAGAACAAAGAAAAATGCTTATAGACATACATTGCACTTCACTGCATTTTGAAGGTGCACAGTAGAAATCCGGCCCTACAAGGGCTAAATAAAAGATATCCAAGGTTCAGTAATCACTGGATCGTGTATCATAATTGTAAATCTAGAATGAGAGAGGAGATGTGAAGATGTGACAGCCGAGCTTTACAGATGAACAGCGTGAAAAGTATATTCCCTCTTGTAATAAGCAGGGCCAGTTTTCCAATACACAGAGCAATTAGTGATGAATCACAATGTGCTGTGATCAGCTGGGTTTAATTGCATCACGAGGATGCACAATGTCTCCCTAGTCAAGATCAGACATAACTGCGGAGTGAACAATAGTTTGAAATGGAATGAATGGCATGTTTTGGCAGGGTTAACTCTGGGAAAACGCCATGATCTATGCACCAGATCCAAGGAAACTGGAGATTAAAATGAACTCAATACCTTGCTTTTGTCAGCCTTGCAGCAGCAGTTAAATATTTGATGATTGGACAGGAGATATCCTCTTGCCCAGTGGAATGTTCCAGCACACAAAGAGGCTCAGAAGAATGTTTGACGAGAGGAACCGGCCCTGTGAGAACAGCTAAAAGTCTTGTGTAGGCGAGGGGGGTCATAAAATAACAAAACCAGAGAGGATCTTTTATATTGTGTCATTTTAAGCTAAGTGAAAAATCAGTATGTGAAGAGGAGTTTCACACAATGATAATATTATTAAAGCTACACAATAGAAGCAAATTAATCAAATGAAATGGCAGCGTGAGGTCTGTTGACACCGTAAAGATTGAATATGGGAGTCGACTCATTCTATGACACAGCTTGAGCGTGAGAACTGTCAGAAACAAGCATCACAACATTGAATTATAGAGTTAAATGACAGCTGTTACAAGTTATCCTTTAATCCTTTATCTCAGATGATTGGCTCACCTCCAGAAATATGGGCCAATTAAAAAAGTGCTTCGAGGTTGCCATGGTGCCTTGTTGTGTGCTGACACAAATAACGTGGCATCAAGCCTGCCGGGTCAGATTAATGATTACCTCGACTGTGTGAGGATGTTGACATGTATAGTCACCTTTAAAAGAGGTAAACACACATGACTCTCCCACTTAAGTGTGCATGTTCGTGCATCTTTAAGTCCTCGTAAGACTGGTCGAACTTTTCCAAATAGCCGTTGAGATCAATTGCCATGAAATTTTGTACAGGGAGTCATGGCGCTCAGAGGAGGAAGCCAGCTGACCCTCAGCTCCTTTCTCTGTCATATACACAACAACTACAGTGAAGTAATAATTTCTTTCAGGCTCCCTCCAACAATGCAAACAGAGTGCATTCTATGCATTCTATCTATCTATACACACACAAATATATGCGTGTGTTTATACATATACATACATACATATATGTATGTATGTATGTATGCACACACACATACATACACATATGTACAGTATGTATGTACATACATACATTCTCATTTAGCACATAAATTTACCACATTACTTACACAACTGGTTTGTCCATTTGATCAGAACTGTACATACATATATGTATATGTATGTATGTATGTATGTATGTATGTATGTATGTATATGGATGGATAAACCAGTTGTGTAAGTAATGTGGTAAATGTATGTGCTGAATGAGAACCAGTCCTGGACAGGTAAGAACAGGAACCTACAGATATGGGACTGATATTGATCTTCACACCAAACTCTTGGCAAGACAACAACAACTAAGTTTGTTCTGTTTCCCAAAATGTTGAACTATTTCCAAGACTCTTGTAAATCCAACCCGTTCAACCAAACAAGACAACATCTATGTTGTCTTTATATGCTATGAGAAACCACTGTAAACCGTTGGAAGTCAAACAAAGTATGAAAGAGTTGTTTGTACATGAAGTTTGCTCAGTGTTTTTATGTTTGCAGCAGAGTCATGGCGGCCATCTGCTGGAGTCCTGAGAGCTGCCGTCCTGGGACTGAATGGAGCCTGAGACTGACCTGAAACCAGCGCTGGGAACAGAAGGTTCACTCTGAACACACGAGGAAGTGCAGTGTACCTTAGATAAAATGTTGCCCCTCAACAACCCCCTCCACATACACGCACATCCTTTACCCACCTTCTGCACACACACACACACACACACACACACACACACACACACACACACACTACTCCTAACCTAACCATCTCTGTCTGTTCCCTCTGCGGTCTGAGTATCTCGCTGCCAAAGGCTGGCAGGCAACAGCAGCACCCCACCTCGGCTCTGTCAGGGTGCACACAGGGGGGGCATGTTTCCTGAGCAGCTTGAGCAAATATGGGAAGTGGCGGTGACCCGAAAAGTAAGCCATATGTGGCACCCATCTTGCCTTTCTGTCTCACCCCAGCACATCGGTTAACTGCTAAAAGTTCACAATAAAAATAACTGAAAGACTTTGTGTTGGTTTGTTGTCTTGACATGTGTTCCTTCAATTCTTCTCGCTTCAAGGAGTAAACCTGAAGTTACAGTTTGCTGGTCAGTGTAGGACAGAGTCTGTGACAATGGTGGTATTCAGCTGAGCAAAGCCGTGGGAGGCCAGTGGGAACGGGAGAGTGTGCTGGTACACCAAGAAAACCCCTTTTTCTCTAACTGAAGACTTGATGTTATCTTCTTTATGTAGTAATAACACGGACCTCAAGCGTCACATGGTGAGGCATGAAGCATCACATGATGCTGGAGAAAAACACTTAACTAATAGAGGCCCTGGAGGTAAACTGCTAAATGATTCTTTTCACCAGAGAAACACGCATGACTAGGAAACCGCACAGAAACTGAAGGCAGTTTTGTTCTTCTCTTGTGTGTTTGCTGCAATTTTCTTTTATATCTGGGAATTTAGAAATGACAGACAACCATAAAGCAGAGACAGTTGTGTTCGTGTCCTGGGAAACGGCCTCTAATCTCTGCACACAGTGCAGCAGCCTCTCTGCTTCCTTCTTACCTTAACCTTGAAAACATACAGGAGGTGTTTCATGTTAAACTGAGAGATTTACGGCAAACAGCGTGGAAGGAGAGTGACATGCTTATCAAATTTACAACCACAGCAAGGAACCGCAGCTAGTTGAGCAACTGCACAGAAAACAGGGTTACATACACATCTTGCTTAAATTTCTTTTTTTTTTTTTTTTAAGTGTCTTATTTAACAGAAGAGAAATTAGTCAACTCTCGGTGCTGGAGCATGTCCCAGCTTTGCATCTTTCTGAGGGAACGACAGAAAAGAGACTCTGTGAAGAGATGACTGATGGCTGTGCCGTATAATTGAGAAAGCAAACAAACTATGGCATCATAATGCTCCGGTAAGCCTGCGACGACAAGAACATTTTTGTTCTTGAGAGGACAGCCCGGCGCACACCTAGAAACCCTCGAGGAAACCTGAAGCACGAAAGCCGAACGCGATCAGCCACTGTTGTTTTAGAAAACAGTAGCTGGGATGAAGAAAAGCCCTGACAGGTGATACGTCTTATGTCGAAACAGTCTAATCAGGGGTCAAAGGCATCTTATTTTAAACACATGCAACTGTTGCATTGGGATGAAAGGAGCAGCTGTAAGTGAAAACAGCTGCTCCTTAGGCCAGCTGATCCTGAACGCAAGATGAGAAACAGACCTGATCAATACGTAAATGTAATTATGAGTGTAGCAACAAGTAGCATTTCATATTGTGAGAGCAGTTATATGGCCTCATCAGTGCAAAGCTCCATCACAGCCTTTCCCTCTCTTTTGGTTTTTTCATTCGTATAAAACTTCCTCAAGTCTGATGAACAAACATTTGGTTGCAGCCTTTCTACTCAATGGTGGGATTTCCTGCTTGTCTCGTATCGGTCAGATCCTGAAACAATGGACTCTGCCCACGCATTCGAGCGCCGGGTTCGTCTGGTCCGAGCGCCGCTGTCCTCCTCGCGGCTTTCCCCTCACGACCAGATGTCCCTTTCTGGGCTGGCGCCAAGTGATTTAGAGCAGAGCGGGAAGGATGGCTAAATTTAAAAAAAAAAAAAAATCAGCTAGCGTGTCGACCATCACTGCGCTTTGCAGTTGAGTTTGGCCAAAGTGAGGTCAAGTGAAGCTCCACTTCACAGCACACACACACAACCCTGCAACTGGGAAAATACATTGACTGTCACATGTCGGCCATGACATGTTTGGTGTGAGACGTTTGGTGTGTGTCAAGGATGTAAAAAGGGACCAAAAAGGTTTCTCTGGGAATTCAACATACACAATTTTATTTACATTGACACATGTATTAGCAACACATCAAATTTACACAGTAACACTAAAGCCTCAGATTTAATAAATATGTAGCAAAATGCAGGGAAATGTCTTGGATATAAGGGGAGCGATGAAATGAAAAATAATCTCTGAAACATCTCCTTGTCCAGATTGTGGATCAGATATGACCATTAGGAGCAGTTAAGCTGAGGCAGTTCCCAAGTGAATCGGCATGACTGAAATGACAAATTAGCCAGAATCAAAACATTAGCCCAAGTGAATCGCATCCATTTAAGTTACTGTGGTGACCGAGACACAAGCAGCTTTTCCAGTTGAATCTGCACTCGGAAATCTGTGCACATGTAAGAAAATACAAATTCTGCGTCAATGTACCACATCTTCATTTAGATAAACATCTTCAAAAGCATCAACCTTACTTTAAAATATGCGCACATTTATATTTACAAAAAAAGACGGAGCAGTAAGACTGTGGGGTTTTAGTAGCCTAAATGACTAATGAATCTTTAGTAGTGGCACCTCTGGACAGTGATTCTTTTAATTCTGCAGTCACACAGACATGCACACAAAGAGGAGGAGATGTGCATGCTCGCGTGCTTGCACACACACACACACACACACACACACGTTCATACACACAAACAGGACACTTTCCTGGTGCTTTTCACAGCAACATCCACCTGTGGGTTGAGGGGAGTCGTAATGATCTGGAGTGATACTGGTGGAGAGGTGCTGAAAGTCCCACTTGTGATGGAGGAAACAGCTGGATACAAAGAAGAGAAGGACTGCTAGGAAGCCAGCTACTGGTCGGAGAACAATGAGATGACCGACACGCTGAGACTGAGCTCTGTACCCCGGTGTCGGCTCGTCATTCGCTCCTTGAAGACCCTCCGCTTTTCTTTTCTTTTCATCACCTCAGGGAACATCGCTGTCCAAGTAATGGCATTCCACATGAGCAACTGCCTGTCAGCCAAAACAGAAAGGTTCCTGTTTCCTGGTCCTTCACGAAGAGGAAGAAGGCCAAAAGTCGAGAAAACGCACCTCAGAAATGGCAGTACCTGTCTCATGCTTGTAAACAAAGATCCTACACTGGATGTGGTAGGAGAGCAATGCGATCAACCTGAACAGTTATTTACACCTTTACAAGAAGGCTCTCCAGCAGTCCAGCTGTCAAAAAGTGAAACTATACACCATCATTACATGCTTACGTAACAAAGCCCGGATGAACAGCAGGAGTCACAGGCTTCTCAGAGTGTCTCCTTTGTCTAATGTTTAACTCTGACGCTTCCCATCTCACTGTTTATCAATGACTAATATTACCTACAGATATGTACACATATACAGTCAACAAGCGCATAAATGAAAAGCTAGCGTACCGTGTCTACACCACATCTCTGAAGACAACTGTGCGTGTAAAGTAATCATGGGCCGATCCATGTCATGTGCTAACAGCTCCAACGTTAAAAAAAGCAGAAATGTACCTCCTAATCGCCTTGAAGCACTTATGGACTGGAGGCATGACCGACCATGCTGTCTAATAGCTTATATACCAGTGTCTTGCTATTTCAATTTAAATTGGCCCCCGAAAAATATCTCCTTCATTAACAGGTCTGAACAGTTGGAAATAATACTGACAAAACAAGAGTAAAAAGTAACATAAGCTGCATTGTGTGGTGTGTGTAATGGTGTGAAGTTCAAGTGCCTCAAGTGCTTTTTTTTTTTGCCTCCAAATTGCAACAGCCAACCAAAACAAGAACGCTACATAAATATCCAGGACAGAAGAGCAACAAAGAATAACAAAACACAAAATGCAAAATGGAGTGCTAAAAAAAAACAAACCAAACAACCTTTTATGAAATGTGTAGGAAAAATTTGACTCAAAAAAAAATAAAAGAAAGAAAAAAAATAACAGCGTAATAATGTACTTAATGACAGTTTTAGAGTAACAGTTGGTGTCCCTCCATCCTCCCCGGTGCCTGAACAGTTCTTTGCGATGGGCAGGGGAGCATTAGTCCGACTGTCTTCCCTGTAATCAGCAGGCAATAATAGCGATACCAATGATAAAAGCCATTTGTCTTTTGTTGTTCTTTCTGGTAAAAGATGGCAATTACCATTCTTCTGCAACACGTTACAACAAATGTTGCTGGTACAGGGACAGTGGGCGGGTGTAGTGGTTGGGTGGTTGGTGGCGGAACATTAAAGGCACTTGATGAGGCAGCCAGACAGGTTGGGTGGGTCCTTACACCCGTTGGGCTCTGAGGGTTGTCCCCTCCAGGAAGACCTCATGCTGGACCAGTAAGGGCTGGGTCGCAGGGCTGTTACTGCCGGCTGAGTCGAGATGGTGACAAGCCGTGCTCTGAGAACTGGGCTCCTCCCTGGCTCTGGATGCCACAGGAAGCCTGGAGCTAAAGTTCAGGTAAATCTGAATGTGAAGGAAGCAGTGGTGGAGAGAAAGAGGGGAGAGGGAGCACAGTTAGCTTAGCTTAGCATAAAGACTGGAATCAGATGGCAACAACTAACCTGTCTGTCCAAAGCAAAACCCTGTTCACCATTGTGAGTTTAAATAAATGTAGCTATTTTGAACTCGCAGCACAAATTCATGGCAATCCATTTATAGCAGTTGACATATTTCATTCTGGACCAGTCTGACAGCCGCGCAAGAAAAATAATTCATCAACCAGCTCGTATAAAGTTCACTCGAACACGTTTCATCTTGTCTATTTAATCTATCGCCTACAAAAAGTAAAAAAAAAAAACCCACAAGCGGCGGCGTAGAAAAGTCCAGCACACAATCCCCTGCAAAACCACAGCTTGTCATCTATTCAAGTTCAAGTTTGCGCGGATTAAACGAACAAGACGGAACGTGTTAATTTACGAGCTTTAGAGGAGAGCGAAGGAAGATGTTTCTTTAGTCTCCTGGCAAATTCTAATTGAACTTGAGAGCAGTATTGATTTTTTTCACCCAACTCTCGCCAAGAAGGCACATCAGTGCATTTCTGAAAATGTCCGCCTGTCCCTTTGAAGCTAATGCCGAACTTCCAGAGCTGTTGGAGTCTAAGAGGGAAGTCATGAAGCAATGGGGGTGAGAGCTAAGAGTTCAAACACACCTGCTCGTGCCGCGAGAGGCCCCCGGCCTATTTCTACGCTATGTGTTAGCATAAAAAAGAAGCCCAGAAGAAAACAGAAGAAGAAGATTTTGGCGTGAAATGGGCCTGGTGGCCATTAATCTTGGTTTAGTGGTTAGCGTTAGCATATTTTCCTGTCACATGACCCCATCAAATGAGCTTTTATCCTTTTACCACCCCGGAGTTGCT
This sequence comes from Chelmon rostratus, assembly GCF_017976325.1. NCBI lineage: Eukaryota > Metazoa > Chordata > Actinopteri > Chaetodontiformes > Chaetodontidae > Chelmon > Chelmon rostratus. The sequence goes on from NC_055661.1 coordinate 24,920,382, forward strand.
TCTGTTTTGCTAACTCAAAAATCCTGCTGAGCGGCTCCCAGTTCATTGTTTTTCAGGAATTACATTTTTAAGCTTGTTTAGCGAACAAAAACAACATCAAAGCGGTGCGACTTACGTGCTTGGTGGCATCTGAAAGCTGTTGTTCAATCCTTTCCACGACCTTTCTGAAGGGGGGTCTGTTGAAGGGGTCAGGATCCCAACAGGACCTCATTATCTGATACCTGCACAGCAGCATACGCACACACAAACACTTTTATTTGTCTTCATCCTCTTTCTTCTGTGTGTATGTTCTGTTTTATGCTCCACCTAAAAGTTTTAACATATCAGTTTTTGCAAAGCATGTGGAAAGCCAAATGCAACAGGATGAGAGCGGGCTGCTTTTCAAATTCCCCACATAGCATTCACTGCAGCCTCATCACCTCCCTCTATCCGATTCCACCATTTCTCCTGTGATCCTGTGACGCACACTCGCATTTGACTTCAACACACTCGTATATCATTTCAGCAAAAACTCACATTTCACTGGGTGCAAATTCTGGAGCATCCATTCTGTATCCCTCTTTTATCAGCTTGTAGAACTTGGCATCCACAGGCATACCAGGGTAAGGACTGTTCCCTACATTCAGAGAGAGGTTCAGTTACATTATGCACCTCCGAAAACACACAGACAGCCAGACAAACACACACACACACGCACAGGGACGGATAGACATACCCAGTGAGAAGATCTCCCAAAGCAAGATGCCATAGGACCACACGTCACTCTCAAACGTGTACACGCACTCAAAGATGCTTTCTGGAGACATCCATTTTACGGGTAGACGAGCCTAAAAGGAGAGCACTTAGTGAGCAGATGGCAAGGTGAACCCCTTGTCCAACACCTTTCCCCAGGGATGTTTTTATTATTATTATTTACTGTGGTTGGGATCAAACCAGCCAGTGTCGGACCTGCACACTGTTCACCTGAGGATCTAAGAACACGCAGAACTCATTCCATCTGTGACCCCCATACCCAACACTTACGGAAAAAAATGCAAAGACACACACATCAAACGATTTGCATATAGTAATTTACTAAATATTTTCTGGCCACAAGCCACACTGACAAGCGATTTAAGATTAGATAAAATAAGATCAACCTTATTAATCCCCAGCTGGTGACATTTGGTAAATACTGTGTAGTACGTTGTGTCCCGAGGCAGATGATTTGAATAAAGTATTAGAATAACAAGGCAGCACAGTACAACTGAGGTCACTGCAGAAGTGGAGAAAAAACTAAATAAGCTAAAAGGTAAGTTGCACCTTGATTTTTGGAAAAGTACGACACAAATAAAGTTGAAGGTAAGTACACAAAAGTAAGACGTGCAACACTGGCGTTCCAACATTGATATGACCTTTTTTTTTATGTCGTCTTTATTATTTATTAATATATGAAGAAATGTCTCCATAAATTTAGAGTGAGGGGAAAATATCTGATAATGCTAAGCTAGCTAGCACCATTCAGACATTCATTTGGAATAATGTCTTCATAATGTGAGGTATATTGTTTCGTTTTTAACAGTTTACATTGTTATTAAACGAGTGTCAAGTCAGTGCATGAACCACAGGGTGTTCCATGTTTATCCACGCTTCACTTTACTTAGCAAGATAACGCTAGCTTAGTCAGTTGGATCAATTACAAATGCAACAGTTCAACCTGTGACTTTGCACTGTCTGAAAATTTAGTGGCAACTTAATCAACATAAGGACGTGTGCTGCAACCTGCTTTAACTGAGTGACACTGAATCGACACCTGCGTTGAAAGTAGGCTAAGTTTGAACTTACTGATAGCTTGTGGAACAAAGGTGAATATATATGTTGCAAATCACAATCAAGATTAAACTGTGTGCCTTTGACGTCTGGAAATTAGGCCTTATCTTTATCTTGTAAATTTACATTTTAGTGAGTTAGAACAGTCTCTAAGAATGCAGTTAGCATACATCTTAGCTCCAGCATGCAAAGATGTGATGGACTAAACACGGCCACACCAACAAAGTAATTCATTATTTTGCAAATTTATTGAGACAGTTCCAAACCATGAAACATGGTTTGATTTAAGACCAGGATGCCACCACTGGATGTATCCGTCTCAAACTCCCAAGTGTCACACCTTTAGCGCAGACTTACATTGCCTTTGACTACGTAGTTGGAGTCTGTGGTGATGTCTCGGGCCAGGCCAAAATCGCAGATCTTTGCCACTCTTCCTTGAGTCAGGAGGATGTTTCTGGCAGCCAGGTCTCTGTGGATGCACTGAAAAACAAATGCACCACTACCTTTAGTATCTAATGACACACGTTACACTATCCAGTACATGACCAATCAATCATATGTTCTGACTAAGTGCTTTTTCTAATGCAGTTTGGTACTGAATGTCCACATTTGAATCTGTAACACTCAACCACTGACACTGACACATGAGCTCACTGGCTACAGTATCTTGCCTCCACAACATCTAAATGTTTCAAGAGCATGCTCCAACACGCTTTTTAGATCCGTTTACTAGCTGTGACAACACGATCCGTGTCCTGCATTTGTCGTTTGCAGAAGTTCGCATCAGTTTAACCCAAAAATCAAGTATGATGTCTGGAGTTCGCACTCACATTTTTGGAGACTAAGAACTCCATGCCTTTGGCCACTTGGTACGAGAAGCTGAGAAGGTCCTCGGTGTCTAGAGACAGGCCGTCCTCGTCAAACATCTCACTCTCTGCATCCGCTTCGACGTAGGAGCCACCTGAGAGGACAAACGGGCTGACAATTATTCTGCTTCTAAGTCTTGCTGCTTTTCTGAATATTTTAGGAGTGAAATTTGATGAATGGCTGGCTCGCTTGCCTTTGCGTAGTGAGCGCCTCTTCTCGGAGGATGAGCCGAGCGGCGGGTTGCCAGCAGCAGAAGGCCTCATGGTCATGTAGCCGTTCAAGCTGTCGCTGTGAAGAGGAAAGGAGCAGTCTGGTCTCAGCTGAGCACAGCCACACATAGGCACGCTGCTGTCCAAATACCCTCCTCCTACGCACGTTCTGGATAGTAAATACTAGTACTCTCTTTTCTCTTTCAAACACAATAAACTGCTCTTAACACAAAAAAGAACCTGACCCAGCTGCGTCTCTTTGCGGCATGACGTTGCGGTAGTAGCAGTCTTCCTCGAGCTTGTAGCAGATGAAGGATTCCCTCTTTCTGCGTAGAAAGTTAAGGAGGTCTCCGAAGCAGCAGTACTCTGTGATCACCAGCGTGGGGCCTGAAGACAAGGACACGTCGCTCATGACAATGATCTTTCCAAATGTGTGACTCGTGGCTTTTGTAAAAAGCTGAGTAATTTGGTAAAATAAAGCACAACAGTGACAGCAGCAACATGAATCTCTGATGTTTTTAGTTTCCCTTCCGCAGGCTTGAAACGATAATGCAGGACACACACCTCCAACAGTGCAGGCTCCCAGCAGGTTGACAATATTCATGTGGTTTCCCAAGTAACTGAGGACTTTCAGCTCTGACATCAGTGCTTCTTTCTCTGTGGAGTGAGCGCTTGCTGTGGGGGAAAACAAATTAGAACATAATCAACATAACATAACGATTACCTCAGGTTGAACTATGACTACATATTATGATGAGGGTGCAGGACTCTAATCAAAATAAAAAAGTGCCTATCAAATACACTGATTTGGCAGCAGTGTGCAAGTCACCAAATGAAAATATCCACATAATAGCTGCCTGAGCACCTGCGGGCAAATTATTTATTTATTACTCCCGACTTGAAAGGTGCACCGCTACTATGCACATTTGTCACATCGTCAAATTAGCTACGCTGTGCCAGTCCCACTTCATTTGCATGTGTGTCGACACGCTTACATTTCAGCATTTTCACAGCCACCGTCATGACTGAATCAGCTTTGGAGAGTCCGTATGCGGTGGCTTCCACCACTTTTCCGAATGCACCAGATCCCAGCGTCTTCCCTGAAGACAAGAGGACAGACACAAAACTGTTATTCCCCATCATGTTTCCCTCCCACAAACTGGCCCGCTGCCAGCGTTTCTTGGACAACAGCAGTCTTAGCCCCCGGGCTGTGTACGCAGTCACCAGGACACGCAGGATCCTGTTTAAGGAGGTTTGTCAAAAACAACACCCAGAATATGTCAACAATATTATGTTTGCAGTGAGGGAGTGGGGTTTCATCATTAATGAGCTGTGGAACTGGTTGGTCGGTCATGACCACACTCATGGCTGAAACCTTAATGCTGTGTCCATATACACAGAAAACAGAGCGTCTGTCAATCAGCATGAAGTAGCCCGAGGGAGGCAGCGGTGATGTCATGCCGACTGCACTGTTTGGCCTTATTACTGACAAAAAAAAAACATTTATCTCCACATCACTCTGTTCCTGTGATGATTTACAGATAAAACCTGAAAAGCAGGATGTAAATTTGAGCATATCAGAAGAACAATAACTAGCACAATGGAATCATAGAGGCCTCTATGCAGCACACACGGCAGGTAATTTTGAAAAGGGAGTGCAGGGCGCTCACCAAAACGCAAGTTGTTTCGAGGAAACTCCCACTGGTGATCGTACGGCAGCTGGGTGGGGTCAATGTACACATAGTTGTTTCCATGGATGCCCTCAATAACTTTCCACTGAATCTGGTATTTGGGTTTCTGGCAGGAATGCAGGTGGAAAAACAATGAAACATAAATTACAAGTAACCTCATGGAGTTTCAACATGCTCCACTCTTTTTCTTGACTTTTGGTAAAAGAGGGTGCGCCTTGCACGAAAGGAGCACTGCTGCCTTACCTGCATGTACTTGTAGAACAGCATGATAAGGACGAGACAGAGGATGCCTGCTGCTGATACGGAGCCAATTAGCAGGGGGGTGAATAGATCATGGGGAACAGTTCTCTCTGCAGGGAGACAGATACAATCATGTTAGATACAAGAGCAGCGACAACAGAGTCAGTCTGTGACTCTTTCAATGGTTTGTCATGTTTACACTCTAAATGACATTGCAAAGGGGCATTAAGGTAAAGCCCAGAGAGGGCTAAGTCACAGTGAAGCCCACTTTGGTGAAATCACAGCAAACTAATCCAATTATATATATCTACACACTGTTCTGCTTTTTATTTTGTTTGCAAATGCTGCAGTTTATTGCTTAAACTGCTTAAAATCAGTTCTGATTGTGTCGTGTTCGACCGCACTGCTGTTGCTTTTACAGCTGTGGTGGTGAGTAATTACGTGTTCCTTTGTGTCTGTCTGTTTGTGATGCCTTATTGTTTTGCTCCTCTGTACAGTGGGGTGTAATAAGCTCTTTAGAGATAAGAAGCTTTCTCTCCACTTCAAATCTGAGAATGCAGAGTCTGCAGGAACTAATCCCCTGTAAACCTGTCAGTGGTTTCTAAAGCTCTGTGTATTCTCTGCTGCAGCTCACTGACACCTCCAAGCCTCCCACAGCCCCAGAACGCCCAGCACCGCCAGGACTCCTACTGCGCTCCACACTCTCAGCGCCTCCGCCTGGTCTGCTGTTACTCTGTGAAGCGCATAAATCCTGGGCACACGCTCCCAAAGGCCTGTCCTGCCAGGCCTCATACACTCTCCTCCCTCATAAAGCTCGCCCACATACCCGCTGTAGCCCCCCGTCTCCTGCATAAACTCGGGTCTCGACGGGGACGGCTTTGCTGCGCGTTCAGATCCTGCACTCACACCACTTTGGGGACATTGTAGAGCAGATGGGCAGGCCGTTATAACTGGGCGGATTTGGAGTCATAAAGTAAACAATGGACTAAAGCTAATTCCTATCTGTAAGTGACAACATCTTATCGTGGCCAATCGTGTCTGAGGTATCTCTTCTTGCTAATGTTTACCTAACAGATTACAGACGACCAAACTTGTAGTAAGACCACATTTATGGGTTAATCCGTGCCAGAATCATGCTTGTAGTAAATATTTGGAGTTGAGGATTATATTGCATGTGGGGTTTATGGAGGGGCACAGCTGCTAGCATAACTTTGTTTTTCACTGCAAGGAGCAGGGAGTCACAGAATTTTAAACATCACTGAGATTGCTCTATTAAGTTTTAATGAAATTAGCATCAGCTGGATGAAGGTTTGCAATCAGAAAAAGGGAGATTTTCATGTCTGTTCTTCCTCTCTTGTACCAGTTGACTGTTGCGATTAATTCTAATCTGAAGGTGAGGACAAGCAGAGGATTACATCAATTCAGCAACAAAACACGGGACCGGCAGGCGCCCCCTTCAACATCACGTGGCCCCTTTTTAGCTGTGTGCAGACTTACTCACAAACTGTGTCCTGCTTTACTTACATGAGCGTGCACATCAACTCACCGCTGATGGAAAAGAGTGTGTAGGCCTGCTCGCCCTCCACCGTAGCCACACATTCCAGGGTACTGAACCGTCCCCTGCTGATGTTCACCCGACTCTCCACCTCCGTCTTCCCAAACATGGGGCTGAACAGGGTGACTGTGATGACATTTTGCTCCTCCTGGGTGGCATTCACCTGTTGGGAGCACCTGGAGGCAGATGATTACACACTGTTGACAAAGGGCTGACGGGATCACGGAGGTTTTCATCAATTGTCAGGAGCACGCTGCAAGACACACATTCCTTTCCTGTGTCTTGAAAACACTTGTGTGAGTGCGAACAAGGTAGCTTTACAAAATATGCAGGACCACAGACGCATGTCCTTATATGTCACTACACAGCCAGCAGTAAGTTTCACCCGATGTCATAAGAACAAAAGCAAATTCCTGCTGTTCCCATGACATAAAGGTGAAATGTTTAACAACAGCCCTGGCCCCCCTATTTCACTGTACAGACCATTAAAAGCAGCTGTTATTACCTAGATGCTCTCTTGTTATAGGCTCACTCGGGTCACATTACTTTCTGTTTCTGTACATACATTTGCGTGCCTGCATGTAATGAGTATTAAGTGGATTTAATTATAATTAAAGTTTGGATAATCACTTATGATTCATTGCCTGTGCTGCTTGGGATTGGTGTCGCTATAGCAACCAGGTGCTCCTCCTTCGACACACTTTATGTTTGACACGACATGAGCCGCATCCAGTTGTATCCAGGCAGATGTCCTGGGCCCCTACCAATCACAAGTCAACTCGTTACAATCCCCTGTCACATGGGGGTCATCTTATCACTGTCAACCAATCACAAGTCAGGCCCTTCAAATCCCACAATCCGTCATTCCACCGTCATCACTGTTCCTGACTCTATCCAATGTGTCTTTAGTGTGACCTTTAGGACCCTCGAGACGCGCTACATATGAATTCTGTAAGAGTCTGAATGTGAAGCTACAAATAAAGTACAGATCTTCAATGGTGGGTGGATGACTTGCAATGAAAGGGTGGTGCTATGTCTGTGCATGGAGGAAAATATCTGACAAAGCACCAAGAAAATTGCAGAACTGTGTGAAAGTTCCCCATATTAACACCATTTCCACAACTGAAACACGACCTTGCGGCTACAGGTGAGCACCCTGACAAACACGCCTCACTGCCATTGCAAAAGTCATGATATTTGTTAGCAAACGTCAAAAGAGGAACTGGCTTGCTTCACAGCATTTTGTTTATGAGATAACAGATGACAGAGCTGCTTTTTATTTTGGTTTGGCAGTTTTGCTTTTCTTTCATCTTGACTGATGACAAGTCTGCCTAATATCAGTTTCCAATCCATGTGACTGCTTTGGGCTGCAGTTCCAAAGTTCAGTTATTACACCATGCCAGCATATTCTGTCTTTGCTTTTTATGTTAAGAGAAGATTTTGCCAATGAGTATGCAGAAAAGCAGATACTTTTTCTGATTGGGATACAAAACCATATATACTCTATTTTTCTTAAGCCCCGAGAAAACTGAACAAATCTTCCATATTTCCTATCATAATAATGTTAAATTAAAAATTTAACTTTAATAAAATTTATTACCAAACATTTTTTTAATCAAAAACTCATCAGGAGTGTGAGGGAGTGGTTTGATTGGCCAGATTTCAGTCAACTGGTATTACTACATTTTGATTGGTGCAGGGCCATATTACATCACATTTCCCAGCCAGTGAGTATAGCACAAACAAATACAACAAAACAGCCGAAACTGCCTTTGGAGGGCAGTTGTGTAGCACCGAATAACTTATCGTAAGAAGCCGACAGAGAAAAAACCTCACCTGGCATAGGGCTGTTCACAGTAGTACCAGGTGATCCGAGGGGCAGGGAACCCCTCCGCCACACAGCGTACCTGTCCATCAACTGGGCCCTCATGGGATACAATCTCTGGTTTACCTAACAAACACATGTTAATGTCAGAATATGTCAGGAGAGAGAAGAATGAGAGCTTTTCAGTGAAACAGGGTGAGGTGTGATAGAGAGCAAGACCTCATGACACAAAGAAAAAGGTCAGTGAGACCTATTCCCATATGTCCACTACCAACGGTTAATGCAAGATGGATTAATGCAATTCATTGTGCAGCTTAAGGGAATGAAAAACCTTTTAAAGAAATCTATGACCCCACTTACTGATCACAAAGATGGTGAATGTGTGGTTTACTGATGCGTCACCGTTGGAGGCTTGAAAGGTGTAAACTCCACCCTCTGACATTTTCAGTCGCACCAGCCTCAGCTCGCTGCTGTACCTAAACGCAAAGCAAGTTCTCCTTTAGCATGGATGCAATTAGCATTTTATTAAGAGACATGTTTTCTTTTAATGCTTTAGCTGTGCATAGACGGGAAAGAGCAAATTTTCCTTTGCTGCCTGAGAAAGAACTTGAAACGCTCAGATATTTGCATTTTAGACCACAACCAGTCTTTTGTTCGTCTTGTGCGCTTTTATGCACATCTGTTCATGAAAATGCAAAGCATTTCCAGTTATACTCCAGGCTACATGAGACATAAAGTGTTTTTCCAAACGTTTATATGGATTTATTGATTTTGAGTATAGTATAAAGAGATTGTGCTCCCTCATGTACAGTTTGCTTAAGGGAGTCCAACACAGGTTTAAAGGTCATTATGGCGATATTAAAAACAAACACCATGAACCGTGAGCTAAAAGGAATTAAGATGAACATGCAGCCTTGGATTGGATCAATCTGCGGCACAGAGGTAACACTGCTGATATTTCACGCTTTCTTTTCCTGTGAGAGCCATTTATATTCTGACAGTTCCCGTTTCAATATGAGCCCCTGAGCATTTTTAGAATTTCAGCTGTATTTCTCAGGGAGCTGTGACAAGTGCAGCTGTTGCATCAGCACCTCCACCGACCTGCAGCCAAACCAAAAGGTGTTAAATTCCACCAAACGATGTGACAAACATTTTCACCTATGTGGGAAAACTGGGGCACTTGAAGCAAGTGTGTTTTCCCACCTGTATTCATGGTTTTGTGTGGTGATGACATGGTCGGTTGTGTTTCTCAGCTCGTGGCCCATGAAGCTCCAGGAGAAGGTGTGCGGCTTTGGATAAGCCTCCATGTCGACATTTAAGGGGAAGCTCTCGCCTGAACGCACCTGGATGGTTCTATTGCTTGCCGGTGTTAAGTTGATGAATCCTTTCTCTGAAAAAATCAGGAAGTGAGATATTGTCAGAGGATTTGCAGAAGCAAAATGAAGATTATAGTTGTTGGAGTCAAAATGATTTAAGTGGTGTACGTCCAGAGACTTACAGGCACACATGCTTAATCACCCCACATACAGCATGTAGAGGAAGAGTTTAACAGTTTGTGAAACACACTTATTCACATTCTGGCAGAGAGTAAGACGAGAAGATCGATACCTCTCGGCATCTTGGCGGTTAAATATAAGGACGCAGTTGGTTAGCTTAGCTTAGCATAAAGACTGAAAATGCAGGGAACAGCTAACTGGGTGACTTTATTAAACAAACAAGATAGAACATGCTAATTAGTGAGCTGTCGAGGTGCTCGTAGCTCGATTTTGTTATGTTTGTGCAGAGCCAAGCTAGCTGTTTGCCTGTTTAGTAACATTATGCTAAGCTAAACTAACAGACTGCTGGGTATAGCCTCATATTTACCATACAAACATGAGAGTGATATATATCTTCAAATCTAACTCTCTGCAAGAAAGTGAAAAAGCATATTTCCTATTTCCTATTGCTTTGATAATCACTTTTATTGAAAATGACCGACTCCAGATTGGCCGGTTCATTTTTAACATATTTCACTTTTTTAGTTTACAAACTGCAGTTTCTCTTCATGTACTCACCATAAACATCGAGCCACACAGACTGCGAGCTGACCCCTTTTTCATTCTCAGCTTCACATCGGTACCTCCCGGCGTCTTCAGGTCGGACCGCTGCGATGTGCAACGTGGCGCTGCGCACGTGGGTGAAGTGCTCCGTCAGGATACGTGAAGCACCGTCAACCTTTGCTGGTTGCTGTGGATACCAGACGGCACCCTGTCAACGCCCAGAGATCTCTAGAGATTAACCCCGTCTGCGTGTCTATCCTCACCAAGCACACAAATACTGACACAGACGCACAACTGCCTGCACGCGCACACACCGCTGCCCACACACGCACGTATGCACACGCTAGTGCACGTTGTACACACGCAGCCAAGATGCTAAGGCTTAGACAGCATGAACTTTGACCCCTTTCGCTCTCTTTCATAAGAACAGACAACCACTGACACCAGGTGCGCAGGAAGAAAACCACTCAGTGAAAAGTTGAATTTGAAACAATAAAATAAACTTGAGGATTAGAACGACACTTTTCTCATGATTGTCACTTGTGTTTTCTCGTTGAGGACACTTTAAGACCCTCAGCTGTGGTAATTTAATTTTGATCAATTTTCAGACAATAATCAATGCAGCTCGCCGTTAGTTATCATTAAGACTCACAGCATTTCCTAAATGCACATTAAAGCTGATTTATGTTTTACAATGGATTCAGAAGAAAACACTGGTGGTGGGTATTAACCTTGAGGATAACTGAGAGTTAGTGGTTGACTCTTCCTAACCTTTAGGTCAAATATGTGTTTAAACAGACCAAAGCCCTGTTTAATCCTCCAAGACAACAACAGATACTCCATGTGCAGTGTTTTCCAACTGAATCTGCCACCAACAGAGCAGCACACAGCAAAAAAAAATAAAAAGCAGAAGGGTCTCACCGAGCCAGGCGGGGTGACCCACTTTAGCTTGATTTCCCCGTTGACGTTGCTGGTGTTGCAGGTGAGGGAGAGACTTTCACCCCGGATAAGAATCACTCTTTTGGGTGCCTGCATCTCAATCACAGGAGGAGCAACGGGCACTGAAAGGAAATCAAAACAAACGTGACTGGATTTCCAGGGAGCTTTACCATGCATGCACACAAATGCATTTTCACCACTTTACCTGGTTTGACCGTCAGGTAGTAGTCATGCGATCTGACGTACTCTTCCCTGAGTCTTCCTGTGCACACATAGCAGCCTTCGTAGGCCTTTTGTGTGTTGTGGATGATGATGCCTTGCTCCAGGCTTGCAGAAAACTGGAGACCAGAGGCCAGAGCTCCACTGGAACACGTTTCCAGGCGCAGGTGGTCCAGACTTGGATCGGTTGCCAGGCAGGGGATGGAAGCAGTGTCTCCCTCACGACTCAGGATGTTGAAAACCATCGATTTTCTGAAAGGATTGTCGGGATCTGGCAAGAAAAATGCAATCACGCATCAAAGCCGGTGTCAGAGCTGCGAGCGGGGCTGCATGCTGAGTTTGTGAAGCTTTACTTTATGACAGCCATATAACCACTCTAAACTTTTCACCATATTTCCCCACCAAGATTTTGTTATTTTGACTTCTTGCCGCATGATTTATGTGAATTGCTAGTTTTTTCATAACCGTTCGTAGTTGGATTACCAAGATTTAGAATTCTCCAATCGGGTGCCATTAAACCTTTGCAGGAGAAGAGGGCACAACAAGACGACATGATTTCCATGAAAAGGCTTTCGGTGCAGTACTCTTGAAACCTGTACCTACCTGTACCTAAACCCTGTATCTGTTTTGCATCTGGGCTGCAGATAGAACTCTTAAATGTAGGCCTTGTTGTAAGAGGGGCTTCTGGGCTGACTCCTTTCACTTTTCCAAAGGTTTGGAGACAAAAGACGAGACTTTTCATGTTCTTGAGAAGCTGCAGCGTTTGCTCACTGACACACGGTAACACACTGTACTTAACATTTACTGCCAGGTTGACGCCAAAATGTTTTCCTTGTTTACTAAAGCAAGGAGACAGGGTTTTGTTTCATGATGGCTTCAGGCAGCAACACACACAGTGTGTTTTGCTGATTATCAGCGAATGTAAACGCACTTGCTGTTTGTTTACAGGAAAATTCCACAGCAGACGCTTCATGTACAACTGCATGCCATGATCTGCCCATGAAGCCTGTTTCCACTGCATTTTATTTTTATCAATACTCCAACTGGGGCCAAGCATAAAAACTGTTTTTGCAATATTGCTTAGTTTATACTAAGTGTAAATTGAACATTTGCATAAAAACAGGTGGTATTCACTCAGTATTCACTCTGTCCACATTATGTCAGTGCTGTATGAAGCTACTGCAACACCTTTTATTGTGAAGCAGTCAAAAGGATTGGGATCGTTCATCAAAATGCGTCTACGAAACAAAACAGTAAGTCTGGAGAGCAGATCACAACAACGTGGGCTTTGTTTGAAGCCACACAAGTTTGTTAAGCTTCGCTGGAAACAGATACACCAGTTGCTCTTCTGTTGTATTTCTGATATGTCTGCTTATTAAACTGCACTTGCTGTTACCATGGTAATCATGGGTGTTGCCAAATCACCAAAACTGAAATCTTTTGGATCTTTTAGTTGTTTTTTTAATTCCAAATTGGTAGAATTAACAGGCACAAAGACCGACCTGCCAAACTGATGACTCGGCTGTAGCTGTGCTATCCGGCTTTAGTCATCTAAACAGAGAAATCTACCCTGCAGCGGCAGTGAGTTGTAAAAGCTTGATTTATCCGAAAATTGTAATCAAAGCACAAGTTTATCAGCAGAATGAATATTTTTATACATCTGAGCCTCTGATCTAAAAAAGCAGTTAGCGCTTGTTGCCTCAAATGTGGATGAGTGGACTGTGATCAACTCATGATACACGCCTGCAGAGATGGCAGCGGGCCAAGGGGATGCAGAGTCACATAGAGGAGGAAATACAGTAAAACTCAGTCATGAACTCAATAAACAGCTCCGGTATCTACTGTACCTGTCCTGGGCAAAGTTACAAACACCTTTCTCTGTAAACACTCCCACACACAGTGCTCCCTGTCACCGCAGCGGTAAAAGGCAAAGCATTTCCTCGGCTCTGCCCTGCAGTCTGCATGCTCTAGATTTCAGTTCTGTTTCTGCCGTCTCTCGCTCGCCAACACCCCGCAAATCTCGAACACATGTGCACCAGCTGAATGCAAATGGTGACAGCTCCGTCCACGCACCTTTCACGTAGACGTAGATGGAGGCCTTCTCGCTGGAGCTCTCCTCCAGGCAGATGTAGCGGCCCATGTGGACGGGCTGAGCTCTGGGGATGTGCAGCGTTGACATGCCATCGATCCTCTTCTCTCCCCGCACCTTCGGCCGCTCCTCCCGCTGCCACTGCATCGCCTTTACGCCCTGGCAACGCAGCTCGAAGGGCGCGTTGAGGGAGATGACAATGTGCGGGCCGGCGGGGGTGATAGTGGGCTTGGTGTTGCCTGTGATGGTATAGAGAGAGAAATCAGCTGCAAATCAAAAAACAAAATCATGATAAGCAGTTTTGTGTTATCTAAATGCTGCAGGCTACTCCTGTTTTTACCACGCTTTGGAGGAAAACACCACGCATGACCATGACCACACTGCAGATATTTACATTCACTTATAGGATTAGTGCTTTCAAACAGCGCCATTCAAAGTCTTGACAGTCTGAAGATCTTTTAAAGTCTCAGAATTTCAGGGGGATGAATCAAAGTTTATTTTATGACTTGAAAGCAGAGCTACGAGACGGGAGTAAAACGTCGCAAACATTTTCTCACCACTGTGAAGTCGAGATGTGTCAACACCTACCCCACAAGATTCCTGTGAATTAGAGCAGCTTAAAGGTACAATCCCTGATCCCACGGTTAACAACAGGATCGAACAGGATCTACAAAACACTGGATTTGCACTGGCTCTCTTTCCCAAAATTGATTGAGAGGTCTTTTGATGCAAAGATTTACCCTTGACAACACCTACATTTAAGTGAAAATTGTTGTGTTAAAGTAGCGGTTCTCGGCTTTAAAGGCTTGACCCCTTATAACAAGGGAAATATACTTCGTGAATGCAGCTAAAACCACAGGTTAGCCTAACTACAAGCAGTTCAACAAGAGTTCCTTTTCAACCTTTTGCTTAATTTGGAGGAGCTATGGAGACTTAAACATTTGGACGTATGCAATATGCAGGTAAAAAGGGGAAAAAAGAGCCCCTCTGATTTATATTTGGACCTCTTTTCGGGTCCAAACTCCCAATCTGAGAACCACCGCACTGAAGGTTTGTCTACAGCTCCAACACCTTCACACCTTACTCCACCTGTGCAACAGGTTGTTTATGAAATGCCAGACTGAGCCTTTATATTGTGACTAACATCATAATGCCGGCAAAGAGGCTTGGTGTGACAGCAGGGATTGAAACATCAACCTCTTGTTGAGGAAATCTGTATTAGCCGTGGAAACCAAACGACGTCACGCAGAAGCGAACATGAAACAACTTTTTTTAACATTTTCTAGTCATGGCATAAAGTCAATCATAGCATGAGCTGGACGGGACTGTACTGCAGGGTGGCTGCTTCCCAAAGAGGGCGCTGACCAAACCGTTTAATCTGCTGCACTAACTGAAAGCAGGTGGAGAAAGTGAGTTCCCCGAGAAATCATCGCCAAGGCGCACCGCTGCGCACTCAGGCCCTCCTTGCTTTCCTGAGGCCAGTTGTGATCGGCCTGACAGGACCGTGGCTGCAGCTTCCACTGGTGACACTGCAGCAGGAGCGTGGTCGGCAAAGATGCTGATGATAATGATAATGATAAATAAACTCGGTTTTTTTTATATATATATGAGCTCAATTATTCTCTCATTCCCACAGTCTGCGCTTCAAGGCAGGCAACGGGAAGGGTGTGGTGGCAGGGCAGACTCATCCGAAACCCTAAATTCGTTGAATCACTGAACAGCAAACAGCAGTGTATCATTATGCAAAGATGTGTCTATTTAGAGACTGTTAATGTTGTTGACCTCTGTGTTGGCAGAGTCTGTGCGTAAATATTTGGCTACCTGTGGAATTTAACGCGAAGAGTTGCTTTTCAACGCGACAGGGTGGAGACAAAAAGACGATCTACTAGTTCTCCGTGTGAGGTATTTCATAGATTTTATTAGACGCTTATTTATTTATTCTATCACACAGCGGAAGAAAACGAGGTGAAAGTTACATCTGCAGCCTGCCTCAACGGGCTTAAGGCAAACTTCGTGGTGTGCCTTGTTGCATCACATGACAGACAAGCCCGTGCACACCGCCTGGATATGTGGCAGTCATTTAAATTCTCTGATGATATTAACATGTCGTGAACAGGAACGGCCTCCCGTGAGCGCGCTCCAGCCACTGCCATCATCAAACCGTCGATGCGATGGAAGCGGGCGGACGACAGAGCCCACCTGGTGCCGCCCTGAGCCGCGTGCGATCCGCAGACGCAGCGCGGAGCGCAGAGGCGAACAGCGACGCTTGTGCTGTCGGCGAAGATGGTTCGTGTGCGTGCGTGCGTGCGTGCGTGCGTGCGCGCGCGCTCGCGCGTGTGTGTGGCTTTCCAGCACTGTTTTCCATAAATTCGCGAGCTATCTGATGGGGAAAAAACCGACCTCTGTTTCCTGGCAAGATTAAAACAAGTTGACTTCGAGACACAAACACACACACACACACACACACAAACCCTCAAATAAAATAAGAAACCGAGCCCAAGTGTTTGTGGAAGAACCAGTAAAAATGCACTTAGATGTTTATGTAACTTGACCTCTGCGGTTAAGACTGAAGCTGATGCCAAGTCACGATAGTTGCAATGTGGTTTCAAGCACGACAACCAAAACTACACTGCCGAGAAGATGCTCTAAAAGTGCACTTTGCTGTCTCACATGTGACAATATTTATCCAACGAGTGAGACATTACGTGGGCTAGGGATGCCAAGCAGTTGTCGACACACAGGCTGCTCGTTTGCATGCTTCCTAGGAATCAGGACTTGCCAACACATTTACATAATTACGGTTACGTGCGAAACAACTGGGGGGAAAATCCGCATGAACCTGTCGCCTACATCCAACATAGCGCGACCAAGAAGCTATTATTCCGCATCCTCCTTCACCACCCCTGTTTGATTACTTTCTTGTTAACGGCGCCCCGTTCTCTGAATAAAACATTCATTATTAAAGCACCGCGCTCGCATCCAGATCATCAGCCAAAGTATCCGGTTTCCTCATCGGGTTTCAGTGACTCCAGGTTGGCTTATCGGCAGCGTTGCGCTCTCGTTGCACCACTTCCCCGAACAAAGAAAAGTGTGGAGAAATGCATCAAAAACGGCGACGCGGAGCAAGTCGAGCAAGTCAATTCACCAAAAAATATGGCTAATCTTTATCTTGTTGGCCTAAAAGGAAGTGAATATATGTGATCACCAAAAGATATCCAAGCCTTCCCTTGTTCCAAAGAGAACAGCAACAAGTTGCCTATGCGTAAACTGGCGCATCAAGTGCAAATGTCTTACCTGGATGGAAGGTTAACTGTAAAAAGACAGACAGCAGTATCCAGTGGTATTCCATAGTTATTATTCCATGGGTCTAGCTGTGAAGGTGAGCCAGTGCCTTTATGGTGAAGGTAGCTCTACTCTACTCGCCGAGCGCGTCGGAGTTGAGGGAAGTTGACTGCGGGCTCGGATAGAGGCGCACTTATGAGTCTTTAAAGGCACAGATGCTCAGTAGGCTTCAGCACGCAACAGCAGCAGCCGTCGCCAATCTGCAAACATGCTGTTCTCCCGGAGCGCGCCAGAGGGGACGGTGCGGGCCGACCAGGTACGCCTCACTGACTGACTGTGGCGTCAGCAGCATGTTTGTAGGAGCCAGTGGTGGAGCCTATGAACTCGCACGTTACACACAGAGAGGGAGGTGTTTGGGATCTGTCGTCTGCTTCCCGACAAGAAAACCGAGCGCGCAGACGGATCAAAGCAAACATACGCGAAGTGCGGTTATTTTACGCGTCGTCTTCATCTGTGCCCAATACACACCAGTGTCTTTGCATTAAACGCGCACACGCTCCTGCTGTAGGTGAGAGAAACCAGATCAAAAAGCAGAACCCACATTTACGCCCAGCACTGAAAACACGCTCATTTAGCTCGATGGAGACCTTATAATTAAGTTTTCTGCAGTATTATTAAATAGAATTTCAGCTGTTTATTTACTGAGTAATTCCTTAATTGATAGGCGAAGACAAACAACGACCTTCTGACCTTTGTCTCCTCCTGATAACACACGACATTTCTGAGCACCGCACTCACTCACAGGCCTCCAGAGTTGGCGCACTTCCCCCGTGCTGTCAACCAGGCATGCCACGGTGACTGCTTTCTCATGGTGCGTCGTGTTGACAGCAATGAGCAAATGCATTTTTCATTGAAAGCAGCTGCTCTCTTTAATTCAGTCCTACACGTTTTCCTCGAAGTAATTCCTGTAATTGCCCATAATGGATCTCATCCGCTGCGTGTGAAACCCAGTTGACTTCGTAGGAGAAACCGAACTTGCCTTTTTTAATGATCTGTTTCCATAAATATGAAATATTGCATTTTTCTTTTTCGGAGTTGTGCATCAGAGCTGGTTTAATCAAGCGGCAACCTCTGGCTGGAAAATGAAGTCAAGTGCCAGAAACTGCAAACCTCAAGATGGCGACTTGAGGCTGGCTCCAAAAGTGAGTCAGTCCCCATAGACCCCCATATTAAAATGCCCAACTTTACACCCAAAATAAACATGTTTGCTGCCTGGTACAAAAACCCTACTGCTAATTTACCCATTAATGACAACTGTACCAGGGCAAATTTTTATACAACTCACTCGTTTAAATTATATCAAGGCTTTAAATTATACATTATGGTTGTGGCCTCTTTGAGTGACAGCTTGCTGCTAGGTTTCAGCAACCAGGCTTCATTCGGCACACCTCAGTCCCACACACTCTCCACCTCTTTGGCCATTTTTGGATTGGCCGAGAGTTTGGTGGAGTCACTGAGCTTCACAATGGCTCTTCAGAAACCTCTGAGCAACGTCGCAGAGACAAAGTCCATGTTTTGTTTAGTCCATGAGTTCAACTTGTTGGAAAACATTTTGCACACTTACAAGAAATTTTATTTTTAGTTGGACCAAACAACTCCTCCTCCTGATGGGAGCAGTAAAATAAAAGGTCAAAAAGACCTTAAAGGGCTTCTCCAGCAATTTAAGTTTTCCTTTTTCTTAAATCTGGGAGGCTTTGCAAGAGACTAATTTAAAAAAAAAGCGTCAACAAAATTGAGCTATCCTGACTTCTTAGTGCCTTTAGTGTCTCTAGTGCTCTCTCCACGCCCCTAATTTATTGCCAGTTTACAGCACAAGTTTGCTGTTAAATATTTGAAGTCTCAAGCATAACTAAACAGAACAATGATGACTTCTTCATCTTTTAAGTGGCAGCTAGCCGTGAGTCATCAGGGTTGGTGTCACAGACTTAGGAGAGCAAACAAAGATGTTTTTACATAGCTTTAATCCTGATTCCCAAGAAGTTGGGATGTTGTGCAAAACCTGAATAAAACAGAATGCAATCCTCTGCAAACCAACTGTGTTTACTGACAATGGTTTTATGACGTGTTCCTGACTGAGCCTCTCCAGGATGCTCCTTTCATACCCAATCATGATACTATCTCCTGTTACCATTCAACCTGTTTACCTGTGGAATGATCCAAACAGGTGTTTTTGGAGCGTTCCACAACTTTCTCAGTCTCTTGTTGCTCCTTTGCCAACTTGTTTGAAACATATTTGCTGCAGCAGATTCAGAATAAGCACAAATTTTTTTTCACAAAAATCAATGAAGCTGATGAGGTCCAACATTAATAAATCATCCTTATTGTTTTATTTGCTTTGCATGTGTTTCTATGGTCATAAGAGGCCATAAACCTTTTGATATATCTCTAATGGTTAATTCATCATAAAAATGCATTTCTGCATTTTGTATGTGGTCATCACCTTGACGAAGATGAAGTCCATTATTTTTAATGTTGGTATACACAGAGAGAAACCCTTAAACACATGCAACAGACTTTGGCTGTGGTCGTTGTCTAAACCAGTTCAAAACCCAAACACCCTGTGTGATTAATGTGTTTACTTGGCCAGCTTGTTCAACATGTGACAACAATTCTCCCATCACCTTTTTAACCCGAGGCCATAAATGTCACTCGCATCCCATCGGAACAAATGTCACAAATGTTTTACGCAGGTAAAGGACCCTAAAAAAACATGTGGTGGTTGCACAACATTTCACACGTGGCATTAGGCAAAAACATCCTATCTAGACTCTTCTTGAACTTACACTTCAAGATAATTTGTGTGTTTGCTCTCATGTGATGAGCTCCTTCTTTCGCAGTTTGTGCAGAGCTGTCTTCAAAACACACGTTTGGAAACACAGGTCGAACATTTGTGAAACATGTGCGTGTTCTAAGAATGTCTTATCACCGTTACATGTATGAACCATAACCTCAAGCAAGAATTGATTCTTTCTGTCATTTAGCATCTTCCAGAACCATGTCTCATAATGTGAGACCGCTCTTACAGGCTCTAATGGCAACACAGTGAAACCAAATCTCTAATTTAACTTCCTCGGAGCATTAACTCCTGTAAAAGACCCATCAGTTATCGCACATTGATTTTTCCATGCACATAAATGTCTTTTGGGGTAACAGAAAATGATTTTTGTCTGATCAACATGCGAAAAATACGCATTGTTACAGGTTTATTTTGCTATTTCAGGAACCGATTTGAGCGTCTCCGACAGCGTGGTTATCGACTGCGAAAATTACACCTAATTATTCACACGTTGCTTTCAATGGCATGGCCTGAACATTAACAAAGCAGACGGAGCAGCTTCCTGCGCACCAAAGAACTGAGATTAACGGCCAGTTTCAAGGCTGAGTTGGTGAATATGTGAACATGTGCAAGCCAGAAACTTTTTTGATATATTTATAATCATAAATTGATCATAAAAATTTGTTCTGTTTGTGGTTGTCACCTTGTTAATGTTTATCTAGATACAGCAGCTGCACAGAAGGAAAACCTTATGAATATGGAAATTAGTACATGTTCCGTAAGAGTCTCAACATATGTAATGCACGTAAACCAAACTATATGTTGTCTATTTTCTCTTCAGCCAGCGTGCTCTCTACCCACAAAACACGATTGCAATGCCGGAATGATTTTCTATTGTTTGCTCAGATAAAACAGTGTTACACAGTTTTAACACACAGTGTTAACTGTGTCTCTTACAAACACTTCCTCTGATGTGTTTGGTGGAAGACAGAAGGGGAAAGCACAGGGATACTGGGAGAAGGAAGTAGGAACATGATCCTTGTCTTCATGCTAAATAATGTTTGTCCAAGTCTGTGCCCGCCCACTTATGAGCAACGTACTCTAAGTGCACGGTTACAGGAATCGCTGTCAGTTTTGACGCGGCCGTCAGACCAACATTGTGCCAGTTGCTTCTGTGATAATCACTTAAAGGTGTATGTGGGTGTATGCACATTTAGATAAGCAACACATGGGAAATGATGGAGGACAGGTGTTTGGTGAGGGAACTCAGGCTTGTTAAAACTCACACATGTGCTTTTGACGACAACTTGTTCGGATTCTTCCAGCTTCTTTTGTTTTCTCTGAAAAAGAAACTGGGAGTAAAAATGTAAATAGTATGCAAAATGGTAAATGGGTTGCATTAAGACTGTGTTTTTCTAGTCAGCCATGCACACACACATTCATGCACTGGTTGCAAGATGCTCGTCACGTGCAATTACCATTCACATGCACACACCGATGGCACAGCATCAGGAGCGATGTGGGGTTCAGTATCCTGCCCGACGATACTTTGGCATATAGACTGCAGGAACCACCGGCCTTTTGCTAAGTGGATGACTGCTTTACTGTTCAGCCACAGCTGCCACAACTCCTTTTTTCCCATTGACATCATTCCCAGCTGCTATTTTTAGTTTTAATTTTTACACCCATACTGCGAGCATATGACCTGCCCCCCCCCCCCCAGGTCTGTCCAAGTGCTAAAATAAAATATATGGTGTCACATATAAAGAGCACAGCCAGTTTAAAGACCAGTGTGTGAGGAGTGGTCTGCGGCTCTTCAGACTGCATTTCGTCCAGAAATGTCTCAAACAGGGTTGATTTATTACATTTTGTCCCATTTTGATGCTGTAATACAGCATCTGTTTGGAAGAAGTCGTCTTTATTTCACCTGTGGATATACCCTGTTATCTGTAATCACTGTGTTTTACTACAGTGCAAAACCCAATAAGTGTTGACAACAGGTGACCTAACACAGAAGCTGCTACGGACTCGTTTACATTTCTTTCTATTGCTGTTGGTCCTAAAAGCTGCTGTGTGGCGTTTGTGGAATTGTGCAGTTTAAGACACGCAAAAGTGAAAAAAAAATGCGATATAAAAGACATCACCTCTACTATGTGATAGCTACCCTAAAAAAGAATAATGAGTTGGCTGCGTAGCATTGCTAGCATCGTTGAGAACAATTTTTATTCCCCGCTAAGAGGAAGCAGATGTGCATTATTTACTATGTCTGCCATGTTTTTGAGGAGGCTAATCCTCCTGCAGTGTTCTCAAGGGACGAAACGAAAAAAAAAAAAATCTAGATTTAGACCTCTGGCTAACTAAACGCTTCCATGTACATCGCATGCCTGCAGCTTTTCATAATTAAAGTCTTGTAGCAGTGTCTCATTGATTCATGCCAATCCTCAGACTTCTGGTGGTATTTTGGTCTCATTTCCTAAGAATCCTGTTAATTGCTGTATAAAGATATGTGCCCTTTGTGAAGGAAAAAAAAGTAGTTCTCATCGTCTCTGTTAAAGATCATTTGCCACTGATACATAGTTTTACTCCTGCTAATTGGAATATGACAACAGGCATGAAGAAAATAGGCATGCACAACTGGAAAACACTGTTTTCAGCTGAGTTACCATAACATGCAAGGAGCTCCATACAGATCTAACTAAGCATGTAGAAAAAGAGGTCGTCCTCACCATAAAACAGCTGTGTATGCTGACAAGCAGGTTGCGACCCATATTTAGGTTTATTAATAGGCAGCTTCTGGTGGGTGTAGCAGTCATTATGGGAGCAAAGGAGGAAGTCAGGTGATGCAGTCAAGCTGCAACCTCTGGGGCTCAAACACGAAAGTGCCCAAAACTGCAGCAAGACTTTACAGCAGAATTAAACATGGCACAAATACCTGGTACGAAAAATGGTTTTGCTCTCTCTAGCTACTCTCCCTGTTCATGACAACTACATGAGGGTGAATTTTTATACAATTAACTCGTTTAATTAATTTAAGGCGTTAAGTAATGCATAATCATGGGCATGGCAGCTTTGAGTGACAGCTAGCCACTAGGGTTCAGCAACCAGGCTTCATTCGGCCCACCTCGGCTCCACCCGCGCTCCACCTCTTTGCCTATTTTTGGATTAGCCTGGAGCTTGGCGGAGTCAGGCACCGCCAAGATGGCGACGGCCAGAGCCACTGACACTGAGCATCACAGAGACGTCCGTGTTTTATATAGTCGATGGACGTAGTATAAAGAGATAGAAAGTTTGCATTTGGAGGAAGGCGGGTCAAACAAACACAGGACTTTCAGCCAGGAGACCGCTGCTCGAGTCCCCTGTGTACTTAAGTCACATGTCTAACAGTAACAAATGTATTTTATCCAGTGATCTGTTTCACTATGTTGACGACCTGACAATGGTGATAGACCTTAGCTGTACCAGATGCTGTACCTGCTCAATACTCTCATTGAAAGTCACTGGCAATCGGCCAAGTCAGTCGTTTAGGCATGAGGATGTGTCAGGATTAGAGGATAACAAAACTTACACCTTGTCTTTGACATTGGATGAATAAGACCAAGTGTCAGTCACCGTAAGTGTAGTAATGCAGCAACCATAGCGGCTAAGGGAAGACAATGTAAAGCGGACATAGGTACGGCGTGCCTCAGGTAATTGGTGTTAACATGCTGGCTAAAAGCCAGGAGTTCCTGCAAAAGTTCAGAGCTATCAGCTCTCAGGCGTTGACTGTGAGGATTCTGTCACGTTTCACACGCTCTCTCTTCTCAGCGTAGTGCAAATAACTGTAAAAAGAAGACACTGAAACTGCACGGACAGATAAGACCCACCAGCACAGTGCAACAGACATCAGGGGGAAAGCATCAAATATACACGCTCTGTTATTTTGTCATTTATTCCCATGCACACTGTAGCACACCCGCCTCTCACCCAACCCCCTCACACCTGCCTGTGTGGTTAACAACTGGGTTTATGGTTAATATGCCTATGCAAAAACATGAACTTAATTTAAAACCTCAATGCGGAAATCTAGTTTTGCAACATAATTTTACATTTTTGGTAATCATTAGAGTTGCCAACACACTCTCATCTCTCTCAGATGCATCTCTCAGATCTCATGCAAAGTAAGAGGAAGGCCTCAAACCTCCTTCATGTGCACAGGATTAAATGATCAGATCAAAGTTTGTGTGGCTTTAGTTGACGGAGGCGCACGTAGCTTCATTTAGGTGGCGAGGTGTCACAAGATGAATTTGTAGTCTTATCAGTAAATATGCTTGAAAGCACCTTCGACATAGAGAGAAAAATATGACAAATTCAAACAAAATATTTCAGCTAAAAACTTTTTTCCTCTCTTCTATTTTTAGGCTGCCTTTCTAGCTTAATAAAATCTAGCTTGTTTGTTTTCTGGACAAAATTATCCTGCGGGACCCACTGTTAAATGTGTTTTACGACTGCATTTTTTTTTTTTTTTGCATATGATGTTTGTAGCGCCTTGCCAACCCTCAGGAGTCGCCTGAGAGTCCCATTTTTCAAAGGCCCCTTCCCCTCCCGTCTTCCTGACTCCACATTTGCAACAAAATAACCCCATAAATTCAGGAAAATGCAGGAAAACAGTTTCTGAACGGATCAGAGATCCCCTGTTACCCTGGTTAGGTTTGGTCTACTGATTTAGGCCATGGTGGCTGTAGGTTGGCGAGTATGTGTCACATCTGCCCCCCATCTGCAGAAACCTCCCACCTAGCCTCTGTCTCTCCTTGTGTGTCTGTGTGGTGTGTGATTGTCTGAGTGGAGATAGGTGTGCCAGGGCTGCATCTCTCCAGCTGCATCCTATCCTGTAATCAAGACTCCTACAGAGACTCAGCTCCGCTACATCCACCCTGCTGGATCATAGCTGTGCTCCGTCAGTCTGCAGTTTCAGCCCTTTTTGTAGTTTATATTTCCTCGTTGCCTGTAACCTGGGACTCACCCTATTTCCTGTCTCCTCGCAATCATATCTGGTCTGCTCTGATCTCCAGCTGGACCTGCTCGGCTCCGCTACCCACTCCTTGGTCTCCCTGCTTGGCTCAGATCATATCCCATTTTCATCCATAAATGCTCTAAAGTTGCAAATTTGGTTGTGGACTTTTTAAACAAAAATGTGGTTTATGAGAAAACATTGAAATGATGTAGCTTGCACTGCTAACAGAAATCAGTTGACAGTAAATGTGCTAGCAGATCAGCTGGCCTTGCAGGTCTTATCAGGCCATAGAGTTTCCCAAGGTATCTTTGCTCCTTAAACTCCTCATTTGCAACTTCCTGACTTCAAACAGACAAGCTGGCACCTTTCCTAATCCCCACTCCTAGCCTCAAACCAGCTCAAATACAAACCAATGGATGCTGTGACTTTTATTGCAGACCTTTATTTAACAGAAATTATACTTGCCTGCTAGCTATAGAATTATGCTAATTAACATGTCTCATTATCTGATCCAGATATGGTGTGAACAAAAGAAAAAGGGGCTTGTCTCTTGTGCACAGGATAAAGAGTAGTGTTTAGAGTTTCACATTTCTTAAAGGTCACTACAGGGTGGCACATATAGGCAAACAACTGGGCATTTGTGCTGACTTGAAGGTCATTTTGGGGGCAGTTGGGCTCCTGAAATGCCTGTAGTTTGACCTCAGGGCAGAAAGAAAGCATGGAAGTGTTCTGTTAGGGTACAGGCACATCCTGGTTAACAAAAGGACACTTTGGCATTCAGAGCAAAAGCTCTGACACACAGAGAGAGACGAAAAACAAAGCAATGGAAGTTAAATAAATTTGGTACACACAATGTTGATGAAAAAACAAAGAAAGCGAGGCAGGGACTGGGGGCAGGGTGGTGGGAATAGTGTGCTTGGGAATATAAACAAAAGACAATATTGGCTGTAATAAACACTCTGTATGACTTCAAGACTTGATGGAATCTCGGCTGCAATTAAAAGAACCAGAGCCACAAAATCACTCTAGGAAATGTGTTGTGAAGCATTTGAGAATCACCAGAAAACCAAACAACAACTGAGAGGAACCAAAGGCCAATGCATTTAATAAATTAAAGCTATATACTGTAACCTTTGCTGAACAGCCACTGTTGCCACAAGTGACAATCACTGGATGATGCTGCAATATAGTGTAATGGATAGCACAAGCAGAGAAGAACCATGAAGCCACTGCAATGACCCAGTAATGTCAATCACGCAGTATCATATCTACAGTAAGCTAACAGCTACAGCTACAGCAGGTGAAGTTGGCCAGAACGGTCAAAACCACCAGAGCTGTAGCGCCTCTTACTTCTGCTTTTAATTTGTGAGTTGAAGATTGTGTTGTTACTCGTGTAGTTTGATTCTCAAGTCTGTTGATTGTGTAAAATCTGAAATATGGGCTGCCATCAAGTGTCCTTAACAGAGATCAAAATTGATTCATTGCATAACGGCACAGGTTTAATAAAGCTGCAAGGGTAATTGATAGCTAATAGAATTGGAAGGTGACTTAAGACATGACCATCTTAACACATGAAATCTTTTATCTTTTTTAATATTTTGAAATTATAACATGTTTAAGTTTAGTTTTGGGATAAATATAGGCGAGACATGGACTGCCATTGTACGCTGATGATGTAATTCTGCTCATATACAACTTTTATCTTTATATTGCAACCAATATGAGTATTTAATGTTATTTCTGATATGCTATTACCAATATCCTCCATGCTGTTATTGAAGACAGAAATAAGTGAAGCCTGCTTTGCAAAAAAAGTCCAGGTAAGCAGAAGACCAAAATATTTCCAGTGATCATTTTTGTTATTGGGCCATCTTTCATAAAACAGGCAGTGTTTTTATCGTGATTACTTCCACCAAAAAGTAATTAATTACTGTCATACTGCCTATTTCTCATTAAATTTTCACTTATATAATTGACAAATAAAAAGTATTTATTTATTCATATTTGATTTTTTATTCTGCCGGTACATTTCACTGTGTATATTTTGTTCTGCTTGTATATTTTATTCTGTTGGCACATTTCACTTCCATATTTTATTGTTTATTGTTAAGTATATTTTATTGCCTTAGCATATTTTCATTCTGTTATATTTTTAATTGCTTTTGCGAATATTTCTACTGCATGTTTATTTAAGTTTATTGTAGTTATCTTAATTTTATTCTTTCTAATCTTCTTATCTTTCTTGCTATCTGTTCCTAACATGGGGGTTGCAATGAAAATTTCATTGACATGCTCAATGACAATAAAGACTTTTTTTTGTGAGTGAGGACCTTTCTACATTGTGATAACATTTTGGAGTGTTAGTCCTCACTACTTCAAAAGACAGTCTTAAGTGTTAGGCTTGGTTCAAAGTTAAGGTTTGATTGGGGTTAAGTGCTGGGGTTAGGCATTTAGCTTTCACGGTCAGTAGAGGTCTTACTTACTTCCTGCTATATAAAGACAAACATCTGTGTTAGCATGTCCGCATGGCTACTAGAGCTGCTAGAATGGCTGTAAACCCTGGAAGTAGCTGTTAACAGGATTAATCAGCAGAAACCTGAAAATGAAAGATTTCTTTCTGTGAACATAGTTTAATATTCTTTGTTACGAGGAAAGAGCGTTCATGTATTTAGCATGTTTTTAAAATACTAAACATATTGGTGAAGAAAGGCCTTTGTTATGTGGTAGCTAATGGAGAACCTACACGTGTACTTTGACCTCCTGATAAAAGTGTACTTTTAAAGAAATAGTTGAAGTCAAACATTGTTTTGCATTTTACAACATGAACTGAGCCACTGAGTCAATAACAGACAGCTTCTGTGTTCCGATGTTACGGACAAGAATGAAAACAATGATTCTTGGTAGTTTTATTGCAAACGTTTTAGAGATTGGCGAGTACAAGTCAAACCGCTTTGCCAGCTAAATGACGCAGGGCACCTTCTTGATGTCATCCCTTGTCAGAAGATTTCGTTTTCGTTACGCGAACGCTGCATTGCTCGGCTTTAAAAGCTGGAGGCACAAAGGCAATAGTGAAATATTTTACCGCAGTAGCGAATAGTAGTGAATCAGTATTTTTAACTCCCCCATTGGACCCCTCATGGCTCCCAGGACCAGGGTCAGACTGACTGCTGCTTTAAAAAAAAGACAGCTGAATGAAAAATGAGCACTTATCACTGTGTGGTGTGAATTGTCAACTTTTGCACTTCCTTCAATTTTATACCTATCGCATGAACTTGTTGCAGTCTCTACCAGATGTAATGCTTTGTTTGTTATGAGCCATAAACCAGTCAGCTCGATACCAACAGACTGCAATGAACGTCTGAGAGTCACAAGAGAGGAAGCAGCAGGTCTGACACAGCTATACTTTAATATTGTGCATACTCTATGTGTTCAACGGGGACGCCCAGCTGTGTTGTGCAGACATTATAAGTCCTGTTTCTCAGAGGGGGACGACTGTTTGCTGCTTGAGGTTGGACACATTTATGATGCAGATATGACTGGAAATTGCAGCTTTGAGAGAAGAGACGTTTTTATGTTTGCTGGATTAATTACTCCTCCGAGGCTGCTGTTATATTTTAGTCAGGAAAGTTTGCTCGGATATGAATCACAATTAGACAACTCTGTAATTCCTTCCACAGCCTTTTGTTTTTGTTTCAAAAGTGTGCCAGCAGCATTCCCTGCAGGTCTCGTCTCCCTATACCAATATTGACACGGCCAATGAACGCAGTTAGCATTTGGGTATAGAAATACTTCCAGAGCCTCTGTGGAGCCACTGTTCCACATCCGATAGTGAAAATGAATGTCAAGACTGACAAATAATGTATTTTTTACATATGATATATGTTGAATCCTGTTGGTTCAGCTACAGCAGATTAAACCAGCTGCAGAAACAGGAGAGATTTCCGACTCTATAGTATATCCATCACTTGCAGTAAGTGAATATTTCATTTAAGTCGGTCATGTAATGTCCATCTGTTACAACTTATAGACTGAGCTGTGGTAAAACGGCTTTGTGATCTCATGGTGCTGCATGGTCAATATTAACCAATTTAAAGCATGTGATGACCAGGGTCCCTCAGATTGACATGTTTAGGTGTGACATGGTAACGTGAAGTAAATCAAGCGATGGCATTTCCAAGAAAAACAGGACATGAGGAAAATGGGGAGGGGGAGTTAATCAGTTTGGCCATCATGGAGGGATTAGGAGCTGCTCAGATGGTCGCTTCAAAACTGCCAGATCACCAATCCAACAGCAAAAACAAATGTATTCTCCACACCCGACACATGTGTGCGTGAAACAGCACTCATTTCTTCCTAATACAAGAACCCGGTGTCTGGATTTCGATACAGTTTGAGGTTCACTCTCATCTCCTCCGTGACCACAAAGGCGTAACAAAAATGCAGAAAAAATGTAGCTTCTCACACCAAGAAATGTGATCAAGTTAATTAGCCACATTGGTTTACCACTCAGGATGTGACTAACAACAAGTTGCTGTGTAAAAGAGGTTTGTACTTGTTTTTTCTTGTAAACATTAAATGAGTGGTTTTACAGACAGGCTTTTGTGTGCGACTGTTTCACCGCTTGAGACTGGGGTCCTGCTTGCTTTTTCAGGTTCCCCCCCTTGCTGTTTCCTCTGAGCTTTGTTGAATATTAATGAAGTAATGCTTGCACAGACATCTTGGTGACAATTTAGATTTCAGTCCTCAACAGTGTAATTATTTGGTGTACATAGGCCAAGTAATTAATTACTTGTTACCCTCTTATTGTCAAGAGGTTGGGGAATAAGAGGTAAACAACTTTGAGTTTAAAAGAGTATTAAAAATACGTTATACTGCAAGCCAAGTATTTCTGTATACACAAAACACATGTATTTATTGTGTAATTTGTACAGTTTGAAATCTGGAACGCTGCTCTTGATTGGTCCAAAAATACTTTTAAGTGTAGTTACACTCAGGACCTGTAAAGTAACTAGCCTACAGTATATAGCAAATATTTCCCTGCAGTCGGACAGTGAATTGAGAATTTTCCTGTAGTCATCATTCTCACCCAGTCAGAGATGTTTTGTGATCAGTGAGAATGAAATGATAACCAGTAAGCCTGAATAATGTTCTAAAAGCTTTTCCATTTGCTTCCTGAGAAGCCTAAATTGCTGGCAAATGAGAATCATAACACAGAAGTCTGAATCATTTCATGGACTTTTCCGCTTTGGGCTTTGGCTGCTGCTCTGTGAGCAACCGCAGCCCTCGTCTCACACCGGCCATCGCTGCTCACATGGACGATCACACAGTTTTGATATGCAAAGACAGTCAAAACAGGGCAGCCGACAGTTCAGCAGCTGCGACGGGGGGATGAAAAACCCGCTAATATCTCATTTCAAAAGTGTTGTGCTCCTTACAAGCAGCTGAATTGTGGTCTGTATTTTGGACATTGAGCCATGCTGTGATGTGTGCTGTTGAAAGCAAAGGTTGTTAACTGTGGCAACCCCAACCGCTCGAGGCACTGCAATTCAGACAACACATCCAAACAGAAAAGCAAAGGGAGAAAACAACAGCCAGGACTCACAACGAATTACAGACACATGCAAAACAGACAGAAAACACGACTGAAGACAGTTTCTTTATTCGTTTCTCTTCCTTTATTTGCAGCCCGTTGCTGCATTTGTTGTTTCTTTCTGTATTCGCAGCCTGTTGTTTTTTCTTTCTTCGTCACCTGGATTTGGTTGCCTCTTCTCACTTTCAAGCATTTTTAAAAAAAATATGCTTTACATTCGTGGTCAGCTGAATTCAGTTTGACCAAAAAACACTCATGGGAGCCGTTACCTGCTGGGAATGTTTGGGAGATAAATCATGTTGTAAATATATGAACAGTTTTTTTGAACTCTTTCTTTTTTTCCCCCCACTTCAACTTCAAATTCATCAAAACGACACTTGATGTCACAGCAGAATAGAAGTTTGCATGAACGATGCCTGTGGGAGTTACAGTTAGTGTCACTCTATTCAGCACGGGGAAATCCAGGACCAGGGGTTGAGAGCAACTGGAGTCTTGTTTGGTTTTCTTTGCTGGTCAGAAAAAAAATGAGATGAAGACAGGCTCAGTGTGAGTGCTGTCTGTGCTGAATCAGTAGAACTGCAGCTGTATTGGCTCTGCAGGACGCTACAGGATTAAAACCATCTCCACTGAGATCACTTTAAAAGGCTCCGAGCACACACGGCCAGTATGTGCAGCTGATGTGGCTGAGTTGATATTTCACAGGGAGAGCACGTCGTGGCCATTCTGCGAAACTGGTCGGGGGACGGGTGATTTGGTGACTGCGGAGAGCTGATTTCTATTTCAGGCTGGCAAATGAAAAGAGTGTATCTTCCCCGCTTAAGCCTGAGGCTCCTCCAGAGCGCCAACACAGCCCGCTGTCACCGGTCACATGAATGGAAGGATGTCATCCCCAGGCCAAGGCCACAAGTCAAAAAGCACATGACTACTACATCGGTTTTTGTTTGTTCACATGCGTCGCCGCAGACGAGCACGCACACCGCAGCAAACACATACACCCGCATAAGATGCTGTAAGATACAGACACAGTTTTATCCAAAAACAAGCCCTCACAAGCTGAAAAACAAGCCACATGCACAATTGCTTTAAGTAAATATTGCTGTATTCAGGTCAAACCCCCGGGAAGCAGCAAGAGGCACAGGCCGCAAGCTGTAAAGTAAAGAACTGGGAATGGGGTTGAGTAAAAAAAGAAACAAAAATAAAACAATGATCACTCTGTGCAGAATATCCAAGATGTCTCTGTTTGTTCTGGGAGGACGAGGACGGTTGAACTAAGCTTTAGGGGGTGATGCAGATGCATGGCCTTATTGCTGTGGAGAAGTTTGGAAGCAGCCGTCTGCTTGTTTCAGTGCGTTTGGCCCTGGGGGGGAAAAAAGGCAGCGAGTGTCCAGAAAAGCCATAGTGCATCACTGGAGATGATCTCTCAATAAAAAGCTTCGGAAACAGTGAATTTGTTCACACACGTCTATCAAAAACCTCTTTAATGTGGTACCAGCTGAGCGAACTGAGGAAACACTGTAATGTGAGGCGGACTGGCTGCATGAATGTTTAAATATACTATGTGATTGCAGTGGTGTAGGCAACAGTGGAACTGAATAGCTTGGTGTCTGGTATCTTCAATAATCACCACTATAGTCCACAAACAAGTGGTGCTCGTCAAAGCTTTTCATCTTTTCGAATGAACTTCCCTTTCATGGACAATTACCATTATGTTGAATCTGTCTGAGGGTAATTTATACAGTGGCCAGTGTGCTGAGCTACATAAGCTTCAGCCAGACCGCTTCGTATGGCTCCTCAGATCCTCAGTTTATGCGACAGTTAGGAAAAGATTAAGCTTGCAAATGTGAAAAACTGTGAAAAAATCTGGAATATTTGATGCTGATATTTTGATTCTTTAGTTATAAGGTTATAAATTACACAGAAACAATTGTAATTATTTAACAAATGGAAAAACACAACAGGCATGTATATATATGTAGGTAATAGTACGGCAGCCCTTGTAAATGACCTTTACCCCAGAATAGACGCAGGATTAATCCAAGGCAGAAAAAAGGTATACACAACAGTTTCAAACCTGATAAAGAGAAGAGACAAAATAAGACTCCTGTGAACAAATTCGGTTTACCTAGATCTCTGCTGACTTTAAAAAATAAAGTCTGAATTTGATGCCTTTAGCTCTTTCCTAGAGCGCCGGCACGGGGTCCCTGCGGTGCACCACCACCTTTCCTTTTAACGACACTCAGGAATCACTCAAGCTTTTGAAAGTGAAGTACTGTCATTCTCGCTTGATATACAACTTCAGGATCTTTATAGTCTGGGGCCTTCGTGGTCATATTCTGCGTTTTACAAGGTGTCACAAATTTCCAAGGGGAGACAGGTCTGGACTGCAGGCAGCTATAGCGTGGGCACTTTTACTTTGAAGCCAGGCAGCTATGCGAACGTGGCTCATCACTGTCCAAAGGAACAAGCAGCGACATCGTCTAGATGGCAGAATATGTCACTCTGAAAACCTTTGTGTTCCTTTTAGCATCAATGGTGGTCAGCCTTGTCACTGGCACCAACACACCCCCGTACATCACAGACGCCGGCTCGTGCGCTATGAGGACACACGTCCACGAATTCCAAACACAATCAGGAATGTGGACTCGTTCCATTTTGCGTCAGTCCATCGGCCCTCGCTGGTGTTTCTGGAAGCTGCTGATGAACGGCTTTCATTTAGCATGGTAGAGTGTTAGCTTGCATTTCACGATGCAGCGATCGACTGTTTTACCAACAATGATTTTCCAAAGTGTTCTTGGAGCCATGTAGTGATGGCCTTTATCTCTGAATCTTTTGATGATGGATTGTAGATGCTGAATCTCTAATTTTTTTGCAATTGTGCGTCGTTATTTCTAAAGTGTTGGACTATTTGCCCGTGCAGTTTTTCCACAAACCTCGCTCCATCCTCGCTTGTGAACGACTGAGCCTTCCTGGATGCTCCTTTCATACCCAATCATGATAGCATCACCTGCTACCAATCAACCTGTTCACCTGTGGAACTTTCCCAGTCTTTAGCTGCTCCGGTCTCAACTTGTTTGAAACGTGTTGCTGCATCAGATTCATGTATATGTATATTTCCCAAAAGCTTGTCAGTTTGGCATGAGATATATTGTCTTTGTACTGTATTTAATTGAATCTAGTTTGCAAAGGTTTAGTTTTGATGTATATCTCACGCAGGGTCTCAACTTTTTGGAGTGGGCGTTGCACATTGACAATATTTAATTTTTTCTGGCCTAAAAACATGTCCTCCTGATTGTTTTGTAATATGTAAGAGTGCGGTGTGACCCCACAAAACTTGCCTTGCCAACACAAAAGAGTAAATAGATATCTGAAAGTGCTATTTGGAGTCCTGTGCTGCCCCGGCCTCGAGCCGTCTCATATGATTCCTGAAAGCGAACTGTCTACACAGTCATGAGTTGGGATGTTTTTCTGCTTGCTTGCAGCAAGTTCCCAAAAACAAGGCCTATGTGGATACAGCTGTAAGTTACAAATCAAGATGAATGGGCTTTTGCTTCTCCTATAAAATTTATATGATGTGAGAGTGTGTCTGTGTCTTTTTATGGTTTGAGGGTAGGATAAAAGTATGTTTTATGTAATCGGACTGCTGTTTATTTCCCCATCCAATGAGCTGACTCAATGGCAGTATCTCTTACAGAGATGGTGTTTTAATCTGGATATGATGCCCCCCTCATTAAACAGAAAACCTGCGAGGCGCATGCAGACCCCTCAGAGGAGAAGCTTGAAATAGGACACCGGCCTCGAGGACACGCCGCGGCCGAGAGACAGATCTGTTTTACAGCAGATCAGCCTGAACCCTGCACTCCCGGACCTGCTCTCCCAGAGGAGCGAGGATGGAGAGACCGCAGGGATGGCAACGAGGCGTCGGGTTTCACGAAGGAGACTGATGTTACATATCAAACAAACCAAAGAGATTGCTAATCTAATTGTCTCACACTCACTCGTGCAGCCAAATATATCAAAATCAGATTCCCTCTCACTCTTGCAAAGTAAAACATGATACAATCCAATTTTCTTCTGTCTCTTTCATGACTTATGATCTGGTAAGGTCTCGCTGAGTCTTTCCATGCCGTTAAAAGAGATCTCTATTTGTCATTCTAAATCCAATCCAGCGTCGGTTCAGTTCTCAAGGCGTTTAACAGACGCACCACATGTTGTGAGCTTGTGCCTCGTTTACGACGTATGTGCTGCTCAGTCGGCCATTAGCGGCTCAAAGAAATGAATTGTTCCTGTGGAAAGGCAAGGTCAACCTTGACCCAATCACATGATGAGTTGCTTATTCCTGCGCGCTACCTTGCCCAGCAGATGTTTTTGTACCCCCGCTGACACATTTTGACAGACATCAGAACACTGCAGGGCACAAACTGTCCTGAGCAGCTCCATGTATTAGCCTGAGTAATGAAGCAAACAGCACCAAGTGTATCAGCAGAGCACCAAACCACTTTATAAATACGCAAGTGTTGACACAGTTAATAATGTGTGTCTTTGTCTCGCGCTCCGCGCCCCTCTGCGAGACTGTTATCTTTTCACATTAGCACGTTTGTTAGGTTGATTTGCTTTGCTCGATGCGTCAGTGTGAGCATGGCAGTGTCGGTCAGTCAGTCAGTCGGTTGGTCCGACAACTATCAGACGGATCTGAGATCAAGATGATTTATAATCATTTTATTGATCCCCTGACATTTCAGCAAACGCCATCACCAGGTCTCATTTGGTCCAATACTTTTTTTTTTTATGGTTCATGACGAAAATACCAATAAACTAACGTTCCCATCAGCCTCAGCTGTACGCTATGTTTTGTGCTAGTTAGCAATGTTAGCATGCTAACGCTAGCTCAAAGTGGCGCTTTACAAGACAGCTAGCCTAGCTGTGGGCTCAAGTCTTAGATAGATAGATAGATAGATAGATACTTTATTAATCTCCAAAGAGAAATTTACTTTGTAGCAAACTTTATTTTCGTGATATGTAACAGAGCCAGAAAGACTTGTGTTTGATGTTCTTTGATCTGAAGCAGGTTTTGTATTTGTGTATGTAAAGAAGGAAATAAATTCTACATTACTCTGGAATTAATTTACAAATGCAGCGGTTTGGCCAGACTTTATTGCTGTATGCTTGCCACAGCCGTTTGCATGCACGTCTCGGTGAATGTGCATTTGTTTCCTCCACCCCACACACAACAATGGATTTCATTTTTCTCAGCCTCCTATGGAGCTGTTCTGGGCACAGTTGTTTCTTTGAGAAATACAAATACTACCATAAAATATCATTCTAGCATATTTTGAAATTTTGTGGAAAAATTATTTGTTCTGTTTGCAAGCCCCCGCTGGCAGACTGCAGACTCTCTCAATCATTTTACTGAATCCCAGATGTAAGATGCTTTTTGGCCCAGGTGAAAACATTTATCATAAAAAATATTTTAAAGGCTGTACCATCACTTTGGTAATTTATTTCTGCTGCCAGAAAAATCTACATGTAGCTGTTGGCTCTTCGAACTCTGATGTGGTTACTGGTTACCTTGGGCAAATCTCCACTGAATATCCCTACTTGTCCACCCAGTCCTTTACAAGCGCCCCTGGGGCTGCAAGTTGCAGTTTGGAGCAGATATTGACCCTTCTTTGTACCAGAACCGGTCTATCCTAAGCGTAACACTTAACACTTTGAGCAAACACACACAAAAAATAAAACTAGTAAAACAAGACCGAATTAGTGAAACAAATAAGGGAAAAGTGTTTGCTGTTAAAGTTGTGTGACTGTGCAGATGTGGGTAAAGTAATAAGACTGTAGGAGCGATAAAATGCCTTCGCAAACAAATAATGGTCCTCTTCTCAAGATTAAATTTATTGCTGTATGATTCCAGTTAAAGTTGCGGTTAAACAGTCTGCAAAATTTATTTACCAAACAAAAGCCCTACAAAGGTTGGCCTCATGAGATGGTTTCAGACTAATTACAGTGTGCAGCTGTGGCCTGATGGAACCTAAAGCTGTACACCCTTCATGCCAAACACACTCTGAATCACACACACCTTCAGAGGCAGTGAGCATTAGCTTGATGCTACCGCCCTCTAGTGGAAGAAAATGACAATGACAAGTCACTCCCGCTGTTGGAGTCAGTGGAGATTTCTTTGGGATTATCATCTTTAAAAAATTAACAATAACTTTGAATTGAACCACACAAACCACCCTTTAAGCGGTGACACTAAGAAACCTGGCAACATCTTTTATGTCTTAATAATTGTTTGCAGTCTGTTGCAGCCTTGTAGTGAGATTATCGCCCTCTCGTGGTGTTTTTTCAGATTGCATACTGTGTGTCGTACAAGAATATTGATATTTCACACATTTCTGAATTTCATTTCATTTTCTATTACTCAAGGACTGTACGTTTGAGGTGCTTGCACTTTTACTTGAAGATTTCCATCTTATGCTACTTTATGCTTTTACTTTTGTGCATTTCAGAAGGCGTTTTAATACCTTTTACTCCACTCCACTACATATAATAGCTGTAGCTGTTTTTTTAAAAAAGGTTTTACACAGAAAAAGCAATTGTTAAGGATTGAACAAGTGATTTCTGACCTTTTTATCTTGTGACTCCTTACAAAAAAGCAGTGCTTGGTTGGGGTCCCTTTTCATAATGTGTATGAGTTGTTTGTAGCTCCACCAAAGAGCGGAGTCCCCCTTTAAACATTAATACTGCTTTGTTATTTCCTCATTACTTATCTCACACCCCCCTGTAATTTATCTGGTGGCCCCCTGGAGGTTGGGAACCCCCCGACAGATATACTTAAAGTGGCTAAAACTGCATCAGTATTAACAATCAATAATGTCATATATGATAATGTATCAGTCACAGGGGCCATGTTTCTGCAGAATGAGTACTTTTATATTTGATACTTAAAGTACATTTAGTTTATAATAAGTATTGTGCTAAGTGGGATTTTAAATGCAGGACTAATGGTGTAAATGTTATTTAATAATATGTTAATATCCAAATATCTAAGATGGGTACTGTTCATCCATGTTTTATATTCTGCTGAATCTTCTATTGCATCTAACATCCTTGGGGGCAAAAATAATGTACATTAGCATTTTTTATTTGGCCATTTCCCCCACAGATATGCACCACATGAATCCTTTTCTATTACTAAGGCTGTTTCCGTGTGGAAGAAAATCATTGGGAGCGACATGTCTTTTCCTTTTTTTTCCTTTTACATTATAATCATTTATTGAAATATAAATCATCTGAATGTACATGATGTAACATAATGAAACATAGTATTAAATCATCATATTGGGAGTGATAAGCTAGAATTACAGATAATTGTACCGTCAACAACACGTCACCCACCTGCGGCACAAGCATTCACACACACGCTGCTTTAAGCCAAAGCAAGACTTTTCTTTCTTTTGTTTTTTTTCTAGCTCAGCCTGGCTAACTCCTCCAACATCCAAACCAAAACGGAAAACAAGGAAAGTGCAACAGCTTGATTGCAGATTATATCACAGTTAACAGAGAGAGGCGGAGGCAGTGGCACAGCTGGATTACGAAGAGTTTACACAGAACTGATGTATAACATCAGATCAGCATGAATCTCTAGTCCATCTGGTGTCTTAGTATAACTAGAACCTGCTAACAGACTTCAGGACAGTAGATAAAATATGAGACAGGAGGACACGAACTGCTTGTAAAGCACTGCTATTGGATATAACTCTTTTCTTTTTTTTTTTTTGACATACAGCCATGTTCACTGACATGATGAACTGGGTTTCTCTTAGATCACTATTACGTAGTAGTTAAATTTATTCGTATCCATCTGTGAATATTCCTCATGAAACCTTCTGATCCACAAATATTATCAAAGACTAGAAGCTCTCCACCGTGATGGCAAATGATTTCACGTTATTTCCTACAGAGCAAAATGATTATATTTCCTTTGTTGTCCTGGATTCATCGGCTTCACTGAGGCTAATGAGGGTGCAGAAGCTTAATATGTGCTTACATGAAATACTGATATCCCAATAACTCTCTCTTAGAAAACAACTCTGGAGCTATTTACAATACAATCACACTTCGTTTTTCAAAGCCCACATGACGGATACGACTGAAGTCTTTATCGGGGATGACACTTGAGAAGATTTTGCTGTATTGGGGCAAAAGGTGAGACACTGCAAAGATGCATGCAACTCAAAAAGCTCTATTCTCATAACCATTCAGACAGCTATGGTCAATATCTAATCGGTATTCACAAATAATACATGTTTACATAATGACGACGTAAAAAAATAAATTTGAATTACTGCACGTATTTAGCCATTGAAAACATTATATGGTCATATACAAAGGAAATGCACATAGTCCAGATTTTGTGCTTTTTAATCCGAGTATTGCTACTGATTGTGCCAGCATCAGGTGCTTGTCTTGCAGCAGGTGAGTGTGAAGTGAGTTTACCTGCCAATGCTGTTGCTAGTATTGGACTCATTTAGTTTAGTGCATCTGTAGTGGTTAAATATACCTCATATGAATGATATCCTGCGGTGTTCGTTTAGAGTTGCTGACCAACATGCTGAGTTCGTCCCTTCTTGCTTATATTGCTGTTAAAAAAAATGCCCGATAGAATAAAGCTCTGCAAATTTAAAAGACAATCTTTTGATCTGTTTTAGGTCCGACGCGCAGGCTCGGTGGTTCTTTGAGTCCTTGACGTCACGTTTTCATCAACGCGCACTCCTCCAGCCCAACAGGGGGCAGTGTCCGGGGAGAAGTGTCCATACTGTCACCACAGACTCATCCAGAAGTGGTTTTGTTCTGTCCTCTGAAGGGGAGTCGAAGAGGAGGATCGGAGGGGCTGGAGGTCAGACAGCAGAGTCTTTGGTTGATTTAAAATCTCGTTTCCTGTGTCCTTACACCCCTTTTCTTTGCTGCGTCTGCTCTACGGGCTGGGTAGTTGTCACAGGAAGCTGTCCTCCGCCAGGTCACTACAGTCCAGACACATCTCGTCCAGCAGCGTGATGTCCTCCAGAGTCTCCCCCTCACGCTTGGCGAAAGTGGAGCTGCTGGAGCCCGTCTCAATGGCGCTCTCCTCTGACGTCTGAGAGCTGCAGGGGACACAAATACCGCAAATTAGCGCCATCTGCTGGGTGATATTGACAATGCAGAGTAGCAGAGGTAAATGTGTGGCCCCATTTACCTGTGTCTGTTCCTTTTTCCATATTCGTCGTCAGATATGGGGTCCAGGTCAGGGAGGGGGATGATGTAGCCGCTGTCGGAGCTCAGCCGCTGCTCATCGAAGCCGCTTTCCCTGTCCTTCAGCTTGCCCTGGTTCTTGTAGGTGATGCCGATGTAGGCGTCATCGTTTTCCACGCACACCCGGGTCACGGCGGGGTGGTCACTCTTCAGGAACTCGTGGTTTACCCTCTCGTAGTGCTGCGCAAGACAGATGGATGCATTAGAATTCAATGGTGCTTAACAGCGGGAACATGGGAGAAACAACATGCACTGGCTGCACAGAAGTCATGAGGATGGAAGACGGTGAACAAGTGTGAGCACAGACATAATAAAGCTCTGCAACGCCACAAGAGAACTGCGGCATGAGCGCGATCACCCGCTGGGCTGCCAGCTGGATGGCGCGATCCAAACCGAAAATCACACGAGCCTGAGGTGATAAAACGAGAGTCGGTTCTTCCTCTGCCTCCAGCCGTTAAAACTCTGTAAAGGAGGCAGAGGTAAAGCTGTTTTGATGTGCCATGTGTGGTGTGGAGTTTAATGGGGTAATTAAGGTTGGGTGGTGGAGGCGAGAACTGGGGCTGCGTCATTACCCAGACTGAGGCCAGCCGCTCTGACATCCAGCTGCTGCTTTTGCACTCTAATCACTCGTAGGTTTCTGTTTTACAGAAAGGCACAGAGCCCGCAGAAACGCTCCTAACGCACTCCCAGAGGAAGTGGAAGGGATTTTAAACGAACAACCTGCTACTTTAAGACTGTATTAAAATTATTTTCAACTTGTTCTTTGCTTGGGAAAAAAGCACCAGCTGAAGCATGATGATGATGACGTCTAAAAAAAAAAAACAGCTAGAGATTCAAAAAGAAAGGGAGGAACAGAATGTGCAGGTCCAACTACGGGGTCAAGAACGAGAGGCGGTGAATTACAAAGCAAAGAGTTCACGAGGAGGCTCACCCTCTTGTAGCTGGAGGGCAACAATGAAGCTACAGTGTCACTCAAGCCCAGGAAAGAAGGCCTCTTCTCCGGCTCACTGTTCCAGCACTTCATCATCATCTCATACCTGAAAAAGCAAAAACAGGCATTGCTACCATAGAGAAGTGCACGACCTGTCCTGCACCGTGCAATTTTTGCCGTGAGTCACTGTGTATCGCAGTTCAGGAACAAAGTGTCCTAATCTTCCCAATCTGACAGGATGTCAGGGCAGCTTCATGTCATGCACAGCAACAGCACGGTCGTCATGCCAGTGATCTCACTTACACATCATGAGGCGCGTGCTCTGGTTTGGACATCCTGTATCCGCTCTTGATCTTGTTGTAGAAGCTCGAGTCCACGACCATGCCTGGGTACGGGGTGCCACCTTCAGATGGAAACAGATTCTTATGAGTTAATCGGCTGGACGCCGTCTATTTCTGTCCTCTGATATGTGTTCGCAGGGGCTCACCTAAGGAGAATATCTCCCAGAGCAGGATGCCGTAGGACCAGACGTCACTCAGAGTGGTGTACAGGTTGTCGAAAATACTCTCTGGCGCCATCCACTTCACTGGCAGGAAAGTCTGTGCAGAGGGGACAGAGAGGAAACCCTCATGAAAACCATTGTGGAGAAGAGGAATAAAGCTACATTTTAGTCGTGTGTGAACGGACACTTACGCTTCCTTTGGAGACGTAGTTGTTGTCATGCATGATATCTCGGGCCAGTCCGAAGTCACAGATCTTCACTATCTTGCCCTGAGAGAGGAGGACATTCCTGGCAGCGAGGTCCCGATGCACACACTGCAGACAGAGATTAGCAGCTCAATGCACCAAACGCACTTGTTTTTCCCAGTTCCATCCATTCCCAAACCGACACATTAGGCTCCTGTGGACACTGACTGCATCTATTTCTGCATGCATTTCATTTCAACCCGTTCATTTTTAATGTCGTTTCATATTGCTTTATAAAGCATGATCTTTGTGTAAACATGCCAGTTGGAGGCATGGCTGTGACCACTGGATATTTAGGGATAATAACTATGAAGCTGAATGAATAGCCTCTGGCTGCAGCGTGTCCCTGTCTGGTAATTCTAGCCCTGGCTGTGCTGCTACTATATTCAGCCCCTGGCCTGCCTCCTGAGTGGGCTCAGCAGCCTTCACAGGACTGCTTATCACACAACTGCTGATTTCCTCGGTCCCCTTTGGCCAGCACAGCTGTTATCATATAGGACACAGTGCAA
Organism: Chelmon rostratus; assembly: GCF_017976325.1. NCBI lineage: Eukaryota > Metazoa > Chordata > Actinopteri > Chaetodontiformes > Chaetodontidae > Chelmon > Chelmon rostratus. The sequence continues at coordinate 24,962,034 of NC_055661.1, forward strand.
AAACCACAACCAGTGGGAAGCAGGGGAATAAAAAAGCTGCAGATCCTATATAATTTGCAAACTTCGGAATAAATATCTAAATCTGTGAACAAAAAGATCATATTTTCATTCATGGACTGAACTTACGTTTTTGGAAGCCAGGAACTCCATCCCTTTGGCCACCTGGTAGGTAAAGCTGAGCAGATCGGTGGTGGTGAGGCCCTCGTTCATGCTGTCTGACAGCAGGTCGTCCATCTCGCCCTCTGGTTCAGACAACACACGCAGAAAACACCATGAGGCGGTGTATGACTATAAGTTCATCATGTATTGTAAATATAGTGCTGGCTGCTCAAACCTGGCTTTTACTAATGGCAGGGAGAAACCTGGCATTATTATGCGTGTGCTACAATTATCCTCTCCATGTAATTACAGGGCTGTACCAGGCCTAAATTCTGACAAGGGTGGACCCCTCAACCAACACTGACTCAAACATAGCACTGAAGCCAAGCAAGTACACACCATTAACTGGGAGGAGAGAGTGAAAAGGAGGGCAGAGAGAAGAGCTGAGCGTACCGCTTGATCCTTTCTGGGAGGGCGGGTGGTCATAGTTAGACCCCTGGATGTCTGAGTACTTAGAGGCATTGCTCATCTCCAGCATGGGCACATACTGAGTGTTGTCGGCCTGCTTCATATCCATGTAGTCTCCTTTGCTCTCGAAGGACAGGATCACATAACTGTGCACAAAGACGAGAGAGACACGCAGAGGGGACAGCTGAGGACAGGTTGTGGGAATCCTGAGCCGTGGATTGATGGTGATAACACATTATGTTATGCGTCTTATTCAGCCCCCTATTGTGTGTCCTCGAAGCCTCTCGCTCCCACTGGCCGGGGTTAGAGGAAGATGTGGTCGAGCCTAACACGGCCGCCAGGATTAAATCATGTTATGGTCAATTCGAGGTGTGGTCACTGTGAGTCATCCATCAACGCAGACAAGCCTCGGAGGGAGGGCGAGGGCTGCTGTTTCACCGCGAGCGTCTGGGCGGACAGAATTAACAGGTACCTCCAACACAATGAAATTAGGCTGAAAGCTGAGACCACTTCAGACTGCGATTTGATTAGGTGAAGACGCCAGACAATCTCCTCGACCATGGAGAAAATGGCGATAGAGTTACCGATTAGGGGAAGGGGAGAATGTGAGTGGGACAATTGCGCAAATTGTTGTGACAGTGGCTGTGATATTTGGGAGTGGCAAAGGGGGAGTGAACTGACGTAAAAGGCATATTTAAATATGTGCTTTTGTCCTTTCTTTAACATTTCCCATACACAATAAAAGCAAATTAAAAGCACAATTCAAGATATAAGGATCAAAACAGAGCTTTTGAAATGCAGATGCACGTTTAGAGCTTAGAAACGTGTATGTGATACCTCCTGCTGCTCTCGTCTGCTGGGTTGATTCCAAAGATGTCCAGCTCTTTTTTGTTATTCTTCTCGGGGTTCAGGCTGAGGAAGTTCTCCCTGTTCTTGTGCAGGTAGTTGACCAGGTCCCCGTAGAAGCAGTACTCAGTGATAATGTAGATGGGGCCTGAGAACAACACAGCAGATAAAGTTGTGCATCGGCGTCAGTCTGCAGGCTAATCTTATCAGAGGCTCGTAAAGGCTGAAAGCACAGTCAGGAGGGCAAGCCTCTGCTTTCCCATAAAAAGCCTGTTAAAATACCACACCCACCAAGAGCTGAGGCAGGGCTGTCAATCTTTTTTGGCTGTTGGAGCCATATCTGTGCACAAAAGCCAATCTGAATAAGCGTGTGCGCGCACGTTTCTGGCAGCATGACCGCAGCCGTTAATGTGTGTGTGTGTTTGTAGAGTGGGAGAGGCAACAGTGGTCCAACTGTTATTATTCACAATGCGGTTGCCTGTTAAACTGTGAGTCTTGATATCTCGACATTGCACGTGTAGCACTCACCTGACTTGGTGCACGCTCCAAGGAGGTTCACAATGTTGAGATGTGGTCCGAGATGAGTCATGATCTTCAGCTCAGACATCAGGGCCTGTTTCTCACTGGAGCGCGCCGTGGCTGAAAGAGGGTACAGCAACCGTGACTATCACACATCATCAAACCGTTCAGCCACGCACACCTCTTTCATCTTAATTCCATAAACAGTCGCTCTATCTTGGTGTGAACCAGTGTCTTTATTTCATTTGTTGATTCTTTATTATCTTCCTTACTATCAATTTTTCCACTTCTCTAGCGTTTCACCCACAGGTACAAAGGTCAGCACCCAGTGAATAAAATCAGTGGTCAGGTGAGGTTTTGCTACACTTATGTCTTTCTTTTTTTCAGTAACATTTTAGAATCAGATTGATTTTTGCCATTGATTGAATTTATTACTGCAGTTGTGGTTATGGTGGCAGTTTCCCACCCTCATTTGGCACCATTAAAAGTACGCCAAATTAGCTATTAGCAATTCCTGTTTGCAATGTGCTCAAGGATGTGCAGAAAGCTATCATTGGATTACGCTGATGCTGAAGAAAACATAAAAATGTGATGATTCTCAGGGAAGTTCTGCAGTTTTACAGAATATTTTTTCCCTATGAGTCCCCTAAGCATGTTTGTTTGTAGTGGATATCTACAATAATGGTATTGGGAAGCGTGAGTCAAAGTGAATCTAGAGACAAGCGTCTCCTGTCTGTGTTGCATCTCTGAGAACGAGTGCAATTTTGGGGTTCTAATGGTCTTAAAGCTTTCTCCAGCATTCACCTGTGCCTTTCACCTCACACACCCACACAGAATCACTGCCTCATGTCTCCCCCTCAAGCTAGCAATTTCCTATAATAGTGAGCTTCACTGGTGTAAAGAAACATATCAGATGACGGGTAGCAACATGGAAAATTCAGTGTCTTGTAATTTTAACTCCATTGTACTCAGTTAAACTCACGTTTCAGCATCTTCACTGCCACCTTCATGACAGGCTGGGAGCGGCTGAGTCCATAGGCGGTGCCCTCCACCACCTTCCCAAAGGCTCCGGAGCCCAGGACGCGACCTGAGAAGAACACAACATCGGATCCATTATCAACAAAGAAAAACAAGACAGCCTACACAAACACAGGCATGCAAACACATCCATGCACTTTGGATGCCTCTGCTTTCTCATCTGTGACTCTGTCAATGGCTCAATGTCCCCTTGATCACTGAGTCAAACCAAACCCCAGCCAGCAAACCCCTACTGCCCAAGCCAGATTAGCTCGTAACAGCCTCACTTCAAAGAGAGAGCGAGACATCCTGGCTGGAGCATCGCCGCAGGGAGGCTGCAGAGCCGCTGGCATGAGACTGCAGCTCCAACAAGTCAGAAATGACAGTCAGCTCACCGAGCACAAGCCTGTCACGGGGGAACTCCCATCTGGAGTCGTAGGGAAGCTGCATGGGATCCACATAGATGTACTCGTGGCCGTCTGGGCTCACAGACTCTATGACCCTCCAGCGGATCTCATACCGCGGTTTCTGGAAGACAAAACGTGAATGAGAGCTAATCAATTATTTTTGTCAAGTTGAGCCTGAGGATTGCTCGACTTGCTTTTGGGTCTCATAATTGGCTTTTGAGACAGTTTTCCCATATGAAGTTGTTTTTAACAGCTGTGCAAAACAAAGTTTTATTAGCTCAGTTGGCTTTTGCTTTGGTTAGGAGTGTTGCTATTTGATGGATAATGAGCTTAAACCGGTCAGAGCAGAAAACAAAGCACAGTCCATACTAGAAATTCAAAATGCATCACTGTTTGTTAGCTGTAATAAACCACTAACATCATTCATTTTAAGACTGCAGTCTTAAGCTGTAAACACAAAGAGGGACGTTTAGGCTTCATTTTGCTAATTCACTCCAAAAAAATAAGTCTTAAAGAAGTGAGAAAGCAGAAGAATAGATGAGAGTGAATCTGTGAGAATGAATGCAGAATGATGGCAGCCAATACCTGTTTCCAGATAACAACCAAGACAATGAGTGAGATGATGACAATGACCAGGAGCACCAGCACAGCAGCAGCTACAGTCAGCTCAGGATGAGGGCCTGTTCGGGAGGAGAGCCAGCGGTCACGCATGTTAGACGGAGAGAGCATTGATCACATGTGTCAGCACGTGTCACAAATGAATGTTTGCAGTGAAATACATTCGACAACGATGATTCCAAAGAAGCTGGGATGTTGTGTAAAACGAAATAAAACATGATGTCATCATTTGCTCATTCTTTTTGACATCAAACAAAAACTCAAAAAAAAAAAAACAGTACAAAGACGATATTTTTATATTTTTTTGCCTCATGAGCTTCATTGATTTTTTGTAAATATCTGCTTATTCTGAGTTTGATGCAGCAACTAGTTTCAAAAAAGTTGTTACAGGAGCAACAAAAGACTGAGAAAGATGTGGAACGCTCCAAAACTACCTGTTTGGAACATTCCACAGGTAAACAGGTTGATTGGTAACAGGTGATAGTGTCATGATTGGGTATGAAAGGAGCATCCTGGAAAGACTCAGTGGTTCACAAGCAAGGATGGAGCGAGGTTCAACACTTTGTGAACATGTGATTGGATAAAGGAGATTAATACATGAGCTCAGGAACAGTTTGTTTGCAAATGAGTGCATTCTGTTTTTATTTATGCGTCCCAACTCTTTTAGAATCAGGGTTGGACGTCTCGCATAAGAAATGTTGTCTGTCAGGCCGAGGAGGAGTCCACATACCAAATACCAAAAGGTGTGCCTGGAGGATGACAGGGATGTGGGGGATGGGTCCAGGCACTGGTTTAGGGGAAGTGGGTGTGAGGGGGGTTGAGGCTTGGGGTATGTAGCTCATCTGGAAGGAGCAAATGGCCTAACGATCTCTTGCTTCCCTGAATTAGCTGTCAAAATAAAAGCCCCTTCCTCATGGCCCCCTATCAGCTGTCTGACCACAAACTCATCATCTGACAGCTGCTGCTACACTGACAGCACTCTGCCGGCCCTGAACACTGTCGCACGCCAGAGTGTCAGAACTTGAAGGAACTTCAGAGGAAACAGTGGAAACAACAACAGCAAATGTCAATTTAAAAGCTGGGTAAAGAGGAAAGTTGCTTCACAGGAAACAATCATGGATGAGGTGTGTGTGTGTGCGTGTGTGTGTGTGCGTGTGTGTGTGTGCTCTTACCACTGGATACCAGTTTGACCTCCCTGCTCACAGCGGCCATTTCGTTCCTGGCCAGGCAGCGCACCGCCAGCGTGTTTTCCAGATGGCCGAACATGACCTGGGTCTCCAGGTTGTTGTCCTCGTCAAAGTGCGAGTCCATTGTGATCTCAGTGGAGTTGGCGGGCAGCGGCACCCAGGAGGACGAGTCGTTGGCACAACTTAATGGCAACAGAGCGATATATATAATCAGTTTGAGCGTGCAGGGATGGCGTGCATGTAGATTTTGAAGTCTGGAGGCATTCCTGTTGGCTGTTAGCGTCTGCGTGCTGGGCTAAAGGACACTGAGCTTACTGTTTGATGTTCTTGCAGATGAACCACTCCACCACAGGAGTAGGCTGCCCTCTGGTAATGCACACCACAGACTGGCCTGTGGCTGAGCCATGGTGGATGTCCATGAGGTCCACAATGACTGCAGGCACTGTAATGTAGTCCAGGCAGAAGGGGGGTAAGCATAGCAAAGTGTGAATATGGGAGAAACAGACACACTGGGGCTAAAAGGTTGTGAGAGCAGTATTGCAGGAAATAAAGATAATGAAAGGATCGGGGCATTCCTCTCTCTGACCTTTGACCTCCAGGATCAGTCCGACGCTGCGTTTTTGGTCTCCATTCTCCACTTGCATGGTGTAGTTCCCGCTGTCCTCCTCCTTGGCCCGGATCAGGGTAAGAACACTCATGTAGCTGCACAGAGCGACAAAATGGGAGAATGTAAGAGCCACACAGTCAGAGAAGTTCACAATCACACTAAAACCTAATGACAGGCCCGGCAAACGTGTGGGAATGTTAACTTGTCATTAGCTCCGTCGTTATTAGCCGACCTCGTGAGGGAGCCTCTCACCTGGTCTCGCTGAGCTGCCGGAGGCTGGTGGAGATCTCCGCCGTCACGTCGCTGAGTGGGACGCCGTCTTTGAGCCAAGTGACGCTAGCACTGGGGAAGGAGCTAATTTCAGCCCTGAACTCCCGGACCTCATCCAGCTCTGCCGACTCATACTCTCCGAACTCCGGCCAGATGGACATAAACTCACTTGCTGTTAGAGAAGAAAGAGACGAAGTTATGAAATATTGCAGCAAGCCAGTGCTTCTCAAACTGGGTGGAGGGCATAGAGCCATTGCAGGGTGGGGAGTGTGGATGAGCGTGAAACTAAGTTGAATGAATGGGGAAAAAACAGACATGCAGACAAGACTCTGCACTTTGGATGGATGGATGAGTTCATGGATGTTATCATGCTGACCGTTAAATCACTAAGATTCAACTTGAATCTTTATCGGTTGTAAAGAAAATACAGCTTTCATACCGAAAACGCGAACAGCTAGTTGCTTTGTCTGGCTCTCATTACTAATGATATCAGTGATGGAGCAGGAGTAGACGCCGCTGTCCTTGGTTGAGGCCTGCGGGATCGTCAGAGTGTAAAGGATCTCCTGATCCCTCTTGTTCTCATGTACGGTTTTGATGGCACGGTTACCCTGTCGAGCAGAAAGAACAATCAGGTGCTTTGCCTCACACCTACGCGCAGTCGGACTTTTGTTCTGCATGGGATGCGTTGTGCCCTCACCACTTTGCCAGGGTATTTCCAGTGGTCTTCCAGAATCTCCGATCCCCGAGCCAGACAGGTGACTGTGAGGGTGTCTCCCACCAGCAGAGCAGTCCGTTTGGCGGACAGCTCGACGTGCAGTGCCGCGCCACCTGAGAAGCAACAATTTGCATGGTCAAAATGCCCGCAAGGGTGCAGATCCGCCGAAAGAAAACACAGAGCTGCACACGTCTAACGTGTCCACAGACACACACCTGTCCAGCCGTGCACAATGTATTCCCCACTGTGGTGTTCCTCTCCGTTTATGAGGGCCTTACAGACGTAGGTTCCAGCAGTGAATACTCCCAAAGCGCCCCTCTTGCTGTCATAAACACTGGGCACAGGCTGCTGGGTGTCGACGTTGACCAGGGTCACGTTAGCGCTGGGATCAGACACTCGACACTGGATCTCCATCTCCTCGTGGTCGGACAGGACGTGGTTGCCAAAAGGCACCGGCGACGGCACAAAGGGAACTTCAGGATCTGAGTTGGAGTAAAATAAGTTTCTTAGATCAAATAATAAAAACACAGAAGCTCAAAGCCACGTGCGGCCCATACCTGGCACGTAGACGTAGACGCTGCTGTCCTCTGCATCCTCAGTGGTGTTCCTGCTGTAGAAGCACGTGTAGTAGCCGGTGTGCATTGCAGTGGCGTTGTCCACGGTGACGGTGGTGACGAACAGGCCGCTGTTGTCCTCCTGTGTTTTCTCGGGCACATCGAGCGGTGTCTCCCAGGCTAGTTTTGCCTCTCCCCGACAGGTCAAGGTGAAAGCAGTGTGGAGGGGCACCACCATCTCCTCCACCTGTGGCAGCAGCACAGGGGCTGAGGATGGTGGGAACAGCACAGCAGTGGGAGCTGGAAGAAAGACATGCAGAGCGCTCAGTCATAGATCAGAAATCCTCTATCTGTCTGTCTTCTGTCTGTCTGTCTACAACGTGTATCTTACCTTTCACTTTGATCGTAAAGGAGAACTGAGCAGTGCGAGAGCCACTCAGGGCTGTGATGGTATAATTCCCGTTGTCTTTCACTAGAGGCTGCCGTAGTGTCAGAATGCTTTGATACCTGCGAGAAGACGTTAAAAACACGTTAATTTTTTACTTTCAGACAGATTTTGTTACCGTTGCACAGAGCCGGGCTAGCTGTTTGCCCCTGCCTCCAGTCTTTATGCTAAGCTAAGCTAACCATGTCCTGGCTCCAGCTTCGTAATCACTGTACAGACATGACACTCAGCAAGAAAGCAAATACATTTCCCAAAATGAGTATCTCTAAGCTGTCAAACTAAACATACTATAATAATAATAATAAATATGTTTAATTTTTATGTCATTGTGTTTGATTTTCTCAGTCACTTTATCAGCTGTTTTCAGTGGTACTACTATCATTTTGGAGCTGTATCAAATATTTACTGTATTCAGGTGTAATGTGGGCACTTGTTTACTTGTGTGGACCCCTGGAGGAGTAGTTTCTATCTTGGTAGTGACTAATGGGGATCCAGATGAACACATCTATTAATCTTTTAAGATATCGCAATCTTTATTCTCACCGATTCCCTCCAAGGTGGCTAGTTTTGGCGAGGACATAGTAGCTGCCCGGTATGGCTTTGCCGTCTTTCAGCCACGTCACTTTGGGGGCCGGGTAGGCGTCAATGAGGATTGTGAACTCTGTCTCCTCTAAAAGGCTGACAAACTCTGTCGCGAGAATCCCTCTGTGGTCCAGAGCCACGAAGGAGTTCTCCTCTGAAGGGAGAAACAGAGAAGGGGAAGAGAATAAGCAGGTGCTGGTTGGATGAAAACGGCCGAAGCTCCGGTGAGTAGAAGCAGAGGGACGGCGAGGACTGAGACTGGGGTGAAATGAAGGCCTGACACACATCTGCTGAAGCCATCCCATAAAACACAGCAGCTGATGCTGAAAGCAGAGGTGAAGCTTTACAGTCGGACGGTGGAAAATGACTTCCACACACCGCTCACAGCACCTTGTGCACATATGTGAAACTGTGACAGTTTCACCTGAATGATGATGAGAATATTATTTGGATTAAGTGGGTATAAATCAGTGGTATAAGCACTTATTACAGATCGGCTGAAAACTCGTTTAAAAGGTATCCAGGAAACTGACTTACCGAAGACGGTGACAGCCACGCTGCTGACTCTGACCTCTCCGCTGATTTCGTGGGTGATGGAGCACTCGTAGGTGCCGCTGTCCTGAGAGGTGGCTTGTGGGATACTGAGGATGTAGATGACCCGGTCAGGAAAGGTCTGTTTGATCTGAAGTGCGTCCACAGCCTGCAGGAGCAGGAGAGAATTATGGATTTGAGCTCCTACTCAGTGGAATAAAAAATGTTGGTAATAAGATATTTGAAGTTTTTAACTCTCAGTGTTTTTCCATTTCACAGGTACAATGCATAAGAGTCGCAGTGTCGCGCTGCTGAAGGCTAATGGTTAAAACACTTGCTAGGCCACAGGAGATAAATCAGGATCACAGAGCCTTTAAAAAGCCTGTAATTGCAACTGAGACCAAAACCAGGAGTCGAGACTGCAGCGTTCCTGCCCTCACCGTCTCTGGAAAATGGCTTAAAGGAGTCCCATGCAGAAAAAGAGACAACGTGCTGCATAGATTAGGACTCAGGAAATAAATATCAACAAACATAAATTGCACATGAAACTCGTCAGGCCCCTTGCAGCGAGCACTTCAAAAGCTTTGAGATGTTTAGCTGGCTGTCATGCACAGACGGCATCTGTCCTACACGTCTCAAGGTCGCCGGGGTCAAAGAATTTACTTCTTTTGAACTGCCTGCTCCCCTCAAGCCATTCGTCCCGAGCTTCGACATTCCCGTCAGTGGAAGCTCGGGCTTAACTGCAGCAGGAGCTGTTTGGCTGACGTCCTCGTAATGAAGACACAACACTTAGTCGTTGCTTTCCTAACACATACTTTGCAACCACTAAGGGCCGTGCTCAGAGTTATATTCCACTTCCACCGCTGCTACGTTTAGGTCCAAAACCATTATTCCCTAATTTAGGGCTCAGTGCTGCCGGGTAGGAAATGGCATGGAAACATGACGAGGGGTTGAAAGGCACGAGGCAGGAAGGCTGAGAAGCTGATTAAGGAGACATTTCACAGAAGGGTAAAGGGTCGCGTCTCGCCTGTTTTTTAGGATGGAGCCACTGCTGCCGAAGGCCCAGTCCAGCGGGGGCGCCGCAGGTGACGTTAAAGGGCTGCCCCGCTCTCACCGTCTCCTCGCTGGCTTTCACTTCCACGTCAAAGTCCTCCGTGTCCGCAGGGGCTAGAGGGACCACCAGAGAGCAGACATCAACACGGTCGTCTCACAGGTCCCAACACAGTGACAGCTTGATTACCGCGAGCTCATTTATCACCGAGTGGCGGCTCAGTGGGTCGTCATTACTCACTCACACACACACACAGAGTGAAAACAGGCACGTTAAGTCATCTCCCCCCTGTGATAATGACATAATGTCATGGCTCTCATGCAGTGAGATCACCCTGCAGCTCTCTCATGGCAAACAGACTCAGCTAGCGTTTCCAGCTGTGCAGTTTCGAATCCTTATCCCATCACTTAATGCTTTTTTTGGAGCAAAACACACAATAACTTGACTTTTCTATTCTAACTTCATCCCATGAAGAGAATTTTTTGATTTTTTTTAGCAAACATAACACCAAATCTACACGAAATGCCCCCTTTTTTTCCCTCTCCATGCGTCTTGACTCACCCTCAGCCTCCACAGTGTAAACGACACTTCTGAATGTTTGGCCGTTCACTGTGGTCTCACACTGGTACTGCCCCGGCAAGAGGCTTCTGAAGAAGCCCATCTTTTTGTCGTAGTTGGCCGGCATCTCCTCTCCGCTGGGGACACTCCTCAGGATGACGTGGGAGTAGGGGTCCGACACCCGGCAGGAGATGGGGACCCCTGTTGTTTCCATGGGGACTACCAAGTTACCGGGCATCTCAGGGACAAATGGAGCTTGGGCATCTGGGTGTAGAAGGAAAAGATGGGATCTGGTTTCATTTAAAGCCATTATTGTGACCCATTATACTTATTTTTCTAGACTGTGTAACTTTTGAATGAAAAGTGAAATTCATAAGCAATAAAATGCACCTTTGCTCAGTTTAAAACACAGCTCCTGTTAGTTCTGTAGCTTTGTTAACCTGTCTCTCTTCAGATTTCCCTTTACAGCTGGTGTTCATGACTTGGCACCATGTGAGAAAACACTCACCTGGGACAAAGACGTATATTCCAGCCTCTCTGTCCTCTTCCAGCTCGCCCTCCAGTTCGCTGTCCTGGTCTTCATAGGTGCACATGTAATACCCGGTGTTCTCCACAGTTGCATTGTAGATGAAGAGCGTCGCTGTGTAGTACCCTGGATAAACGAAGGTGTTTTTGGGCAGGGGTTCAGCCCACAGCACGTTTCTTTTACCGGTGCAGCTTATGTTGAACACAGAATCGGGCTGCAGGATGAACTCTTTTTCATTGGACACAATAGTTGGCGGCGACAGTCCTGAGGCAACTGGAAGACAGCGTTGAAAACATAAGAGGAACTGTAGCAAATTTAGGATATTATGCAAAACGCTATATATTTACCTGAAACCAGCACCACCAAGACGCCCCCAAAGACGACATACGCCTTTAATCCATCCATGATTATGGATGTTCTGGCCTGTAAACACAGAAAGGCGAGTCATTTAGTCAACAAGTAAAGCAAATACTGGCATTTATTTGTCACTTTCTGATAAGATAAGATACCATAGTCTCCGCATTCTATCCAATTTGATAACATAACTATTTGATCAATAAATCAACAACTTATTGACTTCTCAAGCCCAGCATGTGTGCAGTCACACAGGCCCTGGTGACTCGCTCACGCTGTAACAAAGCCACAAAGACTTATGGAGGGGTCTGGGCAGCTTAACAGCAACACTTGTGGTCTCCCACATCAGTTCAGTGTTGGAAAAAAGAAAGAATCACAGGATTGTGTGAATTAAATGTCGTTAGATGAGGGCTGAGATGGCAGGAGTGCTCCAGTGCGTTAGAAGAATCCACAGGGTGGAGAAGGTGGAGAGGACAGACTGGGCCGCTGCGCTGCGCTGCCTGTGAACATGAAAGCTGTCGGTAGAGGGCGACACAGTCCAGCTTTTGAGGGCAATAACCCTCTCTGGATCTCATCATCTCCGCTTTGCCCACCCGCCTTTCAAAAGTTTTTCTTGTCGTCTGATTAGAGAAAATGTCCGCTTTTCTTTGCTTTTTTCCTAACTTTCCTAAAAAAAATTGTTGTTGTAGAAATATCGCCTTTTGTGTTTGATCCGACCTCATTTTTTTAAATGAAACGTCCAAAGGACTCCTAATTAAGACATTCCCAAGTTAAGTCCAGACTCCTCACAACTCATCACACGGTGTCTATCATGTATAGTTTTGCCACGGAGCTCTCCATCGGACATTCCCCGTCTGTCTGTCTGTCTGTCTGTCTGTGCTGGTTCAGGGTTTTCATCAGGGGCCACACAGTCTGAGACGCGCTCACTCAAAGAAAACGCTTCTAAAAACACTATTTAAATCTTCTCTACCTCAGGGGCTATTTAACTTAAAGACTCTAATTTGACCTGTAACTTGTTTTTTTCCCTGTTTTCATCCTCCTCTCTGCACATCCTGTGTCTTCCATGGACACTGTCCCCCCCAGACAACAAAACTTTTGGCCCTCGCAGAGATAGCTTCCTGTGGCTGTCCGCTCTGGCTCATCCGAAACGGGCTAAATTATCCATAAGCAACCAAGGTTAGTTTAACTCTATAATTAGCGGGCCCACTCCGCACAAAAGTACATACTCGCGTGGGAATCAGCTGACAAAATGTCTAATCCGTTTTGACGTGTTTGTGCACACGCCTCGTCTCAAACAATTTCAATAAAGATTTTTTTTCTTTTTTGGCCTCGGCTTGGCGGAGGTCCTCCAGCCGCTGCGCGTAAATCTGCGAGAGCCTGGAGCTGCAGTCAGGCTGCTCGCATGTCCTGCTCCTCTTTTAGTCCCCCGCTCCCACCAAGCGACTCAACAAATGTGGCAGATAACAAACGCATCGCTCTGCTGGGCTGGATGCGTTTGAGCAGCAGCTGATAAGGCTTGTCTCAACTTTCTGCCCTCCACAGATGGTGATTAGCTCAAATCCGCGTCAAAACAAGGTGGATTTCTATTGAAAATGCTTTTCTAAAAAACAAAATTTGTGCAAAAAGCATGAATGCACTTTTTCAGAAAAAGTTGTAACGTCTTTTTGTCTAAATACTTGAATCACAAACAGTATTCCCGTGCAGGATCCCTTGGTGACACAGCGGGGTAAGTGGTTAATTAAGAATGCGTCGTGGCTCCAAAACACTCAGTTCTTCTTCCCCCCTTCTTTGACTCCCCTCAGCTGCCGCTCCGGAGCCTCAGACGGACTCATTCCGGTGCCTCCAGCGCCGATTTTCCATTTTAATTCCTCACATTCCACGAGCAGACGAGAAAACAATGCGTTGTACAATTTCCAATGTGTTTCCCATTCAGTGCCAGGCGGCATCCCGCGATGGTGCCTTCGGTCTTCGAGGTGACACCTCCAGCTGCGAGGCCGAAACCGAGCGCCCTTTATCCAACAGAGCCAGCGACATCTCCCTGCTCGGCGTCCAGCAGCGAGGCCATATGGTGCACAGGCACCAGAAACCTAATCTAAAATATAAAAAAAAGTAGAATGCATCGCCGCACGCAGAAGTTGAATACAACTTGCAGGGCAGCAGTGCATTCTCTTACTAATGGAGAAAACTTTTCAAGAAACTTTTCCAGACGATCATCTAATGGGCCTAATTGGATAAACTAATTAAGTCTGCAATTTAACTCCTGTTCGACCAATAAAGTGTGATTTTATCTTCTATTCCTCGCGCTTCGCTCGATAAAAAACCACCACAAACTTTTTTAAAGACTAAGAAAAAAAAGAAGAATCTTTTGGAATCCAGCAACCTTTCAATTACCTTTCAGTAATCCCCTCTTTATATTCCTTTCGTGTTAGTATATCCACAGTGAATCGGTCGCTCCAAAAGGCGCAGTAAGGGTCCTTTGCAGCGGCTGTAATCCTCAGAGATCCTGCGCTGTGAGAGCATATGTGCGACCCTCTGTCCGCATCCGCGACCGTCCTCACAACTGCGCTCCAGCTAAGCGACCTGTAACTGATTCAATGTTACAGTCCACCCTCCTCCCCTCCGCCGCCAACCCCCCCTCCGCAAAATCATCTGGCTCAAAGTAAATAACTCTCAGGAAATGACACCCCCCTCTCCTCCCTGCGAGCGCTGGACCCCTTTTCAAAGTAAGAGTCTTCATTTTTTTAGGGGGGGAAAGCAGACGAATATCCCCGCCGAAGTGAGGGGACGAATGGCTTTTTCACGGGTTTTACTTGGAGAGGAAAACTTCTGGGGGACAGAGGAGGGTCCGGTGTGTTTTTCAGTGATTATGTTGTATCTGATGATGCTTGACTGTCTTCAATCCGAATGAATCTTATTGTTTTGTGTGTTTAATTGTTGGCTCTTGACAAGTACAGCACACGCTGGCACTTCTTTCTGCTTTTTCTGCGTAATGCATGACAGCTCGGTCCTTGTGCATCAGTCAGAAACTGGGAGCAGTGGAGCGCGTAGCTCATAGAGGGCGCTCCAACACCGTCATATCTCAAGCCGCATCTCTCTCTCTCTCTGTCTCTCTCTCTCTCTCTCACACACACACACACACACACACACACACACACTTATAAACACACACACACACACACACACACACGTATCACTCAAATTATATGAAAAGAAATTAGACTTTCAGGGTGATTCTCCTTTTCTTCTTTTCTGCACCACGGAACACCAATGGGACCCCTGTTTACTGGCACACGTGCGTCAGCTGTTTACCGAGTCCTCGCGCACAGTCGTTATTTTGCTGTTACCCCGGGGCTCTCCTGAAGGCCAACAGAAGAATAATGGGGCCCGATGAATCACCTATCTCTGAGCACAGAAGAGGGGCATCGGACCGGTGTCTCTGCATGGAGCAGAGCCCCAGGGCCGATTATCAACCCCCCCCCCCTTCCAGCTCCGCGCAGCCGCTTGGCGCAATTACTTCCACATGTTGGCGAAAAGAACAGTGTCCTTGTTCTCCAAACAAAGGATCTCAACTTCATAAGGCCAAACTTACCTCAAACCAGTTTGAGGTTCTCACTTCTGACACTTCCCGCTTTAAAAACACTGACTTACACAGCAAATTACAGGTACAGTAAATTCTAAAGGCTGGTTTAAGGTCAGCTTTTTCTGAGGAATGTACTTTTTTGGTTTTGAATACATGAAAAACGATAAAAGGCAAACATCGGTCTTCACTAAAACTCAACAACAAATTACCTTTGAACAGGAGTCATGAAAAGTCTCCAGTCAGGTATCTCTTGCGCAAATGATTGCAACTAAATATCACTAAAGAGTTTGCTGAGTCATTACAGCTGAGTCCTAAAATGATGAGGCACTTTTTAAACATATTGCTCTTAAATATGCCCCACTGCTTCCTCACATGTAAGTGCTGATGAAGGTGGTTGGACGCTCTTAAATTAAAGATGGAGCTGGGACTCTCGGCGGCTGTCAAAACCTTCACAGTCAGGCTGTTTGCACATGATCGCTCAAACAGGGACGCTGCTCCCACCAGCAGAGCTCACCGTCTCTGCGAGGACTTCCCCGGTCCTGACTCCAGCTGTCCGCCAGGGGGCTTTGGCAACATCACAATGTGCATCAACAACCTACGCTCAAATTAGACTCATAGAATATAGGAATCATGATAAATGCGGTTCGAAATTGAACATATTGAGCATGTTCATCAAATGTCGGCCATTCATGTGTCAAAACTAGATATAAACAGCAGACTGACGGCCAGCTTTTAAAAACTTTATCTTTCAGGCTGCTCTTCAAACTGACATCCTGTAAACATGCACAGTTCAGCCCATTTCTGCCGTATTCAGGTTCTTTTTTTCCTGCAAGTTGTTAGTCACGCATAATACGCAAATAAATGATTTTCTATTGTCACTCTTCGACTTGCAAGTCTATGGTTAAGAGTACATAACAGGCCGAAGCACGTGGACATGGACCAGCAGTCATGCAGATGTGAGCAGTGACTCCACAGACGGTCGGTGGCCTCCGGGCGGCGGTCCCTGTGGGAGCTGTCCAGCGTGCTGAACTGTGTCTTTACCATGTCCTGGCAGCGTTGGCCCCTCAGCTACAGTACCATCTATCTATCTATCTATCTATCTATCTATCTATCTATCTATCTATCTATCTATCTATCTATCTATCTATCTATCTATCTATAGATATGTGTATATTAAGAGAAGCAGAAGTTAATTCTACTGCGTGAAAAGCAAACAGTGTTTTTTGGTTAACCACACGAAAAGCAAGCAGAAGGAAAAGCCTGGAATAAATGAAGTGTCTATAGTGTGCCACTCTTACTGTGTGTGAATGGATCTGACCTTGTTTATGGAAAGAGAGATTTGCCCACTTGACTTTGTCTTTCTCCGGCTCATCATTGTGATCACACACACACATACAGATCACCCCTACAATTATTCACAACACACCAAGACCAGCAGCCTAAATATTGTCACTTTTCCACTGTAGCTTGCTCCCCAACAGCCCAACAATAGTCAAATCTGACTGCAGCAAGGCCTCTTCAGCGATGCAGGTGCGTTTTTGACTGCGCAAAAAGTTTGTAAAATGTGGGGCCAAAAGGTGCAAAACGACCCTGGCACAAACTCGGCTCCCTGGAAATGTAGATCATTCATACAGCAGCGATGATTTCGGCTGTTAAAAGGATATATCTTTCTGTTCCAGATCGCTTCACACTCTCTGATGTGTTGGAGCTTTAGATTGGGGAAGCATAGGCCGCATTTGCGGAGGTGAAACACTGAGCTGCTGATTCATTAGTAAACTGGACGTCTCTTCGGGAAAAGACAACGCTGGTCCCCTCTCTTCCACACCGGCACTTCAGCTTCTCCTCGCCTCTGTCTCCCCGCATGAGACAGCAGCTGCAACCGGCTGAAAAGCGCTCTTATTAATTGTCTTTTGTCATGCGTAATTGCCACATTTTCAATGGTGGCCGAGGCCTGACGTCCTTGGAGTGCCCTCGTTTGTCTGTGTATTAGTAGGTATGCTCCCTTTCATGTGAAATTCCGCAGACTCTGCCTCGCCTCGCGTTATTTGACGTGCAGTTTGCCGGAGCGGTGTGGCCAGAAGTTGCAGTGAGCGTGACAGTTTGGGGGGGCGAAGGATCCATCTGACCTGGACAAATAGATCAAAATGAGCTTCAGCGCATTAAAGCGGCCTTACAGTCTGAGGTCACGTCCTGCAGGCCTGATGAGGGGGGGTCTCTTTCTCCAAACTGCGCTTTACAGCATTGTTAATCGCTTTAAATGCGGCATTGGTCTTTCACACCTGCAAGGAAGCTCTAATTCGATTAATAGGAACTTCAATATACATTCATTAGGTGGCTTTCCCCCAATAATATATGATCATCAGCGGGACGTGAAAGGGGACCATTTATTCCCGCTCTGAATGGGTCTGCGTGGGACCAAAACTTCACCTGCTTCCCCTCTCAATTAGGAATGTATCCCAAACTCTGACAGAAACGAGTTAAATTAGGCGTCAGCTAATTTCCACTGGCCCCTCCCACCTAATCCCCCCCTTAGAGTCCTTCCATTTGAGCGTGCCCCCTTTAATTCACCATAAGTTGAAAGGTTCAAATAGTGCCTAATGAAACAGTGACTAAATCGTTCTCTGTCGCTCGGAGGAACCCTGTAGCTGTCCCTCAAAGCTCTCTGAGCACACAGCCGTCGGGGGTCTCCAGCTAAATGCGAGTCCCAAGGCAGGACAATCTAACCTGTCAAAGCCTTTGCCCACTTCTATATATCCTTGTTCTGTGGTTTCAAGCAATAGCAGCATAATCAACCAACGTGGGACCGAAAACGCAATTAAACTCGCTTTGGACAACGAAAATCTTTTGAAAAGCGAACATTAATGGGCTATTGGCTGCTCCCCGGGGGCGTTATCGGGTACCCTTTTGTGGTCAGATCTAAGGAGAAATTACAGCTACACTTTCATATAGCTCACTCGGTCCATTTTGAATTAAATCGCTTATATCATGTAAATGGAGCTCTGCTGTATAACGTTTCTCTGCGTTACCGAACTTTGCCTCGCTATTTAACATAACACCAATAGCTTGGTAATGACAGCTTAATAATAATAATGGCTGCCAGTTGACAGGAAAAAAACCTGCTGAGGAGGATAACTCGGCGCACAGTTGATATGCGCTTATGGAAAACTCCAAAACACGGAGGGGCCAGAAAAATAGGAACCCGCGTATGAAACCCAACACGAATCAAGCTCTGAAACGATCATTTCTGGTCGAGACTGTGTCAGACAGTCTTTCAAAGATTCGGTTGGTATTTTAGTGGACTGCGTTATGTTTAGAGGTGTTTCAAATATTTTGTCCACTCATATGTAACGTATGTAAATGAAAAAGTTTTATTTTGCATCATTACACAGGAGATGCTGTTTTTTTCACTCAGTGCTTCCTGGTGATCAATAAGTTATAACAAATTGATGATAATCAAAATGTTATTACACGGTCATAGTATTGGAGTCTACGCAGTATATTTCTATACACTTTGAAATGCAAAATGGCCCATTTTTGTTGAAGTTTCTCAACTTGCTTGATGCAAAATTCTTATCATTGATGAAAAAAAATATTTGCAGTATCCTTGCAGGTCCTTCATTTTTATAAGTGAACTCACGGATCATTATGAGTCAATACACTGACAACCTCTTACGTCAACTCGTCGTGTTTATTACAATAAATACACATATACATAGTTTACAAATTGTTGCGTACAGGTTCAACACAGGTTAGGCCGACTACTTCGAAGGGCGTTCATCACCGGACAACCTCACTGACAGTGATGGGATTTCGGGCAGCGACTGAAAACATTTAGTGGGGATAAATAACGAGACCTGGGCATGCGGGGTGAGAATACATCACTCTATGACGGCATACAAGGTCAAGTTTCCCAATATTTCTTATATTTTTAAAACGTGTATTCACATATTCGAATTTAAATGTAGGATAAGCTTCAAGTGAAGAACAACTGACATATTTATATTATATTATTGACAACATTTCTTCCCAGACTTCATGCAGGTGATTTCTGGCCCAGAGGTTGCGTGATAACCCGCAGCTGCGGCGGGGCAGAGGACGTGCCAGCAGTGGGAACTGCTCTCAGATGGGCGACACCTCTTTCTCTTCCTCAGCAGAGGCCGGAGACAGAGACTCCTCGTCCTCTGACCTTGAATAGTCTGTGTGAGCGGTTGTGCACTTGCAACCGCTGTGCGCGCTCCTCTGGGTGGCTTTCCCCTCCTTCTTGTGCTTCACTCTGCGGTTCTGAAACCAGATTTTCACCTGTTTCTCTGACAGGTTCAAATACGTGGCGATTTCGATTCTTCTGAGTCTCGAGAGATACATGTTCGTGGAAAACTCCCTTTCAAGTTCCAGGAGTTGCGTGCTTGTGAAAGCCGTGCGCATCCTCTTGCCATTCTGTATGTGGCTGCTCTCAGAGGCGCCTGTTGAAGAAGAAAAGAAAAAAACAATTTTATGTCTATGTTTATCTCTTTTGTGCTATAAGTCTAACCTGAATCAAAAATGCCAATGGCACAACACACTGCGCGTAAATCCCGGTGCGTAAAATCTGATCTTTGAAATTAATTGAATTGCCTGAAAGTGCACCATGACGTGTAGCGGGGCTATCAAACAGGTGCTAAACGTTGCTCCTTGTTGTGAGCTGAGACTGTAACAAACAGGTGGCTTACCAATAGAAAGACAGTGGTATCTCCTGGGATCTGTGACGCTGAAGGTGGGCGTGCAGACAGGTGTATGTCCCGGGTGCGCGAGTGCGGGAGACTGCTGATGAGCTATCCTCTGACAGTACTGTGCCTCCGCTCCTGGAAACTGACTCTTTAGCATGGGAATGCCGCTGCGGGAAGAGTGAATGTGGGACGTGACGCACAGCGGGCAGACACAGAAAGTCCCGTTTTTCCTGGATGGGCACACCGGAGCGGTGACCGTCATTACGCTCGGAGAGTGCATGCTGATGGGAATAAGGAAGTCTTGTCCTGGATGCTCAGCTGGTCCAGGTCGCACCGTATCCTTAATTATTAAAGAATCAACGTAAAAAGACCTCGACATGGCTGTGCCGCTGATAAGTGTTCGCTCCTTTGCACAAGATGATAGCTGTTTCTCATCTGAACCCCTCGGGATCTCCAAAGGTGCTTATGTTTGATGGTTCAACAAAAGGGACCCCGAAGAGGGTTGGCCCTGCAGCGTCACCCACGTGCGCACCCGTCTCCAAGGGTTTATACTGTCAGCGACCCGAACCACGTGATGTCTCCGTGGGCCTCCAATCACAACTTGCAGATTTACTCTTTTTATCCCCGAATTTGGAAAAGTCTTTGAGACTAGTATAATATTACCGGCGATATTAAAACATATGTATGTATAACGTTTTTTTTTTAAGTTTTGCACTGGTTTTCTTCAGCAGACTAAAACTGTTCAATAACTGAACCATCATTTTCAAACAATGCAACAAAATGAAAGGAAGCTTAAAATAAAATAGCGCAAAATTTGTATTTAAAACGTAATTCGGAATATTTTAAACTCTGTTCACCAAATCACATTTTTAAAAAAAGAGTGAAACATTAAATACATCAGATGAACTAGAGACAGCTGAAAGAGGAACCTGTCACAGCAGGTGCAGCAAAAACCAACAAATTTCTTGGTTACAACAGAATAATCACTGATTAAGGTTTCATTTGACTAAAGATGATTTGGTCTTTATTCACCCTTTTTCCATATATAGATGAATTAAAATTGTCTTATTCTTTGAAATGACTGCGTAATAAGCCTAACAAGTAAAGACCTACTTTTATTCCATAATCGATCTATTTTCCCCAAATGCGATTTAAAGAATAGCGCACGCGACTATGAGCACTAATTGCTTTGCAGCCTAATCAGACTCTGAATCCGGCTGGTCCAGGTTTCACTTCCAGCAATTAAAGAATTATGAACTGATGGCGAGTCTGGGCTGCGGTTATTTGATGGCGATTAGGATTCAATTAGAAAGTGTTTATAATGGCCGCTCTGTGCGGGGGTAAACAGGCAACTATTTCAGAAATGCGTTAATCCCTCATCTTGTGACAATAATTAGCGAGTTTGATCCCCAGGCGGGTCACCGGTAGGTTTAGCTTCTGCTTTCATCTGCCAAGTAACGCCTCAGACCTTCAGACAGAGGCGAGCCGTCGGTGGGTCCAGGTCCAACACAACAACGTGTGTTAGTTTGTCCACTGACCTCAGACAGAAAACACCCCACAAACACCAGGTGGACCAGGCCTGTTGACGAGAAGCCACTTCCTGTTTGTGTTCCACCTCCTTTGGAGACATGATTATAAGCAACCGAGGCACTGAACTGTGAGTTAAGATGCAGTCTTTGAAAGAATTAGAAAGTATTTAAAATCCAACCACAATAAAGACAAAAACAAACATGTCAGTCACACAGACAGTAATTGCAATAATAAAGTGAATCCAGCGTTTAACAAGGAAGACGCGCAGAGTTGTTATGGTACAGATAACAATCTGAAACGAGAGAGAGGGAGAGAGAGAGAGAGAGAGAGAGAGAGAGAGCAAACCAAGCGGAATGATGCGTGGCGCGCGCCCTCATCACACCATGCGAGCTCTAATATTATTTTTCCATAATTCTGCACGATAAAATTTCATTGTCTATTAAGTAATCCCACAAATGAGATCCTTTATGAGGCTATAATGAGGCCTAATTGCCAGGACTAGTGGAGCCACGTGGAAGGATTTAGGAAGCATTAAGCCGTCGGGTACTGAGCACAGGCTGTTACCTAGCCATTACTTTCATAATTCAAGGAGAAAATTAGTCCATTTAAGGGAAAAAATCCTTTGATTCCCTTTATTCTGCTCGGGGTGACAGGGCTGCAGTTTTTTTGTCCGCTTCGCTTAGGAAGCCGGTGCAACAAATGGGGCCGGTGCAATATCACTCACTGTTTAAACGTTAGATTACAACAAGAAAAAGAAAAAAAAAGAATTTCAGAAATGTGTAAAGCTCCCAGGGCCCCTCCTCTCGCTTGCCTCTTCTTTCTCTGCAGTGTTGTGCGCCTTTTACTTTATAGTGCAGCGGTTCCCCTCCACCCCCCTTTTCAAATCATGCTGATGGGCAATTAATCACTGGCCTATTCAGTAACATGAAAATTACATTTAAACAGGGATTTAAAAAAAAACAAAAAAAAACAAGTTGAGTCTCTGCAGAGGTTGGTTAGTCTGAGTTGATCTTCCTCAGTGGAACTCAACATTTCTGGCATGAGCATGAGAGTCTGTGCAAGTGCATCAAAGAGAGGGAAAAAGTGTGTGTGTGTGTGTGTGTGTGTGTGTGTGTGTGTGTGTGTGTGTGTGTATCCAGCTCCTCCCAGCAGTAAAAAACACAGGAACTTGTTAAAGTGCAGTGCTGAAGTTCCCCCCTCTCATTCACATCGCATCCCATGCCATATTATACCGTGAAGAAGTCCATTAATGTTTTGTTGAACAAGCGTCATTAACTTGTATCAACGCCTTTTTACAAACCTTGCATTGTTGCGCAGGGCCAGTCTGCGGCCCATCTTGGCCAATACAGTGGATGATTTGCCCCTTTATTAGTTACCAGGCAACAGATCCTGAATACCAAAACTCAAAGGAAACACTCTGGTCCTCCATATAGATCTCAATGGCGATGGGGGAAAATGAACAATGATCCTGTGGACAACATAATGCCATGCAATGACTTTTCATTAACAATTATCTGGTTGATGTGAATAGCAGCTGCAGTGGCTACTCTCCATCTCATGGTTTGCAGAGAAAAGGGGAGAGGGGAGAGAAAGAGGCTTGCCAGTGAATAGCATCCTGCAGGAGTTTAGGGGGTTCATGGTCTCCATGAATGTGGAATCTAATTTATATCTCAGTGAATAATTAGGTTTCTATGCAAAAATGAGTTGGAAATAATTGCATTTTAAAACGGCGTGACAACTCGGGCTGATAAACAAAGACGAGCAGTCCTTTTTAATGTCTCACACCAGGTGCTGATGAGCTTTTTCTATTCACCGGTCAAGATCAACAAGCTAACGTTTAAAAGTTTAGTGCAAAAGTGGATCAGGGAGCGGCTTCTCCTTCAGTTTGGGACTGTTGTGCTGCAGCTCCGTCCTCGAAAATGTCCACAAACTGTGTCTGTGATTGGGAACAGACAACGCTGTTTGGGAGCACGGACCCTCAGTCCTATAGAAAAGTAAAGTGACAGGCTCGGTGTAAGAAGAGGCTGCTGAACAAAGCCAGCGAGCGCCCTGTTGATGGCCTATAGAGATGTCCTGCACCAGGCTCCCTCTAATTAGAGAGACGCTTCTCAGTCTCACAGAGCTGCTCAGACCAGACACTCCAGACTGAAGTGTGCCCCCGCGCCAACGAGTGCGTCTGGATGTCCACACTCAACGCGGCATGTGTATGCGCCTGAGCTTTATGGCGCACACAATTAACGAGTCTCGAAAATGAGATAAACACCAACTGATAGTGACGCCGATCACGGTTAAGTTCCCCCAGGAATGGGTTTATCAAAGCTTATTGTTCAAGGCCTGATTTGTCCCTCGGCCTCCTCTGATGTTTCCAAAAGACTAAGCAAATGTCATTACAGAGACAGCACAGAACAGCCCTTATTTCAATCTTTTCTTGCTTGAGTTGTCAAATAATCCTGCGATTCCGTCCTTTTTGTAGTAGGAAGCGAGTCCATTGATGGTCACTTTGGAGTGCATGTTCTCCCTGCAGGAGTTATCAGCTGCAAACACTCATTATTGTGCTCTGTGCCCGTTTTCCAAGAAGCTCAAGACGCTGTTCTATCTTCGTTAATGATTGGCCTTTTTTACCAGAACAGAGTGATGATTTTCAGCTCATCTACGCAGATGACAGAACATTTTCTATCAAAGTTCTAACTCAACATCACACTATAAATGGAGAGCAGTTGCCTCCTCCGTGAGCAGCAGCGAGCAAACCTGAGAGCTTCTCACCCCTCGTCTGCTCACAACAGAGAGATCCTGACTTCCTGTGAAACCTAAATCAGGAAATGTTTCAAAGAGTGAATGACAGGAGTCCCTCCGCCCGGTTACCCCGACCAGTCTCTCCCTCGGTCTAAAGGAGGTGATATTGTAGCCCCTTTTCTCCCTTTCAAAGGGGAAATCCCTGGGATTGAGCTTGTGTGCTGGAGCGGAAGCAGGCTGGAATGTGTGTCCGGGCTGCGTCTTTTGTCGCCGGCCGGGGACGTGAATAGACATGGGCCGCAATCCCTCTGTCCTCTGTCTATCAGACTGTGAAGAAGCAAACAAGCCAAAATGTTTCATCTGCATGCTACCGGCACCTTTTACCTGTCAATCACCTTTTTGGTTTTTTTCCTCCCCCTCCCTGTCTGATGGGATGTTTGAACTTTTCCTGTAAGAATGCCTTCCTCCGGATCATATCTTTAATCCAATCAGCACACAAATCCAGGAAGCTGCAGCATCCTCTACACTGTCTTCCACAATTCATGCCAACTGTAGGCAGGGAGGACAGATCGAGGCTTTCATGGCTCCAAACTGCTTTAAGAGGGACTTTATTTTTAAATAAATAATATTTCTGATTTATATTTCCGCGTGCGCTTCCCTCAGATTTAATAATGATTAGGAAAAGTGTCATGTTGAGTAAGGTTTGTCATTATGCTGATTTTCATTGTTGCCTGTTAGCGTCTCAGCTTGTCGCTCTCACCTCATCCCAGCTTTCCCTGGGTCCAATAGAAGCTTTCAAACAAATGGGAAAGCTTACACGTTCCTTAATTGAGATGATGCCCACATTTTCCCGTCTATTATTGGAGCTGTGGTGTTCCTCTGATGTGATTTACTGGGAGATATTCAGAAGTTTAAAGGGAGGTAGAGAGCGAGCTGTCAGGATCCAGCCGCACTCTGAGACTCTGCCTCATTCTGCTCATTTGGACAATGAAGGAAGCATCGATCTGATTTTTCCTCGGTTTTTGTCTTCTTCATCGTTACAGCTGTTGGCATTTCGGCGCTCATTTATATTCGTTCCACTGTTGTGCAAAAACACAGGCCAATGTAATTGAAATCCTCCTCGCATTTCCCGTGAATGTGTTCCTTCCCGCCAGTGCATGTGGTTCTTTTTATGAGAGGATTATCAGATTTATACATGTTAATTGGCAGCAGGCAGCCACAGACAGTCGTTTACTGCCTTTTCTTGAGGAGTGTTTTTGTGTAATTCTCAGATATGGAGCAAAGACTAAGCTTTGGAAAACCTGCAGGGAGAAATTTTCAGAAATGTTGAAGATCCCGTTGAAGTGAAGATTAATTGGGATGCAAGCATTTCAAAGTAAATCGAACTATTTTCCAAGTTTTTGCATCTATGGAGGGAATCACAAGGTCCAGAAGCAGAGAAACCCATAAAGCCCAGCAGAGCTTATTATACAACAGGCAGCTAATTGTGCAGTGGGTAGTTTGGGGCATCACATGAACTGGCTGGTGTTTGGAGAGCAGCTGCATCCACACTCCAGCTCAGTGAGTCAGCAGGCGTAGCAGCACAGAGACGCCCTCCACAGGAGCACAGCCTGGAGGTCTGCTTTGTTTTGTGCGTGGGATGTTTACAGGTTTTTATTATTCATGTGATTCTGTTTGAATCAGATAATGCTGTGATCGCATTTTGAGTATTTTCCTTTACAAATCCAAACATCGTGCCAAATAAAACCTTTTAATAAGCTACTTTCTAAGTAGCATGTAGATTATTAGGTGTTTTAAATCGACAGTCAGAGGACTTTAAAGAAGATAAATCCATGAGAAGCAAACAAATCAATGATAAATAAATAAATATAAATAAAAAGATAATGCTTGAAAAGAAATCTGCATGTCAGAGGGACTGCCAGTTAGGAGTGTGGATTCAAAAAGCTGTAGTTAATGAAAACATAATAAAGTAACAAATGGAGTAAAAACTGAGCCATCCCTATTAGTGTTATCAGCAACATCTGTGATTTCCTGCTGTGACAAGTGAAAATGTCTGATAAAAACAAACTTAAAAATAATATTTTATCAAAAATGTACTTTCTGATTGATGTGCATTGCTGTTAGAAGTTAAGTTAACCTGATATTTAACTAACATAAAAAGTATTTCTGCCATGTTTCAGTCCACGGTTTGGGACGGGAGACAAATTTCAGAAAATCTCCAAATAAAATAAAAAAATAATAATTAATAATAAATTAAATCCAAATGAATATCAAATACATTTACTCCAATATTCTTCAATAGTGCTTCACTTTATTTTTTAATTTTATGCTACATTACTTTTTATCTTTACTCACTGCATTTGAGAGGGAAATATTGCACTTTTGACTCTACATTTCTCTGTCAGCTGTAGTTAGTTGTTAGAAACATGATGCGATGGATGAAACTACCAAACAAAATTCAAAGTGATTTAAAATTGGCAACTCTGTGTAATTAGTAATCTTACTTTTGATACTTTTATACTGTAGTATTCATATTATACTTGTACTTCTAAGGTCAAAGTGTTTCTTTCCAACCCTAAATGTAACTTAATCTATCGTCAGCCATACAGCTGGTCTGTACCTGCCTCAGTTTACCACAACACACTGTGTAGCACAAACTAAAGTTAAAGTATTTTATCATAAAAACGGGCAAAAAACTAAAACTTATCATACAGCGGTACAAATGATTAAAAGTCAGCATTTTAAAAGTCTGATTTTTACAGAAACCACATGACTTGTTCATGACCTCCACCACCTGCACGGCCTGTTCCATGCAGGCTTTATGTGGTTCAGTAATAAGCAGCTGTGTTGCAGTGCTATTCACCTGGAGAGTCCGTGATAAAATGATTGGCATGAAATACGTATTGCTTCTGTAATCTGCATGAAAGAAGCTTTTGAAATGTAAAGTGAACATAAAGGTGTCGAGCCGGGCTGCATGTAAGCGCTTAGATGTCAATTTTTGTAAAATAATCCTCCAACAAAAATCTGCACCACCCTTGTCATTGCAGGGTGGTTTTTTTAAAAATTTGAGATTAAGTTAGTTCACTGAAATTTAACAAGTGTTTTGTTCACACAGTTTGCATTTCCAAGTGCAGCGGGCGTCCTAGACGGTGGAGGTCAGGGCCAGGAGCTCCTGTCTGCACCGTCCCAGCTCTGCGCCAGCCAGATAAATGGAGAGAGTGTTTGTAAGCTGGCTGAGCTTTGTGTTTGCACAGAGTCACAACTTTGTATGGGGCTGAGGGGGAGTTCGGGGCAGCTACTAAGATTTGTATGCAGACTACATCGCTCAGACACCCCCCTGGTCCACTCTATGTCCTCTCACCTGCCCGTTGCAGTAAATCATAGAGCTATCAAGTGAAGCGTGCTGATGGGGCTGCACGTGCAAGAGCTTTGCTGCACCTGTCGTGTGTGTGTGTGTGCATGTGTGTGTGTTTGTTCTGAAGAAAGTAAAGTCTTTGCAAATGTTTTAGCTGTTTCTATGGATGTTTGCTTCATCTTTCTGCTGCGAGTTATTCTTCTTGCAGGCCTGGGGGTTGGAGATAAGAGTTTTGGAGATCTGCCTAATGGTTTGGTAAGTGTGTCTATGCATGTGTGTGTGTTTGTGTGTGTGTGCGTGCACGGCTGTCTGTGATAGCAGTAGGGATGGAAATAGAGGTAGCTGGGTGTCAAACAGGAGGTCTGCA
Source organism: Chelmon rostratus (assembly GCF_017976325.1). Lineage (NCBI taxonomy): Eukaryota > Metazoa > Chordata > Actinopteri > Chaetodontiformes > Chaetodontidae > Chelmon > Chelmon rostratus. The sequence continues at coordinate 24,989,656 of NC_055661.1, forward strand.
GATGCCTGTCCGGCTGAGAGCTGCGAGGTCCCTCCCTTTGACAGAGTATCCATTCAGAGTCAATGAGCTGGGTCAAAGCCTGCACGTCAGGCTGCAGCTCGGCCTAGCACTGGGGCGGTCCAAGAGGTCAGTCTTATTCACATGGCGCTGTCATGCAAATGAACCCACCCACGCTTAAACAACTCTTGGAATTTTTATGTCTGCTCCCTGGCCTTTTTTTCCTCCATTTCCCCCTCTTTTCCCCTGCTTTCCTCACTCCCTCTCTCCCTCTCCTGCTCTCCAAATCTCTCTCCCTTGCATTCACAAAGTCATTGACGAGACATTCAAAGCTTTTTAAATTGGCCAGCTTCATTGTGCCTGCGCTAAAGTTGGGGGGGTCGCGGAGAGGGAGAGTGTAAAGAGGAGTGGGCCTAAATATACTCCGGTCTGAAAGTAGTTAGATCATGTTCTTTTCATGGTCCGATTAGAATCAAATCGATCCCCCCGCCCCTCCTGACACTCCAAGGTTTGAAGAGGAGCGGCCAAACAAAGATTTCCCAGCAGAGACAGGGCGATGAATGACTAAACCTGAATGCTAAACACACTCTTAAAAGTCTCATTCTGAAGTATGACAATGCCAGAGAGAGTAAATTTGTTTTAAGTGTGAGTGGGGGATGTTTGTGTGGAAGGAGAAAAGATATCTCGACAGTGAAGATACTGTAGGAGCATCTTTGGATGAGACCTGATCTACATATAAATCAGAAAAACACACACAGACGTCAGCGGATGATCTTCTCCAAAAAGGCTTTAAGCCTCATGATGATAGTAGAGAGGATTTTAGACAAAGGTACTTTATCACAAGAAGTATCTGTGGATGAAAGAGCATTTTTGTTTGATCCATAATACTGAGCAGGAGCAAGGTTACATACACAAAGTATGAAGAAGTGGGTCGAGGTGAGGAGGCCGGAGGTTCGGCCCGTGGTGTCCGATGACGGAGAGGACGGCCGCTGGACGCCGTGACACCACGACCGCTGAGGGTGAGGGGAGGGATGGGCGGAGGGAGTTGAACTTGGTGACACCCTTTCTGCACCTGCAGCTGTGGTAATCATCAGCTTATTCTTCCAGCAAGCGGCCAGAACGCTCTCATTTCATTGGCTTCTGCTGGTTTTAAAGCAAGAGCCTGATTCACTATATTTTACTAAAGAAACTAATTTGGAATATTTGCTTATATTTTTGTTTTCAGCTTTTCATTTGTCACGGTGCATTTCTCAGCCAATCTGCTAAAACTGGAAATTCAATTTAAGAAGAACAAAAAATTCTCACTTAATCTTTCAGTTTTTTTGAAAAATTCAAAATCATCAAATTTGAAGCCATGTGGTTTTTATTGAACATTAATTGGTCAGGTTCAAAATCATTAGATAAAAAAAAAAAAAAGAAAAATGACAGTTCATTATGCAGTATCCATTCAGTTACCAGTTTATTAGGTTTGCCCAGCTAAAAGCTAATGCAGCCTAATACAGCAGTCCTGCTTTAGGTGTTTCTGTTATTTTGTCCACCCCATTTATATCAGTCAGGGTAGTCTAAATAGCAGAAATATTTCTCTGTATGATGCATTTAATCAAAAAACACAAACTGCAGCCTTCAAAACGATCACAAAGACCAATCAGCACGTCTTTCAAACAGCTTTGAGAAACACTGAACATTAGAACCTTCCTGAGACCTGGTTTACTGCACGACTGAGCTAGGTGTACCTAATAAACCGGCAACTGGCTGTAGGTTCCATACATACACTGTGTATATAAATTAAGGAACCAACATTCTTATTCCTTTACTTTAAATTGAACTGATTAATCAATATTACTGTATGTAAGTGCTGCTCCATCTATTCCTTAAGCTACACAAGCATGTCATTGGTTCACGCTTCAACGAACCAAAATGTGAACAAGAAGCATGAAGCTACAATAAGGACATCGAGCACAGTCCAAGAGTCCTCTCCATAGCTTCAACTACAGTAAATAACGTGCACAGATAACTTTTTATACATTTTAACCAATCATATGCCAGAACTCACTGCAGCCATCATTGGTCTTAGCATTGTGTAATGAAACTGTAGAGCTGCTTAATTAAATACTGCAAAATATGAATTATTTTAAAGATAAATGATTAAGAAATCTTATTAATACTATCTTTTAATAAATCTTTTCTTTATTTTTTGTTTGTTTTCTTTTTTCTGCATTATTTTCTGTGTGCAAGTCTCCAGCTCACCTTCATCAATCGGTCCATTCAAACCAGCAGCAGCCTGCCAGTAGATCGGCCTTTACAAGCTCACGCAGTGCAGCCAAACACGGTTCAAAAACACACAGAACTTTATTTCACATTCTGGTGAAGCTCGCCAGGAGCACGTTTCAGAGGATACCAGATAATATGTCGAATTTGGTTATGCAAGCAGCGTTGCAGTCTTTGTTGTAAGTATTTTACTCATTGAAGATCGATGATGATGTGATACAGTACATGATTCTGTCAGACAACTTGTAACAAGCTGATTTAAAGTGGATGTTCAGGGGTTTTGATGGCTGAATCTCTCCTCCCCCGTCCTGACGGTTTACATGTGAAACACGTCGGTAAACATACACACCTCTGCCCTCCTCCCTGCACATTCTTCCACCCCCGGCTCTTCTTTCAGCGACGTTACAGGAACAGTCTGCTCTTGCAGCATGAAGGTGTTTGTGTTCTGAATCCTAAGCGAAGCCAAACAACACTCTAGAGGTGGAGGGACGGAGGGGTGGGACCACCCTGCAGCTGCCCCCTTCTCTCTCTCTCTCTCTCTTGCTCCCACCTCATCCCTTCATTCCCTCTCCTATTCATCCTGCAGCTGCAGTCTTGTGCCCCTCTCTCTCACTCTGTCATACAAAGTTTCTCCCTCTCTCTCTCCCTCTCTCTCTCTCTCTATTTGTCCCGGAGACACAAAGATGGATGGAGAAGCTCCTGGAATGGGCCTCACAATAGGTTGTGCCACAAGGTGAGCAGCCTCAGCTGCATACGGCCCAGTGCTGCCTTTTTTTAGCTCCTGCGAGGCTCCTCACCCGGCCTGAGTATGCGTGCTTGTGAGGGTGGGGGGGGTCTGAGCGGCACAGTATGGCAACAGATGCTTTTGTTCGGCCAAAAGTCTGAAAGGGGCCTTGGGTGGGGGGCTTAGCAGTGTCAGAGCACAGAGTCATTTTTCTCTCCTTTTTCTCTCACTCTGCCTCTCTTTCTCTGTGTCTCCCTCTCCCCAGCTGTGCCTGCCGTGGCGGCTGAGCAAGAGGAAATGTGAGGGCAACGGCATGATGGAATACGTAAGTGGGGCGCGCGGTTTTGGCCTGTTTTGTGGGCGACTTCATTAAAGGGTCGTTTATCTGGCCTGTGATCCCATTGTCCTGGGCCTTCTTTATCAGCCCCGGTGTGTCAGGGGGGCGTAATTGGCCGATTGGCCACGGTCTGCACATGCTGAGGTGATTTATAAAGCTGTGAATGGAGCTGACTCCTCTCCGGGCAGCGCTCCCTCTCCCACATAGGAGACACCGCACTGCAGAATAACACTGACTAAATGCGGAAGAAATGTGAAAAGGATGAAACGTCCCCAAAGCTCTTTGTGCGAGTGTGAAATCAGAGGCTTGAATAAAAGGGCTCCGGAATCACTCTCTCTCTTGTCATCTATTTTCTCTCACCTTTATACTCCATCCGACTTTGTTGTTTCCCCTCTTTAGGCTCTCTTCTCCTCTCTGGTGATCACTCGCCTTTCATACTTTTTATATTTCCTCTATATTTCATCCTATATAGAGTGCAACCCTCTTTTTACCTATCAGCCAATCACATTCAGCATTCTCGTGACGATGCTGCAAAGAAATTGTTTTTGTCATTTGATTTTTACCTAAATTGCTCAAATGCAACGCTTTTTGTTCTTCTTCTGGTTTTAATTTCACGTAGCTGCTTGAATCAAATGAACTTCAATGAATACACAAAGACACACGCAGCTTGGTGGCGCAGTCAGCTGCGTTTGAATAAAGGCTGCGGTGCAGATTTTGTGATTGCAGGTGGGAGTGAGTGCTGGCTTTATGTGGTCCCATGGCGGGTTGAGGTTGGCTCTTAATGGCCTCCTAATTAAAGCAGTACCTCCTCTCAATGGGCTGATCATGTAGTGGAGGTCAGAGGTCATTTACAGGGCTGCTGGTGGCCAGAGTTCCTGCTCCATGCTAATTGCCCTCCAAAACACGAACATCATCATAATTCTGGCAGGATAGCGTTATAAAATACACTTTTTTTTGTCTTTTCATCTGTTGTTCAGTCAGAATGAATCCCCCACCCAGTCTCTCAGCACATACAGAGACCGGCAGCCTCTCTCAGGCACTTCTGCATTGTCCTGCCACAGACGTAGAGCCTAAGTTCATTAAGCCAGACTGAGTGTTTGTCCAAAGGCTGGACGAGACAACTCAAATCCCCGGCGAGTGTTTGTGGACATGCAGATAAGTTCTGCAAACACGCTCGATTTAAAAAGGGACACACGAACACACATGTTCACTTTAGAGGAGAATTACAGTCACATTTTAAGATTAACACACATCAATTTAAGATGACACATTCATATTAATTACCTGATGAATTCTCCTCTTTCAAAGGAGGAAGCTCAGCGTAAAACATGCTTAATGGTAATGTTAGAAACAGTTTTCCTTGGTTACTACCATGCAGGCTTCTCTGAAACATGTCCCGCAGGAGCCTCCGTCCACGGGCGAGGGAAGGCCGGGCCAGGAGGAGGGGCCTGGCTCGGGTTTAATGTAGCTGATTGTGCTCCCATGAAAAAAGGAACAGTTTCTTCTGTGTTAATTTTCAATTTTGTTGCTGTCTGTGTGCCCAGCCTTTGTGTCCAATTCTTCTTCCCTCCCTAAACGGCACCGCCACCCCTCTCCTTTTCTTTTCTTTTCACTTCTCCTCTCGTCAGGCCGTCTAGATTATGTTGCTAAGGAGATTTTTCTCTTTCTCTTTTTTTTTTTTTTTGCTTTTTTCACTGTTTCCCATTGATTTGGTGTTAATGCGTTTTGAATGCCCCTTGGTGTGTGCCGAGCACTGGGGGAGGAGGGGAGCGCAGGGTCTTGCGGAGTGGAGGAATTTCAATCTGAAGCGGTTAGGTGGGGGTCCGTGTGGGTTAAGGCCCAAAGAGAGGCACTCAAGTGAGAACTGAAGTGGTTTGCAGAGCCGAGGAACCTCTCGGGCTGCCACCCCCCCCCCCCCCCCCCCCCGCCCCCCCCCTCTTGTTCCCCCTCTCTTTTTCAGGGTCACTCCTTCATTGGCAGCCCACAGGTGCACTGTCAATCTTTCCTTTTCAAACCCAAAAACTAACTCATGAGTAAAACAAACATATTTTTTCCCTCAGTGAGAAAATGGGAAGAAATGTGTCCAGCAGCCTGCGTTGCAAATTAGGTTCATAACAGTTTCGAATGTTTGATACAAATCATGTTTTGGGGTCACGCTTCAGTAGATTTTTGGTGCAGTGAGAAAGATTAAATTTCTTCTCATTAGAAAAAAAAAGACACTTAGTATTCATTGGCCAGGCTCCTGTCCTGAATGGTTTGGGTGAAGCAGGCGTCTTCCTGTGACACCAGAGGCCGCGGTTGTGATGACGCTGATTTCTTTTAACCATAACCGCAACCTTTCCACAATTAACCAACTCGTTTTTGTGCCTAAACTTAACAAAAACATTGAGATGGCAGATCAGGTCATGCTTACATTAAATCATTTTGTAAGGGTATAACTGACTCTAATTGCTCATATGTGTCATTTTGGAAAGGAGCTATTTTTACGTTTACTTTGGAGGACGTGTGCGATGCCTGCTCTGAGCATGGACTCACGGCTGTGGGGATAAAAAATGCTGCAGCTTTGCTTGTTGCGTTGTTCTGGACTGAAACTGCAATGCGGTCTCGGCTCACCATTGGGAGAAGGACTTGCGTGCAGGTGACGGTCTTGCAAATTAATTTGCATGCTTGCAACCCTAACCCTAACTCCAACCCTAACCCTGACAACCCTAATCCTAACCCACAGCAGCCCCATTCAGTGTTTATCCAGTGTTGTCATAGTTACTAAAAAAAAGCATAGACCAAAGGCTACCTCTTTCTTAGCATTTTCATTCACAGTACCAAAGATATACAGGCTATAACAATCAACAGCTGACACTGCTGAGGCTTTCTGGGTCGAACTGGACTGCATTAGTGGGGGACTCGGACTAAAAACCTCCCTGTGTTAAACCAACACGTTGGTGGGGGCGTGTTGTTTAAGGTACCTGTGAAACAATGAAATACAATCCAGGAAGTACAGTTGAAGTAACAGATTAATGTGCTTAAAGGTGTAGCAGATGCTAACACACTGTGCAGTGGTTTGTTATACTAACAGAAAGGATTTTATAACTGTGGAAAGTTAAAACAGAGGCAGCTGGTTTCTCTTTGGTCACGACGATTGTGAAGCAAAGAGCAGGAATTCATCATCCTCATTAGATGTAAACTACCAGGAACCAATGCAGCACCTTACTGGATGACGATGCATTGAGTTGTAGCAGAGGAGCAGACATTTATAACACATTAATTTAATAATAATGATGTATTTGTATGTCTTCATCATCAGCCCAAGTGAAGACAGACAAAATAATTTTACCTTGAGTCCATTTCTAAGATAGAACCAGGAATAATGCCACCGTTTTAAAGCAGCATATCTTTAGATTTTCAAGTTATTTCATTTCCTTCTCTCTTTCTCTTGTATTTAAATCTATTAAGCTGCATCATTTGCTCACTCATCTCTCCTTCTCTGTAACTTTTTCTCATTTTCGCCCTCAGAAGCACAAGCACATCTGTCCCTGCCCTGCAGCTGTGTGAGAAGTCTCCCCTCGTAATGACCTCTCAGACCATTTCACCTACGTTGGCGCTTAGCATTATTAGACAATCAGAGATTGGCCTCCAGCAGAGGCTGCTGTTCCGAGGAAAGCTGTGCGTGTTATTTGTTGTGCTTTTAGTGAGGCTCAGTGCAACATTACAGAAACAAACACAGAGTTACCAGAGGAAACTACAACACTTAACCCTCATCAAATGCTATCTATCTATCCTCACAGGCCCTCTGAGTCTCCAGCTAACTGAAACACATGATAACTGGCTCTGGTTTGTTCAGAGTTCATGTACATCTTGATGATGAAAAAAGATGATGTGTTAAGTAGGGATGGTTATTTAAAGCAGCTATAAGCAATATTATTATATTAACAATGGAACAACCTGTTTGTGAAAGATGACACTCACAGTGATGAACCTGCAGAGTTGCACAGAGCTTTATAACATCTTTTACCTCATGTGGTTTCTAGCCTACAGCTTTCCTGTTTTGGTTCACTCAGCTCAGCACCAAGCGGCAAAACAAAAAATCTGGAGACAAAACAGAGCTAAAAGAAGCGTGAATGCTTGACTTTCGTTCACCAGGTGAACACAAACACAACTCCAAATGAAAGCTGATGTTGCTCTGCTGGATGTGTCAATAAAAGAGTTTTCCCATTTACACAACAAACAATCCAGGATGCCTGCACAGCAGAGGGGTAGAAACACGCTGCCTCAGTGTCACGATGGCTCACTTGTGGCCATTTTTAATATTTGCTGCAAATTAGTCAAAATACAGTTTAAAGCGAAATGCAGCACTTGATTTTTTTGTATTTTCAAACACTTGCTTCCAGTAGGAAATGGCAGCTAGTAGCAGCACAAGTCGAGAGCACAGAACCGCCATCATTCTGGATGTTATATTGATAATGTGAGCATGTATGAAAATCCTGCTTTTTCCTCAAAAATTTAATTCATTATTATATATTTTAAGGAATTTTATATTATGCATTATCTCACCAGATTCTGTAATATCCACCATCTTCCAGTACTGTTTTCAATTGAATAGATGTCAAAAAGGATTAGAAAATGTTTTATTTCTGTTTTAAATAACATCACAACAGTACATATAGCTCGTGCAATAGGCCACAGACCTTTTGATTTGGCAGCAAACGATATTTGAACATTTAAAGTTGCTGTAACCTACTCTTTACAGCACATCTTTTATTGCTAGTCTTGTGGTGCAAGTTCCAGGCTGAGGTGGTTGGCACCGTGTCAATTAAACCTGTTCTACACCAGGGCCAGGGTTGACCTCTGACCTGTGACCCTAATTTAACTAACCCTCACCAGTGTACTACAAGGAGACAAACACTCCCAGCTGCTGAGGCTCTCAATGGCTTCAACTAAAGGGGAGGAGAGTCTATTCTGTGGCGGCAGCCGAAGTAGGCTCAAGATTCTTGTAGTACACTTGTAGGAAGTCACTTGAGACTGTTGTGTCAGCAGTTAAGAATAATTCAAATGTGCATGGACAAAGCTCCCTCACACCGTTTTTCTAATAAACCTGATGGAAATTAGGAATTGTATTTTGATTTAGCCATTGTTCGAGAATAATGTAAAGCGTACAATTCATTTCAGTAGTTTCAAAGTGAGTGCCAAATGCCAAATTTATTCAGGTTCCAAAAAAAAAAACCAATCCTCATGTTGACGTTCTTTGATGTTTGCTCTTCCTTCTGTGTTTATTTTCAGCCTTTGCTGGGAACCTCTCTGTATAAACCAGTTTATTTATGCACGGCCTTTTGTGTCAGCGTAAATCACATCATGTGCATACAGTGAAGAGAAAAAGACAAATCACCTGACACATTTCTGATTTGCTCTTTTATTTGAATAATGACGCTGGTTTTGGTGGGAGAGCAGATGGAATTACAGATTACTACACAGCTTCATTGTCAATTATGGTCTGCCCTGTTTGTTTAGTTGGTCTGGTCTTTGATTGGATAATGACACGCTGAGCTGTAACAAGAGATATAGATGAACAAAGACGCATTTCACCCTCCATGCACACCAGCAATTATCTCTCCATGCTTTGTGCCCGCTGATGAACTGTAACCTTTGGTCTGAACAAATGTGGGTTGAGCAAAATTAAAAACACTGATGAGAGCTCATCTCAGATCACAACCACGCATCAAATATGATATTATGGGCTTCGGCATGTTCACCATGATAATCTCACCATAGGCTTTTAGGAGTTGAGTTCTCATCCAAGTATTTGCCTGCAGTAGTCCTTAAAACATTCTTATACTTCTTATATTTCTAATATTCTATTGTATTCTTGTAATTTCTTCACTGACATAAAGCCATCATTAATATTTCTGAGATAAGGACCCACTTCATTTACAATATTCCTCACCCATCCTTCAGGTCAGAGACAAATATGACAGCAGCTTTAAATTAGATTTAAACACACTGTTTGGAATAAATTACACTTGTTGGAGTACTTTACCTCTTTAGATCCGGATGTTCAATTCCTTTTATGTATATTCAGTCAATGCACGTTCTTTTCTTTCCTTATCAATCTTCGAAGAGGTTGGTGGTCTGCTGAACCCAGAACAGTTGCGGTCCAGGTCAGATCACAAGTATATAATACAAGAACCAAATATATCATAAACATTGTTCTCACTTTCTGATGTTGATGGAATATTCATACGTGAATTTTGTGACCACTCTTAAGAGATGGGGACTGAATAACTGAATTTTATCAATTAATTATCTAATTCAGATGATAATGTAACATTTCCTCTCAAATTGACATCAGATGTGTTCACTTGATTACTTTTACCAAGTAGTTTGCAAGTAGTTCTTTCATATGTGAGCGTAGTTTTTTCCATACAAACTTTAGTGACGACCTTTCATTCTACCTGATCTGTGGTTTTTATGAAGATACTGGATTAATTTAACATCACTGACTGGGACACAGCGCTGACTGCAGTGACAGTTAAACTCTGAAGTTATGTTTAAGGTCCTGTGGGAAACATGACAAACATTTCACTAATGTGGACGCCACTTGTTCAGAGGTAATTCCTTCCAGAGGCAAAATTCACAAGCCCCGAAATGTTTACAGTTGTACATTCACAACATATGCATGCACAGGCTGCTGTAGCCACCTGTTTTTTTCTTTTACTCTACATAACATACACACACACACACACACACACACACACACACACATCCAGCGCAACAGTAGCTACAGCAGCTGCAGTGGGGTGCCATCACTGGTCATGTCTTCATACGTTTGATCCTTTTGCCTGGGAGCTTTACTGCTGGAGGAGAAAAAACAGCAAAACTGAGCTAATGTGTGTCTTTGTCCTCCATGGGAGGGGAGAGCCTTTCTTCTCCCCAAGTACAAATCGCAAGACTTTGGCTGCATTCTCCCAGGACAGAGGGAGGCAATGCCAGAGAGAAAGATCCCAATCAGACATTGATCTGAACCAAACTAATCCCCCATTGGTGCCAATGTGACCTTAAAAAATCGGCTTAGAGCAGCTCGGTTAAACTGGACACGGTTTTCTATTTAAGTGGCCCCAGCACAGCCCACCCTAATTTTGCCACCCACAGACATTAGTAGAAGAGAATTAAGTCACATACATTCATAACACTTTTCATTACAGCGAGGGTGGGGCTGTGGGTGGTGTATCTGCCGCCCTCACACAGCGAAACGGCACTACGCGCGGGATAAGCCCGCAGGCCTGATGAGACGAGATGGGATGATAGCTCCCGTTTTATCTGTGAACCTCTGCTACCAGTTTTCATTGTTCAAGTTCTGAGAAAAAGTTTTTTTTATATATATATTTTCCCAAGTAAGGAAATTGGAGTTCTTCTTTGTGCTCATGTGATGCGGGCTACAATGGATTTGGATGCTTTTTCTAAAAATATATAGAAATAAATACATAAATACACATGTTTTGAGCTAAGAATCATCACACTGGGTATTAGTCTTAGCTTTGACAAAGATATAATTTTTCATATGCAAATAACATGCAATGCATTGAGGTCTGAGCTCAGCTATGATGTGATATAACGGAATAACTATAAATACATGCATACATATGCATGATTTTCTTGTTAAATGTGTCAAAAATTGTTGGATAGACAGCCATGACATTTGGCTCAGGCATTCATGTTCACCTGTGGATGAATTTGAATAACTCTGGTGAACCCCTGACTTTTTACTGGGCCATAATCACTTTGGCTTATGACCAAATACCTGCAAAAATAACGATGCTCCCATCAGCCTCTGCTGTGCTTTATGTTTTGTGTCAATCAGCAAATGTTAGCATGCTAACACGCAAATCTTAATGGTGAGCATGGTAAAAAGCACTGTACGCGTGCTGCAAATCAGCACGCCAGCATTGTTGTTGGCAGCATGTTAGCATGCCAATGTTAGCATTTAGCTCTAAGCAGCAGTGTGGCTTTGTTACAGCGTTACAGAACTGCTAGCATGGCTGCTGCTCTTAGCCTTGTTCTAAAACATACAGTTAATAATTTGTAAATATAACTGTTTTTAGCAGAGACACTTTAATTGTTTTTTTTAGTCTTAGCTTTAGGAAAGACGAAGCATAGGCAGGACATTTACAGTTAATAAGAGTCAAAGGTCGTGCCTCATTTCATGCTCATGCCTCAGAGAGCTTTAAAAATTTGATGTATCAGTCCGGCTGCAGCAGTAAGCACGTCGGACGCTGAAAACAATAAAACCCTGTGAACGGCACAAATTCTCCTCAACAAAAAAATGAAGCAATCCATGAACACAAAGCGTTTGCCATGTTCTGTGCACCAGCCAGTGTCACGAAAGCTTTCCTTGGCTGCAACTAACATCTTCACTTCTGCTTCTGATTAGAGAGCGTGAGCCCCAGCAGCTATAATCTCAGCTCCTCTGCGTCTGTGCCCGCCCGTCTGTCTCTGACTGCGTGTAGGAGGTTAGTACATGAACGGATAAGAGGGATACTGGAGGGGACTTTGTTTTGGGGGTGGGGGGGCTGTTACATGCTCGACTGAAACTAACGAACATTAAAGAGGCGAGACAGACATTAAAGATGTTGATCTGTGTTGTGGTCTGCCGGCTTACAGACCTATCAGAAGACTATTTTAAGGCAGAAACTGTCTCAGCTTTGTTAGAGAGCCCGAGCCCATTGTAGAGCCGCAAAAAATCGACCACAGCAAAACCAACCATATCCTGTGATTTATATGAGCACCAATACGGCCACGATCCTCCACCGCCACTTCCAGGGATCAACGGCTAAACCAACAGCCAGTAAGAGGCATTTGGGGTTGCTGGCAGTGGGCCAGGGCCCATAGAGAGGGTCCTATTATAAAACCAGATCCTCCTATTATACAGGCTGCACCACAAAGACTCCACTGACAGACATCACACACAAGAATTACGCAGACACACCGAACACAGTTACACATGACGCATACTTAGAGCTTATAGATTCTGTCACTGTGCCATTCATTTTTATGGCATTTCCCTTGCTGACACATTTCTCTGTAATTACAGACACAGTGCAAACACTCACATGTTTATAAATAACAGTGGGAATACATTTCAAAGGGTCACGTTTTTCCTCCAATAGGAAGAATTATGATTGTGTCGCACGCTGAGAAAATGTGAGATTTTGTTTGTTTCGTTCGAGTCGCAGGCAGCTCACACGGGCGGTTATGCAAACTTTGACTCTGCCCGGTGAGGTGTCTGTTTACTGTTTAGTCTGCACCATCGGACAACACAGGCCCGGCCCAGGTCCTGTCCACTCCTGCGCCTCCCTGCAGGGAGGCAGTGTGTGTGTGTGTGTGTGTGTGTGTGTGTGTGTGTGTGTGTGTGTGTGTGCTCTCCAGCACCTCCATAAATCACTCAGTGGAGTTCTTCTAACGTCTGGCTGACACATCAAAAGACTAGCAAGTCTATTCGATCGAGACATGAGCAATAATCTTGCCCACCTACAGCAGGAAAACACACACACACACACACACTTGCACACACAAGCTGACTTCATACACTTGAGCTCAGAGACATGCAAAACCCTATTATGTCACTGGCTGTCATGGTCACACATTTGTCTTGTGTGAGAGAGAGGCAAGGTGGCACACAGAGGGGGATTTGATGGCTAATCTGTTCGCAGGGATGCAGTCAGAGGATTTGGTTGTCAGTTAAGGTCATTTGTAGGTGAAACGCATCGCGTGTTGCCTGGCCCAGCACTCAGCTGAGTTACCTACACGTTATTGAACTTGGAAGATGGAGTCTAAGCCCTCCAAGCAGCAGTCGTAGCTCATCGTGTGCTCACAAATAAACGACCAGCGAAAACATTACATGACTGATCTGGTCAGGTTCAACATAAATAACGAAGCAGCAGAATGGGAGCCACATCTGATCCGGCTCCGGAGCAGAACACGTCAACGGCGACAGCCTCACCAGCATTTGAAGTGGAACAATCCTTTCTCTCGCTCAAACTTCTGCTTTTTCCATGTTGTTTCAGATCAAAGTCCGGAGTGGAGCATTGTTCTCGATGGGCCGCAGCACAAGCAGAGAGCTTGCCGGAGACACACACTCTCAGGGTAAATGAGGCAGCTTACAAAAACCACACCACTCTTAACTCCTCAAGAGAGACAGATGCACTCGAGACTATTCTTAAGACGCTCTCAATGCGTCCCTTCAAAGGAGACAAAGTACAAGAGCAGCAATTACGGGAAGTAATCATTCTTAGGGTCAACAGAGCGCTGCAGAGATGCAAACTACAACAGGATAATGGTTTGCTCCTCCACACGGCACAGCACAGTACATAGAAGAGATTAAGGACACTAAATGCATGTTACAGGGTTTAATACAATTTTGAAAGCTTTTTAACATATTGAAGCTAATGCACTCGTGGGAACATTTGGCAAAGGGTTCATTTTTTAATCTGCTGCTACAAAAATTATTAAGTGACCATCTTCAATCTCCCTGATCCGTGCTTATCTTCAAGAGACACTTCTGTGCTTCACAGCAGAGACCAACTCTGCTTGAAAGACAAACACTGCCCTCTATCTCCATCATGTGGAATTACATGAATATGGTTCACTCTGAATTTGTAGTGACTATAAACAATGGGATGCACCCCAACTGTCACCCAAAGCCTGCGAGGTCTAGCAGTTATATATTTGGCCTCGGATGATATTTTGTTGTTGTTGTAATCGAGTTTTTGCATGGCATTTCCCTCAGTTGTTTATAGCTGAGAGACTTCTGCTGCAGAGCTTTTGTTGACTCAGTGAGGAGTGTGGTCGGTGAATCGATAAATTGTTTCTCAGAGGGAACCAATAGAATTTCATTTACCACCCCAATGACAATGTGATGTCTTTTTTAACCTGGGGGGGGGGGGGGGGGGGGGGGGGGGGTGTGTGCCTCATGGGGCCCTTCATTCAGCGAGTCCCACTAAGAAAACAGCCATTGTGACGCTGTCAGCCCGATCTGCATGTCAGCGCACTATTGCTTTCTCACACGCTCCGTTTTATCAGTGAGGTTTTTGTAAGCAAAACAAACATTTTTCAGTAAGTTCTTCTGGAAACAAAACATCGGCCATGTCCACGAGGCAAATGGGAGGGAGGGTATTAGATCCGGGATATGGCTGAGGATGTCACAGTGTTGCCTTAAGTTGAAAAAACATAAAAGAAAAACCTTCAAATTAAACCAAGTGGAAGCTTTTTTGCCTACGAAGGCCGCTTTAACTGGCAAACTTCCTAGAAGCAGCGTTAAGCATGAATGGAAGAATGAATTATACATAACCATTAAATGCTACTCTGAGGTTTAAGCAGAGCAAAGTAAAATTAGATTTATATCAGCTCATGTAGAAACTTATTTACTTTTTTTTGCATTTGAGAGGATGTTTCACACCGAATACAACATCATTTCTGTCATTGTGCTCATTGAGTAGATTCAAACGTGTTTACGTCAAGTTAAAACAACAGTCAGGTGTCCATATGAACAATGCAAGAGCTTTTTAAAAGGACATCCTTTCCCAATGCACTTTCACTGTCAGTTATCCAAAATCCAGTGTGCAAAAATGCATTCAAAAGTTTTTATGTGACGCTATTATGAAGCTTCAGCTGTCAAACTTAGTCAAATCAAGCGGTTATCCCCCAAAGCTAAAGCTTATTTTAGTAGAAAATTCCCTCTCTTTGTGAGGCTACTACCCATCCGCTGCGGCTCAGCAGGGAGAGATCGTCTGGGGAAGCACATGAGCAAATTTCTTGCTAAAAATGTAAACTTTGGAAGATATCCACTCGATTTGCTTTCGCTGGAGCTTCACTGCAGCTTCAGAGGAACTTTTGAATATATTTTTTGCACAAAATGTGGACTGTGGATCACTTTCAGTATGCATTAGAAGGGGCCAGTATGAAGGGGAGGAATTATTAAGCTCTTAGCCTATCCTTTAACAAAACTAATGCAATTTGATTCCACCACAGCATCTATATTCTGTGCTGGTATGTAAAGCCTTTCTCTAGATGGGCCTTTATACAAATACAATAAAATAACTCTGAAAGACATGCAGCAGATCACTAATGATGCACGACTGTTCCCTCGTTAAAAATGTCTGCTTGTGTTTAAAATGACCACATTCAGGATCAGTTTTAATTTCTGTGGGTAAGCAGTTTCACATAAGGAGAGCGAGAAACAGGCACCTTACAGTTCCACGCAGACACAGTCAGGCACGCTAATGTTTGCTTTCAGTTACTTCAGTTAGCTATGAAACAGCTACACCTGGCAGTTACCTTATATACATTTTCAGCAAACACTGATCTTTATGTAAGAACCTGTTCAGGTGTTGCAGCCCTTTTTATTAATTACTGTGTAAATCTCCACTTAGATTGCAGTTATGTTATAATTAGGTTAACAAACATCTGGTGCAGCTTCTAATAAGAGTCTAAATGTAAAGCATGTGTGTTTGCTTTTGCAGACCTTCTCACCATCTTCCATCGTGTTCCTCAAATTTAAGGTGGAATCTGTCGTGTGGAAGATATTTCACTCCCAAAGCTTGTTCTCATTTTCCATTAACCTTTAATTTCCGGGTTTGAGTGCTGAAAGAAAAAGTGACACAGTTTTCTTAATGCTGAGTGTTAGACATGAGTTACGATACAATAACAAGAGTTTGCTGTTTGAAATCCATCATAAAACCTCAAAGAAACGCAGCAAACTCGCTGCTAATGAGGCTGCCTGCTCACCTGGCCCCCCGACAACCATTTCCCCACAGCAGTGACCGTCCACTCTCACATAACCACTGTATTCATTTCAGACGTGACAGCTCATCCTGTCTAATCCCCCCCGCTGCAGTCTGGTTTCCATGGTGACGCGTTGGGCCGTGCGCCTGCAGTGGCTCCTGGGGAGGTGACCTATTACAGTGGATGGGGAGCAGCTACAAATGACAACGACCTCTGGGGCGCTCCGAATAATCTGAGTCATTTCTTCGATCAGCCTGACCTGTCGTTCGGCCTGCGGTGAGATTAAAACCGTCACTCTTGCGGAAAAACTCATCCCCAGACGGTTATGGCTTCTCCACTGCCTTTTTTTGATGTATTTGAATTTGTATTCGGAACAGATTGGCAAATTATTAAAGTCAACTTTTGGTGTTTAAGCTGCATAATTGCAGAGCTCCTACCCTCTTTGCCGAGGCTGCAGCTATCAGCCCTGTGTAGATGAAGACCCACGAAGCATTTATTAGTGTAAACACAGTGAGAAGCTCTCCTCTGCTGTATGCTGCTTCCATGTGGGAGGTCAGCTCTGTCACCTAACCCCACCTCTGCCCTGTGTGAAGGAGGTGGGCCAAGATAAGGGACTTTAATGGACACATGCTGGGGAATTTGACATGGTTTGCTGCGGGGGGGGCTAACATTATTCACAGACAATGCATTTTCTGTCTCTGCTGAGTCTGTAACTTCCTGTTTTATACATCCATTTTTTGTGTGTTTACCTCACTTTTTTCATATCTTTTCGCCTTTTCTCTCTGGTCAATGAGGTGTTGCTGATGCTCGGCCCTGATTTAGTAAGCTAACCCTTTCTTTAGCCTCTGTGGGTTAGGGGTTAAGGGTCAGGAGGACTGGTCTGTTGGTACGACCTCCTGTAAACACCATCACTTACACCACCCTATGAATCATTCAAAATCCTGACCCTCTGGAGCTGGATGCACATCAGTCTACATCCTGAATCCAAACAAATATCACAGTCCACTGCTCAAAACAACAGCACGTCATACATTCAAACAGCTCAGAGCACCTTGTCGTGTACGCCGCTGCGCTTTCTGGCCTCTGTGTCGCTGCCCCCGTCCACAGGATCCATGTTCTGCATTCCAAACATGCAGTGTTTTATGGCCGCTGGTGTCGGCGGTGGGGAAAAGCCAAAATCCAGGCTCTGTCTGCTGAAGTCATTAGGTTCATGATGGACAGCCTCTGAAATGTTTTACTGTTAAAGGCCTGGTGCCCAGGAACTCCCGCCCTCTCCCATGTGGACCCCCACAGCCAAGCCTCAGTTTGCACACACACACACACACACACACACACACACAAACACACACACACAGTTTTGCATGCTCAAAATGTACACCCAAGAGGTACTTAGTACTCATCTCATTCTCTTCACTGAATAAGCTGACAAAAAACACATCTCAACTCAGAGCATAACACATCAGGCATTTCAGCACACACAAGGCACACGCACGCCTCATATGAACTCAATAATACATTTTACAGTTGTCAGCGCCCCCAAACCCAAAAGCTACGACCCACCCTGTGCTCTCCCAGCAACCCCCGACGCCCCTGTTTTTACAGCGTCTCTGCTTTGAGCTGTTGACCAGAGCATGGACTTCTTCTTCAGCCCCCCAGACCTCGGTGTTTCCCATGAGCCTGCGTATGGGGCACGACCACGGAGGTCACCTCTCTGACAACGGAAAATTAATGGTGTGCTCATCTGCTGACTGACCAGCGTGAAAATCCGTCATCGTGGCCCCGATGTCAACCACTTTCACAGAGGTGTTTGCTCACCTCTAATCCTTTGGCCACGGGGGGGGACTGGGACAGCTCCATGTAAACACCCAACACTCACACATACCTACAAATAGGCTGCGGCTCGCGGCTTATGCTAAACCTCCCAATTAAACGTGACTCATTTACAACATTGTCAACCGGCAGCAAAGACCAGAGACAACACACAGAGGTTGAGCTTCAGTATCGCTGCATCTGTAAACACTGGAATCTTGTAGTTAATTGAGCAGGGATCATCACAGCATCCGAAATGAGCTGTACCTTACAGGAAGCGCTTTTCATCAAAGCGATAGATTTTCCTTGGATTAAAATGTCAAAGCATTTAGTCAGCCGTGATTTAGCAGGCTGAGGTCGGGGCTGATTTGTTATAATACAATCAGGACAAATGAAGACTTATGTAGTGAGAAACCACAGGGAGAGGGAGTTTTAGATGCCGCACGGTGCAAGAAGAAAACGCTGGCAAACGGACCCTCTGGAACTTGTTTATCCCTTCGACCCTCCGAAAAAGCCCCGATCCGAGGCATTTTTAGGAGAGGTGTCATGGCAGGGGCTCTGGCGCTGATGATCCTAAACAGACTCCAGATGTTGAAGGAGAGCAGAGGACAGGAGTGCAAGAGGCCTGACAGAGAGAGGAGAGGACGAGGAGGGGAAAGCAAGCGAGAGACCCCGCCGGCCCCCCAGGACCCCACAGGGGACGTGACTAACTGCCGGGTCACATCCGTCTCCTTCTTTCAACATAAAGTCATTCCTCTCTTTCCTCCTCAACACTATGATATGTGTCAAAGTCTTTCCTGGCAGCATTCCTCACACGCAGCCTCCTCTCTCTTATCAATACCATATCTGCTAAATTTACTATTTCCGTTGCCAAATCTGTTCTAATCTGCTCCTTTATTCTATGTTTCATCCCTTTCCTGCAGCCGTCTTCTTTTGCTTGTGGCCGCTCTCGAGCATGCTTCTTCACAGTGATGTCTCTGTCTGTGGAATACAGAGGAATATATTTACTAGAAACATGAATGCAAATGAATGCAGGACTTGGGTTTATTCTCGCTCAAAGAGCTGGCTTGTTTTCCTGACGGCCCCGTGTAGCGGATGAGGAGGAATCTGCAGTTTCCATCAATCGTCCTCTGAAACATACACACACATGCACAAACGCTCCCGTATATCTGCTATATTTGTACCAAAGCTCTTAACTTAATGGGACAATTCAGTTTGCAAAGACAGAAATCCAATCAAGTTAAGTGATTTATAGCGTTCTGCATTTGTACATTTATGTAAAAGTGAGATAAATATGGCAAGATAGAGTGCTGCTATTTTAGGAAATGGGAAATTTTTCCGTTTAAAGGATTTATCTTGGTTATCAGGGGCTTGAATATATGAGCACACACACCCACACACGCACATAGCTGTAGGAAATCTGTGCAACACTGCCATCTACAGAGACACACAGCTGTGTCCTGCAGCATGTCGTCGACACAGTGTCAAACACAGCATGTATGTTTTCATGCATATGAATTTACAGCTGTTGTATCAAACCTGATAGTAATTTCATATTTTCTTGGTTTAGAAAACAGTCCCTTATTTGACTTGGAGAAACTGCCATTTTTGGGCCAATTTTGTACCATAGAAGATATGATGTTGTCGCATCAGACTTCTAATTTGGCTAATTTCTGTACTAACCTTCATTGTGGTTCACAGTGTAACAGTTTCGTTATTATAAAAAGAAACAACTATGGCTCACTATAATAAATGTTAAAGACACACATTAAACCTCCATCATACATCTTTACTTTATTGTATAAAAAGAGGATTCAATGGAGAGTTTTTAATCTTAAATAGTGCCTGCTGGGAAGTTAATATGCTGAGCATGTCTCTTTAAAAACTTAATTCAGTGAGTTAAGTGAATTCTCAGCTGTACATTAATTCAACTCATCATTTCAAGCCAAAAGTAGCCAAAAAGCTAGAAACTTTAAATTGAATAAACTTAAATTGAATGAAACTAATTACATTTGCATTAGGTTAATAATAAAAGATTAGTTGAAATCCCTGTGTGATATTTGCATGTATGCATACATATTTGCATACATGCATGCATAAATGTCTCATCTACACATACAGTACAGCACACTGAATGTGTCTGTGATTGACACCAGCACTCATACATGGAGCTGCTCATGAAATTCAGTCTCATGACCTGCAGAGTGAAGCTGGAATGTGCCTGATTGAACACATCTTCCCTCCTGAATCCCACCTGATTACCGCTGACCCTGCCTCAGACGAAGTCACAGCAGCCCATTGTGACTAAAAGACTTCAATCAGAGCAGTGAGCCAGAGCTGTAATGACTTCCATCACAAGGAGAAAATTGGACCAAACTTCAGGCTGTTTGACTTGGTGACATGCAGAAACACACAGCGGAGCAGCCGTTCAGACAGGCATGCATGGACTTACATACAGATCGTCAGTACGAGCGCGTTCCCAACCAGCTCGTGCTCGTTTCTGCCCCCACTCTTCGTTTCTCTTATCACTACCTGAGCCACAGAAGCAGGAAAGCAGGAAAAGAGATGCTACAAAATAAAAGCTTAGGCGTGTAATTAATTTCCTCCTCGCTGCTCGCACCAATCTGATTATTCCCAAGGGTCACAGACGCATCAACCTCCCGCAGATCATCCTATCAAAATGAAGCAACAGCAAAAAAAACCTTTTAAAGTCGGACTTCCCACTGAGCTATTCAGAGGATTGTGAGATCGTTTGTATGCAATCAATGCTTCCATTTTTCTGATTTTTCTGGCAAGATCTTAGCCAAGAGTTTCAAACCTGCAAATTCACGTCGTGATGAATTTAACCTGGTGATGAATTTTAGTTTGTCTGGATGCATCACTATACCTGCTGCTGCTGCCATGACCAGACTGCTTCAGATTGTTTAACCTTAATGCAATCAGTGCAATTTCCACTATAAATACATGTTGCACTGCTAATCCACAACAGCAAGAGTGCCCCATCTCCCCCTGATAAATATTGTAATTGACAAAAATCACCAGTCAGCTGGGTGGCCATGTGTTGGTGGCCAGCGGGGAATGTTTATGGTCGCAGTAAACTATTGACGGTTATGTATGCACTCATCAAAAGATACGAAGGCTCGCCAAGGAAGTTTGTGTTCCTGCAAAGCTCCAGTCCAGATGTTCAGAGAGAGGGAGGAGGTGGAAAGACAAATATTAGTCTACTGGAAAGCTCAGAGGAGTGGGCTTCGGGTTTGAAAACATCAACAATATGAGACTGAACACAAAAATTTGGTGAGAAGAAGATGGGAACGGGGTATTTGGTGAAGGGACTTTTGCATGTTAGTCACTTGGTCGAGAGTCTTTGTTTAAAACATCCAAACTGCGAAAAAAAAAAATCTCATCATGGGTGTATGGAGAGAAAAAGAATTGTTTCTTAGCAAAACTGACTGCGTGCATATTTATGCAGCGGGACCAAAAATGACATGGCCTGTTCATGAAGTATAATTTGCGGTGGGAAAAACAAGGTCAGCAGCCAGTGAGAGCACATCTTTATTTTAATCGACCACATGGAAAATATATAAATGGAGAGTTATCTTCCCTTCCCTTAGGATATCAAAGGGATGAATTATAGAGGTCTAATGGTATATATAGACCTTTTGTCATGCCAGTGTCTTAAGTAAGTTCAAAATACCACTGAGAAAACAGGGTGAGGTAGTGAAAGAAGCACATTTCTTCAACCCTGCGGGGATCATAAACTACATTATAAGAAAAACTGTGTATATGCATGTGTTCATCATGTGCGTTCGAGTTTGAAGTTGAGAACCGAGCCCAGTTCAACAGCCTGTGACACCGCAAAAGAAGTCAGCATGCATTTCTGCCGCTGTGGCGGATTTTTCCTCCATGTCAAGGTCGTGCCGGTCGGACTGCTTGTGAGGTTCAGAGGCCAGGCCGCCTCACCCCACCCTGGTCATTCTCTGTCCCCCACTCAAGGACACCAGGGAAGTAGCTCAGGTAGAGTAAACCAGCCTCCCTGTGCCTCTGGGGCCCTGTCGAAGGCAGGGATCTGGGTGTTAAGTGACACCGAATTGAATTAGCAAATAAAATGGACAGGCTGTAGCAGGGTAATTTACCATGTCAGGGCAAATCAAATTATCCCCGAGGTGCAGATGGCAGGGTATCCATTACTAAAGCCAAACTAGTAAACGCTGGCTGTTGTTATCTTTAGGTTCCCAATTTCCTCTGTGTAGGAGGGAGCATGTTAAATAGTGATGATAAAATAATCAGAGGCTGATTAAACAAGATTACAACAGTGGTATTTAAGACACTGAAGGAAGGCAACACAGAGATTTTCTGCATTGTTTACACGGCGGTCGAGTGCCTGCTTGCGTGTTGTGTTGACAGCTCGGCTGCCACGGTGCCCGTTTAGACTGCACACATGTGGACGTTCATCAGAGCTCACTGAGAAAAACTGGATGAATAAGGTCATGCAAAATCCCGCAACTGGCAAAATCTAGCTCAGATCAACCATTTTTACAGGTGCAATCACATGACAGTTAAACACATTTTCAGGAGCCGAGAACCAATTAAATCAAACTACGGTTGAATGGGCTTAACAGTCAAGAAGAAACAGCCATCTCATGTCTCATGTCTCCAAAGATCTGCTTCTGAAGCTTCCAAACTACCTCACAGCTCGTCTCTCACTTAAATCTCCAGGACAACGTCCAGTAACTACGTAACCTTCGATATCCTTTGTGAGTGTGTTGGCAGAACTAGTTTCAGGTATTATGCACGTTTTAAAGTGGAATGAAGTGCCAACTACGCTCAAACTAGTGTCCTGTACCCCCTTGGAGACGTGAAAGCTTTTTTCTTTATGATTCTTGTAACTGTTTTCATGAACTCCTTGTTTATCGTGTACTTGTGCTGTTTCTGTTTGCTGATTGCGTCCTTGTGAATGTGTCTTGTTCTCAGGTCTCTCTTTGAAAACGAGACGGCCTGATTAAATAAAGATTACATTCAGCAGAAACCCAGGAGCACGTAGGTTTGCCGTACATAACAGAAACACAGCATGCTATTATTTTAAATTATTCCTGTCTGCAGAAATTTTAAGGAAGGAAGATGTTTCTCAAAATCTTTGTTAAAAGGATGATACTTATTATTTCATATATGCAATATTATTCTCATCAGTGCCATCAAGAAGTAGACATTATGCAATTTTAAAGGGGATATTAACCCATCTGTGGAGCTTCAGCCATAATGTTTTAGCGTTTGGGCATCAATAATAACTTTAATGCTGAATCCAACATATAAACTTAAACGGCCTGTTGATTATTGCATTGTCGTAAAATCCACAGGTGCTGTGGGCGGGACTGGTGAGGTGGTGGGATGTCATTCGTTTTGCAGGCATTCGGTTATAAACCCACATGTTGGACAAATTAAAATCTTTAGCTGATGACGGCACTAAACTCAGAGGATCATCATTTAGTTGTTGAGACATTTCTTTGAATGTCAGCTATGAAGGTCGATCTCATGGTGGCGCAGGGGGTCGCCAGTTAGGATTCATCCTCTGGGAGCCATGAATGTCTGTACGAAATTTCATAGCAGTCCATTTAATAGCTGTTGAGATATTTCAGTCTGGACCAAAGCGGTGGACTGGCCGACTGACAGACTGACATCCGTACAGCCGTGCTACCAGCACGGCTAAAAATACTGTTATTACAAGTGTTTCAAATAGCATAAGGTAAAGAGGGTCACAGCAAAAATGTCGGTATAGTGAATTTCATTTTTGTGCCCTCTCCAGGCTTCTTCCTTGAATGATACATCAGCCTCTCACCCATCCCCTTACACAAATATTTAGGTTCCCCTGATACATCTAATAAAACTGTTTAGAGTGTCTCCCCAGTGTTTCACCTCAGAGGAAGGACGTAAACTATTTCACGGGGCAAGAAAGAGAGGAAGCAAGGAGCGAAAAGAGATTGAATGTCTGCGCACACCTTATGTAAATATTTGAGACATCTGCAGATTCTGGGTAACCTTCTCTGTCTTGAGAAAGATTAAGCGTTTCCTGAGATACACACTCTGCCTCACCTTTCCAACAAATAGAGTCTCATTGGCTATCGTTTATCTCTGCGCCGTGTGTCTGTGAGCCCTCGTCCGATGCTGTAATTAATAAACTTCAACAGACTGTTGAAGAGAATTGTCATTTGATGTCTCTGCCTTTAAAATACACATAATAACCACGTCGGGGGAAAGTAAGGGAGTGAGATAGAAAGGTGAATTGGAGTGATCTGGCGCTCTGCGTTCTGTCTGCTGATGGTTATGACTCAGACGTTTCAAACCGGAATATATAACAGCCCTTGTAAAAATCAAATGTCTCCTACTCCCTTCATGCACATGTGTCTGCCTCCTTCCCACTGGTGCTGGTTCTTACGTAAGTGGCATCGCTGATGTTAATATTTAAGGTTTGTTTTGGGGCTGGTGCTCCTTGTTTTTTGATGCTCGGCTCCCTCCCGTGATGATATTTCGATTGAGCTGTTACATCATCTGGATCAGGGCCACAGCTGAGATAAAAGAGCCCTGTGAGCCATTAGTTCGGGAAGCACGCTGCAGTATGGTCCATGTGATATGCATTAGGGGCTAACTGGGATGGCTGCTCATTAATATCAATGTTCCCTTAGATGTGTTTCCAATAACAGAGCGGTGGACTCATCATTAATCCGGTGGTTATCACTGAGGTTATTAATCATCAGTGGATTTGTGCACTCATCTGACTAATACAGTGAGCCTGCACGAGCTCGAAACTTGAGTCGAATATCTTCTTTTGAGTTCTCTGCTGTAGTTCTTAGATTGTAGATGTAAGGAGTGAGATAAATGGGAACCTCAGGGGTCGCTCGGTCGTTGTAACAATACAGTACTCTCAGCACAGCACAGCCTCGGAGTCTGTTTCCAGGCCACGGCTGACTGAGCGGCACTGCTCTCCGTCTCCGAGGACGACACCGCCCGGGTGAGAGAGACGCAGCGGGCTCGGTCTACTTCTTGGCCCGTTGCACAGGCCTCGCTATGAACGCGCCGTCCTTTGATACAGGCGCTCAGGGATTCATTGCAGTTTGAGGTAGAGCAGAAGGAGTCAGATGTGTTGACTAGATGGTTCAGTTTTCTATCGTTCGTGTGTACGGACAGGGAGCACGAAGATTTGCGACTTGAACATGAGTCAGGCTTAAGACACAAAAATAAGGATTTGAGACGTGACATCCAAAAAATTTAAGTCTTAAAGTGTTGCGTTGTGAGCTGGAATTTATTTAAGCATTACAGTAATTTGATTATCTTTTCCAGATGCATGTAGTGCAAGGGATTGCAATTTAAGATTCAGTCATTACATTACAGTTACTAATCTCAGGAAGTGGAGGATTCAGAGCAAAAATATACCAGCGTTAAAAAACACAGGGGGCTACATTGGTGGGAGTGTGTTGTTTAAGGTAATAAGATCTGGGAAGTCCAGCTGGAGCGAGAGGCGAAGGCCTGTCAGACGCCAAAACACTGCATAGCAGTTTGTAATACTCACAGAACGGATTTTACAACACTGGAAAGTTATCCTGTAAATCTCTTTGCTTTCGTCATGATGATTGCGAGGTAAATAGTAGAATTACGGTGTTCGTGCATGTGTTTGATTGGCTAGCACAGCACCTTGCCAGATGCTGTGTTGCAACAACTGGACTCCACTGCGTCACTGCGACCGGCTCCAATCAAACAAATGAGACAGCTGTGTTTTTTCAAGCAGCGCTGCATTCTGAACATTGTATGACGCTGTAATAAGTGCTGAGAGTTGAATGGAGGGCTGGTATCAGTGTGGTCTATGGACCAGGCCGATAGCTTTGGGACTGGACTTCCAGACTCTCCAAAGTGAATGCAATAAACAGATGTTGTGTGTATTTAGCTGGCTTGCTCATGTTAGCGACTGGTAAGCACACATTGGAGTGAGTGAACCCAGCTTTACTGTCTTCGTCGCTAATGTTAAACTAGCTGTAGATGATTAGTAAACTTCAAAACAGGCCGGCCAGTTAACCACAATGTCTTGTCTTTCTACCTAAATAAATACAGAACATGTGACGTGCAGGTGTAGAGGATTCGGTGTTGTTTAAAGCCACCTTTAACAGATAGATAACCATAACGTAACAACAAAACTAATTTCCCTTTCTGTTGAGTAATTAGTAAAGACAATTTTCAATCATCATTTTCAATGAGTAATTACAATAATTCTCAATGAGTAAATAAATGTCTTAATTGTCAGCATCTGAATGACTTAGTGTGTAGAATTTAGTGGCCTCTAGTGGTGAGACTGTAGATTGCAACCAACAGAACACCATTCGCCTCACCCTCCCCGATGGTGGCGGCTAAAAAATAAAAAAAACATTAAAGTCCCTCGCTGGAGCCAGAGTTTTGCTTGTCCATTCTGGGTCACTGTAGAAAATGGCAGTCCCTCTGTAGATGTAAAGAGCTCATTCTAACGTGATGAAACACAATTATTCTTATTTTCAGCTAATTATACACCAAAAGCTGAAAGTCAATTGGAAATCTGCAGGGAGGTCTTGTCGAGGGTGCAGCAAAAATCTAAATGCATCTTCGTAAAGATCCAATAAGGCACGAGGTCGGTTTAAACTGGGGTTACAAATAGGTTCATACATTTCAGCTTTTGCTGGTTTGTCTCAAAAGGTGCAAGATGACGCAATGCGATCCGACAAGAACATGCATTAGGCACACAACACAAGTAATGACTGAAAGGATGCTACACAGGATGTAGCGCACCACCCCTGGGTGAAATACTGAGGTTTTAGGGAGCCCCTTCCCACAGAAGACTTCAAACCAGCTCTGGTGGCAGACATGCCAACTCCAGTATTCCCTATGGCCTCTGTAAGCAGTGAGCAGAACTGGAGATATTAAGACTCATTTTCCTGCCCGAAGAAGAAGCCATTATTTTCTTGCACATTATGAAAATCAAATTCCACAACCTTGAAAATTGCCTGAGCTACATAATCTGTCACGGCGACAATGTAGCCGTGAATTTGTGTCAAAATGTGTCGCTGTTATCATAACGTCGTTCCCCGAGTTGAGTATTTCCACATCAGCCTGCTCATTATATCTGCCCGGTTATTGTGAGTCACCTGACGCCCTGAGAAAGAAATGAAAGTTCTGCCAGGATATAATCCCTCCAGAAATACGTCGCCTTCCAAACTTTATTATCTCTATCGTGTCTTTTTATTTAGAGAGTTTTTGAGCAGAACAGTAGTTAATTTCAAGCTTGGTTTACCACCATAAATTTTGTGCCTTAAAAATGACAAAAAATAAGTTAATGTCCACAAATCTAATTACTTTTGGAATACATTATAATAAAAAAGGAGAAATGTAAAGCTGTTGTAGACTGAAGGCCTGTAAAAGGATTCCACTGAAGTCTTTAAGAATGACGCTCGCCATTATTAACGTCTTTACTGTGTCCATAAAACAGGAGCTTTTATAAGGAACTTAAACACATAGCATCAGTCATTTGTCCATATGGAACCGCAGCAGTGACTTCTGGCACGCCACCCACACTCCCATATTTCATGTCACTAGTTAGTCTCTTTGTTATGCTCTCTGCATCATATCTGTGTCCCACTATTCTGTCAGCTCTGGCCAGGACTGTGACTAAGACAGCTGCCCGTGTCTGTCCTGAGGGGCTCCTTCCTGTTTTTACATTTTTTAACACTGAGTCTTTTTATACCTACGAGCCTCAACATCCCCATCGCCTGTCTGAGCCCGGAGAGAAAGAGAGGCTCGGATAAAGAGTGAGTCAGCGAGAGACAGCAGAAAGACCATTTTTGTGACAAATTATTAGAATACCAGAGCTGTGTTCTCTCTTTTTTTTCTCCCCTCTATTGATTGAAGTGATTTCCCTCCAAGTTACGCTATAATTGATGTGCATATTGAACCGTGTTGACGCATAATTTTTTACATTATTCATATGTTGCAGAGAGCGAGGACGTGTGATACGCTGCAGAACATGGAGTTCCATCAACCCGGCTTCT
Organism: Chelmon rostratus; assembly: GCF_017976325.1. Classification (NCBI taxonomy): domain Eukaryota; kingdom Metazoa; phylum Chordata; class Actinopteri; order Chaetodontiformes; family Chaetodontidae; genus Chelmon; species Chelmon rostratus. The sequence continues at coordinate 25,017,617 of NC_055661.1, forward strand.
TTCTCAGGCACCAGATCTACTTGTGGGTGCAGCAGCTTTTATGCATTTTATACCATGCCGTGTCTTTTCCCTGAAAAAGTTAAAGAAAACGAAAACGTTAAAGCAACATCCAAACTGACTCAAAGCGTGTGTGTGCGACTCTATATGAATTTTTTACATGAGGCGTTCTGCGTGTTGTGTAACATTTGTTCATAAATTATTAAGTCATGAAAGTGATTACACTCTGGACCTTATTACGCAATGCAGCGTCCCAAGATCACTGGTGCTATATTCAGCCATCCAGAGCTGCTGGTCACAAGGAGGACACAAAAAGAGGAAGGAATGCTTGACATGTGTTTAAGATCAGGACCTTTACACTCTGCTGTCGCAGCTTTACTGCTCAGCTACATCTTAAAAAGTCCAAATTATTAATTATTAAACAGACTGCCAATACACAGCTGAAGCACGGCGGCCATGTGAAATTTGGAAGGTGCGCTAAGGTGAAAAGGAAATTACGCAATCCAGTCTATTACCCAAGTTAATCGATTCTGACAGATTGTCAATTTCATTTATGAGACTAACTTTAAGGTTAACAATTGCAATTAGGTTTGACGTGTGCTGGGTGAAGGCAATCAGCAGGGTTAGACAGCTGATCCATAGCAGTGGATGTGTAATTAATGCATTCAGCTGTGCCCGGGACACTCCGCCCAGCAGAACAAGCAAATTGCAAAGGCTGCTTTAAAGCCGGGATAAGTACAGCTGCAGATGTGAGCACATTTTAGTGTGCAGTTTTTCTCTGTCACCTCCTCCCCTGCCTTGCCCTGCCCATTCTGCGTGTGTGCGCATTGCTAGTATAGGCATATATACAAAAGGTGCGCTAATATACCTGCACACCCCTCCTTAGGTGTATTAACATGTGTGTTGCTGTGCACATACAGTACTCGTCAGGGCACGTGTGGCAGAGTTGACAGGCCATCAGAGCCACTGTGGCAAATGAAAGTGATGCTCAGGAGGAGAGACGCCTGGAGGAAGGCTGGGAATAAACAGCCGGATCTGTGACGCACTTTGAAGCGCACATCTGAGAGGAAAGAGGGAGGAAGGAGAGGGGAAAGGAGAAAGTGGAGAAGGGACAAAACGAAGTAGGAGGGAGCTGTTTTCAAGCCCTGATAGAGCCGAATCCATAACTGACCAGACAGCAGGTCATCTTTCAAATGCAGAGCAGCTGAACTCTGAGGACTTAACTTGCTGCCAGGCATCCTCTCAGCATCCCTCCAATCTACATATGCTGAATCAAGAGAGAGCCGAGAGGTGGACCTGCAGAGCTTCAAAAGGCTTTCTGATGTCAAAAATGTTCTGAATTCTTATTTTCCTGTAACACAGATGAAGTCGGTAAAGGCACCGGGAACAATTGACAAGATGATGAAATATCACAGGGGTCGGGAACTGGTTCTGCTGTGTCTAATATGCAATGATAAAATTGCATCTATGAAGCGGTCAAATATAAAGCGGCACTTCGACACACGCCATGCTGCATTGCATCGAAATATCCTACTTGTATTTTTAGTTTTAAACATATTGTATGGCTCTCCTGGAATTTCATTCAAAAATATGTGGTGTTCATGGCTCTCTCAGCCAAAAAGGTTCCCGACCCCTGATATACAGTGTTGAGCTTGGTATGCCAGTTACTTCATTATACAATACAGTGAAAAGCCATATGAAGCAATCTTTTTTTCTTTATTACCATTATTATTGTTAAAGTAATATTTGATTTGCTTCCGTATGTAACACACACTTTCTACTCTTAACTGAGTACAATTGCTCCTAGTTTTAAAAAGAGATTTCAACATCACCACAGGCCCGTCCATGAATAATTATGTTACAAAAAGGAGCTGTTATATTACAGAAAAGGAAAATAAATGAAATTCCTCAGCTATCGTGTATTTCAACCAACAGGGAAGCCCATCTAGAAGCTTCTAACATCGGGTTCTGTGCTGATCACAACAGAACAAACTTGGAATTGCCGCCTCGTGGCTGTATGCCTCCAACAGCCAGTCAATTTACAGTTAACATCACCTTTTAGTGACTATTTCTGCTTTATTTGTGGGCCTTTGCAGAAATGCTGCTTCCTCACAGGTCTCGGTTTATGACTGAGGGTGATGGGCTTCTGCTATCAGACCCTCAACACGATGAAACTCTCTGGCTTCTTTTAAATCTCACCTCATTCATGTCGACTTGGTTGCGACCTAAGCAGTGTGCATGTGTTTCAGCTAAAAGACTGTGATCTCTGCTCTAAAATGTCCATGCAGCCAATCACACAGATGCTGTCATTAACCTGCACTCGTGCTGATTTGGTCAGCCGGGCTGTCAATCACCGCTGTTCTCAACACACCAAAACAACCACTGGAATATAAAGTAGGCTGTCGCTCCACTGGAGGCTTCGAGCTCTTCTACAGAGGCTCTCATCCTCTCGGGTTCGTCTTTGAGGAGGCTCTGATTAAGAGAGACCAACTCCTCAGCTCTCTTTTCCAGGTCCTCCTGTAGCGCCCTGCGCTCGTGGTTCCAGCTTTCGATGGCTTCCTCATGTATGCACTTTTGAAAAAAAAACAAAAAAAGTGCATTCTTTTTAAGGCGGAGTCAACTTTTTGAAAAAAAAACAAAAGTGCATTCTTTTTAAGGCGGAGTCAACTTCCATATATGGGCATACCTTGATCTTTGATGTCACTGTCACTGTCTATACTTAGGCAGCCCAGAGCCAAGAAGCCAGTCCCTCACTTTTGGAATATTGACTAGTTGGATTAAGAGACAGTTTAGCTTTTTTTTTGAGAACATCAGATCATCAGTTCAGAACAACATTAACCGCAATGGCAAGAAGACAGGACAGTGGCAGATGGGTAAACACCTCGAACCAGAGACAGCGGCATCCTTTTGCTCATTCTGCTCAGGAGTCGCCTCTGGAAGACAGAAGGACCTTGCGGGAGAAACTCTCCAGCGCAGAGGAGGAGAACAAAAAGTTAAAGGCCGATCTCCGGAATGCCATCAAGGGGATCGGCGAGAGGGACGAATGGATCGGCTATTTGCAACAACGTGTCACCGATCTGAAGCGCACACATGAGGAAGCCATCGAAAGCTGGAACCTTGAGCGCAGGGTGCTAAAGGAGGACCTGAAAAAGAGAGCTGAGGAGTTGGTCTCTCTTAATCAGAGCCTCCTCAAAGACGAACCCGAGAGGATGAGAGCCTCTGTAGAAGAGCTCGAAGCCTCCAATGGAGTGACAGCCCTGAATGAGAAGTGGCAGGCAGAAGTGAGCCAGCTGAAAGAGGTCCTCGTGCAGAAAGACAAACAGATCAGCAGGGCCACCAAGAAAAGACGAGCTCGAACCAATGCTTACATCGTCACCTTGGCCCAGCTGACTGACGCAGAGTCGGCTCTAAATCAGAGCAAAGCGACCTGCGAAGAACTACGAGAGCGGCTGGCAGCAGAAGACCGAAGCCACCAGAAGGAGCTCTCTGAGAGAGAGGAGAGCTTTAGAAAGGAGCTCTCAGACGACAGAGACAGGTGCAAAGAGGAGCTGTCCACACTGTCAGAGAGTTGGGCCAGAAGAGCAGAGCAGTGGGAAAAAGAAAAGAAAGAGCTGGAACGAATGCTGCTGGTCAAAGACCAAATATGGGCCCACGAAGAGGCAGCAAGGAACGAAGACATCCAACAACCGACGCAAGAAAACATCCAACTCACGACGAAGAAGAAGACAAAGAAGAAGAGCTGCAGGAGGCTATTTTTTGAAATTTGATGACCCTCCTTATCATAAATTACCTTTACATTTTTTTCCAAAAACAAAATGAAATTTAACTCCAAAGAATGAATCATTTCGATAAAATAAACAAATTTAAAATAAACCCAATACAAATTGTATTTGACTTGATGGAATTAGTTGGTGGCAAAAGTGTCTTGTTTGTGTAGATAGGATTGTTAACAGCCTGAAATAAAGCTATTGGACTTGTAGCAGAAAAACCAAAGTGTGTCTCATAATTATAAAGAGGAAGAAAAAGGTCACAGATGTGACTACTTTATATTCCAGTGGTTGGTTTGGTGTGTTGAGAACAGCGGTGATTGACAGCCCGGCTGACCAAATCAGCACGAGTGCAGGTTAATGGCTGCATGGACATTTTAGAGCAGAGATCACAGTCTTTCAGCTGAAACACATGCACACTGCTTAGGTCGCAACCAAGTCGACATGAATGAGTTACTCTCATTGCAACTGGATGGAGGTCAGAATTCAAAATGAATGAAAGGTGCAAAAAAGACAATGGGTGAAAACACTGAGTCTTATAGATCAGCTCAGTTATTGCAATAGGTGTGTAGTCCGAAGGTGAGCTGTAATCATAATATCATCACATCAACAAGCTGAGAAGGTGAAGATGTCAGCAAGGAGTTGCCTTTCAGGTAAAAGTCCAGGAGATTTAAGATGCCAGAGGTGTTGGCATACGACACTGACTTCCACACTACAGAAAAAATGCATGTATAATAATAATAATAATACAACAATTAACTTTATTTATATAGCACCTTTCATAACAATGTTACACACAGCTTTACAAAATCAAACTCAAAATAAAACCAGATGAGGCAGAAATGTATCAAACATTTCCAAAAGCTTCCACAAAAAGAAAAGTTTGAAGATGAGATTTAAAAGAATCAAGAGTTCAGGAGGCAGCAAAGTTCCCTCTAATTTTTCATGTGTCTGAGCAGACACACAAGCTCCCTGAGCACACTGAGGACCACCGTGAGCAACATCAGATGTGTACGCTGTGGCCACACACCAGTATCACGCCTGTTCAAAACCTTGGATCATAGCAAGTTACATGGCTTATTAAAAGAATCAAATTACAGCAGCAATTTTCATTAGTTTACTTTTAATATAATTGATTTTGCCCACATAAAATGAAAAAGACAAAAATATCGTTGTTCATGAGATGTGTATGTTATATGTGAGAGTCCTGCTTTAACCATAGGAAGAGTCCTGCTGTGGCCTGGGTAAGGTCCAGTTGTGGCATGGGTGAGGGTCATGTTCTGGAAGAAATAACACATATACACCTCTCAGACATAAAGTTTTGTTCACATTAAAACACTCACATTTTGCACAATGTATATACATATACATATATGTTCATATATATCCATTTAAAATTGTTTTAAATCTGGAAAAAAAAATCATCATTCTGAAGGCGTGGTGGTGCGACACAATGAATTACGTGTAGCGGAAACCCTGCCCATACATTATCAAATAGTAGCAGCATTTAATGATTAATACATATATGTCACTAGAATATGCACAAATCTGTGTTAAATTTTACCTTATTGTTCGCGTCTGTCCTTCTCGCTTCTCCAACGCTTGTACACTTTGTCCAGGTCGATGACTTCCTCTGCTTCTTGCTTTGACTTTGTGCGCATCAGCTGGTCCAAATGTGCCACTTTAAGACGATTTCTGGATGCTTAAAGAACTGCATGTCTTTTTCACCTTGGCTTGATGAGTTGATATGTCGCTGCCCGTTCGTTTCGCCATGATAAGGGCTTAGCATTTGCGTCTCTTCACTCTGCTACACTGTTGTTAGCTGGGCAGGGCACAAAATGCAAACACTGTCAATGCTATGATTGGCTGCGTAGCGTAAGTGAACTGTATGGTATTATTGGCTGGACACCTGTCGCTCATTGAGTTACGTTGCAAAATGGTACAGAAAACAATATTATTGGTCTAATAAACTACATTATATCAGTTCTAAATATAGATATTAATTAATAAGTTTCTGTTGAATTTTATTTTGTGCGCTGCATAGATTTTCTTGTGCGCTGAGTATGTTCACGCAGTGCGCGATTGCACAACCGCGCAGCTTAGAGGGAACATTGGGAGGCAGCAAGTTTCATAGTGTGGGGGTCTGATAGCTAAAGCCCATCACCCTCACTTATAAACCGAGACCAGCGAGGAACCAGCAGGGCTCCATCCACCAATCTTAATGATCAAGGGGGCACGTACCAGGTCAACAGATCAGAAATGGGTTTCGGGACAAGACCATTATAGACCTTTAAATGTAAGCAATACATTTTTAAACCATTTGGAAATCTATCAGGGAGCCAGTGTAGGGAGGCAGCACAGAGGTCCTGTGATCATGCCTCTTTGTTGCTGTAAAGGATTGAGCACCGGTGCTTTGTAGCGCCTGCAGATGGTGGAGGGAGCCCTGGCTGATCCCCGAGTAAAGTGGGTACCATAGGTCACTTTCTTGATGACTTGAAAAATGTGTCACATTGACTGAACTTGCTTTATCAAGTTATCAGTTGAAAAAAGAAAAGAAAAAATGGTGGGAGTGAAGGTCTGTGAGCTACAGAGAAAAAATACTTGCTTCCGCATTTGAGTTTGAAAAAAAACAGCTCTTTAAACTAATGGCAGGGTTGAAGCATAGACATAAACAACTTGTTATATCCTGGAGATATGCCATGCTTTAAAGCAGGCATGTCCTGACTATTCCATAAAGGGCCGTGGGGCCGCAGGTTTTTTATCCAGCCTATCAAGAGGTCACCTAATAATCAGCTGATGAAATGAGTCCAGCCTGGTGTGCTCCTCCTTGGTTGGAATGAAAACCTGCAGCCACACGGCCCTTCATGGAATAGTTTGGTCATGCCTGGACTAAAGCATAGACACATTTTGCTCTCAATAAGAGGACTACTGCTGCCGGCGGAGGGATTCTATGTACCTGCAACGGCCATCCAATTGAGGCGGAGTAATACATAAACCTACGGTCTGAAATACAGCGCCCGATTTAACTCCTGCTGAAAGATCTTTAATCCTTTGCCATTACCTTTGGAGTTGTAACATAAATATAATAGAGTTAACTTGATAGAAGGCTAAAAATGTTTTGATGAAAAGTAAAGTATAAAAACGTGGGTTTGTTTGAATCTGGTGCAATATTTTTTTTTCATTAATGAGCTACTGAAGTTCTTCATGGAACTTCGACATGAAGTTTGCTTGTTTCAGCTGTCATTGGCACATAGGTGGCTAGCTAGCTACACAGTCAAGGGCAAAGGGAGCATACTGTGGCAGCTTCAACTGCACTTGGGGGGGGCACAGCGGGGAGAAATGGCAGCACAACATTTCTATTAACTTAAATATTTTGATTTTACTTTTGTCATTTTTTAAATTTTATTTTTTAGTTAATAAAACTTTTAATTTTTGATTAACTTCAACTGTTTCAACATTACTGCATGCGTGTGACATCACTCAGTAAAACCAGTAACGCCGCATGCAGGAAAGTGGATCTGCTCTCCTAATTTTCGGCAGTAATCAGCATCACTGGTTCATGATCTGTATATTTTAATAACCTTTGAACATCATAAATGCCTCTTTTCATTGGCACAATGGCAGCTCCATCCTCACCACAACCCATGATCCTTCGTGTTGTTGCACCAGACCAGGTTAGAAAATTAAAACTAAGTTCACGTCCAGCCTCTGTTGATGCGCTGATTAAAATAATGAAAGAGCAGTTGGAGCTAGACCTTGACTTCAGTTTGCAATATGAAGATTCAGACTTTGATGGAAAATTATTTCACATTGACATTGAGGAGTTACCAGAAAAAGGCTGATGTGCATATCTCACTTGCACAATATTTCAGCTCTATCGCATCTACCCTGAATTAGAGGGTTCATTAACAGTTTGTGACATCAATATATTTCATCAATGTTGGTACCCCCTTGTCCTGTTAAGGTTTTAGCCAGATAGCCAAAAGCATTCTTTCTTTTCCATTTTCAGGTTTTCAGTCAGGTGGCCCAGACTGCAGTGTACCTTTGTACAAAGGCAGGGGTCGGGAACCAATGGCTCGCGAGCCAGATGTGGCTCTTTTGACGGCCGCATCTGGCTCGCAGACAAATCCTTTGCGCACCCGCGAGCCAGCGACTAGAAAGCCGGTTCGCAGTCATTTCAGTGGGAAAGTGGCAAACATACATGTCGTTGTGTCTATCTATTTATCTATCTATCCATCAATCACAAAGGGAACGCAGATGAGGCAACGCAGATCGGGTAGTGACAGGCACTGTTTAAGTGAGGCTGCCGTATTTTGCTGTCGAAAATAGCGGTCGATGTGCGCATGCGCCAAGGGTCGCACTACAGTGTCGTTCATCCCGCTGTCAGCTAACTAATTTTTGACACGCTTCTGAGAAGATGGCTAAAAGAAAAAAAGACGACGAGTATCGTACTTTTCAGCAGGAATGGACAGAGGAATTTGCCTTTGTGGAGAAAGCTGGTTCTGCTGTGTGTCTAATATGCAATGATAAAATTGCATCTATGAAGCGGTCAAATATAAAGCGGCACTTCGACACACGCCATGCTGCATTTGCATCGAAATATCCTACTCGTATTTTTAGTTTTAAACATATTGTATGGCTCTCCTGGAATTTCATTCAAAAATATGTGGTGTTCATGGCTCTCTCAGCCAAAAAGGTTCCCGACCCCTGAAATATCAGATAAGACTGTCGCGCCTATAGCAACGCCCAGAGGCAGAGTACGACACAGTTTCTACATTTTCCACAAGTCCTTGTCACGAAAAAAGACGAGAAACGGAGGTCCTGGTGGAGCAGACATGATAAGAGAACTTGATGGTTCTAAGATTTGCTGCAGTACAAATATAGGTTTAAAAGAATGTACTTACTGCAGTGTGGGATTAGGGTCATGTTATTGTGCCAGCATGATAAGAAGAGCTGAGATTCTTATCTAAAGCCCACCACCACTGTGAGCAGGACTAGTCCACAACACAGAGGAGTGTGTTGTATTTATGCACACTGTTATCTATGTGTGTGTGTGCATGCAGGATGCATGTGTGCACTGCAGGAAGCTGATGTGGACGGATTCACTTGACCTCCACATAAAGCTAAAACAGGAACACTGAGCATCTGCATTATGAATTTGCATTTGGGTACATTGTCATACCACTACAATGGATAGTGGGTGAGGAAGAATGTGCAATGAGAGGTAAACAGCAGTTTGCAGGTGGTTGGACAATTTCACTGATGTTCTCATTGCATGTCATGTAGAGAGGAGGACTAATGACTGAAACTGTCTGGTGCAGTGGGTCAGAATAAAAACCTTCTTATAAGGCCCTCGATCACATGCATGAGCTTCGCTGCTAACGCTAAAGACCATAGTGTCACAGAACGACCCCGTCTCCATGAAATGTTGCTTAATATCCTACTAATTTTTTCGGTGGATTTTGTTTTGAAAGAAAATGTAATTGCCACCTGGACTATGCTTACTGTCATTGTTGTGTGTGTTACATTTATGCACACATTTCATAGAGAGGAAGGCAGACTGTGACAGCTCAGACTGGGGTTTGCATCCTGAGTCCTGCATGCAGGTAGGTTCAAACTACATTTAAGATGTTAAAGGTGCCCTGTGGAGCTTTCTTATAAACATTAAAAAGTCGTGCTTACGCTCAGTGTTACTCCTGCACTGAGTGTATCCTTGGGGTCTAACAAACATGTTGAGTGTAATTCCCATATTTTCTAATGTTTTTAATTGTGCAATGTTTATTTCCATGTTTACTAGCTTGCAGGCATCTTCCACTGCCTTTGATGCAGCATTGCTAGGCTGTCAATCAGAACCACCCACGTCCACATGTTCCCTCCTGCACACGCACGATACGAACAAAATGGGGATCCACCCGTAAAGTCGTGGCTCCGTATTTGTGGTCAAAAACTCCAGGGTGCCATTAAAGCAAAGAATTTGCACAGGACATTTTTTGTGTTTTCACATTGCATCACTTTTTGCACATGGGATAAATTGATGCTTTTTTGCATGCATCTGCTTCTGTTGTCATTGTGTGGGAAACGTTTCTGTGAAATGGGATTTTTGATTTTGGCTGCACACATCTGACACTATTCATTTAATTATTTATTGGATTCAAGGATTCAAGCTCTTTGTTCTTTACAATAAAAGCCGACACTGAGGTGTCTTGTGCTTAAAAGTCACTCTTCACCACTATATTTTTATAGTTTTATTCAACCTTAAAAAAGCTTGATCATGCTTGAGTTTCCATCAGCAGATATAATGTAGGACGGATATTGTAGGAAAACAAATGAAACCCTCTTTGAATGAACATTTCCCGAACACGTTCAACATCACCATTTTGCAACTTGCCAGACTGTCATAGTTAATAACATTTCCTCATTATGTTGATAGAAGCTAATCCGGACAGCTTTACTTTTCCTACCAAACACATGTGCTGTTGAAAATGTTGGCATATAGACATAATTCTAGGAGACACAGTGTTGATTTAGCATTTATTTACCTTCGACAGTGGACATTTTTTGTTGGAGCATCCTATTTTATTTTCCAGACACTTTAGCATGATCTAATATATGCACCGCTCTTAACTTATACAAGGTATATAAACCAATATTGAGTCAGTGCCAGTTGTGATTTAACTGTATTCACATATCGGAAGATAGGAATTACAGTAACCCCACCGTGACATGAATGCAACGTCTATATTGGTAAATATGTACATCCATCATTCCTCGAACTTTCACAGTTTATATAACAGGCTGAAACATGCCCATAGACCCAGGTATGTGTGCTCCACCCGGGTCTATGGGTTGTAGTAATTAGGTGGCTGCTGGCTGCCAACATTATTAAAAACTTCTCTGAAAACACAGCACACACACACTCATCCACCCATAAATATCCTCCACCCCCGCTACCCTGCATAGAATAATGAGCAAATGAGCAGGCAGAGACCCGCCGAGGTTCTGTGACGGATCACAGACGATCTTGATCCTTTTAGGGATGAGGATGCTCTGAATGCAGGTCTCCCATTATCGGACAGCCGAGTGATGCAGAGCACAACCCCATATTAACACTAATCGCCTGAATGTATTCACCTGCACATTCTGAATGATTAAGCCAGGGAGCAGTCGTAGCCGTCCTCGATGCCATTTAATACCGTTAAAATAAGAGATGCCGGATGCTTCGGTAAACACAAGTGTGATCAAAGAGCGGCATTCGGCATGAATTACAAGTGGGAGAAAGTACAAGAGCAAATGTGTGTGTGTGAATGACTGAGTTTATACAAGTGTGCATGTGGTCCTCTGAGAGGCCATCTGTGCGTGTTTGAAGTGTTTATGTGTTTCTGTGTGTATACGCCTCGGCCGGCCTGGTGATAAGTGATAAGGGTCATGGGGAGTGACAGGGTGGACAGCCAGCGGGAGTGTGTCAGTGGTCAGGCAGGGTGAACTCCGGGTTATCTGCCAGGGATTTCAGCTGGCACTCAGGACACAGCTGTCCCTGAAAGAGCAGCTACAAGGTGGCAGGCTGTGGCAATACCGTGAAATGTGACCACCATCTTCAATGTGGTGACACTCTGACTTCAGACCTGCCGAAGCAACAGGACAGGACCTCTCATTTTAATGTGTGCGCCTCTGACGCTCACTAATTAACACATTATGCCTCGTTTGTTTCATTTGTATAAAAACTGAAGCTAATCAGCTGCTCCCTAGCTTCATATTAACTGTGCAGACATTAAAGTGGTAACTAACTCTTGACAAATGCCAAAATATTCCTTCAATACTCATTAATATATATTTGTCTTTTCTTACAATAAAAATAATGCAGTATTATCTCAGTACTATCTTTATGGTAGGCATAGTCTTGAAATCTTCTCATAGTCCCTAAAAAATGATGTTTTTGTGTTGCACCCTTAAAATTGCCATTGCATCAAGTTGCATCATCTCTTAGCTCCAGAATTTGGGATAGTTAAAGTACATCACCTGTGTACCTGTGTGCCGGTGTGCGAGTGATGAACAAAGCGCCGCCGCTGTCCGATGTTCTTGTCATCACTTTGCTCGATAAAGTGCCCGAGTGCAGCAGGGAGTACTTCAACTTGCAGAAAGTTAACTTTGGTGATTTTTTTTATCATTCTTTCCAATCCGGGCTGAGTCAGAGAGGTCAGTGGAGCTCACGGCATGCCCGCGTCAGTTGAACCAATTTTGATGAAGCCAGCATGGTGATGGGAATCATCAGAGTCTTTGGTTAATTTGATGTGGTATTAAGAAATGGTGATAAGAAAGCTGCTTTATATTTTTACAATATGATCAGATAAAACTTCAACAGCCTTATTGGGAAAAAAATGCTATTTAAACAGTGGTTATATATTGCAAAAACACTTGAACACATTTAATGGTGACTTGTAGAGTGAGCTGCTGTAGTAGAATGAATGAATCCACATGCATTAAATGAAATTGAAATACCACATTGCTGAAAATAAACAAATGAGGTAAAAATAGCCTACTCTGACGATTGCAAACATGCACATGGCTCGCTCCTGAATTGTACGCCTTACCCACAGCATGCGTGTATGCTATATTTAGCTCAGTGCGTAAAAGCTCTGAATTTAAACTGGATTTAATCATCTGAACACACAGATCATAACAGCAGTCATATAGGTTATTATGTGGACGAGGCTCAGCTGCACACTGACCTCTCCCCCTGCGGCACGACTCCCCTCCCCACCCTTCTAGTAGGCTAACCATTATTTCACTTCACTCGTTCTGCTTATCTCTGTATGTTTTAGCTCCTAACAATGCTCAAGCTCTTCAATAATCCAATAAAATTGCGCTGTCTCAACACACGGCAGTGTTTATTGTTCTACACTGTTTTTCCTCTCTTTTGAAGTCAGTATATGCAACAACTTTAATATACAGTCATCCACAGGCTGTTATTGCTTTCAAAGATGTGAATTTATGGCTCTTTTCAGTAATTTTCCAGTTCTTGCATTTATACTTGATAACATCAACAATGTTCTGTTTTTTCATTGTACTCTCGATTCAATCAGCCATCCAACCAGAGGCTCTTTTTTTCTTCCAATGGAGTGATTTTATTAGGCTCAAGAGGAGCAACAAGCAGTGACCCCTGTGTGTATTAATTCTGCTTAAAGAAGCAGACTCACGGGGGAAAATGCAGTGCGCTCAAAATATGGTTTACTCTATAAAATGTCAGGTGCACAGTCGGTCAGAGGTAGTAAGATGGGATCAGGCAAACAACTCTGAACGGATATCATCTGCAACAGGCAGCCAGAGCAGTCAACAGGTACAGTGAAGCGAGAATGGCTCAAACCCTGCAGCAGCAACACAACATAAACAACCTGGCATACTACAATGCTAACTGCCCTCTGTATATCCTGGGGAGCTAATGAGCAAACGAGCGGCAGCTGTGCAGGCAGGTGGCTGATCACAAGAGCAGTCAGGTGATTCAACAGAGGCAGGAAACTTCTGACAATGCCTACTGGGCAGGTACGGCATGACTGAGTCTGAAAAACAACACAGGACAACACAGGAACAGGCTGCACACAGAGAAGAAGAAGGGCAGCCTGAATTCCGAGGACACGCAGCATATATTTTGACTTTACTGTATTTTTTTATCTATATTTCACCATTAATGATGGCTCTGACAGTGAGCCTGCATGCACAATATCTGGACCCGAAACTGAAGCAGCTAAATGGCATTCAGTCATTTGTAATTCTATCATTTACAGCTGTACCTTTCCTGCTGTTACACGTCAAAATGGCTTCTGTGCAAAAGTAATTCGGTGATCTTCTTCAACTCATGGAGCTGCGTATTAACTATGCACACTCTTAATTAAATCATTAAATGCTTGCAACATTTTGGCCAGGTGATCAGTTTAGGGATGATGCATTTATTTTCCATACTCTCTCAATACTTCTTAACATTTTATCCATATTTATATAACTTGTGAAGGCTGTCTTTAAGAGCTGGACACCTGATTTGCTCTGAGCGTCACTCACACTGCAGAGTGGAAAAATACCTGAGAAAAGTCACGCTGCAGTGGAAGGACACTGGGGCCACCTCGCCTTGACACTGACCCCTGTTCACCTCCAGAAGCTGTTGTTACTTGCAGCTGCTGCTTTATGGAGAGTGGAAGCTGCTGACAGGCGGCTCCCCAGAGCGCCGTTAGCGCTGTCAGCAGCCGCTCAGCAGGAAATGCCCCGGCTTCGGGCCTATCAATGGGCCCTTTCATCAGGCACACACCAACCTTGTCCGGGCCAGGTAAACAAAACGTGATTCACACCCCCAGTGCGACCGAAATGTGCTTTCTCAAAACTGCAAACACAACATCCAGTTAGTCTCTGATATGCCAAGTGCATGTGCACATGCATTGTTTTATTGGAAGCCTCCAGCTAACAAAAGGATCCTAAATAATTTCAAAGGTTTATTTGACTGCACCACCTGCATCCAACCTGCGAGACAGTCAGATAAACAAAACCATCTCCAGACACGGAGGAAAACCCACTTGCTTGTTAGGAATTATCTGATTTGAAAGTCATTTTTGCTCACACCTGTATGCAGAATCATCTGGGTAATTATAATGAAGTCACGCTGAATTAAATGAGGCAAGGGAGGCAGAGAGAAGGCGAAGAGGAGAAGGCATCTGAGAGGAAGAGAGGATGAATAAGAGCATTAATTGAGGACCTGCACTGAAGAGGCAGATAAAAAAAAAAGAAAATCATGAAGATTAATTTGCTGTAATTCCAGATCGCTGTGTGTTTTTATTTTATTCATGAGGAGAAATTAACACATTTTAACAAGAAGGGCTTTGAGGTTAGTATTGATGAAAGGCAGGAGTGTTTGTGTGTTTGTGTGTGTGTGTGTGTGTGTGTGTGTGTGTGTTTACGAGACAGAGACAAGAGACAGACAGAGATGGAGGGAGAGAGAAAGGGAGGGCAACAACTCCCCCAGACAGCTGTTTTTCATCGTTCTGCTTCATGCTCGGTCCATCTTCCTCGTTAGTGGCGACTCGCGCTGCTTTCATCAGGATTTCTCACACATCTCAGAGTTTGGAAAAACAGATCCCCTGCGTGTGTGTGTGTGTGCGCGCGCGCGCCTCCCACCTTTTCATAACTCACCTTCCGTCAGTCGTCCTCATTGCGTTTGAGCCAGCTGATCTGATTCTGAGTCCAAAACAGCAGAGAGCAGCCTTAATGAAGGGTTTGCATCAGATAAAACGTTAATCCAAAAAACACACAGGTACACATTCGGCGTTGCGTAATGCGGCCAACCTGTTACATGGGCGAGCTTAATGATATGAAGCAGGGCTTTCAGATCATCTCATTATCATACTGAGTCATTAGCCCGTTAGCTGTGAGCCTTGCACACAACCTTGTCTAATCACTGATCTCCCACATCAGAAGTGTCAAGCTGCTCGCATGAATTCCGGCAAATCAAAAGGCAGCACACGGACTGCTTGCTGAATTATAAGTAAAAGTCGTCGCGTCTGCTGGAACAAGGTGTTCTCCCCTTCCTCCTCCCCCCCTCCTCCATCAGTCTGCCTGCTTTCCTCCTGTATCTCCCCCTCGCCCCTCTCCCCCTCACCTCTCCTTGCCGCTCTGATAAGAAGACAAAAGATAAACAACCCCTCCAGCATCTGCCATCGATCGCTCCGGGGTAAAAGCTTAATGGCTCGGCTCAAAGTAATAACACTCCTGGAGTTCTCTCAACTGATGGGGAAGATAGATTCTCTCCCCTCAGCTGCACCTGGAGTTTGGTGAGCAGGGAGAGTTTGTGTGTGAACGAGACGGTGATGCAGGAGCGAAGAGAGCAAGATGAAGAAATATGCACCTCAAAGAAATACTTACACGAACAAAAGGCAACTTCTCTCTTTGAGGCGGGGGGTTGTTGTTAGTCATGCCTGTTGTGTACCTGCTTTTGCTCAGCATTCAGCATTCACAATTGAATCTATGAGTATAATAATGACACTCGGTCACACGCGTCCATCTCCTGTTCCCTGTTCACACGTTTATTAAACTGAAGCCTCCTTCTGGTGTATCCCATAATACCTTTCAAGTACATGTTCACCATGGATACGACATCCCCCCTTTACTTGGAATTAAACTCTAGGTTACAACAATAACCAAAATTAGAATTTAGGATTAACTTGTGTCCCACTAAACTCATTATATTTCAACAGTGTCCATATCAGGATACTTTAAACTATCTGCTTTCAAAAACAGCATTTCCACACATCAGTAACTGCAGATTCCTTATTAACATACTTATCAAACATACACTTGTCTTCTTTTACTTGTGTCTTTGTAAACTCCTATGTAAAACAAATGCATTCCTTTCCAGAAAATATAACCTGCAATATTTTTTTTTTTCAACTGGAAATTTCACTACACCATCACACAATAAAAATCATGAACAGTGTGACATGCACCCTTTTTTTTTTTTTTTTTTCCATCTCATGAACACAAGACTTAACTCATTTCACATAACTCACTCACAAACATAATCAGACAATCTACTGGGTGTTCGCTTGACCCTTTGTGGCCTAGCTGGTATGTCTGACTGTGTCTGCGTCTGAAAATCAGTTCCTGCTGGCGGAGTCTGCGCAACCGTCTCGTGTTCGTCTTCAAGCGTTGCTTCACTGTGATCAGTGTTCCCAGCTCCATTGGTTTCCTCCCTTTCGTAAAGCATGTCTTGTCTCAGTCCATTTCCTTCGTACTTTTTGACAAAGGTGGTGTTTCTCGCATACTGTGCTCCAGTTGGTGATTCCACTACAACCTTGTTTCCTGTCTTGCTGATGATTTTGTGTGGTGTTGCATTGAATGTTGTTGTAAACTTGTCAGTTTTGTCTTGTCTCAAGAGTACAGTGTCACCGACACTGACCTCTGACTGCCGTGCTCCTCTGCGCGTGTCTGCATACATTTTGCTCTTTGCTTTTTGTTCTGCGTCTCGATCACATACCTCCTGGTCCATGTGAGTCTCAATGAGCTCTGGCAGTTTCCCTCTTATTTTGCGATTGAAAAGCAATTCTGCTGGGCTTTTGCCTGTTGTGGTGTGGGCGATGCCACGATACACAGTCACATATTTCCTCAATTCTCTTTTCCAGTCTAGTCCATCTGATTGAGCAATTCTAATTCTCTTTAACAGTGACAGATTTTGCCGCTCAACTTCTCCGTTAGCCTGAGCGTATTTTGGTGTGGTTTTCACATGTGTGATTCCATTTTCCTCGCAATACTGTCTGAAAAGCTCTGACTTGAACTGGGGTCCATTATCTGACTTGCATGTGACTGGCAGTCCATGTCTGCTAAAAATTGTCTCCATGCTGTCTATTACCTTGTCTGTTGTGGTAGTAGTCAGGACGTCGTATTCGTAGTATCCACTGAAGTAATCCACTACCACTAGGATGGAGTGGTTTGACAGGAGAGGTCCAAGAATGTCGACTGCGACATCCCGCCAGGGTCCATCAGGTAACTGTGTTGGTCTTAGCGGCTCTGGTGGGTCAGGCTTAGCCACGATTTGACAGCCATGGCAGGCCTTGCAATGTCTCTCGGCTGCTCTGTCCATACCAGGCCACCACACTTTTGTTCTGAGATTTTGCTTGGTTCCAACGATACCCAAATGTCCTTCATGGGCTAGTGCAAGCGCTCTCGCTCGCAGGGCTTGTGGCAACACTATGCGCGTGCCCCTCAGAACAAGACAACCTATCGTACATAGCTCGTTTGCCACAATTGCATACTGTTTGCATTTCTCAAAATGTCCGGTGGCAATGGCTTTGCGTACCTCACCTAATTCTGGATCAATGGCTGATGCCCCTTCCACTTCTTTAGTGGTGAGTGCTTTCGGCGTTGCATTCACTGCCACAAATCTGACATATTCCTCAGCTCCATGCTCATGTTGAACTCGTTTCACTGTACCGGTCAACAGTCTTGACAGTGGATCAGCAATGTTATTCTTTCCTGCTATGTGGACCACTTTGAATTCATACGGCTGTAGCCTCAAGACCCAGCGCTCTATCCGTGCGCATGGCTTGGAACGTGGACCATATATCACCTCCAATGGCTTATGGTCTGTGACAAGATCGAACTTCCTTCCATAGATGTATGGATGCAGTCTTTCACAGGCCCAAACTAGACCTAGTGCCTCTCTCTCTGTCTGAGAGTATTTCCGTTCACAATCGGTTAGACTGCGGCTCACATAGCATACTGGAACTTTAATTCCCCTCTGACTTTGAACTAGCACTGCACCTAATCCAACAGGGCTTGCGTCCACGATCACCTGTGTTGGTGCGTCTTTGTCAAAGTAGGCTAGGGTTGTAGCTCTAGCTAACTCTGCTTTAAGGGCACTGAATGCTTGTTTCTGTTCTGGTCCAAACCTGAATGGTGTGTCTTTCCGTGTTAGACGTCTCAGTGGTTCCGACAGAGTTGCAAACTGAGGGATAAATCGGCTACTGTAACCTACAAGTCCTAAGAAACTACGCACCTCTGTGGCGTTCTCCGGCTCTCTTGCTTCGGTCACAGCACGCACTCTCTCCTCTGTTGGCCCTATTCCTTTCTCGGATAGCAGAATCCCCATGAAAATCAGTCTGTCCATATTGAACTGGCATTTCTCTGGGTTCAGGGTCAGCCCGGTCTCTTTGAGTCTCGTCATGACTGCATGTAGTCGCCTGTCATGTGTCTCTTGGTCAGCGGCATGTATGATTACATCATCTGAGATGTTCTCCACGCCTTCAATCCCATCCTCGTCGCCAATGTTGTGTACCTGCTTTTGCTCAGCATTCAGCATTCACAATTGAATCTATGAGTATAATAATGACACTCGGTCACACGCGTCCATCTCCTGTTCCCTGTTCACACGTTTATTAAACTGAAGCCTCCTTCTGGTGTATCCCATAATACCTTTCAAGTACATGTTCACCATGGATACGACAATGCCCTTCCTGGCTGAGGTGGTTTGAGTGCTGCTCAAACAGTTACCACTCATCTTGATGAGCTGTCCACACTGAAATAGCATCTAGCTTTTGGCCAAGACGTCCCTGTAGCCAGTGTTTTTATCTGTCCGTGTCTAGTTCAGCCATTGATTTATTCATCACCGATTTCCATTTTTGCTTCTATTACAACTTCCCGGCTTCTGATTGCCACGGCGGGCCCGAGAAACAGATACTCTCTGCTCCAAAAGATGTCCCAAATACTATTAAAAACCCAATTTTGGGCAAACAAGGAAATCGAGGCAACACACAGCCTGATAATGTGAAATAGGATTTCATGGTTGCTTTAATACAGTACATCACTAAAGATGATGTGAAGGCTTAGCACTGACAAGCATAACATTTAATTCAGGAAAACAATTCTCTGAAAAATGACTTGCGGTGCTGTGATAGTGTTGGATAAGGTGAACGAGTGCAGGTTTCAAAGCTTCTTCCAGCGTGGACTTTGGAAAAAGAGGATTTACGTTAGATGCTATAGCAAGCTGAACTCCTGAAGTTACCCCTGGGGCTAGCATCTCCGCTAGCTTCTGTAAATTAATGCATCCTCTCATTAAGCATCTCCTTCATTGGTTTCTCTGAACAAGTCACACCTGTTCCTGAGGTGCATCACATCAAAACATCATGATGTTAACAGTAAAACAGAAATGAGCTTGTTCGCATACAAGAAAACTACTCCCGTGAAATTGTATCAGCGATGTCGGGTGTGTAGCCTGGTTTCATCAATAACATAATATTCTAAATACTGTTGCAGAATGTACCAGCCAAGCCTGTGATGTTTGACTGTCTAAGCATCTAAAATTAGCAAAATGTTGCCGCGCCACTGGAGCGTTTGTGTGTATTAGCCCCAAACAGCTTGCATACATTAGCTGTAAGCTAGCTAGCAATGGACCATGTGTGCAGGAGTGTGTATGTGAGTGTTCGGCTCATCCTCTGACTGCACCAGAGTTACTATCGGAAACTAAAACTGAAACTGACACTGAAAAGTGGAAAAAGAACAAATGTTCGTTTCAGTTTTTGTGTTTTATCAATAAGCTATCAAGTTGAATTTATTATCATGCTACACATGCATAGAACATATATACAATTATTTGAATTAGAGGCATTTAGAGTTTTAAGTATATTTTTGTGACTTATGACACATTATGCTTAACAAAACAAACCAAAACTACTATAAAAGCAAACATATAAAAAGGGAAACTAAGCATTTATGAATAACTAAAACTGAACTAGCCAACGCTCTCTGAAAACTAGGTAAAACTAAGCCAAAGCGAAATCTAAAAACTGAAATGAAATAATTGAACATTCAAAACGAGTATAACCTTGGACTGAACTTCTAATGACTTGTGGGAAATGTTTATAAAAGGCTGCTGAAAACATTATTATTAAGTATTGAATGAATAAACAATGATATTAGCTAGCTAAAATGACCGTCCTCATCTGAACGTAAGGAGTGAAGCACAGTGCATATTCTTGAGTGAGACTATGCTGCGAGGTTGAATTTTTCAGAATTTGTCTTACAACTCATGTCTTTCATGTCTTTTCCTTTAGCCGTGACGATGAGGACAGGACGAAGAGGAGGGTAAATGGGGGACAGACATGAAGAACACTAAAGCAGTTCCCATCCTCTTTAACGCCTCTGTCTTTTAGATTGGTTTCCTTCAACATTGGCTCTGATATTTTCTATATCTTAGCCCCGCAGACTCTCCCAGGAGACAGCGACTGCTGCTGCTCTCCCCAGTCCACAGCAGCAGCTTTCCCTCCTCTGGAGTATTTAAGACATTTACTGGGGTCCCAACTCACTGCAAACATGTCAGACTCTATCATGCTCACATCACAGTTCCCAGGTGCGAGTCCAGAGTTAGACCTGGACCAGGAGGACTGTGGGGGTTTGACGCTTTGACAGAGTGGCTCTATCTTCTTTGGTCTGCAGTCAGCAACAGCAAAGCTCGGGAACAGAGTTTTGATCATTTAGACAATTAGGGGACTAATTAGCCCCTCAGTCATTACAGTGACTTATTAGATTCAATGGTGTCAGAGATTGAAAGCGTGTCATCCTCATACTAAAAATAACATTTGCACTTTGGGTGACTTCGGTAATTCATGTGGGCTTACAGAGCTGCCGCAGCACGCACTGTAGCAATTCTCAAATTGGAATTAATCCTCTTAGAAAATTGTGTTTACAAGACTTTCTTCCATTTACTTTTATTGAAACACGGATTACTCCGTCGCAATCATTCATGGGGGTCAAACGCCACGAGCGTGTTGATGAGGTGACAGTGAACAGAGACAAGCCCCCTCTGCTACTGTGGGAACAGGCGCGACCTCTGACCCCTGACCTCACCACGGAGGCTCTCTACGGTCGGCTGTCTCAGCGGCTCTGCGGGCCGCCTGATCACAAACACTCACCTTGGGCAGGATGGACCGTGATGGATGGTAACCCGCGAGCCGCGAGGTCAGCCGAGTCCGCCCCACGCGGACTCAACCGGCTGAACTCACATCGGTGTGTTTACGTGGGTGAACATGTGTGGATGCTCATCCACGCAGTGACTCCTGTATGTTCTTGGAGGGCTGGAC
The DNA here is from genome assembly GCF_017976325.1 of Chelmon rostratus. NCBI lineage: Eukaryota > Metazoa > Chordata > Actinopteri > Chaetodontiformes > Chaetodontidae > Chelmon > Chelmon rostratus. The sequence continues at coordinate 25,038,987 of NC_055661.1, forward strand.
TGAACGCCTAAATCTGCAAGTGTCGGGTGGGTATTGCTTAGCAACAAGCACAGACTGCTTTTGTTGCATACAGAACAATGTTGATTTAAAAATTGAAGCTAAACAGGACTTCTCAACACTCAGTCATGAGCAAACTGTGTGTGTGTGTATGTGCTGATTGTTGCAGCTGGTGGCCTTGAGTTCCTCCCGCCGAGTCGCACTGCGGTAGCTCCAGTCTCCTGTGTGCGTGGCACGATGATGATATCTCGCCTCTTAATCTTCAAAGTGAGTCCTGACAATCATGAGCATGTCCCTCGGCTCCAGCCCCGACACTCTTCCTCCCCACTCCGTCACAAGACACGTACATACATACGGGAGGCGGGGATGTTACATAAGTGTACTGTGATAAATGTGAGCGCTAGCTGGCTACCACGTCCTATCTCTGAAATCAGCAGGAGGCGCCTTAAGGACACGTTGATACAGAGATGATGAAGAGGACTTCAAAGAGAGAGGCTCAATCCTGGGTAATAACCGCCGATCATTACATTATTAGGCAGACCACTTTGTAAATGATATTTTCTCGATGCTGGTTCGGTCTAATGCGGATCCAGGAGGATTTCACGGCAGCAGCCAGGTAGAGAAATGCGCTAGCAGCTGCTCCTCATCCGACAGAGGGTGTGATACTATGGTTCATTAATGCAACACTCATGAAGAGAAAGCAATGGGAGGCGCGTGTGGCATTCACACAAGCTGCCCTTTTAAAACTCATCACTGACAACGCCCACATCAGCGGCTGTCACAGCATGGCTTGATTGTTGCTTTGCTTAAAAAAAAAAAAAAAAAAAAAAAAAACAATGCCCCAAAACTGAGAAGAGTCCACCTTTCATCATGAAGGGCGTCTAGGTAATTGCTGATATTTCCAGAGTAAAATTAGACAGTAGGCTGCTCGAAAAGCCCTATAAATGGAAGCAGCCCTTTTGTTCATCCTCCAGAGAGAAAGTCACGCAGTCGAACAGGGAGGCAGATGACTCAGTTTCACTGCCGGAGAGGAAAGGGCCCTTTAACAAACTCTTATTGATGACGTCCTATCATGCAGCCATCATACACTCACTCAAATGATATTTGCCTACAGTGATCTATAACTTTTCTGCAGATGAGACGTTTTTATTTCAACTTACAAACGCCTTTCAGAGAACATCCTGGCTCATAAAATCAAAGACGAGCAGCCCTGGTCCCTGTGTGCAGGCTGGCAGAGGAGTGGTTCTGGGTAGGAGAAAGTCACTGGAGTTAATTAGGAGAAAGGCCTGTTCTCTGTTTGGAGGAGAGACAGCAGGCCAACAAGACATTGTTAAGATAAAAGCATGGGGCTTAAAACGAGGCAGCAGAGAGACAAGCAGACAGAGATGTTTCTTCTCTTCTACCTGCAGCGTCAAAAGGCTCAAAGAATCAAAGACTCACTGTAACTGGAGCCAGAACTGAAATATCGTGCTGAGATGGAGTCAAAAGAGTCGGAAAAATCGCTGGATGAGTAGAGTTGTACAGGGAGAGAGAAAAGAACAGGATAGTGACTGTGAAGGCTGGAGGAAATAATAAAGTGCCAACACTGAGACATCTTTGACCAGCCTGCAGTTATGATAAAGTCTTAATCCTTGTGGCTTCAGTCTTAATTAATTTGGCGACACCATAGTTGCCACAGTTACCTTGACAACAGTTTGATCCTACAGCAAAAACTTGAGCAGCTCTGCGAGAATGAGCATGTCTTGTTTTATAGACGCATTTGCGATGACAAACACATTGGGTTTCCTGTAGTGGCTTTGCGGTAAAAGCCACGTCATGGTTTGCCAGCTGAACGGCTTCAAAATGAAGCAGCAGCAGCAGTATCTTCAACCTTCATGGACACACGCACTTTATCACACACACATCTATATGCTGGACTTTATCACACACACATCTATATGCTGGACTTTATCACACACACATCTATATGCTGGACCTACGTGTGGACAAACCGACTGTTGCACATATTTAACTGCCAGATGTTTATCCTGTATAGCTTAGTTCTATATTTTTTATCTCACTATTTATTCTTATATTTATATTTTTGTATTTTGTATTGTATTTCTGCCTCCTTACTTGAAAGTTGTTCTTTAATTGAAAGTTGTTCTTGTTCTTATTTTGCATGCCCTTGTGTTTCCACCCTTTGAGCTGCTGGAACTGCAAATTTCTCTTTGGAGATTAATAAAGTATCTATCTATCTGTCTATCTGTCTGTCTATCTATCTATCTATCTATCTATCTATCTATCTATCTATCTAAAGCAGCTCTGATGCTGTGCAAACACAGCGAACAGTAAACACTGAAGCTGATATCGGTGAGATAAAAATGAGTTCGAAAACGCATGCATCATATTCCTGTAAATGGTGTAGGCTCTATGAATCCAACAGGGGAATGGTGGACCCCGCCATCACCCAAAAGACCAAAATTAATCGATTTTGAAAATATATGTCTTTTATATAAACGCAGAAAGCAGAACAAGATGTACCAAAATTGTATAATAAATGGTGGGAGTTTGGTGGGAGCACACATTTCCAAAACACACAATTCCTTCCTCCAACAAATTAATGACAGGACAACACTGAGACGTTTGAATCACAACACAAATTTGAACAGTGGGCAGATGATTCATGAGTGGAAAAACAAGACTGTGATTTTATATTCAGGTTTTTGGGTAGTTGTTTTCCCAAAGAAAGTGGGTTTAATCGCTCCAATATGCCAAAAGAAGTCTGCGATACAAATTTAAAAATGGTCAATGGAAAACACACACACACATACAAGACTTTTGGGGAAAAACAGCACTTTCACATCATTTCAGGCAGATAAATTAGGCCAGAGACAGACTCAGGCATCATTTGTAAGTACTCTCACACACTCACACACATGTATGCCCAACCTGAAGCACCAGGAGAATAATCTGCAGTTCAAGGGTCTGACTTGGACCAAAGGTCACATATTGAGTCTGTCTTCACAGCGACGTTCATCTCTGACACCTTTGAAGAGGGGTCGTACATCACGGTGGGGAGTCCTGCGTGTCAAACAAAGACCTTGTGTAACAAGGACCATCCTTCCTGTTTGCGTCTGTGTGTGTGTGTGCACTGAGGGCACGAGGGGGTGGATATCATCATCCTCAGTTCCAGGCCTTCCCACATCCTGGATTATTTCACCATGTCAGAGCAGTTTTTGTCTCCCAGCATACTGGATAAAATATCTTAAATCGATTGTTTGTATATGTGTGTCTGACTGCGTAAGCACGCTGAATGTGCACTGTCATGTTTTTAAATAGGTGTAATCATGAAAATCAGACATAAGTCCTAAATTCAATCTGATGTATGATTCAGTGATCTTTTGTGCAGAAATATACACAATCTTTCCCTATACCTGAATCAAGTGCTTTAGTTTTCTTAGCCCAAACCAAACCTGATGTAGATGTAGTAAATTTTATTTGTGTAGCATCTTTCATGCAGGAATTGCAGCTCAAAGTGCTTTACAACAAAGAAACCACATGCACCAAGTGAATGTTTCACAAAGAAAAGGCAGAAGGGACTTAAAAACAATGACAGCATAAGCTGCTGTAACCACAGCCTTTGCTTAACTTTAACCATAGTTGCCATCTGCAGATATAATAGAAGGTGAGAATAAAAGCAATGACAGTGGATGTGGAAAAAAAAGAAAAAACACAGATCCCAGAACATAATTCAGAGTTTTGTCTGTTGAAAATGAGATTTTTCCTTTAACAATCAGTGCTCTGATGGCCGGGCTGACAGGGCTGTAGATCAACAGTAATAGTCCTGCAACCATGAGCCTGAGCAAACACTCACAGCTCTCCAACACCGTTGGAGCACCGTTGTGAATGGTGCAGAGAAGAAAACTTGTCCTTGATTCTACAAAATCTTTTCAGCAGTGTGAGTCTTTACATGCTTACGAGCAGCTTTGCTTTCCCATCGGTGTGGAGCAGCCATCACCGAACGTTGTTTGAAACAATAAACTCTCAGCTGTCAAGTTATTGATCCTCTCTGCTGTACTCTGTTGCACTTGTGGTAAATAAAAAGCCTTTCATCCCTCTGAGAACCTTAGCCCACTTTCTTTTTCCTCATCTCTTTCTGCAAGGAAATCCATCTCCATGCAGCACGTCAAGAAACCCCCGTGATAAGACAGAGTAATAATGATGGAGCAGAGATAGCTTCCTTCACCGGCCTATTTTCTGCTGCCTGATCTATGACACAGGTTTGCAGGTGTCCAGGTTTCAACCATTTTCTCATGGATGAGCCTCAGATTCAGATATCGCCTTTCTCTCATCCTCAGCTGACACTTCTCTATCCCACTGCAGTGCCTTTCTTCTCCATCCATCGTTCTCCTCTTTTGTGCTCCCTTACAGTTTCTCCTTCCCTCCCAGCCTTTCCTCCGTCTCCCTTCATGCGATCCCCGTCCCTCCCTCTCTGTGACTTTGTGGATTTTTGCATCTCGGTTACGTAATGGCACTCAGGGGACGAGGGCACTTCAATCAATACTTCAAACAGCCCGGCCCCCGGAGGACTCGCTCCAAATGCCACGTGACAACATGACAGGATGACATTTGAAGAAGGAGGGGAGAGACGGCCCCGAAATACCTACTGCTACCAGCGGCGCTCAGACATGAGGGGGGTGGCTGTGACTGGGAGGAAGAAAGAGAGCGAGAACACTGATGGGAGAGATTAGAGACCGCTGGAGAGAGGGCGAAATTTTAGGAAAAGTAAGAACAACAGGCAGATAAAAACACACTCGCTTGGAGACACAAGCCCTGGGTGATTCATATGTCTCACGGAGATAAAAGCCAGACGAATAAATAGAAATAGAATTATTCATATTGTAGCAGGGGCAGCAGAAACTTTGTTTTCAAAAGATAGCAAAGTGGCACACACTTTGTTTGACAAACCCCCCTCGATGAGTGGATGGATGGATGGAAGAGGATTCCCATATACAGAAGCATATCACATATACTCTACGAACTCTGTATGCAACTCTGACTCTAAAAAAAATTGGGATGTTGTGAAAAATGTTTGCAAACAAACTGTGTTAACTGGCAGTATGTTGTACGTATTAATCTCCTTTATACAATCATGTGTTCACAAAGTGGTGAACCTCGCTCCATCCTCCCTTGTGAACCACTGAGCCTTTCCAGGATGCTCTTTTCATACCCAATCATGATACTATCACCTGTTACCAATCAACCTGTTTACCTGTGGAATGTTCCAAACAGGTGTTTTTGGAGCGTTCCACAACTTTCTCAGCAGATATTTACAAAAATCAATGAAGTTGATGAGGTCAAACATTAAATATATTGTCTTTGTGTTGTTTTCAGTTGAGTTTATGTCAAAAAGGATAGGGAAATCCTTGAATTGGCAATATGTATGTATACACGTATATGTGTATATATTCACTATATGTATACAGTGAGAGTGAGAGAGAGAGCTCATCATCGACAAACTCATCATCGGGACTCACTTTGTGCTCCCAGCCCGGAGGAAGGTGAAGACTCTGGGCTCTATAAATCTCCCAGTGCTGCCTGGCTCCTGCTATTTCAGGCCTAAGTGACCACAGAGACCTGACTGTAATTGTACATTCTCTTTGTATAAGTCTATATTTATTTGAACCATCCCCCTATGAAGGCACAGTGTCCTCCACTCAGGGTTAATCAACTGAATCAAACAACGAGAGTGTTTGCGTGGAGGACGAAAAGAGAGAGGAAAGGAAACACACAGAGGCGAGCTCATCCATCCATAGAGACATCACAGTAATACGTTTAACTGTTTTTTATTTATGACACTAAAGCAGAGAGGGGCCTTTTGTGCTTTAGCTCAAATGTCACAATAATTATATGTTAACAGATCGCTGGTGCAGTCAAGCCGAGGAAGTAGGAGGAGCTCATATGTGCACATGTCATATAGAACATGCATGTGACTGTGATATGAGGAGGATACTGTGTGTAATTTGCATAAACTCAAAGCTGGAATAAAAGACGTGCAGGTTTCGCAGTGAGGAAGAGTTGACTGGTTTATTTTAGGAGAGCACAACCCGAACGTCTCTCTGTTCTTTGGGGCTAATGTGCTTCAGATTCAGACCTCCTTGTTCCGTCTGCACACCTGACCTGAATCTCTCAGCCCTCTGGACGGGATTTTTGAAAACAGTTGTGTCCCCAATGTTCTAGATCATCCTGACAGAGGAAGTTTACAATAATAGAACAGTAGTGTACTGGGTCATACACCAATGTGTGTTTGTGTGATTATGTGCATGCATTCAGGTAACATCAGTAATTAGGCTAAGTGAGGAGACTGAGATACAATGAAACCGCACTGATTTCATTGACAAACTGTGGTTATGGTCCTGCTGACAAGTAAACATTTATTTGACATGATAAGTCACCTGACTTACAAAGGCACACATGAACAAAGTCGCTCAAAGGCCCACTGTTTGGCCCACTGCCATTATTTTGGAAAGTTTAATTCATTGCTAATTTGTTTGGTAGTATTCTCCACTAAAGCACATATAAACCGAAGTGGTAAGGTCATTTTTGAGTGGCACTTTTAAGCAGCATGGCCCTGACTCAATTAGATCAACAGCTAGCTGAAGTGATTGGATTGGTGGATTGTACCAATAAAATTTAGTACACACAGTTATAACACCCAGGTGATTAATCATAACTGGTGATGCCCTGACATTTCAAAGTGAAATACCTTCCCATCAGCCTCAGCTATATTTTGTGCTAATTACCTAAAGTTAGCATGCTAACGCTCTAATGCTCTAAGCTAAAATGGCAACAGTGGCTAAAGTTAATGAAAACATTGATGTTATTAAATTGACTGCACAGAAATTATATGATCAGCTTTGTGCAGACAACTCTACATATGATATAGAATCTCACAAGTGATTTAAGCATTTCTGCCTATGCAGTGCTCGTGCAAATACACTGTACAATTGCCCCAAAACATCACACAAATCATGTTTTAATATCTGCATTACTGCAGCCCATCTTAAGTGTACACACTGAATATTCTTAAATCAATTCACATTTAGTCGGTTTATCTCTAAACTAACTTAAGGCTGCAGGTCGTGGGCTCTGAATTGGGGTCCATGGCTCATTTTTTCCAATCTGACATTTACATTTGTGGAAAAGAGTCCAGCCCATGGCCCTCTGCTGCTTGTCCTGTCTTACCAAAGTAAAGACTGAAAAAAAAGCCCCCAAGAAAGAACTGCTGAGTGTAATTTGATTGCTGATTATATGGCTGTTGCATTGTTTTTTGTTAGCTTCTCTGCCTTCAGTTAATTGCCTGTGTGTACGTGGTGCGGGTGTGGCTTCCCTCCTGGCTCCAGGCTCTGCTCCTCCTGCACACCTGCCATCAATCAGCTTGTCACCTCTCTCAGCCTCCGCACCTGCCATTCATCAGCTCATCAGCTTTCCAGTACATCAACCTGGGCTCCTCTCCCCCTCCTCGCTTCTGCCTCAGTGGTAGAGGCACGCTTCAGGCCTCTCGGGTTTGTGATGTGTTCTCTGCGTTGTGTTCCTGCACTGTATTAATTGATTTTTCCCTGTGCTTAGGATCATTCCTCGTCTGCCTGGCTGCTTGTTTGCCTGCTGCTGCCTTCTCCTGCTAATCCTCACCAACCCTCAGCCTGCTCGAGCCGGACTCCAATCACCACGCTCCCGTCTCATCCATAATAAACCACAGTGAAACCATAACACACTGTAGTTAGTTTGTGCAAAAGTGATTCTGTAAATGAGTGAAATGATGGAGTTAAATGTGCTGTAAATTGTTAGCTTGCAAATTGCCTTGCAGTTGCAGGCAATCTGCAAATAAATCCCTGGCTTTCACATACAAACTGTAAATCAACTCTGGCAGTTTGAGCCTCATCTAACAACACGTAACCATTTGGTGCCGTTTTCAAAAGCGATTCAAGTTATGTATTATTTTTAAGCTTAATATTTCCATCACAGCCACATAAGCATAAGCAGGAGGGGCTCTTAGAGACTGTGTAGGTGTTCAGCTGTTAATACATCAAGATTTCACAGTGTACAGGGTACAGTCAAACTTCTTCTGACTCTGATTCATGAATTTTACTCCCACTGAGATGTTCCCAGAAACAGAACTTTTAAAAGGCTGTACTAACATTAAATTGAAACAGCTTTTGGAGCGAAAGAGCAGTAACCACAGCAGGGATGCCATTTCCAGAACTGTGAATGGAGCTATTTTATCCTACCTCCGTGAACACCACAATGTGGTCAATTAGTGAGTCATGGTAGGCAGAGTGCTTCAGGTTCTTAGTCACCACAGTAAAGAGCTCAGGTGGGTGAGAATAAATATGGTGAAGAAAGAAAAGTCCTGATAGCTTGTGAAAGGTTTTATACCTTAACAAGTCTTCAAAATTATGCCATTGTGTGCAGTATATAATGTTTGTAGATCATATACACTGAGTCTCACAACTGTGGACATGCGCTTAGCAGCTGATTGTCAGTTTAAAGATCAAATCCTATAAATCCTACCAATAATTGAAATTCTGATTCAGTGCTGCACACGGCAGGAGTGTTTTTCTAGACAACCGCAGGGCGCAGTATTGTTGGTTACCTTGCTCTTCAGCAGCTTACTGTGGCTGCTCCTTCTTGTTACATGACTTCCTGCAATATGAGAAACTGTCAAAAAAAAAGGTGAAAAAATCTGTCTCTCTGTGTCTGCTTTTCAATAAAAGCTACTGCATGTTTTGCCACTAGCGTCATCATGAAAGGATTATTTCAGCAGTGGTTCTCTCGATTTCATCTTCTGCAGATTGTATATTCTACAACGTAGGTGAGATTCTTAGCTGATCAACGAGCGACGCTGTTTGAAACATCCATAAGATCATCTTAAACGCGACACAAACATGCAAATACAGGACACAACAATGGAGTTCTCATCGACTTTATAAAACATGGGGGTAGTCTCTGAGACGTCACTCATAGGTTTCGTGCAAAAATGGGCAAAGAGTGGGTGAAGTTTAGGTGAGCCAAAAGGAGCCTGGTTGCTAAAACTGAGCAGCTACCTGTCACTCACAGTGGCCTTTCCCATAATTACGCATAACTTTAAACAAGTGAGTTATATAAAATTCCACCCCCCTACAGTTTTCACAAACGGTGAAGTTAGTTATGGAGACCAAAACAGTTTTTTGCACCGCCCTGTAAATGTATTTATTTCTGCTGTTAGGTTGGCCATTTTAATATGTGGGTCTATGGGAATTGCTTCAGTTTTGGAGCCAGCCTCAAGTGGCCATTTGAGGGACTGCAGTTTCAGAAAAGGCTGAAGGCAGCAAGACAAAAGGGTGCTGAAAAGTTTGAGAAATCCTGCATCAGAACTCAGAATACAAGCTGACTGTGGTTGATCTGCGTCATGCACGTGAAGATGGAACCTTGACTGAGATAATATCGAAACAATTATCAGTTGCTATCCACAACTTCTACCACTGGAAGAACAAAAAAAGAAAGGTTCCAAATGTGTGGAGTTTAGCAGAACACAGGGCTGTTTTCTGTCTGCATCCCTGCAAACAATGAGAACGACTAAATCGAGAGTTAACTGCTGAGTGAAGATGCATTGACTGAAATGGGTTTTAAGTTCATGAAAATCTTCAGGATTTTAACTTTTGAGGACTAATTAAAGGCCTCCATATAAAACTTTCGATGACTGTGAATTAATCCAATATAAACTAATGTTACTGTGCATCCATTCCCTTTAAACCACTGTCAGCCCGGAGCCAAGGCTACTGCCATGACGAACTGGCTGTATGTCACCAGTCACTCGGTCACACAGTCGCATTTATGGGAGCAGCTCGTTTCTGCAACTTTGTGACTTTGGCGGAGTCACATTTGGTGGTAGTTAATTCAGCAGCAGTGCAACCCTGGAGCAATGCAATCTGCACTGGCCCGTCCCGGATGCTGCAAAATGTCTTCTCAACAGTCCAGCCCAGCGTGCAGCAGAGGTAAGTAATGTCTTTGCATTGAGGTATACTTTGAAAGAAGGCTGTACACTGGGTTGCTCTGTACAAGAATAATCTGGATAAATTTGTTGCCATCGTGCATTTATTTAATTATTATTTTATTTGACCTTCATTTAATCTGGTTGGTTTCCCACAATTAAAATCTAATTTTGAAGAAAGTTGTGGTTCGTCATTATGTCACACAACCCAACATAGAACCAGGATAGACATGAAGGAAAGAGGAAGAAGCACAGTGATAAAAGTGCTCTTGTGAACACCCCCCCCCCCCCCCGGCTGACACGTCTCCCTCATCTCTGTCAGATCAGATCGTTGGCCTCAGAGGCTGATCAATCAGCGTCAGCACTGACCTGTATGTACGCCATCCATCATGGCTGCGTCTGAGGTGCCTGCGATGGCCTCTTCAGCGCCGTGTGGCCGCATTCAAACACTGGGAGGCACGGACGAGTTCCTGGAATTCATTTCATTTGGACGGGGACTGTTAGGATAATGATGATAAACATTGCTAATCCCCCCGGTGTGCTTTGTTCCGGGTATTAGAATTGCAGAGTTGATCCATTGATCATTTCCGAGGGGATTTGGAGAGTGACAAAACACTGCATTTATTTTGGGATCCACAGGGCATTGTATATAAGTTTTCTGTAGCGTACGGTTGATTAATCCTGACTTTGTCTCCCACAGGTCTTATGTTAAATTGTTAGTTCTTGAGGGTTGAATCCTCAGCGTGATGAGATGTAATCAGTCGTTTCTTCCTCACAGGCAAAACGGGAGGGGAAGACTTCTTTTTTGCTTGAATTTTTCTTTTAATCTGAGTCTTTCGGTTTGACTGGCTGTTCGTCAAGCGAAACGGACAAGATTGTCATTCCAAACCTAATTTTACTGCATCAGATGTTTGCATGTTGCCAGCCCGTGTGTATCTGCTGAGCTACCTACAGTGTGATCAGACCTCTCTGGATTTTAGCTGTGCGGTTAATTATCACAGTCGATGCTCGCAGAGCTGAGGGAGCGGGCTAAACTGTTTGCCTGCATTCGGTCCCAGTTCATTTAGCTGCTGCCCGCGGGACTGAAGCTCTTTATTATGAATGAGGCGCCTCATTGATGTGCCTCAAAGTCAGAGGCTCATTAGAGCTAAATACTGTGTGCTGGCTGAAGTTGCATCTTGATGACTCCAGCAGCAGCAGCAGCAGCAACACGACCACTCTGTCCTAACTCCATCACTTTGAAGCCACGGCAGGCGGTTGACTGACGTGGCTGCTTTAGACGACGAAACGGCACATTTTAACCAATGACTGTTATCGAGAGATTTTATCAGGAATTCTGCATGTGTTATAAAAAATCAGCAGCTGGTGCATTTAACATATGTGCTGCATGTGATTGGGTTTACGTTATTAGATACGCAGAGCCAGCATCAGTCCTCTGTGTGCGAGCTATAATCCCAGCTCCATCCATTAGGTTTGAACTGCAGCTGCTGTTAATGTTGCCATTTTCAGATCACACTTACAAACTGTGCTGGAGAGCTCAGTGTTTGAGCTGAGGTTTAAAGGCGATACAGCTGTTTGTATTTGTATACGGTGCAAACATCACGTGTAAGCTGTGCACGTCTGTCGGTGCACATGTGCATGAATGTGGAAATGTGTGCTGAGCTCAGTGTTTGTATCTTGAAGGAACAGTTTGACATTTTCTTACCTTTGGACCGAGCCAAGCTAGCACTTCCCCCCTGCTTCCAGTCTTTGCACTAAACTAAATTCACTTAGCGCAAATATGCTAATAAGCGTTGAACAAAATTTTTGACCTTTTTCACCAAAGGTAAATAGGCCATGCGGTGTATTGCCGAGAAGGATGTTGTCACAGTGACATCCAGGCTGCATCATTAAGCTCATAGGAACTCAAATCCATTTTTACTGCACACATAAAGCCCTGGAAACCTCAGCAAAGCTTTGTTTACAGCAGCACAGCTCAGATCAATAGCAAGACATGAGACTAACCACACGCTGTGTTACAACTGTCTGCAATGTGTTACCTCCGCACCGCAACCGCTCTTACATAATCACGCTGTCACAGTTCAACTGGGATAACGCCGTCAATAACACTCCATTTTCAAATGAGTACTACACAGTACAAACTGGAGCTCCTCATTGCTTTCATTTGAATGATTTAGCATAATATGCATAATGACTACACACAGATGTTTTTTTCTTCTAATAAAAACGACAAAAGAGATCGGAATGAATACAATCTGTGCATAATTTCTAACCTCACCAGTTCATTGCTTCCCTTTTATAGGTCTGAGGCCACTTCACTGCTCCGTCTTGTGCCGCCACGAGCCGCCAGCGAATATTTAGACACACAAATTAACATTAGCCTTCATTTCTGGCTGCTCAGTGTATAATACGCATAAGCAGGGAGATCTGCATAATGTTTGTTTTCATTTGTGTGTGCATACTGTGTGCGTGCGTGTCGGCGGTGCGTTTGTGGTGATGAAAAGAGAGTACATGCACACAGCTCCCTCGGGGGTTGTTAACATGTTTATATGTGGGCTATGTCACTGTTCCTCTTTCTCCTTCAATTGACTTATTGATCCGCTCTTAATTATGTAACAATTTCAGTTTAAAAATAGGCCTTCGCCACAGTCAATACGCTTCGCCATTATCATCTAGAGCAGTCTACCCAACTCATTCCATCTATACCACAGGCTTAAGAGTCACCGAAATGGGATTAGCACCAGGTCCGAGGACCCCTTTGTTATTCACTCACCACTTTAAATTCCATTTCAATATGGGGAGGCTTCAAACATTCAAAATAGACGAAAATCTAATTCTGCTCCTCGTTATAAATTGTGTGCAATCTCTATGAGTGTGTGTGTGTATGTGTGTGTGTGTCCTCCCTTGTCTTGTCTTCCAGTGGTTTTGGCTGAATGGCTCTGTACCAACCTTGCTCTGTCACTGCGCAGCACAGGACTGCTGGCGGTTAAAGCAGAGCACAGGGCGAACCTGAGATGTCTGATTACACCTCCACTTGTCGAAGAGAGAGACTGGCAAGAGGGTTGCCATCAGAGGAGAGGACATCAGTTCCCTGAACCACCAGGGACAGCATACTCTGCGAAGATTACAGTAGTTGGCATTTTATTTTAATCCTCGTACAAAAATACACAGAAAAGAGATTATGTAGATGCAGTACGTAACCTTTGCTAAAACCAGAAATGTGTGCGTTTACGCTGGTTAGATTCCACCTGCCTGTGCGTTAATGTTTGGTAACTGCCAGCGTGTGTTCATGATAGGTCAGTTTCTATTTCTGTCCGAGCCGCCTCCCACTCTAAGTCCCCCTTTGCGCCTTCCCCTGCGTCCTCTCAGTGATGCTAACCTCCACGTCTGCTCAACGTCACAGGACAGCCGCAGGGGAGGTCGAGGGCGGGAGGGATGGAGGGATGAGGAGGAGTGGGATGAAAGGAGCTGGTGTTGGAAAGAGCACAGGAGAGGGAGGAGACAGAGGGACAGAAAGAGAGGCAAAGCTCCAAGTGTGACCTAAGTGTCACTCCTGGCCTTCTCCTGCCGGTGGAAGAGTCTCATTTTACACTATTAATCTCTGTTTTCCTCACGTCCATCTGACCATTTCCTTCGTCAACCAGCCATTTAGCTTAAAAGCCTCCAGCCGCTTGCCGCTCTCGCCGTCAGCTCTGCCTCCCTCTATTAGCCACGTCGGCTTTCTCTCTGCTCTGAGATGTGAAAGCTTTCTTTTGCTTTAGCACAGCAGCTCTCCTCCTCAGCCTCCCCCGCATCATAATAACTTAAGATTCAAATACCGTTATTCTTTATCTGACTCTGACCCTGTTTCTGCTAAGCTTTTCTCAGAAGCCTGGGCAATGCCGCTTGAATATCTTATGTCGCCCTGAGGTTATGAAAACCGTATCCAGTGTGTGTGTCTTGCAGATATCGGTAACAGTGTGTACGCGGTACGGGACACACAAGAAGACAAAGACAAATTGTTGCAAAAGCTGGTGAAAAAGCCTTACGAGGGCAAGATTCTCCCATGAAAGATGCATTTAATATTCAGAGACATAGTTTATAGATCATCCTCAGATGGGTCTGATGCTTGAGGCTTATACGGGGTGGACACAGTATCATGGACACCTTCACAGTATCAAAGCATGACATGTAAGAACAAAGGTCCTCCATTTATTTTTAGCATGTCTGAGAGGTGTTGATTCATATCTTATGTAACACAAAATACAATCCAATCTACAAACTACAGCCTCAAAATGCATTGGTTTACATTAGCACATTTACTCAAGTACTGTGCTTAAGTATAACACTGCAGAACTTGTACTTGTACAGATTAGTTTTCACATACAAATATATGATGAGTTGAAATATGTTGCAAGATAAAATCGGCCACCATGACATAAAGTAGTTAGCGTTAGCTCCATATTCACCGACTACAGCAAAAAGATGCTACCTATAATAATAATAATAAACTTTATTTGTATCAAGAACTGTGGGTCAAAATGCTTTATAACAGAAATAGAGAATAAAACCCACCTGATAATATCAGTAAAACTAGAATAAAGATAAATAAAGACCATGTATGAGATAGAAACAAAAATAAAGTTGAACGTAGAGTTTATAGGATGCATTAAATCATGTAAAATATGGCAATTAGAAGAAGTCCAGTTGAGCACAGTGCAAAAGCTTCAGGCAGTATCAGGAACGTCAAAGCTAGTTAAGGGCTAAAGTGAAGAGATGTGTTTTGGCTTTCTTTTTGACTCATGCATTAAAGCTGCTATAGTCAATATTTTACATTAACAATGAATCACATGACTGCTTGTATGTGAAAGTCAATTATAGTGATACAACCAGAGAGAATTATCAACCTATTTGTGCAGTTTAGAGTCTTTCAGCTATTTGTTTTGTTTTTCTGGGCCCCTGAAGATATTCCCCTGAGGAGAGCAAATATTAGGCTTACATCATGGCCACAAATTAAAATAATGTTGAAGTCGTTTTGACAGTTTTACACAGTCCTGGAAAAGATATAACAAATACAATATGAAAGGGATAATGCTCCATGAAGTTTTGATTATCAGGAATTAACAGATGTGTGATGGCCAGAACCATCCTCAAGGTTGCAATAAACTAGAAACCGAGGCCTGTTGCTATGGTTAGATACAGGCAGTGCATTAATTTAAAAGGGTGAACAGACGGTTTCACTGGAACTACTTAGCAGGTGTCCCTTATCAGGAATTAATGGCCACCCTGCAGCTAATCAGAATCGCCAGACCATGGTCTGAAACATGTTAATCAGAGAGGTTTATAAGTGCTGGTAGGAGGATTTTGTCACCTGGCCAGTCTAGCTGTATTTCCCTTCCAGTCTATGTAGCTACGCTAATCAGTTGCTGACTACAGCCTTAAATTTGCAAGACAGATATGACTCTTAACAAGAAAACAAATAAGAATATTTACCAAAATGTCAAACTGTGTCCTAAATTCTTCTTCCACAACAGCAAAAATAACTCTGGTTATTACTGTTTAAACAATCTCTTTCTTTATTAATACCTGATTGGTTGTTTTATTCAATTATGGTAATATTTATTAGATAATCTGCTATTACATATCCTGTAGGAGCATCATTCTGTAACATCTTGGCTCCTGCCTTAGTTGCTTCAGTTTTTCAAAGAAAGCACTTAACAAAGGCGTAGTATAAATCTATTAATAGTTGCATTTAGTAATAGTGGTATTAAAAGCAGCTGTCATGTAATAATACAAGTATAGATGCTACAGTATACACACTGTTCAACAAATACAAGAACGATTTCTGTCCTTCTGCAGTATTTCTTTGACACGGCTGTTGTCCGGGTCAATGTGAAGCTGTAAAGCTGAGCCCCGAGGCTGAATGAGAGCCATCAAGATGCTTCACATCAAAGACTGCGTTACCCACTGGTGGCCGGCTTAAGAGCAGGGCCGCCGCTGTGACTGGAGCAGCAAGGACGACGGCCAGAGCAACACATCAGACTCCACTATGGCAACACGGAGAGACAAGCAGAGTACAGTGAAAATCAATACAACACAGAAATACTGCAGCGGTAGAAAAGGGCTTCACCGACACGCAGAAAACAAACCTGCACCAGGTGTCAATGTGGCAGCAACAACACATACGCCGTGTCGAGAAGCATGAAATCAGAAACCGACTTCCATGGCAACAGACAGACAGAAATAATGGCCGTCACAAATATGTGTCAGAACACCCAGACAGAACAACCACTGATCTTAATTATGATTTCAGATTAATGTGATCTGGTGCAGCGTGTTGTCATGTCTCATTCTGAATACATGCATATTTTTTTCTCAACAAATAAACATGTCGAGTTTCACTGTACTAATAAGTTTTCCGAGCCCCTTTGGAAGTTAGCGCCTGCGAAGATCTAAGGCTTTCCGGACGCGCAGCTAAGCGATCGCAGTTGGGCAGAGCGAGAGGAGGAGAGGCTTGTGAATATTTATGAAGCATAATTCATTCGGCGCTCGACAGTCCTTCCCAAAATGATGTTTGCTTTCGGAAACACTGAACAGAAACAGGCCCTCAGCCCAGCGTCTTCTCCTGCAGGTTTTTGCTTTTGTTCGTGCTTTTGTGCATCACCGCAGACTGCGTGTTGTTTCCGTGTTAGGTGCTCATGCACGTGGATTCAGGGTTGCATGGCAGCGGAGTGAAATGACTGTCTAATAAAAGGATGAGAGGATTACGGCTGTGATGAATGACTCCGTCTGTTCACATTCTTGTAAGTCCTGGTCATCTGGACTGTTGCATCATAAGCCCAATTTAATCACTCCAAAATACTATGAAATGATGAAAGACCAACACGGGCCCTAACAGGCCTCTTTTTACTGTATGCTGCAACCTGACCTGACTTTTACATAACCATTACTAACATTATGAAAGATGGACGGAATGGGAATTGGAGGGGATGAAATGACATTTTTCAGGTGAGGGCTTGGCTGATGGGAGTCGACGTTAAGGTGATACGGGGAAGCAGCCTCCGCGCAGATCCTGATGTAAATGTCATGGAAAATTAGACTGTGGGCACTCTCGCTTGCCATCTATCCTCAGCGGACTGAGTGTGTTTTCACAGCTCTTCAGAGGCAAAGAGGTCCTGCTGGGAGATCGAGGGCTTGTCAGGGACTGGGATATGAGCAGGGTTATGGGGGATTCAACAAATGGAGCGACTGATCAAAGGACTCAAAGGAAGTACTGAATGCTGCATGTTCACCCACAGGTCGTCCGCACATTGTTGCTTCTAGATTAAAGTCCGAACGTTCTCCATTTTAAACGCACATATCCTCTATGGTATTTCTCACACTGCGAGGCATTTTAATCAGCCCTCTCCTGTCACCGCAACTGCAGCCAATCAGGCTAATCCGTTGTTACCAAAGGCAACTTCTGAGTGACATACGGGGTTGGCAGGGGTTGCTGGTAGCCTCTCACACTGGACCAGGATAATGAGACTGTCCTGCTGTCAAGCATCTGCGGCCCTGCTCTAGTTTTCCTTCGACACACACTTCAGCACACACACACACACACACACACACACACACACACGTCCAGGCTTTTATAAGCAGTGACAAACAAAATGTATTCACTCAGAGGCAGAAATATTGAAACTAATGTAAAATGTTTTAGCAGTGAAGCCTGTGGTAGATTGATGCCCTGTTTGTGTGTTTGAGGGCCTTTAGGTGCTTGTCTGCGAGTGTGTGTCTCAGTGCTAAGGTGGAGATTTGGCAGCGGAGAGATTAAGTGCATTCATCTTCATTTGCAGGCCGGTGTGAGCCGTGCTACCTGCTGGAACAGCAACGCTCTGCTTCCCCCCTGAGACTCAGACCACCGATCCAACGCTGAAAACTGAGCCAGACACGCCGCTCGCTTCTCCCCTCTCTCTCTCTCTCTGTCCTCTTTCATTTGTCTCTCTCTCATTCTGCATTCTGCTCGGCATCTGTCCCTCTTGTCCCACATGTACAAATGTCTCCCTCTTTTGTTCCAATCTGGCTCGGCGTCACTGTGACATTTGACAAATAGCGTAACAAATAACACCATCCATCCCGCGCACTGTGAATGATGATGTTCACACCGGTGATTACTGCTCGTGGAGCGGCTGTCGGATCTGCATGAGCACACAGTCATGCATGTTCTGCACGCCTACAAGCCACTTTTCCCTGTGTCAAAAGTGGAGCCCCTTTTGACACTAGACTAATGACTTATTGAATACGTCATTATTTCCCCATATTATTTTGTCAGAGCTGGGAAAATTAAAATCGACTGCCCTACTTTATCACCACGGCTGCCTTTTTTGTGGAAATGAGACCAACAGTGATAGAAGATAAAAGAGAAGTGCAATGAAAACTCTCCCTGTCTGACGTCTTGTCTCAGTGTGTGGCTAGAGGAAGGTGGGGCTCGGCTAGGCGGCAGCGGGCCAGCGGTGTCTAATGGATGAGCTCCTGTTTGACTTGTGCTGCTTTTTTGTGCGTATATATGTGAAAGTGAAGTGCATACGTTCGCGCATCGCTCTGGGAGTGATGGAAAGCCACATTGTATTACCGCAGCGAGTGAAAGAGCAAGAGAAACAATATGAGACAGGGAATGGAGCGCTTGTGTATTTCAGATGCCACCTTGAATTAGGTAGCTGACGATTACCAAGAAAAATTGAAAGTGTTTGCCTCAGAAAATGTATTCATGAGGGGGAAAAAAAAAAGCGTCCAAGGTGTAACAGCACCATTTGTGCTTCTGAGATTGAATAAAATGAGAAGAGGTGCGGAAAGAAAGGGGAGAGATGAAAAAGAAAAAGCCGGATCAGAAGCGATCTGAGGGAAAACCACAAGATGGATGGAAAAGTGGGATTGCAGGAAAGAGGACGGCTTCTCTTTTCAGCGATGTATGAATGTGCGTCATTTGCCTGCAGTGCAAAGAGGGTGAAGTGCCGAGTGCTTTTCATTCAGGTTGTTGAATAATTACACAGGGACCACATCTGAAAGCGTCGCCTTTTGTTCGCCTACTGTAACAACCCAACAAACTACAACGAAAAATAACCACATCTTGTCACACAGATAAAGAAAGTCTGAACTACGACCACTGTAAAATCTGCCATTTGTTCACCTGGATGATCTTCTTATATTTTTGCTCAGAATGAATATTGGTCATGATGAGCTTTTACTTCCAAGCTAAAGATTTGACTCAAGAGCAACACTGATGTGAGCAGGCAGCAGCGAAGGAGAAATCACCCCACTTTCCTTTGAGTCAGAGCGACAGTAAACACAGACAGATTCATGGCGCTATTGTAGCAAACTGCACAGCAGTTAAACAATTGGCCACAAGTCTCTCTCTGTCATAAAATGTGAGTGAATGAGAAGTCTGCAGCCATGCTAGCAGCTGTATTGAGGCTGTACCGAGTGGATAAAACAGTGCTTTGACTGAATGTGTGGCTTAAATGTTGAATCCCTGGTTAGGAGCGCGACAGCATGGACATCACCGGCATTGATCAGATACACTGATCATTTCAATATGTATTTTAATTACTTGCTTGGTCTCAAACTGGGCCACGTGGAGCTAAAAGCATCCTGGGCAGCATGAGAGACAAGATATTGCAATTATTCCCAGTGCTGAATATGTTTTGCACCCTTTTGGGAGGAAATGGTGAGTTCAGAAGTTTAGACTATATCTGCCATATTGCTCACACTTGTGCCCACTGGTGTTATTTTGCAAAAATATGTGTGATTCTCAATTTTAAATTAGTTATATTGTGTGAAATCCTTAATATGTCCAGTTCTTACTCAGCAATTAGCAATCTTAAATGCTGAAAAGGAGCATCAAGCTAATAATCACTAAACATACGGCAGGCCTACAGCTGAGTCTGATGGGAATGTCATAAATCAAAGTATTGGATGAAGAAAAATTTGAGCTGATGGTCAGATAAAGTGAGGGGATCACAAAAGTCACTGCGATTCATCCTCTGGGCACCGTGGATGTCTGCACAAAATTTGTGGTGGGCATGGCTACGAGCTGTACATTTTGGAACGTGTCATTTCACCTTCCAACGTACACACGAGCTCAAAAGTGAACCGCGCCCGCACACTTATAAACCAAACAAACCAGCTGGCATGAATACAGCAGGTATGTCAGCCTGCAAGTTGACCAGGAAGTGGCTGCTATGCTGTTTGCTACAGCAACCCCAAGGATTTCCAGGGGATTTTGCTTTTGATTGCAGTTAAAGACAACTGGTTGAGATGTGCTTTCTATCACAGCAATCACTGCTGCTCCCGCATGTCTGTCTGCATTTCTTGATTCTCTGCAGCAGAGGTAGTGAATTCATCGTTATCGAGATTGACAGTTGCTGGAATTAACCTTTAATTCTTGATTGTGCGATCCTGACAGCCTTCTCTTGTTTGATGTTGGAAATTACAAATCATTGATATACTTCCAACTAATGCAGTGCAGCATTAATAACTAAACTGCAGCAAGCGTCGGTCTTAGTGGAGGCCGAGGAGTGTAAATGCATTATAAATGGGGCTACATTACACAGAAAGGTCTCAAGGTAGCTTTTTATCTCTGCAGTTGTTACAGGCTGGTTGAGGCTAAATTACTGCCCTTTTTAAACAGACGAAGGTTGAGAAGGCTCAGCCTGTGCTTCTTTTGTGTTTGACAAATCTTGCCTCTCTCTTGGATTGACCCCCAAATGTACGCATCTGCATAGGCTCACACCTGCACCCACACGCGGTCTGTGCTGAATGATCACATCAGAAGGACAAGAAAGAGGCCATCTCCGTGGTGATGGTGGAGCCGGCTCCGTTGGTTCTGTTTGATGACCTTCCGTCTCCCGTTACCCTCTTCTATATTCACGCTACGAACGGCATTTGCATTGGCGCCATGAAATATGGATGCTGTGCGGAAGGAAGAGAGACGACCGACCTTTCGCCGCCACATGAGAATGGAGAGAAAGAGAAACTGATGAAGGGTATTTGGAAATTTGAGTTAAAAGGGAAATTCGCTGTCTTTGTATCAGCCAGTTCTTACATTCTCATCTGCCATCTGAATTCAAATCATTGCCAGGGACTTAGAGGAAAGTGTGTCAGAGGAATGTGAAGCACAGCTAAGCCGGGAGGAGATGGAGAGAGCAGGAAAGTGTGTTCAGCGTGTGTGTGTGTGTGTGTGTGTGTGTGTGTGTGTGAGCACTAAGAGAGAGGAGAGAAAGTGTCCTAGAGAGACGGGGAGAGATTGGTTTCACCTGCACCACGGTGTTTAGATAAACTCCAGCAGCAGGGAGCTGAAGACTCAGCAGAAATGAAACAGGATGCAGGTTCAACTCAGCACTTCAAAGGGAACTTAAGAGTTCAAGAAACTCAAAATCTTTGAATCGCTGGAACAAAACACACCGTATAATTTCGTGATGCGATTTCATGAGCACGTCCCGCTAAATTATGCGAGAAGAGAAGAGAAGAGAAGAGCGGTCATGTGGACAGGAAGTGGGAGTGATATGAAAGCTGGTTTCTGGCTCATCAAGAAGCCTGATTGTTCAGGGAGTGTGACGGTATATGACAAACGCCGTTAACTCTCCGGACCCAAAAGCATTTCTACTTTCTTAAAAGCAGTTTCTGTTCCTGTAAACTGCGAGTGAAATGAAACTGAAACACAATTTACTTACAAAACACCACCTCAAAGCTGCATAAGAATATGATGAATGAAAAATGTAAAATCACAAGGAAATAAAACAATTTGCCTCCATCTTACTCGTCATGTTTGACAGATGCATCGCCTCTTCATTCTGATAACATCCAAACAAAAAGCCCATTCACACTGGATGTGTTTCTCTGTGGGAGGTACAATGATTTTAACATTACCTGCACTGGTCGGTGATTTAAATGCACCTGAGTGACACACCTGTGAGAGTTACAGCCACAAATACTTCATAATGACAATGCTAACAGGCTGATGTGACTTTAGGTATAATGTTTACCATGTCCACCTTCTTAGTTTAGTGCCAAAGGAAGCCAGAGGTTGCTAATTAGCACTGAACACAAAGCACAGCTGATTACTTTAGTGGCATTTAGTCAAAAACCAAACCAAGAAATAGCCAAATTGAAATTCTGACCGGGTGATGGTGCAGGATGAAGTGATGAAGCTATTACAGTAAACCTGAGGGGAACATGAATACCTATACAAAACATCACCTAGTCGATGTTGAGATATTTCAGTCTGACTGAAGGAGACAATATGCATGACATAAAACACATAAGCCTGCCTTTAACAATCAATGAACACATATTTGGCAGGTTTCAGTTCATTTTTCTGTGTCGTAAAGGATTTATGTCTCATCCCTTTTGTTGTTGAGCTAATATTTCCTCCCCGTGCTTGAGTCACTGCTATCCTGTGGCAGAGTAACACACAAACAGTCTGTATATATTGTCCAAATGTATGACCGAAAAAATCAATGATTCAGCTCTGCTTGCGTCACAGCGTGACTCATGACGAACCGTCATTTCGTGTCCGCAGCCGTGTTTGTCTGGAGCACCTGTGGCTCACAGTCTGGGGGCTCGAAGAGCAGCGTGAGGTAGGAAAAGCCAAGAGGAAAACCACATCTGAGAACGAGGATAACAACTGTTTTTGTGCAAAGTCGGAGTCACACGCACAGCTTAACAAAAGCTGCCATTGCCACAGAGGAGCAAAACCACAACAAAAAAGAGAAGGCCCTATACAAGCAACAAGTATCACAGTGTCTGTATTGTACACATGTTTGGAGTACTCACGGTACATGGTGGAATTATCTAAACCTGAGACATGCTGTCATTTACTCAGATTATGGGCTTCCTGTTTGAAGTGCAGGGCATCAGTCCCTCTGTTTACGCAAATGATCTGCAGGAAATCAATCATGTAGTTGTACAAAATGTTTTTAGGGTTATAAAATTGATATTGTGGGATAGGAGAGGTTGTGTCTGATTTTGTGGCCCCATCTCAGCATGTGTGAGAGGTAACCATCCATTCCTGTCACCATGTCCAGTCCACTTTATAGGAAATTCCAGCTTCTCCTGAACTCCCAGAGCAGGTTCGGGCAGTTCTCTTGTTTACCTTTCCTGTGGCTCCGCCCCTCTGCTCAGCCACTTCCTGATCACCTTGGCCTGTTAGAGGTGAGCAGGTTCTGAGCTCACACAGGAGCAGTATTCCCCGCTTTGGGTTGCAGAATTCCCTGAAGAGCGGCAGCGGGATTAAATTTCTCCACTTGAGGACCGGCAACCAATCGGCCGACTCTGCCAGGGACAAAGTCCTCTTCACTGAGTCATTTAACTCTCCTTTGCCCCCCCACCCTCCACTCTCTGAATGGTTTAATGTTACACCCCGTGCGAGGCTTTACCTGTCCAGGTGGATTACACCGCTGAAAGTGAACGTCGCTCATGAAGTCATGTAAGTCCACTTCCCTCACTCTGAGTTGATTTTTTTATTAGAAGTGTCGTTGTTACTTGTCTTAAATGATCTAGTGTTAGTCGGTACAGACTGTTCCAGTGCTTGTTTCTGGTCTTTGTTATTTGCATGGGCTCATTTGCATTGAATCCTTGTGTGAGTGTGTCTCCACCTTCGCTTCACTGTGAGTAAGAGATAGAGAGTGCCTCTAATTATGCTGCATGTGTAGATTACTGTTACCTATGTGTCCGACCGCTAATCTCAGCATCTCAGCATCTCAGCTGGTGTTCAGTACAGTTTGTGCTGATCCAGTCAGCCATTCTGATATTAGAGACACTTCACAGAGCTTCACATCTGCCTGCAGCTGTTCTCCCGGACCGAGGTGTCAGGTCTGGCTCAGACTCACTGTGGAGATTGCTATGAACTCACTCACTCACACACAAGCTTTATGTAGAGGTTATTGAAAGGGTAGGAATTACATTGCTCTGTTGCTCCACATCCCATATGTTCATTCTAAATGGAACGACATGTGCCAGATTCGAGAAATAGTAAAAATATTAAGTAATGTTACGCAATAGTATCTGTGTGGCTGAAGCCAGAGACCTCTGAACAAACAAAATGAAATCAAGATAATAAAGAGTCCATGTTTTTGCTCTGTTTATGCTGCGTGACCATCATTACCTCCATCGAGTAGAGAGATTCCTGCAGTACATGTCGAGATAAGACGACATGACTCAGGAGGAGAGTCTTGGGTGTGTGTTGTTTGGTTACAGAGCAGATGTTTGCAGAAAGTGCAGCAGAAAAAATGCTGGAATTTTCAGTGTTTCAGAGGCATGTCTGAACACAACAGAGTGTGCTGGAGAGTGTGTGTGTGTGTGTGTGTGTGTGTTGTTAGACACACACTCATTGTGCCTGTAACTCCAGGCCGCTGCATGTTCATTTCTGCTCAGGGTCCATGATTACTGAGCCAATCCAGTGTCGGCCCGCTGCTCTGATTTTTTTTATGATCTGATGATGAAGCGGAACGTTCATGAGCAACTTGTTGCTCAGCCCTCCCACCCTGTGCTCGAACTGTGTCAGCGAGCGCGATCGAGTTTCTCTCTGACATGAATCACACAGCAGTTTCTGGTCTTGACAAGGTGAGATCGCACATGCCATGACTCCAGTCACCGGGCGTCACTTAAATGACACAATGAGTTTCAGCGCAGCTCACGCCGCTGCAGCACATAAAATCAAATCTGCAATGATTAACAAGCTAGTTATGCAAAAGAATGCTGTGCTACATTTCATCCAGCGTGCTATGCGGACATGCAGGCCTTCCGCTTTGTCTGATTTAGTGCGCCTTTTGCTCGGAGGGTGTGTTTCTTTTGATTGATACAGACATGATTTGATTCCGGCCGTGCTGCGTTTGAGGAGTGGATGTGTACATAGCAACATGCCGGTTGAGCGTGGACAGCGAGAGTGCTGACACGCACACAGTCACCTCGTCGCTGGGTTGTTTTTCACAGTCAGTCGCTGGGAAAAGGAGCTGACTCGGCACGGCCTCCTATCATTATTAACTCATCAAGCCATCTCAGATCACTGCAAAGTAACCTGAGAGTCAATCAGCGGATTTATTTGCACAAAACTTGCAATGTATGAGGAAGGAGGTAGAGGCTATCTTAAACAAACAACTCTCCCAGCTCTCAATCGGTGGAAAGAGGCAGCCTATTGAGCGAAAGCTTGACATGAAACACTGAAACCCCAGTGCTGAATTTACAATCCAAACACGGCTTTGTCTTCACTTTGAGATCAAAAGTGGAACAGAAATGTGAGCTGAATGCAGCACGCTTGGATTGCAGGTGTAGTTATAAAGGTACCAGTATTATGGGGTTAAAGTTCAGCCAATCAGCTGTCTGTGATTGTCACTCTGGAGCAAAGAGCAGCGGTGTCGTTTCATGCCACTTCAGGATCCGGAAGGAGCCGGAGAGAGCTGCTGCTCCTCAGGCACGGGCGTGTCTTTGAATGTGCAGACGCGTGCACGTATCCAAACGCATGTCTCTGCATGCAGGCTCGTGTGCTCGTGTGCGGGAAAAGTCTCGTTATTACGCAATCTTCGTTCCAAATGCAGATTATTATGGCTAATGGGTTTCAGTCGGGCTGTGCGCATCTGTGCGCTGAAGACGTCGTCCATTTTGTTTCAGACTAAACAGGAGTTCATTCTGATCCCTTCACTTTCCTTTTATTGTCAGTCATAGTTTCTCTTTGAACGCCAAAGTCGCCCAGGAGAGAACAGAGCACACTGAGAGAAGATTATGTTATTCTGCTCGGATCAGGAGAAAATATCAAACCACCTTCATTTTTCATTTTCTCTTATTTTGAATCACTTTTTATTATTATTTATTATTTTCAGCCACTGCTGGCATCTTTGTTCTCTCCCTCTCTCTCCCGTGCAGTGATGAAAGCGCTCGGCTCTGTATATGAGGCCAGACCTCAGTCGCAGCAGGTGCCACAGCGTGTGATGAATCAGCCGCGCTACCGCAAGCTCTCAGTGGGAAAGTTCATCTTTGTTAAGTCCGCTCAGCCTCTCCTTATTAGCCTTCCCCCTCGCAGACACACCAAAGACACGGAGCGTTTATGGCCGTCACAACCCGCGCCAGCTTCATTCTGCCGATGTAGAACGGAGCGAAGGCGGCCTCTTTGTTTTGACTTTGGCTCACCTTGTGTTTGCAACGTGTTCAAGGCTTCCATCAATTAAAGCACGTGGTTTGTCTGTTGTCTGTCTGCATGTTGCTGTACTGATTTTTTTGTTACACCTGAAGGGGTTTATCCTAATATAAAAATGTAAATAACAACTTAGCCAAAGGATTTGTATTTGTCTGCATTGGCATATTGAGTTGCACATCCAAGTCTATTAAAACGTTTAGCGTGAAAGCACGGGACATGTCCACTTAAACCAGCGCTGTTTTGAAGACTCCAAACCCGAGTTTTGTCGCTGTTGTTGTTTTTGGTTTTTTTTGTTTTTTTTAACAAGATCTAGTGTCTCATTAAGCAGCCGCGACGCAGTGGTGGGTCCAGAAATAAAGCTAGTGGAGCGCCAACAAGATGGCCGCAGCCAAGGTGGCGTGTGTCTGACTGAGCCCATCTGTTCGTGTCCATGTGCTCGAGGAGCCTGCCTGTTTTGGACATGACGTGTTCACTGGCGCGCTCACAACAACGGGCACAACGCAAACCTGCGTGGCAACAAAGCAAAAAACAAAAAAAGAAAGAAAAGGCCTCGCACAGTGCATTAACAGTGATGCGTGTTTGTCATGCAGTGCGGCGAGTGAGTGCCGGAGACTTATCTGTGTCTATCTGTCTCTACACCTGCTGCTGAGATGAGTTGTATTGATGTCCCTGCGCCCAGAGAAGAAATCTCAGTAGTTCGATATCACTTCCCCGTGCCAGCGGAGGAAGTCGAACAAGCTGAGAAAAGGACAGTCTGTGGGACGGCTGCACACATCAGCTGCTGCTGTTGTTCATGTGTGTGTGTGAAGGATGAGGCCGTCCTCTGCTCTGGAAACACACCTTATGAATATTTTCACACCTGGTTTACGTGATATGATAACTGTGACTGCTGTCTCCCTTTCTTCAGCAGTGGAAAGGACATGTGGCTAAGTACAGTACTTGAGTCAGTCTGCCTCGTTTGAGGTACTTTACTTTGTACTTCTACTCGTATTACGTTTTAGATTCAGACTTTGAATACAAAACAGACAATTATATGATACTTATATTATATCATATTTGGGGCCTCTTGTCACATTTCAGATGTCTACGAGTTGTTAGCAGTTCCACCAAAGAGAAATGCCTGAGACAATTTTCCAATATTTAGCAAAAGAAAATGTCCAAAGTACAGAATTCAAATGTCTGTTGCAATTTAGTTTGTTTCTAATAAAGTCATATATGAAAAAAAAATCACAGGAGACATTTTAATGCACATTACAAGTACATTTTGCTTGTAATGGACAGTGTTGTATTTTTACTTTTACTCGAGTAAATGATCTCAGTACTTTGCTGCACAAATCAGTTCTAGGAAACAAGGAAAAAAGTCAAATCTGGGAACTTACAAATTTCCAACTTCCAACGGAACAAGATTTTAACAAATTTTAAAAATCTCATCTCAAAGAACTCAGGTATCTTGACAGCAGTGCAGCCAGACTAAACAAACACGTCTGTCTGCATACAAAGAAATTTGGACTTCCACAAAGTTGATTTGTACAGCTTTATAATTCTGGAAATTCTCGTTTCTGCAGTGTTTTTGCTGTGTTCTTCTGCTACTACGTTTCTCACGCTGTATTCCTTCTCCTCACATGTTTCCCACAGGTCTCTGCCTCTAATGACCTCCTCTCCGGATTAAACAGACATCCCGAGGCCTCCCCGCGGCGATGGCCGAAGCATCGGCTCCACCCCTCTCCCCCTCAGACTATGGACTGCTGTCTCCGCCTCCTGACCTGTGTGCCTCATGCGGCCACAGTCACCAGCTGGAGGAGAACCACGAGTACCTCTACAAGGACGAGGTGGACGACGACCTGATCTGTCACATCTGTCTGCAGCCGCTCATCAGGCCCCTGGACACGCCCTGTGGACACACGTACTGCCAGGAGTGTCTCACCAGCTTCCTGCTGGAGAGCGACTTCTGCCCCGTGTGCCGCACGCCGCTCATGCTGCAGAGCTGCAGGAAGCCCAGCCTGCTGGTGCACAAGCTGCTGGACAAGCTGACTGTGGCCTGCCCCTTCACTGACCATTGCACTGAAACACTGGCCCGCGGTGAACTGGAAGACCACATCAAGAGCAGGTAGGATGGAAGAGGCACTGTGTAGTGTATTCTAGCATGCATTTTTTTGTATCTCAAAGAATTTTAGGGCCCATTATTGTGAATTTTATATCAAACAAACTGAGATATAATCATATCATCATTATTAAACATGCAGGAAAGTACTTGGGCATTTTCTCTCTCCTGTTTACCCTTGCTATCTGGCTTCATTGACCTTCAATAAACACACACTCTGAGTTTCCCACCCCCCTCTGCCCGTCGTCATTAACCCACAGCTCCATTTCCGAAGGGACGAGTTCTTCCTCCATCCGGGCTTTCATCTAAACTAGGCCCAGCTCCTCTGTTTATATATCATTAAAAGACAGTACTCTGGTTTCTCTCAGTCTGGGTGTGTTTTCATTAATGCTCATTAACGCTCCCCTAGCCCAAAGGCCTCTGGGATAATTAGTGTATCTCGCCACACATCACACACAAGCAGCGGAGAGGTTTCTATTCATTTGCACTTTATAAAAACCTCAAGT
This sequence comes from Chelmon rostratus, assembly GCF_017976325.1. Classification (NCBI taxonomy): domain Eukaryota; kingdom Metazoa; phylum Chordata; class Actinopteri; order Chaetodontiformes; family Chaetodontidae; genus Chelmon; species Chelmon rostratus. Next base: position 25,067,750 of record NC_055661.1, read on the forward strand.
TGCATAAAACTCGATAAACTCTCAAAAAGTTGTGTCCTTTTTTCTGCCCCTTCTCTCTGTTTTATCTCCCCTCCACCCACCGCCTACACATACACCCTCCCATTTCCTGTTCCCTCTCTTTTCACACCTTCTTTTCCGCTCCATCCGTCCCTCTATCTTTCCCCTGCATCGCTCCATTGTCTCCCAGTCTTTTCCTTCATGAAGTGTGAGTTTCGTAATGAGGTGTGGAGCGCCGAGGCCGACTCCCAGGAGGATTCAGCTGCTCTCCCATAGTTAGAAGGTGTTATCAGTGAAGGTGAGAGGCCGCGTCCAGAGGGACGACTTTACACATTGTGAGCGAGGATGTTTCATTGAAAGGCCCGTTTCAACATTTCTCTTCTGTTCACTCTACTGTGGTCCAGTGATAGTGCTTGTTATTTATGCAGTGGAGTAACTGTGTCTTCCCCTGAACAGTTTTTTTGAAGAGTGCTGGTATGTGTTGAGTTTTAACATATGCAGATGGATGAGAAACTAAAAGAAAAACCAACACAGTATGTTAGAGCTGCAGCAGCAAATTAGATCATACATGATGCAAAACCCTCCACCTCTCCCTCTCTGCTGCCTTGTATCACCCCGCTGAGGCCATCCCACCAAATGATGCCCCAAATAGCCACACTTAGCTGACTTGGTTAGATGTCAACATTGCAGTGAAAGCTTGTTGTAGTGCTGCTGTTCGCACTTAGAAGGTCAAGCATCTGCATCGCTCTTCAGCCCCTTACACTCCCACAGCTCTCGCCATCTTGAAAACACCTCTCCACTGTTGACCCTCATTTGATCCTCTTCTGTTTTTACTGCTTTCTTCTTCTCTCTCTTCTCCTCCAGGGTCTTCCTTCCTTTGGCCTGTATTGTACTTTATACATTGTTGTAGGCAAAGGGTGTAGGCATAGCGCTTGACACAACTTCTGCGTGCTCACTGCCAAACCTCGCAGAGAGGTGGTACAACCTGGTAGACACTTGTTTGTACAGAGTCACTATGATGATATGAACCCTGATTGGCTGTCTGATTCAGACTGGGTTCAGTTTAAAAAAAAAAAAAAAAAAAAAAAAAAAACTAAATACAGGGCCTGCCTATAACAGATGCACATTTTTTTAAAGGAACCCTTCAATTAAATATTGTTAGTGGCATGCAGTGCTCAAAATTATTATTTTTTTATTAAAACAAAAATTATAATGAAAGAATATTGTCCACTTAAGTTTCAATGAGGTATTGGTTCGGCCACCATGAGCAGACAAAAGAGCTTTGATGCATATTAGAATAATCTCCACAAGCTAGAGTAGGTCATGTATTTTAGAAGCATTTTCTTTTATATTTATATTTGAAATTCTATTTACGTCCTGACAGCAATCAAAAATTAAATGCTCTGACAAAAAAAGGTATCTGAGGCTGTCGCAGGCCTCAAATAAGCCCATCCAATCATTGCTTCCCATTTTCCCACCGAAAGTCAACCCTGGTTTCTTTTAAGCATGGTTACAAACGTCCCCCAAAAACCAAAGATCTCATAGCCTTTACAGAATAATACGAAATCATGATCTTTCCTTGAGCCTACCAAATCGTTTTTGTGCCGAACCCTGATGAAAATGTAGCCGTAGTGGAGTCAAATGAGAGAATGGCGTCATCTGTGACACTTTTGGCAGGCACAGACGGAGCTTCAGATTTAAAAAACATCGTATGTGTCATTCTGGAGGCGAGTTACAAACAATGAATCATCAGTTAAGATGGAAGACCTGTTGGGTAACTATGACGCATAGTGGACCATTCACTGACCCCATGTGTGCAGGGACCTTTAATTCTTCACCTGTTGGTACAGTGTATTAAAGTTAATGGACTGCCTGTGAGTTGACATTTTATCAGATTCTCAAGATGTGTTTGATGTGCCTCTTTATTGACGATAGTGAGACATGACCAGGCTGTGCTTGCTGGTAGAAATAGAGCCAGTAAGGGCAAAATCCATCTCCTCCATATCCAGACCTTGATATGTGTTTCAAGACCTGCTTTTATGAAGTAACTCAACCATGACTTTATCTTTCTGTGGGTATTTTGGTGGCCATGATGGCAGAATACACTGTCTCTGGCAGCACCCCAGAATCTGGCAGTGGGTCAGGACTGGTAATGACTGAGACAGCCACGCCATCTGGTCAGAGCTGATTTCATACTCATCTAATCATTCATGACCTTTATTGGCCTTTGGTTGGAGAAATTGTCATTCTGGACACAACCAGCGCAGCCGAGAGTGAAATCTTAATTTGATCGTCGGTATGTCTTTCTGGTTTTGTTGCTTCGTCCTGTAAGGGCTTGCACTGAATTCAGCCAGAGAGCGCCTCCTCACCTGCGCAGGTATTTTCTTGTTCTTAGCAGCATGTAGTTACATGTACTGCCAGTTGTGCTTAAAACAGGTTTTTCTCTGCTTTGAATGCCTCTCGCTCTCATATTTTTTGTATTAGTCAAGTTAATTTACCCAGAGCTCCATATGTATGTTTTACTGATGATCTGCCTTGAGCATGTTGGTGGTTCTTTTTCTTTTCTTCTTGTTTTTGGGAAATCGTACTTGTTTTCAAGTGCACTTTCAAAGCCCACAGAGGATTCTTTAAAGCTTGTGAAAAGAATTAAGAACTCCTGGCGGTTTCTATTATTTTATACTGTGTTTAAACGTGCCAGGTACTTTTGTATGTGACCTTGCTGTTTCTGTGTTTTTGTACGAGAGATACAGAAAGAGTCTGAGAGACAGACATGAATCCACCTTGTAGCCACAGACAGCCACTGTGGACGGTGGGTCTGTACAACCATCATGCACAGCTTCCAGATATTTCTTTCACTCAATCAGCTGTCCTCTCTCTTATTGGAGCTTTTCTGGATCATATCACCCCTTAAACAGGATCATGTGATCATACCTCTGCAGGTGGGAGGGGCAACCTCAGGAAGTGGCCTCAGATAGCAGCGACAAATTAGCCTCAGTAACATAGGTTATCATCACTGTTATCACTCTGTAAATGCCGATTTTATTTAGTACTGCTGAATAAAATTTGTCAAAGAACTGTATTACCCATGAAATATTTACTGCATTAACAAAATAGTTCAAGAATTAATTTGAAACGTTGCAAAATAACATCCAAACAGCAACACACCCATTTAAACCAGAGAGGTCACAAAATTAAAAATGAGGTAATGGAACTGAAAAGAGGGGGGAGACAGAGGAGTGTGTGTGTTTGTGTGTGTGTGTGTGTGTGTGTGTGTGTGGCCATGTATCACTCATGTTGTGCTGACATAAAACTGTTTACACACTCACATTGTGGGGACTCGCCTTCCTTACTGGAACAAAACACAAGTCCCCATAATATAAATCATTGAATTTTAGGGTGAAGGATCTGGGTTAGGGGTTAGGGTGTTTTCCACACAACCCCCAAAAAGTTGACTTCCAATCCCATTCACATCTACAGAGACGGCTCAAAAATCCCCACAAAGTTCCGCCAAGACCTGAAACTCCTGGAGAAACTCTGACTGTGAAATGCAACACATCCACCAGATTATTCCTCCTCCTGATTTAAGATCCACAGACAAGGTTTACGTTTTACCACCAGTTGCATATTATAATAATGTTTGGCTGACACAGTCCCACGGCACACCTGGACTTGCCTCACAGCACCCCTTTAAAGTAGCTAAACATGCAGAACAGTGTGATCATCGCTCAACTTACTAACATTTCAGCTCACATCCATCCCATGCTAGTCGAAGACAGAGGCACTGTATGACCACATTACCTGTCTGAGACCTAACAGGTTGAGTTCCCACATCATTTATTTCCCAAAAGCTCTTCTCCTCTAGCATACTGCTAACTTTCACTGAATAGCTCTCTACTCTAATTTCTCAAGCCATCTGCTTATTTCCAAAGCATCAGTGCCTCTTCTTCTGTACTCAGTATAACATGAATGTACTGTATGTACAGACGGGTCCCTTGGTTTATACCTATAATACCTGTCCTGATAGGCTGTCTTTATAAGGCGAAATTTAGAACACAAAAATATAATATATTTCTGAAAATACTCACTTTGACTTCGCATCACTATGAGGAATTGGCTGCTGTGAGTGCGCAATGAAAACGAATAATAGGGTGTGAGAGTGTGTGTGTGTGTGTGTGAGAATGTATGTGTGCATGTTATGATGGTGTTTTTGTGAGTGCGAGTTAATGTGCTAGTGTATGAAACGACTCCTGTGGGGCAGACTGGTTTCTGTTCACAAACTGCATCCTGTCACAATCCAATTACATTTCCATTTCCTGCGTGCCCTGTGGTCCTGTTGCTGTGCGTACCGTTCAAATACTGCAGGATAACTCAGAATGCACGCATGCATGCATTGACACACACAAACACACACACAGACGAATTCAGTCTGTAGCCACACTACCTCCGTCCATGAAAAATTTATTCAGACAGGGTATTTACACCAGTTAAGTGTCTTTCTCGAGGGTAGCAGACAGCTCAGCGCTATGAAAATTGGATAAGAGTGGGAAAAAAGGTAGAAAGAGGGAAAACGAGGAAAGGAAAGGAAAGGAAAGGAAAGGAAAGGAAAGGAAAGGAAAGGAAAGGAAAGGAAGGGGCTTTACAGATAAAATTGCCATGACTCTACTTAGAATAAAATAGGCAAATCAATAACCGTGGAAAGGGATTGAGGGTGCATTTGGAAATGCTGCAGTATTTCACATTCAAAGTTCTTTTGCCGCCATCTCTCCTTCTTGCTATGTGTTTACAACAGAAGAAGACGGTGTGACGACAGCGGAGAGAATCAGAAAGGGATGACAGAAGAAAGAAACACACACCTCAAACAGCCTTTAAATGTTATCTCGCTGCCAGCAACACGTAGCACAGTCCATCAACGCACACCTCTCTTCCGCTGACTTCCCAGCTCTAAGTGCCTCCCCAGCTCCCTGCACAACCTATCAGAACAAATAGTGATGACAGACAGGGTTGTTATTATGTATTACCTGCCATCCTGCGTTGTCTTCCTCTTTGTATATTCTGAAAGTGAACGTTTGTGTGAATGACTGACTGAATGAATGATTGGACAGTGGTTCTCTAAAGATTTATTCCAAATCTTCTTATTTTCTGCCTGTCTTTCTCCTTCATGTCAGTCAGAGTAACAAGCTTCCATCGCTGCAGGGAATATTAATTAATTTGCCGGTGTGTTTTGGTCATGCTCTGTCTTTTTTTTTTTTTTTTTTTTTTTCCACACATGTAGGCAGATTCTTTTGAGCGATCAGACCAATCTGCTGCACAGGGAGCAGTCCATCGTCAGAGAGGAGGGGTGAGGGTTTGGCGGCAACGCACTCCCTCCCTCCCCTCCATCCTCCCCTTCAGGGACCAACATATGTGCAGGCAGGGGGGAGGTGAATGCAGAGGCTGAGCGTGTGTGTGTGTGTGTCTGAGTGTGTGAACGCGTGAAGAGGCCAGAGCCAATCAGAGCAGCACCAGGTACCTCTCCCCCCATCCTGTCTTTGTTTGGTCTGCTCCATCTCCCCCCCCCCTCAGTGGTTTCTGCTGCAGTATAAGTCACAGCCTGCGCTGTTCTCTCTGACACACACACACACACGCGCGCACACGCACACACTGAGGGAGACAGACATGCACACGCACGCATACGAGCGCAAATCCTCTTACAACTCGCCAGTGCCCAGAGCAGATTAAGGGGCTGCACATCTCAAATTGTATTCCAAATGTGCCACCTTTGCATGGGTCTCCTTCCGCTTCTTCTTGCACTTTCTCCTCTTCCTCCTGTGCCTCAACGGGACTTCTCCTCTGCACCTGCTTCTGCCACCGCTTCTTCCTCCTCCTCCGCTCCGTCTTCAACCTCTGGCAACCGGCCCGTTTGCCTCTGCAGCTGAGATGACCGGGCAGCCAGCCTGAGGCAGAGGAGGAAACTGCCGAGCTCACACAGGCACAGAGGCAGGGAGAGGGGGAAGAAGCAGAGGGGCAAAGATAGAGGCTGAAAAGGTGGGAAGTGGAGGATTCATTCTGATCTGAGAGTGCCTCTGGAGAAGGAAGGTAGGCGAGGAGGGGGTGGGTGGGGGTGGGGGGTCAGCACGGCCAGGTCCGGAGAATTGGAGGTGGAGGAGGAGGAGGGGGAGGAGGGGGGAACAGAAGAGGAGAGCGCTTCAGTGCAGAGAGGAACAAAAGAGGGGGAAAAGAGAGGAAAAAGAGCCGAGCGTTGAGCATGAAGGCTCTGCTGCTGCTGGTCCTGCCCTGGCTCAGCCCGGCCAACTACACAGACAATTTGGGCAACCTGCACATCCTCTATTCTGAGCTGTGAGTACGACACTCAGCCTCCCCCCTGCATCCAACATCACTCCATCTCTCCCCTCCATCAACAGCCCCTGCAGCCGCTCATGTGTTATTGTGCATGTCTGTCACTTGGTCTGTGTGTTTGTTCGGTACCGTCCTGCTTGTTTGTGTGGAACTTCCGATGTTTACGTCACTTTACAAGCTCAGGTGTGCCTCTTTGGTGTGAAGACGATCATAGAAATGCTTTCTAATAGTCTGGTCACTGGTTGCTGTGGCACCGGGATGCTTTGTGCTGTCCAGGACAGTTTGGATGCTCCAGCACTGCAGCATGGTCTCACTCTCTCTCTCTCTTCAGTGGCATGTGTGAGTGTGTCTGTGACTATTGATCTGAGCAAAATGTCAGCATGCGTTTGCTGACAGTTGTAGGCTTTATACGCCGTGTGCGCACGCGAGTCCCGCTAAGCATGTGGACGGTGGCAACTACGGTGTGTTTGTTTGTGGAACAGACTTTCACCTCAGCATTAAAAATTCATAGCTGCCTACTCTCGCTACTCTCACATCTGTTCAATGTACAGTATCGTCTTGCATTCAACAAAAACAAAATCACCATCAGTGCATAAAATAACACATAATGTAAGGAACACACCTGTTGGTGCATAACCTTTCCTTTAAATTAAGATTTTATCAATAGTTATATCACCATAAAAACACAGATGGGCAGCGAGATGTTGTTGAATTTTGACACCGTGGAAATGAACCTCTTATCAAGTGTGTCAATATTAGGGCTGCAGCTAAAGATTGCTTCTATTATGGACTGATCTTTTGACTATTTCAGCAATTAATATTAATCATTTAGTTAAAAAGATATTGAAAATAGTGAGAAATGCCAATAACAATTTCACAGAGCTCAAGGCAACATCTTTATATGGCTCGACTAACAGTCCAAAACCCAAACACATTCAGTTTACAGCGATGTGAAACAGAGAAATAGAGACATTTTAGAAGCTTGAACCAGCGAATGTTTGGCATTTTTGCAAAAAGAAAAGAACGAACAATTACATCTCAAAATTGTTGCCAACTTCTTGAATAATTGACTGATCATTTTAGCAGAATTCAGCGACACAGCGAGGAATTTTTATCCGAACAGGATAGACCTCAATGAAATGTGCTCTCTGCTCTGCATCAGCCCTCAGACTCTCTTTGTGTGGGAGTCAATGTTGGCTATATTGAGCAGCTCCGTGTGAAGCCAGGGCTCTCTGATCCCCAAGCTGGGCTACCGCTCCTCTCTCCAGCCTGACGGAAATGTCCCATTATACTGCATGAATACATGGAACAATGGAGCGCCTCGCAAATCCCCTCATTTCATTGTATGCTCTCTCCACTGAGTGGGGCTTTAGCTCCTGCAGACACCACGAGCCCATATTGGACGGCGGCGGATGCCAGAGAGGAGAGAGGAGAGAGAGGGAAGGACAATGTGGGCAGATGGGTTGGAGAGGTAGCAGAGATGAAATCCTTACGTTTGATTACATACAGCAAAGAACGGGAGGAGGAGAAGGATGCAATAAGAATGCAAATGAAGTGGATGATTGGTTCAGGGAAGTACAGCAGAAAGGAGAGGAGAGATGAAGGAGGCAGGAGGGTGTAAGGTCAGTTCCAGTGCCTGCCTCCCATCTGGCCATACATTCAGCTGCCATGGTGACGGTATGTGGGTCATTTCAATGAGGGGTTGTTTGTAAATACAATAATCAGATTTCCCTCTGACTCTCTTTGTCCAACAAATGAGACGTATTGACAGTCAGACAGTGTGTGTGTGTGTGTGTGAGGTTGTGACAGTGAGGTTTTCGCTGATTATGATATGACGGAGAGAGAAAGCAGCAGCAGACAAACGCGGACGTGGTGTTTTTCTGCCTGGCTAGAGAGCACTGGCACACCATTTGTCTTTATCCACACTGTTGTCAGGAGCAGCCTCCTCCAGCTCCCCCCTGTGTGACCACCGTCTCCGCCTGCTCCCTTCCTCCACCCTTCTTCCTTTCCTCGTTTTTTCAATTTTCATGATCACCGCAGTCAGTTTATTCCGCGTGGGGAAAATCTGAGCGGCTGCTGTCAGTCTAACTCACACCTAAACGTGCGTGCACAGGCTTGTATGCAGACTGTGCAGTGGCTCCACGCAGGGTGGAGATGGAGCTAACTAGATGGAGCTAACAATGCAGGAATGTTTCTCTGTGACGAATGCTTAATGTGGCCACAGCCATTTGTCAGCACCAGCCAATAAAAAGGCAGCAGTGGAGCACCTAGATTGCGATTTTTTACTTCCTAACACACACATACACCGTTAGACCTTGCACGTTCCCTCCCCCAGCCCACATGGCCTCTCCTGATAATCACAGCACAGCGCTGTAGAGCATTAATGATTAATCTATGTTCATTTCAGGGCCTGCGCTGAGATGTCTTAAACACTATGATTAGCTTAGCTTCCTTCCTTTCACCCCTGATCTAGGAGGTGTTTGATCAGCGAGAGCTGCGCGCACTCCCAGTGTTCCCGACATCTTCAGCATGGACGCATTCTAACAGGATTAGCCACCCGGCCGCCCCGCACTCGCCAGATCCGAACAACACGAGTCATTTGTTTATGCCGGGTCCATCCGGAGTCAAAGGCAGCGCATGCCATGCCCTCTTTGGCTTCGTGGCCGCTTCGAGTGTGGGGCAGGCTTCACTAATTAGACTTTTGTTTGGATTAAATATTAATCCCTGATCTGTAGTGAGGCCGCTCTCCCTGTCTCATTGTATCTGGCAGGCCAGAAATACAGGGAAGGCCAGGGGAAGAGTGTCTGAGAGATAAAAATCATACTAACAGCCTCCTGCCCTCCTGAGCAACTTGCACGGCTCTCTAAAAAGAGATAACACTAAATCAGCTTAATTATTTCTTTGCATGAGTTTTACAATATGAAGCATATTCGGTGAATGTGTCATGGGAGTGTTTATGTGCATGGGTAGACAAAGTCTACAAGCTGCAACAGTGTTAAGCAGTTTGCACACAATCGGACGTGAAAGGAAACACAGGGCAAGGACACATGTAGAGGACACGGGGAAATTTGTTCACAAACAAACAGACAAATGCATAAATCTCATATTACATAAAACAAACACGCATGAAAATACACACGTTTGACCATGTATAATTGAAGTGCGCACAACGCATGTGTACATACACAGTCACAGAAGAACAACATGAATTATGCATGTATTCATTTATTCATGAACAGAAATGAGTAGCAGGTCAACTTGTTTACTTTAGCAGAGCCTTCCTGTCAGATGTGTCTCTGCTCAAGCAGAAATGCAGCACACCAGCAAGGTGAACAGGTATTAGTGTCAGCAGGCGGAGAGGGTTTAAAGATGAGATTGAGTTTGGTGTTTTGGGGAGAGAAGCGTTTCGCTAAACCTAAATGCACGCTATTTGTTCCCGCACTGCAGTGCACTTTCAAATCTGTGCTGAATCATTTACATCAAGCGCCCCACTTTCTTTGTAACTGAAGTTGTGAAAATAGGTGTCTGTTAACCTCTGCCTCTGGCTGGCTCACAGTCTGGCTGCTGTTTAGGGTCTTTGAGGCTTGACGTGTTTAACATGGAGTATTTTCTAGTCTCCTGTCTGCAGCGGGCTAATCTGTAGGAAGGGTTCCGTGTGAGCGGCCTGCAGAGCAGAGAGGCAGCCGAGTGTAACTGACAGCGGAGAGGAGAGCGGCGTAGAGTTAATCTCTCACGTGAACGGTGCCCCACTGAGTGCCAGGGCTTTGGGTTGGGCCGATCAGCGCTGGCCGTGTTTCAGGCAGTTGTACCGTGGCACGTGGAGGTAGAGAAAACGGGACACTGCCAAGGGCTAGTGTGGCGTGAAGTGAGAAATATAGGCTAAAAAGGTGCCAAGAGCAATGTGGGACAGCAGCCTAGTGGGGATCCTCTGTGATCACGTCCTGTAGCGTGGAGGGATTTACAGTTACGCTTCAGAAGAGAGAAATGTGTACACAGTATTTCAGCCACTGTTGAGGTGCACATATGTGAAGTGTATTAGCAAGCTGGGATCCAACTCAGAAAGAGAGCAGAGAGTAAATCAGTTCTACCACTTCCTGCACCCTTCTTCTTCTCTGCCGACAAAACGAGTCAGATTGACCTCTCGGTTGAAACCGGATACTGACGCAGTAAATGCTGCATAAATGTCCTTCCAGCCCGATCATGAGGTCAGGGCTCAGCCGATGATACATATTGATTGGCTGAAAAAGCATGACTGAGGAGTTTGGGCCGTTGCTAACAGGCTGACACGGCGCTGGCTGGGGAGGCCCCTGCAAACACTCGGATGAATCAAGCACGCCAAACCTGCCGAGCCGCCGCTCGCTGCACTGGAGCGCAACGGAAAAGTTCAGATACAAAGACGGGATTTATGAGCTGCGTGGGCCGCTGCATTCATTTTCGCTTTTTTTTTTGTGCATCATCCTCAAAGGCTGTAAGAAGTCACACCCGACTCAAACCTCACCTCCTACTCCGACTTAGCAGATCTGTCTTTGGAAACAAGCTTAGCCAAAATTTCCTCCCACCGCAGCGACTGTCCCCTCTAGCTGCGGTCTCACCCCCTCCTCACGCAGCAGATGGGATTACCCCTCACAGCAGGCGGATCCAATCAACACACCAGCGCACCCTCTGATTAACACTCCTCTAGTTCATCATTAACTGGATTACTCTGTCTGTCTTTGTCTCTCTCTCTCTGATCTCGCTCCCCCTCTATGTCTCGATCTATCATTCTGTCTATCCCCTCCAATCAAACTTTACTTTACGCATCCAGCAAGTGACCCGTGTTTGCGATAAAGGAGTAATTGATACACTAATCTAATCAAGGAAGAATGATAACTAAGCATTTATCGGCATAAATTCAATGAATGACCACCACCCCTCTCAATAATGCACCAGGATTCTTGTACAGCTGTGTGTGTGTGTGTGTGTTTGTGTGTGTGTGTGTTTTACAGCCACAGGTGTTTCGCCAGAGTGCTGTATTTTTTCGCCGCTCAGTCTGGTCTCCAGCGAGATACTCCTTGATGAGTCTCAGCCAACAGCTGTTATGGACAGACAGTTTTCTCTCAGGAGCCCCGTCGCTGCATCAGCTGGAGTAGATGTCGAGCAACGCATAAATCCTTAATAACATAAAATCCATAAAACATTTCTGGAATTTAAAGATTGCTTTCTTAGCATCGTTTGCCTTCATTAGGAGAGCGATGGTAACATTGGTAATGAAGGGATAGCACGCCTCCCTGGCTTCTGAATATTTTGGTGCATTTTGTTTGCTCTGTGCCTGCAGGCGGTTGGTTAAAGAAAATTAAAATGGGCTTTTTTAGCCCGATGATGTTCCGGAGCTCTAAACCGATCAGATCAGCAGAACTAAGAAGAGGATGAATATTGCATCAGCAGCACCTGTGCATTCCCATATTCATTAGTGCTCCAAGAATAAACTCAGCACACGCATGCTATCACTTTTAAGATTCTCTCACATTCTCTGCTACACGAGGAAACCTTGCATATCTCACACACACACACACACACACACACACACACACACACTTGTCGTATTCCATGTATTCTTCAGCGAGAAAAACCTGCAGGCTACCTCCAGGCTCACGGCGCAACCAGAGACTCTTTCCTTTCTCTCGGGTTCTTACATGTCAGGTGTCGCTGGTGTGTTTTCAAGAGCATCACAGAGTCGGCTGCTGGAGTCACAGCTCATCAGGAGCAACTGCCTGCTGCTGCTTTCAGATTAATAAGGAAGACGAGAATGAGCTCAGCTGAGCAAAGTCAGTCAAACTCGTGTGTCATACGCAGGTCAGCCCCCACATGAGTTTCTGAATAAACAATGCTTTAGAGCCCGAACCATTTGCATGATTACACATTACAGCATTTGGAAATATGCACTGAGACACATCCCAGTTTCTGTATCTGACTGCCCGACCTGGAATCGTCACCTCAGCGGAGGTAATTTGCCTCGTGCGCAAAATGTGGCCCAACACGATTGTCCGTGGCAGTCAGGGAGCGGAGAGAGTATTTGGGTTAGGAAGGATAATCCACTCACCCCTAAAGAGGATTGGAGAATCTCACAGGCTTTGATGAGTTGTGAGCTGGTGTTTATTTCACATCACAAGAACGGGGATGTTTGTGTCACAGCCAGGGCGCTTCGGCACGACCACGGTAAGCATCATGGCTAATTGTCACCGCGCTGGAGAGGTGAAAAGGGAGTGGGAGGTCGAGGGGGATAAGGGAGGAGGTATGGATGAGTGCTGATGATGTTCTGGTGTCTTGGCTCCTTATCTCGCCACAGATCCCGGGGTTTAGAGAGATGTTGTGATAAGTGAGGCTGTGCCGACCGAGATATGGATACTGCAGCGCTAATGAGCATCCTCAAAGCTCACTCATCACCCCCCTGAAAAATGACGCTTTATGAGAAAAGGGCTTTGCATGAGCACAGAAAAGCTCCACTAATATACACATAACGGATGGTTGTTTACAAGAGAAAGAAAAGAAGAAAGGAAAGAAGGGCAAGAGTTTGCAAGCGTACCTCCCGCGATGCACCGCACCCCTCCAGCATGCAGGCTTAATTGGCTCGCTTACCTTGGCTCTGAAACTCCAGGACCACCCTGATGAGAGATACAAGGGGTTTCTGTCGTGCGTCCCTGCCTTTAACCTCACAGACCATGTCCTCAACATTCAAACTCTAAGCAGCTGAGATGTGGCTACGCTTTTAAGGGAACTCTCGTGCCCTGGAGGAAGGAAATTTTAATTAGCAGGAGACAAGGCCTTTAATAAACCGGGGGCACTCGAAACAATGGCCGTGTGCTGCTCTCTCAGAGACTCTGTGACAATTCTGTATATAATAATAATACAATATTTTTTATTTATCTTTGCTTTTTATCCTGTGTCCGAGCTCTAAAATCACAGCCTATGTTCAAGACATTAACCCCTTAAGAGCTTCCTCGCACAAATTTTGTGGGTTGTGTGCATTCATTACGCCTTGGACAGACATTTTGCTAAGATCTGGGTGGTCTGTAAGACTTATGTAACTGTATTCATCTGTATTTGCCCATTTCCAGTGACTGACTGTGGTTTTCCATTTTCCGCTACCCATGCTGAAACAGGGAAATGTTGTCTAAAGCTCTTCAGGTGTGTGTGTGTGTGTGTGTGTGTGTGTGTGTGTGTGGAAATAAAAAGAAAGCATCTACAGTCAGCGCTGCTGCAGGAGGCTTTGGTAGGGTGTGATGCTGCCTTCAAATGGAAGTTGTGAGCTTGAGGTTAAGATGTGGGAACTCGTGTACACAATATGCTTGGCATTCAAGTGAGACCACCGCTGCTCGGCAACAGCGTCCAGAAGCCACCGAGGCTAACGAGCTAGCAAGCTAGTGAGCATGTAACGTAATCAGACATATTAGAAAAATTACAAAAAAAAAAACCTCAATATGACTATCGCAATATAGTATTAGTTTACCATCTACTGAAAAATGAACTTCCATGGCCTCCACCATTCTGAGAACATCAGCAGATGCATCACAACCCCAAAACAAACCGGCTATATAGATGAAGATTTTAACACCAGCTGGGAGAGATTAAAGTTAATGAGGACATCCTTACACAGGAATGGCCACAGCAGCTGTAGGTTGTGTAACAGAAATGAACCTATAATAACCTTTTTTTTTTTTAGTTATTTTTTCTATCTGTAGGTTGGTGTGTGTTATAACAGCAGCTTCAGCACAGTGGTGGTTCAAGCTAATGGCTAACGTCAGTCATGATTATAATGCTAACGTAGTGATGCTCAGGATGTGTGTTTACCATGCTCTCTATCTTAGTTTAGCACGTTAGTATGCTAATGTTGCTAAATTAGCCCTAAACACACAACACCCACACATTTTGGGACGAGATGAAACATCAGAAGATGACCAAAGTTCAAACTCGTCGTCTTTACTCAAAGATCTCAAACATGAGCAGAGTTGCACATACACCAAAGTGTATATGAGCCATGTGTGCACACATTTGTCCGCTGATGCTTGGGCACACAGGTATTTTTTTACAGTTCCTTCCCTGTAGACAGTGAGGACCGGCAGTGTTTTCGGGCTGCACACGGCTTTAATTCTTCTAATTGATAGTGAGTGACACGAGGAGAGCTTCTGCCCCCTCAAGACTGCAGCGCTGCCCTCTCCTCTGCTGTTGATTGAAATATTGCTCTATTCAACCACTTCACTCAGTTAAGTGGTATGCTGCTGCAGAGACATGCTTGATAGCGTTCAATTTACTACTGTAACTGAATGAACAAGAGTAACTCACATGGCGCTGTCCACACGCAGGTATGCCGAGGCACACATGCGGGGACACATGCGGTGTTATGTCACAGAGCTCAGAGCAGGATCAATAGGTGCTTCAGCTCTGTTCAACGCTGTGCCTAACTGTGAGATATAGAACCCACTTCGGGATTAAATGATTTTCCAAGTGAAATATGGACAGAGTGCTTGACCCACTCTGACAGCTCTGTTATTGAGACAAAATGCTGCTTCTAGTGATGTGGTGCCCCAAGGGGGGCAACGGCCTCCCTGGGCTCGAATGGCTTCCCACCATGTAATCTTGTGTCTTTTGCGCCTCTGTGATGATGGCCACCATTTTACCTTGCTTCTCCTTAACCGCTCCTTTTTGGTTTGGTATCCTGCACGTAAGATCCAGTGGTACAGCGCAGGCGAATGGATGCCACTCCTCTTGTTTTTCCGAGCTACTGTTGAAGTGGAGCCTGGGTCTGATCCAGCTCATTAAAACCCGGTTAATGTTTGTGCTGATGGCTCCGCAGAGACAGCCGGAGAGACAAGCCAGTGTTATTCCTGCCTCTGATGAAGCGTCAGCTCAAAGCCTTTATGGCTTACAGATGGAGGGAAATTCTCCAACAATACACCACCCTTCTCTGTAGGGATATCTTTAATTCACACACAAACATTCTCAATTTAATAATGTCAGTGTGAAAATCCTTTTATGGCGTGCAGCGTAATATGTGCATGAGTGTGTGCATGGGTGTGTATCTGTGTATGTGTGTGTGAGAGAGTCTGGAAATACGTTGTGGCTGTGGTGTTGTTGACAGGGAGGAGACATCTGGAACTTGGGAATTAGATTTGTTTTTGAGAAAAACAACATTGAAATGATCTCTGTTTTATATTCAAACGTGTCAGATATCCACCCTCTCTCCCCTCTAACGGCTGTTTTCTTGCATTTGTATTCAATCATCTGTCGGATGCTCACACTCACAGCCACACAGAAAACCCATCCTACATGTGATTACAGATACTGTCATAAAGACAGTGTGCAGTCAACAGAAATTGTTTTTTTTCTCTCTCTCTTTTAGAGCAAATATGACATTTGTGGTACATTCCCAGAGAGGTGCTGCATAAATTCTAAGTGAGAGCACCAGGAAATATATCCTGCCACAACATCTGTTGTTGTGGCTTAGTGTACAGACTGTGTGGCGTATCGGAGAGGTGCCGTTTGAGTGTTGAGGTCAGATAAGCCGTCTTTGTGTGAGGCAGTCCCAAAGCAGAAGATAGAGGTCAGCATGCAGAGAGCCTCAAGCTGGGGGAGATGCTGAAATCTGCTCACACTAGTCTTGAGAATGTGACCTTTTTGTTAGATGTTAACATGGATTTGTTGACTGAGTTACAGAATTTGAGCATTAATGTCATCATTTCATCAACATGTGCAGTACTAATTGCACCAATGCCGACTGCGCAATCTGTGTTTGAGCCTGACATTTTCGCCCTGTGTGCAGGTGTAAAGGGGCCTCTCACTATGGGCTCTCAGCAGACAGGAAGCGACGCTCGCAGGAGGGAGAATGCACCGACAGCACGTCGGAACTCACCATCGCCACGCTGCCCAACGACGGCCCCACCTCCGCCGCTGTGGCCCTCCTGTCGGACGAGCCCGGCCTGGTCAACCCCGCCTTCGACCCCAGCATGGAGGACAACAGCCAGTCAGGCAGCACGACCAGCCTGGCCGCCCGCAGCAGCACCAAGAAGAGTGAGTGTGAGTGGGCGAACGGATGTTTGTGTTTGTACGTGGCCATGTTCAGTCCTGCATCACGTCGCCCTGAAGTTTCGTGATGAGAGAGACGGAGCTGGAGGGAGTGTTTTCCAGAATGACAGATTGAAAATCAATAGAGAGTCGAGAGCTTTCTGGTCACAGCCACATAGGCTCCCAGTCAAAACCAGATGCCCGTGATCTATGTTCAAACGCTGTATACACTTACACCTGCAGATTTACATTGTATAACCGAGGCGCTCGTTCAACCTCGAATACAGTCTTTGTTCTCCCTAATGGTTTCTGATAGAAATCCTATTAGCCAATTAGCTCCACCGCCTTGTTTTTTTCCCCACAAATCCATAAAATCTCGCTTTGTGGAAAACAGTCGAAAAACAGGGAGAGAAAGTCACTGAGAGGGCAGGTACATTATGCAGTCAAGGAGAAATGGAAGGAGAGATGGGTTAAATATAGCTGATGCAAGTGTGTGTGTTAATGCCCAATGACGAATGAAACACCCCTCTCACTCCATTTCTCCCACCTGTGAAACCAGGAAGCAGTCACGAGTGCTCCTCTCTGCCCCTCCACCCCTCTCCTCCCACCCCCTAACGTGAGTACACCCAGGCAGTGGGGACACCAAATGACGCTGCACCAGCACTTTAGGCCCGGCCAGCTGAGTGCCCACCACCACCACAAGCGCCACTACTGCTGAACAAGCTGTCAGCTCCAGAAGCGGCTGGCGCTTTTAAAGAATAATGTGGCTGTCAGGAGTCCTCGCATCTCCCCGAGCCCGCAGAGGGAGGGAGGGAGGGGCGCTGCAGAGGCTTGCTGCCCCGTGCTCGGTGCAGCCAGGCTGGGACTGCTGCCTCTCCACTGCAGCCTCCTGCAACCTGTCTGTCTTCTTCTATGAAAAGCAAAGTAACAGACAACGGTCTCTCTGGGAGGGTCTCTTTTGGATGTGGTCACTAGAGTCCACCGTGTGTTACATCACTGCTGTAGTTACGCAACCATGTAACTATACACAGCACGGATTGGGTTTATTAATTAAACAGCCACTGGTTGAAAGCAGCTCCTCTGTCCACAAAAAGGACACAAAGTCTGAGCTTGTTGAAAGTGGCTCAACAAATAAACCTCAGAAGAAAAGGATGGACTGGAGGCAAAAACACAGTCTCTTAAGCCTCTTCAGTGAGACCACTGCAGTGATACAGAGGGTAAAGGTTGCCTGGCCCAGCTTCTGCCTTAAAGGTAGACTGTATTTTTAGAAACATTTTAAATCCTGCATTGTTTACATTTGTGTTTACAAGGGATCCAATACACTGGACTGGCATCTGCGCAGATTCTGATCTTATGAAGCAGATCAGGTCTCGGCCGTGACCTGACTGATCCACATAAAATGCTTTCTTTGTCAGTGTTATTATGAAATTCAGTATTTCCACTATCAGTTACAGTTAAATTAACTAAGTCAGGGCAAGTCGCTGACCTTACGTAAAACAATTCCAATGAACTCCACACAGTGTTATCTGCAGACAAAAATCAGGACTGTATCGGGAATAGCATGAATCTGGCAGGAATGTGAAACCTGTTGCATCCAAACATAAGGACCCAGTTATTAAAACATTCCTCTGTGCCTCTGTCCTCTACTAGAGATCAAGAACTCTAACGGACACTGAAGGAGGAAATGATTGCTGAAACTTACCACACTTATTTCATAGTATTGGAAAGCAGTGTGCACTTTAATCGCATCTAGTAAGCTTTAAAAATTATGGTTGTATTTTTAACTAACTGGACTTCCTGGCTCATACAGGTATTTCATCTTCTCACATGCCCACACAGATCTCAAACAGCCACTAAGCCACAAAGAGGCGGTTTATTGGCTGTGAGGAGGCAGATTCAGACATGTCCGGGCATGTCGAGGGTGAGGTAAACTATAAAGTGCCTCTCTTTCTCCCCTCTCCTCTGCAGTCAGAAACTTTGACCGTTCTTCAGTGAGGAGCCGATCCTTCAGGAGGTTGAACCGGGCGTTCAGTGTCCTCCGGAGGACCAAGAGCGGCAACGCGGTGAGCAATGAGACGTCCGAGGAGCGAGACAATGCCAGGAATTCCAGCGTGCCGCAGGAAGGTATGGATCAGGACCTGCGTGCTGTGTCTTGTCTTGTCTTTGTTCCTTTGACGGCCATGTTTTTGCGCTTGTGTTGTGCGTTTTGTGTTTGAGCATTGTATGATGTAACTGCTGCGTCCGCACTTTAGGATTCCCCGAAGAGGGCTCCAGAGAGAGGGCTGCACGTGTGTGTGTGCGTGTTTCCAAATGTGTGTGCGTGTGATGTTCCCTCGGCTGTACGAGGAGGATGACACGGGTGGGAGCCCAGAGTGTCACAGCAGCATATGTTTCTTTAATAATTCAGCTGCAGATTGCATAAGTCCGCTGGTGCATCACTAGAGACGGATCAAGATGGAGAGTGGTAGCCTGAGGCGCTCTGGACATGGCAGGGATAGGGGAGGTCACTGGAGACGAGGCTGCTGACGTCTCCTCCTCTATCTCATACTCCCCTCTCTAGTCTTCTCCATCTCCTCCTCCACCAACCCCTCCTCTCCTTGTCCCTCCAACACAGCCAGGGTCAACAGGTTTGCACCAACTTGATGGAGTAGTCCCCGGGGTGAGCAGCGTTCTCGACATGGCAGATCCACAAGATGCTATGTAGTAAAGAAAACCCGCTCTAGAGATATTTAATGTAATATCCCCAGCCCGACGCTCGTGATGGTTAAGTGGAAGAAATAAAGTCAACCATAAGAGGGCATAATGTTGAAGGGGAACTGCAGCACGAAGGGAAGGGGAAAATGGATGTGTACTTGCGTAAGAACGGATGACGAACGATCAGGGACCAGATTATTCTCTGAGGCCATCACCAAGGAGGCTAAGAGAATAGATTAAATATTCATTGCCTGCTGCTGGAGAGACAAAGATAGACGGAGAGGATGGAAGACTGGAGTGGAGATCCATAGAAAACAAATGGAGGGAAGAGAGGATAGAGAAAAAAACAATGGAGACAAGGAAACAAATAAAGGTATAAGAATGTCTCCGTGGATGGAGGAATCGACGAAAAAAAGAAATGACGGGATGAAGAAAGACAGACCTTGAAAGGGTGTGTGTGATGGATAGAAGGGTTACATAATAGCTGCAGGTCTCTGTGTTAATGTGGTCTCCACCCTGGAAGCAATCTGCTGCGATAACGACAAAATATTGACTCTGGAATGGAGAAAGTGCAGCGTGAGTAGAACGAACGAATGAGGCTATGGAGCTCGAGACACAGAGGGAGAGAGCCCACTGAGGGACAAGGAGAGAGAGACATTTTTCATAACCAAAGAAAAAGAAATACGACGAGGAATACATCTTCTCTGTCATTTATTGGCCAAGGCTGTTGGCCAAAATAGTCACAAAAGATCCCCACCCACCTCCACACGGGCCAGTCCAGGATGTGTCGTAATGCTGTTAAAGTGTAATTCACCACTGGGCATGAGAGGAGGAGAGCATGCACAGCTAAATGAGATACAACTCGCAGACAAGTACACATTTCTCAGCAATGTTAAATGAGGTTTGGGTGCATATAAATCTTCCTAGTTAGCTCTGTAAAATTCTGCATTCATTCTGACGACAGGATCCTGTGTTTGGTTTGGAGTCTCGAGGTGAAAACAAGTGAAAAAAATGTTCTACAAATGCAAAGAGAAATTCCTGAAGTCAAACCTTTTCTGACGCCCATTGTGAAAAGCTTGAACAGATTTACTCCTTTCGAGAAACGCGAAGAAGATACATTCCCTGTTGGATTAACGTTTTCGCTGTGAAAAGGTTGCAATATGTGTGGATTTTTGTGCGTATTAGAACTGTACTTGCATCCCCGCCCGAGTAATAACCTTGTGGAAATCTGAAATAAAGGGTTTTCCCAAGCATACTTGCTACAGATGTATGTGACTAATGATACAAACATTGTGCAGGATGATCAGCCAAGTCAATTTTCCCTCTTGGCTTGTACAAGTTTGTTTTAGTAACCTGAGGGAGTAGAGACAGCTGGTTCCACTGCTGAACCTCTCCACCACGGTCTTCCACTCTTTCTCCCTCGATGCGTCTCTCTCTCTCTCTCTCCCACTTCCTCTCCTGTTTTATTTGGCTGTTTGTCAAATTTGGTTTTTCTTGTCGTTGCGCAGTGAAATTCAGGACTTAACTCAGCCTTTTTCTCCTCCGCTTCTTCTCCCTTAGTGCTGGCTCTTCCTCAGCTGCATCACCTGATCCCCGACGGTGAACTCACCAGTATAAAGATCACGCGGGCGGACCCCTCAGAGCCGCTGGCCATCAGCATCGTCGGCGGCAATGAGACCCCTTTGGTTCGCATCCTCATCCAGGATATCTACAGAGAAGGCGTCATTGCCCGGGATGGACGCTTGCTGCCTGGGGACATGATCCTGAAGGTATCGCATTCAAAACTGGTTTCACAAATCAGTAAGAAGCAATCCCAGGTCCCTTTATTAAACTGCGTCTCTGTTGCCCTGTCAGGTAAATGGCATTGACATCAGCAACGTACCCCACTGCTACGCCGTGGCAACCCTAAAACAGCCCTGCCAACTCCTCCGGCTAACCGTGCTCAGAGAACAGCGCCACCGTTACCGCTCGCATTCACACAGCCACCAGCATGGCCACGGGCACGGCCATGACGTCGCCGGGGGCCATCCGTCTCACGGCCTCCCCCACCATCCCTTGAGGGATGATAGCATCCATGTGGTCCTGAACAAAACCACTCCAGATGAACAGCTGGGCATTAAGCTAGTGAGGCGGTCAGAGGAGCACGGAGTCTACATCTTCCATCTGCTGGAGGGCGGCCTGGCGGCACGCGACGGGCAGTTGTGCGTCGGCGACCGCGTGCTGGCCATCAACGGGCACGATCTACGCTATGGAGCGCCAGAACATGCTGCTCTGCTGATCCAGGTCAGTCAGCAGGTCTTTCTTATAACAGATTGATTTAACTAAGACAGCAGGTCTTTGCATTTTACAGAAAGCTCATAGTTGTGACGGTCAAACGAATCCACATGTTGCTACAGACCATAAGCAACTGTGTTCTGCTCTTACTCCGGGTCCCTGAGGTATTAAAGATAATTGTGGTGATTCAGGCTAATTGTGTTGTGCTGTGCTGTTGTGTCTGCACTCGCTGCAGTTAATGGTATTTAATTGTGGTGATTCCCTGATGGACCGGGCCATGCGGCCGCCTCTGGTTCCTGGTTGATGCCAGTCAATGGTGGTGTGCTTGTGGTTAATCGTGGTTAATTGCAGTGTGTTTGCGGCTGACTGTGCAGGGTCTCTGGGCCCAGAGTTCCTGTCTGAGCAGTCTGACTGGCTCTTCTGGGTCTCTGTGGAGCCAACATGGCCTCTCAGAGCGGGCACTTTCTGTCAGAGATTAAGAACTGGCTGGGAAGAAATTAAATTAGTCCAATTAAGGCAATAATGGGCTGGACTGGCTAATTCAGGAGTCAGCTCTGTGTGACAGAAGACAGGGGAAATCTCAGAGGAATGAGACAGAGTGGGGGGAGAGGGAAGCAGCCAGCCGGTCTGTGTCTATTGGACCATTTGCATGTGAATGTGTGAATCAGTGAAGCAGGACTGGCAGTTCAGTAGTACAACCCCGGTTCCAAAGAAGTTGGGGCGCTGTATAAATCTGTGATAATTTTTGACATAAACTCAACTGTAAACACTACAAAGACAATATATTTCATGTTTACCTCATCGATTTAATTGATTTTTCTATATATAGTATATACTTATTCTGGGAAAGTTGTGGAATGCTCCAAAAACACCTGTTTGGAACATTCCACAGGTACACAGGTTGATTGGTAACAGGTGATAGTATCATGATTGGGTATGAAAGGAGCACTTAGTCGATTGCTTAATAGATTACTAATAGGTGGTAGTGAATTTAAACTATGTCTGACTATGTTTTACCAGCTGATTTCTCCTGAAAGGACTGCAAAAACATACATATTCCACCTTCACCCAATGGAGTGAATGAATTTGCATTTGTGTTGCTCACAGCATCAGAAGACTGATACAACTCTCATATCTATCCACAGAACATAATGCTACAGCCAGTGGCTGGTTAGCTTATCTTAGCATAAAGGCTGGAAACAGTCAGCCTGGCCTTGTATGAAGGCAACAAAATCTTCCCACCAGCACATCTAAAGCTTACTAATCAACGTGTTATATTTTGTTTGTTTAATCTGCACAAAACCGAAAGTGTAAAAACAACATTTAGGAGATCATGAGCCAAATTATTTCTACCAGTAACTTCCTGCAGTCTCCGCTGGTTGCCTGATATCTTGCTTATTGTATTTTTAACACAATTTTTGTCAGGATTAAACAAGCGAGATATAATGTTTTAATTCGCTGGATGTTGGCTGTAGCATTAAATTTAACGGGCAGACATTAGAGTGGTATCAATCCTCTCAGTCTTTCTTTAAGAAAATGTCTACTGCCTTATTTTCATTTGTAACTCGTGTTTAAACTTGTCTCTGAATGTCCTCCAGGCAAGCGAGGAGGGCGTCCACTTCATAGTGTCCCGTCAGATCTGCCTACCTACCCCAGACATCCTCCAAGAAGCTCCGTGGGGAATGGACGGCCCCCCGCCATATTCCCCTGTGGACATAGAACAAACGCTACTGGTGAGCTGCACACACCCACACTCACACACACACACGTGAGACAAGAACATGGACGTACATACATTCAGATGTGTTCTGTTCCTCCCCCTCCCGTGATAAATATTGTCTTTCACATGCAAATGATCCATGAAGGTGTTATAATCCAGTCAAAGTTGAGCATGTCATTTAAGCCTCTCAGAGATCTTTTTCACTGCACAGAAAGCAGCCACTCACCCCTCAGGATTCAGAGATATCTGGCCATGTCTCTTGTTCTAGTAATGACCAATTTGACAGCTCTGCCTTATTTTCTGATTTACAGAGCAATTTTCTTTACGATCACTGTTTCAAGCTCAAATGTATGATTTCAAATTTGGTTTAAAGGCAGCCACTGATCGTTCTGTAGATCACTATCCTTTAAAATGCATTGAACCACATTTCAAACAGCATACATTTTGGCCTAAATATCCTGTAAAAGAATTATTTGCAAACATTTTGGGAACACACATATTTGCTTTTGTAGAGTGCAAACTTCTCATCAAACTCTCAGCAAGAAAATAAATTAGTGTATTTCCCATGTCTGTACACACTCTTTGCTCTTCATGATGTGGTAGTGCACAGTACACAATTTACACAGCCTGCAGTGTAGTGTGGAGGTCAGTGTGGACAGTGTTCACGCAGCTACATTCAGCGCCGGGGTCAGTCATGTGACCGCAAGTGATCGCCCCCTGTGAGCGCAGCAGAAATGTGTGAATGCTGCACAATAACGAAACAGCACAAGCTACATCCCATAAACCTCAATGAGTCCATGTGTTATTCATTACTACTCTACTCTAAACACACTTGCCATAAATAAAATCTCACGCGCTTTATCCCTCACGCAGCCCCCAAACCAAGTCGCGCATTGCTGCACCCATGAATAAATCAGATCGTCTATATCCAACGTGGACACAAAATGAAGAGGCACTTGAGCTGCTTGATGTCCTGTCTTAATAACCACCATATATTATACATTACCAGTTATGCTAATGAGGTCAGTCATTAATTAGCAACTATGTCTATGTCATTGGACTCTTGTTCCTGTAGCACAGCATGGGTGGTATTTGTATGAATCCTCCAATCAGCAAGAGGCTGCTGCAAGTCCCAGAGAAATCAGTCATTAATATGCAAATGTGCGGCTCCAAAATCCAATTAGATTATGAAGTGTATAGAAGGTGCCCTTGGTGTAACAATTAAGTTCACATCGTGTTTGGTCTTCAGTTATTGTGTTTGTAAGAATGTGGATACACAACGAAAGACCCAAGACGCCGCTGTGACGGCGTCAATTATGAATGTCGTGCATGTCTTTATGTCTCCTAGCATGGCAGCAGAACAGAAATTAGTACATGGAATTGGGGCAGAAAACAGCCTTGTTGCTTTTAGATCTCCATTATTAATTTACTCTCCGCTGCACTGTCTTTTTTCCCCTGTGAAGGACTCTTGTCAGAAGCCTGCATGCTATGAGAAGACAGTTACTCTGACTAAGGAGCCGTACGACTCTCTGGGCATGACGGTGGCGGGCGGCATGTCCAGCCGCGGGTGGGACCTCCCCATTTATGTCACAAACGTGGACTCTGACGGCGTGGTGGGACAGGAGGGCTCCATCCGCAAAGGTAATAATGAACTTCTAAGGAATCCCTTGACGTCTCTTTCCATTACTTACCTGCACACTCAATCTTATAATGTAATTATCAGACTATTACTCTTGTGTTTTATTACAAGGAGTGTCATGTTCAGCGCTTGTGCAAATAATTACTCATTTAGTGGATGGAGTATTTGCTTCACGAGGATGTCGTCTTCTGGAGCTCATATTATGGCAGGCAGACTGTCATGGATTTAGCTATGATGATGAATACGTTGTATATAACAGACGTAGTGATTGATGAACACTTAAGACTCATGTTTCATTACGAAGTTCATTCATCCAGCGGGAAAAGTCAGTGCTGCTGCTGCTGTGGTTCAGTGCTCCACAAATTGGCTCTAACACACTTAAACAAAAACACAAACAAACATTAGCATAGCAGTACTAAGGACTTACTGTGTTAAAGAGGAGAACTGGTGGGGTACTTAATTATTTCATTATATGAAGTCAGTCAGCTCTGAAATAGAGCAAAACATGGAGCGGCACGCAAATAATTGGATGTAATAGCGGCAGTCTATAGCCTGTAACGCAGTTGAAAGCAGAGGAGTGAGAGATTTTCGCCCCAAGTGCTGATTCCAGAATATTGTATATCCATCTTACAATATGAACATATTAAGTCATTAAGCATAACAGCAGCATAGAGACTTCATAAAAACACAAGTAAATGTAGTCTCTTTGTCCGATGGATGGTTGAAGGCGCACATTACTGTATTCGTAAGGGACATAGCAGCAGCAGCTGTGTCTGTTTGTGTGCTGATGAAACATGTTTGTGTATTGTAATAGACTATTCATTCTCATTTGCATATCTGCCCAGGGCAAATGTGTCCTTTGAGTCGCTTATTAGCAAGCTGGACTGCGCCGTCTGTTTTTCTTTGCAACACTTTCATCACTAGGAGGCTTTTTAAAGCACAGGTGGTGCCTGGTTTCCATCCCTTTGTATTGTAGCACGGAGGTTGCTGAATATTAAATAGGCAGATGATGAGTCCCTGTCCTGTGAGGTCCTTTGAAAAGCATTTATCAGAGCAGCAACCGTGGGCAGAGGATGAACTGTGCTGTCCGCTTCCTCCCCCGCAGGTGACATCTTGCTAAACGTGAACGGGGTGGACTTGACGGGGGTGACGCGAGGAGAAGCTGTGGCCAACTTGAAGAACACCTCCTCTCCCGTTGTGCTCAAGGTCTTGGAGATGCGTCCTCCGGAGGAAAGCCTGCAAGAGTGCACATTGCCGCCCTGTCTCACACCCTCGCCCACAGACAGCACCAAGAGCCCACTGCCCAATGATGATTACTCCCCACTGTGGGTGTCATGGCTGCAGCTACCCAGGTGAGCCTCCCGTGATGTCTCTGTTTCCACTCCACATACATTTTTCTACTTTCTAAACTCCTTTTTTCTGAGCCCAGTATAATTTACACCCCCCACACTGGTCCTTGTGACCTCTGCCAGCTGGTGCCAACTGAAATTTTGACAGAGCCAGCTGGGGAGAGAGTGCTCATTATACTTTCAAGCTAAGTTTTCAGCTTAAACGTTCACCACTGTTATATCAGTAAAACTTTTGAGAATGAAAAACTTTCCCTCGGATTGAAACATTGGAATTTATCCTACTACAATGTGCTGCCGGGAAGACAGC
This sequence comes from Chelmon rostratus, assembly GCF_017976325.1. NCBI lineage: Eukaryota > Metazoa > Chordata > Actinopteri > Chaetodontiformes > Chaetodontidae > Chelmon > Chelmon rostratus. The sequence goes on from NC_055661.1 coordinate 25,094,104, forward strand.
AGTGAGCTGGCAGCAATAAACAACCACTGCTGCTGTAGCTTAAAGTGAAATAAAAAGTGTTTCTCCTCACACAGTGAATTGATTAGGAGTCAAAACCAAGCACTGAGTCACAATGGGAATGTAGTCTAGACCAGCGGTGCAACAAAAGGATCTGAATATAATTTTCACTCAGCCTGGAGCTATCTTTATGAGAGTGATATAGAAGTCCAACTATTCTTATTGTTTCACATCTCCTGGGAGGAAAAGTCATGCCTTCATTCAAGGAGCAAGCCAGGCCCGCTGTCTTCTGAGCTGCACTGGTTTCTGCAATCTAGCTGCTGCACAGTATGGATATACAGTATATATAATTTAAAGATGCAGTTGAGAGATTAGCGCGTTTAATCTCTCTCTTGGCTCATGCAGGCATCTCTACTGCTGCAAAGACATTGTCCTGCGGCGAAGCACTTCGGGCAGCCTGGGCTTCAGCATCGTGGGAGGTCAAGAGGAGGTCAACTGCAATCAATCCTTTTTTATCCGCTCCATCGTGGAGGGGACGCCAGCCTACAACGACGGCAGGATAAGGTATTCAGCCAGTGCACAAAGCCTTTTATACCAGCTTCAACACAACCTGTATATGCAAAAAGATTGTGCAGTTTTTTCATTTTTTTAATTATATCCATGGAATAATTCCTTCTTTTGTAGGTGTGGGGACATCTTGCTCGAGGTGAATGGGAAGAGTACATGGGGGATGACCCACACAGCGCTGGTGCGCCTCCTGAAGGAGCTTCGGGGCAGAATCACCCTGACCATCGTCTCCTGGCCGGGCAGCCTGATGTAGCAGCGCTCCAAGCCATCCAGCGCTGTTTCAGTAGCACCGACCAAGGAATGTGGAGGGCAGAGCTTTAGACTGGCTGACCACCCTAAGCTTGCTGTGTGGGAGGAAGCTTAGAATAGTGCCGTAGCTGTATGGATATCTCACTTGTGATGGACAGCTGAGACTTTGCCAGGAGTTTGGAGAAGGACAAACATGAGACTGGATTGTTACCAGAGATTAACTTGCCCCTCCAAGAACGCTGAACTGGGAGGATCCAGGACTGAGCCACTTCTTTAGAGGACGTGGTCATTCTCTGGCACAGCACCCAGTGAGTGGGGTGGGTGGATTGAGAGGAGACACAACACGTTGCCAATTCCAGTAGTTATATATTAGGGTATGCGTTAAGTTGGACTCACATTTCTTTACTGTAAATGTTGGGTGTCTAAAAAAGTACTGATCCAAGCACTTGTTATACGTTTCTTTTGTTTGTTTGTGGTATGGCCTTTAAATATAGGCTCCATTCTGTTTGTACTGACAGTGGTTGTCATCTTCATCCGTTGACCTGAGGACACGTTGCCAAGTAGTAGTCTGTGTTGAGGTTTTTTTGTTATTATTATTTCAGAAGCTATGGATAAATTATCAAACCACTGGCAATAAAATATATTGAAAAAAAATAAAGGATCAGTGTGTTCATAACATGTTAAAAAATAATATTTAATTAGGTGACATTGTGGAGGCCTTACTAATTTTCTTACTTTTAAGAAAAAAAACTGACTTGGTTTCTGTGTATCAGTGGATGGTCTAGGGCCCATCTACTGTGATTCTGTCTGTCACGCTTCGGCCTGTGTAGTATATCTGATGGTACATTTGGTTAAATGATCAATAAAGTCATTTGAAAAGCGAATGTCGTGTGAGAACACTCATACTTAAAAGCCTTACTTCAAATCAACAAACACAACACTAAAAGCTAATGCAACATACACATTTTGTAAAGAATATGTCCATAAACTGATCTTAAGTTTCTAATAAAAATCCAATTAAACTCACATTTTCTGATGAAACATACAGTAAGATGCCACAGGGCAGTTCTTCTCATTAAGTAGACTGAGAGACTGAAAGTCAGTCAGGTTTTAATTTCCTCTCTTGGTCAGCAGTTGCTCTCTCTGTCTTCTCTATTTCTTCTGGCCTTTTTGTGGTTAGGTCTACTCTGACTGTCTCTGTCCTCACCACTGTCCCTGCTACTCCTGCTGCCACTGCTGCTGCTGTTGAGGACATAGATGACAACCACACTATAAATCTGTCATCTTTCGTTCTTTTTTCATAAGGAGAGTGCGAGTGTGTGTCGCTGTGAGACCTGCATGAGGATTTTTGCCGTCCGTCGCTTTTGTCTCTATGCCTCCTCTCTCTTTGCTGTTCTTTTTCCAGACTGGATCTTTTAAAACTGTGGTGTTTGTGCCCTCGCTCTGTGGTGTCCCTGTGCCTCAGGCGCTCCTCTCCACTGAAAAATACCATACACACATGCAGTGTATTTTTTCCATTTGCTGTTGATGAAACTGGAGACTTTTTCTTTGGGAAATAACACAAAAGGAGAAAGAGCTCATAGCCCACAGAAAAGAGGCTGTTGGCCTTTTTCCCCTTCTCCACTGGGACAGAGATAAGTCAGAACTCAAGGGACCAAAACCTTAACCACAGTGCCTGCTGCTTGCCTGCCTGGGCTTCTGCAGCTTCCCCCCTGGCCAAGACTTTGAGTAACAAAGAGCCCAACACTAGTGTCACAGCATGCCCTTTACACTAAAGCCAAGCAGCCATGCTGCAGTATCCTCTAATCTAAAAAAAAAAAAAAAAAAAAAAAAAAGTCTATTATTCACCGTAGGACCTGCAGTCCTGTGAGACCACGGGACTGATCATTACTTCACACCTTCTCTCCCCTCATATGACCTCTGAAAACACGCATGCAAAAACATACTCATTCAAAGGGCATTGTGACAATGGAGAGAATATGCAGGTTTCACACACCTACAGCTTTGACCAGAGAGGAGGGACAGATCACTGATAGCACAATTTGTTTGGAATGAACTCTATGAGAAAGACTGTCGAATGCAAAATCAGAGTATCATTAAAAAAAAAAAAAAAAAAAAAAAACATTTCGGCTGTGTACAGGGAAAGCTCACTTTTATTTTTATTCAGTGCTAGGGCAAGTAGCACGGGGGAGTGTCATGAAAAACAGATCACACTGAAGAGGTGCCATGGCTTCAAAACATTCAGAAACCACTGGCATAGTGTCTCATTTCAGTAGCTGCCTTCTTTGAAGGATGTAGTTTATTACAGTGTGACCTTCAGAGGGCGTCTGTCGTAATCAGAGGCTGGTTGGCTGCAACACTGTCTCCTCCCGAAATGAGATTCACCATAACGTTATTACACGTTACCACTACTAGACTTCACTTCATTATGCTTTAGTTAATGAGTTACGTAAACGCTTCCACGAGTAGTACATCAGACAAAAAGCTCAATGACGGTGGCGTTGTCAGTCCCACTCTGCCTGCTTCTACACAATGGGGATTAGAGTTAACCATCTACAGTAGCCAGTGCAGCTGCTTTCCTCAAAACCATACTCTAGATAATGCTACATCATGTAAATTGAGAACATTTTCCTTTTCAAGAGCAACAGTAGTGTTGTTGTTGACCTTCTTTATCAAAAACAGTTTGAGCAGTTTATGGTCATTCCTATGCTGCCTGTCAAAATACAGTAATGCACAGCACACGCATCCATGAGGGAGGCGAAGGCGGATTGGATGGTCATAATAATTAGGAGGGGCTCCAGTTATAGAGGAGGGTCTTAAAGGCCCATACTGAATACAGATGGTACTATACATTGTTAGAATAAAGAGAAAACCTTACAGTCTGCCAAAGCAGAATCTGTAGCCTGTGTATAAATTTAAAACTGTTTCACGCTCCCTCACCTCAACACAAGACACCTTGGCACAGCTTGTAGATTTAGAATAATCAACATGACCTTTAGGAATCATCACACTGAAGGCACTTCTCCAGGCCAAAAGAGACGAATCATCTTGCTCAAAAAGGAAAAGCACAGATACTGCACTGGAGAAGCAAACAGCTCACACATGGCTGGAGTAATTATTACCATTCACTTGCTCAACACAGAAAACAGAGAGAGCCTTGAGGGGCAGAGTTGTTGCAAGTACAAAGCTAAATATATTCAATATTTGCAGACAGCTCCTCTGTTAGCAGCGGGGATTAGGACCCAAGGCCCACATTTATTCTTGCTCAGAGCCATTAGCTTTAACACAGAAACAACCACCTCACATAACACCAAGAACACAGTCAAACAGTTCCCAAGGAGACAGTGTTAGAAACAGTAAATTACAGTGTAGAAGCCTCAGGATATGTTTTCACATTTTATGATTTTATTCATTACTAGTTCCCAGGCCTGTCAGGGCGGGCAGTATCACAGACTTCATGAGATGCCTGAGCCTGCCGTGGTGTAATTTCATCCACTCCATCCCTGCAGTTATTTAACTGAGGAACCCAGATGATTCAGTGAGCTGCACTGCGGATATGAAACACAATTTATGATTGACATAATTAACGTGAAAGTAATATCTACAAAAACAAACAGAAGCTGCGAGTTGAGAGATAGAATGCAACATCTAATGAGTCCTGGAGCAGGAGACGTTGTTATTTCACCTACACTATGGTGGAAAATTTGATCGCCAAGAGAAACACAACTGTGCCAGTGTGACAGCAATAAGACAGCTTTCTGTAAAAGCCAGCGATTGTTCTCTCAAAAGTTATATAATAACCTTTTTTTAGACTAAAATATAACCGAAATAACTTAATACAACCTTATTTGGCTTTGCTGCCTCTCCCTCTATGTCTCTTCTGTTCTGTTTCTCTTTACAACTCTGTTCTGTGATAATCATGTTTGATATTTACAGATCAGAGCCAAATTACATGTAGATTCTACTAATGGTACCGTATTTGGAATCTATGACACATCCAGCAGTGTTATGTGTCAGCTGGAGTTAATTCCACTCAGAAATATTTCAGGCACTCTTCTTGTTTGTATTTCTCTCTAAATGTGCATCAGAAGCTAAATGTATGTAAAACACAGTGCTGTTAATTGAAAATTTGAATTGATCTTAATCTTTATTTTGGTGACAGACTACGTTCAGAGCACAGTCATGTGAAAGAGGCAGAGTTGTTAGTTACAAGCAGCATCAGAACCATGAATGAAATACTTCATATAAACAGTGAAATGCACAAGAAAATGTGTTTGTAGCAAAAAGTGATATTCAGCAAGGGTAAATGTAGAAAGCATGTAGTAGTAGAACGCAGACAATAATCAAATATTAAAAGCAAGGCTATTAATAAGTGTGTGAATTATTATATGTCTTTGGTATATATTTGGTGTTTTTGCTGTTTTGTCTGATGATGAACAATTCTATTATGAAAATGCAATGCACATAAAAGAGTTAAAAGTAATGTCAGGACTGTTTCTGCTGCCAAAGCAGAGAGGACGAGAAGAGAGAGGGAGAAAAAGTAGTTAATGCCTTTTATTTCCAATTATCATCACAGAGCCACCTTATGTTATTCTGAGCTGCACCGATGCAATAGGAGTGTAAAAGCATTGGCACTGTCAAGAATCTTGTCAGGATGAAAGAAACTAAAATGTATCTATAATTGTCATTATCTATTTATAGTGCTGAAAACCATCTCTTCCTTTGTCAGAGGCTCTGTTTTAAAACCAGAGTTGAATAACAAAATTATTGAACTGATCTATAAAAATATCTAATGCTTTTCTATTTGTCCCCTTATTATAAAGTCAGTACTTGCTGTGTGTCCATGTCAGGATCCTGCAGGAATAATGATTCAGTTTTTCCAGTGAGCCGATGGGTTTGATTTGATCCACTTAAGTTGTGCAGCACAGGTTACCATGACGATACACTCCAGTTAAAAGTGAGCCAGAAAACCTGAGTAAAGCTCAAAGTTAGCTGGCTAACCCACTCATCTGCTTCAAAGTTCAGGCCCCTAAAAAAAGCTAATTAATTACCAGCCTGCAAGTAACAAGTGAGTCATCATAAAATAATTCATAGCTATTCTAAATGCATAAAGGATTAAATTTGTGAGCTGATAAGGAAGTGCATTGCTGGTTCAATAGAAGTGGATTTGTTCCATATACTGTTGTGTTACAGTGTTTGTTTTCTTAGTAGTTAATTTAATTTGGCCAAATGGACCATTGAATCAGGTCATTGAGGGAGCCATGGTTGTGTTAAGCCACCAGTGCCAATCACTTTGCTCCAGACAGAGAATAATACTACTTAGAAGCTGTTATTTCTGTAGGAGGGTGCGTGTAAAATCGAACAAAATTGGGGGGCTAAGGTCAACAGAAGAAAAAAAGTGCAAACTGCAGCTGAGTGTGTGAGAAACAAACATGTTTTATAAAAGACAACCAGCGCGGTGTGCCCTTGGGAATAACACTTTAACCCACACAAAGCAAGTAAGTGGGCAAGTGTTGTTGGCTGTTAGTGGCAAGGAAAAGAAGACAAAGAGCAGAAAGAGGAATGTGGGGCAGCTATGCAAAGTCAAGACAGGCAATGATGCTGCATGTTTGATAAATAAAAACAGAAAGTAGCATTGAATGCAAGCAAGCGCAGTAGAAGTATCATTAAAATTGATGAGTTGCAGACCCCAGGACTGGCTCTGGAAAGAAATGAGTTTCATGCATGGAGTTGAGTCAGAAAGACAAAAAGTATGTCACATTAAGGGCTAAGTAAGTTGGGTAGTGGGAAAAATAAAAACAGATGTAGGTGGAACAATATACAGACCCTGAAGCCAGGATAAAAGTGGCATCAGGCACAAAAGCAGCTGAGGAAAATCAAGTAAAAGACAGGTTTTACTGTACCCTGTCTGCCCACGGTAGAAGGAAAGAGGCAATTTGGGATCTTGCTATGCCTCCTAAATCTAAATCAAAAACCTGGAAGGCAGACAGACAAATCACAAGGCTGCCATCAAAGTTGCACTGAGGAGTCTACGGACAAGACTTATGAAACTTTCCATTGTGTTCAGCTAAAGAAGAAAATCTCTGTTGTGCATTGATGCATTGGAATGAGGCTGTTATTGTTGACAGGTGCAAATTTGTTTTAAGGCTGTGAAATGTTATTGCCATGCTTTCGCTGTTCTGAATTAGCAATGCCCTAATTTGGTTTCAATGCACTGCATTACAGCTGCATTTTTTTCAATCATCAGCTCCTGCTCCATATTCAGAGTCAGCTATACCCTTTGTTAACACTGAAACCAGCCTTACAGCATTTTCTAATGAAGCTGTTAGTGAAGGTTTAAGCAGTGAGACAATTATCATTTAATTTCCTCATCATACGCGGACTCAATTGTCATCCGATGAACTTACTGGCTGATGCGTGCAATCTTTTCTCTCAATCTATGATCAAACCAGCTGAAGGCTATTTAAATTAGATTTATGTCTCTTTGAACGTATTAACCCAGGCCATGTGCAAGAAATAGACCAAGAAAAAACTGGATGTTGCGTGTTGCCATTGTCTTGTGCAAGTGTGTGCATATGTGCACATGAAGGCGGTGATGACAGAGTCTGAGGCGGTGCCAGTGAGAAAGATGAGAGCTACATTTATCATCCAGAGATGTGATTTGCAGTCAGTGTTGACCAAATGGCCTCAGCCTACACCCATCGGTGAAAGGGTAGAGGGTGTTGAAGGCAAGGGAAGAGACAGAAACAAACAGTATATCACTCACTCGATAAATGCATGGGTGAAAATGTGAGCATTAAGCTCATGCAATCTGTTAGTGGTGGTGGTAAATCCGAGGCACGCGGTCACAACCACAGCTGATAACCAGCAGCTGATGCCTCGAGAGCTGCCCTGCCACACTCCGCCTCGTGTGTGACTCAGCACAGGACATGTGGGCTACCAAGCACGGCTCCCGCATCAGCAGCCTAAATGCGCAATGTAACACTCACACTGATCTCACCAATGAACAATAAGGGTGGCTAGCAACAAAGCCATGGAAGGCTCCATCTGTTTCTCTCTCTTTCACACACACACTACCCACACACAGGCGCTGAAAATGAATCCCTCCGGTTCCAGTCTAAAAATAGCTTAGAGCACATTCATAAATCAATGTAACAGAAAACACATAGCCTGTACATATGAGCGTGTGTGTGACACGCGCAGTGTGATCATGTGACCAGAATGTAGGGCAAGCACGTCAACAGAGCCCAGAAGGTGTGAGCAGCACCCACTGGACTCTGGGCCACAGGAGTAGTCCTTTGTGACTGTGACACTGGAGCAAATCTTATGGCGTAAGAACCCAAATCTCCTGTGTATTCCCTGTGTGTCTGTCACGCACATGTGATTCACGTACCTCCTATCTGCAGTTAGCCTACAGCTTTCCAGCTGTCCCCATGTCCCACTTCCCTCATTTGACCCACAAGACTGTTCTGAGCTTTCCGTACAAAACCTGAATCCAGTCGTCTAATGCACACAAATGCTCCAGCAAAAGCTCACTGCTTTAAGTAGGAGAAGTGCTGAAAAGCAGAACAGCATATGAGGATATTTCAACAGAGCACAGTACAGCAGGAGATGCTTCACTTTGTCATTTTTGTTATTTTGCACTTACTGTCATGCAAGTTCATTAACAGTGAAACTCCAAAACTTGCTGACTCAGGATATCATTGTAATTAATAGCATTACAGCTTTTCCAACAACAGACTGATTTAGAAATTTCAAATTTCAGCTGTATTCATACATACTCACATATTTATAGATTTAAATATTCAGTCACTAACTCCAGATCTGAGGCCAGTGCTCAGTCAGGGGCAATGGCAGGAGTATCCCTGATACCTAACATGTACATATTTTAGTGAGGAATGCTCTGTGACAGCAAAATGTCTACGCTCAACCTTTCATACAGTATGAGCCTCAGGTCAGCTGACAAGTATATGAGACGGAGGGAAGATGTGCTTGTGTGTATTACAGTTGGCAGCTGCCTGTGTTGATAATAATTAAATAGACATCTGGCTACCGGTCAACACCGAGTGGGAAGAGAAAATGTAGGGCAGGATTTGGCTCGTGCATGCATGTGAGCATGAGCGTTTGAATACACATACGGCAGCGCTCTGGCTGTCAGACTGTAGGGTAGTAGGGCACTATGCGAAATTTGGAGTGGAAATCAGATTGGCTCTTATCATCCGTGAACCACAGGGAGGAAGAGCTCAAGCTCCATGCAGAGGAGCAAACACTCAATTATTTCCTGGCAGTAGCTGGCAAATACAGCGACTTACTCCCTCATGTGGACTGGACCCTGGCCCACTCATTGCTCCAGAACAAAAAAAATGCACTTAGTTTTGCATATGCTGGCAATAATTTCTCCTGGCCTTGCAGTAGTCTTGATTCCTGTCACAATAGTCTTACGCTCTTTTGCAATAGTGTGCATTTTCTCACAAATAGCTGGTTATATTATAGCTGTCAGCTGGAGATATGAGAGAGGAACCACTCATAGACTCAAAACACAATCCCAGCTGCAACTTTCCCCCTCTCTCTGCAACAATGGACACAAAGAACATACTCTGACTTTATAGTGCCACACAAAACTAACATGGGACTATATATCAAACTCATATTAAGTCAGTCTGAGAACAATACAATTAATCCAAGGCTACACAAAAGCCAAAAGATTTCTAATCATTTTTCCCCCATACACTCGTCTTCAGTACAGGCTCCTACAGTGAATACAATCACACACTACTATACTGCCATGCTGAAATACTACCCAGCACTGATGCACTGATCATCTCCTGTCTCACCTGGCAAACAGACGGCATTCCCCTCCTCCTCCTTGTTCTTTGCTCTGTTTTTGTCTTTCCTCTGAACTTTTCAAATCATTCAGCAAATGCTGACTTGCTGTACACACATGTATGTGCCTGTGTGTGTGTGTGGGATGGACACATATTGAAGGAGACTGGATATCTGGACCTGAACCAATGTTCTATATGTTGCCCAATCCTAAAGGCCACAGCTGCTCAGCAGACATTTGCAATTATCAGCTATAGAGGCACCCAAGAGAGGAAAGCGACATATGTGAATGAAGAGGGAGCACTATGTCTTGTGCTTCATTAACACAATCAACAAAATGGACATGGACTTGAAGAAACTATATTTTTATAACTTCAAGTCTCTGAGACTCACCTGTTGTATGAAGAGGGACAGCTCTCCCTGCCTCCACCGCTGCCTCTTTTACTGACTTTAGCCCGGCCATGCTCTGATCTGTCTCTGCGCTCATCATGCTTTTCCTGCAGCATGTGGCATTCCCAGGCCGTTGTGGCGTTAATCAGTCCAGCTCTGGAGGACATACTCCTTGGGATTGAGGATGACACACCTAAGAGGAAAAGCAGAGCCATGCCAGACAGCTAACTGGAGAGGGCCATAAACAGCAGAAGCTGGCAACTACATCAACTGCATCAGTCACTCAATTTATAAACTGAGCATTCACCAAGTGACTGTATTCAGCGCAGCACCTGACCCCTTTACAGTATGTCAATTTCTGTTGACGTTCTTCAAAAACAATACTTATGTATTATGATTAATGCGACTTCTGAGGGAAAGACTTCAATGGTAACAATGGTAACATTATTTCAGAGAGCATATTTAGGACAGACACACTTACTGGAAGTTCAAACAGAATATATAGGGCTGGTACTAAAAGTGTTTTCTAATGAATATAAAAGAAAATATACAAAAGGCTGTGCTGAAAACAATCAGAACAAACCTTCAAAAGGATGTAAATGTACATTGATCTGTCTAAAAGGCTTATAGGTTTCCAGGGCCAAAATCCATTGTCCTGATGTAAAGGTCTCAGTGTTCAAAGATAACTGAGAGCATGCCATGAGTAAACTCTGAGAATGGTTGAGTACACTGGAGGAATCCATTAACACAGTATAAGCAGAATGCCCTGAAGCAACACTCATCTTGAATATTGGTTGATAGGCTGTCTGTAAACTCATCACGGCATAGCAAGGAGGGGGTCATTATTATGAAACATTATGCATTCTGGACTTTTGCAAAAGTAGACATACCTGATGAACATGTGTACAGTGAAGATGAGGGGCCATCAAAATCTTTATACTGTCTTCTGAAAATTAAAACAAAAAGTGAGCACACTTTCAACATAAAACCTCTACATGACTCCACACTGTATGTTTCAGAGCTGTGGCCACATCTGAAGTCCACATTTTATAGTATTTTTAAACCTTCTCGTTAACTATCTATTCCTGGCAGGCATGTATTGCCAGTTATCATTCAGCTTGGTATAATACTTCAGGCAATTCATTCTAAAGCTGCACAAAAAGTACATTTACAGATGAATCAATGAATAAAAAAACATGTCTGCATCATGATCAAAGCACTTTTTCCAAATGCACAGCTGTGTTTTCCAAGTGTTTGAAGAGACTGGCTCTTTGTCAAGACGCAGCGTGTGCTCGCCAACCATTGAGGAACGGATGGAGGGCATATTACTGATACTATCTGGATCTTCTGCCCCATCCACGTGGCTCAGACCCACACCCGCTTTCAATTGAAAACTTCCTAGTGTGCTGAAGGTGCGTATGAAGCTCATCCAATGAAACTGCTCCCCACCAGGTGTGAGTTCAAACACACTGCAGCATAAATCCTGTAGTAAGTAGGTCCATCATTCCCCGTGCTACGTCAGCACTGGCCTGGCCAGTTTTCTCTCTCACAAATTTTTATATTGGTGTAACAGAGACATAGAGAGACTTGTTTGTGAATGGAGACAGAATGAGTGAATGGAAGAGCGAGTCTGACTGGGTGAGCATGTGGTGGCTGGCAGGGCCCTAACAGGGGGATAATAACTGTTCACCAAAGCACGCTGCACTACTCAGTGCTCACACCTTTTACTCTGTGGCCGCTGTGTTTCATCAGTGTAAACACTCATGATTCTTACTTTATTAAGAATGCAACACAAGTTCATTTACTGGTCAGCAATATATATTATGGTGTGACACATTTGTCAAAGGGAGGAGTATGGCCCTTTTGTGTCCAGCTTATACGTGTAGTATCGATATCAGAGAAAACAGTATGAGGAAAACAGCTTCAGTGTCTCTGCTATATATTCAGGGCAGGCAGCACGGTGTTGCAGTCCAGCTGCCTTGCAGGGCCACATGTTTTTGGCAGCATGACTGTTTACCACGTTCTCACATGAACTGAGAGCGACAGTTGGTGGCGATAATGTTGTGTTGAAGCATGGTACAGTATTTATGGTTTTTGGTTATTTTAAAACATTTCTTAATTGAATTTACATAAGAACTACTAATCCACAATATAAAACGTTACCACTATTTGTTTCTGCATGGACATGTTGGAGTTAGAATATGAGAAGCTTTGTATTCGCTTGCTTGTTGTTATTACCCAGATTATGCCACTTTTAAACAGTTGTATGATAACTGATCCAGTCCCCTCTTATGTGACAGTAGGAGCCCTTTGGGCCCTTGGCCCTCCACACAGCATGAGAAGCCAGGGCCCAAATCATGCCAGAAATACCTGCTGTTCCTAGTATCCCTAAGGGAAAGGCTGAGTACCAACAGTAAGGCAGGGACTATCTGTGTAGACACTACACACATGTGTGTTAGAGAAAAGTTATAAAGGAAATGATTCATAAAGCATACGGGAGATGGCTGGCAGAGTTCATAGGAACAGTAAGTCCCTGAAGGATGTGAGGATTTGGCAGATGGACTGAGATGTGAGAAAAAACATCTTCTAGGACAGAGCACAGAGTGAATTCAGGCACACGTAGACGCAGCAAATTAGGAGAAAGGGAAAGAGAGGGATTGAGAAAAGAGAAAAAAGATGAAGGGACAGGAAGCTCGAGAGACAGACAAACAGAGAGATGGAAGGAGACAGGCTGGATACAGACAACATCCAAGGGAAACAAGGTATGCCGCAAACAAAACTGGAGAAAAGCTGCATTTAGGGCCCTGTAAGAAAATGCAGGAGGGCCTAGGGTACAACGTGGCCCACTTGTGATCTAAGCAGTGTAAATTACAGCTGAAATGTGGGAGTTTGCAGACAGGTTGTGACATGGATCGGAAGAGGGGAGTGGGGGGTGCCTTGGATACTGATAAACAGGCACAAACAAGGTTGCTGTCTTGTTTTCTACCTTATTTGGCCATTGGTCCAGCTGCAACATCAGCAGCACAGTGATAAAACTGATCCAGCTCAGAATGAAATGTCAGAAAACCTAAATATGGGTTGTTCTTTGCTGTCAAATAAGAGACACTAGGTCTGCCTCAGAAATTAGGAAACTGCTTCCAACAGCAATTATTTAATTTTAAATTTTCAGCACTAATGCATTTCTTATTAATGATCTGTAGTCCAATCTTTGACTAATGTTTTTCTTTTCTTCTTCTCACATTTTTGCTGAATTGGTTTCTTACCTCTGGCTGCACCTGAGTCAAATCTCCTTGAATACAGATCAGTGTGCTGTTCACCTGACGCTACCTACATCCCACCTGCGTTTTTTTCCTGCTCCTATAACCACTACATACACACCTCCATTGTACCACACATACACAATGGCAAAACCAATGGACTCACCTGTCCAAAGTAGCAAGGGAGGAGAGAGGAGGGGGTCCTCGTCGCCAAAGGAAAGCTGCATGAAGGAAAAGGCAAGACCATGACTGAGTTAGTTTGACAGGTTAACACACGATTTTATATAAAAATTATGATTTCAAATAACGTGGCTGCACCCAGCTTGAAAATGTGAATCTGATGAAAGAGTTGAGATAACCACTTCACGCTCTTCAAAAAGAGATCATTAATCTAGATTCTAGATTAATGTCTGTCTTCCATCTTCAGTACACGTTTTGGGTGTTTGTACTGTGATGAAAATACAGAACAATAAATCAGTGTGCCTCATTTCAATGTTATGCTCTTGCAAAATATTTTTTTTCTTCCCTGGGTTTCTCCCCAATTGGGAATGTGCAGTTCTCAATGCAGTGTAGTCATTTTCACTGCCAACTCCTCTGTTCGCCTGGGGAGGGAGCAGACACATCAACAACACATAACATCATTTTATTATTATTAGCAATCTTTTTTTTCACTGGATTTCTGCCCTTGTTGAAGTTGCTTCACAATTTAAGGAACAAAAATTGGCAGAAACTAAATGTATTTTGGAGTGACAGCTATTAGAGCAAATCAAAGTTAACATGAGAAACAAAACAGACAAAAGCCACGACAGAGGATATGGCAAAAGTTACGTGAATCTTGTCCAACACAGAGCAGATACTTCAGTTGGATGGATATTGTAATATTAGGAAGGTGCATTGTGTCAGATCAATGTGTCAGCATTAATAAGTGGAACAAAGAACAGGAACACAAGCACAAAGTCAAAAAACATCACCCATTACCAACAACATAACCTCATAATTGATGGTGCTACTCCTTTTAAGGTAGAGAAATTAGATCAGCCTCAAAATGTCAGAGCAATTAAATGTGGCTAGTCCTACTTGCCTTTTCCTTCATTAATAAAACAGAACAAGTCAAACGCTTGGGTGCACAGTTAATGGCTCCACTTGTTATAATGCTCAAATTTTACGTGACCAAGCAACACAATCAGTCCTAAATCACACACTTAGGCTGCACTGAGTACACATTCACTCGTGTGCACATGCGCACACAACAGCCAAGACAAAAACACACATTCACATCTGGATACCATCCCCTTCTTTCTTCCAAAAAGACCCCTAACGTGAGAGTGGCTCAGACCAGTTTTCAACAACATAAAGAACGCAAAAAATTGTTGAAACAGGAGGAAGAATAATAAGAGCTGTTGGGAGTTCAAGCTTGAATATGAAAAAAGGGCACACGGCTCCCCTGCTTTGTCAGTGAAATGTAGAACATCTTCCTTCCCTTTCAAATACAAGTCCCACAGAGTTGAGAGGGTCTGAACTGCTCACTATGGAAGACTGACCCAGCATGGCCTTTGATACATCAGACACCTGGACACCCAAGGGAAGACACACATGTATACACACATAAACTTCCAACAGTCTGACAAAAAAAGGCCTGAGGTGTAGTGCTGAGAGCCGAGCTGAGACAATTCCTTTCAAGAAAATAAACCAAAAGACAACAGTGTGATTCATCAGGAACATGTGCTGCATGCAAGCAAACACCTGCCATAAGGATTCATCACAACGTTGCATGAGACAAGACCAAGAGTTTATGCAATCAATTATTATGTAGAAAATACTAGAAGTATGAATAGAACAGTAATTAAAACTGGAACATCTCCTTCCCACAGTAACTGAAATGCTGTGTGCACTGCACACAAAGCCACATGCATTCACAGTAAACACCAGCTTGTCCACACACATGCCATGAATGTTAGCGTGAGTGAGTAATTGCTTCTACCTGTGGTGATCTCGAATGAGTGTTTGATGAGGGCTGGAGTTCCATGGTTGGCAGCATATGAGAGAGCTAATGGCTGAGGGCTAATTGCTGCAGATTGTGCTTGCGTGGCTTTCTCTCTCATGGTAATGTTTCACAGAGCTGCACGCTGGAGGGTTTTAGATGGAGTTGATATTTCACATCGAACCACATGCTGCCGTTCTGCAGCACAGTATAGGTCTGACTTTTCTTTGCTTAGGTGAAAGCTACTGTCTGCCGCACTCTCAGATGCTATCTCCATGGACAGATGTGCACAACTCCTCTTGCCGTGATAGTGTCCTGTCATTGCCCTGCTGCCCTTAGAGAGCATAGCCATTAGCTGCTGGTCAATCCAAGCCTCCAAAGGAAACCTTTTGATGTACTCAATCAAAAAACAAATTGCAGCACATACATTTTGTTTTCTTGGAAATTAGTACAAAACCAGAAATTTAAATTAAATTGTTTTTTAAATTGTCTTCTAAATATTACTGACATCATGTTAGTATGGAAATTCCTTTGATTCAAATGATCCCTTCAGCGATAAAGCTATAGAGGTCAGTAGTTCTCATCAGTAACCCTGATGTGAGGGCAGGTGGTAATGGTATGGTCAATTCAGAAAGAACTGAACATCTGCTCAGCTTTGATCTTCAGTCTGCTAGTGCCAAATGAAAGGACATTCACATAGAAGCTGTGTTGCTCCACGGACTGTAGTGACCCACTAACCAGCTGTAGAAACCCGTAGCTGCAGCGCAGAGCAGCAGAGAGCCTCACCTTGGCTGTGCGCTGCACTGCACTGATAGATAACAGGAGAGCTACCCTGCAATGACACAGTTCT
Organism: Chelmon rostratus; assembly: GCF_017976325.1. Classification (NCBI taxonomy): domain Eukaryota; kingdom Metazoa; phylum Chordata; class Actinopteri; order Chaetodontiformes; family Chaetodontidae; genus Chelmon; species Chelmon rostratus. Next base: position 25,110,218 of record NC_055661.1, read on the forward strand.
ACTCCAAAATCTGTACCTATCAAACACAATGGCATCTAATGTGACCTGAATGGAAAACAAACAAAAAAAAATAAAGAAAGAGGAAAAAAAATAAACACAAGCCCTTCTCTCTCTCTGCCCTATTCCCTACAGTCAGTCTGTTCAGCACATTTCTCATGCCACAATATGCTGGCCTAGCTTCTTTTTTTTTTCCAGGGGCTATTTTTAGCATGTTACACATTTGCATCACAAAAAAGAAGGCTGGGCTTGTTACTTAAAGAAAGGGGAGTGGCCTGGATAAAAGCTACGCAAATACACTTCAAAGCTGGAGTTGACTGTTCAAAGCCGGCAGGATGTTTGATATTTTGGTTGTATTAGCAGCTCTGGCACCAGTTCACCAGGCAGTATGGGGTTCACAGGGGGTGTGTGAGGGGTAAGAAAGGGGCCTGAACCGGTGCATCTATTTTGGAACCTTTGAAGATAAAGATATGGCATGTGCACAGCTGTGAGTTTAGGCCAGGGAGCCTTCCTGGATTTCTATCTGATTCACTACAAAGGCCAAGAGGAAGTCTAAAGACTGACAGCACCTGGATGGCACTACAGACACCTGCCTGGAAGACATATATTGTTACAGTGTCTTCAAAAGCACGCATGCACTTACACACACACACTAATGTTCTCCTATGTCCTTCAACTCCACAGGGTTATTTATTATGACACATGTTGCAGCTTCACAAACACACATGTGCTGAGATTGCCATTAGTCATTTGTGCAGCTGCATGATGCATGATGTGGCCCACAGGGGGTTCTGATGGGGCCCTTTCCACCTGAAATCTCTGTGTTCCGCTTAAATCTACTCCCCCAGCTTCTTAAAAGACAGCTCATCTGTTCATAATCATAGCATCAGATGAGAAGGGGCAAAATGCAAGAATACTATCCTATTAAGTCAAGGGATAATGTGAATGGGCACGTATATAAATTAGTGTGTTGTTTTTTCCCCATGGCAGGGTGACTTACGTGGCGGAGGGGTAAATTCAAAGAGAGAATTGGATGGAGCAGGGAGATGATAAGAAGTAATTCTCTCCTCCTTGGGGGACATCTTAGTATCCACCTGCGATGTAAAAATGGGTATTAATAGCCTCAGTGACAGTGTCTTTGTTTCTCTCTCTCTCTCTCTCTCTCTCTCCCCTCTCGCACACACACACACACCTACCTGAGTATTGTTTCCTTCAACACTGAGAAATCGATGCTTTTCCACTCCGCCACTGGATCCTGGTGGTCCTCCGATCACATCAACAGTAGCACTTGACCGTCTGTTGATCAGGTCATATGATAAAAAGTCTATATCACATCCATGCAAAATGTTGACACAGTGCCAAAAATAGCAGGTGAGCCTTTCTTAAATTCTTTTTCAAATTTACCTTACATAACACCTACATGTGGTTTTGATGTGTACTTATATAACATTTTTTAAAAACAGGACATTACTTTGTCCTAATCTCACTCACTTTGCCCCTACAACAACCCCCTGCAGGTCCATTAACGCATTAAACCTCCTTATCTGGGTCATCTCGCCTTCTTCACAAAACAGCCCTTTACAGTCCTAAATCCCCCACCCCCCACCACCATCAAGCATGTACACACACACAGACACACACACACAGAGAGATGGGACACTAACCCCTTTCTGTCACTAGAACTTAATCAACAGAAGAGAAGAAACACACAGGAAAACGAACAACAACTATGTCTAATGACAACTCAATAGGGAAGTGCTTGGAGCTCCTTAATGTCTCTTCTGCTCACTTCAGCTCTGAAATGCACACCAAATAAAAATTTTAACACAATAGCTTTGTAGCGAGAGAACGCACAGTTTCTTTTACATTCTGAGACTACATGAATTTAAAATAAAGGAAAAACTGTGACTGAATCTCACTCATGTCCCAGAGGACAGCTATACTGCATGGTAGGCAACACCAGTGGAGAAAATCGCACGCAGTTCCACAAATACAGCAACAGCCTCCTTAAGCAAGCATCACATTTTCAGACTGTCAGAGAATGAGACGGCTGCTGTATCAAAGTCTCACTGAGCACATCATCCCCTACATAATAGAGCGCGTGTATTTGTCTCATGCCACAGCATGACTTCCTGGTTCCCCTCTGGTTCAGTGCTGTCACTGAGAAATAGGGAGATGCATGACGCCACACAGCACTCAGATCCACATGACCTCCCCTGAGGGGCAACCTTGCCGATGGAGGGGAACATCAACAAGGGACGAATCTTTAATTAAGTGTCCAGTCCTGCCAGTCAGTTTCCTCAACAGTCACTCGACTAAATGGGAGGAGGGTAGGGGAAAGATGCTGTTGTGTATAAGCAAAAGCACTCACAGGCAAACAGCAGCAGTTCCATTAATAAAAGCTAAATGCATGCTGTGACTGGATCCTATTCACTAACATGACAAGCATCTCCTGCTAATGAGTATACACATAAATGATGGGAGACTGTAACTGGGCTGTAAAGCATCATGGGCCCACTCTAACAGCCCTGTGTCCCACAGGCTTCAGCCAGTTCTGGTGCTCAAAACTTCAGCTTAAAAGCTCCACATTCATGTGAAGAGGACAGTATGCACAGCACTGAAGGAACGGAATAATCTGACAACACAAAGCTGACCCATTTAACTTAGAGAGGTTTGGTTTTTCTATTACCATATTATTCTTATTTTTCTAAATGAATTAAATACGCTAGTTGTATTGAGGAAGTATTAAGATATTTTGTTGAAGTCAAACTAGCAATACAACAATGTAGAAATACTCACTTTCAACTTAAGGTTCTGCATTCAGATATTTTTCAAGGACGACAGTAGTACTATAGTACAAGCAAAATGTACTTAAAGTATCAAAAGTTAAAGTACTCATTAGACACCATAGTAATCCATGTAAGTGTGAATCAGTATTAGTGAGCAGTATTAGTAGTGTTGCAGGTGGTCAAGGTCATATTCATTCTAATCTAGATACTAATATATAACAATACATCATGTTTTATTAGCTGATTATAACTATTAGCAGCTGTTGGATAATTGTAGGAGAGAAAGTGTAAAATTTGACTCTGTAATAAGGTGGAGTAGAAGTATGAAGTGGTATAAAATGGAAATACTCAAGTTAAGTACAAGGACATCAAAATTATACTTAAATACTTGAGTAAATGTACGTTTACCCTCCACCACTGTGAGTGCAAAGTGGTGGTACGATGATGTTGAAAGAAAAAATTTGAATAAATACATAAACATACATACAAATACAATAAAAGAGTAAAACAGGGTCTCATAGACTGAAAAAAAACATTAACTGTAAAACATTGTTCTGCTTAAAGTTATTATTTATTTATTTATTAACAGATGAACATTCGCCTCTGTTTACCTCAACACTTTGGGATCCCTTGCCAATACAGCCCTAATATGCTGAGTCCATCTTAGGATCAGAGGAAACAGATGGCACCAGCCTGATAGTTGTTGTGTCACAAACAAACAGAGGCAACCAGCTGCCAGTTTCTCTAGGCACTGAGCTTGGAGTTTATAGCGAGGAATGGGATATGGGGTGAAACTCAGACAGTAGGTAGAAGCCATTTTACCAACCTGGAAGCTGGTATAGTTGGGTTGCCTGAGGAAGGAGAAGCAGAATAAGACTCTTTTTCTTCACGTCCTGTGTGCCCCTTCTTGACCTGAGTGGAATAACAATAATTTCACACTCCTCCTCTGCTCTCTAATCTACGTATAATTCCTTTATAGTTAAAATGAAACACATTAGTAACATGTTGTCTTACTTTGATTTTATTGTACGATTTTCTATGAGCTGTCAACTGTTTCTTACAGTAGGTGTTCCAGCTTTCTTCATCAAAACCATAATTGAAGTAATCTGAGATGTCAGCACCTAAAAGCAAAACACAAAATAATAATATATACAGGTCTGCATAAAATTACTGACTACAAAGCTGCACTGAATGAGTTTACATAGAAAGACCACTATGGAGAGAATCACCTATATCTACAGGTCAAAGACCACTTACCAGCTTTCCTCCATGGCTTTTCCTCTGCATTTGACTTCTTTACAGCCATTTCTTGGATATTCTTCAAAGCATCCAGGTCTGGTTCTTTAGCATTGTCAACTGTAAAACATTTGACAGGATTCAAGGTATCTGAAACCATCACCACCTCACCATTGTGATATGCGTTATTAGTTAAGGACTTTAATGCGAAAGATTATTATTTATTCATTGTTAATAAGTCCGTGGGACATTTTTTTAAGCATAAAGACATAATTAAACTGAGCTGATGTGCAGTGTTAGGAATGAGCAAAGTCCACTGTTTAAGGTCAAATATTCCCTGGGTCATCAGTCAACTTTGTTCTTTCATAAAAGAGCTGTATAGAAATTTGGCTATTATGAAGAGGCTAAAAGCATGCTCCATGGCTTTTCTAACAATAGAAAAAGGCATGAACTGGGCATTCTTAGAGGCTTGTCAGTTTTTTGTTTAATGAATTACAAAAAGATTATAAAAACCTAGCTCATCTTTCTGTCTTTGTGCTGGGGTTGTGTTAGGTGTGGTCCTGTCTTCTGAGCCATCATTTTCAGCATTCTTTTTCAGATGCACAGGTGTCGGCCCAGAGCTGCAAGAAAACAACAGCCATGCACATTATCAACACAGTTATCTCCATCATCATGACATCAACTTTAACACTGAGAAATTCTGCTGTCGGGGTTGAGCGCTGCTAACCTATTTTCAAATGGAACCTCAACTTGTGAGACTAATATATCACAAAACACCAAGCAAAACAAAACAAAAACAAAAACAATGAAAATATCTCAAAGCTACGTTTTGACAGAAGTGGGTTCCTGACAAATAATGCACATTCATATTATGCCCAACAGGCCAACAAACGCAATAAAAGGCTGAAACATTCAACATTATTTTGTCAGAAGATGGATAGCGAACAGTTACACTCTTGCATACACGGCTGCATAGTTCCACAGAATTCATCAGCACCGTTATTGTCATTGTTTTTTAATCATCTTGGACAGCTTTCAAATGACCCCATATAAAAAAAGAAGCACATGGAAATAATAATAATATTCACTTACATGTCAAAACACAGTTTATTTGGCAGGTGCTGCAACAAAAATACAAAATAATATGCATAGTACATAATAATGAGAGCTGGAGAGTGCAGTGTCGCTATTTTTGGCTGAGTGCTTCACTCAGACTCTTCTTGTCAAGACCAATCACAGGCTAAGTGCCCACTTTTACAGACTCTTTGGGGAATGATATTATGTTATTATAAAAAAAAAATACCAGTTCCATAGCCGGTTCCTTCGTGGCACAAAGGCAAACACGATAAAGCCATTTGAAAAGAGACACATCTTTATTTATGTATAGAGATGGCTTATGTTCTATTGGAAGAGGCCAATTAAATTTAATCTTAGCTTTTCAAATATAGCTATCAACAACTGCTTAAGTTTTGTTTGCAGCCTTGTGGGGTTAGTCATTCTAACCATCATGTATCAGGGCTTTAGGTGAACCAAAAACAAAGACAACTGATTATAATCCTCTGACTATCTCACACATTCAATTTAAATCACATATGCAAAAATAAATAAAGTCTTAACATAAAAATAAGACTATTGAACGTTACAGTAACTTAGTGTAATTGGCAGGTTATGCTACATTTACTCTGAGGCAAAGACAGAATCCAGACCACAGATATTGTCAGTGCTCCACTTGTGTGATTGCTTACATCCACATTTTCCAGCTCACAAATAAACAGTGCTCGCCTGGCAGCAGATCTAATGAGCATCAAATGCTTCTTAATGTTCCATACGAATGGCTGCACATTTCAGGCAGCACACGCGGTGCCGTCACATATGTATTGTGCAACTATAAAAATCACTGTCATTATTGTACTGTGAAAAGCGTATTATATGTGAATGCTTCATTATGCATGCCAGCACAGTTCACTCTGAATCATTTTACCGCTCACTGTCACTACTGGCCTGTCTAACCTGTCTGTTTTGAACTTGTTAAACTTTGCTAACCAAAGTAAGAGAGGTATTTTAGAATTAAGTGAGCAAGGTGAAATAATGGTAATATCAGTCTCATATACTGTATCATATTAGAATTTTCTCATGGTTATGTAAAGAAAAAGAGTGGTTGTATTAAAATGTAGTTTTATGCTTAAAGTGAAAGAGTTATTATCATGTTAAAAAATACAGTGGGAGTATGCCTCAGTATGACTCAAAGTATACACACCTAGGTGGGATCTGAACCTCCTCTTTTAAGTCCTCTTTCTTCATCGTGTCCACCTCATAAATGACTGAAACGCAAGCACACACACGAAAAAACTTACATCAATGCTAGTGGCCTAATTTGACACTTTGACTACTACATTCACCACTGGCAACCATAACAAATAATAATCAGCAGTTATTTCTTTGGATTATCATAATATTGTTCAAACCGAAAAATGGAGACGACAAATATATCCATATACAACGACTGGCCTGCTGAAAATTACATTGATATATTTGAGCCTCTTCCTCATCTTCATCTTCGGCGACAACACTGGAGTTAGACTCCGATGCAGACATTTTCGTGTGGAAAAGGTTGTTTCAGGCTAAAGAAAATATGAGCTAAGGTAACAGTGTGATCCTGTCAGCGTCAGTAAAATTGACAGTTATTGCCGTTTCTATGGAGGCAGTTAGAGGAAGTGACAGCTCGTGGCATGAACCCCATGCTATTAGTCAGAAACCGTCTCGCGCTGGGTTGACCAACAGCTAACGTTAGCTTAACCGCTACTATCAAAGACACGGTTGATATATTTTTAACGACTTATAGGAAATGAGTCTCCCTACCTCTAATTTCTCATTCTTTTTTCCTATTTAGGCTATAAAATGTCGTTGCTAGTATGACAGTGAATTCTAGAGACTCGGTAATAATATCGATTTCCGAAAATTGATCGATAACTCAGTCAGAAAAACTGAATCACACTTCATGTGAGTTGATCGCTGAACGCTGCGTATTGCCATAGCAACGACTTCAAGCTTGCGTGACGTTTTTATGCTGCGACGCGCGATTGCCACGTCACCTTTGAGAGACTTGTATGTTTGTTTTGTTGGAGCTGCTTTAGCTGACATTTCTGATGTTTCTTTGATTGCGTTGTATTTAGCTAACACTGACAACTGGCAAAATGCTAACGACGGAGGATTTTACGCAGTTTCCGCGACAGATGTGGGAGAAGGTGCTGTCGAAGGTAAAGAAAGCTGTTGTTTTTATGGATGACAAGTGTGCAGAGGCTCTGCACTGGAGCGGAGGTGCTGCAGTCTTATTGGAGGCTGGGGCCAAAAATATAAAGGAGTTTTCAAGCTTCGAAGCCTGCGGTGCGAATGAACCGAAAGCCGTGTTTGTGGTGAGCACTTTGTTGAAAGGCAGAACAGTCGACATCATTAAAGACATCATATCCCTCAGTCACTTCCAGTATTGTGTTGTCTTCACCACCGTTGCTCACTCCGTGCACCTGCTCGCCAACAATGTCACGCAAGAAATGGAAGGGAACCCTGTCTTTGAGCAATTTGAAGAAAAGCTGTGTGAGTGGATGGGAAACATGAACTACACGGCTGAAGTCATGCACGCTCCAGTGGTCTTCGCCCCTGTGTCACAGCAGCTACTCCTCACACCCATGTTTGCACACCTGTTTCCCCTGCTCGCACCCGATCTGGAGTCTATAAATGCAAAACGACCAGAGAAGAAGAGATTTGGTGGCCTGGTTGACATAGACATGCACTCTCTCCCTGTTGAACTGCAGCTTGAAATCAAATCCATGGCTTCAGCTTTAAATTCACTGTTTGAAGCTACAAGCACAAGGGAAGAGAGTTTTGCTGTGGGTCCCATGAGCCGCATCATAGCAGGGGAACTTTCCAATCACCCTCAAGCCAAAAACCGAAGGAAGACAGCCCCTAATAAAGCATCTATCATTTTTGTGGACCGAACAATGGATCTTACAGGTGAAATCTCCCTCCTTTTTTCTGCAGAACCCTAATCTTATCACAGTTATGACCCTGTCTGCTTTTCTTTATCGTGTTCCTCGCTAAAACTGCAAAAAGAGTGTTGCGTGACCAGCATCGAGTATGAAAATACACTTTGATGTTGATAGATCACAACTGTGATGACATACTGAATAGATAATGGTAATTTTTGATTCTTCATTTCTTCTCAGGAGCTGTTGGTCACCATGGCGACAACCTGGTGGAGAAGATTCTGACGGTGCTCGAGCCCTTACCTGGTCATGTGACAGATGTACAGGTGGACATGCTGGAGCTGACAAGTCTGCAGCGGACCCCTCACTCCAAGACCACCTTGGCCCCCGGCTGTCTCGCACAGACCCAGTGAGTTCCTCTCTGATGATATCTTTGACCATAGTTCATTCACAGCAAAGGTCATTCTCTTGTTCATTGGTATAATGTACACACACACAGGCGTTATTATCACCTACCTGAGTGATTTGTATTGAAATGACTTTTATTAGTAGTCAGTCATCCATCACATCTCTGTTCAGCCACCATTTGAAACAATTTCTAGCTTTAAACTTGACCCATTAAACAGATAAACAAGTGACTATCAAGAAAATATATGTGTACATCATAGATCAATGAAGGAAAACAACACAATATGCTAAGCAAAGTAAAGACCAGAAAATACAGAAAGAAAGAAAAACACATTTTAGTCACTGAGGTACTGGGTTGACAACAAAGGTTAAAGGTTTTTGCTGAATAGAGAAGTCTGCAGTTTTTCTACCCCTGTACATGCTGTACGTGTATCTATATGTGTATCTTTAAAGTTTCACATATTTTGGCCATGTATTGTATCTGGTCGGTCATTGTAATGCTCAAGACCCAATATGACATTTAACAGATGTTCACAAGGCATAATTTAAGGTCATCTTTTTTGCAGTTTTGTGTTTTGCAAGCATAAGCACCATTTGTTTTTCGAGGGGTGGATGCATCATTTCAATATCACATGCACTGATCAGTGATGTTGTTCCCATCAGAAGCATATGGAAAGTGTGATTTTTAACCCTCTACCAGAGCTGGAGTGATTAGTCAATGAATTGTTTAGTCTGCAACTATATTGATAATCATCAATTTTCAAGCAGAAATACCAAATAATTCATGGTTCTCTTACTTCTCATATGTATGTATGTGCTGCTGAATATTATAGTACGTTTAATACGTTTGGGTTTTGGACTATTTGTCACACAAAAAAAGACAGCTGAAGACACCCCTTTGGTTCTTGGAAATTGTGATGGACATTTTTCTCTATTTTCTGATTTGGTCAAATCATTAATTGCGTAACTAATCGGTAGGTTAATCGATAATGAAAGTTATTGTTATTGGACCTAGTGTAATTATTACCCCAGTAATAATTACACTCACAATTTCACATTGTTTTTAAGTGCAGTCATAAATCCTTTTTTAGAGAAAAACTCAGTCCAAGTTTTTGCACACAAAGAACTGTGTTTCCTGTTAGAAGAGCACAAAAAACTGCTCATCAACTGTAGTGTTATAGTGTTAGCTACAGGTAAGTATGTCTGAACTGTGGCTTCCTATGGCTTAAGTGTAGTGGAAACCATTTATGTCACCTCAGAGACTGCAGTCCCTTTCTTACTGGAAAAGCAAATTGTTAGTCTTTAGTTTGCAACTACTTTGCAATTAGATATTACATAAAATGAGTCAAAACAAAAGAATAACAAGTCAGTCCAGTGTTGGAACTTGTTGGCCTAACGTGGTCTTTCTTTGTGTGGTTTGCATGTTCTCCCTGTTTCTGTGTGTGTTCCCTCTGGGTGCTCAAATTTCCTCCCAAATTTCCATGCATGTCAGGTTAACTGGAGATTCTAAATTGCCTCTTGGTGTCAATGTTAGTGTAAGTAGCTGTCTGTGTCTATATGTATTATGCTTAAAATGCCGTCCAGAATGATGAGTTTGGATACAGAGGAGCGTGGTAAATATTTTGTTGCCCACCTCCCAATGGAATATTATTCTACCTGAATGGGTTTAATTCTTTTCCACCAACAAGAAACCAACTTCCAGCCGGATCTGAAATGGAACTGTTTATTGGAACCCATCCCTACACTGACACCACCACAATCTACACTTTTACATACTTTTCCCACCTGGACAAACACACTAAGGCGCAAACATACACACCAGCCTAGAGCCAGCCCACAGTGAGTTGAATGGCACATGACCAGCATTAGGTGCCAGTTGCTCAGTGAAGCTTGCCTCCAGTCTTGGCTGTGCAGATCCACGTGTTCGGCGCCTGCGGTGGGGCTGTTGTACATGGCAGGGATTAGTCCTACATCATGTGTTCCACTCCCGCATTGCCCCTTCATGTGGTTGCAGGAGGAAAAGGCTTTGACTGAGAAGAAGAGTTTTGTGGCTGGAGCTGTCATGCAGTATGTCTGACTGCATTCATGAATGAGCTTACACAAACGCTGAATGCAGCAGGGACCGTTCTGAGCTAAGTGGGAGGCTCTGTTGTAATGGAACCACTCTTAGATCTTTCTAGTCGGGGCTGTTTAGACAGCATGTACTGTAGAAGATAATGCGAGCACAGCAGGGGCAGGTTGCACCAACCCTCAGATGCAGGCCTCAAGTCTGGGGCAAACGTCAACCAGATACATACATACACCCACAAATGCATGTCTCAAGTCAACAGTGAGTTAAGATCCCAGCAGCAATGTTTGAGATCACAGCTCCTGATCTTTGCCGCAGCCAAACACCTTTATCTCACAACATTTATGTGGCCGATTCAGATATTGCATACAAGTTCCAGCAGTCGCTCAGACACAGGCAGGCAGACAATGAAGTGAAGCTGACAGTAATAAGTTACGTGGCGGGGCAGTATCTGTATGGAGTACGTGTCTGATCCGGGCCAGCAGGATCAGCAGGAGCGTTATTGCTGTGCTATCTTAGAGCAGATGGCCCAGTTGAGCCTTATCACAGATGTAGGAGATTGAAGTGCTGCTGAGGCACAGCAAGAAGGAAGCCTAGAGTTCCCATTTTGTTTAACTGCCTTCAAGTGCCAGATCACCATAGGCAGAGTTTATGGCAATTACTGTAATATGTTCAGGACAGGGCTCTGGTAATGCATGTTTTTAGAGGTCTGCTGCTCTTAACCATTAATCTCTCCAAAAGATACAAAAGCACACATTTCTAAAGTGGATTGTTTTCTTTGCATGATGTGAACTGTGCAAAGGGCTAGACCCTAGTGGCTTTTTGTGGTTTGATTGTCTATATAATAAGTTCCCTCCTACTGTATGTTTATACACCTATGATTTTTTGAGCTATTTTTAGCTCAGACCACCATGTGTTTTGATTGGTTTTGTATTGTGGACCAGCTCAAGCCTTTAAATATTAGGTGCAGACCTAATTTGGACCTTTTGTATGATATTTCCTTCAGTAATTCCAGGATATTTTTATAGATTACTGTGTCTTAAACATTCTGTGGGTGGTTGTTGATTCAAGCTCTCCTGGCAAGACCCCACACTTACTTTGCAATTACTGTCGTATTGTCTTTCATAACCTGGTGTGAATTTTCCTTATCCTGCAACCTGACTTTCACTCTGTGGTTCTAGTAGTCATGCCAGGGGGAAAGTATACTGTCTGTGGATGTGTACGTACACACACACACACACACACACACACACACGCTCGCTCCCTTACTTTGTATGTGCTGTTTTTTGTTCGGCCATTCTTGTCCTATGGCAGTCTTTTTCTGTCATAAAATAGTGCCAGGATGCACAGTTTGCTATATATAAAGGGATGTTGAGTGAAAGTGGCAGTGGGAGTGTTGTTTTATGTGCCTGTGTGTGTGTGTATGTGTGTTTGTGGTCAGGTACCTTCCAGTCCAGTCTGTGTAATTTGCTGTGCTTGGCTGCACAGCCCTTGTGATCCTGGGTAGGACACATGAACCCCATTGGCAGAGGGCACCAAGTTTCCCTCAGTCTCAGACTGAACCCTGCACCCCCGTCATCTGGCCGCCGTCGACCTTGATCCTGTGGTGGGAGTGTGCGCATGTGGGCAGAACCGAGTACGGGTGGCCAAGGTGCTCTGGGCCTGCCTCAGGAGCTGCTGAGCTTGAGCCAGCCAGAGTAACCGACCGCACCCTGCCACGAGAAAACATTGCGAGGCTGCCATCTCCTCAAATCTGCCCAGCAGCTCCTCCATGCATACCACCAGGACGGAGGGAAAACACCTATTTCTGTCCCAGCTGGGAAATATGAGCATGGATAAAAAGCCATGCACGCTTATTTGAGCGCAGGCTGTATGGGAAATGTAACACACACAAAAAAAACAGTGATAGTAGAGTGTGGAGAGAATGACAGACAGCTGAGCACAGCTAACCCTGTTTTTACCCACCAAGAATAAAGCAGGGGTATGAAAAGTGGCCACATTCATTATATGGTGGTTCCTTTCAGAGATTGTTTTACTGTTCTCTACTTAGTTACATTTGTAAAGTCTTTAAGGTGATTCATAGGCTAAACAACAACTATACTCCATCGTTGCTTTAGTGTGAGTTTCCATTCAAGCCTGCCTATTGAGTATATTCTGAAGTTTACACGGTGTGTTTGAACAGTGGTATGCAGACTATTGATTCTGGCCAAACATCAGCTTCCTTACATTGTATCTCGATAAAAACTTAATTCTTACAGTAACTGCTTTTCACGTTCCACTCTCACCATAGCTGAGCCTGCAGCTGATGATAAATGTTACTGTGTGGAAAATTAATTTTAGTGCTTCTACCCTAAGTGTATGTGTCACACCACGCAGGAAGCAGAGGTAGTCATGCCAACAGGAAAGTGCTTTTCGTCTCCAGAATAAAACATTGCAGTCATAGCTATGTGCTTGCCATACCCGAGTGAGAACAAATCTGTGCTTGTAGTTTTCTTATTGCATTATAGAGTCATATGCTTCTGTGGAAGAGCAACACAGTCTGGATGCTTTCATCTAATCATTTATCTCACTGAGTTCATAGCTGTCGATTTTGGTCGTTATGTCTATGAGATGCAGGGATTTAACCATATTTTAGGATTCAGTGAGCTGACTTGTCCCCTGGTCCTTTTTGGATGTTGTGTCTCTATTTCCTCCACTGCCTAATTCTGTTTTCTCTCCAGCGTAGAAGGTATCTCATCCTGAAACCCACAGAACATCAATCACTAGATTGCTTTCACCTGAACAGCTTGTACTCCATGTTCCCATCAAGGCTTAGATAACAAAACCTATTCTGTTTTATATGTCGTCTCCTAATCTGTCATTTGATATTGACTACAGAATAATGCACTTTTTATTTGGGAGAGTGTGCGGATGAAAAGCCCCCAAAGGTGGCAGTTTACATCCCCCAACCCCACTTCTTCAAAGAGCCCCTGCTGCTGGCTTTCATTTGAAATTGTTAACTAGCCAAGAGACATGAGGAGAAGAGACTCTCACATCACCCCCACATAGATCTCAATTCACACCTTCTCCCAGAAGAAGAAAGTTTCTGACTTGTCTTGTTCATTTTCATTTTACAAATGCAACCAAGATCAAATTGTTTGGATTTTTACACACAAACCCTGATTCCAAAAAAGTCTGGATGCTGCGTAGACATATATAAACCAGAATATTATAATTTGCTATTCCTTTATAACATATGCTTAATTACAAACGATACAGATACAATATATTAAATGTTTCGCCTCATCAGCTTCATTGATTTTTGTAAATATCTGCTCATTCTGAATTTGATACGTTTCAAACAAGTAGAACGCTCCAAAAACACCTCTTTTGAACATCTCACAGGTAAACAGGTTGATTGGTAACAGGTGATAGTATCATGATTGGGTATGAAAGGAGCATCCTGGAAAGGCTCAGTGGTTCACAGCGAGGATGAAGCGAGTTTCACCACTTTGTGAACATATGATTGAATAAAGGAGATTAATACATGGACTCAGGAACACATCAGAAAACTGTTGTCTGTAAAAACAGTTTGTTTGGAAATGACTGTTTTTATGTACCTTTTACAGTGTCCAACTTTTTTGCATCTGGGTTGTATTTCATTGGATCTCTACCAACTTTTTACAATAAATACACATAATTCTACTCTATAAATGATACATAAATAATTAAGAAAATATCCTACTGTTGTAAATATCGTTTGCGATAATAACAGATTCTTTTCATTCAAAAACCTAAATTGTAATGGCAAATGTTGTACTTTGCTGTTCTTTTTACGTGGAGTCATCATTGAATCAGAACGGCCAATGAGAGCTCCAGTCCGTGTACTTCTGCGTTGGTGTGTTTAATGTTAGTGTGTATCTCCTCTCCTCCCCTCGCTTCCTGCGGAACTCCTCTCCCTCTTTTTCTCTCCATAAATCCGCCGGGTCATTTGTCCCTCTTGCCAGAACACACAGACACTCAAGGCCAGGTCTGGTTCTGGTCCACCTCTCTCTCTCTCTCTCATGTATCATGTACATGGGGATGTTTACAGGAAACCGACAGTGTGTTTTGCCCCATTAGAAACATTCCATAAATTAGCTCACTGAGGAATGGGGCTGACCTTGCGCGATTCTATTAGGCTGGATCTGTTACTGTACATGTAGACCTGTTGGACAGGACACAGATCATCTGAATCATCTGCACTGGGAAATGGATTATAGTCTGCTTTTTTCTGTCTTGTGTGAAGTTTCCACGCTCTCGATCACATTAAAGATAGCTACATGAATATGCACTGGAGAGCGCTGTAGTTTGGGGATGTTGTTGCTAACAAACTCCAAAAAGTCGGCTGTGATCAGTAGTATGAAGTTTCTCAGCTAGACTGAAGTCATAGACTGTCGAACTATTGCGTTAAAGGCAACCAGGTTTGTTGTTTTACATCTTCTCACTTACCTCCAGTGGTGTCTGCCCAGCCATGCACATGGTTTTGATTATATTTGCAGAGATTTAAGATGACTTTGTCAGAGATTTCTACCTCCACTGCAATACAGTTGGCTTCAGTTTCATTTCATTTGTGGTGCTCAGAACATTTGAAAATTACTTAAAAAAAAAAAAAGTCAACAGCAATGTGCCTTTAGAGAAACAATAAAACAGTTCCATAAAATTCTCAGACATCACATTTTTCTTTGTGTTTGTCTTTCTGCACTAGAATTATTTCCCATGAAAGCTTTTGACACCATCTTAAGTGGATTATACAGAGCGATGAGACACTTTCTGGAACGAGGGGTTGCTGCTGAATTTTTTATGTTTTTTGTTTTTTTTCATTGCACCACAAACAAGATTCCTTTCACCTGCATTGTGTTGCACTGGGACGTATATCGTATCTCAAAGAATGGTTTAATGAAAGAATGAAGCTAGAGGTGAGTGAAAATGTGGGGTTTTTATTTAATTTAATTTGGAACTGACCCTTTAAAGATAGTTCATAATTCATATGAGTGTAGTATGACTCACTTCTGAATCATGCCATGAATAGTAAATTTTGTTATACGCTGTCTTTCGTGTGTGTGTGTGTGTGTGTGTGTGTGTGTGTGTGTGTGTGTGTGTGTGTGTGTGTGTGTGTGTGCGTGTGTGTGTGTGTGTGAGTGGGTGTCAAAGTAAAGAAATAAACACTACACGTCCACATGCATGTTCAACCCGGCGATGAGGGCGCCACAGGATGAGGAGGAAAGTCAGACCGGTTAGAGCCATTCTTTTCTGCTGCATCACACACTTCCAGGAATACTATCCCCCTCCCCCCCGCAGTCATTAATGACTCGGACACGGTCAGAGGCATTTCATCACTTTTAATGGGCACATACGTGTTCATTCTTTCACGTACTGCGCACATCTTTCTGTATGTTGCAGTATTTGATGTTTAACTGCCTTTTAATGGTACGGCACTCATTACACATTTAGTGGAATTTAGTTTTGGGCACAAACGCCCACACGCTCCAAACACCCACTCAGCCTGTCCAAGCAGGCCAGAGAGGTGTACGCAAGTCAAGTGCAAGAGTGCCCCCTTCAGTCTGTGTCCGAGCATCCTTTTCAGCAGACAGAGCCACGCTGCACTTAATGCTCTCCGATGGCCAAGCACCACACACACCCAGCCCCCCTCTCACCCCACCACCCCAGTCCATAGTAGAGTAGTTACTCAACAAAGTTCCTGGCTGGTTATGGAGCCTGTCTCACACCCTGCCAGTATAAACCTCACCCCCCCACACACACCTCTCAGCCCTGCTCGAACCCCCGCCCTTCGTCTGACCAAATGGCTCAGGGAAAGCATCGGGGGGAGTGGGCTGGCGGGTGGAGGGGTGGGGTGCGTGCTGGTGTGGGCAAGTAGCCAAATTAGAACCGTATTTCATCCACACTCTGCTGAGGCCCTCCGTCTTCCAAGAACACACACAGATGCAGGGGGGGTTGTGTGCAAACTTATATACAGATGCACCAGTGCACAAACACACACACATGGCTGCTCACATATGGCCTGGTCAAGTCACACTATTGGCATTTCAACCATGGCGAGTATGTGGGACTTCACGGTTTCTGTAATCGTAGCAGTTCTAATACTTCATCATTGCATGGGAGGTGTTTTTCTGATGGATTAGGAGAAGTGTTTTCTAGAAATGACACCACGTCATAGTCTTGACCAACAACTGCAGCGACTAGATATTCATGTGTTAATCTCAATGTAAGCAAAACAAGAGATTGTAAAAGAGTTTATTTATTTATTTATTTATTTATTTATTTTACTGTATCATTTTGTTACATTAGACTCTCGCCCTGGGCTGAGTCGTGTTTGCCGCTCTTTGTGTCTGGTTCTAGTGTGAGGATGGCGGCCGTCCCAGTGTGAGCCCCTCTCCTCCCCATTTCGCCCCAGCCCAAGGTCTGGAACAGATTACATCTGATATTAAACACATGGCAGCAGTTAGAAAGGAGAAAAGGCGAGAGGAGAAAAAAGTTTAAAAAAAGAAAAAAAAAAAAGAAGAAGAAAAACAGAGTGAATTTGTCAACGAGTTCCCTCCTACCTTCCCTCGCTCCGTCCATAGCCGCGTTTCTCTCTTTGTCTCCGTCTTCGGTTTCTGGTCAGTCCTGAGAGGACAGAGAAGATCATGTCAGTCTCGCTGTCAAAGGCACAGACAGAGATGTAGGCTGTTGATGCCCTTTTATCCAGCCAACAAAGTGTCAGTGCCTTTTATCAGGGCAATCTGAGAGGAGACCAAAGGAGACAGAAATATTATGTTCGTCTCTTGAATTCAGGTTTAGGAGCTGTTTTATAAGAAAAAGTGTCACTCTCTGAGAAGCTATTCACGATGAAGCCCCTCAGCGACACTCTCTTGATTCGTTCTTGGAAAGTCTATTTCCACTGCTCGTGGCAGATGGTGATAGTCTTACACACATGTCTTGTCCTCGCTCTCCCATTAGAGATGTGTATCAGTGGGTTTCATAACCTAGCGGATAATGAGACGAGGGACTGAGATGGTATCAAGAGGAGTCTTGGTCTCCAGACTCTGTTGTTTTGCCACTGATGTAAGGACAGCACCCGTCAGTACAGAGAAATGCTGGCATACAGACGTTTAAGGTGGATTGAGAACATTCCCTTCACTAATTTCAGCGTCTTCCTGTGAGGCATCCCATAGGGGAGTCGCCACCCCTCCAACCAGCAGGCTCTCCATCACTGAGACGAGCACTCGATCACGTCCATGTTGTCCTTCTGTGTTGATACTCAGAGCCCTGCATGCTCTGAGCAAACAGCAGGAGCAGCAACAGTCGCTCAGCTTGCTGAAAATCCCTGTGCGTTTTGTTTTGCTTTTTTGTCCTCGTGACTAAATGATCTGTTTGATGTTTTGTCTACCAGGTCACCTGCAGCGCAGTCACTATGGGAGGCCATGCTGACCAGCAAACACAAAGAGGGGGTGATGGAGGTGCGTCGGCAACTCGTGGAAACAGCCAGCAAGGAGAAGCTGCCAATCAAGATGAGCATGGGTAAGAAGCGGGATGCCACAGATGGACCAAAGTACACATCTCGTTTCCCACAAATAAAACACGAATTCACACCAACTACAGAAAGTAAAATTGAATAAACATGAGCATTCACATCAAGTAAAAGCATCACAAGTACAGTCTCATATTCTGAGAGAAACGTGTGTGTGTGTGTGTGTGTGTGAGTGCTGTGTAATGTTCTGTAGCAGAACCATAGCGCCTCCTACCGAGACCCAACTTCTCTGCCTTGCCGTGTATTTGCCCATGTGGCCACAGAGGAAATCTGAACCACATGTTGGCTCTATGACACACACTCACACACACATACACACATGCTTGCTTGCACACACGCTGCTTTTGAAAACTTTTGTTGTTTGTTAATGAAGCAAAAGCGGCTGAAGTGAGGGATGAAAATATGTGTAGGCACGCAAAAATAAAGTCATTACATGCACAGTGTATAGTGCCCTTATGCACGTTCACCTTTACGTTGCCCCCTGATTCAAATAGACAGTGGATGAACTACACTCACAGAAATACACACACACACACACACACACACACACACACACACACAGCACTAATGTGTGTGTTAGCATCTGGCAGAAAGGAGTTGGGGTTTAAAGGGAGGGACAGTGTGGTCCCTCAGCTCCTATAATCTGTGAGGTAAAGAAGGTCTTGTCTCTCGTAACAAGCAGGTTGTAATATGTTGGAGGTCACACACACACACACACATGCACACACACCACACACACTCTGCCAGGCATCTTGCGTACACATGGTGGTTTCCTTTCACACATTTGTGTGAACCAGCACTCCTTCTAATTCTGGAGGGCTGCTGGGTTGTGGATTTACTCAGACAAATGCACCAACAAGTGTTTGAGCTGCAGAAGGAACAAAGCGATAGTGTGAGTAAAAGCAAGAAAGTATGAAGAAGGTGTAGCATTAAAGCTGCTCCCACCTGCTGACTGAGACTGTTGACTTTATGTCTTCCCTGAGCGAGAGAAGAAGAGAAAAGTGGGGCGAGAGGGGGGGCACTGTCAAACTCCTCACACACTGAACCTTTATACCCCACTGGCAGGGGACCAGATTTCACGAAGCCCCCTGAGCTCCCAGCGCACCCCCACACAGTTCCCATCCTGCCCACCAGCACCACCAGCAGCGTTCTCAATCCATCATTCTCTGCTCATATGAGGCCAAGCCAACCCCAGAAACACAAAACGCTGAGCATTAATACCTATCTGCTCTCTCAGTGCCCACTCACTCGCTAGGAGAGTAGAATTTTCCACTCGCACCCCAACGCGTTCTCACTCTGGTAGATTTGTGCAGATCAGTGGAGAAAAGACTGTTTCGGGATCCTGCAGGCCCAGCCAGCATTCTCACATACACACTGACCCAACTTGGCTTCTTTTCATCTCAACAGGATAAGATCATCCAGAGAGAGACAGAGAAAATAATCCACTTCTCAGAGCCTGAGTATGACCCGTCAGGTTTCTCATAGCACAATGGCATGATGAAATTCCCTCGCCGTGTGTGTGTGTGTGTGTGTGTGATATGTTTGTGGTTGTGCAGAATTCAGTGTTTATCTTTGGTGTTTTTGCTCTTAGCAGGGAATTAGTTAGACAGCTTTGGTTTCATCGTCCGTAAACGTGCGTCTCTCTGTTCATCTGTGTGTGTCTATGTGTGTGCGTGCGTGCGTGCATGCATGCATATGTGTGCGTCACCAGCTTCCACAGTTTGTGTGTATATTACGTGCACTGATACCGCGGTGTAAATGAGATGTGTTGATTGGGCCTTTCTTCCTGTGGTGTAGTTTGGGCTCTTAACAGCGGAGAAGAGTGAGACTCAAGCAGACAATTGATTGCATTCATCATTTCGAGCAGTGAGATTTGGGAGAGCGTAATATGACAATAGTCCTCATATTTTACAATACCATCACTCCCTTTTTAGTCTTTATTTAAATGACAGTCGCAGTGCAGTTTGTTAAATGGCAAAAAGACTTTTCATTTCATCTACTAATTGATTGATCCCTTTTGTTAATGGATATAATTCTATAAGTTATTAGGACAAACGAAAAGCATGTCTGGGGGTATAAAAGGCTTTTTCTCCACTTTGTACAAGAAAATTAAATGAAAATATCATAGATCACAATGTCCGGCCGTTTAGTGGAAAACCGCAACATTTACCGTACTAGCAATGAGTCAACCATTAATGACAACTTTGACAAATGTGTCTTAGTTGGATCATGTAATTCATGGAACAAGTTGAAGAGCCTCAGTAACAGTATGCCGCTATAAAAAAAAACACTAAAAAAATGTCATTTGTGAAATTTGTTAAAACTTGGTGTTGTTGATGTGCTATCGTGCTGTTTTAACTTGGGTCACCAGCACCCCTCATATATAAAGGTGATGTATGATTTTTAGCCTTGCTGGCAGTATTGCTCCAGGGACCAGTTTTTCAGTCCACCGCTTTGGTCCAGACTGAAATATTTAAATAGCTATTTGATGGCTGTGAAATTTTGTACACACACTCATGGTCCCCAGAGGATGAATCATATTGACTTTGGTGATCTCATGACTTTTCCTCAAGCGCCACTGTGAGGTTTAAATTTGTGTTGTTTTTTGACTTAAATGTCTCATCAACTATCAGATGGATTGCCCTGGAATGTAGCACACGTATTCATGTTCCCTTCAGGTTGAATTGTAATTATCCCATGACTCTTCATCTAGCGCCATCTTCAGGTCAGATCTGCGTTTTGTCCAATACTTACCCACAAAACTGGTGACATTCACATCACTGTCAGCTGTCCTTTTTCTTTAGTGCTAATTAGCAAATGTTTGCATGCTAAGCTAAGATGGTGAACATTGTAAACTTTGTATCTGCGTAGCATCATCATGCTAGCATAGTCATTTTACGCATGTTAGCTTGCTGACATTAGCATTTAGCTCAGCGTTGCTGTCTTAGAACAGCCTCACAGACCCACTAGCATGGCTAGTATACAACACAAAAACAGCATGAGCACAAGAACACATCTCCAATAAGATCAGATTTTAGTTGTAAAAATAAAAAAACACAAAATGCTTTTTTGAATTGTAAATCACTTGCATGCATTTTTCACTGAAGCTGAGTCACAGATAAAAACTTCTGGTGAATAATGAATAATGTGGCGGTGTGTCTGCCCTGTTGAAGCCTGTCTTGAAAGGGGCCCCAACATGCATCCACAAATAAAAGATCCAGGACTTTCCTCCTCTTGGAGTGCATAAATAAAAATCTCTCAGCCTTCCTGTGTCCCCCATCTATGTAGAATTACTTATGAGGCTGTCCAGCTCCTGAGGCCGGCCACCACTCAGCTCCAAGCTGACATCAGACATCACTTAGCCTCTGAGCAACCCTGTACACCTAGAATGCAAGTCATCTTCCAGCAACAGAACTAAATCATTGCTGGCCCCTGCCCTTTTTCGCATTGTTCAGGACTTTGATCACGGCTGAGCCTCAATTGCCACTTCTGCACATCAGGCTAAAATGGGCCGCAGCTCAGACTGTTTATAGCATGGGGCTGAGAATGTGATTTGTTTTATTGCCGGTCCCGCAATAAATGCACCCACGAGAACATTTGAATGGCCAAAAGGTTCAGGTTTCTTCCGCCATCTTAGTTGATCTCCAAAGAGTGACACAAACTGGAGTCTTGTGTATAGCTGAAAATCTTTGGGCACAAGGCACTGGTCAACAAAACAGGCACGCTGATTGAGTTGACCACAGTTTAAACTGTAAGTTTAGACTCGCTGGTGTCAGATGGTGTGTCTTTCAAGACATTAGAATGAACTGAAAACACATTAGGTCTACGACATATAATCTGCCCAGCAAAAGCAATTTTTAAACAAACACTAAAACTGACATGAAGTCTGCTCAAGGCACAAGTGCACTTCTTCTAACATTGTCTTATTTAATTGAGACTGAAAAGGAGAACCTTTCCAGTGCTGCCATTACTGCAGAAACACCCAGGGTTGAAACCATAGCTCAGCTGACAGATCATCTCCCTGAGATTCATTTTGCATCTGGCAACAAGGTGCTTGACGAATCACAGAGCTGTTTTGAGGGAAGTTTAGTGGCACAGATAAGAGCTAAGGCTCAGCCAGCACTGTTTGATTGTGTAATGGAGAACAGGCTTTTGTGTGGCTTTCTTGTCTAACGTACTTTTCTTTTGTTTTTTTTCCAATGTCTCAGATTTTCTCACTCAGGCTCATATGAGCTACCCGAGCTGTGCAGTCTGAATCTGTTTGGCCCACAGTGCACCATTCTTTGGTCGCCTATTCTCGGGTGAAATTATGCTTGGCCCTTGCTTTGGATGTATTTCCTGGTTCTGTGCTGAATTATGGTTGGCACACCAAGCTCAGCGAACCTTGGTTATACTGCCAGGATTTTATGGCTGGATATGTTCACAATAGAGCTTTTCAGGATTTTGAATATATCTGGACTGAAGATTATTCTTCATAAACCACTTTAATTTCAGCAAGAAACATAATTCCCTTTTGTGGACACTTACTCCATAATGTGCGTACAGTAAATGCCACACAACACACTGACTCTTTCAGCTCAGCTCGGAAAGTATGTGTCCCAACAGGTGGACTTGCAGGAAACTATTTTGCTGTCAGGTTTACTTATCAGCTGCCCTGGAACGACTTTTTTTGCTAATAGCTTCCATGGATGATTCCCTCTAATTTTCTCCCTGAAAATATTTCGCATTCATAGATTTTGACATCAAGTTTAACAAAGTCCAAAAACGCATTGTCTTTATATTTGCTAATTTAAGTGCCATGACTCTATATTACATCTCATGCTGGAGCTTTCTGCTCTATTTTTTTTTATCCCGCCTGTCTGTTTCTCTTCTAGTCATGTGTTTGGCCCCGCTAAAGAAAACATTGGCCATGTAGTCCAACAGGAAATACTCCCACATCTGGTGCTGGTTCAAAACATCAACATGAAGAAGTAGGCTTTATGGGGAGTTAATGTGTGCCCCCTCTCTATCCCTGCCCCTGACACAGCCCCTCGTACCCCCAGGCCACCCTGCACACCCCCCTTCTAGCCCTTACACCCTTTATGTCGCTCTTCCTGTGTTTCTGTGAATCTTCGCAGGAGGGGCAGGGGGGAGGCAGAGGGTCCTAAGCAGTGTGAGGAGTCTAGTCTCTCTGCTGCCTCTATAAATGTTCAGAGAAAACGTCTGATTTACACCTATTAGTCACACACAAGACGGGCTCAGAGGAGCTCTTATCAGTGTTCCCACACCTCTGCTATATGTAGACACTCTGAAGCACACGCACACCTACAGTGATGTTTAGTCTGAACATATCACTGAAAACTCAGTGCGCATATATAAAGAATATTGCTTCCTGACTGGCACATCCACGCACACTTACACACTTCTCGCTTTCTCCCAGCCTGTGGAGTTTTTGCTCATTAAGATAATATTGTGGTCTGTTTTGGTATCAGTCATTCCCCTCTGCCCTAAGCTGAGTGTATGATAGTTATTAAAAAGGCTGTTATGCTTGGAAAAGGTTGTCTATTTATTCAGTTTCCACGCTCCGCTCTTCCCATCAGGAGGAATAACTGTGTGTGTGTGTGTGTGTGTGCCCCTCGCAGCCTTGTACATTTTTATTTGTTTGTAACAGCTGGCACACATAAGACCATTACGCCAGCAGTCAGAGTACAGTTGTGGATTACATATACTGTACGATGCACTTTGACCAATATTAACTGATGAATTTGTGATGGTTCCAAACATCCCCCCAGATAATAGCATTATATTTTTCCCTCCTCTCAGGCCGCGTGACCCCCGAGCAGCTGTGCTCCTACATGCAGCTGTTCCGGAGCAGTTGGGGGGCGCTAGAGAGTCACTGCGGGGTGCTCCAGCTGGGCCTGGCCACGTCCCAGACGCTCCGCCACCCCAGCCTGCCCCGCTGGGATGCCTGCCTGGCCTTCGAGAGGCTGCTGCTGCAGGTCCGTACTCATCTTACAGAAGCCTATTATCCATATGCATGACAGGCGATGAAAAGCGAAAAGTCTCCTTTCAAAATGAGACATCCACCGCTTCAAAAAATTCTGATTCCAGCTGTGACAGAGAGACTAACAGAAACTTTTTGAGTCTTCTAACAACAAAACAGTATTTCATATGCAAGCAATTCTCAAGGAATGTGGGTCAAATAACTTAAACAATGAACACACGTTTTAAAGTTAACCCAAACAGTGTTGCATTGACAGTTAAGCAAAAAGACAGCACATTCACTGGCAATTTGTAATTAACTTTGTAACCATGCTTTCACATCTTTCCCTTCGGGTAAATATTTTATTACCGATGCTCAGCAGGTAAGTGGGTGCTTGTGGTTCGCTAAATGCTGGCCAGAATGTTGTGTTAAACTGACAGAGACAGGAAAAAACGCAGATTCCTCCCCTCCATGAACAAGGTCAGTTGTGTTTGTAGGGAAAACATTCAGATCCAGTAAACACTGCAAAAAACGCCAGATTTCCATCGTGTTGTTTAGAGGCTTTTTAGTTCAGAGGAGGAAGAGGTCTAGTTTACGGGGGCGGACAGAGGCGGATGTACACGTGTGTTTGACTGTGGAAAGGTCAGAGGGCAAGTTTGACAGAGAGACAGAGGGGAGAGTGTAAGAATAAATCAAAAGCTGGACCAGCCAGTCATCACTTGTTCACCTTTTGCTCTTTAGGAGTGATCAACTGATATTTTAGGATATTTCTCACCAAGCTGTATGGCGCCATACTCTCCACCATGAGCTTACTAATATGAAAGCCGGGTCCTCCTCCTCCTTTCTTACCTTGCTATTTTCATTGAGTCTCTTTATATTCCTCGAGCTGTAAAGCAAGCAGTAGGACAGCAGAGTATTTAGGAACTTATTAAACTAAATCACGGAAAAATAAAACAAGCTCGCAGCGGTGCCCCATGCCAAATTGGAATTTGAAAACAACCTCATAAACCTTGGTCCTCAGCTGGGGCCATCGTTGCATTATTAAATAAAGGAAGAAGACTTTAGGGCTTATAGTTCCAGTATCCATTTGCTTCATGACTCCACTTTGATCCACTCCCCCATGGTTGTCTGCTATACCTGGATAGTTCAAAGTACAGCTTTCTCACTGCTGTTATTTTAGTTTCAGCCTCGTAACTGCCAGGCTTTTAGGTGTGTCCACAGGTGGCACTGGGTCTCATTAAACTGATGATGACTATGTTAATAACAGGCTGTTGTTCAGCGTCAGGATAGAGTATATAGAACTGGGCCCAGGTTCAAAATTGACATTCTTCAAGAATCAAATCTCACAATCAAGCCTTGAGCATGATGTGAGAGCTGGTGTTTGCAATCAAAACGGGCCTGAGTTTTATTGAGGTATTAAGGGAAATGAGTTGTGTGTCCTCTGTGCCCCCTCTGTTTATTTACTTTCCATGTGAGGTTTTTGCTTTGGCTCAATGTGGACAGAGGGAAGTTAATTACATTACAAAATGGCGGGATGAAATGCCTTTCAGCTCTGCCTGGCGGTCGGGCCGTGTTTGCTCTGCCTGAGTGTGTGAGGGCTGCTGTGGGTACGACTGGGCAGCAGAGCTGGACCCTCCATCGCTGCTGGACAGTGTGAGTTCATTCAGGCCAACTCCTCCGTGGTGCACTGGGGCCTTAGAGTGGCCAGTAGCCCGCACTGAGGCAAAGGGCCGTTGAGTTCAGGGCCTAGCCTAGTTCATGCCTTTCCCAACAGTCACACACACACACTTTGACTGTATAAAATACTGTGTAATAGCTACTTTGTGACCTGGAACACTATTCCTGAGCAACAGCGTAGTGTTTTGCTCATGAGGTAATGCTGCTTTTCAGAATGAAACTGTGCTGCAGATTTTTCTTTTTCCTTCCCTTTTCTTGTCTTTACTTGAAAGGCGATATACCCATGAGCGTCGTGCAGCCGGGAGGTTAATAAGATTGGCGCACAGATGTGGTTATGCAGGATGACATATTAGTTGGACTTTGATAAAAAACGTGGTTAGTGTGATAATTGCTGTTGATGCTGCCTTTTACGGAGGCTGCTGGATTTATTACCTCCCCAATATAGTTCTTATATTTGTGTGAGATGGCCAGATATCTTCTTGGCTGGCACTGCCACCCTGCCTGCACCTATACCCTCCTCCCCCGCTGCCCCGGGCCCTGGCTGTCTGGCATGCAACTGGGTTTCGGTCTGAATGGCTCAGATTGAGCAGGCTTGGTCCAGCTCCAGCCCGCAGTTACAGAATGTGTATGCTAGACGTGTTCAGCGCTGGACAGGGGTGGTGCAGCCAAGGCAAAATTCAACAGACTCACTCTTTCACCACTTCCCAGAACATCACAAGCACACTACCTTCCCATCAACAGCCCAGCCAGAGTCTCTACCTCACCAAACTAAACATGTACACTACTACTGTACGTCCCTCCCAGAGAGAGCTGACTCGGGACAAGTTGCAGCCACATTTTTGTGCAATGACAGACTTTTTAAGGCCGGTATTGTCTTTGAGCGTGTCGTGCGGCCTGCTGTCGATTGGCCTGTCACATCCCTGAACATGCTCGTGATGACAGCAGTGCAGTAGAGAGGAGCTGACCTCTCTCACCCCGGCCTGTTGCTTTACTCTGCTGGGATTACCAGGGCATGCCTCTGCAAACATTCAAGCTCCGAGTTATTACTGGTCACAGCGCTGCTCGGACAGAAAGCTGCACGAGGCTGTATGTCCCGCTCTCCCATGAGTCACTCAAGCTGCCTGCCTGGTCCTTATCGCTGTCTCTGCTGTATGTTTGTGTTATAGTCTGAAATACCATGTATGTTAAAATCGAGCTATGATCCCAAACCCCTTGACATTAATTAACAGAAGCGGAAAAACACTGCATATAGAATGGAAATTGGTCATTTGCCCTCATTATTTAAATTATTTAAAGATAAATATCCAAATGAGTTATTCTGAAAATGTCAGCATCTATGGAATGTGAAAAAATAATATTAGCAGGACAACCAATTAGTAAGCCTCGCGGGTCCACTTGTTTCTTGCTAGCCGAGATGTGACATCACATCTGAGACAGCCTGTTTGATTAGGCCCCAGTCTGTTGTCACAGGTCTCAGTTCTGGGTGTCAGTATTGAAGCCAGACCACTACTAGATTTTTGAGTACAATACTAATATCAATGTTTGGGAATTTAAGAAAATCTGTTAAGAATATATCGGCCAATAGTATTTTTTATTACACTGGAGACAATAGAACTGCAAGTTCAGGGGAAATCACATGTAATGGTCCTCTCTTTAACTGCGACTGCTCCCTGATTGGTGGAACATCATGCTGCTATTGCTGTTGATGTTCTCGTTGTATCTCTGTGTTTGGGTGTTCTTAAATTGGGCACATTTTGGTTCAGGTCTAATAATCCTCGGATCATTTCAGGTGGGGTCTGACTGTCTTTTGGAAAGAATAATATATGCACCTCAGGTTTGAGTAGGTTTTTCATGGGTCCATTTCAGATTAAGTCTAGAATTCTGGCCTGTGAGGACCTTCTCCACTTTCATCTTCAAATAATTATACAAGAAACTCTGCAGACCTCCCTGCATGCTGCCGTGTCATATATAATTTTTGCAGATGAATTATAAGACTTTCTTTCAGACTGTTGTTTTGCTCTGTAGCTGTGTGTGTCCATGTCTGCTGTGAGCGTATAGCCAGGTTGGAGCCTGGTGACCCCCCTCCAGTATAGTGTCACTGCGTGCATGACCCTTCACCTCTATCCCTTGACCCCTCCTGGACGTATACTAACCTGTAGATACTTAAACCTTCATGTCTGTAGTATGTCAGTAGCCCGACTATAGAACCTGTGTCATTTTCCTGTTATGTAAAGCCGTAAGAAGGCTCGCCAATCCCCAGAATACTTAACATGCTGTTATATATGCAGCATCTGGATTGTATCATTTCTTATGGCGACAGAAGGAAAAATGTTGATATTGGTCCCAAGCAACTTTCATCTTATCTGAGCTGCATGCCGCAGACAGGGGGCTTTAAGCTTGTAATTGGCCTTTCCCCAGGGTATGGAGCCTGTCCCCACATCCCAGACATTCCCCTTATTCTCCATCTCTGCTGTGTCCCTGCTGCCCCCACAGGAGGGGGGGGGGGGGGGGGGGTGTTTTGTGCTTTGCTGGAGATTGTAACAAAGGGGTGTGAATGACTCCAGGGCACTGCCCTGAGATGTCCAGCACTGACCTTCTCCAGTTCCCCACTGTTTAACAGCCCCACATCTGGACTGACCCGGACTGACCGTCTCCCCATCCATCCACTTTGAGTACCACATTCTCCCTCATCCAGCCCCCTGCATCCTCTCTGCAGCCCCCTCAACCCTGGAGCGACACAGATCCGCTCACAGAATGAGCCACAGGAGGTTCATGATCAACTCCTGACTGTCTCTTCACTGCAAAGACTCAGCTCTCAAAAACAAGAAAAAGCACAATAAAATTGGGAAATATAATGCTTAACAAAAGATTTTTAAAGCAAGTAAAATTTCTAGTCTCATCTTAAAGGGCGTGCAACAGGACTGAAAACAAGCACATTTGTGTGGATAGAAAGAAAGTCTGACTTTGTCAAAGCAGTTTTTTTACTTGTCAGTGTTCATCAAAAGCTTTATAATTCTGGAAGTTCTTCTTCTGAATAGAACCAGTAATAAAATCTCAGTAATAAGTATCTTATTGTGAAAATATAAGGACAAAAAAGCTTGAAACATGAGAAGGACTGCCTCATAAGAAGATATATGTTCTGTGACAAAAAACAAGCACATATTGCCTTGATTTAAGATATTTCATCTGTCTTAGATTTCGCTTTTTGCAGTGTTGACAAAGTCTCTCTGGCTCTCTCACCTTCTGCTCATCCCTTTCTCTCCAAACCACGCTTCATCCTGTTAAATATGTCATGTTTACCCTGTATCTCTGTTATGTGTTCTCCAAACATCACTGTAACATACGCACACATACAGCATGAGCTTCTGTGCTCTGAAGTCCGCTGTATTTTGTCGCATAACAAGCCTTCTGAAACTGGAATAAAGTCGGGTTTATCAGAAGATTGAGTTATTTACCTATCTCTTCCTTCCTGTGTTTAGTTGGAGAGGATTACAGCGAGAGAGAAGATCAGTGATGGAGTTCGCTCTCAGGAAAACCCAGGAATAGTCCCCATCTTAAGCCCCCCCACCCCAACCCTCTCTCAGCGCTGGTACCCTGAGACGGCTGTGTTTACATTGTTCTGCACAGCTCAGGCCTAATGTACTATCTGTTTAATAGGCAGAAAGAGGCCTGTTTATAGAGAGGGACCTTTTTAACAGAGGTGATGGGCTGGTAGGCCAGAGGGCAAGACCGGCTCATCTCACTTCCTGTTATCATTACCTCTCTTCCCTCAGACAGATAGGTGCTTGGCTCGCTCCACTTTCTGCATTACTTATCCCCCAGTGGTCTCGCCATGCTGCTGGCTATGATTATGCTCAATCTGTTGAAGAACACAAGAAGCCTCAATCAAGTTGCCTCATATCAAACCTCAGTGGCTCCACGTCTCAGCTCAATCGTAATTTGCATGTGCTGCATTTTAAGTGTTCTACTAAGCATCTTTTTACTAAATCTATATCTCAGCCCACTGAACTGAAACTTTATAGAAATTGCTTTGCTGTTAATAACTATGGAATTATAGAGCTACAGCTCTCTGAATGTTAAAACTGAGGGCGTCAGATGGGCTCATAAGGGTTTAGTACGCTAAACATTTTGTCTTTTACTTGAAGGAACCTTTTTCTTTTGGCATTGTTCTGTATCGAGTTGCATTCGCTGCATGTGTGCATCTGCGGATATTTTTTGTACTGGTCTCTATTGTTTACTGCGGCTGTTTAACTGTGGAGTGAAAACCCTTCATGTCAGATGGATTTTTCATGTGGCCTGGAGTTTTTTTTCCCCGCGAATGTGTGTTTTTGAGGGTTCTGCAAGATTTAAACTGAATGTTTTTCACAGCCTCGGCAAAAGGTTTTTCTCACACTTGCTCAGACCGAACTTGCAGAATGAAATGGTTGATCTTTCCTGGAGATCGTCCATGCTGCTTTCTCCACTTAGGGCCTCTTTTGGTTATTCAGAACTCTGTTGTACTGAGCTGCATTGTCATCTTGCAGTGTTTGGGTGAGGTGGTCTGGGGAACGTGATCAGAGGGGGCTCGTGGAGCTCCAACTAACACTCTCCATCCCTGGTGAATCAGGTCAGTGTGGTCTGCTGACTTGGACTCTTGGCGTCAGACTTCATTTGAGCATGCTCCAACAAGACACCACAGACTGGGGAAAATCCCACAATGCCCAGCATTCACCCTCGGATTTTTAATAAGGAAGGCCGTAGAAAAAGCTGACCATTCGGGAAGATGCCGGGGGTTGCAAGAGACTCAACAATGACCCAGTGTCCCAGACGGAGCTGGCCAACGAACCACTTCATACCTTTATGTTCCTTTGACTGGCACATGACCCCTTCCTTCATGTTAACATATCACGACACACTGTTGACGTTCCATTTTTTCCATGATGAACTGCATCTGGAACTGTAGCCAGATGTGCTTGCAAGTGTGTGTGTGTGTGTGTGTGTGTGTGTGACCGTGTGTGCATGCATGCATTCATGCATGTGCATCCTTTAATGTGCTTATTCTGGTAACAGTGTCTCAGCTTCCTGTTGTCACAAACAGCCTCTCTGTTCCCTGTAGAAAAGCCCCACCTCAGGACAGATTAACTATCAGGTCATTTGTCACTACCTGCTGAGCACAGGCCAGGGAAGGTCACGGCCCACAGGACATGTGTCTTTGTGTCTGTATGTCTGATCTGAAATGGAGACAGAGAAACATTCCAGGACCTTTCAGTGTCTTCTTTAGATAGTGATTGACCCCTTTGAGCCAGATTACAGATTTTTAGCCAGGCTGAAGATGTCATTGTGATTGATCAGTTAAGGGTGAAGAGCGTATGAGTGGGCAGTAACAAATGAGATGCTCTACCGTTAGCCCTCGCAGGATTAGCATGTTTTTAGCCCTGCAGATGATGGATGATGATGAATGCTCTTCCTTGTGAGCCAGTGGACAGTAATCTCTCAGAACTTGCTTGGCCGGTTTCCTGCTGGCCCACATGTTTTGGGACACCACAGATTAGTACTGCCCCCTACTGTCAAGGATGAGCCAAGACTTGCATTCTGAACACAGAGATGAATGGAGTAATGTGGGGGGTAGTAGCACTGTCCCCCTTAGGTGGTGGAGCAAAGGTAGGACAATGACTCCTCTTTGCCATTGCGTGTAATTGTACCCATCTGAAGGCCCAGTCCACACCTCCTTCTCCTCTCTACCCCCACCCCTCTGTTCACTCATGCCCACCCTGCAGACCACCTTGTCGCCCCAGGGATTCACCCAGTCACCCAAAGGGAACGAGGCTGACCGATCACAATGGTAGCTAAGCAGTCAGGGTCAAACCAGGTCAATCAGAGACAGACTCTTGCCACCTTCGCTCTGTCATTAATTACCCATAGTTCCCTGGGGCGCTGCTCCACATGTAACCACATAGCTCAACAGGCTGGATTCAAGTGATTTGAGTGTATGATCAGGTGGCGCACTGCATTTGTTTCATATGTGTATCTATGACAGGGTCAGTGCGGTCTTAATTACCAGTTAAGTGAGCACACCACTTCTGACGGTGTTTGGAAACCGGTGTGTCAAATCGATATGTCATGTTAGCAGTAATACCTCAAATCTCTCCTACGACATATGGGGTGCTACAGAGACCTCTGACTCTGAAGGCTTTATTTGATTAAATGTTTGAAAAGCTTACAGCAGAGCAGTCGAAGATATGTCCAGCAGCATCTCAGCATTTGATTTGAGCAGCCAGGGCGAACAGACCCCAGTCCGCTTTAACTTTAAACGTCTCAATGTTTATAGGTCATGACAACATTAGCTGCATCTGCTGTGGAGCTCAGCTTTCAACTTCAGCTGGTATTTGCATTTGTTAGGAGCTTTGTGGATGAAAACGCACACAGCTTCCCTTTTTTTTATGTTTGGCAAGATTGCCTTTTGTTGTTCTTGGAATCAGCTTGTATGAGCTAGAAATGAAACTCATCTGTTGAGGGATTTTTGCAGAACGGACCACTCCACTCCCCTCAGAACATGATTGACAACAGTGCGCAGAGAATAGGGAGATGCCCCCCAGGCTCTCTGCTGGGGTCTGGAGGCAGTTAAGTATCCTTCTTTATTTTCTGTCTTGGTTTGCATCTTTCTCCTTGTAACTTGTGTCTGACGCTCTCCTCCCCCAACCCTTTTTACTCTTTCATTATTAATATGATTAGTTTTGTGTTGATTTGTAGAAATGTGCCTCATTTTGTCTGTGTGGTCGTTATTTGGGGCAGAGGGGTGTATCTGTTAGAGCAGTGCAAAGGACTGTGTCCACATGCTAAAACATCCTGAGACTGAAACCAGAGCGAGCGATGTGAACATGTACGCATCAACAAAATATTTGTAAATGGATTTGTTAGAAATGCCTCAGAACAGCTGCCAAAATACTGGATATGTTTAGTGCAATTATGACAAATAGAGACCGATTGCCCACATGCTCGCTGGATACAGCACACAGAAAGATGTATTTCCAATGAGGTACACATGACATAGATACGTAGAATGTGTTGAAGTAACTCAAACATGTGGACTAACGTACAACAGTGGATTTCAATCGGCCTGCAGAGATTTGTTGAAAAGTTTCCACCGCGCCTGTCATGGTGTATACCGGCTGAAGCCAAAACTAAGCCGTTCCAGCCTTCCACGCTACATTTTACCCAATAGGAAAACTTGGTTTGCAAACATGTGAGGGAAAACCTCACTAATTCCTGTGTTTTCCCGCTCTAGCTTTCATCTAGAGTGAACTCACATGCCCCACTTTTCTTCTTCTATTGTTCTTGAAGTACTTGGAGACACATGTGGGGCTGTTTGTCCCGCTGTTGTTTTCATGGAAATGGGAAAAGGAATGAAAGTAACCCAAAATGAGCACCGACGCTGAACCGCTAATTATGAGTGGGAGGAGGGATGGAGGGGCTGGAGGAGGGGGAGGGGGAGACTGGTTCGTCATACGCCCGCCATGTGCCCCCCTCGCCCCCTCCTCCCAATCTCCTGCTCCTTAGCTCTCCATCTCCTCCACCCGACTGCTTTTTTCCTTCTGTTCTGAGTTATTTAAGATGCTGTGTGTTCCCTCTTTCATGTTTGCAGTCGTGATGTGTTCTGTGTTCTGAGCGCTGTGTGTCTAAACAGCTGAGATATCTGCTCTTCCCCTCTCATAACTCCAGGCGTGGGGGGGCGCTAATTACGGCTACAAGGTTTATGGCCTTTTGCAGGCTTTGTTGTGTATGATTGAGAGGCACAATAAATCAAACCCGGCATGATTTGATAAATGTGCGTTCACGTTTGGTGGCCATGTTTGTGTTGAAATTGTCATACGCTTTCAACTAATTTTCAGCAGCTCATGCTGGTTATTAGGGGTTCATAGTCGAGAAAAAGAAGCATTGACTCAAATGACACATTAAGCACATACTGCACATCTGGCCATGCGGATCACAAGTTCACATGTCCTCATTCACACTGCACCAACCACTACGCCACATCCTGCCTAAAGCATAACAGCACAGAGGTTAAACTGCAGAATCAAATTTTTATTTTTGCAAGTTAGCTTTACTGCAGTCCTACAGTTAGCTGACTCGGCTCATACTTCAGTGTTTCTTTTTCACTTCTTTGAATAGACAAAACTTTTACTAAAAGAATTTGCTCCTGTTACTCCTGTTAATTTGATCTGTTACAAAATACAACAATTTTGTACATCACTTACTTAAATAAACACAAATTCCTCAAGCCACAATGTTAGGCAATACAGGCGGCCTGCAGTAAATCTTCCACTTACACAGCACATCATATTCAGTTTGTGTTGAGAAGTGCTAACTCAGCTCTTTGGCCGTTTTGGAGGCTGTAGTGCGTGGAGATGGTGCACTGCATGAAATTATAGTGAAAGTTGTTTGAAATATTATGTCCACTGACATTAATGTCAATGGAGGTGGCTAAACTTCAAACACCTAGTATAGTTAAGAGTTTTAGAGGTCAGTCAGTCCATAAATGTTCAAATTATTTGCAGTTCCAAACTATTAAACTGACATTAAACAACCAATAAAATAATGATAAGAAAATTCACAAATATTGCCTTTGAGCAGAGCTCAAAGTGAACTCACTCACTTCCAACCGGTTCAAACCTCAAAATGATTCAGTTTACTGTCAATTGAGAAGCTGAAACTGTTTTTTTTTTCTTTTCAATAAGTTATTGAAGCAGTCGCTGGCTGATTTTCTGAAAATTTAAGAATCATTGTAATACTATTTAATCAGCTAATCCATTCATCAACTTCATCAACTCATTGTTTAATAAACTATTTCGTTTTTTTGTTTTTTTCACAATGCATAACAATTTAAAAGGTCTTTATATGTTTTATATGTTGAATCATAATTTGCAATATAACTATTACAAAATAGTAAACATGACAGAGCAATGCAGTGAAGAGTAAAAAGTGCAGTATTTCCCTCTGAAATGTTGTGGA
Organism: Chelmon rostratus; assembly: GCF_017976325.1. Lineage (NCBI taxonomy): Eukaryota > Metazoa > Chordata > Actinopteri > Chaetodontiformes > Chaetodontidae > Chelmon > Chelmon rostratus. The sequence goes on from NC_055661.1 coordinate 25,144,872, forward strand.
GTAGAAGTACAAAGTGTCCCAATAATGTAAATGCTAAATTGCATGAAAGAATTGTGCTTGAGTAAATGTATTTACTTCCATTCCACCACCGCTGTCAGTGTGAGTCCGCTAAAGACCGCTATATGCAGTAGTTGTGGGAAAATTACGTCTTAAACAACCAGTGGTCAAGATGAAGCTGAAATAGAAATGGGTAATATTAGCTGAGTGGTTCACTCCAGCACTCAGACCATCAAGCACACAGCGACACTGTAAGTCTCACGTTCTTCGTGGTGTTTGGAGAAGCGGTGCCTCTTTGCCATCGTGATGTGTTTAGCCCTTGTTTAGCAGCTAGGCTCTGCACTGCATCACAGGATAGACAAACAGACAGACAAGGCATTAGTGATGTGTTTACCATCTGTTCAGGAAGGACGGACATGATGGGAGAAGACGGGGAAGAGAGACATTTTCACGGTGTACGACGAAGGCAAGGGTGGAGGGGGGGGGCGTCTGAGGATTTACTGCCAGACATCAACCATTATTTATCAGGGAGGCCAGTCAAACATTGGTGTACACGCTGTGGCACACTGTCATCCTCAACTTGGAAGACAAGCCAGGGATCGTCAATGATGCTGTCTTCTTTATAATACAACAGCCACCTGGGATAAGGGCGCCAAAGGTGACAGGGAGATAATCACATTGGAAACAGCTGCCAACATTTAGACACCCCCTTCTGAACGAAAACATAGCTCCCAGAAACAACTCTCAGAATCTTACTCCTCACATTAGATGCACTCATACAGCAATTATCCACGCAAACAGAACGCAGGTCTCAGTTCTGGGAAGTGGAGGTGGCGCATTAGACCCAGGGGAGTTAAGGTAAGGGTTGAGGCGGGATGGAGCAGGGTGGAGAAATGGAGTTAACTCCAGCCTGCGTTTGGTGTTGCAAGCCATCCATGCCTCCACTCCTTCTCCAACACTATCTCAGCCCCCAGTCTCGCAAAAAAAAGACCTCAGTGGAGCCGTTATTTGATTTGATATGTGTTATCGTGCTTATGAGTTCTAGCGGTTTTGATCTTGTCAAAGATATAAGTTATGATTTCTCAAAGTTATGATAGTCTTGGGGGATTTCTTTCTATTTTTTATCACGTCAGACGAGTTTAAGAGTCTGTGTGAATTGGCCAGAGCGGAGTTATGCTTTCACAAGCACGGCAACGAGAGGAAGAGAGAGGGATGCACTGGGGAACGGGTGAAGAAATCTGGGAAAAAGACCGACAATAAGAGAGAGAATTATGTATTTAGTCCCGAGCAAAGTAAATAAAAAAGGAGGTGCTGTATTAATGGTTGGAGCTTGTCTCGTTGCCCCTCCTGGTTGTGTTTTTAGCTGAGCTGTGGGCTTAAAGCTCTGGGAATGTTTGCGCAGTAGAAACCCCGGGTGATGTTGTTTGTATTGTTCTATTTCAGCCTGTGTGTCGAACCAGTGTCAGCAGAGCTGTGTTTTGTTTTCACACACACATACACACACATGAAGAGAAATCAGCAATTCACTCATCACTCCATCTGTCTCCATCCAGACCCCAACTCCTAACTCTCCCTCTGCCCAGTCCGTGTTTGCATCTATTGGACTTTGTCCTTTTCATGAGATGTGGTTCAATGCTAAAATGAATTGACACACAGAAACCCAGGTAAGCCCCGCTGATACTCGGAGTGTTATAACAGATGGAATTCATGCAGGGCGATGGGTGTTAGTGTGCAGACATGTAGTCTGCAGAAGGATCGCTGTGTGTCTGTGCTCTCTTTCACTCTAACCTGCGTGTTGTGTCCAGCCCTCCCCATGACACTTCAGTAAACACAAGCATAACACATATACCTCCTGTTGCCTGTATGTCTGCGTGTGTTTGTGTCTGTGTGTGTGTGCTTCAGTCGGACTGGGTTCTTAGTGTTTTGCAGGGGGGACCAGTGTGCTTCCATGCAGCCTGTGTTAACGGTGGCACGTCTGTATGCATGTGTGACAGAGGGCCGCTGTGTGTGCAGAATGCCACCCTGTCTCAGGCCTTAGATTACTCACAGAAAGAGCGTTTTCTTCACGGCCCGCCGCTCTGGCACGCTGAGGCACGAGCCGCTGCGTTAAAATAATATATTTAATCTTACAGCAAGGCTTCCTCTGTGAGCATTTGTGAGGACAGCGTTTGAAAAGGCTCAGATCTCATCTGTGATAAATAAAACTTTTAAGATTGTGGAAAAAGGAGAATTGTTATTATCGCCTCTGAACTTTTATTCTGAAAGTTTCCTCCCCCTGCCCCAACTACCCCTCGCTGTGACTCCCCTGTTTCCTAATTCTATTTTCTGTCCCTTTTTTGTGTGAAAAAGTGTTTCCAGTAAAAAATGGATGGGAGAATATTCCTGTAACTGTTTATTACGTGGTCTTTGCCCCATGATGCCTTCATTTCATTGTGTTTGTGCATTTGTGTGTGTGTGTGTGTGTGTGTGTGTGTGTGTGTGTGTGTGTGCGCTACAGGTCTGTATTTAATCCTTTCTTTGAGTATGTTGACAAAGAGACCGCTCAAGTTAGCCAGACAGTAAATAATCGTGTTGATCATAATTGACTGGTAAATAGAGAATTGGTCTGAGTCACCTCATGAGTGTGCAGGTCATGTAACCAAGCACACTCACACTGCCGTCACTGCACCGATAGGATCTCTCAGTGGCAGTCTTACTACATTTCCTTCCCGCCATCCCAAACTTCCCATATTCCTGTTGTCTCTTATCATTTTTCTTCTTGTTTGTTTATCAAATGCTCCTTAAAATGTTCCAGCGCTTTCTTATTTTGAGCCTAATTGATGTCTACATCCTCCCAGGTGTGTGTACATGTGTGCGTTTTGCAGGGAAATGGAGGGAGATTAGTTGTTTTCCATTTCCCATGTCTGTAATGAGCGTTCTATAAATGTTTAGGGAAGAGCAGCCGCGTGTAGGCGTGTTTGTCAGTGTCCATGATAGAGATACGCGCAGGTTGGGGGACAGTCCAGATTATGATAGACTGTATTTACGCAAAAAAACACACACACAAACACTCTAGTGCGTGCATATGTAAGTACTCAGTCCTCTCTTGCTAAGCCTCAGCGCCCCTTTCCTTTAAAGCAGATGTGCACATTACCTCTTTTTCATTTAGCCATAAATATGGTTACCTCTGTGACCTCTGTGTTAATGTGGAGTGCAGAAAAGAAGCCATGCCTCTCCCTGTATGTGGCACACGCAGTGACACACATACACAGTCCAGGCCCTCATTTAAGAGACAGAGAGCAGTACCAGCTGTACCTCAGAGCAATGACTCATATCACAGCACACTGTCAGTGACACAGCTCTCGGGTTATTCATGATGAATTCCATGTTTTATTCAAACTCCACTACACAAGCATTGCCATGACAGAGCTCTGCATCCACTACAGCAGCACGAGATGACACCCTGCCAGGTTAGAGATGACGGCATGGATAGAGCTGAGGTCAATGATGCAGAATGCAGCCGTGATCCGCCTAACATACAGCTAATAGTTTAAAAATATCCAACACCATGACTCCAGTCCATTTCCTGTCTATTGAAGACTTCTCCAAGACAGAGGGATGGAGTTTTGGAGGGAAAGAGACTGGCCTCGATCCGTGCAGGCTGAGTTCAAGTGTTCCTGGGCTTGACGTGGTGCGACAGTGCCCCCTGATGTCTGTGTCTCCACAAGCCCTGAGACTTAGTTCAAGACTTTAAAAATCTCCCGATTGTGCAAACATGCTCGTATGAACTTAAAAAAATGTGTTTTCTTTCACAAAAATCAAGCTCAAAAGCAGAAAAGGATCAAACTAAGTTGCCAATGCACTTTTGCAAATTTGCAGTCAGCATATTCCCAACCAGTCAAGCGAAACTTTTATTTTGAAAAAGCCTCCTTTGTGCTGGTTAAACTTATTCAACCCCCCCTTCTTCTGTGCCCTCCTCTCCATGTGTGAGACTGAAACTGGAATCAGATGGGCTGCTTTAATCTTTCGCACTACGTGTTTCTTCATTAAAAAAAAAATAAGATACATGAAAAGTGAGCTCTTGTATCATGTCCATTTCACGTCTCTGATTGGCTGCAGTGGAAAATGAGACTGCAAAATGTCAAAACCAGTTGTTTTGCTTTGAATCCCATCGGATAAATTGTGGCTGTTTCATTCTGCTTCGTCTAGAAACCGTCTGTTTACCCCAGGATGTTTTCTCCCTGCTGGAGCCTCCTTAGTCAATTAGTAGTGGATGTAGTGTACTGTCCTTGGCAGTATTAGGGGGATGTGTGTGTGTGTGTGTGTGTGTGTGTGCATGTGCGTGTGTCTACCCATGAATGCGTATGATTCAGTTTCTCGCAGTGTGAGAAAAGTGCGGGAGGTTTAACATGGCCCTGGGGTTTGTGGCTGCAGAGCAACTCTCATCTGGTGAATTACACCATAATCTGTTGCAGCCTATGTGGCGAATATAAAGCCTCATTAATTCCCTTATGTTTCTAAACACTCGGAGTATGCTGCCTTTTCACATTAAAAGCTACGCACGATTTTCACCTCGCTCATTTCTCCTACTAGCAGCGTAGCAAAGAAACTGCAGGTCAGAGCCGGAGTGCGATAAGCAGGCAGGGTGTCGTGTGCCGGGCAGACAGAGTCCAGCCACAGTGGCCAGCATGTGGCTGACTGGCGGTGACAGGGCGGCGTGCGGGGACTGTGTGTTTGTGTCTGTGATTGGGTCCCACGTCTCCTCTAAATTATAGCCCTCAAGCTCTGAGCCAAGCCAACCTTTGACACACAGAGCAGAAGAGAGAAACTGCAGATAAAAGACAGAGAGATGCATGTGGAGACAGTGGCTTAAAGAGGATAAAAGGTGAAAGGGAGAGCGACTGATGTAAAAGCTATTGAAAGCTTTTTCCTGTATTGACAGAGGTGCAGCTGCCCGTCCGTCCCTCCTACAGCAAGCTGACCTTCAGCTGTGTGTCTGCACATGCAGGAGTCCATTGATTTCCCTCCCGGCAGTCCAGCGTGCAGCGCTGCGACCAGGCCGCTCGGCCGGGCAGAAACAAAACAGACTCACCTCACACTCTGTGTGGTAATTCAGGCCTCATTTAAAGCGAGAGATTTATGTCTCGCTGGTCCCACAAACATAACAAGCATCAGGCTGATGGAGCCAGACCAGGGGTCACCTTACCTCTAAGAGCTTTTCCATCCGCTGCACCGCCTGTCATTCCATCTCTCACTTTACAACAAACTGTCCAATCAATCAATCAATCAGATTGTCTTATCTTTCGTAGTTTCCGTTTTTGCTTGTATGCATGTTTTCTATGACATGCTGAGACATGGAAGAGTTAACCGACAGATGGACAAGCCACAGCGTAGTGGTCAGGCTGTAGCGTACAGTCAGTACATTCCATAGTTTACTGAGTATTAATAGATTTGTTGTGAAGAAAATCCTTGTCTGTTTTCCTTTGGCATTCAAGCAGTGTTCTGGATGATGATCATTCTGGAGAGGTGACAGACTTCCAAGTTGAAGTTTCAAACTTGGTTTATTTGGCAATACGGTTGGTTACTGTTGGTAGCAACAAGTGTGGTTAAATTCCACACAGACACTCCTTGAGTAGATACCTTTCAGTCAGAAAGAATTGCAAACACGACCTGGTTTCATGCTGCACACAGCGCGAGTGGTTTTCCACACGACGGCAGGGCACAGTACAGGTGGTTACCTTGCAGAGGAGTCGCAGCTCTTCATCTAACAGCTCTGCTTAAGATATAAAATCGTGTCTAATAAGGTTATTACACAATGCATTTAAAGACTATCACAGAAAAAGTACTGACCTTCAAAAGTAGATTTTATTTCATGAAAGTGTTAAGGATTATATCTTTAAAGCTAAGAACGCACCACAGGATATTCAAGACGGCAGGTAACCACCGCCAGTTGGCAGAAGTTGTAGTTTGTACAATTCAAATCTCTCACCTCGTATTTCAGCATCTGAACAGTCACAATCATAGCAAAAATGAAGTGACTGTGTAGTGTTTGATTAATTGGTTAACTTCAGTATCTGTATGATCCTGCACGCAGACTCGCTTCTCTTTGTGTTTAGAGTCATGTTTCCGCTCTCCTTGTTAAAGACCTGATCCGTTGTCCACACCTTTCACACAAGACAGAATAATGGTTGCAAAAAGAGAGCCAGAGGTAAACTTTATTGTTCCATTCCCGCTCAACTTAAGGCGAGTTTCCGTCTTTTAATAAACAGAAATTTTCCGGTGGAACCGTTCTCGGATTCATCATTGTCATCAGCGGCGGTTACAGTGAGCATATGTCCCTGCTGATGTGCTCTATGTGTGCGAGTGCGCTGGCGGGCTCAGATAAGGCGCACTCATCTACAAAATGTCTATCGAAGCATTTGTTTGGTCTGATTTTTGGTGTTGTTTACATGTTCAAAAATGTTGCCAGTCTCTCTGAAAACATACTTGTTTGTTCTCCAGCTGTTCTACTGCAAATCAATAGTAAGCTTGCTGTACATAATTTAGAGTCAAAGTTTAGTTGCCGTCTTCTAACTTCAAGATTTATGTATTTTGTTTTTAGAAATTTGCTTGTCTCCCTTCCAGCTTTGCGTGTTGTTATTTGTGAATGCAAATTGGATGTGATTACACATCTGCAAATGAAGGACATGTGTGCTTTTCCAAAAGAATGTGAATGGGGTTTTTTATAGTTGCTATGGAAATGATGAGCTGTCTGACATCCATGTAAGGTGACTCTTGTCCAGGGTGTCTTTTGTTGACTACAACAACTGACCTATAGCCAACTTTGTTCATGCTCCCACACGGACCCCCACCTCCAGCACACGCCCCTCCCCCTGCCCTCGGGCCCAGAAAAAGGTTCATTGTGCAGGCAGACAGCGAGGCAAGCGAGGCCTGGTTCTGGTTAGCGCACTGTGCTGCATCTGAAACACTCACCTTCCTCCAGGGTTTGCATCTGGAGCTGGTTTCCTGTTCAGGCTGCACTGGGCAGGGGCGGAGTTTGGCCGGCCTCTGTGATTGGGCGAGATTGAGCCTTTATGGACCCCAGGATGGTTGGAATTGCCAAACAGTAATCTGTCAATCACGTACTGATTCAGACCAGAGCATATTGTAAGAGAGAACTTATGATTGGTGCAAAGGCGTGAGCAAGAAGCCAGTTATGTTTCAGTGATATACCAATAATCCAGTGGCAAATTTAAGCATCAGCCAATCTTTTGAGAGAACAAAGAAGTGTTATGTTCTACATTTTTATCCAAAGTCAGTTTTTCTTTTGGGCAATATTGTGTCAGGAAAAGAAACTCTCAAGTAATTCAAAGTAATGGCTTTATTTGAGTAATTGCAGGCGCTAAAATTAGCATTGTTTTGACAGAGCCATGCCGTTGTTATTCTATAATTGTGTGTAATAGTCACATTAGAGCATGGCAGCAGGACCAGTGCATTCAGTAATGGTGTGTAATAATAATGTTAGCTTCCTGTTATTACTGCAGTAATGCTGTAGTTTGGGCCACGAGCACTGCCCCTAAATCTGCACAGTGGACCATAAACGCCACATGAATTAAGCAGCATTTTTTAGGTCTGTCATTGAGAGTATTTTTATAGGGTTTCCTGCAGAAAATAGGTGTTTGAAAGTTAGATGAATGTTGTGTTAAACCTTAAAAAGTTCATTTAAATACAGTTGGTTTTAGCAGACAACATGCATTTGAATGGGCTCTTTTTAAGTTTTTAGTTATTGATGTATTAACCTGTATTAAGTATTTAAATGTAGTAGGTGGTCCACATGGCGCAAGGTCTCAATACTGGTGGCCCTTGTGTTGTAAATGTGTGTCCTTCAAAGCTGCTTCAAAGGTGAAATGAATCTAATGAAATATAACACATAATATCTAGGTGCATGTCTGTGGTTGTGTTATCCTAAGTGCCATGGAAAGCTTGCTGCATTCTGCTCCATTCTGTTCCCAGAGGTGCACGGTACACTACCTTCCCAGTGAGCCTGTGTGCCAGCGCTGTGAGTCGGGCATTGTTGAGTTTAGCTTCAGTGCTGGAAAGAGCTTTAGTCAGTCTTCCCACTCAGCTTCACTCAGGTCAGTCTCAGTTCTGTACCAAAGACCTCCATTTCCTGCTCTGGCGCCATGGCATGGAGCTGACAGCAGCATTTTCTAGATCTCCTGAAGGGACCCAGTTACAGTGCATGCTTCCTGTCACACATAAAAACATATACACATACTGCACAGTACACATGGCACACATGTGGGGGAAGGTATACTATGGTGCAAAGATGAAAGTAATCGTACAAAGGCACCACAAACCAACAAAGACAAACAAGACATCTTGGGGACAGAAAGAGAGACAAATGATCATTCAAAAAGTATGTTTGTTCAGTGGAATAAGTTTTCCAAAAGTATGTGCTGTTCCTTTAGACACTCTTCCAGGCATATAAAAGACCAAAATGAAGAAGTAAAATTAAATTAAAATCATATTGCCAAAAAATGTGAGCAACCTTATTATCTTACAGCTGTTGGCTATGGAGTGAGCAATGGATAACTAGTTTTCTAGGCCAGTTGTTTCCAGTTTGGGAGTCAAGACTGCCCCAGGTGTGTCCATAAATACATCTGATGGATCATGAGATGATCGAAAAACAGGAGTTAGATATTACTGCATTTTTTTTGTTTTTTCTTTATGACATCTTGGACGCTTCAACCTCTTCATAGATTGATATGCTCACAGCTCATGCTCACACTATGGCCACAACAAATGACCAGCAAGGTCAAAAAGGATAGGAACCACTGTCAAAAATCATCAATTTAGATTATATACGCAGTTCAAATGTGACTTTTTGTCTCTGCACTGTGGTAATACGGTGATGTTTTAACAAGCTTCTTCTGAATATTCAGATACCATCATGATCCTGATGATTATAAATGATTGCAGGCGTGTTTCTGCTTTTAATAAATACTTGTTTTATGCGAGGTAGCAGCAAGATATAACTGCATAATCAAACCAACAACCTTTTTACTATCTGGCAGCTATGCTGAGCAACCTGCAACCTATGAAACAGTACTTAAGAGCACGTGTTGAAGAAAAATACACAAAAAAATGGATGCCCACGACTGAGAGCACATACTGTCGGTGTGCTCAGAGGCCCAGGAGGGAACACTAGTTCAGGTTTGAGAAGTGATGTGGAGGCCCAGAGTCCCTCCAGAGCTCCTCTTTCGGCTCTTCCTCTCTCCACTGACCCATACTGAGAGCTTCTGATGCCAAAGCTACATGGCAGCAGGTACTTCGCTGCTCAAAATGAAAATGTAACTTGCTGACAGTGGGCGTGCTTCACTGGAAGCCCAGGGATCATATGAATGTCCTCCTGACAGCTGTGTAGGCGATTGATGGTTCTAAAGTGAGAGATGAAAGAGAAAGTGCTTAGCCGTTTGCATTTCAACAAGAAACCCTTAACGTCCTTTGTCTTTCCTCCTCACCGCCGTCCTGAGCGAGGGAAAGGTCCCAAACATAGTTTGGCAGTTCGAACGAGTGCAACTCGGAGAGGTATTTGATTTCCCAATCTTTAGGAAGAAAAATGTGTGGTGAGATTGTGCTTGAACGGTCCAGAGGGGCGAGTGGTTGGCTGGGCTCTGAGGCAGGGAGGAGTTGTTGGAGTAGAGTATGTTCTCCTGATACCTCGGATGTTGGGAGGATGTGACTGATGCAGATGTCGCCTTCAGCACGGTCTGTTCGTTCAGCAATGACTAAGTTAACTTTCTATTTATGGTTAAGGACATCACAAATATCATCAGAGTAACTGATCTCGTATTGTGACCGCCGTCCACGAGGGACAGTCGTTTTCCAGGAAGTCTTCTCCTCTGCCATTACTTCATGAGGGGTAGTCAGTCGACTCTGTGGCTTCGGCTCACTGTCTTTGGGTCTGATTGGCTCAGTGAAGAGTTCTTCTGGGTCAGACATAGGATCCCCCCAGTGGGCCCACCACAAGGTCCAAAGCTCCTCATACTCAGAGCTTGTTTGTCTTGGTGAGAGGAATACAAAGCTCCTCACAGAGGAGTCCCTCATTAAAATGAAATATATCCACAGGGGCATTTGTAGCTGTATCCGACACAAACATTCTGTCCTCTGTCAACAGTCATTCCCTTTGTACTATCATCGGAAACTTAATTCCTCATGTAATGTCTCAGTATCTTTCTCCACTCTTTCCCGCTTTATTTTTCACAGTCCCACTCCACTCTGTGACCCTGTTGCCTCCGTTTCCCTCTTTCAGCCCTATTTTTCATTCAATTTTCATGCTGTTCGTAAGACAGATTAGCTCCACACCCTTGTTTTATAGCTCTATGAGCTCACCCTTGTTGTGAGAGTGGCCAGTGTTCTGTAAACGGTCCGGTGATCTGCATGTTGGACTAGAGCGCAACCATCGCGAGGGACTATTCAGACCTGCTCAGACAGGCTCACAAAAACAGGTCACTGCACCTAAACATTGCCCCAAATGTTGGATTTGTGAATACGTGTCTCTCTCTCTCTCTCCCTCTGTGTGTGTGTGTGTGTGTGTGTGTGTGTGTGTGTGTGCGTGTGCGTGTGCGTGTGCGTGTGTGTGTGTGTAATAGAAAGAGAGACAAAACTGTTCAGTGCCCATGCAAATCCAACAAAAGAATGAAACAAAATTAACCGTTACCTCAGCCACTCACAGAGCTGTAAATTTGGCGACTGGAACGATGAGCTCACTCTCACTGTGGTCTTAATTTAAACACGTACAGCATTTTCACCACAGACACGAATATCAACATAGACCAATGAATCGATAAAATTAAATGATGCAAATACAGGAGGACACACCTAATTAATCAAATACAAATTGTTGGTCTTACACTTCAGTTTTTGACTAAACAAAGTTTAAACACATTTATTATTATGCATCCCCCTGCTTTTTATGCTAAGCTAAGCTAACCAGGTGCTGATAGCATCTTCATATTAAGCTTACAGACATTAGAGTGGCACCAGTCATCTCATCTAACTTTAGGAAAGAAAGCCAATCAGCAGATTTCCCAAAATGTCGAGCTCTTCCCTTAAAAGAGTACTCTGTTGATGAAGCATTACGCTGTTTTTCTACTTTGTGAGACTCACAATGTAGAAAAACAAGGTCAAAATCAATGCAGCAGAACCACAGATGCCATCTTTTTATTCCACACGTTGTTCTTCCTTTTCAAAACCTGGTGCCTACATTTCAGGGGTTCCATCGTGGGAAACGTCCACTGACAGTTCAATCAGAGATTCAGTTGTGTTATGTATTAGTGGCCAATGTAGCCTCAAGCCGAGGTGAGGAGGCTACAGAGGTCTGGTAAAAATCACTTCTGTCTTACACCACACCCCCAGATTTTCTTAATTTTAAGACTTCTTCACATCTAGCTGATGCTGACTCAAGTGACATCACTCAAGGCAGTTTATGAGACTTTGCACAGCTCCCTCTAAAGCCACAAAAGGATTTATGCAACTTTTTTCATGCATGCAGTAGTGCTCCAACACCTATGCATAGATTTTGATGTATAAAGGCTGTCTTCTGACCAACCACCTGTTTTCTGCGTATGTTTGTGTCTGCTGGTTGTGTGCGGGTGTCTCAGGCTCTTGGAGACTCTGATTTCCCTGCTGTACTGAGGCAGCTGCTGCCCTTGATGAAGCCCCGTGGAGGCGAGGACAGCGTGGCCTCGGGGTCAAGGTCCAGGGAGGACGAATGCGGGCCCGATGAGCTGATCCTCCTGCTGGTTTACCTGTACTCCCTGGCTGATGAGGCGCAGCCCGCGGACCAGGATGCAGAGGAGGAGGAGCTGGAGAAGCTGGAGAGGGAACTGATAGGAGCGCTCACCCTTGTCATCACCCGAGAGACCGAACTCAGCCCCTTGCTCCAGAAACTCACCGGTGAGAGAGAGTTAATGTGATCACAATTTCATGATTACTTCCAGGAGCTTGCCCAGTGTGCCAAATTTGCTGATGGTCAAAGAGGAGAGAAATGGGGGTAGGAGAGTGATAGTTTATTTCCTCTGTCTGCCTCCAGTGCTGTTAATGGGCAGATTTTTATCAAGGTCTTCGCACCCCATCCCTCTCCTTTTATCCTTGTATCACATTCTTTCATGCACTCACACCTACACATATACATTCTGGTCAGTTTGGCAAGCGGCTACACTAACACTGAAGTGTGGGAATGTCTGAACTTGCACAAGGATGAGTGTGAGAGAGAAATTACCGTTCACTTTTAACATCAACAGCTCCTCTGCCATGACAATGAGACTTACTTGCACAGCATATGCATATAGGAAATGTATTTATTTGTGGTTCAGACTTGCTAATAGGCATCGGTGTGTTTGTGTGTGCACGTGTCTGCTGGTTTCTTTGAATCAACTGTGCAGCACCAGAGTCTTTGCTGGCTTAGCTGAGCTGGTAACAGTGTGGTAGAGCAGATCAAGGACTGCCCTTCCGATGAATTAACTGTCTACCTCCTCACCACAGCTAGCTGTACCTCCCAGAGTAATAGCGTCTTTAACCTTGAGTCTGTACACACACGGTCTCCTCCCCTGCCACATAGTTCATAATTAGAGCTACTTTTAGTTCTGGCCCGCACCATACCTTAGCACACACCCTGAAATAATACACTGCTGTTGGGGTTTTCATCTCATATCGCACGTAGGCTCATATAGTATATATAGGGTCGGTAAATCTGTGTAAAGCACTAATAAAGATTGTTGATCCCTCTTGCTCTTTTTCACTCTTTTCCTTCTCGTACTCTGTCTCTCTCTCTTCCTGTTCCACTTGGCTAAGTGCAGCTTGGAGTTGAGGGGCCTCTTGGCAGGCACAGGCTGAGAGATGTGGCTCATGTTAAAAACCTGACTCTCTGTTATAAACACTTCATTGGAAATTACCCTGTCATAGTGTGCCAGGTGTGTTTTAGGCAGAAAAACTATGTGTGTCTTGCCCATTCAGAGGCGCTCAGGAGTGTGCGCACCCCCCGTCTAGATTTGAGCGTGCGTATGCACATGCACGGGCGTCTGTGTGAGGGTTTTTTATGGCAGTCGATGAAGTGCTTGGCTGGGGTAACATGAGGCGGGAGGTCGTCTCTCTGCATCCAGAGCAAAACACTGATTGTGACATTCTACCCAATTAAAGGACTCAAATGGAAACCAGACGTTGAATGAAACCTGGTCGCCATGAGAACAGTGTTTTTACAAATTCTTCTATTTTGCTCCTTGGCTACAGTGCATGTACAAACGGGGTGCAGAAACACAAGAACAATATACACACACAAGAATGCCAGAAGCAAAGACAAGGAACAAGGGCAAGTGAGTTTAGGACAGGATGCAGGACGATCTAATGCAACACACCCCGACCTCGCTAACTACCTCCTTCTGGGAACTTAATTAAAGAGCATCTTCAGGAAATGGTGTTCCTTAGACAACTCTACACTGTATGTTTGTTGTCTGTTCCATGCTTCCTTTCAGCCCTTTTGGACCTGTGTCTTCTATGGTGCGGTTTCAAACTTCTATGAACACGTTGTTTTTTACAATGAGGCTGTCAGCCGATTTGGCCTGTTGCATAATCCATCACATGGACATTTATGTGTGTACAGTGATATTTTATGGATAAAAGCCTGCTAAAACATTTTAGACATTTAAAACATTTTAGATGCTAGACACAAGCATAATTTCAAGCCAAAATCAGTTCATTCAAGTGGAATTGCCACAATCTGCTCAGTTTATTTGCTCATGAGAGAAAAGTAAATGTGCACACATTTTTTATGTTGATTTCAACTTGGGTGGATGTTGAGCCGCCAATTCACATCGAGCCATCCTGACAGTGCTGACATTGAGGGATCAGAGAGCTGTAGAGTCCACAATTGTGGAAACGATGGACCGAATGCGTCTTCTGAATAAACAGTCTGAACTTAAAGTCCTGTTAGCAACCAAACTGAGCTAACAAGCTCGCTAACTGACCGTGATCAAGCTTGTTAGCACAGAGAGCTTTATTTTCCCCCCTTCAACAACTTTATTGAACAAAGTAGTGAACAAAATGCCAAGGGGGAGTAAAGAGCACAGAACAGAGAGAGCGAGAGAGAGAGAAGAGTTACTGTAATGTGACTGACTATGGCTGGCCCAGCTGGCTAGCATGGTAGCATTTTGCTTGCTATCTACAGCTACAACTATAACTGCATTTCTGTTATTATGATTAAATCCCATGAAAAACCAACATCAACAATGTGTTATCTGTACTTTCTGACCTCTCTACCTTATCTGTGCCCATTGGTTCCTATGACTTTAAAAATGGATCACAAATATATACTTTTAATTGTTTGTGGTAATAAAGGAACATTTCATATCTGTGCAATAATGTAGCTCATTTAAGTGTTTCATGTATAATTTTGGGGCAACAGTGGAACTATGTGAAACATCTGTATCAGGCTCAGGCTAAACAGGAAATACTAGAAATAATACTAGAAAGATTCATTTGTTGTTTGTTTTGGTCTTTTCATGGGATTTGTTGACAATAAGAAAATACAGAATATCACAGAATAGCCCTTTAAATAATGTCTCACCACAGTGGTTCATCTTGCAGCTTCACACAGGGAGGACAGTAGAGCAGCCAAAAACAGACTCCAAGAAATGTCCTAATATGAACTTTGGATTTTCAAGAAGTTTTGCTATGTGCGTATGTTTGGTTTGGGTACACAATGCAACTTTCTCATCAGTGTGTGTGAAATGCATGAGAAATGAGCATTGATACAATGATGTAAAGTGCAAAATGTCTGCATTATTGTGTAAGGGTATGGCTTTGATTAAAGGCTTGAGCAGTATTTATCCAAGAAAATGGTTCCGCTTATTGCAGCCTGGGAAATGAGCTCTTAAACCAAACGCTCCACAGCCAACCACACATGTGGAAAGAGCCGGATTGGTCATGGGCAGCGCCACGAATGGAGAACAGACAGTGTGATTGGATAAGGGACCCACCGCTCTCCTGAAACCTGGAGTCTGATTGGCTGCTGCCAGACAGTCTGTGGTGTACATGGGTGGTGTGTGTGATGTGTGCAGGTTGTAAATAGCTCCGAGCAGTTACTGTTAATCCCTCGTTCAGTTGTGGCAAAAGCGACATTGATGCTGGTAAGGGAGTGAAAATGAGTGTTCCTCAGACTTCTTTATGGATTTGTTTCCTGTCAGCCTTGGTGGATCTTGTTTTTCTTCGGTGCAGAATCAAACCTCCACCCTCTCTTTTCTCATTTTTTCTTCTCTTCTCTCTGCATTGGGGTACAGTAGGCCAAGCAAGAGAGCGGGCCAACCCAAATGTTCCTAATTCTCCACCCCAGGACATGCAGCTCGCTGATGGATCATAGTTTGTCTACACTTATGTCTGTGTGTGGGTGTACAGCTCCAGTAGTGAGAATGTGAAATCCCAGTCCCCAGATGGTGATGATAGTGATTTACTAGCAGCAGTGACAGAAGAAAAGGAAAAAGGTCGCAAAATAAGTTTTTCGAGACGTGAATTTTAACTGAAATTGCCGTGGTTTCATGTCATGTTTCTCTCTCTCTCTGCCTCAGACACACATCGGGTTTGTTATTCATCCTGTCAGTGGGGTGTGCACGGGGCAAGGAAGAGGGGAGCAGTGGGAGAGTCGGACCTCCCCAATGCCGCTGTTTGGGTTGGCACGGCAACACGGGCCAGTCCAGGGACATGAAAGGGATCACACATAACTCTGGCCACCAACTCTCCGTCTGCCTACTTCTTAAACTTTTTTCTTTGTTTTTTTTAAATTTCCTTTTCCATTTCTCTCTCTTTCTCCCTCTTTCTCTCTTTTTACCACCCTGTATTTCCTCCTCCTCTCCTCTCTCTGAGGCCCTAAAGCACCAGGCTGGTTGCAGGGGGAAGTGGAGCATAAGTTAGCCTCATGATCGCGCCTGATTAAGTATATTTCCCCTGTTGTGCTGTGTTTATGAAATTAGTCCCAATTATTTTTAATTGGTGGTCTTCTATACTTCCTCCTCTGTTACACAAACACACACACACATACACACACATACATGTATGAGGTGAAAACCGTAGACCCCAGGGCGAACTAAGCAGCTAGTGGCGTTGTTCTCTCTAGTTCACTTCATCAGATAAGCTGATGACACGGAGCTCAGGCTTTAATTAACAGAGGCTCATCAGCTCCTCACTGCTGGCCCAGACAGGCCTGGTTAACAGGCAGGGCCACACACAGAGGCACGACCCCCAGACTCACACCCCAACCAAGTCTGCTCCCAAGTCAGCACTGTGGTTGGGTCTCCATACTGGCTCTCTTGTTTCCTTGCATCCATCCCACTTTCTGCTTTTTCCTTAGCTAGCTCACACTGATTTAGACCCATGGGGGAGACAGTGTGATAGTCTTGTTAGCAGGTAACAGGGAGGCAAGGCAACAAATGGCAACTCTAAAGTAGAAGAGCAACATGGCAGTATCCAGTAGATGTGCTGGCACAGTATTAGCGCCCTGTTACAACTGTCAACTGTCACCTTTTTGACTGCAGCTGTGACCCTCCATCACAGATGTGCATGCTGCAGAGTGATCACTGCTTTAACTAGCGCATGATTTGTCTCGTCGGGTCATGTTATCTTTTAATGAGCTTTGACACTGAAGGCTATTTCACTACTTTGCAAGAAAATATCAAATGGCAAAATGTCAGATCTTTCTTTTAGAATTTGTTTTTTTCTAAGGAGGTCACAACTTCAAACTTATCTCACGTCTATGTACTGTGCCTTGAATTTATTCTATATTAGAATTGCATGCAAATTGATGTATCCTATCCATCCTCTAACCATCAAAGTATTTGTCTCAGTAGAGATGAATCAGTATACAGTTCCTGTTAATTATGATTGTCTGTTATTCTCTGCACTCTCTGACTGATTAAGAAAGTATTTGTATTGTGCAAACATTTATTTGAAGAGCAACTGATGAGCTTTGAACTTACTCTTAACCACTGAGATACTGACCTGGATTTAGTTTGGAGGCTTTAACCTAACACAGTGGATACATACTCTACACATACAGTCATAGTTTTTCTATTGCAACAGGCTGTACCAATACATTGTAAAACAATGTGATGTGCTGAATGGAAAACTAACCTTAATTGTGCTTAAGATTAAGGTTTTAATTATTATTAAGTGGATGATAAATGGACTGTATTTATATAGCATTTTTCTAGTCTGATGACTGTTGACCACGACCGTTCACACACATGCACACCGATGGCACAGCACCAGGAGCAATTTGGGCTTCAGTATCATGCAAAAGAATACATCAATATGTAGACTGCCGAGGCCAGGGATTGAACGACCGACCTTCTGATGAGTCGACGACCGCAAGAGGAGACAATCACGACTTACCTTAGAAGTTTGTCTGTAGTTAAGTTTTTACCTTCAAACAATGTTTGCTGGGAAGTTTGCCAACACGCTGATCATCATCATCGTCTTTAGAAACTTGATTTAATGAATGAAGTGCACCTGTTCAGCTGCAGAAATTATAGATATCATTGATGGTAGTTGTTAGTTGAGTCCACAAAGTTCATATATGATGATCCACAGTCCACATAATCAAAAAACACATCATAAAACTCCCATGAATCACTTAAGGTAGGACAGTAATCCTAAATGATAATGACCTCTACAACTTCAGTCCAGTGGAAAATTTCAGTTCTGCTCGTCAGTGAAATAGTATGAATCAAAATGGCTTTGTAGTCATTGTGAGGCATTGCATGTGTGGTTTTAAAGCCATTTTTGTCCTGAGACTACTGTTGACAACTCGTTGTTGAAACCTGCATTATTATCTCTCAGAAACAAACCATTGTATATCGCAATAGTGCAGTCAGTATTGTGGTGGTTTGTCGGCAGATTTCACAGATCTGGCCCACGGCGTAGTTTACACCTCTGTTTGTTTTATGGAGTGTGTTAGCGCTCAGCGGAGAATTCCTCTGCTCCGTATTTATGACAGGAAATGCACATCATAAAAGGCTCGTAAGCACTCATATCTCCGCTGGGAATTGGGCTTGTAGAATGAAAAAGGACACTATCGCGATCCCACGCAGACTCGCAAATAGATAAACACGCACTCGCTCAACTAAAGTGCATACCAGACGCACATACAGGCTCCAGAGGGACTCTAACTGAGACAGCGGCCCCTGGCCCCTGCGCACGCGTCAGTGCAGGCGGGGGTCAGCCTGTGACCCTTTGACGGAGGGTCAGCTGAGGAGTCCGGCCAACACGCTCTACCCGCCTGCCTCTCCCGTCCTCTGCAGGCACACTCCTTGGCTCCTCTGGGAAGACATCCCTTTTGATCCGCATGCATACGTTTCCGCTTAAAGCCTGTGCAGCAGAAAGACGAAGAGACAAAGAATTTATAGAAGGTCTTTGTGGATGTTTGTGTATGTACGTGTGAGCAACACGTGTGCCTTTTTGTGTAGCCTTCTATAGGTGGCCTCATAAAGAAATGTCTTGGCTCCAGCAGCAGTCATGAACAAGCATGTGAGCTTGGTAGACTGTGTGCGTGTCTGTTTTTTACCAGAGCCACTTGGTTTTACAGTATATCTGCGTTTTATCTGTTGGTGCGGAAGAACTTATTTACGTTTAGGATTCCAGTCAGCAGTGAAAGATGACCTGTCCTAATTTACCAGCTTTCCTCCCCAAGCTGTCCCCTCGCTCCCCCTCTACCCCCTCCCATCGGCCCGACCGCCGCAGCTTCCTCCGGTTTTTGAATATTATTGGTATTCTCCACCCCACTTCCACCTCACACCCCGTAACAGACGTCCAGCTGTAAACTTTTGGCTGAATCCGCTGTCAATAAAATCCAGTTATGTTGTCATGATTTTTGATGGCTGGAGTAAAAGGAGTGCTTTTGGCGACTACGCCCTCAAACAACAACAGGAACAGGACGGAGCTTTCTGTCTTAACGTCCTGTACAAGCTGTGGGACCGATCTAGCGCTCTTGGAAGGTAGCGTGTTCATTCAGTTCGAGGTTGTTCTGCTCGGTTGTGAGTTGTCCTGGGTGGAGAATTCCTCCACGGCCTCGACACCAGATGGAAGCTCTCCTGGCGCTATGAGCTGGCCGGGTCATTTCCTGTCAGGAGGCCTGGTGTTAATCAAGGCCTGAGCCAGCGGGAACGCCCCCTACTCCCCATCCTCCTCCTCCTTTTTTTTTTTTTTACAGCCCCTCTCCTCTTACACCCCCTCATCTAGCAGAGAAGCTAAGAAATACACATTTTCTCTCCTCCCCCATTTTCCCCCTTTAGTTTCTGTTCCTTTGTCTCCCATACCATACCCCTGCTTTGTTTAGTACATGTCATACTTATGTGGTGGTGTCTGAAGGTGGTCGTAAATCATGCAGACGTAATGGTCTCTGTTATCACTGTGTCCCTATGGAGGACTGCAGGACCAGCCAATAGATAGAAGGAGATAGTGAGGAATGAGGAGAAAGGAGTCTTTCTTTACTTGCAGCCTGGTGTCTGGTCACTTTCTGTTGTGTCTGTTAGTGTCTCCTGCAGTGTGATGGACACAGTGGGAGACAGCCTTATCTCCTTGCTCCTCCTGCTCAGCTGACCTCCGCGCTGACCAGACACAGGCCTACAAACTGGGGCAGTCAGGGAATGCTTGGACTCCTGCTTTGTCTTTCTTAACCGCTTAACGGACTACGTTAACGCTGCCTCAGCTGTGGTTTTTCCGTGGAGATGTTTGCTTGGAGGCTCTGGACTCATGCATGTGCTGCTCATGTACCCTAGTGTTGGTTCATGGATAAAAACATAATTCAGTTAGAGAAAATTCAGTTAAGCTAAGAATGAAAAATACTCCAAGTATGAGACTCATACTTGGGAGAACTTTGGCATGAAAACACAATATTCCATTAGGCTTTGGTTTTTCGCTGTTGCTGTATTATCAGATTTGTGATTTAATTTTGATGACCGCGAGCAGTCCAATCTGTTGCTGTTTTTGGAGAACGTTTCTTTCTCCAAGAAAAGGTCACGACCTAAGACAAAATAAGTTCAGTAAAAACAATTGTGTGAGTGCCAGTTTCAGCAGAATCATAAACAGGGAGGTGGCTGCTAACAGGGAAGCGGCTGCTAACACCTTCTCAGCACCCGTGATTTCAGGTCTCATGTCATTTCTCTGGAGACTGTTGCCAAAACTGCTGTCATCTCTGGATACTGCTGAAGAGTCAATACTAAAGATGGCGCCCCATGTATTCTTATGTAAGTGGCTCACTGGGTGTTTTTTTGGGCTCATAGTGCAGGTGCAGGAGTCCATCTCCAGCCGAGCCTGCTGAGAACATGCACATTCAAGACTTCGGCTCACTTCCTGTTAGCTCCACGCACACATGAATGGGATAAAGTGATTTAATTGTACCACTCTTCTAGACTTTCCAGGTGTTATTGAACCAAATGGATCAAATTCTGATACTATAAAGAGTAAATTTGGAGGGTTGGTGACACCCAAACTTATTCACTGCTTACAGATGCCACTTTTCCAGTGATAAAACCTTTTTGGGCTAGTGTGCATCCCGCGATGATACCAGAAGTTGCAAACCTGGTGTGGCCACTACACCATAATTGCCCTACAGCCCAGCACCACTCCTGGTGGCTATGAACCCGCTAATAAACAATCCAAAATGCCTGGGTTTTTGTATTCTCATCATTCACTATGGCCAAACATCATTGTTATTCTCTAAAAGGAAGGACATGCTGAAAACATTCATGTAACCCACCAATGAAAAATGTAACACCTGCACACTGACACATACCATAACATTTTGTGTAATTTAGTGTGCAGGTGTTACTTCTTTCATTGATGTTGTTTTTCTAAGTAGCCTCACACCTACCTGCCTATAAATACCTCAGTGCTTTTTTCTCTTAACACAAAGCAGCCACATGAGAGCTTTTCCTTAACAGAATGCAGTCTGCAGAGGTCCGATACCCAGTCCTGAATGTAAGGTGTTCCTGTTATTCTGTCCACGCCTGGGTGTGAGTGTTGTAGCTGTGCTGAGTGGAATCAGTCTGATAAAGCACAGATGGGTATCTGTTGCAGAAGATGCTCGCTATCATTTAAGTCATACTATCAATAGAACCTATTTCTCCATCACGTCTTCCATCTGCCTCTCCATCATTTCATCTTATCTTCTCTTAGTTGTGTCTGTTTCTTGGTCCTCTCAGGCTGCCTCTTACACTCACTATCACACACACACACACACACACACACACCGCTCGACTGCTCTTTGATGCTGACAGCTGCACGCCGTCTGCGCTGTGTCTGTGAGCTCAGCACTATCACATCCGACTCAGCCCACTCTCAGTCCAGGTAAACGTCTCTCTCTGATGGGCAGAGACGGAGGGATGAATGAACTGGCTGTCGTAACATTTCCTCCGCAGATGGTGTGAAACATTTTGGCGAAGAGGGCCGTTATCATCGCCATCCACACAGCGTGGGCGTATATTTACGGTGATAATGACTGTCTGCAGCGAGGGTTGCTGCAGTGAGGCCAGTGTAAACTCAGCCCCCCAGAAAATAAACACATTAGAACGCACACATATACACGCACACACCTCCCCTTATAACTGTCGCCCCTTCCCCTCAGGCCGGAGCAGCCCCTGCCCCGGCTGTATACTCCCCCGGTATACCAGCTCCTTCTCTATCGCCCCTGACCCAGAACACACAAACTAAAATCTCCACATTGAAAACACTCACTATTTTTGGCCGTGCTTTAATTTCCCTCTCCGTTATGTTGCGATAGCAAATCCTAAGATCCACTGTAGGGTTTCCAGGATGGGATGTATGGTTTTAATTTTCTCCTTTTCCTGCTCTCTCCTCTACGCCTCCCGTTCCCCTTTTAGACTCACCCCGCATATTGCTGCTGGAAGTGTTCACAGTTCTTTAGTAACATCCCTCCAGAGTTACACAGTTGTACACAACCTCTTTCCCTTAATGAAACACTCGCTCATTTATCGCCGCGTGTTGACAAAATGACATTAGCGCTGGGATGTCTGATTCAGATCTTGGAAGTGGATCACACAGTAAGTTTAAACATAGAGAATTAAGACTGAAATACAACACAACCTGTTGTATTATGAATGGATCCTTTTAGATAATCCTAGAATCAGAGCACAGAAGTGCTTGTAGAGTGTTATGTCCCGCTGAAGTGCTGTTAGACACTCTGATGTGCATTTTACAGCATGACTGTGGCAGGTCTAGGCCTCCGCTGTCGGTCTGTTTAGACACATGGACTCGCACACACACACACACACACACACACACACACACTGAACACTAACATCTGCCTCTCAGGTGGGAGCAGCCGCCCTCTGGTAGGCCTCCTTGCATCACTGCACTAGTCAAGAGGCTTAGCGCACACACACACACACACACACACACACATCTGCTTCACACTTTCACTTGAGCTTGATCTAAATAATTCGAAAACTAACCAGCTTTGTAGTCCAAATGTTTTCAGTTGTGTTGCACTCTGCTGCAGGTCCTGACCCATCCGTGACAGCCCTCCGTTGCGATGTGTGGGAGCGGATTAGCCCGTTGTGTATTTTGAATGATGGGATTATGAAGTTTGTGTGTGTCTATAGGGCCGGTGTGTACGATAGTGTGTTAGCAGGAGCGCAGTGTGTTGTTTGGAAGCCGTTTTTGCATCTTTTTCAGAGTGTTATGCCAAGTTGTCGGCTCTCAGGACAGGAATATGACACACACACACATTCCTCAATTAAAAGCCACATAGACATCGTTAACAGAAAGTTGTGATTCAGCCGTCGAATAGATCACATATTTGTGTGTGTTTGTGAACAGAAGAGAAAAACAGAAGCGGACACTGCAGAGACGCTCCCTAACCCATGGGTGGCGTCACCATATCGAGGTCAGAAATAATAAGTGGTATGTCTGCTAGCGCTCACTGTAGCGCTGGCCTCATCCACCCTATAATCCACTTTGATGTGGACCTCAACCCCACCAGGATGTGATGTTTGTGTAGGATGCCTGCCTGGACGGGTAAGTATATGTATGATCCCGTTCGGCCGTGGGTATCGTTGTGAGAGCTCGTGATGTTGTCCAGCTCAGGGGACTGAAACAGGAAGTAGAGCGGCGATTAGGAGGATCTGACATTTGCAAGAGGAGCTTCCTGTGATAGGAGGCTTCCTCTGTGTCTGTGGGACCCACCACCTTATCTCACCCCCTCCTCTATCTGGCAATGACTTCTCTTACAGTCCACTCCTCTCTCATTCACTGCTGCCCGCACATACCAGCTGCTGGTGTCACACTTCCAGGTTAAAGGGTTAGTTCACATGAACTACAAAAACAGATTTTCTCACTTAGTGCCTCTGCCTCCATCGCAGTACAGTGGAGGTGACTTTAGTTTGTGATGCAGCTACATATTTTCAGAATCGGTACATTTGCATGAAACTAAGAAGTCAGGTAATGCAGGAAACTGGATGCCTTTACATGTACTGTAGTCAGATGGGGCAACACGTTTTCTCTGAACAGCAATAGCCAGTCAGTTAAAAGGATTTATCCCATGTCGGCCAGTCATTCTTTTAAAACATAATCCTTACATTTTACTCCATGACGTGATTCTACAAAAACATAAGTTTCATTTATTTATTTTCACAGTTTTCATTTATTTGTGTGGTGTGTGAATATGTTAAAAGGTTTGTTGTGAGATCAACAGTAATTTAGTAGGAAAATGGCAGGAATGGAAACAGAAACAAAACCACACAACAAGCTGGAAATTAATGATGCTGCCGCTGGAGGAGGCGCATCAGATAATTAAGTATCAGACTGACAAGTGCAGACAATGATTGCAGGTTTGACAATGATTGCAAAACTTTAGCAGCTGATCAATACAGGCTGTAAATCTGTGTACACTGGACATGAAACAAGTCAGTATTCAGATCTCGCTCCCACCCCCCCCCCGATCTCAATGTGGAAGCATTATTTACAACCCTGATTCTAAAACAGTTGTGTAAAACATAAACCAGACACAAAACACAAAACAGAATGTGAGAACTTGCTAATCCTTTTTGACATAAACTCAACTGAAAACAGCACAAAGAGGAAATATTTCATGTTTTTCCTCATCAGCTTCATTGGTTTTTATAAATATCTGCTTATTCTGAATGTGATGCAGCAACCCGTTTCAAACAAGTTTGGACAGGAGCAACTAAAGACTGGGAAAGATGTGGAACGCTCCAAAAACACCTGTTTGGAACATTCCACAGGTAAACAGGTTGATTGGTAACAGGTGATAGTATCATGATTGGGTATGAAAGGAGCATCCTGGAAAGGCTCAGTCCCTCACAAGCGAGGATGGAGCGAGGTCAACACTTTGTGAACACATGATTGTGTAAAGGATGTTACTAAATGGACTCCTCAGAAAACTGTTGTCAGTAAACACAGTTTGTTTACAAATGATTGCTTTCTGTTTTATTTACATCCAAACTTCTTTGGAATCTGGGTTGCATTATAAGTAGTAGTGATGTAATATTATGTGAATGTGTCTGAATTTTAACAGTCCTCAAAATGTTTAGAGACTAAAGTCTAAGTGTTTGTTTCTGAGGAAGATCTGTAGTTTTATCCTGCTGCTCTGCTGTCTGAAGTCTTTGTCCTGCACATGAATATATATGCAGTAAAAAGAATGAGAAACCTGGTTACACCTATACATGGCCAAAAAATTAGCTTGATCCAGGAGAAATATTGCGCCGAGATTCCCAGAAATCTGGTTTTGCAATCCTTGTTTTAGAAATCAGGTTACTGCAGAAAGCTGGCTATAAGTGCTATGAGTGTCCCCGTTACTCTGGAAAAACCACATAGCATTTTTCATCGGAACTACATTCCACTGAGGAAATAGTCCCCACTCACAATGTGTTCCGTGGCAGTTTTTACATTCTCACAAGTATGCCATAGCGTTTTCGCTTCCCAGAATTTTGTTCCCATGATGCCCCTTTACATTCTGTGATCTCTTTGAAAAGGTGAAATGAAATGAGAAATGAAAGGCCCTCTCTTTCCAGAATCAATATCCTAGTTAGTCTGGAAAATCTGTTTTATTTGGAACTTCATTCTAACAAAGAAATAGCAACCATAAAAAAAAAAACTGCTCACAGTGTCTGCTGTGGCAGTTTTTATGTTTTCACAAGTGTGACCTAGTACGCTGCTGTGTTTTAATTCCCATGATTCCCCTCACAACCTGTAAGATCTTTCACTTTTCCCCTTTACTCCTCAGTAAAGCCGTCATCCCTCTGCAGCCTCATCCTCCTCCTCACTGTGGGATTAGACCCAGTTATAACCCGCCCCGCCTGCTGTGTGCTGCTGTCACTTTAAAGCAGCATCAGAAAGTTGTTCCACTCTTACAACCCGGAAATCCAAAAAAAGTTGGGACGCTGTGTAAAAATACACACCGAAAAAATTAGAATGTGATAATTTGCTAATCCTTTCTGACATGTACTCAACTGAAAACAGCACAAGTGCAATATTTTGAATGTTTGACCTCATCAGCTTCATTGTTTTTTTTAAATATCTGCCTATACTGGATTTGATGCAGCAACACGTTTCAAACAAGTTGGGACAGGAGCAACAAAAGACTGGGAAAGTTGTGGAACGCTCCAAAAACACCTGTTTGGAACATTCCACAGGTAAACAGGATCATAACAGGTAACAGGTGATAGTATCATGATTGGGTATGAAAGGGGCATCCTGGAGAGGCTCAGTCGTGCACAAGTGAGGATGTGGGATGGATGAAGGATTTTTTTTGGAATCAGGGTTGTCATAACTTTGAGTTGGTCCAATTTTCTGTTCTTGTGGCGATGAGGCTTTGTTTGCCAGCACAATGGCACCTCATCACTGTCCTGCGTGAAGAAGATGTGACTCATCCCGCAGCACTACAGTGCGTGTCTGAGTGAGTCACTGAGCGTGAGTCACAGTAAAGTGTACGAGTGTGCATGAAACAAAGAGAGCATGTGAGCAGTATATTGTCATCTGATCTGGCTTTGCTGTGGAACTTTGTGCTTTTTAGAGGGAAAAGAAAAAACATTCCAGATTAATCAATCAATCTGTGTGTGTGCGTGTGTGTGTGCTGTGTTGTGCCTCAACATGTGGCTTCAATCTCTGTTCTCTGTTGCGTCCCACCCCTCTTTTACCCTTCACAGAGACTTGTGACCATTGAAGACGTCTTCATGGTTAAAAACAAGTCAGTTCTTACTGGATTTCTCATACAGTCTGTCTTCTTGATGTTTCTACAGCAAAAGAAACAGATCTTATGCAACATTGTCCTGTTGGAAAAGATTGTGCAGGTTAAGATGTATCCCTGTGTGTTTGTGTGTGTGTGTGTGCCCTTGTGGTGTGTTGACTGATGAGCCTGTAAACAGACCCTGCGTCTCAGATATCGGTGGAGTTTATTGCTCCGGGTTCAGATCTGGCAGGCCCGGGTTGTTTATTTGGCTTTCAGGTATCAAATGAAACCCGCAACTCTCTCTCACAATCGCATGTGTATCCCGTCTGTCCGACTGCGCAGTAATGGCTTCGGAGAGTCAATAAACAGTCATGCATGAACTTGTTCACACAAATACACAGCTCATTGTCCAGCACGTATAGAAACTAATCTCTCTCTTCTGCTTTCCCACAGACACACGCTCACGCTCGCTTTTTCTGCCTCTCGCGCGCTCACTTGGACGTACACACTACATACGTGCGTTTCCAAGGCTACTGCGTTCCCAGGCTTTGTGCCAGGTCAGCTCGGTTTCAGAGGTCAACACAGATTCTCCTGCACTCCCCTCTGTCCCCTCAGCGGGTAATTCAGACCAGCAGCGCCCAGGGACCACCAGAGGCTAGGGGCTACACAACCACGCCGACCAACATGTCACCCGCCCATCAAACGTGCGCACACACACTTACGCAAACATACACGGCCACCACCACCAGCCCGCTCCTCCACCTCCTCCTCCCTGCTCCATCCCTGCAGCCATTATCAAAGGATCTGAACAGCGTCAACATTATCTGTCTCCGTCTCCCTCTGGGAGCAGCCAAGCACATAGCACAGTTATCATTCGGCAAGCACGCGCACACACACACTTTCTCCTCTCTCTTCACACACACTCGCTCATACTCTCCAAGACACACACACACACACATACACGATGCAGAGTGAAGATCAAAGGTTAATCGTGCCTTTTCATCAGCTGCACCACCCTCTCCTCTATCTGTCCTCCTCCTGTCTGATGGTTGTGTTTATGTGTGTGTGTACGAGCAGACGGCGTTTGTCTGCAGCTTTGTGGGAGCGTTTCTGTCCTCACTCGTGGACTCTTTGAAAGCCCTTTTTTTTTTTTTGCTTGCACACGGTAAATAAACAGCCCCGTCCTCCTCTTCCATTGTTTTCTTCTATCTCTCTTCATCTCCTGGATGTTTTTTTTTCCCTACGAAACCAAATTTCTCTGTTTACATTAGCTGATTTAATGGGAACCAAGTGTTTCTGTTGCAGCTGTAAAATTGGCTATTAATTTGATGTACGCTCCAATAAAGTCTGTGTAATAGAGCCTTTCTGTAATTTGATAAATGTGTGAGATTTTAGCTGCATGTTTAAGAGTCTGCAAGTGAACTGAAAATCCTGCTCTTGACTGTTTGAGTGTGTGTGTTTTTTTTTCTTAGAGTTGGGAAAGAAAGAGCAAAGGAGAGAATGGGATATAGCAGAGTCTAGCCCCCCTGCGTGAACCCCAACCCTCACTGAAACAGGAAGTGCTTATTCGTTCAGGAGGTGTACATTTACAGAAAACCCTCTGCTGCACCCTCAAATGGAGGTTTGTGGGGGCACAAAATGGCTGTGAAGAGCTGCAGTGCTCAAAACCCATGTGCGATATTCAAGGACCGTGTGCTTTAAGTAGATAATAAAATACATGGTCTTCTCCCCCTGCAGCCTGGTCAGTGACCCTTGAAAAGTCCTCCTGTTCTTGAATAACAGTGTGGATCTGAGTCAGGCTCCGTTGTTGAAGTGTATTATCTTTGCTGCACTGCTGTCTTGCCAACGATTTTTCAAACATCATAATTATCCCAAACCATGAGTTGATATTTAGAAATATTCCTCTGTGAGTGAGTTTCCAGATCAGCACTTCAGGCAGTGTGCTTGTAAAACAAATTAAATAAATTATGCATTTTTGGGGAAGGAGTTGAGAGGATGCAACCAAGTATATTAACAGTTTCATTCTAGCAATTGATTGATATTTCAAGAGTGTTTTACATCCAGTTTGAGTTTAATGTCTCAAAAATGGAATTTGGGCTTGTTTTTGTTATCATAGGCATCGTACGCTCAGTATCTGGATATTGTCCTTGATTGATGTCAGACACAAACCACAAGGAGTCACATTCACAATCGCTTGTTGCGTGGACGTTTCTCAGTGCATTTGGCTCGTCTTCATTGGGAAATCAAGCAGCCTTGGCAGAGAAAATGATATTCTGCCATGAATTACAGCACCCTCGCTCCATAGTTCATTAATGATAACCCCAGCCGTGAGTCTGGCCCGGAGCCGTGCCTCTCCCTCAGCTCCTCATCAGCATGGTGGCGTGGGTTTGGAGAAGCCGGGCTACACTCAGGGCAGCCGGGGCTGCCATGTGCATTATCACATTATCATGCTTCCTGGTGTGTGGGATTGAACTTTTGCCATCAGGCCTCTAAAGCACTTTTCCCCGCTGATCTGACACACGCTTCTAGTGCTTTTGATGACTTTGGAACCTTATAGTTTCATGAATAAAGCAGCATGTATCTCTGAGTCTGGAATGTTGGATATGTTATGGTCCGTCTGGTTGGACATTCAAACAGTTTCCACTTTTCATTGGATAAATTGCAGTGTTTAAAATGGCAGATTTATTGTGAAGTATGTCAAGCAAACAGCCAAGTACAACAGCAAACAGCTGTGTACATTTGCGACAAGGTTTTATTTTATTTACGTTCGTGTTTGGGAATACTGACCCTGTAAGTGTTCAGAAACGAGTGAGTTCAAACGGTGAAGGGATGTTGCTCTTAGAAATTTTGACAAAAATATTTCTTTAG
Organism: Chelmon rostratus; assembly: GCF_017976325.1. Lineage (NCBI taxonomy): Eukaryota > Metazoa > Chordata > Actinopteri > Chaetodontiformes > Chaetodontidae > Chelmon > Chelmon rostratus. The sequence goes on from NC_055661.1 coordinate 25,173,952, forward strand.
AAAATGACACCAAGCTGGTATTAACGGGCCCTAACAAAGTATATTTATGCAGCTAACTCAATTCAACAAAACAAGCCAGACACCAACTATATATAGAACCTAATAATTGGGTTTCCCCCCTTTTTCTCCTCCTGGAGGATGCTACCAATCCTGCTCTCCTGTGGCTTGCTGCTCATTTTCTCCATTAAAAATCATGTGTATTTCTTGTAGCATACCTCTAGCTCCTCTGGCTCAACCATATGCTGGATTAGTAGATAGATTTTGCAGGGTTTAATTAGGTCTCTTGATAGAGCAAGTGTGATTAAATAGAAGTGGATCATCGTAAAGGTTTGGAGGATGCTTCTGCAAACTTGTGGGGTTTATTTTGCCACTTCCAAACATGGAAGAAGCTTAATGTAGAAATATTAATGCCACTAAGATAGCTGCATGAAGATACAGCTAGCAACCAGTTAGCATAGCTTAGCAAAAACACTGGAAACAGGGTAAAATAGCTAGACTGGCTCTGCCCAAAGCTAACAGAAGTAGCCTCCACCAGCACAGCTAAGATCACAAATTAGCATCGTGCATCTTGTTTGTTTAATTCATACAAAAAGCAAAGTGTTTTGCAGGGGACAGACTGTATTTCTTGGCTTGGACCAATAACTCCCTCCAGTCTCAACTGGTTGGCTGGAGACTGGCAGCCAGGCAGGCTGTTTCCCTCTGTTTCCAGTCATCATGCTAAGCTAAGCTATCTGTCTGATGGCTTTAGCTATGTATTTACTATACAGACATGAGGATGATATAAATCTTATCCAATTCTCAGAAGAAACCAGATAAGCATATTTCCTTATCCAATCCAGTATTCCATGAAAGGTGCTTAGTGGGGTTCAGTGTTTCTTACCAAAACTCACTGTTTGTATCCTTAAGGCCTGAGAAACGTCTTGAATGCATTTACGTCCTCATAAAACATTTGAAAAGCAGATTTTTATGCTTAAAACTGTGCATCGTTAACATCCATGTTTGCAGTCTTTCTCTTCACTAAATTTGTTGGATAAGTGTGAGAATATATCTGCATCTGACTCAGTTTAACATACCGGAGCTCAACGGTAGCTTTCCCGTATCGCTCTCGCACATGCTGCACTGGAGAAAAGTTACCTGTCCATGGCCACCGTCCTGTCAGTGATCAGAGCTCCCTGCTCCTATGCCGAGGCTCTGACGCAGGCTTTGTTGTGAAATTTGTTTCCTTCTCACCTGAATACCTCTGCAGACGTCTGTCACATAGAGACATCTGGCAGCATGCTCACTGTCTGCATGGATGTCAGAACTGATCCTGATAGCATATTTAACTCATTAATTTTGATAGCTAGCTGACGAGGAGCAATATTTGCTAAAAGGTGGGCAGAAAATCTCATAAAACAGTTGAGTTGAAAAATGTGCACTCACATTCGGAGCCTGTATGACAGCGTGGCGCTTGGCTTTAATCTTACATATTACATTTTCTAAGAATCCCTTTTACCTTGTCTTTATCTCAAAGGGTTGGGTCCAGCTGTTTCGCCTCAGTGTCTCCCCCAAATGTCAACCTGTGTCCAGTATGACAGTCTATTAGTGCTTTATGTGCTATTGCAAAGCAGGACAAGCCTCTATTTTCAACCATCATTGCCAGTTGACAGGTCACAATTTCTATGTGAGGCACAGCACCTCCCAGATGTGGTTAGAAAAATGCTGTCCTTTGACAACCCTGTAAGTCACACCCAAGTATTGGACCAGGGTTAATTGTCCCTCGAGTAGTGGTTATGAAGTTTTTGAATGTGCACAAGTCTGGCACAATAAAAGAGAAGATTCGTGTGGTTCTACACTGAAAAGTTTACAGACCATTAATGTGAAACACTAAAATGATTTGATTTGTAGTCGATGGGTTATTTGAGCTTTACTATTGTTGGTTTTCCAGCTTATATCGTGGCTATTTGTACATACATGCATACTGTGTGCATGTGTGTGTGTCTGCATTTTTTTCAAATGTGAAATACATCCGTACTTTACTCCACACAGTTTTTAACACTTGGTTCAAAACACAGTAGATGAGCCCCAGCAAACAGTCAGGAGAAGCAGGAGAAGTTAAAAATGGACGAGAAAACACATTCGGATCAGAGGAGGAGGGAAAGTGGCTGTGTTTTTTTAGCAGGTTTGGAGTTGGTGCCTCACATCTGGGCCACAACCTCACTGTATTATCTGAGACGGAGAAATCGGACAAAAAAAAGACGCTGATCTCCCTCAGGAGAACCAGAGAAAACAGCTCAGTCGTGGCAGCAGTGTGTTGAAGAGTGGGGGCTGATGTTTGTGTGTTAAGGGTACAGTGAGCAGTGTAACAGTGCCCCCTAGTGACCGTGTTGAGAACTGCAGCAGCGGAGGTTCTGTGAAACTGAGGCTGCAGATAAGCTCAGATCTCCTCTCTGTTATCAAAGTACTTCACCGAGAACACATTTGCCTCCAAGTTCTTACTGCACCATCATCACTGAACTCTTATCACTTCTCACAGCACCAAAGAGCCTGAAGCCTACATGTTTTATTGGAAAAAGGAGCCCTGTGACAAAGGCCAGATGTTCTTGCCAAGTAAAATATGTTAGCGCTTACACAATATTTGCTTAAGAGTTGTTTTTGAGCCGTGGATTTCTTGGTCCAATATGTAGTAATACAACACAAACTCCAGCCACAGCAAGAAGACAATTAAGTTGTCCGTCCAGCTATCGGTGTAGACCTGAGACAAGCTTATATCTGACATACACATTCACAGAAGTCAGAGTGCCACAGCAGCCCCGGCATAGGCGACATTCCTCAGGCTGCCTTTGAAGTTTTGTAGTACTTCCGCACCATCTGATAAAAAAATGTGGATTTGACATTTCTACAGAATATGACAATTACATGATACAGCAGAGACACAGTACATCATCTTCAGATGAACATTATCCTTACATTTGTGTGTATGTGTTTCTGTGTGTGTGTGCGTGTGTGTGTGTGTGTGTGTGTGTGTGTGTGTGTGTGTCTGACTGTGCACATGTGTTTATGCGTTCCTCTGCACCGGTGCAGCTTGTAACTCTAACCCAGCGTGTTGCTCCGAGGAACACCACAGATGTTCAGATGTTTCTCCTTGGAAAACAAACAGAGCAGAGGCCATTTTCTCCAGGACAGAGGGACTGTCAAAATAAGAGCTGCCCTGTTTGGACCCCCCCTCCCCAACAGTGACTCTCTCTCAGACAGATCCTGACTCGCTCCCTCTTAAAAACGGTTTTGCAGGATGTTTTTTTTACCTGCGTTTGGATGTAGTAGAGTACATGTGAGTCTCTTCTGCACTCTGTTTTTATGTATGTTTGCACATACGTGTCTGGGCCATCCATTACTCTTGTGGAGCGCAGGGGAGGGGCTTTGAGAGTGATGATTCCTCAGAAGAGATTTAAAAATCCCGAAAACTGAGTGAGGGATTGGGGAAAACATGGTGGGAGAGCAGGACACCCCTGCCACCCTCTCCTCCTCCTTTTGCTCCACCTTTGATTAATGCCTTGCTCCCCACAGTGCATGGCAGAGCTCCACAGGGCCCCGCAGGGCCCCAGGTGAAGACCTCAGGGAGACAGGAATAGAGCAAAAGAAGAGAAACACATGAAGAAACAGTGCTAGCCCATTTGGTTTTTTTTGCATGCTATAGGCCTAACATTTATCTTTTGGCTTTGTAATGATGATAACGGGTTATTTTAACCCGACACACGCATCAGTCTTGCACCTTATAGTGCAATTCGTACTGAAGACGTGAAGCGAAAGCACACGCTGGCACAGAAAAGGCAAGTAATTTGTATCGGCGCTGATAGCAGGAGATGAATGTGACAGAGTCGGAGCAGAGGGGAAGAAAACAAGCTGTTTGAGCTGTGAAATTGAAGAGGATCAAAGTGTCAGTGAGTCATAAATAAATCCCCGTCCCTCCCTGTGGATAGAGGAGCAGACGTTGATATTACACTGACTGGAACAGCACTGTGAGACAGCTCTGCGAGCATCAGGACAACACAATATCCCCTCTCTGAGTGTGTGTGTGTGTGTGTTTGTTAACACTCTCAATACTTAAACAGGAGGCCAATGCCACTATGGTTACTCGTGAAAACTGGGGAGGTGGTCCATTGAAGCCCTATTGGCCGTCCCATTTTCCCAGAACTCTCGTCTGTATCTGTGTGTTTGTGTGTGTGTTTGATGCAGTGTTGGAGACCAGCACTGCTATGAGCTTGTTTCCTCTGGGCCACATGTGCTCTTTGGTGCTGAGCAGGCTCAGAGCGCAGCAGTAATGAGAAGTCCAGGTGCAGGTTTTACCCTCAGGGAGGAAGTCCTTGTTTACTCATATTTAACCTTGCTTCTGACCTCCCTTTTCTTTAGGCTTTTTGACCCTGTAGACATTGTGCTATTGAAGTTGCATTGGTTCAGAAACTGTTGAGACACTGAACCAGTTAAAACCATGTTATTGCATACACAGACAGATTGAAACAGTTACTGCCATGTTTGCCTCAGGCTGGGACAGAAACACAGCGTTATGACATCAACGCAGGTGTCTCAGCATGTAATTTAGGATAAATAACAAATGTATATTCATGTGAAAATCATATAAAACACAATATAATTTCAAATAGTTATGCATAATAGTCATAGAAGCTCAGTAACCAATTTGAAATTTCAAACTACTACATATTAAAATGTTACTGATTGTCGAAACTGAAATCTGTACCTTTCTGCATGCTGCAGCTTTCACAGAGCCAGATTATTAAAGTGATGCTGCCCCTGCAGCTTGTGCACTGATTGTATGAACTGTATGAATGTGTGACACCTGACAACTCTCAGTAGCAGAATACTGGAGCTTCTCTCACCTGTGACATGTTTTTGGTGCTAGTTTTTGCAGTATATTACAGATGGATGCATTAATGATATATACACATTTAGAATATACTCTAACACCTCTGCTATTGATGTTGCTGTGGTTGGGTCAGCGTACATTGATTTATGCTGATTTTAACTGAGCCACTTACTTGAAAGGTCACACTCCATTCCTTTGGCTCAGTCTTTTGTCCAAAGCAACTTACAGTTTTGTCCAGAAATTTAGGGGTTTTTGCTCAAGGACAAGGACATGTGGACAGAAGGAGTTGCCTGACACACATTACATTGTCTATTAAGTTTAGGTGAATGTTACACAGCGGCAGATGAGACAGAGCCCTTGCTGTGTGCTGCTCTGCCTTTGACCAACAGAGGGCTCTCTGTCAGTGGAAAGATATTTACTGGTCTCACAGGCATACCCCTGTACTCTAATAAAGGTTTTCCTATAACAGATACACTGTAATAAAGTTTTATACTTTATAAGAGTGTTGAAGGAGCTGCAGCTGTACTACACACTTCTCATTCAGCTGTATTGTAACTGCAAAACAAGCTGCAGTTGATTCCATTCTAACCATGCAGCAGAGTTCACTGTCTGCACTGTCACCAGTGTCCTTTAGAGGGCGGAATAACACTACTTTGACTAAGTGTGGCTATAGCAAAAGCACTGACTGGCCCATCATCTTTGTGTGAGTAGCAGAGGGAGCTGGTCAACTCAGCACGATTACCTCGCTGTGAGCGCTGTTCCTGTGGAATGGCCTGTCGTCTGCAGCCGCTGACGCCCAGCCTCAGGAATGATGTCGAATTGAGGAGTGATGAAAACTGTCCCTTACCTGTCAGGACACACACAGACGCACACATCCGCGCTTGTGTTGGACTGTGCACACCACTTAATGAAGCGTGTGCACACAACCGCGGCATATTTTGCCAAATTAAAAAACACTCTGTCTGTCCTGGCTTGGCACATACACACACTCAGTCATCGCAGTGCTAATGACATTCTTTCACATGCATGCAGGTTTGATTGCGGAGCAACACTGTGCAGGTTCAGCTGGGTTCAGTGCCTGTCCTACTGCAGAGGCATATTTTTCCTGACTGCCAGCTTATTTGCATGGTTTTTGGATATTTACAACATTCATTAGTAAAATGATGAGTTATGCTTAATAAGGTTATTAATAGATTAAAATGCTCTACTGAACAAATCTTTTTTCCCAACAGTTTTCTCTGACATCCTCACAACATTGTGGCTTTAGGGCTGTAATGAAACTGATGCCTTTACGCTCACTATACAATACATTTCTCAAAAATGTTTTTAAAAAGAGAGATGGGGGTTTAACATATTCTTAAAACTCTCTTGAGGTTTCTTAAAGTTTTACTTTTTGCCAAAAAGGTCGCATTCAGTGGCGTCATTTCATTCTTTCAAACTTATGTAAGAGTTGCTGTATAAATAGGTGTTAGGTTTTTGTCCTTTTTTTCTTCGTTACATAACATTTTCATTGCCAGCCAATTGCATGATAAAATACCTTTGCCTCCTAAAAGGTAATAAAATCTCCCTGAATGTTGACTGTTAATTAAAGCTCTCCAATTACACATATCAGGAAAAGCCACTGCTGGTAATGCAGAACACGCCAGATGCTCGTACACACATGCATGTGTGTATATGCACAGGTAACCCACATGCTGACAGGGTTTAATGCACAAAGACACACAAAGGGAGAGACCCTGAGATTTTATGAGCTATGCTGTGCTTATTCAGTGCAGGCAGCCACTTTGGCCTGTGTGAAGGTATTGGGTTGCCATGTCAACCACTCTCAACCACAGGAACAAATTCGGCAGACTGGCCAGATAAGCACCTTGTGACACATTATATGAACTCAAACACCCTGAGTTCACAAGACCACATCTACTTTTCAGAGCTTTGCTGAAAGGACTTCACCACTGTGTTTTAGCCACTTAACTACAAAGTGTGTGTTCTGTACACTTCAATGAGCATAATCAAGTGCATGATACACTTTCTGATTTTTAGCCCAATCTTTCTTACCATTGGATTACTAGTGTTCAGATTATTTGATTTGGAGTTGTAGGAGGTACTTATCAATAGCCGCTATATTACCTATAGTGGATGGCAGTCTCATGCCCCCAGTTTGGAGAAGCAGCAGAGGTATTGGTGCTGGAAGCAAAGCAATGTAGTGCTGTAGACTGGGGACACAGGCAACATGTATTTTAGCCACCAAAAAAAAAAAAAAAAAAATCAATTTCAGTCTAAGTGTATGCTATATTTAGAATATTTTCGCTGCTTTACCTTGCTGTCAGACAGCCCTTTCAGACAGGAACAGTGATGCTTTTGTCAAAGGAGTCTGGTTTGAATGGTAGTCTTGGAGCGAGAGCGATATTAACAGCATCAGTTCCTCAGAAAAGGCTGTCTGATGGCAAAGTAAAGCGTTGAAATATTCTACACATTATGCATGTTAGCATGATGGATGTGGTTAGCATGCTGCTAGTAGCATTTTGCTCAAAGCGTGCTTGTGCAAGTTCGATTGCACCTTTGGCTCCAGATTCTTTGTCTTGTTTTTCACTGATAGCACCGTCACGTACTTGGACACTGAGAAGGGCCGTGTTTTCACTCACATACCGACCCCAAGCGTCTCCATGGTGACAAAATTCAGACCGCCAGTTTCGTTTGTATGCGCACACACATAGTATGAGTGCAGCATTTGTATGCATGACTTGTGTACATGTATCCAATCAATCTGCTGAAGAAAATGTTGCGGTAGACATGTGGATAAGCACCTGGTGTTCCACTGGGATGCAGTTATGTAACTACGGGAATATTTATTAGACAGGAGAGCTAACATACCAGTCAGCCAGACAGCCACGGTAGAACTGATGTGGAAAAGGGGTTTGTTTAACATCCCAACATTATACACACTGGTGCACACACACACACACACAGACTGCTCCCCCTCGTCATCCCATGTGAAGGAGGGGACTCATGTTGCATTGCGTGCAGAGTCGTAATTTTGTCTTTGTCTGGAGTCGGTGGCATTCTCTGCGCCTTGCCAGATTTCACCGATTTACCTTGAAACAGTGTAACCACCGTGATTATGACACACACCGCCATACACACACACTTATGCACACAAACACACAGCACTGTAATTACAGCGGATCAAAGTGAAATTCAGAGAGTCTGATAGTCCACTCTAATGGTAGACGACAGCGAGGTGAAACACACATCATGAGGAACAATATCAAAGAGAGAACCCGGGATTAACATCAGGACGCACAAGTTGCTTTTACAGCGATGAAAGTTTTCATTTCTGCACTGAAAGCTGCAGCCACCAATGAGTTATTATCTGGGAGAATCAAGGTTTTTGAAATGGAAAAAGGGAAAAATGTGACTTCTTCATGAGTAATTGTTTTAAGTTAAATTTCTGACTTTTTTTCGTGGCTTTATGAAAAGTTATGTTGTGCCTTTTAGAGAGTATGTGGAAGCATTGTGGCAAATTCAAATCTGCAGAAGTGCTCAGACTTAGAATAGGTTTGTGTGCAGCTTTGTTCACACACATGCATGTGTGTGCGCGGGTGTGTGTGTGTGTGTGTGTTAAAAGGCCTTAAGTCAGTCAGGGAAATTAGCGGCTGCCACTCTTTAATTGAGCAGATCATTTCCCTGTGATTTAAGCCTCTGTCCTCACCTTCATCTCTTTATATACACACACACACACTCAAACACACATGTAGAGCTCCCTCATCCACTTATTCTCGTTGGTCATTTATCATAACCACACACAGTCACAAACTCCTCGTTGCTGCGACGAGGTGTTTCCCCCCTCAGTGGGTGAGTCCTACATGCCCGCTGTTTGATCTCCTCACGCCTGTTTGCAGACAGGACAACATCTGAGGGCCCCGTTGCCAAGCCGCTGTGCTGCCCACATGCCCCTCCGCTAACACAACCACCCAGCTGACATGAAAGCACTCAGGAGACAGTGTTTTACAGGCAGATCCCTCTGGTCTCCGCAGCTATGCTGCCTGTGGTCTGCTCCAACCATGAAAGGTTTTCGTGGTAAGCGGCGGTGCTGAGACCGCACCCTCCTCAGCATGTGATTAATCACATCCACTGTGAGTACACAGGCCCCGGCAGCAGCTGGCATGCTGTAGCTACTGTGTGTGCCTTCGTGTGTCCTTCTCGCTTCGCATTTTCTCTTGTCTGCATCCTCTGATGAAACACACAGCCACACTCGGCCCCACGCTGTGTTCACTGCGGGGCCCCGCCAAGTGTCATATCATGGGGGGAGGTTGCAGTTTAAAGTGACTGTTCGAGTGCCTGAGGGTTGTGTTTGTGTGTGTGTGTAGATCAGTCGACGGAGCATTGTTCCGCACTTCCTTTAAGAGCGTATGAAGCAGCCCAGATTAACAGGTCTTGTGTTTTCTCTCAAGTAGGCCACTCTGGATTATGGCTTAACACCAGAATTCAGATAACTGTGGACCCAACTAATAGAGAGCTGACACAGCAAGCTAACTGGTGGCCTCCATTTGCCTCTAGTGAGTGTCTGCCAGCTTTGGCACTGGTTGGCCTTCAGAGGACAATCAGAGGCCTTTTGGCCAATAGAACATGCAGGCCGGGCGTCATGAGCAGGCTTTGAGAAGGAGCTGTTTAACAAGCTGTACGGTCCAGTGAATCAATCAATCAAATCAAGCGGACGCTGACTCAAGTGGCATAATTTGAGGATATTTGTGCAGCTATACAGCTTTCTAAACATATTCAATAGTATATAGATAAGATATACTTTCATTGTCCCTGTGGGGAAATTTTTCCTGGACTCCGTCCAGCTGCAGTTTACAGATGTAAACAGAAAAGAGAGAACCAAACAAGAAAGTACAGCAGCGACATACTTCACAGAAGTAAATATATATATGTATATAAACAAAGTATATTAAAAATATATAAATACACACACATGTGTATATATACATATATACACACATATGTATATACATACATACATACACACCTATATACAAGACAGATATAAACAGATATATATATATATAACAACTGTTGGTTGTTTAGCAGTCTGATGGATGTTGGCAGGAATGAGTTTTTGTAGCGGTTCAGCCTGTTCTGGGGACCCTGAGTCTCCTGCCGGAAGGTAGAAGCTGGAACTCATGGTGTAAAATGTGAGTCGGGTCAGACACAATTTTCTGTGCCAGTCTGGTGACGGACTGCTCATAAAGCAACTGGAGGGGAGGATGATTCCTGACCCCTAAAATCTTCACGGCAGTCCGCACCAGACTGGCAATCTGTGACCTCGACTGCACAGTCAGGTTGCCGTACCAGGCCGCAATGCCGTATCTGATGATGCTTTCCAGTGCAGCCCAGTAGAAGAGCAACATGATCCTCTGCTCCACTCCATAGACCCTTAGTCTGCATAGAAAGTAGAGACGCTTTTGGAGTTTGGAGCAGAGGCTTCCAACATGTACCTTCCAGCTGAGTGTGTTGTCAATGTGGACCCCCAGATACCTGTATGAACCCACCTGACTGATGTGTTGGTTCTTAATGACGACTGGCCTGTGGTCCCCGACGGACTTTGGGTCAAATATCATCTCCTCTGTCTTTCCTACATTCAGCACAAGATGATTTTGGTCACACCACTGGACAAATTCCTCTATTTCTGAGAAATAGTCCAGTGGGCTATCGTCCGCATGCAACAAGCTAACGATAGCTGTGTCATCAGAGAACTTTATATTAAAGTTCTCCCCAACACCGGGCGTGTACAAATGATTAAAGTTCCCCTTTAAAAGTATTAGCTGCAACATTTTATCAGACTCATTTCATATTCTGAGGATATGAGGAAACATTTTAATCAGATTCAAAGGAGTCAGAAAATAGCAGGCACGTGTTTTTGCACCGTGGAATAATAACAAAATCTAATGACGGCAGGACTTAAGTGCATGTTGGAGCTCAGCCGAAGTCTTTGTAACGTGTGTAAATGCGACTTTTAACAGAGGAGATGAGGCAATACGAAGCCTTTCATTAACCGTTATGTCAATCAGCATTATTCAAGATGCATTGTTTTCCAAATCCACGTGAGGTCAAAGTCTAACATTGCAACACACAGCGTGTGGTTTTATTTTTTACCTTCAGTTGTTTGGTTTTGCTCTCAACGCTAAGAAGAATAGCTGAAGGTAAAATGCACTGTAGCTTCTTATGTGCATATTTCCTCAGTACAGCTTTGCTTTACTTGTGTCAACCTCATGGCAGCACACTCATTCAGCCATGATTGTGATTATTGATCCAACGTCATATGAATAACAGAGAAATGCATGTGGAGCCAGACTCACCTCTTTCTTACTCTCCAGTCTGTTTCCAGTGATCAGCACCTCACTACAGTCCTTGGCGTGCTTTACTTTTCTGTGATATTATCTCGTGATTGCGCTACGCGGAAGTGACTTCCTCCTGACCTAGAAATGGCATGGTTGCCATGGTGATCGTTAGCATCATGTAAGGGATAAAGGCCATGGCAGGCATGTAGCTCTGAAAGCCCACCACTTCTCTCTTCTTTCACCCTGAGATACAGTAGCAGAGAGATTTCCCTTCCCAGCATTCCACACAGGATCACCTCGTCTAAACTCGCTCTGAAAATCACGTCCTCTCATTCTTTTCTCAGACCAGAATAGAATTTTTGACCAGGTTTCAAAATAAGCCGGGATATTTATAAGTAGTCTCGTTGTCTGCATTCCACTGATAAGTACAGAGCGATTAGTTTTGATTGTGGTGTCAGGCATAGATGGTGATTTGTTGCAGTCTTTTGAGGGTTGTTGAGGAAACAGACTGTGTTTTTCTAATTTAATGTTCCCTCTGTTCTTTAGCAGAGGTCATGTTTCCTGTAAGCACAACAGTGTGGCAGCAGTAATATACACAGGTTCCTTCTTACTTCAACATTTCTCACACATCGTGTGCCCAGTCGCTGTTTGCTCAACTGTTGTTGTTGCTCGAGTGAAATTCGTTTTCCAACCTCAGTTTTAATTTTAGCATTAAGAGATAAAAAAAAGATGTATTTCCTGTGTAGCCACAGCCTGATCTATGAAGCAACATTGTTCTCCAAAAACACGTCAATGAGCCTCAGCATCGCACTGGGTGATATGTTCCCCATGAGCCTGAGCACTGTAGTGTATTTTGTCTGTCCCTCACACCATCCTGCTGCCTGAAATACTCAACACACAACAAACCCGTATTAATCTTGTATTTGAAAACAGTTGCCACCAAACGTACCGTTTACTCCTGTTAGAGTAACATTTGATAAAAACTACAGTGACCAGCTGTAATTGTTCCGCCTTTTTTAAATGAAAGCACATAGTTTTGATTAATTTTTAATTGCTTACTTCTTCAGTAGGGAGCTAGTGGACTTGGGGCTGAGGGTCCACATATGGAAAGCATTGGTAATGCATTGGTTCGGTTTGTGGATCTTGTCATGGAATTTGTTAACAACAACAAAAATATAGAATGACACCAGCTTTATCCTTTAAAGGCAAAACGCTGATTACAAGTTATTCCTCCTGGTCAGATCGACCTCATCTCACCAAAACATTGCTGATTTTGAAACATTTCAAGTCAACCTTTAAAAATATTTTTGCACATGATAATGTTTATGTTATATTTTTACCTCGTAAAGTTTGCATTTTGCTCAAAGCTTGGCTGAGGTCAGGCAAGTGAGTTATGCTTTTATTTAAAATCAAGTTTGTACATTATTTGTGCTGCGTAATTAATAATAACATCGGACAGTGAGTCAGACAGTGAGATTCAAGCTTGTAGTCCCTTTATGCTGCACACAAAAAACAGAAAACTATTATTTATAGTGGAGTGCAGGGAGTGAATTGTGTTTTTACAACCCTGTTTCCAAAACAGTTGGGATAAAACTTCATATTTAAATTTAATTGTTTTTGAAAATGATGTCCTCATTTAGAATTTGGTGCCAGCAACATGTTTCTAAAAAGTTGGGACGGTGGCAACAAAAGACTGGAAAAGCTGTGAAATGCTAAAAGAAAGCAGCTGGTGGAACATCTCACAGTTAATCAGGTCAACTGGCAACAGGTGAGTAACATGACTGGGTATAAAAAGAGCCAACAGAGAGGCTGAGTGAGTTTCTGAGGTAAAGATGGGGAGGGGTTCACCACTCTGTGACAGGCTGTGCCGGAAAACAGTGCAACAATTAAAGAATGATGTTTCTCAACCTAACGTTGCAAAGAATTTGGGGATTTCATCGTCTTCAGTGCATAATGTCATTAAAAGTTTCAGAGAATCTAAAGAAATCTCTGTACACGAGGGACAAGGCTGAAAACTAAAATACTGGATGGCCGCGATCTTCAGGCCCTCAGACAGCACCGCACTGAAAACACACGATTCTGTAGTGAAGAATGGGAAAACATTCCACTCCTGAATAATTAAATATCTTGTCTTTGTACTGTTTTCAGTTGAATATAGGTCATAAAAATCAGTGCATTCTGTTTTTATTTACATTTACACGACATGCCAACTTTTTTTGGAACCGCAGCTGTAATTTTCTGAAAAAATACATTGTTGTTTGAAATCTGACCCATGATGGTGGTGTCATCCGCAAACTTCACAACAAAGTTCTCTCCATGTCTGGGATTGCAGTCATGGGTGCCCAGCGTGAACAAGGGGGGCTGAGCTCACCGCCCTGGGGGGCTCTGGTGTTGAGCCCCAGAGTGGAGGAGGTGTGACCGTCAGTCTGAGCTGTCTGGAGTCAGATTTCCAGTTGCAGAGAGTGGTGCTCAGGGCCAGAGTGCCAAGTTTGACAATCAGTCTCATGCGAGAGTGATGAAAGCTGAGCTCAAATCAACAAACTAGATTTAAGATAGATTTAAATATAATAGATATTTCCACACTTTGCTGTGCTTGTTTCATTGATTATTATCTCCACATCTGGCGTTCTGAATAGTGAGCAGATGGACCTGGACAGTAATGTTGCTGTCACAAGTTTTAAACAAGGGCTTCGTCACTTCTTCTCTCTCTGCAGTTCTTTATTTTGCTATTTGTTTTAATCCCCACCCAGCTCCTTTCATTCGTGATACATTCCTCTGTGCTTCACTGGTTGGTAGGTTCCACCTTGTCAGCGTCACAGGTTGTGCTCACCTTCTGAGTAAAAATTGCTCACCTCCGGCTCTGTTAGATCTAATTAAGAAAACCCTCAATCAACCATTTCCTGCCTGTGCTCTTATTGGTCTCCGTATCAAGACCAAACTACATTCTCTCTCCGCTTTCTCACCCTCCCTAATCTGTCTCTTAGCAGCACAGTGATGAGTCAGTCTTAGAAATAACTGAATGAGTTGTTGACTGTTAAACTCAGTTGTTTCAGGAAGTAGCTGCGTATAGACGTAGATGGCATTTGGACTCAAAGAGAAACGTATTCACTCATCATTTCCCCTCAGTTTTACAAAGGGCGTAGTCATACGAAGACAAGAAATGATGCCAGGTGGCTGTTAGATAAGCATTTATTATGTTCTTGATTTGAACACACCGGAATCCAGGTCTCATATTTGCGTGAGAGACATCAAACAGCGTGTGGTGTTGTAAATACGGTGTGGTGGTGTGGTGGCGTGGCGGCGGCGGAGCGTGAGAAGTGTTCAGACGCAGGTGTTCAGCCTCACGGCCAAGCTGGATGTTCCAGGATCGGCACCTGGTCCTGCTCCTGCTCGGGATCTGCAGCGCCACGATCAACATCTAAGCCACAGATTGCCTCAGGCGAGGTGTGTGGGGGGGGGTGGGGGCTGCATCCAACGGCCTGCCGCAGCCCCGGACCCGGCCTTGGGCCTGCACTGTATGCTTTCTTTGGCAGCAAGTCAACCGGCTCTCTCACAGCAGACACGCAAGCACTCAAACACATTTACACATCTCCTCCAACCTGACGTTCTAACATATCGAGCCCGCTCCACCTCCAGCTTCACCGGAGCAGACGCACTGATGCAAACATCCAGTCCAGCAGATCATGCATCGAAATCTGCAGCATATTTACATGTTATGTTTCACCATATTCTTGCATCGTAGGGTCTTTTGCAGTATATAAATGCTCAGAGACAAACATCAGATGTCATTTGTTTTGCCTTTCTCCTCTGCGGGTGTCTGGCAAGATAAGACCCACATCTGACTGAGTCTTCACGCTCAGCTCCATCAAATAGCCCTGCTGTTTTTCCCTGTGAGTTTACCTCTCAGCCGGGGCAACGCAGGAGAGCGAACCGCCGGGCCAGACACTTTACATTCCTCCAGACAGCAACTCAAAACAAAGACTCGCTGTGCTAAATCCGATGTCGTCTGTACGAGAGAGAAAAGGAACCGACAGAGAACAAATAACAGAGATTAAAGCCTGACACAGTCAAGCTGTTCGGTGCGCGTTATCTAACTGCCCTGACGCTGATGTATTCCTCAACGTATATAATGTGCCAAATGAAATGAAGCAAAGTATTCATGAAGGTCAGCGTTGGGCCTTGTGGAAGTTATATCGTGTCTTTACAGTCAGAGGGGGAGTGACATAGCTTCTCTAACATCCTATCAGTTATGTTAAGTCAGTTCATCAGTGTGCAGCAGGAGAGATTTTTACCACATGTCCTGTAAATGCTAGATTTTATCTGCAACACTCACATATAACTCACTTAAATGTGTCGGCCTCTGCTTTCATTCCCAAAGCAGGGCTGTTTAACACGTGAGCTCATGCTTTGTTATGTAATCTTGAAGTAAGAGCTTTAATTGAGTTTCCGGGGTTTGACGGTGACCCCGCAGTGGCAGAAGTCATGCATAACCTTTTGAGTCGAGCCTAATTAGTCTAATCAGAGTCGGAGTGCCTGACAAAGCTAGCTGCGTGTTACTGAGAGCAGAGCCTACAGTACTGTGGAGCAGCACAAACCTTGTAAAGCGCTTTATATAAAAGCTGCAGATAATGTAACCTTGTGCTATTATTCTGTGTTACTGAGTCATGAAGATGACCCACTTTGTTCGTATGGTCTGTTATACAATGTATTCCTTTTTTTGTCATTCCTTTTTTACTGAACTTTGACCTTTTAGCCGTGTTATCAGCACGGCGACGCCAGTCTGTTGCTCGGTCCACCACGTTGGTCCAGACCAAAAATATCTTGACAGCTTTTGTAATTTTGTACAGACATTCATGGTCTCCAGAGGATGCATCGCTCTGACTTTGGTGATCCTCCGGCTTTTCCTTTGGCGCCACCACGACGTTGACATTTTTATCTTTTAATTAGGTCTCATATCATGTTTTACGTCTTGTTTTTTAACCTTGACCTGCCGAGAAACTTGAGAGTTGAGTTGAGTTGAGAGATGAGAGTTTCCTTTCAGATAATTCTGGTGCATTACATCAAATGTAACAGTCATGTTTGATATTGTGCACAATCTCCTACAAGTAAACATATAGGTCAGTGTGAAGAGGTGTTTTATACTTGCTGCACCACAGAGCAGGCCAGCAGAGCCCTGAGAGGAAGACATGAAGTGGCTCCTGTAGCTTAATCTTCTTATCCCAGCACCCAGTTCACAGCATCTGACTCGGCCTCTGGATCCTTTCTGTACTGCTTTATAAAAGAAAACACCATCTTGTGTAAATTTGCTGATTTGCAGCACTCATGTTGGAGTCATCAGTGTCCTCGTTAGTTGTTATGAGCCTTGCAGGGCTGGCTGTGCTTTTATATCTTTTATAACACAGCTGACCGTCTTGTTAACAGAAGGCAGCCGCATTCCTGAGCAGCGCGAGGGGGAAGTGCAGGTGCCGGTCGACCTGCTCTGCCAACAGTGCTGTAAACTGCCTGCTTGGCTCCCATCCTTCATCGTCCTTCACGTCTCTCCGTCCTCTCACTTTCTCGCTGTTTACTTCACTTTCTCATTCTTTTGCTCTTTTTCCTGCAAACCCCAAGTCCATCTTTCTGTCACAGCTCCCCGTTTCCCTCCTTTTATCTGATGCTTTGTTATTTTGGGTTTATTTCACAGCAGGTCTTTGCTTCCCTACGCACTTCTCTAGAAATGAGGGAACACTAGCTTTTGATTAGACAGCAGTGTTTTCTGCACGAATAAAGCAGCTCTTGTCCTCTCGCTGCCATGCGTTAAGCTTGATAATTGGTTTCAGTCCACACCCAGCTGAGAAAATTACCTGCAAATCACAACATGTTACATCTTAAGGGCTATTTTTCGCAGATGCAAATGTTTTCCTGCATGTTTAGCTTTCTTCTCGGGTCAGTTTTGAAGGAACATTGGGCGTTTCTGATTTTATGTGAATTTAGTGTAAAAGCTGTCTCACCACAGTCACCCTGCACATGCAAACAGTTGCATATCGAGTGTCCTCTTCTGTGTCACATTCTTGACATTTGGTACTCACCCCTACATCCTGCGGTCCTCCACTTCAGCTATCAGAATGGTAGATGATGAAAATGCAACCAGTCCCCGGTTGAGCCTCCGATTAGCTGTCTCCATCAGCTGGCTATGGGTCAAATGTCTCTGTGTTCATCTTATCTTATCTCAATTCCTAGTTTGGGACACACAAGATCTGGACTTGGTTTTTATTATGTTGAGATGTGAGAACCCTCTCTCACATGGCGCACTGCTCTAAGGCAATGGAAGAGATCATTTAAACACATTGCTGGACATGTCTCACAGTAGGTCACTTGATTGGGTCAAATGTGTTGACAAGAATCGTGTAGACGAGAAAGGTGTAGTAATGACCAATGACAGTTGCTGCTGTCTTCTTCTTCTTTGAGTTTTATGGCAGTTGGCATCCATAGATGTTGCATTACCAGCATGCAAACTACCTGCAAACCCATTCACAACCCAGCTGCTGTGTGGTACGCACAGTCACATTGAAACAACTGACGTTTTGCATTTCTGATTTTTATGTACCTACACCGCTGCCTATAACTTTCTTTGCTTTTAGTAAATGTGTGTGTTTGTGTGTGTTCTTAGGTTGTGCAAACCCTGAGGAGCTGACCACAGAGCGAGCCCATTCTGCTGTGGAGGAGATGTTCGAGACCCTCCGAGGTTTGAGCCACACCAGAGACCACCTGAAGCAGCTGCGCTCCGTCTACACCGCCAGCGATGGAGTTCACCAGGTCGAAGACACACAAACACGACTCTCAGCATCAAAACACGCACACACTTTGTGTAATAAAGACCCACGTCAGCTGCGATCCATCATCACAGCTCCAACAGCATTCCCCAGCACACCTAACAAATGAACATTGATCATTGCAAGCAGCTGGTTTCCCTCATGTTTTATTCACCTATTTTTTTTTTGCACTCCTTCTGTGGCAGTAACACCAGCCCAGATTTAGCAGAGGACCTCTGGCCTTCCTTGCTTTTGTCCCTCTCCAGCTTGCGTCACACAGTCATACAGCACAGAGAAGGAGTTCACCATGAGAGCCTCTTCATAAACTGTCTGCTTCTCACAGCTTATGTAACTCAGAAGGGCCTCTGTGAATCTCAAAGCTTTGTCCTCATGAAAGGCTCTTCATTTTCTTATGGACAGTCAACAGTGCAGCTTCGCTGCCGCTGTCCCTCCACTGTGATTGGTGGCTTTTTCAGAGAGTTATAGGTGAGGAGCATAAAGGTTAGTCAATGAAAGTTCAAGACACTGTTATTTTCTGAGCCAAATACAAGGACATGAATGAAAGTTTAAGCAGGGTCCTTCTCTTTTTGTGTTTTATTGCTCGTGTATCTTGAACCTCCTTCGAAATGTTTTTGACTGATTCTTATGTAATTCATCTGTCCAATCATAAAGCTGTTAGCTACAAAGCCTCATTCTCATTGGAGGAGGGGAGTCCCAGTGTTCAGTTGCAGTAGTTCATCCATGTCATGCTATTTTAAATATTTTAGGCACATACTGTATAATCTATTTTATATTCAGCAATTTACTGTAGTCTTGAATGGAAAAGTTTGATGTTTTGGGAAATATATTAATTTGCTTTTTTGAGAGTAAGATGAGAGGTTTGCTGCAGCTAGCAGCCAGCTAACTTAACTTAGCTCAATGATTAAGACCATTAACTTCCTGGAATGTATGCTGGTTGCCAGGCAACTGGCGCTGGGCAACTGGCGCCAGCCAAGAATTAGTCCAGCACGTAACTCCCCGTAAAATGGCAGTTTGTCGTTTTTTTGTAGTCAGTTTTTGAGCATTTTTGTGCTGTTAAGCTAATCAGCTGCTAGCAGCATATTTAGCCATCAGACATGATCTTCTCAGATAGCTCTCTGCAGGAAAGGGAATAAGCATATTTCCTTTAATTCTGTGCAGCCGTGAGATCATAAAAGCAGTCTGAGTCCATTAAACTTACTCATCCTGTTCAGCCTCAAAGGCAAAAGCCAAATGTGAGCGTTTTTTTCTCTCAAACCCTCAAAAGGTCTTAATGATAACTGTTATAAAGTTTTATGGCAGACTTTCATTATTCACTCGCTCACTAATCTCAATGCGGCTGAATGACAGGGTAAAATAAGATGCCATCTTTGTCATAATGTGTCAGTATCCGTGAGTGTGCGGGTGTTTGTGCATGTATGTGAGCAGCAGTGTGTTTCTGTTAGGACAGAACTGTCTGTCCCCACTCCTGCCCGCATTATGAAAATGATTTCATATAAAAGGAGAACAGCATGTTTTCTGCCAGCTACTGGCTGTGCTTGAGAAACATCATAAATCCATCAGCTTCTCTCAGCATGCATCTCCTCCACCAATGAAGCCAAAACCTGTCGGTCAAGATGTCCTCCTCTCATTGGAAATTTCCTTGAAGTGCAATGCTCTCCTCCCCTGGGTTGGGTGAGATGGTTTGACATGGTCGTCGGTCATTTAAGTTGCTGGTTTTATTTCTCTCTAAGCCTGAAATAAGACTCAGCACAGCAGTGGATCGATGGGAACATCAGCTGCATCCCAGCATGTACCAGTACTACTGAGCACAGTGTGATATTGGCTACAGTAATCAAGCTTTTACTGCTCACATTGGAGGTTTGTATTGAACATATCAAATGGATTTACCAATATTAATGAGAACATCACAGCTTCTCATTGTATATTCCAGTCATATTTAATCAGACCAGCAGACAGCCGCACTCATATACCTTAACTGTCACATCCATACTGGTTTTAGAGCTGCATGAAAATTGCACATTTCCCGAGCACATCATGCTGTGAGTAACTGAACGCTGTAGAATTTCCTGGAAATAATGCATTTATGAAGTCTGAGTGACAGCGGCTATCACAGCTGGAGACTAATGCCATCTATTGACCTCAGCCGAGGGACGGGGCTGCATTTGTCGCTTGTCTGAGAAATCAAGCGGTGGCAATTTAATTGCTGCGAGCATTCACACTGTTATTGAATTCTTTTGAATTGCGAAGGAAGAGGAGAGCATTCGAGAGGAGGGTTACATAACCAATCAAAAACCATTGAAACGAAATGATGCATCCAAGATTTACCCATTCACACCTATGACTGTTTACATGTGGACTGTGTGAAATAGTCTTCTTTGATAAACATTCACTCCCAAATTATATAGTAGCGTACATATGATTACATTAACATGCTTCTGATCATCAACCATAACCTCCTTAGTTGGCGTGCGAATACTGTAAAGCAACAGTAAAAGGGTCAGTTCAATCAAGTTACAAAAAAAATCTCATAAACCCCTCTAATCTAATCAAAATTTTAATAAGGTTTTACAGCGCATCTTATTTCCATCCTTCAAAGGAATAAGTCCTGGACCAGATTTCCATGGAGCCTTGTTGTCACTGTCAGACAACCAACAGGGACTTCAGGTGACTTCTTGGTGTCCTGTTGAGAACCACAAATTGTCATTATAACACTTGGGTCTTATGGGTTAAAGGAGATATAACATGTTAAATTAGCTTTAGAGGACAATGTGCTGTGCTATCTTTAAAAACAGAGCACAGCATTGTGTACTTTCCTCTTTTTTGAATAAAAAAAAGACTTCAGTGCACGCGCTGCTTACAATTTAACACTGTTTTTAAGCACATCATGAGTTGCATCTCATTTAAATCCCTAACTTCATTATAATTTCGTCCGCATTAGTTCCAGAGACATTCCAGCCTGTTCTGTGCTCTGTGTGTGTTTTTGGTGTTGTCACCGTGTTGTTTTGGAACATTAATTTGCTCATCCACCTTGACGCCAAGATAACCTGTGGGGAAAACTGATCCTCACATGTGAGGGTGTGCGTGTGCATGTGAGCATATTTGTGTGTACAGACGAATATTTAAACCCTGGCATTATCATATGACTAATTCTAATATTGTTTTCATCATGTGGGTGTTTTTGTTGGTGATTTAATGGGACAGCTTTTAGCTTTTTTGGAAAGCAGATGAAAATGGAGCGTGCGTGACTGTGGGTTGGATTGGTTGTTTATACCTGCGGTGCTGCTGGTTGTGTGCGTGCGTGTGCGAGCGTGTTATTTAGCCCGAGGTGAATCATTAATGTGTTTACTCCCAGCTTAGTTTGTGCAGGCTGACCCATGCAGCAAAGTCATGTTGATAGAGGTAAATATTAGTTTATATAATTCTTGATTTATACAACAGGATTCCCCCAGACCTAATTTGGCTGCTGCTCAGGGACCAGAGGAGTGGGAGGCATTGAGACGTCAGTTGAGAATGATGCATACTGATAGTCCATATGGAGGTGAGCGGAAGCCTGTGGGCAGAAACACCTGGATGCATGAGCATCGTGCGTGTAGGTGTGTGTTTCTGGTGCTTGAACCAACAGTTCGGTATATGGAGTCTTCTCTGAGTGCTCAGATGTTCCTTTCAAAACATCTAAAGGAAAAGTAATGCTCCTGATCTCCCTCACATTTTGGCACATAGCCTCGATTTGTCACTAGCTTTGGCCTCATTTAAAACAAGACAAGTTTTATCCAGAGTTCCAGTACTGGATGAGATTCAGCCTGTCTATTTTAAGACCATTAAGACTGTGCTTGAATACAGCTCTGCCAAGTCTTATCCGGGTCTTTATTGTTCTCGGAGACAGCAAACTTCACTCCCGCGGAAAAAAAAAAAACATCTGTCTCAAATTCTTGATCCGCTGGCTTCGAGGTCTATAAATGGTATGTTCTGTCCCATGTAGCCGGGCAGAATAAGCTGAGTCCCTGTTACTGCTGAACAGCTTTTCTTTTTTTCCACAGATCACTTATATTAGAATACTTTTTATGAAACTTCTGCAGTTCAGCTCCATGAAGGACATCAGCTTTTTATTGAAACTGCATTTCAGTGTCAAAACGACCTCGAAGAAGTGATGAAATATTGTGCTCATGAAGGCCAGGCAGCTCATGACTATGGAAAAGGAAGCCAGGTGCTGTTGACTGTTTGGTGAAGCAGGTTATGTCATGCGATGGTGCCAGTATGTTTATGTTCAGAGGAAGACTATGACTGTTCTTCATCAGCACAAACACACTCGAGCTTGATCAACAAAAAGCTGAAAAATGGCTGACCTTCAGCATTCAGGTGTGCTTTTCTCAAATGTCAGCATGGTGTAACCATCTTCTGTTGCTAGGAAAACAAGAGTGCAGCTAACCATGCTAGCAGCTCTGTCAGGTTGCACTTCTTCTATTCAACACGCTAACATGCTGATCTTTACCAGGGATAATGTTTACCACGTTCACTGTCTTAGTTTTGTGTGTTAGCATGCTGAAAAGCACAAAACAATGCATGTGATCAACTTTATTCATTAGTAAATTCACACATTCAAGACGATGCACATAGGAAGAGCATCACAGTTACTCCAGGCTCCGTGTGCAAATAAAAAACGGATGAAACATGGATGAAAGCATTCAGAACAACGCGCATGTCTTAGAACAAACACAAAAAGACAACATCTTGCGTCATCCAGTGGTTGTCGAGGCATTTGACTCATGGTGGCGCTGGGAGAAAAGTCACTCAGAGACATTATCACAGAACCATGAATGTGTGGAGAGAATTTCACGTGAATCCGTCTTATAGCTGATGATCAGTCTGGACCAAAGTGTTGGGCCGACTTTGCCATCTCTCGAACCGTGCCGATAGCAGCACGTCTTTTCAGAAACAGTGTCCCCGGCAGTCTGAATAATGTCGAGTTATATTTGAATTTCTGGATATCATGTACTGTCACGATTATATCATAATGGTAGTTTGGATAGTTTTGTTGGGGCCGTTGAAAAAAGATGTTTTCAGATTGAGAGGATTTTCCATGAGTGCCAGGTGTTGATCCTTGATTCATCTCCTTAAACACTTAATAATAGACCGATGTTCTGTTTTTAGCATCATGCAACAGCCAGATTTTTTTCGCTCTGATTGCAGCAGTGTTTAAGCTCCTCTCCCTGAACTGACTCACAAGTTATCGGCCTGTTTGTGCGACCGGAGCTGTTTATAACTCCGCTGTCTCTCACGCCCACGTCCATTCAAGCAAACATACAGAGGCTAAAAGAAGGGCTCTCTGTGGGAAACACACCAACGCCAGCAGCTCTTCAGCCACATTTATACACACAGATTCATATACCAATTGTTTATTCTCAATCACACATGACACGTGTGTATATTAAGATAAAACGGTGTTGTCAGTGTTTTTGGGTGTCAGCTAATCGTCGTATTCAAGTGCGTTATTTGGCGTTTGTGTTTTGCAGGCGACTTATCGTCCTTTCGTGCGGCAGATCCTGGAAGAGGTCTTCCACCCTGACAGACTTGAATGCCACGACATTGAGCACATGTCCGGAGGCCTCACAGACCTGCTGAAGACCGGCTTCAGCATGTTCATGAAGGTCCAACATTGCTCCCAATCACACACACACACGTTTGTATGTAATGGGGTCAGCTCTGTCACATCCTCTTCACCTACCTTCGCCCGCTGTGGAGTGCCTCCTTCCATTGCTTGAACATGACCTGATTTGACAATTTGTTGAGTAAGCGTCTCATATCTGCACGTATACAGTGTTTACCCAAGTAGGACAGTTGAAGCCTCAAAGAGTTCAGTTCTTCAGCTCAACTGAAGGTGTAACTAGGTGTAAAACACCTGCACTGGCCTTTTTGTGTCTGCTACTCCTGAATTACTCACAGTTTCAAAGCAGTATTACCGTTCACTATACCTGACCAAGTGGTGGCGCTGGCAGCAGCTGGTTTGAAGAGGCTTGGTTCTACTTGAGGAATCCAGAGAAAAATAATTTTTCCTGTTCGTCTCATGGTTTATGAGTTTCAAGCAAAAAGTGTTATTATTATTATTAATGGCCGTATGGTGGCGCTGAATATGTCCAGCAGATACTAAGTATGAAACTTTTTATTATAGCAGCAGCTGTGGGTGAAATGACATGAAAGCATCTTCATTGTTCGTATCTACATGTCCCCCAAATTTGCAATCAGATGTTGCATAGCTTCGATAAGGCAGTTTTTATCGATAGGCCAAGCCTCCAGGATGGTAACTATTTATGTCGATAAACAAATGTGTGCATTTGGGGTGATCCAAGTATTATATAAGATAAGATTAAACTTTATTTATCCCCAGCTGGGGAAATTTGGGCATTTCAGCAGCATGTAATAGCAGTGGTAAGAAAAATAGCAACAGAGATAGAGAAATTCAAAAAAGCGAAATACAAAATTAAAAAAGTAGACCATATGTACATGTATTGCCCCAATAACTGTGGAAAAAACAATGTATGCTGCCTTCAGATTAAAAATAATAATAAATAGTGTTAATAATATTGCACAGAAGAATAAAATATACAAAACAGTAAATATGCAATATTGCACAAAATGCTAGGATATGAGCGTATGTTGGCATAAATGACGAGGAAAAAAATATAGAATATATAAAAAATATATATATATATGGACCAAGGTTGGTGAATATCGGATGGAATATGCAGGATAGAGAGTGAAAATGCATGGGTGCAGTGTGGATGTTTGGTAAAGGTTGTTCCAAAACTGCCAAAAAAAGTGGCAGAACTCCAAGAGTTCAAATGAAACTATGAAGCAGTAACAGTAAGCAGCCTAAAGTAGCCTAAAGTTTGAGCCTAAAAAAGTCATAAATACTAAATAAAAAACACATTTGATGTTCATTGATCATCTGAACCACTGAATGTTTAACATATTAGAGCTGTGACATTGAATCCAACAGCAGCTCATCTTCGATTTAGATTCCTCCTGCAAAGATTCTTTCTCATGAAATCACACGTTCAGTCTATTGATTCATTCAGTAACAAATCAATCAATGCGCTTTAGCATGACAGCGGGTCACTGCTTTAAAGGATTACATTTTAAAGCAGAATGTAATCATCAGATTTGTGGTCCAGGCACCTGAGGAGCACGAGAAACGCTGGAAGAGAAACAAATGCTGACAGTAATCTCTCACAGTATCTCAATAACAACAAAACACCTTAATTTCACATTAATCCGCTTTAACCCAGATTTCAGCCTTTAAAACAATGCTGCCGGATTTGCAGAGATCGTTGGCAGTAATTATACACCGTTTGTTATTAATAGGCCTCCATTCACTCATTTAGTTATTCATTCATTCTTTTACAGTTGTGTTTTTCTACGTTTTGAAAGCATCACAGGCAGACAGTACGTTACAGTATGTTCATATTTGAACCAAATGTTTTTCTCCAACAGTCATGTCGTTTTGGGCTTGTGTGTAATGTATATCCACCGCAGAGCAGATCACTATCCTCAGCCTGATTATCCCACATCTGGGCCTGCTTAACGTGATGATTACCCGGGGGTGGAGGAATTAGACTGGTTGTGTAACCGTGGCCTGGTTTTACACAAATTAAGAAACTTGGCTCACGAACCACCAACTCAGACAGACTAAACCTATAAACCTGGACCCGGCTTTCTATAGGAGCGCCGCGCACACCCTTTGTGCAATAAAACGTCTATTTTTAACCACAGAGCCTCCTGTGTTTAACATGCTGGACCCTGCTGTTTGGATTATGAGCAAGTGGCAGCTTGAGCACTGTCGCTGTAACTGTCTGTAACCAAATGGTGTGTTTGTGTGAGTTTTTATCCCATGTGTAGTCTTTGTTCAGACCCTGTTGTACATAACATTCAGCTCCTGATCCTTCAAAAGTTAATTCAGCTGCTGTTCCTCCATCTAACACCAGCACCCAGATATGAGTTATAAGTCCTAAAATCACAGGAAGTCTCTCACTTGCAGAGCACAGTTTGCTGTTTTTCTTACTGACTTCCTTGTGAAAAGGTGTTTTTCATGTGTGCAGCAGCAACTGACAGTGTGACACGTTACTGAGTAACCTTGTGCTCTAACAGCAGGATGAAATGTTTGAAAATGACTGGCATGTTCAGCATCAGGAGGTCCACTCACCTCCTCACAACATGCCAACTGCTGGCTCCTGATGCAGAAATGGGCGCTTTTATTTTGAAGCACTGTTTCCCACCTTCTAGATGAAAGATGGTACTTCAAAATAAAAGCGGTGCTCCACCAGTTCACTGCTGCTGCGAGAAGGTCGCCCACTGACAGGCCCATTGGATGGATGGAAATCATCTGGTTGTGTTTTAAGATCATTTATGTTTGACACATGACTTGATGTCTAAGAGGAAATCTAGACCAGTTAAGAGCCACTGATGTCTCGACTGAGACAAAGGCAGCTCACTGCCTGCAGCTTGACATTTTAAAGAACTTACATCAATAGACCGGAGTGAGCAGCGTCCTAAGAAAGCCTGTGGATGTATTTAATCACTCGGACATAGAATGACATTTTCTTTTCCTCACTTCCACTCAGAGGCACATTTCTCACCTCATCTCTCCACACTTTCATCAGCCCCTTCCTCCCCGTCCATCCCATGGCAGCACACATGGCTCAGACACTCGCAGCTGCAGCGTCTTTGGACCCGGCAAACATGCGTGTGGTGATGTACTCGCACATGGAGGTGGCGTGTCTGCGATGAAACGCCAACCCCGTCCCGAAAACACATAATATAACATGAGCGCGACACACCAGAAGACGTTTGCTCTCACATTTCTTTGCAAAACACATGTTGAATCATCCCTGACACGCTCCACCCCAGCCTGCCGGTGCTTCACGTGTACAGCCACCCTCCCCTCGGGTCCGCCCCCTGCAGCTCCGATTGCTTGGTTAGCATTCACAGGCGGCAGGTGTGTCCGGGCTGCAGCCCGC
The DNA here is from genome assembly GCF_017976325.1 of Chelmon rostratus. Lineage (NCBI taxonomy): Eukaryota > Metazoa > Chordata > Actinopteri > Chaetodontiformes > Chaetodontidae > Chelmon > Chelmon rostratus. Next base: position 25,200,974 of record NC_055661.1, read on the forward strand.
CAGCCAATTGCGCACAGCCATTGTTCCGTCAGCAGCCAATCACGCTCGGCAGAAACGCCAGACTTTACCCTGCTGTTAACATTCATCTTTAAGTGACAGTTTATAATGTTTTTCACTGTACCAGCATGGCTCAGTCTGTGAGAGCTTTCTGACACAGGTGATTTGGCGACATGTTGTGTGTCCGCATGTGTCATATGAGAGTGTGCGCACCTGTTTAGTACAAGTCCACGTGTCAGCCATCATAACAACAGGGTGAGAGGGCATTGTCTGGAGTGATGTGTCCACTCTCATCAGTATCACCACAATATCACAAGTGTCCAGCTGAGCAGTGACTCAGCACAGAGACACAGAGACAGCCTCCCAGAATAATGTGCAGCGGTGATTAAGTGTTCCCTGGACAAAGCAGGTTGTTTTTCACTGACTGTTCTGCAGCAGGGAACAGGATACACTGACCAATCACAGTCTCCCCATCTTTACTCCAGGTGAGTCGTCCGCATCCCGGCGACAACCCTCTGCTCTTCCTCTTCCTGGTTGGTGGGGTGACGCCCTCAGAGCTTCGCCTCATCAGAGAGGTTGTTACCACGCACAAACCGGGGAGCCAGGTGAGTGGGCGAGAGTCCTGTTTTGTTCTTTTTCCTGTAATGTTCTAGTAGTTCTGTTTTAGTTTGCCTTGCCACATTCTCTCACTCCTGCAATAGAAATAGAAAACCGTGCGTAGCAGAAAAAAGAACAGTTTTATTGAATCTGCGTAACACCTCATTGTGTTTTTAGGTCCCTCTGAAAGTAGTTAATGGAAAGTCTAGGATCAAACTACACATGAACAAGACATCAGCATGAGAAGAGCAGTAAAAGTAGAATCACATTCTTTTAAAATAAGGCTGAAAATATAGAAATATGAAGTGATTCTGATGGTGAAGTGAAGTGAAGCTTACTTTTACATAGCTGACTGCACAAACTGCATGTACCGTGTTGACATGAAGCAAAAGGCAGCAGTGGAACGTAGCTGAGTACTGAACTTGATTACAGTTTTTTAGTTATATTCCATTTATTCTACTTCTACTCCACCACATTTTTAATGGAAACATTACGTTTTTAAACCCACTGCAGCTATAGTTGCTAGTTCCTTCAAAGATTCAGATTTTTATATAAGGCATATGATCAAATAATGAAATATGGCCCATTATTCCAGATATAAATAATATAAAATAATAATATTAGCACCACCTTGGCCAGAATCAGTAATGATGATAAGTCAGCATGCCATTTAACACTGAGAGGGTTGCATAATAAGTACTTACTTACATTTTGCTAATAATACAGTTATACTGATATACTTTTATGTACTTCTCTGATTCCATATTTTAAAGTACGTTTACTTGCAGTAGAGTATTTTAACATTGTGGTATTGCAGCTTTTCCATAAAGATCTGAATATTTCTTGTGCCACAGGCGAGGGTTAACTGAAACAACGTTGGAACTATAGAGATGATGGAAGGTTGTGTGTAAAGCTGCCATTTATTAGGATCTGCCAATGCAGAATGCTGGAAATGTTCTTTTTTTTTTTTGTTCCAAGGCATAAAAATTCAGACAGCTACAGATTATGTGTATATGAATCATAAACATCCACATCATGAACCTCTGTTCTACTCTTTAGACATAAACATCCAATATTCCAGATAAAGGCGAGGAGAGGCTCCGTCGCTGGCACATTTAGGTACCTCTGGCACATTTAGCTACCTCTCAGTGATCTACATATGCAGGTGGCTCAGATCAGGTGTAGAGGCGAGAGTGCCATCTGATCATTACACGCATTAACACGGTAATTGCATACAGGAGATTTTGTGTCCGTCTGCTCGTGTGTTTGGCTGGTTTAAAGTGCTGATTACATACGCAGTGCACACTGACATGCAGAACATGCAGATGAATTAGTTTTCTCTGTGTGAGAGGATTGCCAGGAAGGAGAAGAGGGAGATCAGGCTGGGTGATGTTGGTTTGTCTTAATAAAGGGCTTTGAGAAGGAGGCCAGAAGCAATGAAAGGCCTGGCGAGGATCAAAGCCTTCCATCTGTAATCAGGAACGCCGAATAAAGACAAGCTTATACAATAACCTGCTGGCCCACACACACACTGACCTCAACACACGCACCCTCGAGCTTTAGCATGTACATGCACAACGTGCTGTGTATAGACGAGTGTGTGCAGATGATGGCTGTGGACCAGACGTTGATGAGCAGTTACAGTGAAAACAGCCTGCAAAGTTTTGGTCTTGCACTTGGACTAAATTCCTCTGAAACATACTGACTCTGCCACTAAAAACAGGTCCGTTGCCAATTTTAGGTGCTGACCCAGAGTTAAAGCAACACTGCTGCGGAGACACAGAGCTTCTCTGTTATACAACGTAACAGGATTTGAACTAGAAAGCACTTAAAGAGGGCGAACTTCGACTGAAGTTACTTACTTTTTTTTTTTCCTTCGGCACCAAAATGTACATAATGACAGAAAATCGTGCGATATGTGTGTCTGAGGGTTTTCTTTCAAGTAAAAATGCAGCAGTTAAGAAGAAATGTTCAGTGTTGCACTGCTGGAAGCACATTGAATTCAGTCAATCATTCCTCAGGCCATTGCAAGACTCTCCACATATTTTCACTGATTTTTAAGTGATACTCCAACTGAAATCTTTGTTTTTCGGCGTCAAACCGTCACCGCCTGTTGACTTGACAAGTGAATGTAAAAACCTTGAACCGGTAGTTTCAAGGACTTCTGCACAGCTTGAGTTCCCAGTGGTTACAAACGTATTCAAAAGCCCTTTTCAGACATGCACCTTATTACGTAAATGTGATGGTAAGCTTACATGTTGGTCTCTCGTCTGAATAAGCACCCAAGTCTCTTTTCCATGGTTTTAGCCGTACCTGGAAATCGGTATTGATACTGACTGGATTATCCTGGTAAAATAAAGCAACAAGGACAGAAGGACTATAATCAGACAAGCACTCCCTCCCTGTATTTTTAATTTTCATCCATACAGGCTGCATGGATGTATGACTGAACATCAGGCGAAATTCTTATGTTTGTGCATTATAAAATAGGCATTTTATAGAACAGGCCATAGAATGAGTTTAATAAATTCTTAAATTTATTTGGGGATTTTTGGATCAAAATAAGGCTTCAACAGCAAAATAAGGTTTAAAATCCATCAGTGATGCAGCCTGTGAAAGAGGGAAGTGACAGATGAAGGCCAGCATTATTACCTGTTACCTTTCTGAAAAGTAACACCGACTGGTTTCAGCCCACAATCAATACACAACTTCTGTCTCATTGTGACCTGAGCACATCCTCAAAGAGTTTCACACTCACAAAAGATTTTTATTTCAGTGTCATCTACCCCAAAAGTATCCTAAAAACCGCTGAGAAGGAGCAGGGGCACAGCATGACCTCCATGGCAGAAGTAATCAAATCAAATTAAGAAAATAAACCGGCTGCCGAGCCACCTGATTCATGCACCTTGTTGATTTCCGATTCGCTTTACTCACCCTGACATTCACGTCTGCTTCGTTCCTAAGTGTCGAGTTGCACACCCGACCTGTTTTAACCTCAGCGAGCGTGTTGTGCTCTGCTCCAGGTGCTGGTTCTGTCCACCAGGCTGCTGAGGCCCACGGACGTCCCCGAGCTGCTCTTCGCCACCCAGAGACTGGCGCCCGATATCGGCGTCTGAGAGGCCGGCACGTGGAAACGCACGCACACGTGGAGGGACACGCGACGTCTCCACACCTCAGCAGGTGTGAGTGGAGCTCGACTAACGAGATTCAGCGTGAAAAGCTGCGAGGGGGCTGCGACATTCCTATCCTGTTAATGCCAATGTGTTCTGTCTGTAAACTGTAAAGTAACGATATAAAAGCAGCTTTTGGCTTTATTTTCTTTGAGGCAGTGAAGAGAATTATCTTTTTTTTGTGTGTGACTGACAGCATCCCTCCTCTGCTGCCAAAGACGAGTCTGTCAAAAGCCACTTTGAAGTTTTCCTGAGCGAGAGGTGTAAAATTAAGCGCTGCTCGCATCAAATATTAATAAACCTGAATCAGTGACTTTTCAAACGCGGCCATGCGTCTTTTGTTTGCATTCAGCTCAGCACATCAGGCTCAGCTGTTTTGACCAGGCAGCGTTAAAAGCAGACCACACTGTATGTGTGTGTGTGTGTGTGTGAGTGAGAGATAGAATACACACTCTGCTAGCAGCCATTCACACCTCGCCACATCATATGGTGGCAAATAAGAGCAAAATAATTAACAAGTCGTTTCACACTGTATGCTAAGGCCAGTAATTTGCTCACACCCCGCGCTTGCCTACACTCTCTATTCTCTCCAACATGAATCACCCCGGCTGGAGCTCAGTGTTTTCACCCACCTACACACACCTGAATCCGTCGTGAATACAAGAGTGTCCCACATTTTGTCAAACAGAGGCAGCAAGTGTAGAGATCCGGTGAGTCCAGTGTGTTTTGAGGTACTTCTGAGAGTAACGGGATATTCAGGATTCACTAATTAGGTTCTGGATTGTAAATAAACGGGTCACTGATACAACACAAACATCAGGTTTTATTGGAGAAGTGCTTAATATCATTTTCTCCTCATCCTCTGGGAGCTTGATTCTCAGAAGACTCCATAATGAAAACTAACATGAGCTCTTCCGCCGCCGTCGGCTCAGGCTGTTTTACTGCTTTTTTTGGTCAGATATGTTTTATGGGGTCGAGGACTGCGCCGGGTTTTTGGACAAATCAAGAGCTGAGGAGCTGCAGCACTGTCATGCCTCTATTGTCAGTTCAATGCCGTTCATTAATGCCGTTTTCAAAGCACTTTATTCGTAAATCAGACTACCTTTCTCTGGGTGAGTCATCCCCCTCACAATAGCAGACGTCTTTCGTAGTCTTGTGAAATCAAAAGTGAAGGTTTCGAACTGTGCTGCCTGCATATGAGCTCGTTTCTGCTGTCAGTGAATGAAAACCCAGACACATTCATCAAATTCATCAGTTTATTGTGAGCAAAAAGTTAATTTGCAACAAATAAATAACAGGCCCTTTGGATTATTCCTTTTTTTTTTAATAAAGTGCATCAGTGATAATAACCGCCACATGCTACATACCGTCTGCTGCCCCTCTACAACCCCCCCCCCCCCTCTCATCATGCACAGTTCTGGATGCTGCAAAAAATATACTGCAGCTATTGACATAAAAAAGAGACTGAGTACACACACAGAGCTCTGGCTCAAGTAGCTGCTGTAATGATGGCAGCATTTAGCGATGCCATGTAGTGGCAGTCTGAAAAAAAATGGCCACAATGGGCAACACAGCTAAAAATAAGCAGCAGAGTCCTTGAGAGCCGCTGTTGCCAGGAGAGCTTGATTTAAGCTTTCTGATTTGATATGCAGGGAGTCTGGGGTTCAGTCAGCCTCGCACAGCTGCTTCTGTGTCCTCAGGTGGCGTTTCTCCTCCTGAGGAGAGGATGAACCTCCTCGCTGCGTCTCCTCACGCATGGTGTCCGACAGGACAGACACCTGCCCATTTAGAGGCCACTACCTCTGTAAAGATTCGCCTGCCTCCGGCTATTTAACACCTACTAGAAGCATGAATCTTCTGTCCTCTTTTCCACCTTCGATGCTTTCTTTCTCTCTGTGGCCGCTCTGGACCACTTTCAACTTCTAGCCCCCCTCACACCGAGGTGACGGTCCTGACTTTCGCCGAAAGCGCCTGCTTGAAGCGCCTCTTCAGGTCTTGCATGTTGGGAGACTTCGGCCTGGGGATGAGGGGCGAGCGCCTCTTCTCCGTGGCGGCGCTGGCAGAGTTGTGTGAGGAGTTGGAGGCGGGAGGCGGCTGCTTGGCGAGCTGGCAGCACAGCCTGTGGAAGGCACTGTGCACCTGGCTGTAGTCCTCGCTGGCAGATACTTCATAGAAACAGCAGCCCAGCGTTCCCGCCAGCAAAGGGCCCTGCTGGGAGTCGACCCGCCTCAGGTGCAGCAGGTCCGCCTTATTGGCCAGCAGGATTACAGGGGGCATATTGGCGCCGCCGGTGCGCACAACCAGCTGGTGCAGCTGATCGATCAAATCGAAGCTGCGGCGGTCTGTCACAGAGTACACGAGCACCACCGCATCGGCCCACTGGATGGAGCAGGTCACATGGTCGGGCAGACTGATGCCATTATCAGTCATCTGGGGGGGAAAGAAAAGGGAGGCTGATTAAAACACGAGCAGCAAAACATTTGTCCTAAACACGAATGAAACAGAATTCAGATTAAACGTCCCCACTTCCTGCAACTGATCTTTAGTCATGACTGGAATGCTGACTGAGGCAGACGAGGGCTATAGGGTTACTCCAGAACAGTGAGGTGTGGGCGATTGGGCAGTCTGGATCTGGATCAGGGTATCATTTACCCTGGCCTCAGATATCCATTAGCCTAAATGGGAGATTAGACAGCCAGACTGAATGGCTCTGCTTCAGGAGAAAACATACATACACACTCATCTTTAGTCTTGGACTGGTGCCCAGTCAAGAGAGGCTTAGATGACCTTAACAGCCAGACAGTGAATTAGATTATATCATCTTTGTATTGGATTATCTTCAACGGGTTTAATGTGTTGAACCCTGTGGGCTCAGTTTACTTGACTCAGACCACAGAAAACAAACTGATCTGTTTTCTGTCTGAGGAGAGCTGGAGGGGGGAAAAGGAGGATCTCACCTCCACACCTGGAGTGTCTTGAACCTGGATGGTCACCTGCTCTCCATCCACCTGGACTTCTCTGGAGTAGAGATTACCTGCGCACGCACACACAGGAAGCAAAATGAGTTTTAACACCACGATTTTATAGACTCTCTTTAGCCCACAAACACAAACAGTGAAGCTGCTCAGTTTCTCACCGGCGTTTCTCTCATAGTCCCCGATGAAGCGCCTCGTTAGGAATCTCACCACGAGCGCTGAAATCAAGACAGACGACACAATGTTAGACGATTATAAGACAGAATAAACGACGAAAATAGACCAGTCCACCATCAGGCTGTGAGGAAACTGCTTTTAGTCGTTTCCTTACCGGTTTTCCCAACTCCGCTGCCTCCTATCACAGCCATTTTAATGACCCGGTTGGGGACCGAGTACTCCGCTGCTGGATACTCCGCAATGGTCGTCATGTTGTGGATGAGGCGCATTTCTTCTCCTCGGTTGTCGATTCCGTCCGAGAAAGCAAAGCGGAGACAAACTGTCTTGTCCGAAACGTCTTACGGCGCTCGCGGACAAAGCTTTCAGATAAAAGTAGATCCTAAATCACTCCTGAAGACGCTCAGAGAGGAGAAGTTTACCAACGCTACAGCGGGACAGACGAGGAAGACGCGGCGTATTGACTTGAGTGCCGCTGCGGAGAGACGCACGCGGCTTTTATAGCGCTCGAACACCGCTCACTTCTGATTGGACGCCGGCGAGTCTTCCCCCCCCGCCCTCGTGCGCCCCCGCCTACACGTGTATGTGCGCGCTACACACAAGCGAAAAACGCTCCTGCGACAGGTGGGACCTCCGGCTGGGTGTCCTGACAAAACTGTTTTCTTTTTATTGAGCTTAACAGCAAACTTTTATTGAATTATATTGTGATACAAAATAAAACAAACGCCCCAATAATTAGTCTTATTTTATTGTCAGACATATAAATTACAGTTTCCTCAAATAGTGTTCCTGCATTATTTGAACATTAGTCACATCCTCAACATGCAACTATATTTTTTCCTTACATGTTTTCTGCATCTCAACCATAATGCAAAGGTTTTATCTGGAATTACAGGATGCGGATGGATCCTGCTCAACCTCCCAGTGTTGTGCTGCAGCTGTAACCTGTTCAGACATGCCCCTCTACACTTGTGAATCTTCCACACAGGGGGTTAATGGCTGCTGATGTTGTACAAATACACCCCCCTCACACACACACACACATACCTTACAAGAGCTCATGCAAGCAATCATGCCATGGATGTGAAAGCTACCGGCCCCCGACATTCAGAGTGACACAATATTTCAGCCACTTATCTAAAAATGGCAACAGAGCGGTAAAATAAGTACCTATTTTCACAAGTGTACTGCAACATAAAACATTTGTTGATGCCTTGCATGGCGAATCAATTCAGCAGCTGCTCTCCGCTCTGATTTAACCTGTATCGTCTCTTTGTCCCATTTTCCTCTGCCGTCCCCCACAGGCCTCCCACTCTCATCTTTCATTTGCGCTCATGTGCTCTGAGGTATTTTGGCATGCAGTCCTTCTGTGATTATGGTCTGGTATGTATTTTTGATAAGAGTGCTGATGACAGGCGGCTGCGCTGAAATATGAAATTAGTGCCTGGGTTTCGTGAGCAGACATGGTTGCAAGGTGTGCACACATGCACACACAGAATAGCCCTCGCACCACATCACAGCCGTCACAGTGAACACACCCCGGCGGCGTTGTGGGAAGGGCGAGCCTGTTTTATTGCTAATAGTGAGTAAATACTGCATTTGACGACATATAACCTGGATTCCCTCAGAGCTTGTGAGTGCAAATGATGCTCCTGCCGTTTTAAATGAATGATGTGAGCAAGGTGTCACCGTCCTGTAATCTAAGCCCACGCTGCAAGATATTTGTAATGCAGAAAGATAAAAGGCATTGCAGTCGTTCCCTCCTTTAGCAACCAGGCGAGAGGGCAAATGATGACAGATAATGGGAGGACGCTGCGGAGGTGTTTTTCGGCGGTTTTAGAAATGCTGAGCAACTCACACTGCGAGTCAGAGTGTCGACACAGTGACTTTAAACTAAAGTGCAACATCACTTGTTTTATATCTGAAAGACAAAAGCCTGTGTGGTGATAATGCGTTTCACGCAGCAGTGCCACAACTCTGCTGTCTGTGTAGTTGTGCCTTTAGGCCGGTGCTGCCTTCACTTTCCCTGAGGGTGGGCTGCAGGAAAATTGAAATACCTTTGAGTCAAAACAGACAATCATAGCTGCAGCAGAGCAGAACAAGGCCTGACTCGAGGATCGGATTGTCAGCCACACATAGGTGACAATGGATAGTCAGAGAGGGTAAAATGGTGGTAATCTTTTCGCCGGGGTGTTGCCAATTATCAGGGAGAATTTGGAGCATTCACTGCAAACAGAGGAATGTCGAGTTAATTGGGGGCTGGCAGAGAGGGGGGACCAGGGCCAGATGAATCCAGGAGGAGGAGGTGTTCTTAGAAGGATGTCCTTGTTGACACATAAGTGAGGACTGATTTCCCGAGGTGGCCCCGCCTTTTACAGTGGAGCTGAGAAGGAGCATGCTGCCGTCGCTCGCCCCCTGGGCGTGATCCCACAAAGGACGGTCATTTGGGATATCAGAGAAGCTGGGGCAGTTTGGAGCTGCCCTGGGGCCGAACCTCATGAGCCACGGTCATGTGTTTATCAGCATCATGATAGATGCTTGTCACTCCCATTGCCTTTCATCATTGCATGCAAAGGTGATTATTGGGAGCCAATTATATTACCTGGTCTTAAATGTAGTCATTTTGTAGCTACTTCAAAGCTGTTTGAAAGCTCCAAATTTGGCTTGGTTTTCCATAAAAGTTCCATATTTGCTTTAATAATTTAAAAGATAATTTAATGCAATGAGCATTTGTTCTTATTTTCTCGCAGGGCTGCTCTGCAGATGCACAAACACAAGCCTGACTGTGAAACACAGATCTATTCACACATGTTTTCATACATCTTCTCTCTCATTTGTTTATATCTACAAGCACATTTGCATTTCCACTGACCAATGGAGGCTGTATTGGCCTGCCAGCACAAGCAGCCCATGAGCCACACAAAGGAAGAGAGGTTGTTTTTTCTTATTGAAATGTAAACCTCCCGACATGTTCAAGCATTTGCATGCCTCTGAATGTCAGCAGTAATAGGGGGGTGGCAGTGGTGGTTTTAGGGGGTTGTGTGGACTATGACACTGGTTCTGAATGACAATAGTCCCCTCACACACTTACCACCTCCTCCTACCACTCATGGAATGCCAGCTCAAGTTTTTAAAACTGAAGTTGGCCGGTTAGCCACAGCTAGTCTTCAGAAACATGATGGAAAATATCTAAATCTGGATTCTCCTGTTTACATTCCACAGCTGATCCCTGGCGTAGCATTGGATAATTGGTTTCCAGTCTCATTTCTGAGGAGTGGCATGCACGCTTCAGTCCACAAACTGCTAATGTGTGCCAACATTTGTGACTGCGTGCACGTAGAGGAGACGGAGGAAAAGCAGTAGGTGTAGCAGCATTAACAGAGGATCGGGGTGTTTTCGTCTGGCGTGCATGTGACCATAGACATGTATTTAAATTAAGACTTTAAACTCTGGGATTATCCTGTTTTCACTGATTGAGAAGTTGTTGTTTTTCTTCTCACGTGGAAAACCTGTGAGTGGAAACATAACAAAACTGCACCTGATCTGTGCATATGTTTAAGCATATTAAGAGGAGGATTGAGAGGGAGTTTTAATGTGAGAGGGGAAGGAGGTCATTTTTATTATTTTGATGGAAGAAAACTGTCACGAATCATCTTTAAATACCAATGATCTGTTGCGCAACCAATTATATTCAGAGTTTCTATAATGGCAGGAATTTTTATGTTTTTTGTGCAAAAATGTCAAAGCATTTTGGCAAAGAGGGATTTTCAGCTTTTTACTTCTCATAAAAACATCTGCATAAGAAATCTGCATATTTGTTTTCAGTCTGATGGTAAAAAACAAGTCAACAGGTTGAGGAAAAGCAGATAATTAACACAAACAGCTGCATTCTTCTTAAGAGTTTTTGAGTTTGTTGCATCCTTTCCACCTCACCCATGTGTCTACAGAAGATAATGGTGTCATTAGCACACGTGTGTAGGTGAAACAATAATGAGCCTGAGATTGACCCCTGTGGTGCACCCATTAGACACCAATAAAGGGGTGGGGGGACACAGTATTGACCTAATAGAAAGTTAACAAATTATATTAAAACATCAAATTATTGTTTGTTTTTTAAAGTAGAGGTGGATCGATGGCTTTCCAGATCATCAGCCTCATTCTTTCATGAATTGTTATTGTTCAGGCGTCCAACACAAACCCACGCATCTATTTCTAATGTAATGTGCAGATAAGAACATTTGGAACCGGTTGTAATGAGATAAAGTCATCATTAGTATGACAGAGGCAGACGAACGGACGGGGACGCTCTGCTCTGGACAGATCATGTTGGGACACGGGGTTCACTGGTTGAGATTTATGGTTTTTTGGCCTCTGTCGGTAAATCAGACTTTCCCCCCTGGGCCCTGTCTGTCCGTCTAGCCTCCTTTACGGGCCAGACTGAGCGGAGCTGGAGTTCATGCTGGAGGCAGAGCGAGATTCAGAGCAGGGCCTCTATGGTGCTTTAATACAGACAGACAGCTCCCTTGGGGGGTGATTCTGGGCCGGGGCTGGAGCTCTGATCTGTGGAGTGGCCAAAATGAAGCGAAGAACCGCCTCACATACTGGAAATGATACAAACAGTATGAGAGAGTTTATGCATTGTGGTTCTGTATAATAATGCGACGGATAGAAAGTGAAAGCGTGCAACAAATGGGGAAGCTGAAGTGGCTCTGACTGTGCCAGCTCCGATGTGACTCTTCTCTGGCCTCTTCACAGCCCTCAGCGGGACACGGTGACCTGTCGTCAGCTCACAGGTAACAAGAGCCCGGTGATGAATGGGGATAAAGAGGCTGCTGTGCACGTGCAGCCCGATTCAGGATCAGGTGTAGAGTCCGTGAAAGTAAACATAGAAAAGAGAGCAGCAGCTCCCAAATATTTATTCTGATGATGTTTTCAGTCAGTGTTTAGTCGGACGTCTGTCATCACCGTCATCCTTCCACCATTATCATCATCTTATATCGACAACCTTAATTACCTCGTTATTATCACAGTTTACCTGAGCATCTGTCATCTTTTGTCATCCCAGAGGCAGCTTTCCTGTCAGTCCGGTGTCTTCAAGACTAAATAAAGTTTTGTGTGCAAACTGACAGACAGGCTCAGTCCTGTCACTGCTTCTCACAAGAAGAATGAAGCTGAATACAGGCGGATTAGGCACCTGTGAACACAAATCTGATGTCATAAACAGGAGCACCTAAACCAATAGAAAACACTGAAAAACATGACAACACTAGGATGTAAAAGGGCCTGTTTTAGAGCATGTCCCTTAACATCCTGCACACAGACAGTTGATGGAAGTACAACAACACAGAGGTAGTTTAGGGTGAGCGTGAAGTTTATTGTTTGTTCTATTCTATTTTTTTGTCTTTTGTTCTCGCTGAACCGTATGTTCATTTTTTCCTAAGCAAGTACATTGTTTGAGTGTGGTGTTTAAAGTCAGACTTCTTGTATGTGCACAAATACTTGGCCGATAAAGCTGATTCTGAATCTGATTCCGATTGATAACCTACTCTCTTTCCTTGGGTGAGCACTCTGACTCAGAGGAGCCTTAAAGACTAAAGCAGGGAGGTAATTGCCCGCGTGCTCTCCCCGATGACAGAGATCGTCTTCACCTTGTTCCTGACATTCACACTTAATCACTGCTGCTGATCACAGATCTGCCAAGTCTTGTTTTATCTGGGCTCAGGTCATGGTGTTTGTTCACGGTGAAGTTTACTTTCCTTCCCATTAAAGCTACCAGAGCTGTCCACCAAACCCTTCTGCCCCTGCATGTGCAGACAGACTCAGGAACACTGGTCTCCTCCAGCATGTTCATCATGACAATATACACTCGTGACTGAGTGCCCCACTTTCATTCATATGCACATACACACCCACACACACTCCCATGCTTTGGCATAATCTCAGTGATTATGGAGCATGCTGACACACAGCACAAAGAAAGAAAACACTTTCACATGAACATGTGCACGCCTGATTCAGAGGCAGACTGACATGGTCTCCTTCTGCGTTCTCAAGGACGCCTCTCTCTGCAGCACATGTGCTTTGTGAGGACGCTGAACAGGAAGGGAGTGTGTGAGAGAACAGATGCTGGGCGTTTTAATCAGTGTGTGCGTTAGCGGAAGCAGGAAAAGAAACGCTCGCCACATTTAAACAACTCACCTGTGTGCAGTAAATTTCTAAGCCGAAAGACGTAAGTGAAGACGTGACGTCTGTGGAGATTCTCAGCCGCCCTGGTCATGGTTATCTAAGGTGGGCTGAATCAAGGGCAGCTGGACTTGCTGTAGAAGCTAGAAAACATGACACTTATTCATGATTATGTGGACTTTGCTGAGATTCATGTTTTAAGTCAAATCCTACACTTTAAGTGGTGTTAAAGCAGCCATCCCTGCCTGTGCCTCTCTCTGGTCCCAGCACAGATGGGGCTTTCACTCTTTTCGCCCCCCAGCCTGGCTTTCAGAAACACATTACGTCCGTTGCGGGGAAGAGTTGTGGAGTAGCCGGGCCATTAGGTTGCCTCCGAGTGAGAGAGAGAGAAAACAGACGGGCCAAACTGCCTCAGGCAATAACGAAGGATACGTGTCGGTGTTCTCGAAGGGTACATACTGTACTCTCCGAGAAAACTGGCACCAAATACAATGAAAAAGGGAAAAGATGTGCGTCAGACATCCTGAAGGAGGGGGTACCGCAGCATCATGTGCTCCTTGAACCCCCTCCTTCATTAAACAGAAAGCTGCCTCTTCCTAATGCTTCACACATAACAGACAGAGAGGCTGGTCACTAAGCATGACACTTCAAGTCCTTGAACTGTGGAAGAAAGCTGAGAAAGCAATGAGGTTTTAGCCATTTTACTGATTAACTTTGATGTTCACAGTGCACTTTATATGTTGCATTATGAATATTTTCAATGCAGCTGGCCTCCTCTGTGGTAGATTCCACTTGTTTGACGTGCAAAAGAAACTCAAGGTGAGCGGTCTGCTTATTTTCTAAGGACAAAAAGGCTCACACATTTTTTTCTGCAGCTGCGTCAGAGAAGACTTAACATTTAGTAGAAAAGAAGATTCCTGCACACTGCATTCAGAAAACATACAATATCAGGATGCTTTAACACAAACATACATAGTAGAGATGATGTTCCTTCTCTGGGGTCTGCAGGGACAGAAGCATTTATTAAAGGAAAACTCCCAGGTTTTGCTAAGGCGCCCCCAAATCCCCACATTTCCTCCTGGCTCACCGATTTCAGACCTCACAGCTCAGAGTTGAGTTGCAAAACATGAACAATAAGCTATGAGGAAATTTGGGGGATTTGAGGCCACTGTTGCGCAGTAATGTGATTACTTTTTTGTCTAACGTACTGTATTACAATTTGAAATTCAGTAACTCCGTTATATTACTACTCCCAGCAACACTTTGTTACTTTGACTGTTTGGGGGTTCGATCAGATACCAGAAATGAGAGGGCTGATAAATCAGTTGACAGCACATGTTAGCCTGGTGCAAAGCTGTAGGCGTGGTGAGTTGGATGGCTCCAAAGCTGTCCCTTTTATTACAGTCTGGAGTTCATTCAGAAACCGTCTGGCTTTGTTCTGAGTTGGACCCCTTGCAAAAAAAACCCCTTAAGCTAACTGTTGATGAGGGAATTTCATTATATCTGCCACAAACATACAATTGGACTCAAGGATGAACTGATGAACATGTTTTTGGCCCTAACGGCAGAATTCATCTGCTTATTAGGACAAAATTTCACACAGATGTCTCACAGGATTAAATGATGAAGTGATGACATTTTATATCCGCAAGGTCAAAGGTCAGCTTCACTGTGACATCATAATGTTCTGCAGAAACACTTTTCTGGCCATAAATTTACGCCATAGCTCAGCAGATTGTGACCATATTTCACATTTGGTCAGATACTGAATTGGTGACACTAATCTTGAGCGTCCACCTTGAAACTGTGCTGATTGCGTAGATCTTCTGTGCTGCCAGGTTCAAGATGTGTGTGAAGTGTCCACTTTTTACAAGTTTGTAGCTTCTTTGCAGCAACATTCATATTTGAAGCATTGTTGTCCACCACAAGCTCATCGGTTCTGTTGGTATTGAGCTTCAGGTGATTGTTGTTACATCATGATGAAGCTCTCTATCAGTCCTCTGTGAGAACAGTCTGTAAGTGAAGACAGCATGTTTTTACCTGGAATCATACGCATCAAATAGTGAGAGCCAAAAAAGGCACTTTTACTCGCCTTTGATGAAAACGTGTCTGAAAGAAGGTGAAGAGCACTTCTTTGTATGTGTATCTCTCTGCTGATTCATATGTGTATCTCTCTGCTGATTCATGTGTCAAGGTTTTCCCTGTAACATCAAAATCTCAATCTCAAGCCCGGGCAGCGTAAAGGCAGATAAAGGCTTCTGTAAGTTCGCTTAGCAGACCTCCGGGCTCTCAAGCACCTGGCAGGGCGAATTAATGCGGTTCACAGGACTGGAAAGTGGGTCAAGCTCCAGTGCTTTCTGCAGCCATCTCAGCTCACTGTAGACATTCAGTTATACAAGCAGATCTATTGTTATTGACCATGATGAGGACAAGATGCTGCTGAGCTTCTAGAGGAGAAGAAGGGCAGCTGAGGAATCTGGAGCTGCCATAGAGATGAGAGAAATATGCAGGGAATATGATATATGAGCATATGTGTGTATGCATATGTGTGTGCATGTGTGTGTGCGTGTGGTAGTGGGTTACCTTCCAAATGGCATGCAGATTTCTGATATATCTCCCATTTTAGACCGCTTAGAGGGACAGGATTGTGCTAACATGTCTGCAGCACGAGATCGGGCTCTTCATTAGATTCCATCAGGTCTAAATTAAGAGCCACTGTTCATCCACTTTCAGTTAACTGAATACAGAACACTAACATAAACCCAGAACCAGCCGATAGCAAAGCAAGCCTGCAGATGTCACTCTCCTTGTGCTAATTAGGTGAAAAGTTCAGAAAAACTAGGTCAGTGCTTTATTTATCCTCTGACCCTCTAACCTTCTGTCATAAACTCCACTGTTTAAATAAACATTTTTTCAGTACTGAATAATTACATGAATTGCACGCAATGCACACACGAAGGTATAGTTTCCAGGGCTGCCTGTATTAGAAGACCACAGCCCGCTCCATTCATTGCTTTGTGCAATGAGAACAATACGGCCATTGTGCCGTTGTTGTCACTGTCTCCCTGACTGAAAGTGTTTGTGGAGAACAGGTGCATTCTGGGGTCCATCTGGCTGCGGACAGTGCTGTCACCCGAACACTGCAGTATATGTGTATTTTTAGGATTTTGTTATTGTAAATGTGTCATTTGAGTTTCTTTTCACATGAATTTGAACTTCATCTTTTTTGTGCATGTATACAGCACGTACAGTATGAGTGCATATATGCATACACAGGCACATACGTATATACATACATGTACGTATATATACTGTGCATGGATGCTTGGAATTACATTTACACAGCAGTGGAGAGCAGAGAAGAGAGTGAAGCACTCATTTGTGGTGCCATCTGGATTGGAGTGATAATAAACTTTATTTGTATAGCACCTTTTGTACAGGAATTGTGCTTTACAAGAAAGAAATCTCATGCACCAGGTGAGTGCTTTACATAGAAAAGAGAGAAGGACATAAAAGAAGATAAAAAAAATGAATGTAAAATAAGATGGAGAATAAAACCCACTTAATAAGAATAATACAGATAAAAATAAAGACAATGCATAAAACCACAGAATAACACAATAAAAATCTTGGTAAAAATAGAGCAGAATAAGAATGAAAATATGGATAAAGCATCAAATCACAGCACAAAATCATATAATACAGGTAAAAATAGATTACATAGAATGCATAAAATCAAGTCAAAAAGTACATTGGATCAGAGTAGTAGAGTGCAAATTAAGCAATAATTCTAATAATCACTTGAGTCATGAACATGAACTGGTTCCATCTTGTCAGATGTGAGGATTTTCCGTTTTTCCCTGTTTTATATCATCATAAACTGAAAACCTTATTCGTTTTTGACTGTTGGTTGAATAAAACAAGCACTTCAAAGGTTGTATTTTCCATTTTTTTTCTACAGTGCCATATAAAACATTAGCCTTTGAAGCTTTGGTATTTTATTGTCTTACAGCGTTTAATCAAGAGACATTTAAAGACTGCGTGTGCTTGTACAATCCCTGTGCAGCTTGACTTGAATTATGGGGGAAAATGGCAGCGTCCAGGTGCAGAAAGCTGATAGATGTGCATGACTCCAGGCTGCAAGTGTTGCCAAAGGAGCATCCAGCATCTACTAAATATTAAATTGGAAGAAGTGAACATTTATGCAAACAAGTCTATTGTCAAAGACGTCGCATTAAATCTACTTTGACGTTGTAAGACAATAAAACATGAAAACTTCCAAAGGGAGTGAATTCCTTTTACATGCTCGGCATTTTCTGACCTTTTAAACATTATACAACTAATCAACAAATCTGATAAATAGTAGAATAATTAATAGTGAATAGAGGTATTTCTAATCTAGGACATTAGATTCTTCCAAAATGTCCCTTTCCTTGTATTAATTCTCTGTTTCCTGTTTTGCTTTTGATGACACCGAAGCTGGTTGGCCTGTTGTGCATCCGCAGACAACAGAGTGTCAGTACCCAGCATGCCTGTTCCTCTGTTTACAGAAGCAGAGTTACCGTCCATGTAAACTACAGTCCAGATGAGTCCGTCTGGAACAGTTTGTACCAGGAGCCAATAAGCACAACAACGCCTGTGTGTGCAATAATTCATTCCTCTCTTCTCCTTGCTCCTCTCTGCTCCGGCCAACTTCTTATAGCTGTTCTGCTCGCTGCGCTTCATAAAACACAGGCAATGTGTATTCTATTAGGTTTTAGTGTTCAGGGAGCCCCATGAGAGGAATATGGGGTAACTTGACCAGGATAGTAACTCTAACACGAGGTCTCGTCTGATTGGGCAAGTTAATCGTGATAGTAGGTCAAGATGCCGATAAAGTTTAATTACACTGATCATGTGTGTGCTGGAGGTCTGTGGTAATGACTCCGACTTTTTCAAAAGTGTTTTACACTCAGCTAATTTGCTTTAATGGCCGACAAAAATCAGGCGCACACACTGCAGAACCCGAGTCTCCCTTTGAAATGACCTGCAGAAAATGTTTTAAAAGCAACCAATAACTTGACGGAGACTTACAGACAGAGCAGTGGATTATTATCATCATTATGTGGTGAAGCCTGTGTCACATCAGCTGGACCTGTGATCACCTGTATGGCCGGCAGCATCTTCCAGTGCAGCATCTATGGGCTGCTACTGACACTATCACTGTCTTATTTCCATACAAACATAGTTTTGAACTATGCATATAAAAGTAGGGACTGCATCTATTAGGTTGCATGTTCTACAAGTAAAATTAATATGAGTTTTGTGTGACTTCAAATCATGCAGCTTGATAATGAAACTGAATGCTTGATGATTAAAAAACATCAAACTTGTTACGATTTGGCTCTGACTCATTTTGTATTTACAGGCTTCACAATACGCCGAGTTCCTGGAACACATACCAGCTCTGACAGTGAAAAAGAAAAGCTTTTATTGCAAGTAAACTCCTCCAAAACAATGGTAATAGACTGTTCCTAACCTTGATGTTTCAGCCTGTGCAAAATGCCACCAAGCCGCAGTGAATCACGGATTCTAAACTGGAAGATTATTTTCTCGGCGGTGCGGAAATGATGCATAATTCATGCGGCTTTCTTTGTAGCAGCTTGAACGACAGGAAGGTCATCAGTGCTTTTAGTAGTGCAGCGGCCTGTGTGTGTGTTCGTCTGCCTGTGTGTAGTGCACGTGCACGTGCACCCACGTGAAAATCCCAACACGCAGCTTCACTTTTGATCTCAGCCAAAGCGAGCAGAGCAGGTCTTTTGAGGTTCACCTGCTGGCTGACGAAAAAAACATGCTGTGGATACAAAAGTCCTGTCAGCTCCATCCAAACATGAGGAGGCAACCACATACTGGAGGAGAGAGATTAAGTCCAAATAAACACAGGCTGATTTCACCCTCCATCTCTGCTCATCTGAAGCCTCGTGTCAACACTTAGGCTGCCCTGCACAACTTGAAAAGAAAGATTTTTATCTCATCAACAAGGCTGGAAGGGGATCATCAGACATACAGAAGTGAGATGTATGGATGATGTGAGATGCTTTGGTTTCTTTGTGTCAGAGAATGTTCTTTTACAGTGAAAACATTATCCAGAACAACCAGAAAGCACACAAAGAGCAGCTGTAATGACAGTAAAAGCAGTATGAGTCAGGAGAAAGGGAAGCTGCATCCTCAGTGGCCCTCATTCCTATTAATACAGACTGGACTGAAATAGAAAGTAAGTCTGGGAACTCTTCGCATCAAGAGCCCACAAGCAACCACCACATGTAATTGTTTCCCCGTCAACCAGAAGCATTCACAAATAAACCCATGAGAACACATCAATCAACAAATTTCTCAATAAACTCACGGTGCATATCAAACGTCTGACCAACAGTGAAACTCTCCCATCCTCCTGGCAACCCTGCTACTCCGTCATTTGTTTTTCTGTGAATACTTTTATTCCTGTCTTTTTTCCCATTCCTTTTGAAGTCAAGAACAATCATAATTATTTGTTGTTTTCCTTTCTTTTTGTTCACATGTAAATGCTAAGGAGATAATTGCAGGGGGATTGTTGTGAAAGCACAAGCAAAGCCGCTGGTGAATGAGAGTGTCCTGAGGGCCTGGGACTCCTGCAGAGATCTACAGAGGGGACACTTACCTTTTAATGCCCCCTCTCTTAGTTATGGTCAGCTAATTGGTGGTTGGAGTGCAGATTCCTTCAAATTAAACAATTAGTTATTTCGTCTACAAAAAATCAAGAATGATGACAAGAGCTCAACAGTGTCAAGGCTTGTCTCCCACAATTAAAGGACCACTCTACTGATTTTTGTTTTTCAAGCTTGAAGACTACAAAAAAAGAGAAAACTGACTTTACAAACTGTTCACATGGAGTTTTACATACGTGTGTTTATCAGGCATGATAAGTTGCACTATGGGAAGTGTAGGATCCAGGGTTTTTGAAGCTTAACCAAAGAGGCTCTATAACAACAGATGATGCATTACAAGCTGCGTCACTGGTATGTAATGTTATTCACTTCCTGTCTGCTAACATTAATGTTTTACTGATAGACTATTGCTTGTCTGTGTCAAAGCAATACAACACCAGATACGGTAAAAGTTCATGTTTGCACCTTTTATCTTATCCTTTTTTTTTTTTATCTTATCTAGCTTAATGCTCGCTGCAGATCTTAAGAGAATGTGTTGCTGAGACAGAGACCGGTTTTCATTTGATTTGTCTGTCTGAAAATTTTCATTTTAGCATCTGAATGTTCAAAAGATATGCAGCTTATGAAAAATGGGTCTAATATTTCGTTGACGATGTGACAATAGAATCTGCCATAATCTGTGTTCATGTTCACTTCTCACGCTGCAGTAAACAGACTCAGGACCTGCAGGGAGTCTCCTAAAGGGGCAAAACCCGTGTGACACAGATACAGGAAATGACTTGTTTCTGAATGGCCTTACCCAAAAAAGTCATTATTTTTCAAATGGCTTGAGAATCCCACATCTGCCCCTTTAGTTGCCCTTTGATTGAACTGACTGTTTTCCTATGGATGAATCAATTAACCCTTTGTTGTTCTAGCAGGTCATTACTCCTGTCAGTTGACAGAAACATAATAGTCAATAACCTTAATAGCCAATTACTCATTTAAGATATTTATCAAGAAGTAATGCTGCCGGTCCCAATGTCTCAGATCTTCTGTGACATGCAGTATCATGCAAATTGAATATATTTAAATTTTGGACGTTTGGTCGAATATAACAGGCAATACCACACTTTGAGTGGCATTTTTTAATATTCTCTTACATTTTATATATTGAATGAAGCAGTCTGTGCCTACACGAATCATTTGATCATCAATCAAATCATAAAATCATCAATTAATAAAAAAAAATACTTCACAACTTTAAAGCGCATCTTTGTTAAATCTTTCTTAAATCCTACAAAATCTCTTTAAATGCGGCTCATATGAACTACAACTCCCTGACACCATTGCGTCACACACTTGCTGCTGATTGGTTGCAGCTCACCTAAGCTTCATCATTGGGGTCTGCACTTGGCCTAGCGTGCCTGCCAATCAAACAGACTCAATCTCAACCAATCAGCTCAGGATTTCATCTCGCGAGGGCGGGGCTTGCGCGCTTCCTCCCGCATCACGCTTGTTTCCTGGTCGTTGCTAACAACCTGCTGCCTGCAACTTGCTCCGTCCGCTGTCCGGTCATGCATTGACGGTTTGCGGCTGCGGTGTGTTTGAAATGTGTGCGAGGATGAAGCCGAGTGGACGCTGAGCGCAGCCCGACCCTCAGCTCCGTGCCGGCCGCATGCTGCTCCGCGTCTCTCTGCCCGCTCTCTGACGCTTGGGGTTGCAGTCTGGCCTCCAGCCGCGGCTGCGAATTAACTTCATTTCTCAGCGTCGCCTTGCTCTGAAATCATGTTTATTTTATAAAGATGGCGGCGAGGGGGACACTATAAACTAAATGACTGTCAGAAACATCGCCTCCATTTGTAATATGGTGAGTATCTTGCTGCTTGTGTGCGTTGCTATCGATTTGCCTGCAGCCACTGTTTGGACCTGGTGTGTAATGATGTTCATGGGTGAGTCGCCTCCCCCCTTGCACCCAGACACTCTCTGTGCAGGGGGAGGCTCCGTAGAACGAGGATGCACGGTGAACTGAACGGTGGTCCCTGCACAAATCTCGGTGCTCAGACAGGCCTGCATCCCAAACCTTGGTATCATTAGTAGCGTTGACATTGTGTGTTGCAGCCTGCTGAGATGACACAACATTCAGCCGAATAGCTGTCACAGATGATTGACAGGTGAATGAAGCCGCGCGCCGCCTTTGACAGCTTGTTGTGATTGCATAATGTGGTGCTGCTGCAGACGGCTGCTTGCGTCCTGCCAGCGGAGACACACTGGCCTTCCCTCTGTTTAGACTGGAGACTAATGTCAAAGCCTGCAGTGTCTGTCTCTGAGTGCTGCTGCCTGCATTAATGAGTGGGACTACACTGTGTCCCATGCAGACATGTTACAGACATGTTTCAGACATGCTCGTGGAGATTGTAAACAAGTGTCACAGCACAGACAAGTTTAAATGGACTCAGCATAGGTGGACAGTGGTGTCATGAGGTGTTCAGGTGTCAGCAGGGAAGTTTCTCTGGTTTGCTGCAGGGCCAGCAATATGTTTGAAATCCCAGCATTAATGAATATTTCTCCAAGCAGGGCTGCAACATACAGTCATTTTGCCTTTCATTTCCTGATTAATCGCTGTTTCTAAAATATCAAGAAACAGCAAACAATGCCTGTCATAATTTCACAGCCTGCGGTCATGTATTTAGATATTTGCTATAGACCCAAAGATATTCACTTTACTATCACAGAAGTCTCATAATACACCAGATATTCAAATTTAAGATGAGTTTTTTTGGCATTTCTGCTGAAAAACACGACTTGAAAGAACAACCGATTATCAAAGTAGTTGCTGATTAATTTGCTAATTGATTAATCTCAGCAACTCCAGCTCTGTTTTGAATCTGACATCGCAATGTGGCAAACGTATGCAAAATGACAAAAGTGTGTCTGCGCCTCCTCTGCTTCGGCTCTGGCTTCTTCCTGCAGTCCACAGACAGGCAGGTGTGAATGAGTGTTGATGTTGTTTTGTCTCTGATGAACCCCGTCAGCGAGCCTCCAGAGAATAAGCATTTATAGCTAATGGGTGGATGTTCGGCTGTAAAGTCAAACAGACCCTAATATTTTTTTTAGTTTTCAGTTGAAATTTGCCTGCACAGTCTTTGATGCACTGCGGGACATTAAAGATGCCTGAACACACATTTGTGCTTGCAGACAAATGAAACCAGAGTTTAGACTGAGGAAGGTTTTAGGGTCACATAGATTCCCTCAAATTGTACGAGATGTATCTATTGTTGAAGCCATACTTAGGAATTATTTCTTCTTTTTGCATATTCAGGACACCAGCACACTGATAGTGTCTTTTATTGTTTGCAATATGTCAAGGACCTTCAGACTAAAAGCACAGAGATAATAGATAACCTTGCACAAAAGGCTGAAAAGCTTTCCAGACAATAATAATGATAGTACAAAGCCAGTGATGACAGTGTGCGGCTGTCATGAATCTTCACAGCATCTTGTGCTCTGCCAACGCACCTGTCACCTTTCAGGTTCTCCCACATTTCCTTTGAGACAATCAAGGAGAAATTCTTTTTCCTTTTAAATAAATGATGCCACCGTCTGCGGGTGTAACGGTAGGCTCAGGTGACAGAAGGGGTTGCGTGGGTATTCCATCTTTCTGGCACAGACGTTTTGTGTGGGTTTTAAAGGACTTTCACGTCCACTTGTGGACGTTTTCACTGACTTCACGCAGTGTTTTTGTAGAATAAAGGGCGATGTTTGCATTGTAAGACTGGGGAATCAGTTTGTGTGCATACAGTAGGTAGACTGCGTACGTTCCACTGCATCCCCCAGTGGAAGCCGTAAATCGGACAAAGAGGTATTCACAGGCTGCTTTGACAGAGAGAAATGACAGCCCTTGAAAGTCAAAGCCTTCCCCAAACTAAACCGTCTTCTGTGTTCGGCAACAAAGCTGTGGTTCACTTGGAAAAGCTTTGAGCTCTGACAAGTGAAAAGACTCTGACAAGAGATAAGTGGTCTGTTCAGCAATCAGGCGCAAAATACTCCTGACTTTTGACACGGGCCTACCTATTCAGTCCATATCCTTTTTCCTTTGCTTCGGCAGGAAGGTCTTTTTCCGGCATCGAGACAACCTCCAACATCCTATCAGAAACTGATCCGGCGACTTTTGGCAGGAAGGATAATTTTATCAATTATGCTGTATGAAAGAGAGGCCTCCAATTTAGATTTATCTCTCCGCTAGGACTTTAAATTCTCAGTCGCCGGCTGCTGCTCCCCGACTATCCAACATTTCCATATTAATTTGGCTACATATACACAGACAAGACCGAACACATGAGGCTTTCATTTCAGCCTTGTTACTCTGAGTAAATGTGAGCAAACGGTGTTATATGAGATGACAGCGATGATGAAGTGAAAAAGACATCGCAGCCTCGTGTCTCATGTGTTGTCTCGGCTCTTTCAGGGCACCAATGCCTCTGCTCTGGAGAAAGACATCGGCCCGGAGCAGTTCCCAATCAATGAACACTACTTCGGATTGGTCAACGTGAGTATCACGCTGTTAACAAAGGCCTCACTGGTGTCATTTTTGGGGCTGTTTCCTTAATTTGTCCTCGTCCTTGTTCTCTCCTCAGTTTGGAAACACATGCTACTGTAACTCAGTGCTCCAGGCGCTCTACTTCTGCCGGCCTTTCCGGGAGAACGTGCTGGCTTACAAAGCCCAGCAGAAGAAGAAGGAGAACCTGCTCACATGCCTGGCGGACCTCTTCCACTCCATCGCCACGCAGAAGAAGAAAGTGGGCGTCATCCCGCCCAAGAAGTTCATCTCCCGCCTGCGGAAAGAGAACGGTGAGAGGCCGTACCTGAGACAGGAAAAGACTGCTAGAGCTTGTCATGTTATGGGTTGTATGCCAGATGAATTGGAAATCTGTAAATCTAAATATTTTGTTTATCAGAACAATTGAAAAGTACATAAAACACGACTGTACAGAAAAGATGTAGTTTTAGGCGACGCCTTTCGTTGACACCAAACTTCACTCAGGTGGCAGCAAGAAGTAAGCATTAGATTAATGCACTCAAAAGAGCAACATTATGTATTTACAGCACGATGTATGACATAATAAGAAGTATTTATGTAGTGCTTTCCTCAAACAAAGTTAAAACAAGGAATAAAACACAATAAAATCCTAAAGTTGGGTCATTATGTTCTACATAAATTAATGTGAGAGTGTGATAGTTTACTAATACTTTTAGACATAAACAGTATAAAGACAATATATTGATTATAGTGATTTTTGTAAATATCTGCTTATTCTGAATTTAATGCAGCAACATGTTTCAAACAAGTTCGGACAGGAGCAACAAAAGACTGGGAAAGATGTGGAACGCTCCAAAAACACCTGTTTGGATCATTCCACAGGTAAACAGGTTGATTGGTAACAGGTGATAGTATCATGATTGGGTATGAAAAAAGCATCCTGGAAAGGCTCAGTGGTTCACAGCGAGGATGGAGCGAGGTTCAACACTTTGTGAACACATGATTGGATAAAGGAGATTAATATATGAAAATCTATGAAAACTATGAAAATCATTCGCTGTAAACTCTAAACTAAATTGAATTCTGTTTTTATTTATGTTTCACACAGAGTCCCAACTGTTTTTAGCAGGAAGAGCACAGGTGTAATTAGTGACATTAAAGACGGCTGCGTTCCATTTAGTTTTATCAGTTCCTCGGTGGTATGGCTTATTGGTGCACATGGATGGAACAGGATCATTGTGAATTAATTATTGGTTAAACCTGTGATTTTCTTTCCGGTGGCTGAAATTGCGTCCCATGAAAAAGGTCTTTTTACTGCTGTGACCTGGTTCAGTGTCTGAAGAGGGACTCAAATTAAATTGTGCTTGAACATTACGCATTTCCTTCATAGCCTTTTCTGCTTTGTATTCTTGCTTTTGCTAATGCCATTGAGTGCACCTCTCCACATACATGTTCCCAAACTGCAGCAGTGTTGGCTTGAGTGTAGTCTGAATATCCGAGGTGAAGGGCAGGTGCATGTCGGTGGTAAGGTCGTCCAGAGGAGTCGGGCTGACAGAGAGGCTGACTGTTCTCTGCTGTCCATATTGAGGAAGCTTTTTATGTGAACGAACAATGCAATCTCTGTTGAGAGCCAGCTTCGGTCAGCTGCCTCCTCTCTGGACGTTTTCCCCCCTCTGCTCTCTCATTCTGTCCCCCCGAGTCCCGTCGGCTCAGTTTTCACATACAGATCTGTCAAAACAGAAATGTGCATGGACGTTGGTATTATCAGTGCAGCTCGCTGATTTTATTTACACGCTTTACAGTCGACCAACAAATTTCTTATAGAAGGAAAAGCACAGGTGTTGATCCACATTGACACACTGATTTTTTTCTAGAATACTATTGGACACTAAAATAATATTAGCAATCATATATATTATATAGCTAGCAGCCAGTTAGCTTATCTTGTTGCAGAAACTGGAAATAGGGAAAAGCTATCTTATCTCTGTCTGAATTAACATGTGCCTATAAGATAATTAAGCCATTATATATAGTTTATTTAATCTGTACAAAGATGAGAATAGTTGCTAGGCAACCAGCTGAGACTCCAGGAAGTTTCCGACCCAAGCGAGATGCAAAGTGTTAATTAGTGAGCTGTAAAGGTGCAGGTACGTAGATTTAGTCACCTTTGGAGAGAGCCTGTCTAACCGTTTCCCCCTGTTTGTAGTCTTTGTGCTAAGCTAAGCTAAGCTAACCAGCCTTGTAGCCTTATATTTAAAGGACAAGTGATATCGATCTCCTCATCTAACGCTCAGCCAGAAAACAAATAAGCAACATTTCCCCAAATGTCAAACACTCTCTTTAAAGGAGGCTGTGATTCAGGCCATTATATTCTGAACAGCCGTTCAGCTGTCTACATTTCCTCAGTGATTTTAATATAGGCCTGTTTTAGGCTCATGTGTGCTTATTTAATGGCTGTAATCAAGATCAATGACCAGTTATCTACCTTTACTTTATCTCTGCATGTCCTTCCAGATCTGTTTGACAACTACATGCAACAGGACGCCCACGAATTCCTCAACTACCTGCTGAACACGGTGGCCGACATCCTGCAGGAGGAGAAGAAGCAGGAAAAGCAGAACGGGCGGCTCAAGAACAACGGCACGGCCGTCACCACGGAGGCCGAGACGGAGAACAAGACGGAGCCCACATGGGTTCACGACATCTTCCAGGGCACGCTGACCAATGAGACGCGCTGCCTCAACTGTGAAACGGTGTGTGGCTGTGCCCCATCAGAGGGGTGGTATGCTCTGCGTCCCGGTGTCACCCTGAATAAGAGCGCTGTCCTGAATACGTCTGAGAAGGGGATTAGCCTTTTGCGGAGATGCTGAGAGATGCAAAAAAATAAAAAATTACAAAGTGCGCACACCCGGTGGGCCCCGGCCACCCAGTCCACGTCAGGGCCGCGGGAGGCTTTGTCCTCGCAAGTTTGAGGGCGAGGAGTGGGACGGGTTGCCCCGAACAACCCCTTCCAAACACCAAGGCACTGCTCTGCGCAGACACAAAAGCTACTCAGTATAATAAGCATTTCAAAGCCCGGCTGTGTGTGTGTGTGTGTAGGTGTGGGCGGGTGGGCGTTCTGTCACAGCAGGCTTATCCTCACTGACTCAGTCAAAGAAAATGACAGCTTAGTAACCTCAGGTCTCTCCCTTCTTCGACAGGTGAGCAGCAAAGATGAAGACTTTCTGGATCTTTCTGTGGATGTGGAGCAGAACACATCAATAACACACTGTCTCAGGTAGGATTGATTTATCATTCGGTCACAGCTAAAAGGCTCACAGTAGACCAACTTCGGCGTGAGCGAGATTGAATAACAAAGCCTCCTGTGGCATGCTCTCCCCTCCAGGGACTTCAGTAACACAGAGACTTTGTGCAGTGAATACAAATACTACTGTGAGACATGCTGCAGCAAGCAGGAAGCACAGAAGCGGTCAGTAAAGCACTGAGCTTGATACCACTGTGATGTGTTATTCTACACACACACACCCTCTCTGAGCATGCATGCTTTCTCTGCAGGATGCGCGTGAAGAAGCTTCCCATGATCCTGGCACTACACCTGAAGAGGTTTAAGTACATGGAGCAGCTGCACCGCTACACCAAGCTCTCCTATCGAGTGGTTTTCCCGCTGGAGCTCCGTCTGTTCAACACGTCCGGGGATGCAGTCAACCTGGATCGCATGTATGATCTAGTGGCTGTGGTGGTTCACTGTGGCAGGTACGGTATCCCGTCCCAGAATAAAAGACCTCAGTGTGAGTTGTGATGCGTCACATGTGAAGATACATCATAAAGCTCATTCCCTCGAGCTTCTGCAGACTCACATTAACATTTTGATCACACTTGAAAGATTTGTCCATAAGAAACAGTTTTTAGTCTGGTCCTCTGTCGAATCTGTGATTCCAGCTGCATCCCATCACTATTCTACGTAACGTTAACAGTTTGACACTTTGGGAAACGTGCACTTTTGCTTTCTTGCCGAGAGTTAGATGAGAAGCTCGATACCACTCTCATGTCTGTGCGATAAAGTCCACTGAAGCGTGTACGTCGTTGACTGTTGGATGTTTGACCTTCACTGTGCAGAATGATGTAAGTGCAGAGTGTGACACAAGAAGACTGTTCTCACATTCAGCTGCTGGAAGGAGGAACGTTTCTCTGCGTTCACCTTAACAACACGTGCACATGACATCACCAGCCGATCATAGTTCACAATGCAGCTGCGGAAGGGCAAAATATTCACACATTCAAACTATTTAGGCGTGTGTTCGAAAAACAGTGGCATTAAGTAAGGAGGAATCAGAGGTAGGAGATGGTTGCATCACTGCTCAGAATTACCTGAATACCTGTAAAACAAGCGTGATGACAAAGTCAGTTTGTGGGCAAATTGTGAAGCAGTGAGTTAAATGTGACCGAAAGATGATTAGATGCTGCAGCAGATATATATTCTGTTGCATTACAGAATAATGATGCATGATAGAAACTTTTTCAAAATGCTGCTATAATGCCGGTGAATATCTGGGTGGCAGACTCTGCTCTGTAGCACAGTGTGAGAGTTGGAAGGCTGCATTGTCTGCATGGTAGCGACTCACTGTTTGTCTGTGTTTCCTCAGTGGCCCAAATAGAGGTCATTACATCACCATAGTGAAGAGTCACGGCTTCTGGCTGCTGTTTGACGATGACATTGTGGAGGTGCGTCACTCTCTGGCTCAGCCTGTTATGGTCTGCTCGATGTTTCTTGACTCATCTGTTTGTACTTTTGCCGATGTTTGTGTGATCAGTAAACCGTGTCTTACTTGTGCCGTGCAGAAAATCGACGCCCAGGCCATCGAGGAGTTTTACGGGCTTACCTCAGACATCTCCAAGAACTCTGAGTCGGGATACATCCTGTTCTACCAGTCCAGGGAGTGACTGGAGCTGGATCAGTGACACAGGAGAAGACTGAATAGGTTTTTTTTGTTCTGTTTTTCTACCTTCAGCCGAACAGACCCAGACTCCTGCCATCTCCATCCCACCCTGCTCCCGTTCTCCAAGTCAGGCCCGTCTGACGCATGTGCCAATCCTCTGTCCCGACCTCTGGGTTAACCTGTGCTTCATCTCTCTCTCTCTGTAATTTGCTTCTTGCCTTTTAGTCACCTGCATCTGGACTGCACTTTAAAACAAAAGCAAAAATGCTCAACAGCATGAAACAAAAAGGAGTCTACGTTCACTTCGTTAGTTGGAGAAGCCCGCAGAGGTGATTCTCCACCCGGAACATGACGGAGGGAGGCGGTAAAGGGTCTGGTGCACATACAGACTTGTCAGGAGTTGTACTATATCATTTATATGTAAATAAGGTCTACTTACATGATGTGTCGCCCCCTCATAATTCCTCTCATTAGGGCTATTTTCCCCACCACTGTCTCGTCCTTTGATATGTACATGTCCCTGGTGGATGCATGAGAGGTGAATGAAGTTGGAGACACATACAGATTTCTGGCATTTCCACTGACTCTGAAGTGATATCTGAGCATTAATCAGAGAACTGACAAGCTGAAAACTACCTAAACTTTAACTGTAACAGCACAGAGGTTTTGCCCCGTAGAGAATCCCTCTGTGAGCTGCTGTCTGTCTGCGCTGCCACTCATGGTCACCAGATACGATCAGTACTTTAAACCAACTGAGCCAAACACTCTTAACACTACACATGAAAGATGGATCTCCATTCAAATCAGCTGAATCTTTATATATTTTTTAATTCTGCTGGAAAACCCCTATTTATTGACCATATTTATTGCTGTTATTTGTAATGCAGACTATTAGATAATGAAGGTGTGTGTGTAATATGGCTCTTTTGAGAGCTTTCTCTTTTGTTTCTGAGTGAAGGACGTGGTGTATGTAATACACAACTTGATAGGGGAAAAAAAATTGGCCCTATAGGTTTCATTTTGTAATTTGCATGTTAAATGAAACAAGGCAGATTAACAGGATGCAAGTGAGACACAACCCAGAACTGCCGAATCCGACTGGCATGAAAAAGGTGATACGAGTGCAATAAGAGATGACGTTACCCAACGTGGAATTTCCGGGTGAAACTAATATGAAGTACATTTAAATGTTAGTGGTAGATGTGTTTCTTAGCAGCTGATCCTTCCCCAGTGCTGTGTGTCTGTGGTGTCAAAGTAAATGCCCCCTTCACTTCCTGCTGGGAAGTTATCTACAACCTTCCTTCATGCATCTTTTTCGTAGCTTAACACAGCATTGTCTTTTTTGTTTTTCCCCATGTTGAACCACAGCTCAGTAGTTTTCTTTTTGTTTGTCTCTGACTGTGATGGCGTTAATTCTGTGTGTCATGTGTAGCACATTGAAATCCTAAATCCCACAGAGGTAAAAGTTCAAGTATCAGCGCTAACTCATGCACTAACCCCTGAACTGTAGATGTTTTCTCATGGGCCCGTTCCCCAGCGGCCGCGGCCTGTAGAGTAGTGCGACGTCACACAACTTGTTTTCATGTGAATGACATTCCTGTTCGCTGCACATCAGAGGAAGTACCATTTCAAATGCATCTCGTTATAAATAAGCGGTAGGAATATGATTAATTTGCTGGCTTTGTGTGCGTGTCTGTGCAGGAGAGGCAGAATTCAAAGTGAAAACAGCGAGCGGGTGACGAATGTGCTCGTTTCTGCTGTCGCCGCCATTTAGTCTGTTACTGGGTGAAGTCACGAGGAATACGTGCCAAACTGGAGTCGATACGGACCTTGCAGCAGTCTTTAACAGAACATTATTTTCTTTGTAAAGATACAACTTGTACATATATAATATGTAGAAAAACACTTCTGGAAATAGGAAAATATTTTTTTAAAGTGAAGATCTTAAAATGTAAAGACACTCATGGCAAAGATTTTAGCATTACGCTGACCATTAATGAAACCCTGTTAAGAAATGCTGTTAATTTGCAATCGCTCGATAACATAATCAGTCACGTTTGTGCAGAAGTCACCATTGGTCACTTTTACTGGTTTGAACTGAGCCAGGATCGAAACCAGTAGCAGGAATAGAGAGACACGGGTGGCAGGAAAGAGACTAACGCGCCGATCTTCCATTAACACTTATGCACTCGCCCTCACTGAGATGATCAGTTGTTGCACTTGGTCTTATATCTCTTACTGTGATAGTGTTCTGCCTGTGAGAGCCCAGGTGCAGAGGGTCCTGCACCCGCTGGGGTCTGATTGAGCTTGTGGGATTGAAAGAGGAGATGAATTTGAGTCTCTATTAGGCTGTTAACTGAAAGTGCACTTTATTAGTGATGAGCTTCGATGCTTGAACATGAAGAACCACAGTTTAACACGCTCATTTTGAGTTTTTTTTTCCCCTTCTGTTCAATAAAATGACTATCAACTAACTTGCAGGAGTGTTTGTTTTATTCCCCTGCTGCTTCCTGTTACACCTGCAGAACTGATGACATGCCCGTTGGCCTCAGCGGTGCAGCATGCTAACACACGAAACTAAGACCATATGCCCATCTCACGTACAATGTTAGTGATTAAACTACCCAATGATATAAAAAGTAGGGATGCATTCATCATAACTCAATCAGATGAATGATAAAATACTAAAAACTGTGCTGCCGGCTGACCTGAATGTAAAACAGAAACAGCTGAAGTACCTGTTGAACGTGAATCCGTGTCTTCTGGCAGATGTCTGATCTGCTTATTGAGGTCAATATCAGGGCTGATACCTGCTGGAATTGATGAGTGCATCTCTCAAACGTGAAGTCATTAAGATTATCTTCACCTCGCCCAGCTGCTACATGAAAATGCTGCTTGCATGATAATCAGTGTAGTGATCCTACAATAATGGTACACTCTGACGGGAGACAAGCTCTCCTAAAGGATTACTATTACTTTTGATACTTTATTTACATTTTTGCTGCTAATATTTTTGTACTTCCAGAGCGGCTATGATGGAGGTTTACACTAACAGTGTGTTAAATGACAACGAGAAGGTGTTAAACCTACAAAAGCATCACTGCTTGCATTGCATTATTTTTCCTGCTCTGAGCAGCTTCTCCGTTTCCTTGCATTGCATTGTGGGAGAATAGTATCTACCAACAGTGCATTCAAAAATCCATCATATTCCTGTTTTTGTCAGTTTCACCAGTGTGAACACTCTACAGTGAAAGGCTGCTCTGTGTGCTATTGGTGTGTAGCATCTTCATGACAACCTCTTTGAAAAACAGGAAGTGCCCCGGAGGATATTAATGTTATATCACAGTTTTCTGAGAAAGAAGAGAGAGAAACATTATCACGACTTGTCACCTGTACAGCATCCAGAACATATCTTAAGCCTAAAAGACACTTCCTGTTTGTTCTGGTTTTCACTGAAAATTAGACAACACGTCCATCTCGACAGCCATCAGCTTTGTGTCCTCTCAGTCACCCAGAAACCTCAGCTAATCCCAGAGCCGGAGGAGAACAGCTGGAGCAGCTGCCAGGAGGCTGGAACAGCCTTCACTCTGTGCTGATGATACTTCCACCTCTTCCCTCCTCTTTCCCCTGGTTCTCTGCCTCAGCTCTCACGGAGGCTGCATCCACAGGAAACACAGCAGACAATTCCAGCATTCATGTGTGGAATCACAAATGAGCTGAAGAGTATTACGTCTTTCTGTGCGCCTTCTTCAGAGAGTGAACTTGAACTTATCAGATTTTTGCCATGTAATTTTTTACCAGTTCAAAAAATAAAATTCTGCAGGTACAAAATGAATTTTCCATTTGGGTGAGGATGCTGAAATCTCTCCAAACCAGGACAAATAAGAGCAGACTGGGCCGAAACTGCTAGAGGAAAGAGAGGGAAATACTTTTTAAAAGTAATTTGGGTGAATTGACCCTTTAAATGGCGATGGTTTAATGGTCACTTTGTATTTGAGGATCATAGAAGTTAACCACTAATAATGATTTCAAGTAATTTGCATAAAATATTTATAATTTAATTTGCATCTCAACAGTATTTTCTATTAACCTGCATGTTTTTTTCCTTCTGTTTCTTTTATTTCTTCAATAAAGTTAACAGTATTTTCTCTTTATTTATCTGCTCCTCAGTAAACGAGTCTGTGTGCCTCATCAAGTTTGAACTGAAGGTTATTAGTTTTTAATATTATCCAGTTCCTGGGTATTCCCTGGGTGCTGTAGCCGGTTATTCATATTCTCCTCAGTCTCACTTCTGTTTTTCTGTTTAGTTTTTAAATTCAGGACACCCCGCAGAGATGATCTGTTTTCTCCAGCCAGATTAACCCGTCCGGTGGTATCTTGTTTAAGCACAAATTCATGAAATGCACCATAATACCAAAACGTCACCATATTTATACATACCTGAAGACCAGATGTTTTTCACAAGGCCCCTAGGAGCTCCTGATGAGGTAATAATCCTGTGTTTTAATCACCAACATTTATAATGTGCGTTAGAGGTGCATGCAGCATTACACACAGTTTGACTTCATTAAATTGTCACATCGTGAACCAGGAGGTTTCAGCCATCATTCGTCCAGTTAGTAGCCAAGCCTTGGCTCCAACTGTCCTTCACACTAAGTTGAAATGAAAAACACTCAAAAACACCTGCACAGACTTTCTGTGTGTTAACCACTGTGCCACCTGTGTGCATCAACCTGATGCTTCTCTTACTTGTGGATCCCCGAGTGAAGAGAGACATGTTTTAGATTTAAAACTGGTTTAAACATCTGTTCTCAGTGTAGTAATTAACAAAACAGGAAAGTCAGAAGGTGTTAATCAAGTTTGTCTGTTAACATCCACACAGTCCTGAGCCGAGGCCTAATCAGGCATTAAATGAAAACACCTGTGTAGGTGAACTGTGGGCTTCTATGAATAAACAGGATTGGATGTCCAGAATATGTTGCCAGGCTTTTTAAGTGTCAGCACACCTACATTTAAGTCTTTAATCCAGCAGAAATGTCAAGAGCAGAATATGTATTTCTCAAAAAACTCAACATGCTACAAAAACGCACAGAACATCATGTAGTTTTACACATTAAAACCCACCGGAGGTCATCAGCACTGCCTCAGGAAAACATGCCGTATGTACGTCATCGTCCCCACTTTGCAGAGCTTCAAAGGACAAATTATTTTAATTGCACATAATTGTAATAATCATCTGCATCATTAGCTCACCCACATCAACTGAGCACTGCTGGTATGTTGAGTGGGGAAAAGTCTACTCCACGCTAGCGTGACTGATAGATTACACAAACTGATCATCCATAAGAGACAATCCAAAGTTTGATCAGATTTTGTTTGTGGGTCAGTGTTCACATCCAGGTCTCCAGGTCTCCAGCATCCTTGTTCTCATTTGCTCTGACACTGAGGGCGCTCAGCATCGCGGTCATGATTGTACATTAATAACGAAGGCAGCTGAGTTGATGATGGGGTGATTTTCTGTTGTTTGGTTCCATCTGAGGCACAACAAGGAAAAGGGCGACGTGTTTGTGCTTTCCGGTAATTTATCGCAAGATGCAGAAATGAAGCCGCAGTGAAAACCCACAGGTGGTCTCGGACATCGCACTCACCTCTCGTTCTGTTTCTGTGGAAAGCTGCAGGCCACTTCTCAGAAACACTTCATCTCCCACAGAGCGCTGGACAGAAGGATAAAGGCACGCCTGTGCACACACACACACAAACATACACAACATGTAGCCGAACAATGACAGTGCCCCACTTATCAGCACATTTTGGGAGATTTCCAGCTTTTCCCAGAAACTAGAGATGCGATATGTGTCAGTGATGTGAAACAACAGGAATGATGCAATGTGTATTTTTATAGAGAGTCCGTTCTATTTTTGTACAAGGTCATTTCTGGAAAACGAAGAAACAAGCAGACTAATCAGTGCAGCCTCTTTATTATGTGCAGTTCTGTAGAGGAAGGATGATATCTGCAGGCAAAATATAACCGGAGCTACAGTGTTTTTTCAATTCATAAAGCCTGCAGACACATGTTGAGTCTCCTTCTTCAAAATAAAACAGCTACAGCTGTTACTTCTTTTAAATCGCAGTCTGAAAAACTCACTTTTACAGATTTCTAGTCGGTGTATCTTGATTTGTTCAATCTCTGCGACTTCTTTTACTTCCAGCTGTCTTTATCTTGTCTTTTTTGTCTCATACTTTCGAGGCTGTGCAGATGGGCTGAAACTGGACTGGTGGCTGTAAAATTAATAACGGCTCACTTGAGTCAGCGAGCAGGGATTATAGAGCCCACCCTCAGTGGCACCTCAGTTCCAAAGAAATGAGGAGTGGACTATTTTTATCATGTAATACCTAAAAAAAACCCTGCAGCTCTACCTTAAGGCGTTAGTCACGGCTAATTTGATGACTTATCGGAAAAGACCAAAATAAACCCACTGTTTCTCACTAACTATTGGAACAGAGCTCTAAAAACAGACGCATGATGTAAATTCCTCTGCAGAGTCCCCAGAGTGAGGAGAGCTCAGTAACTTCCAGTTAGTCCTTCTGGACAATTGGGCATCCAGCTTGTACTGGTGTCACTATGAGGCCTTCCCAAGAGACAGCACTGCTCACATTAAACACACGAATACGTCACGAGCAAGCAGAGTGATGAGCAGTAACTGACTCGGCCTTTAGCTTCAGGCTAAAATCCCCACAAAACTTCAACCTGCAGCGAATGTTTATTAAAACCAACGTCCTTATCACAGTTTACGTTGTGAAGTGCAGATATCTGACTTTAAGCGGTCCTAACTGGGACAGATGACCTCTTTACCTGCCTCACACAGCTAAACACTTGTCTCTTTCGGGCCTCGATCTAGTTTTCTAACTGACACATCACTACGACCTGTCTCCTCTTCTCTGTGGCCCTCAGGACCAGATGGTGGCAGTCACGGTGTGGACTGTGACGGATGAGACACTGTTACACAAAATATTGATAAAGAAATATTGTTGTCAGATGAGTCAGATCTCTTTCATGTGTAGGATGGTAGCAGCACATTTCTGGCTGGTTAATTCCTTTCAATTAAAAAACTTAATACGTGAGATACTTGAGGCTTATTTTCTTATTGTGTAGGAAGCCTTGAAACAGCTGGACAGAGAGAAAAAAACAGCCTTCTTCATCTTCATCTTCTTCTTCTTCTTCTTCTTCTCACCATCTGATACCAGTGAGTTTCCATCAAAGGGAATAAGACCTAAACAGTTTCCTATTTAAGAATTGTAAAGTAATCACTATAAACTGCAAGGCTTTCCTGAGAACTCTGACTCTCTAGTTTTGTAGTGCTTGATGCTAATGGATCCAACTTTCGGGAAACATGATTGGCTGCTTTGCATGAGAAACCACGAGGGGCTCACTGTTTGGCACAAACAGTTCGTAACTTGTAGCAGACCAAGAGAACAGCGTGGTCCTGTGAGAAATACGATCTTAGCCTGAAGAACTGCTGGTCATTCTTGAACATGACTGTCTTAGTTGTGCACTCTCATTGGTTTATGTCGTTGCTACCAAAGTATTTTAACAACATATGGTGATTTTTAGAATAGCATCTTTCATCCATTATTGTAGATAAGTAAGCTACATGTAGAAGAAGAATTTGACTGTACTTTAAGGATGATGAATGAATGAATGAGTGGTATCATTCTGGGACTCGACTGTCCTGCAGGTGAGCTACTGCTTCTTCATGTGTCCAGATTGTGAGTAAACATGCAGCCAGTTCAGTTCGTGATGTGTCCTACGTCTTCTCTCTGAGGACGCTGCAGTCATGCTGTAATGTGGTTTAAAGATGGAATGTTATCCCAGTGAAAGAGAAAAGATCAACAGGCTCAGAGTCACAATGAGACTGCTCACATTTTGATTTTCATTAAGATGTTCTTACAGAAAAGATCCTTAATTTTTCCAGTTGTGAATCAGTATAATAATATAATAAAATAAATATTATTATAAAATAATAATATATTTTCCCGCCCTACTATAAAATGATGTCATGTGGGTGCACAAATTCTTCAATAGTCTAGTTATGGTCCTTATGTTTACAATAGTGTAGAATTTCCAAGTTCAGGTGATGTGCTGTCATACTGTCTGAAAACATCTCTGAGAGTTAAGACCAGCGAATGTTGTGAACAGACTGATGCACAGAGAGCGGATTAAGTTTGCAGCTCAGAAAATAAGCTGTTTTTCCTGATTCTGAAATATTCTTTTACTTCTCAAACGTTTGCCTTTTTCCATTCGGAGACATACAGACAGTACATGGGAATGAACTGACCCTTCATTACCGCCTGAAAGCAATACTTTGCCATGTTTATTTTCTTCACTGCACACAGGAAGAGTGGATTTCCTTCAGTCGCTTCTAACCACATTATCTTCCTTATAATATTTCCTATTACTTTTACTAGACCGCCATATCAGCTCTGGCTCTTAGTCAGAGACCGCTGATGACCAGAGTCATGACCAGTAACCATATAATTGTTGTGGTCAGGAGGAGCCACCACAGCCCTCCTGCTCTCATACTCTCCATCTACATTATCCTTCTGGCCCTTCTGGAGGATTAAGTGTTGGGCGGCACAGGCGGGCATATAGCAGGAGAGAAGCAGCGAACGTCCACTCACAGTCCTGTGTTGGTTCAGGGGCCCCGGGCAGGCAGGCAGGCATATATCACAGCAGATCGGCTGGAAAATGTCCAGCCCACTAGAACGATATGTTAATATGAAGTGAGGGGTGTTTTCTCTGCACCGCATTACTGTACTTTACTACAATACTGAACTTTTAACTGTAGCACATTTATCTGACAGCTGTAGTTACTTTACGGATTAAGATCTTAGATTCAAAATACCTTAAAGCAGACAAAAAACAACATTTAAAATATTTAATCTCAGTTCTTCCACGGCTACATGTTAATGCATCCGCAATGTTAATCCAGAGTATGCCTTATATAATAACATTTTGAGGGATATTCTGCAACATCTTTTATTGTTATTTGCAAGTATTGTTATATTTTTGATACTTTATTATCATACTTAAGTACTTCTACTTGAGTAAAACTTTAAATGCAAGAATTTTACTTATAACTGAGGGGGTTTTTTTACTACTAATACTTAAGTAAAGGATCCAAACCGATCTGTGCACTTCACTGTGTAGGGAACTGTGACACAATGAAGTAAATTATAGTGTTGAACTGCCACCTAGTGGTGAAACTACATGACTGTTGATAAGAAACATCACACTGCACACATTTCTGCAAGCCCTGAGGTAGAAAAAAGTAAGATAAAGACCAATTTCCTGATCAAACACAAACAAATTATTGATCAGTCCCAATGCTGCCTTATTGAAGTCTCACTGTAGTGCTCTAACTGTTCTGTCTCAGCCTCTTTAATTTTTCTATTCTTTGAAAATCTCTTTACAGAAAGCAGTTTTCATTTATGTCTGCTTTCACCCAGGTACAGCTTCACCTCCCCACACATGTTTGTTAGAGACAGAAACAGACAGAAGGACGAAGACAGACACGTTCAAAGACATGGACGTCTATTGAGTCAGTGCAAGTGAAGCTGTAAAGACTCAGCGCCCCCGGAGGTCAAACCGCAGCCACAAGAAAGTTTCCATATATTTAATAGTTGTTCACCATGAGGCAGTTATTATTCCAGCTCTCCAGTCCACCACATCTCCCTCTCTTTTTTCTCTCCCTCGCCCTCTAATGTTCATTTCCTCCATCCTTGTACAGGGTGGGGGTGTTCAGCACCGTCGGACACGAGATTGGCGCCAGGTTTGATCGCCTGTTTCCGTGAGAGTATCAAATCTTAGCAAAGTGTAACAAGCCCCAGCGGAGCAGTAACCTTCGAAACTCACACCTGCATCCACGGCACTCTACCCTGCCAGTGCTACTCTGTGATGTAAAAGGATTGCTGTTATTCACATTAATCACATCATCCAGATGTGTTTTCACATGGAGCCTTCCAGCATCCAGGCAGGGCTCCCTTTTGAGGACAAGAAGAAGGTTAGGTTCACCACAGCGCACCTCAACAAAACCACATCTCTGACAGCTCGACTTAGCAGCTGAGAGATTCTTCAATCTGACGTGTAAATAGATTCCTCTTTGCCAAACGGGGCGCAGCCTTCAAAACCCATTGACATCTCCCCCTTCCCTGTGAAAGAGAAAAGGTCATGACAGCCTCTGAGGCTTTAATGGCGTGCTAAAAACAATTCTGTGGGAGACCACGAACCAGATCACCTCGGCCTGGGCTCTGCTCTTTCAAGATCATGAAAGGCAGGGCACGCGGTTACCAGGCCAGGTCTGGACTGTGCGTTAGAAAGCACCTATGCTGATTGCGTGAGGAAAATGTTACAGAGCAGGACGTTTTCTGCACCTCCACTGAGGCCTTTAATCTACCCCCAGTGACAGCCGATGTCAGGAAATCACAAGTTCATTAACACAGGCTCCCGCCTTTGCTCTAGCCTGACTATTCTGAAGAGAGCACATCAAATCATTTGACTTACATATATTCTCAATCGACCGTTGCCTGTGATAGCCCAGATGTGAAACGGATGACAGAGCAGGAAGAGGAAACAGTCTGGACAAATGTCTGGTTTGGGAAAAAGAGAGTCCAAACTCTGAGTCGTTTTTCTTTATTTGATATGATAGTCGTCACAGGGAGCGGAAGGAAGCGTTTATCCGCGGTATCTCTGGCGGACGATTTTGGTCACTTGATGTCTGATCTCACTGGAGCTGAGAAGAAGAGCAGCAGTCACGCCTGTTTGCTCCTCAGCACCCATTGGGCTGATGCCTGCAGCCTTTCGCCATGACCTCACATGCTCGTTAGTGCCAAGGAAACCTCCCCTTGGGTGTTCCAGCGCGGCCGAGAATAGCGTATAAAGAGGGTGGGGTTGGGTCGTCCGTGTGGTGCACTTACAATTATTCACGCACAGCATTGCACTCATGTATGCAGCCGCAGTCATGAGTCCTCCGTCTTTCCCTCTACCTCTGTTTTGTCCCTCCTGTCATAAATTTTGCAGTCCTCCTGTGCAAAACCTGCATCCTGCTCCGTTCCAGATGTGTTTAACGGCCTCTCTGGGCCGCAGACAGCACTGCCTCAGAGACACCGAGGCCTTGTCGACCTGCACTGACTCATTGACTCCTCTGCTGAAGGGTGACTCTGCAATCACAGCCTAAGCTGACTGGTATAAAGCATGCTAGGTTAGATTCTTGCTCAATCTGTGCTTTTGCATCCTCTTGCTTTGAGGATCTCTATTTTAATATTGCCTTTGATTTACGCACTGCAGCCTGGTCACCCATAACCATGTCGTCATGTGCTGTGATATACAGCCCCATTAAGATTCCCCCACTGGTCTGGCTGTGGGATCAGGGCGGGTACTCATCATGCTCAAGCTCCAGAATCTCGGCTCTTGCCAGCGTTGAGCACATTACGAACATCCAGAGGAAACATCACACGGTCCAGTGGCGGCATGTCAGGCTTCTTCCACCAAACTGGAAACTTCGGTTGGATTTGCAGCTCTGAGTGTGTTTAGGGTGAGCTCCAGCAACTACTGTCTCTCCGGTTTGGGCCGTGAATTAAGATCTCACTTCTAGCACCTGCTCAGCCCTTGTCACTTTGGTGGCAGAGGAAATACTGGTTTCATCATGTTGCTAGACGGCTAAATCGGGATGTAGAAGTTTATTGCTCTCTCGCTGTCAAATGAAAATATGTTCTCTGGAGCTTTATTATATTACTGGCCATAGAGGAGACAGAGCACAGCCATTTAAACTTCTCTCTCATCTCTATCTGTCCACAGTCTGGGGTCACTGCGTCCATGACCACAGTTTACCACAGCACACCTAAGTAAATAACGCCCCCCTCCTCCCACCAGGCTCACAGAAGGACAACTGAGCTGAGACAGACCCTTCAGGCTCCCTCCCAGTTATACCATGGTAGCAGGACCGGGTCTGTCTCCCAGGAGCCAGGACCTCTCTGAACCGCTACAGATCAGACAAGAAAGTCATTGTGTGGGAAGGCATGGAGAAGTTTCCATGACATGGGTTTCTGCAGATTCTACACGTTTCTTTTCCATTATACTCTACGAGTCTCTCAGCGTTGCCAATGCAAGGGTTGACAAAGGATATTTTGTGCTTCTGTGAGGATACATGCTGTCTGCGTCCAGAGAAAGTGTGTTTGTGGTTTATGTCGCTGAAATCACAACATATTTTGTTACCCTGTCTGTGGGTGGAAGCGTAAAAAATGACATTTAGTAAGCTAACAGTTCATGCAGCATCGTCTCACTGCAGCTTCAAACTCACCGTGTAATCAATAATCAGCATCAGCACAGACAAATGCTGTCCAGCTGAGCATCATCAGATAAATACAATTTCCATCTAATCCACTAAATAACTTCTTTTATACGCAATAATCCTGAATGGAGCAGTGAATTGACAAGAAAGAGCACTATCCTATTTACAGACTGTTCTTAAAGGCTCAGAGGTCATGGGGGCTCGCTGGAGGTCAGTTTTTGCCCTGCAGAGCACAGGCCTGATTTTAGATATGGTTTGACGAGCCAGCGATATAATTGGTTTGCCTAGTGAGGCGGGCGGGTGCAAGACTGGGCAAGACCTGGAGATAGGGAGACCTAATTAAAGGGCTGAGCACGCTAAAGCAATGTATGAAGGCATCACGAGTGGGAAGATGCTGCTGGGATTCCCTGAAGGAATTCATTCAAATGTAAACATGCTGGTGCACTCGCACACATGGATGATGCATAAAGACTTAGATGTGCTCTATCTGGAATGACTTTAGGCTTCTGGCATTTCTTTTCGGGGTAGAATTTATATGAAATTTTGCACATAAATGTGTCATCTAAAAGTGTGCAGAAGTACATAGAATGTTCTAACACATGTTTTTCTTTTGGTCTTGCGTATGGTTACAGGAAGATGTGTTGCCATATTTAATTTTTGACATGACTGTGACATAAAAAACAAGTATTCAGAAACTTCCATTGCAGACATTGCAGTGTTTTTAACATTTCAGCCCATTTTCATGATGGAGCAGCAGCACCATCTGTTGTTAAAACAGGCTAGTAGTAATACCGTGACATCAGAAAATGGAAATTTGGGGAATTATTGAGCCTGTTGTGGGAAAATAACTACAGTAGAATCCTTTGAGAGCCCAAAATACAAGAGAGAACAGCATTTGTGATGAAAAGAAGGTTTGTTGTGGCATGCTTGTTCAATTCTAATTGAACTAATTGCAATACCATGACATTCCAACCCTGGATATACATGTATATAAATCTTTAAACTATAATTTGGCTGAGAGTCATTCAAGGTTTAGTTCTGTGGTAAATGAAGCAGCCAATTTGAACACTAATTAAGTTCTGGCAGGTGTTGCTTCACTGCTGAAATGATACGGAGCAGTTC
Source organism: Chelmon rostratus (assembly GCF_017976325.1). NCBI lineage: Eukaryota > Metazoa > Chordata > Actinopteri > Chaetodontiformes > Chaetodontidae > Chelmon > Chelmon rostratus. Next base: position 25,243,678 of record NC_055661.1, read on the forward strand.
ACCCACTGTCAATAAAAAGGACTAGCAGAAATTGAAAGGTTTGTCATTTATTCTTTAAAAACACACTCATAAAAGGCACGGTCAAAGAATATATTCATATACAGTGTTGACTCTATTTTGTAAATTCAAGCCATTTGAGGGCAAATAGCGTACGGTAGTACTGGATGTGTGTAAGTGGTGAGATACAGCACACAAGCTGTAAATGACAAAAATAAATAAACAGAATCATCACATTGAATGCATGCAGACATTTCTGCAAAATAACTGGCTGCTGGTCCTATTTTTATACACAATATCTAACACTATTTATATGTTGATCTAAAAATATTCTAGACATAAAAAGTGAAACAATGTCCAGTAATTCCAGTTATTCCCTTAAATGTTCTTAAACCTCAAACTCTGTCTACGGGTCTGATTTCAAAAAAGTTGGGACACTGTGTAAAACATAAATTAAAGCAGAATGTGAGCATTTGCTAATCCTTTTTGACATAAACTCAATTGAAAACAAAACAAAGACAATATATTTAATGTTTGACCTCATCAACTTCATTGATTTTTGTAAATATCTGCTTATTCTGAATTTGATGCAGCAACATGTTTAACTCAAGTTGGGACAGGAGCAACAAAAGACTGGGAAAGTTGTGGAACGCTCCAAAAACACCTGTTTGGATCATTCCGCAGGTAAACGGGTTGATTGGTAACAGGTGATAGTATCATGATGGGGTATGAAAGGAGCATCTTGGAAAGGCTCAGTGGTTCACAAGCGAGGATGGAGCGAGGTTCACCACTTTGTGAACACATGATTGGATAAATGAGAATTATACATGAGCTCAGGAACACTTTGTAAAACCATTGTCTGTAAACACAGTTTGTTGGGAAATGATTGCATTCTGTTTTTATTTATGTCCCATCTTTTTTGGAATCAGGGTTGTAAAAGTAATTTTCAGAACATAAATGCATAATAACAGCACCAAAAAATTAAAATTAGAAATTTTAAAAAAGCACACAGCAACCATCAACACTACAAATCACATTGACCGATATCAGTCACTCAAGTACTGGAGGAGTTGAAGTTAGCACTGATCATTAGCACCATACTGTATGTCCCACAAGCCCAAAGAAATGAGCTACACAGATGTTGAGTTTTGGTAAAAAAAAAAAAAAAAAAAAAAAAAAAAAAAAAGAGGAGTAAAGGTTGAATAAAATGTTTTCCTAAAGAAAGTGCTACTGTGCAGGTCAAATGCACTTTGAAGTTTCTGATGATCACTAAAACACTGTTAGTATTATCTATGAAAAACTTAGTCACAGAGTAAATACACTAAACTAAGACAGTTGTTCAGTTACCTACAGTCAGCACTGTTACTGTCAATGCGCCGTTAAGCTGCCCTCCAACAATGTAAACCCTGCGCAGCCTTTGGGTGGAACAGCATCTCAGGATTTCATTACTTTATTCGGTGGAAGAACAAGAGTAACCATACAGATTAAATCAGATATGACAATACCTCAAACTTTATTTCACTGATATGTCGTACAGGTGTTGACAGAGAGGCCAGAGCTCACAGGCGGCTAGCTGTGAGGCGTTCAGGAGACAGGCTTCTCTTGCTGTTAAATGCCTAAAAAAGAATAATGATGCTGATTATTAGTAGTTATAATAAAGCGAATCCGAATGAATACAACTTGGATTAAATAGTACATACCCTTAGGGCCAGGGGTGTGCATGCATGTTGAGTGAAAAGAGTAATTCATCTGAGTTTGAAATGAATCTGAAGGTTATGAGTATTTGAGCAAACCCCCAAATGTCGCCTATCTGTCTGTGTGTTTGCTTGCGCTGTCAGATATTATAGAGACTTACAAGACTGCGAGTTGGGCTGAGAGAGCGTGAGCGCACAGGGCTGGCATTCCTGCTCCGGCTTCTGCTCCACTGCAAGAACAGACACATAGCCAGCAAACATATGAGCTTTTCCATGAGCTTTCAGGCTCTTACATCATTCTCTAGAGCAACACTTCCATGAATTCTGATATTTTTTGGAATATTATGCAGTCAGTACCAGAGCACCTCTTCTGGTCACAGCCTCGCCCTTCACCACCACAGAATCTCCTTCCACCAAGGCTGGCCACACATGGTGCATGACCAGAGGAGCGGTGAACTCGGAATCATAGCTGCGACGGTACCTGTCAGATAAAGAGGAGGGGTTAGACAGTGAGGGACAGCTGTGAGCGTTAATGTGTGTGTGTCATATAAGTGTTGAGGGTGACATCTACTGGTAGAGACAGCAAATAACCAATAAATACAGAGACAGGCTGTATTTCAGAAGGTGGTGACTTCAGTGACTTTATGGAAATGGATAAACACTGGCTTTCCTTGGCCTTGCGTAGACTCACTCACGGTACATATTTATGTATAAATCCATTCTTGAACTGCTCTACCCTTATCTTTATGGAGATATCTCAATTAAAACTTTTGTTTGCATTCAAACGACAACCCTATTATTGTCCATCCCGAAGGTTTGCACTGAACACTGAACTTGTCAAACAGGCTGTTATGTTTTCTGCCCCTGCAGCCTAGACCCACTTGCAGATGGATCTGCAGCCTGATTGGCTGATCCAAGTGAGGGCATTTAAAAGCATAGTGAAGGGTTTGGTGGCAAATGGATATGGAACGTGTAATTGCTCCTTTTGCCAGATCCTCTTCCCCCTGTCTGGCATGTGATTCTGCCAGTTGATACTGTATGTTTTGTTTTTGTGATCTGAATGGGACTTACTTGGTTAAATTAATAATAATAATAATTTTTTAATTTATACTCTGAAACCTTTCATTAGAGCCTGTTTCCTGTAAAAGCACAAACTTCATGCAGCATTGATACAGAACTTAGACACATCACTGCAGGACTGACTTGCTGTCATCGTAGAGCTCTCCATCACTGGAAAAGGCCAAGTCAAGCGGTGGTTCCAGTGTCTGCATGGCAAAGGCCACCCTGCACGTGTCCCTGATCAAGGCACTGATGAGGGCAAAGTCCACCTCTGGCGGGAAGGAGATCCGAGGGTTCACATTCATGGCATTGATAACATCCTGCGTTGATGAAATACACAGTCAGCCTTTGTCAGGACCAAGCTACATTCATTTATTCATAAATGACGCAGAGAACACATGAGAGAAGCATTCAGTCCTACATTGATGCTGGACTGAACATCATAGAGGTCCAGGTTTCTGACGATGTAGTCCACAGCTGCGTCCTCTAGACTTTCTGGCCCGAAGTGGGATGGGGACAACGTCTTTCTCACACGCAGCTTGAACTGACGGTAAGCCAGTTTTGCTGTCTTAAAGGATTCCTGAGACATAATAAAAGTAATTAGGCAGTTCAAATAAACAGATTTGACACTTATTTTCTCTGCATACACTTCTGATCTACCCATCTCTAATTACAGTCATACCACGACAGCAGTGAAGATGATTTTCTGGACCATCTCTAAGTCAGTGATGTAGCGTCTGAGCAGGGTCTGGGCCTCCAGACGCTCCACAGCGTACAGGTCACTGAAGCGCGATACGAGGCGTGCGTGGCGGGAGGAGTTAGTGAGCTGAGCTCTGGTGGGTGACTCGCTCCTCAAAGGGCTGGAAGAGCGACTGAGCCTCGGCAAAGGACTCGGAGAACGACTTCTCACCAACCTGAGGGAGACCGAGAGAGAAACACCTAGAAACCACATCGCCACTTGAGACATTGTTCTGTGTGGTGGTGGCGCCTGTGCGTGAATATGCAGCATTTGCATGTGTGTGATGGGTGCAGGTATACCTCTCCTGCAGCATGGCCTTCTCTGTGCTCAGGTAGGACACTTCATCTCTCAGCAAGCGAATCTGACGCTCATAATCATCAAGAGCATCCATCTTCCTCTTATAAATCTCCACCTGTTCACGTGCAGATCGCAGACTGAAACACAGACATGCTTTACATCAACGGGGAGGAGCACAAACTCTATGTTACTTTTTATAGCAAATAGATTACGGCAGTATTTGAGGGTATCACCCACTCTGCTTTCAGCTGTAATATTTCATCTTCAGTTGCCAGCAGAGTGGTTGCTGATTTGCTCTTTGTCTCATCCAGTTCCTTCTGAGCATCGGCCAATCTGTTAAAACAAAAAATAAGAAAATTTAATGGTATTTAATGGTATATTTAATGGTATGTTATTCTGCATTTCAGTACATTTTAATTCAGCTGGGAGTGTATAAAAGAAAATAAAATGTATTGCTGGCTGCAGTCCATTGCTCCACTTCTACTCTCTTATATCTCCTTGACTCACTCTGCTCTAACGGAGTCCAACTGCAGGCGAGCAGAGCACAGCTCAGTGTCCATCTTCTGTATGTCGCTATCATGGGAGGCAGACAGCTCCCTGATCCTCCTGTCCTTTTCCACTGAATCCTGACATAACAATGATACAACACAGTACCAATGATAAACAGTAACCACAACGCCAGATGGCCATTATAGAGGAAAATGATTAGAACTGGTTGAAAATTTTGATGTATTTTCTCTCTGGGGCGTAATGTTACATTTTATTAAATTAATATGATTTTCTTTAGCCTAGTAACAGATGATGTCACCTGGATGAGCTGTAGACTGGTGTCATCACTGACTGAGGGCCTCGCCATTGAGAAACAGGTTCCAAGCCACGGCAGCAGGCGCATTTTGAGAGTGTCCACTCCAGCATAGTGTCCGCCTGGTTCGTGAGTGTAAAGACAGAGTGCGTGTTGAATAGTTCATTACTGATTACAACTTGCTTAATGCTTTGAATTAAAAAAAAAAAAAAGTCCTATGCTGTCAGTGTGAAGCTTACCTTCAGCAGCTGTGAGGTTGAGGATGGCGAACAGCTGGCCCTGGATCTTGGCAGTTAGTTCAATCAGCTCACAACATCTGTTTAGATTCTGGTCACAGGAAATAACCTGGGATGGCAATTATGAGTCAGTCATGATTCAATTTTTACATTAAAAATCATAAAGCATTTTAAATCATAAAATGTTACTGGGTGCTTAATTATAGACTTTGCTGCCCCATCTAGAAGCTATAGTGGAATTGTTTATTTTTATCCTTTAAAAATACTTTCATATATGTAAAGAAAGAATTGTAGTAACAGACAGATTAGGGCAGATTTCCCACTCATTGACCACAGGAAGAGTCAGAGGGCTATTTATGAAAAACAACAGGTAGCTAGCCCAATTTTACGACACAAAAAAATGCTTAATGCTACACATTTACTGTTGTGTGTATTTATGCATATATAACATGCTAGCAATAATTATATTTGAAGTTGAGATAAATCACTTCCGGTCCCTCTGCAACGCGCAGTTCCGGTGTAGCCGCCCGGCGGGTTTCTACAGGAAGTAACAGGACGTGAACCATCTTAACGGTGAAGTAGAAGATCTTTGGAATCGTCCAACAGTAGCCATGGCGACTGGCGTCCATAGCAACCAAACTCTACCAGGAAATCAATGTAATCTAAACAAGTGCATTCCTTTACTGTAATGTTTCAAATTGTTTAATGAGTTTGCAAACCATCGTGCTGCAACGGCGTTATCCGTAACTGATATAATAATGGGTAGAAAAAAATCTCAATTTTAAGGGAGATGGTGAAAAAATCACCAGTCGCCCTTCGTAAACAAAGCAATTTGTAATATCTAGAGGGAGACTGTGATGTTATCTGCAAAGCTTTGACTGAAAACTATCTAGATTTCAACTGTATAATACACAAGCATCACTTTTTAGCCGCTAAGTCTGACAGGTAGCTAGGCTGGAAGTGCTCTGGTCAGATTTAGGTCGGTCATCACTTATTAATGAACTTACATGGTAGTCTTTGTGCCAGCTTTCGAGCTTGTCCTGTAAGACGCCGAAGGAGGATGTGTTGGTCAATCTCCTCAGAGAGGCGGCCATGTCCGTCCACAATAAAGAGCCTAACAGGTATTAAACGCCCCCGGAGGAGTGCGAGGAGCCGGGAGTGCAGTAAAAATTCCTGTCCCGGCGGCTTTCTCCACCCACCACACAAATGCCAAGCACCGCCTCGGTTGTGGCAACCAACGTGAGGAGACGCGCCGACAACCAAAGCGCACAGTGTTTTAAATAATAACTGTTGGCGGATGAAGCACGTCCTGCCTCTGCGTCTCCTCTGCACGTTCTGCTCGCCACTGGTGTAAACACGATTGTAATGTCATCCTGTCAAACGACACCAAAGGCCACAGAGTAAACCCTGTGGCTCAGTAACACACATATCCTGATGTTTCCGGCCGAGTGAGCTGTGCTGGATCCAATCCGATTATAATACAGCATGCCGTACAAAATGGATTTACACGTGCAGCGAGTGTTTGTCAGATCATAAGCACATTTAAAACCAAGCAGGCCTACTCTAAGTGAGCAATATTATCTTAAAACCAAGACCAAGGAGCAGACTGTTACTGATAAGATAAGATAAGATAAGATAAGATAAGATAAGATAAGATAAGATAAGATAAGATACTCAGCAACCCTACTGTGGAGATATGTAGTATAATGTAACATGCTGATGCCCATTTACCTTGTCATTTTTATATTTAATATCGTACAACAATAATAATAAGAAGAATGATAGTGCTGAATTGAAAAAAAAAGCTAAATTACTCATTGGTGAGCAGTCTACAGCGTAACATTTGCATATTACTGCCAAATAAAATGTTAAAATTAGAATTAGGTTAAATGAATATATTATATGTTTAATATTTTATATTATATTTTATCATTTCATCCATACGCAGTCCAAGCCTCATGCATTACCACAACACAACTCAAGTTTTGCTGTTAATCTGGTGCGATCCGTGATTGCTGTAACAGAGAGAATTTCATATAAATTAGACACAACACCGAGTCATTGCCCTCAGGACACTAATGTCTAATAAACAACACATTTTGCTTTGCAGCAGAGTGCATCAGTAAAGTCGGGAGTCAGATGTTCTAAGTACACTTTGAGTTAACTGTGAAAATATTCCTGTTTAATCATTGTTTTGTTTCGTTTTTTGTTTTTTGTTTTTTATACCAAATACTGCTTAGCTGTTTTTGTTAATTAATAAGGAGAGCTTTAGCTGTATGGCCCGCTTAGAAGTTAACCTATGGAAAGTATGAATGGACATGTTTTTCTATTTTAAGATCCGACTGTCATTGGCTGGTTAAACTTGGAATGAACCATTTTTTAACATGATAAACGTCCATTTTTTTAGCTCGCTCTGTGCAAATAAAATGCGCTTTATTCTCGTTCGTATTAACTTGACTGTCTTATTCATAATTTAGTATCCTCCAGTCAATAGCTTGTAACTTAACCAGTTTTTCATCTTCTTGAAAAGTGGTATGTCCCTGTCGCTCGGCGAGCAGGAGAGGGAGGGTCAACATGGCGTCCGAACAGGTCCGTTATCTTCTGTATTTGTTGTTATTCTCGCATTTTATTCCGTTTTCTGCTCAGGTGTTTGTTAAGAGGGCAACAATATGCATTACCAGCTAACCTGGTGTAATGAATATAAATGTCCTGGGCTCTGTTGTTGGCCCGAATGAACACTGGCCTTCGCTTCGTTATTATAGCTAGCGTTATGTGGAAATAATAATGCTATTATTATAGCAGATCTGCTGTTCGACAGCAACGTAATTTTGCTAATATATATAGAGCATATACGCTGTATTTAAATGAGACAGCCGGGTTTATTTCTGTTTTACAGCTAAAATGAGCTCAGTTTATTTTTAGTCATGGCTACAGACAGGCAGGCATTTAACTGAGATGCATTCCAACGCAGCGCCAGCACAAGAGACACCGGGAACTAACACCTAACGTTTCATATCTCTGTTGACAGTAAATGTAGATTAATGTACAGTATATTACCTCCATATGTAAAATTACTCTGATTTTGAGGAGAGTATCTAAGTATGGAGGAGGAAATTTGACTTGAGCAACTCCAGTCTGTCTATATAAAGGGTGTAATCAGCCTATGAGTATTTTAGATGACTTTAAATTAATCACTGATTGCTTATGGTACTTCTCTCTGCAAAAAGTCTAAATTTTAGTCAGACATTTACTCAGAGATTGTTTTGCCTTCCAGGAGAGCTCCAATGGGCCTGTGAAGAAGTCCATGCGAGAGAAGGCAATAGAAAGACGCAATATCAACAAGGAGCACAACAGTAACTTCAAAGCTGGCTATGTGCCCATAGAAGAAGAACGGCTTCATAAGACGGGGCTGAGGGGACGCAAGGGAAACATGGCGGTTTGCATTGTTGTCCTCCTCTTCCTCCTCGCCTTAATCAACCTCATTGTGAGTACTACAAGCCTGCGTACTTGTCCATCTGACAGATCCAGCTCCAAAACGTTGTTGCATGAATCTTGAATAGTGGTCTTTTAAAATCTACGACCACTCTCCTGTCCTTCAGATCACTCTGGTAATCTGGACAGTGATCCGTATCGGTCCCAATGGGTGCGACAGTATGGAGTTCCATCAGTCTGGCCTGCTGCGCTTCAAACAGAAGGCGGACATGGGCATCGTTCATCCACTGCACAAGAGCACAGTCGGAGGCCGTAAGGACCAGGACTTGGTCCTTGTCGGCAACAATAACCCGGTGAGAAACACAGCATCCATACAGGGCATTTAAAAAACACTAAAAATGACTAAATGTGTGCACGCTTTTAGAACTCTTCTCTTTACTTTATGTTGTTCCAGGTTGTGTTCCAGCAAGGCACTACTAAGCTGAGTGTTGAGAAGGACAAGACCTCAGTCGTCAGTGATGTCGGCATATCTTTCACAGACCCTCGCACACAGACCACGTTCTTCAGCACAGATTTTGAAAACCACGAGTTCCATTTGCCCAAAGGAGTCAAAGTTCTCAGTGTTAAGAAGGCTTCCACAGAAAGGGTGTGTAGAACACTAAAGACGTTTGATATCTGTAAGAAAAAGTAATCCATGTATGCACACACTAACCCATAATGGTAAAGCAAAAATTTTGCAAATGCACAAATAAAGTATTAAGAGTTCAGACTTCCAGACAGTTCTGAACTATCCTCAGGATAAGTATTTAAATGTGCCTGAGTTGCCCAGCTTAAGCTGAAATTAGAAATGTGAATGTTTGAAGATGTTTGCAGTTCACCACTGCTCCCTGGCCAGTCTGACAGACCCCAAGAAAGAAAGAAAGAGAAGCAGGTGCAAATCCAACAACAATCAACAGAGGTGTTTTTACACTGATAGAAAATAGAGGCCTGAATGTGAATATTGGGTGGTGTGTAATGATAAAATTTATTTTTACATTAAGTTTATAACATACACATTTGTGGATTGGAGTCTAAATACGTTGTAGGCCTCTGTATATGTTGTTTGTTGTGCTGGCAGATCTCATGTTTTTATCTCTGATTGTAGATCACCAGTAGTGCAGCTTCTGACCTGAACATTAAAGGCGACAGCAAGGCCATCATTCGCGGAAACGAGGGCGTCAACATCATGGGCCGCACTGTGGAGTTCAAAATGGGTGGAGGTATCGAGCTCAGGGCTGTAAGTATGAAAATGCAGCAACATGTCCTGTTAATGTGACTTGATGTGTTACACGGGGGTTGAGGAGTGCATGTTTTCCCACTTTGGTACAAAATCCTTCAAAATTTTGTCTCTTCCAGGTTTTACAGACTCTTGCATGAATACAGTTTAAGGATGGATGGATGATGGATGATTTTCTCTTTGCAGGAGAACAGCATCGTCCTCAATGGATCAGTCATGTTCAATGCCACACGCATCCCTAATTCTGCGGGAGATGTGTATTTCGATGAAGGTCTGGAGAGGTACAAGCTCTGCATGTGTGCAGATGGGACTCTGTTCCGTGTGCAGGTGAAGTATCCCAACATGGGCTGCCAGACTTCAGATAACCCATGTAGAAAAGCTCACTAGGAGACTTGACTGGAATCTGCTGTTATATCCTCCTACAATCTGTCACTGCTGAAGTACAGTAGAGCATTGTTTAGGCCATTCATCATTACTTGCACATAATAATACCTCTACAGCTGACCTGACTAATTCTGTGTTCCTCACATTGTTTGGAGTTGTATTACAGATCATTGCCACTTGGCCAAAGATATTATCAGATTTGTAAGTGCTTAAATATTTTTATTGTTCTGCAGGTTGCCAACCTTATCTAAAATGTCTAATGCTATATCAGTGCATAACACTCCAATATTTAACATTAAACTGTGGTTTGCATTGCCCATTGATACGAATTAAAAGGTACAGTATCTACTTCCTGCCTTACCGTCCAGTATTACCGATTTCTAAACCTTGTAGAGGGGTTTTGAAAGATTTATTTGCTGTTCATTGTTTCTGGCAGCTGTGTTTGTTGTTTTCTTTATTATATTCACTGAGACACTACATGACTATAATGATTTGTGTATTATTGAATTTGGGGAGTATAAAACATAAGATCCATTTTAAGCCATCCAGCAATGCTAAAGCAGAGTAGGTCACTTTCTGCACACCATGGACTGTCTATCATGCACGTGCCAATGGATTTACAAGGGATGATGTAGTATATAATATATATGTAATATTCTAATTTTGTTGCAAAATCTTTTTTACAGCGAAATGATAATATTGAAAAACAGAAGAAGACTGTGTGCACTAAGTTATGATGCAGATTAATGCAAATCTCTTTAAATGTTCATGAATGTCAGGAAAGTTTAAATCATCCGTAACTTGGATTGAAGCCTATATTGAGCGGTTTGAATTTTGTGCAATATTGTATCAGAGATTTGACTTTCGTTTTGCTTTGGATTGTCTTGTCTGTTTTGTAACAGTGCTGATGTGAGAAATGTCACAAAGTACCATGAAGCCCGCTGTGAGAGTGTTTTTGATCAGCTAAATGAAATCAGCCTTATTTGAAATACTGTCCAACACTTCATTGCCATCTTTGTTTCAATAAAGAAACATGTTGCTATGTGAAACTTCTTGTGTTTGACCTCAGTAAATGTCTCAAGTGTTTACATGGTTATTTAAAACCATAAAATAAGACTGCCTTGTTATGCTGTTTTATTACCTAATAGAATGTGCAGCTGGGGCACGGTTCTCCTTGCCATAAACTTTCAGGATCGCAGTTATCTATCATACAGCAGGAGGAAAACACTAACAGTAAGACATTAACTAGACATGTAAATGATTGAATGAATCTCTGAATAGCATCTTTGGGAAGGTGCATGTTAAGCTAGACGCAGCAAAATAGTCTTCAGACTTTGCTCAGAGCTGCTCGAGACAACATTAATACACCGAAAGCGCTCTGAGTGTGAAAAGACAGTCACAAGATTTCCTGTCAGCTCGGCAAAGAGTGGATACACAGGTGAGTTAGATGTTGTTGCACTTAATATACTTCTTGTATTATTGTACATTGGGACTTTTTGAAATTTAATGAATTGCAGCTTCATGAAGAATGATGCATCTAGAATTTGGTTTTATATGATTTGATTTGGTGATTTTAGTACTGATCGTACAAAGACAATCTGTGCTTCTTTTGTTTTTGAGTGAATCTCCTAACTGTCACTCCTGATCTATCTGCACCCTCAGGCCTGGTCGTGATGGCAGTGGCACAGGGGCCGTTCTTGGCTGCCGTGCTGCTCCTTGTCTCCTTGGGGCTCCATTGCTCCTCTCCCCAGCCTGCCTGCCCAGAGCCCTGCACCTGTCAGAGACCTCCCCTGTTGAACTGTTCGTCCTCTGGCCTTTCCTCTGTGCCGCAACACATGCAAGACTCTGTCGCTGAGATAGACTTGTCTCATAACCTCCTCGACTCTGCAACATTCGACAAACCCTATCAGAACCTCAGGAGCGTGTGGCTGGGAAACAACAGTATCACACGCTTGTCTCTCTGCATAGAGAGAAACTTGGTGGGCCGTTATGTCAGAGGTAGACATCAGCATCGCTTGAGACCTTGGAGCAGACGGGGATGTATATCGTGGGCCCCCACCCTGCAGCTGCTATCTGTTGAGAGGAATCAGCTAGAGCAACTCCCAGAGGGTGAGTCAGTGTAATCTCGTCATACGCCCATATATAAAACACCGTCACAGCACATAAACAGAACAATAGCCGTTGCTTCTATGAACTCAGCAAAAAGAAAATAAATGCATTGCAAAGAATTAATCAGTGCCACTGTTGCAAGTCAGGATAGACTTCTTGCAAGGTTGCACACTCTGGATTTAAGGTTTCTTCACATGTTCACATTAACATTTCCATATCAGCTTTTGTTATCTACATATTAAGTGCATGAAAGCAGAGTGTCTCTCCCAAACTCAATAATCATATATTCTTTAAGCACTTTGATCTATGATGAATTATCATTAAACGTGGACTTCCAAATTAATCAGAGCATTTATTTAAGTAAAAGTTGCTATAAAACAATATAAAAATATTTCACTACACGCAAGAGACTTACCTTAGTAAAGGTTACCTAAGTGAAAGTACAACAGTGTTGGTAAAAAAAATACTCTTTAAGCAGAATTGCCCCTCATTGTGTTATATTACTGGCTCATTATTACTGATGCATTTACATGTAAGCACTTCAGTGCTGTATTTGGTCATGGTGGAGTTAATCTTATTACTTTATATATGGGTAGTTTGATCTATATCAACAATCACATTGTATAAACTGATATGAAAATAGTGTGATCACTTCTTAACAGTAGTGGCAGAATAAAACATAAAATACTTCCCTCAGAACTATAATATAAAGTAATGTAAAATGGGATTACTCAAGCAAAAAGTATATTAAGTTACATTCAAACACTGTCGCATATACAAAGATGTAAAATTGAATAATCCTACACATTATAATCTCAAAATCTTAAACAATAGCCACCAGCATCAGGATCAGATCACACTACAGGCTTGAATTATGTTCAGCACACAGTTCACAGTATTGCATAATTTGATTTAATGTCTCATAGACCACACCCAACATGTTCGAGGGTTAAATAGTTAGATGGAAATTCTATTATGTGGGTGTGTATTTGCGACATACATGTACGTACACCGTAGTATCTCTCAGGTATAAACAGGAAGTAGACAAAATGACATACACACTTAATGAATCCTTGATGGAACCGAAACATTCCTACCAGCATGCTTAGAAAATGTTCTCTGCGTGTGTTTGTTAAGAGGATGTTGAGTGCAATGTGACTGGTTTTTGTATATCATCTGTACTGTGTGCTGCTGGCCTTGTCTTTCTTTTTTTTTCACAGTAACAGTAGACTTGTGATGAATGACCATTTTTAAAAACATTCGTGTGTGTGTGGTTGATTTAAGGTTGTGCACGGTTGTACAGTCAACATGACGCACACATTAATTGCCCTCTGGAATGTCGTTGAGAAATGTCCATGAGTCAGATCTGAAAGATAGGTCCACTTTATAGATCCACTGTATGGGCATACTGTTTGCCAAATTTGCCCTAAAAAGGTAGTTTGAGGTCTACTAATTTGTCCATAAAGCAGAATAAATCTGAGCTGTGTGCATTGCTGTTACTGTCCTTTCATTTGGTTCTCACATCTAAACAAACCCTCTCATTGATATCCTTTATCTTTGGTACTTTGCTCCACTCAGAAATGATTAAACCTCCCAAGATAATCACACTGTACACCCTTCAGCCAGTCACATTTTTATTGACATTCCAATGGCTCGAAGAAAGGTGTAAACACGCAGCACAACTTTTACGTTTTCCCATGCATCGTGTTATTTCCTAGCATTCCCTCTGCTCGGTTGAACATACGTGTCAAAGAAATGCATTCACTATGGTGAATTTAAAGGCATGTGTGGACAGCCCATTTACTTAGCAAGAGCTGTGTTGACAGTCATAGACTCCTTTCCTGTTTGGTATTCAGCTCACAGAGGCCTCGGTGCCTCTCTAATGAAGCACAGACCCACAGTGGCTCACTTCAACCCAGCAGTCTCAGGGAGACTGTCTCTGGCTAGTGAAAAGGGGGAGACAGCATGGGAGAATGAACACCACAGAAAAATTCTTAGCCCCTAAGTAGTCACATTGTAAGAGTGTTCACTGTGAAAATAAACCAGAAAAAAATGGATTCATACTCTATTTTAGGGGTTTTTGATTCAGATATTTTACACTACACTAATATAGAGGTCCTGAGAGAGAGAAAGAGATGTAGCTTACATCACTACGATCAGCATTGAAAACACTACAAACAAAATGACTCCATAGCTATTAATATACAGTTTTTCACCTTTAACCTGCAAATCACAGTGAAGAAAGTAAAATAGGGACTAAAACAAGAAGAGACAGACTGACCTCTGTTAATAATACTGAAAACCTGCAACATGCAGCACAATCCTTATTCCCTTCAGGATCTACCCTATTGTGGATAGTGTTGAGGTCTAATTACAGCTCTTGTTTTCTGTAATCCAGGGCTAGAAGGTAGTGAGTCGCTACAGATTCTACGGCTCTCCTTCAATAGGATCTCAACTCTACACCCAGGATATATTAGCCACCTATGGCAGCTAAAGGAGCTACACCTACAACATAACCTCATCACCAGTCTCCATCCACAGATGTTCCAGGACTTAGACCAGCTCCAGGTAACACTGATTTTTTAATCTAATTTAATGAAAACATGCACAGAATATTCAGTATTCCAACAATAAACTCAATGATGCCACACATTTGTGTTCATCTGTCATTTTCACAAAAGTATTCTGTACTTAAAAGATAATGTTGCTTTTAATTTGAGAATATTTAATTGTTTTAGCAGTCAAGTTACATGTTTCATGTCCATATTTTATCCCTCTCAAAGGTCCTTGATCTGAGCTTCAACATGTTGACCAGTCTCCATCCTTTGACGTACCTTTCTCTGCGCAACATCGGGGCAGATGTTAGGCTTGGTGGGAACAGGTGGAATTGTGATTGCAGTATGCGCAGTCTAAGAAGATGGATGGCCTATGACAGCAGCAGAGGCCTGCAGGCCTTGAGTATGGTGTGTGCTTCCCCTTCCATCCTCGCAGACAGGGACCTGCTGCAGTTGGAGGAGGATGACCTGAACTGCTTTAGTACTGAAAACAGGCCAGAGATCCACCAAGATGTGACAGTTTACAGTGGCTCTGAGATAATGCTGTCTTGCTCTTCACAAGGTAACAGTCAAAAAAGTGTAAAGTGACTTCATACATATATAAAAATATAGGTCAGTCCAACTGCATGTCAATGTTGTCTTTTTTGTAGATTCCATGTCGTGGACGCCCCACGGTCAAGCATCTGTGAGCCAACCTCAGGCTGGTCTGCTCATCAGTGACATCACAGAGAGAGACACAGGACTATATGTGTGTGTGTCTGAGGAAAACAAAGTTGTGTCTGTTTTTAACCTCCAAATCAGTAAAATAGGAGGCGCAACAAGAAAAACTAGAAGTTTAACCAGAACCGGCCAACAAATAATCCCACAAGGCACCCCAAATAGGATAGGTCAAGAAAGGAATCTGGGAACTACCCAGTCTGACTTGACTCTGGCCGTGTGTCTGTCTGTTTTCATCACATTTCTGATAGCCTTTATCCTTGGTGTCGTAGCAAGACCTTGTATAGATGTTCTTTGGAGAAGGATCACCAAAAAGAAAAGTTCCCCTGAAGCCAACTCTGCCTCAACTGCAGGACAAAGACAATATGACAATGAGGCCTACTCCAGTGGTGAAGAGCCAGGACAGATAGGTACTCACAAGGAGAGAAGAGTCACACATAGAGCTGTAGAATTACAACAAAACAGCAATGTACAATATTATGATACTGTGGCCAGTGGCGATCAGGAAAGCATTGATAATAATGTAGTGATTGAATGTGAAGTAGCTCAGGTTGAGAGGGTTTTGCGTACAGCTGGAGATTCAGGAAGTGAAAACAGCTTACGACAGAGTACTTCAAAAGAAAACCAGAAAGCTGGAAGAGACCTCTCAGGCGCTACAGGCCGCATACACAACATAGAGTATGAGAACATCCCAGACCCTGTTGAGCTGGAAAAGAGGAGAAGCTTGTCTTCATGCTCAGACTCTTCCCTATCTGACAAAGTTTGTAATGAGGACCAAATGAACCAGAGAAACCCCACAACACCCAGGTTTCCTCAGCTGGCAACGGACTCTGTTCAGCAGCGAGCTGATTTCTTGACAGCAAGAAAAGAAGAGGTGCCACAAATATCCATAGAGAGCAGTGAAAATCCTGAATTTTCTTCCGAGCCTTTTGCAGATTGGTCACCACACGGAATGAAGACCAACATAACAGACCCTGATCTGTGGCAGGAGAATGAAGAACAATTTGAATTTAGCGATTCTGTTCGAAGCACATCTGCAAGGTCCAGCAGTGTTTTTGGTTCTTTCAATGATTCAAAACTGACTGTGGGGCCCACTTCAGGTAAACAGAAGAGGGATGATATGTCCAGCTCCAGCTCATCTGACAGTGGGCACGAGCCCACAGACTACACTGTGAACTCAGACCAAGACAAGGAGGAGGCCTTCCTTAAACAGGATGATAATTTTCAACTGCAGATCCATGGTGTAGACCCGATACTGCCTTCAGTGGCAGTGGGTGCAGTGAGACCAAAGCACTCCTTTTCTTCTTCTTCCAGTGAGAGCGATGGGAAGGACCAACAAGAAACCGAAGGAAAGGACAAGTCTATTTGTGTATCTGATAAGCTAAACAGCAGAATGGTGACGGAAGAGTCAGATACGAGGGAGAAAGTTGTACCCATGCCACGCACAAAGTGGCGTATACCTATTTTAGGTGTTAGAGCTAGTCAGAGTATGAGTCTGGATACCAGACCACCTTCACCACCTGCAGCCTATTCATCCTCTTCAAGCAGTGAGAGTGAAGTAGATACCACAGACCTCAAAGTGGAACAGAATACCGGCAGAATTAATGAGGGGATCAAAATCAATGAGCCAGAAACACTGTCAACTGACCTGGATCACCAGTATATCCCCCAAATCAAGAGCCGTTCGGATATCAACACCCCATCACCAGCTTCTGATTCAACTTCCAGTGATGAGAGTACTGATGAAACAACAAACCACACAAAGAGGCAGGAGCAAGGAGGTGAGCACATGGCAGGGCTTCCAATTAAAGATTATGAATCTGTGAGCAACAATGCCATGCAGCCACAATGGCCCTCTGTTGATCTTGGCAATGTTACTCCAATCAAGAGGCGTGTGGACATCAGAGCCCAATCACCTGCTGCTGATTCATCTTCTAGTAGTGAGAGTGCAGATGAATCAATGGACCAGACACAGAAGCTCAGAGAACCAAGGCTTCAGTTTAAAGAATCTCAAACTCCAAGTCGTGGTTCAGACAAACGGTGGCCTGCCCTAGATCTTGAGCATATTCCTCATGTCAAAAGGCATCTAGATATCAAAGCACCATCGCCAGCTTCTGAGTCATCTTCTAGTAGTGATAGTGAGGATGAGACAACCCACCACCCACAGAGGACAAGGAAAGTGGATACTGCAGAGCTTGCATTTCAAAAATCACAATCAGTAAGTCATAAACCAGATACAAGTTGGCCTGCCCTAGATCTCAAGAATATTCCTCGTGTCAAAAGGCATCTAGATATCAAAGCACCATCACCGGCTTCTGAGTCATCTTCTAGTAGTGACAGTGAGGATGAGACCACCCACCACCCACAGAGGACAAGGAAGGTGGATACTGCAGAGCTTGCATTTCAAAAATCACAAGCAGTGAGTCATAGTCCAGTTACAATTTGGCCTGCCCTAGATCTCAAGAATATTCCTCATGTCAAAAGGCATCTAGATATCAAAGCACCATCACCGGCTTCTGATTCATCTTCTAGTAGTGACAGTGAGGATGAGACAACCCACCACATACAGAGGGCAGAAAAGGTGGACACTGCAGAGCTTGCATTTCAAAAATCACAAGCAGTGAGTCATAGTCCAGATACAAGTTTGCCTGCCCTAGATCTCAAGAATATTCCTCGTGTCAAAAGGCATCTAGATATCAAAGCAACATCATTGGGTTCTGATTCATCTTCTAGTAGTGACAGTGAGGATGGACTTACAGGCCGTACAGAGAAGCAGGAGCAAGGACACATGCATATGGCAAGTCCTTCAATTAAAGTGTCTCATGAGCCACAAACACAGTGGCCTGTGCTAGATCTTGAGCATACTACACCCATCAAGAGGCATCTAGATATCAAAGCACCATCACCGGCTTCTGAGTCATCTTCTAGTAGTGACAGTGAGGATGAGACAACCCACCACACACAGAGGCCAGGAAAGGTGGACACTGCAGAGCTTGCATTTCAAAAATCACAAGCAGTGAGTCATAGTCCAGATACAAGTTGGCCTGCCCTAGATCTCAAGAATATTCCTCATGTTAAAAAGCATTTAGATATCAAAGCACCATCACCGGCTTCCGAGTCATCTTCTAGTAGTGACAGTAGTGAGGATGAAACAACAGACCATACAAAGAAGGAGAGGACACAGTTGTTGGTAATTGCGGGGATTCCATTTAAAGAATCTAAAACACTACGTCATGATCCAGAAACAGGGTGGCCTGCTGTAGATCTTGATAATATTACTCGCTTGAAGAGACATTTGGACATCAAAGCCCCATCAACATTTCCTGATTCATTATTAAGCGGTGGGAGTATGAACCAAAGAGTGGAAGGAAAGCAAGAGGAAGCTATTAAAATTAGCCCCCATTACTCATCATCAAGCAGCTCAGATGAGCAGGAGGAGGGCATGAAAAACTTAAGGAACCCCCCAACAACAGGGGAACGAGATCCAGATTCAAGATGGCCTCAACTGGATCTTAGCAGTACCCTTCCTGTGAAAAGACGCCTGGATATCAGAGCACATTCACCTCCACCCGAGTCATCTTCGAGCAGTGATGAGAGTGAAGGTGGGGCTACAGACCTACCTCTGAAAATGGAGAGGGACAGAGCTGATGTGGCGATTTCAAAATTGCCTGACTTGAATATGAGTGTCCCCCTTGTCAAGAGGCATTTGAATATAAAAGCACCTGTTCAACAAGCGGTCTCATGCTCTTCCGACAGTGACAATGAAAGCCAACTTTCAAGCCACACAGTGAAACAGGGGCGAGAAAAAGGTAATGTGGGGATCACAAATCATGAGGAACATACAAAGTTGCAGAAGCTGAGTCTGAATGTCCCTTATATCAACAGACGCATGGATTTCAAAGCACCATCACCACAACCAGACCCAATTCTCAGCAGTGTGTCTCCAGGCTCACAACAGTCTGAATCAAACTCCTCCAGAAGTAGTAGTGAGGATGAAAATGGAGACCATGCAAAACCAGGACTGAAAGTATCTCCCATACCAAAGGCCACAGAAAAGGAGTTCATGGGGTCCCTAAAGACCCCACTGATACACACTTCCCACAGTCCAAAGACAGACCCCAATATCAAATTAGAAAAGTATACAGTTATTACAGATGACATAGAGGACAAAACAACAACTGACAACATCAACACAACACAAGCAATAAACCCAAAACCTGAGTTACGGTGGGCCGCGATGAATCTGGGTATCTCCCGCTTCAGGAAGCGTCTTGAAATCACATCAGATAAACACGAACCAACAAATCTGCCCTCATCATCGCCACCTGACTCCCCCTCCTCTTCCAGCAGTGAAAGTGGCACTGGGAGTAAACACAGCAGAACAAGACGAAAGAGAAGGGGAGCTGGAATGCAAGAAATCATACACACAGGATCATCTCTAACCCCTGAAAACAAACCAGTGAATTTTTCTCTCAGTTTGAAGGGTCGAAATGACAACTCTGGCAACTACAGCCTCCTCAAAACTGAAGGAAAGTCCAATCCAGATACTATGTTGACTGGTTTTGGTACTCGACAACTGCCGGATTCCTCCTCCAGCAGCGAGAACGAAGATGCATCAACAGAGTATGCAAGTAAAGGATGGAAGGAAAGAGCTCATCTACCTGTTTTCACTGACAAGGAAGCATCCCAGACTCACGCCTCTCTGTATGTGACCCAGGCTGTCAATGATAAGTCTGACTCAGTGTGGCCTCATTTGAGTCACACCAATACCCCTGATATCAGGACAGCTATGGATGTCACAGCACCGTTACAAAGGGAAGCTTCTTCAAGCAGCAGCAGTGAGAATGAGACAATAGACCACAATGTTCCTGGCCTGAGTCTTGGTGTCCCACATGTTGACAGGCGTTCCCATTACAAGGCACCATTATCAGAGTCAAGTAATTCCTCATCTTCCAGCAGCGAAAATGAAGATGAGGTGATAGGACACACGACAAGACATGCATCAGATACGACAGGAATGACATATAATGACTCCCTAATTGCTTATAAGCGAACGATTTTCAAACCTCCATTACCACCAAAGAATTTTCTTTCTCAGAGTGGCCCAACTGTGAACCAAACAAACCAAAGACCAACAAGGACTGAAATGGTAACTGCTGCACAAAGAGGGCCATCCCATAGTGTGGGAGGCAGCAGTGAATCTCTTGCCTCAAAATCTCCCAGCATAAGCTTTGATGATGCAATAAAGAAAAGGATCAAGCAGTCCAGAGGCACCACAGATGTGGACTTTCCACCTAAATTCTCATCACTTAGTGCCAATAGTGTTTCTCTTGCATCCAACAGAGGTCTTGACAAGCTTGACAACTCACTCAGCAGCACAAATGAGATTTTGAGGGCTGTACCTGAGGACAGGGAAGAAAGGAGAGGACTCAGTGCCCTAAAAGCCATGTCACTAGAGAGACAAAAGTGGGACCCAACAGCTAAAAATTTAGAAAAGGGTGCATCTCCTCTATTTAATGACAATGGTCCACAAGTTGGTGCCAGTTTTTACAATCGAAGATCTGAGGACATCAAGCCCCTGGCCAAACAGCCACAAACACAATCACATTTTTCGTCTACTGCAGTAGGTGAGAGAGAAGCTACAGATTTGTTGTATGGTATTCCCCGCTACCGGAGGCATGACATTGGCGGTATTGAACCCCTGCAGGAGGCCCCACCTCCTATTCCAGCAACACCACTGCCAGATGAGGCAGCAGGGCTGACATGGAGGTCTCCACAGAGCAGCAAGAAACAAGGGTTGCAAGGCACCAGATTCCATACGGAACAGAGCAGAAACACAGAAAACTCTGACCCTTCTTCGATTACATCACAAAACGAGGCAGCCTATTTTTGACTCCTCAAACGTGAACATTAGTCACGTTTGCTAAAAAAGACACAGCGTCCTCAACACTGACCAAACAAGCAAATTAGTGGCATTGTTTGACTTTAAATTGGTCACTGACTTACACAAATATTCTAATTATATTCTATTTTATTTGCACAGTATTAAGATTGAAATGAAATGTAAATATTAACAATTTATTGTGTGGAACTGTTGCAGAGAGAAGACATTCGCCTCTTTTCTGTAAATCACTTTTTTAAAATCATCCATCACAAAGATGTCCTCCTGTAATCAATTGTGAAACAAGATTCCAAATCACCTTCATGGTCTTACATTATTAATATATGTATTAAAAGACCTTAATAAAACCATGTCTGTGAACAACATAATGGAGAGCTTACATTTGCAGCAATAACTGACAGCAATGACAGCATTACTATCAGTACTTGGGGTTTCTTGTTATGGACAAACTGTGAACTAAAGAAGCCAATTATAAGCCAGTAAGTTAATAAACCCTTTTATTTATGTATATAGACATAGGTTATAGTGAAAACAGACATATAGACACTTACATTGTTTACATACATATATACAGTTGGGACAAGGGTGTTCATCCTCCTGCATTGTCATGGGAGAATACTAAAACATTGATCTCTACACAGTATTTGGTAAGCAATCCAACAACTACTTCAATCTTAGATGTTACGCCGATGGTTGAAGCATTGTAATGACTCAGCAGCAGTGGATTTCAATGACACGAGAGCTGATGTGTGTTATCTTTACAACAAATTCCATTCCAACGTGTATTTTGTGTGCATCATGACAGTGTGGTGTAAAAGCTGCAAAACAAATTATGAACTTCCAATAAATAAAAGTAGATCCTGTATACTGGCTGCAGCTACCTTAAGCCTTACAGCGTGTGTGAGGATGTGTATGACGGGGTAAATGCAGGAGGGAACTCCTGTTCCACCGTGAGGTTACAGGTGTGTTCCAAGTCTTAATAGACACAATCATGTTGTTCATCAGAATTAAGATAACATGATCGTGAATATCAAATTAAGCACAAAACACTTACACAAATTCCTGTACAAAACAAAAACGCGTTTGGAAAAATGTTTTCAAAAAAATCTCATCCATTCACAAAAGGCTCTGTTGGAGCATGCATGCAAATATTAAATCTGACGTTTCAGCATCACACCACAGCCAAAGACAAAAATTTATACATGTGTTACAAGAACATTATACTAGGCGAAAAGAACAGCATAGCATCATCACACAGTTCCAAACTGTCAGTGTCCATTTATTTTATTAGATCCTACGGTTGGTACGACGCAATGCTTTCAGCAAACCTACCTTTCTACTCAAGCCCTACGGACCTCGTCCTGAGAGGGTCACTTGTCTTCCACTGTAGTTATATTAACACTGTCAGTGTTGGGAGAGATGCTACTAGTAAGAGGGGACCTGAAACTATCAGTGGACTAAGGAGGACAAAACAGATGCCACATATCAAGACAAAATGGACACCAACTAGCTCTATGTCAACTTATAACACAGCCCAAACAGTCTGAATTCATCCTGAAATAATCCCTGACCACTCAGTGTGTCTGTGTGTGCATGAGCATGTGTGTGTATGTGTGTTGTATGTGTTCTCACACGTGTATATACACATTTGGGTTTGTTGGTATGTGTGTGGGACACACAAAGTGACTTCCATGTTTTGAGGCACAATAATACTCTTACCTACACAACGTATATACATAAATTGGTCGTCAGACCAATAAATGCTGATCAGAGCACTAGTGGCTCACCGCTGTACTGTAATAAGAGTTAGTAAGCAGCAATGCTGATTTGTTTGGTGTTATGAGGTCTGAAGCCTTTACAGGGGTTAGCAAACTGTTAGCATTAGCTGGAGCAAAACAGCAGGAGGGAACAAAAACTGGAGGGGGGCGGGGGGCGAGAAAAAAAAATCACTGGCACAAATCAATAGTAAACAACACAGGCATCAGAAACCTGCGATCAACCATTTGACACAGTGTGCTTCTTGAAGAACTCCTAGCTAACTCAAAATATGACAAACAATAGTTAGTGCCATCTATCCAGAAAAGCTCAAGTTCAAGTTCATTGCACAGATATATGTGTAAATGTGCCCAGGTCAAAGTGACCCTGTTTAAGACTCAGACACAATGCATGAATGGTCACTTCTGTTGGTTTCTCTGTGCTGAAGACAAGGGGTGAGGAGTGGTTCTCCCACACAATACCATTTCGCTTCCATCATCCACGTATGATACCATGTTATCCTAACACAGACAGCAATATGACATGTCACAGTGAGAGAGAGCAATGCCACTGGGGATTGCTGCAAGCTTGCCCACTATGTAACTTCGGTAGGGAACGTAACTCCACAATGGCAGCCCTCCGCCTCCGCGCTCTGGGCAGCATGCATCCCGGCTGCAAACCCAGTGCCCCCACCCTCGCCCACCCACAGCCCGAACCCCTCCTCTACCAGGAAGCACCCACTGTCACCGCTTTACCATTTTTGTATTGTTTACTTATTGGTTGTTGATTCTCAGAGTCGTTGTTGTCACAGTTGTATTTTTTCCATTTTCCGTTTCGCCCTGCACCTATGACATCTGCCTCTCCTTGTACCATTCCACGAACTCGTCCAACAAAACTGGCCCTGACAGAAGGATGAGACACAGTGTCAGAAATTTGATTTGTGCAACACATGAAGCTCTGCTGTCACATTTATGTGTAGATGTGTGATCACTCACAGGCACCATCCTCATCATAGTTACTGAGGTCCAGGTTGATTGTCCTGCTGAACTCTAATACATTGCACCATTGGTCTTTGTTGATGACTTTGTACTTGGATTGCTGAGGAATAGTAAATAAAAGCTTTACATTAATATGAAAGACTAACACAGAACAAAAAAAACGTATTCAAGGTCAAACAGGATTACAAACGATCGTATTTACATCTACTGAACAGAACATCTTTGATTTGGTGAAATGTTGTAGAGGAAATGTGTGAACATGATGCCTACCTCTAAAAACTGATTAAACACAGGAAACAGAGGCCACGTCTTTCCCAGAAGAAGCCCCAGCATACACTTGGCTGTGTTCAAGTCCAAACTCCTCTGATCCTTTTCCTGTCCAATCAGAAAGCACACGCACACGCACACACACGCGCACACACACCTTCATGAAATCAATGCAAAATGTCAGCCACACTTCAAACAGAGGGGCAGTCTAGTAGCATCATTAGCAACAAGAACATTAGCCCAGTACACAAAACAGGGCGAATTCCTTAACCCACAGCTGTTTAATTTCCCCAGCACTGGATTAATCAAGTTTTATCTTATCTTATCTGTTCCTCTTAATAAAATACAACATTGTTATCACAGTCACTGCGCCATGTTTGCATTCACCATTCGTATTTTTCACTGTATCAGAGAGCTGTTTTCCTTAAATCGTGGTTCAATGTCTACATGAGAGAAAAGTCGGGCTATGTAAATAGGCAACACACTTGATAAGTGTTTTCTCACTCCAAGTTGAACTGGAAAATGATTTTGACCTACAAAACATCATGATGTGGCCTGAACGTTAACTTGAATAAGACCATACAAGAATTTCAATCAGGCGCACTTAGCAAACAACTGCTTCCTACAGGGGTTTAATTATTCAAATGAACTGAATTGAATTTGTTTTAGGAATGCTGCGCATGTGACCATCATTGCAGACAGGAGTTTGGTTGACTCACCCGAGCGAAATCAAAGGCATATCTATAAATGAGCTTAAAACTGGTGCTGTCGTTCAGGACAGATCTCAGGTAGTCAAGCGAGTTCCTCAGCCTCTCTGTGGAGTCGCACCTGAGTACAGCAGAAAAGTGCCTTAGACATACACCTGGCCTACAGAGTGCCAGCTAGGACACTCGAGAAAGACATGACTTGAGACAGAAAAAACACTTAAAATCAGCACATGAGAAGACAAAGCGGAGGTAACTGACGTACTGCAGTGAGCCCATGCCTCTCAGCCACTCCTGGAGGGTGAAATATCCCATACTCTGGGCATCGAGCTTCCAAGCCAGAACCAGCATCACCACCTGGGCACAAACAACAACCTTTAGAGCTACAGACATCCATAAATAGAAGATGTGTCAAGCCCTGTCATCAATCTATCAAATGAACTGACATGTCTCGTACATGTCAAACACAGAAAACCACTAAGACAACAAACAACAGAAAATGAGGGAAGACAAGAAGTGACCTTGAAGTGAAACTAGGTCTGCACAATTATGTCCACTTATTATTGATTGTGCTGACTGCACATGTTTATAACACATCAAAAACGAAGGGAAATGGCCACCGCATGTCACCACAACCACAAATTAGTTGCGTCTTGTGACTGACAGCACGAGAGAGGGAGAAACAGTGAAATGCAAGTAAGGTGACACCATACAGATGTACCCACACTGCAAGACTTTTCTAAAAAACCAAAATGCAAAAAAAGAAATCTGCTTACATTCTCTGGCTCCACTCCAATGTCCTCGCAGAACTTCTCCATGCCCTCTGGACCCACCACATCGTCACAACCTATTTTAAACAGACAAGCAGACAAAGAAGCCACATTATAGCATCGACTGCACACGCGGAGATGAAAACCTACACCACTGATCAACGCCTAAATGTGAATAAACCAAGAACGCACAGTATGATGATGTGAGTGGAGAGATTGCCGGTACAGTGCTTTAAAACACAATACCTCACCTGCATATTCATAGAACCACTCCAAGCATCTTTTACTGGAAAATGTCTCCTCCTCGCGGATTTGTGATGTTTCATGTTTTCTGAAAACGCTGCAGATGAAAAGAAAGTTTTAGTCACAAGCTCAGCAGCAGGACTGCATGAAGTAGTCAGTGTGAGTTAAAAAAGGTTTTTCCTATTATAGTTTTCCTAATTGCATAATTCGAGCACATTCCTGTTTAAAAAGGCACAAAAATCAAGCGCTCCTGCATAACTGAGGCAGACACTGAGTTAAAGAAATGCTACTGAAGCAGTCATTTAAAAACCTTTAACTAAAGGATGTCTCACCTGTCCTGGCGACTTTTCTTGGCTGACATGTCATCCCCAGCAGAGGGTCTCCTCTTTTTCCTAGGAGGCATGGCTCTAGAGCAACAGGCTAGGGAAGGAAGTGGGAGACAGAATGAAAGGGGGGCACTGGTTAGCAATTCATAGGTGATGATGCATATCTTTCTTGCTCAACATGCAAGTAATCCCAAAGAGCCAGCAGTTCTATTCAGATGGAGGCACCATTTTGGCAGCAGCTTAATGCAAGACTGTGAGTGTTTCACGCTGACCAAGAAACACACAAACACCAGCTGAATTCTTACCTGAGGGGTGGCTATCCTGTCCAACGTCTTCTGTCAGGTTCTGTGAAGACAGACAGAAAAAGACCTCATGCTTGTGAGCAGGACACACATGTGCACAGTGCACGCTCACATATGTAAAACACACACGCTGCCAATATGTATTTACCAGCCTGTGCAAGGTGTGGTGGATCTTATGGATGCTGGCCAGTGTAGTCAAGTGGGAATTCAGCTGAAAATCTATTTCCAACAAAAATAAAGATGACATCAAAAATTCAAACTAAAGCAAAACACACAAGCTCCTGCTCCTGATCAAACTTACATGCTAGTTATAAGTGCAAGGGTACAAGAAGGTGACATCATCACAGCAACAAGAAGCTATGATTTTAGTTTCTGTCGGTGATCAATACAGACTCAACAGAGCTCAGGCTACTTTCGTCCGAGTCCTACTGCAATGGTCTACGTTTCACAAAACGACAGAAAAATATCTCACACGAATGAGGGAGTGACTCTCCGCGTCCCTCGAAAGACATGCAAACTCAAAAATATTTGATCGTGCATGCTACCTTGTCGCCAAATGTCATCTATACATTCCCGTTCAAAGGCTGTCATCAAACACCGACGCTTAGACTTTATATCTGGAGGCCAAAACCGGGCAAAAAAACACACAGCCGAGCAGATAGCACTAGCTGCATACCTAAAATAGCAGTGCAGACGCGCAACTTGCACAGAGTTTACAAAGTATCTAGAGAGTTGGGCGCATGGGTGTTGTAGTCCATTTCCTTCAAAGCGGCCATTGGAGGCTCAGCGCTGGCTCGTGTAGTAAACTACAATTCCCAAGCTTTAACAAACAACTACTTCTTTCAGACCCCTCTACCCCCCAACATTTACCCCAACTGATTGAATGCATTTTACATTGTTTTTTTAAAAAAAATCTAACATCAAACGCTTACTGTCTCGTAGGCATTGCGCAGACGTTTTGCAGCAGCTGGTGTCGGTGCCGCAAAGCCGGACAGCGCTGCTGCACCAGGCAATGAAAGATGTTTTACACAACTGCGTCACAATTTTCATTCTCTGTAATAGTCCGCAGTTGACCAGAAAATTGACCTATTTACCGTGGCATTACGTTGATCCTAAGTTTGAGTTGAAACGCACAGTGCATCCTCAGTAAAGACGAATATAAAGATCACAACGCACTGATTACCATCAAAAACCCTGTGAATTTAACTAACGTCGGCTGCATTCAACGGAGCACTGCTAACGCCACACAAAAAAATAACTTAAAGGATACTGCGGAGTCAAATGTAACCTCCTGTATGTCCAAAACAACTGAAATTACACTAGCTATCCTTCCTTTGTTGTCGCCCTAGACAGCACTGGCAAATACAAAGAGACCAGCAAATAGCACGGAATTCATTCGTTCCCATCAAACCCTGCAGAACCACGGGCTGGAAGTAGGTGGAGAAACACAAAGCGTCTGTTTGCTTCTCTACGACAAACTGTACAGTATCCATGAAGGGTCGTAATTTGAAGCAGAAAAGCCTCTATAACGTTACTACTTACTTGCCGCATCAGAGTGCATTTTTATGAAACATACAACTGTCTGTGGGAAGTCCGCAGACCGGCCAATAGGCGGGCCTTGTCAACGCAAACCACGCCCGCGGACGATGATTGAAAGCTAGCCCGCTTGGTCTCCGCCTACATCCGCTGACAATTGGCTATTCAAGGTGTCATGTCACGAGAAGGCGGAAGAAGGATGAGACCCCTCCCACGCGCAAATGTCACTGGCCAGAGTTACCAAACAGGCTGAGCCACCTCTGTCATTCATTGGTTTAGGGATTTTTATGAGCACGTCAATCACCAGAATTTCCTCGTGCAAGCCTAAAAACCAGCCCACGATGGAATTTGATTGGTCAATTCGGTCATAACTTGACCGCCCCGTCTAACGGCCGTTTGGGTTCTTTCACGGTTAACTCAGCCGGGCGGAGGTTGGTTTCGGTGCGTTTGTCGTTGTGAGTTATGTGTCATTTTTTGATGTCATGGAGACAGCCCAGCAAAACCAACAGAGCCGCCCACATCTGTCCTCAGTTGTTAGGTGTCGACTGACGTCTGGGATATGATCAAAAGACCTGTGCTTAAGATGCTTAATTACTGTAGAAAGTTTAGCAAGCGTGAGCAGTGTTTGTCAGGTGACTCGAAATTTTCGATATTAATCAAAACGAACGGATACACTCAAATGCAGCAGCTGCTGACGTTGTTGGCTCTCTGTTTTTTATCACCAGTAACACTGATAGGAATTATCTGACTCTTTTTCTAACTGGTTAACTTGTTCGCTAGTAAACTGTGCTGGGTATGTGACTGAGAGTGGGTAACACACATTGGTCACTGTATTTAAAAAGGACCAGTCCCCCTGAATGCCTCCATTTTTAGTAAATTCATATTACCTTTAAGGTGGAGCTGGGATGACCACTGCAATGGCTGACCACTGTGTCTCTTACTCCATTACTGTTCCAACTGTACCTGTTGGTGTCTGTAGAAACAGAGCTACTGTTTGCTGTTGCTGTTGTAGCTATACTGACAGCAGTAATTTACAGTAGTGGAATGTACTTCTACTTGTTATACTTGCTGCCTGTTTTTCTTCTCCAAAAAGGGAATGTTGCACTTTTTGCTCCATTACATTATTTTGGCAGTTACAGTTACTAGTTAAAATTTTACATGTAAAACATCATCTCAATTAATGTGATGCATTTCCTTTACAGGTTAAACTACCAAACAGTGTGTGAAATAGTTTACACTATGTCCAAATCGGCCAGCTACACCCTCGACAGGATGATTTTTATTATGGAGGAACAAATATTTCACCCCATTTTTTGGGAGCTTAGGGGTCCCTGATAAGATACCCTTCATAAAATCTGTCCCCATGCCCCCTCCCAACTAGATGCTGGTTTGTTGCCTTGAGACAACAGTGTGCTATGAGCACACTTAAAAAGGTTTTCTACTCTACAAATGACATGTGAAATAAGGAAAAGAGAAACATGAATGTTGTGATGTTTCTACCCTATCACAATTAGATGCTTTATAATGCAATCATGAAACAAATAAACTAATATGAATTGCAACTAACACCTCTAGTTTAAATGTTTAAATTAATGTCCTGACTTATCCAAACCATAACCACTACTTGCCTACCTGTAGCCCTAACCTTAACCCAAGTCTTTAAAATTTGGTGATTTACATCATGAGGACTTGAATTTTGTCCCCATTATGAAGGCCCCACAATGTCACTGTGTAAACAACAACAACAACGACAATCTGAGTAACACACACACACACACACATATTATTATGCTGAAAAGAGTTGGAGGCTGTGTAAAACATAAATGAAAAAAAGAGTTCAATCATTAAAAAAAACTGTGTTTACAGACAATGGTTTAACAAAGTGTTCCTGAGCTCATGTATTAATCTCCTTTTTCCAATAATGTGTTCACAAAGTGGTGAACCTCGCTCCATCCTCGCTTGTGAACCACTGAGCCTACTATCTACTATGCTATCACCTGTTACCAATCAACCTGTTTACCTGTTCCAAACAGGTGTTTTTGGAGCGTTCCACATCTTTCCCAGTCTTTAGTTGCTCCTGTCCCAACTTGTTTGAAACTTGTTGCTGCATCAAACTCAGAATAAGCAGATATTTACAAAAACCAATTAAGCTGATGAGGTCAAACATTAAATATACTGTCTAACTCCTGTTTTCAGTTGAGTTTATGTCAAAAAGCAAGTTAACACATTCTGTTTTATTCATGTTTGACACAGCAGCCCAGTTGGAGTTGTGCAGTAATTATGTATCCAAGCACACGTCCAATCTTTAGCATGATATTACCGATCTAACGTGATTTACTGAACAATGTTGCCCTGTGGCAGTGAACAAAAAAGCACAGTTTTCAGGAATATAAAGAAAGAAAAACTTGTTTAAAGTCTTTAAACAATCAAACACACTTCTTTACATTCTCATGCACATGCATGTATTTCTATATAAGTTTATTTCAATTCCAACATGTTAAAAAGTGATTTTTATTTTACCAATTAGTGGCACTGTGTCCCATGTGGCTTTGCTGGGACACAGGACTGCTGCACCCCCAGAGAAAAGAGGGCAACTCTATGTATAGGAGGGTGAAAATGCTGCTTATGCATCAATGCATAATCCAATCATAACATTAAATGATAATACTGAACGGGTGAGTCTGCGTTTTGATGCTGTAGGTGCATTTTGCTTCTACAAAATCATTTTTTATACTAAACTTTTACTTGTATATTTACATTTTGGTTTTGCTACTTTTAGTTAAGTACAAAGATCTGAATACTTCTTCCACCTCTGCCAATTTATTCCTCATGAATCATATCAGCAAAGGCTTTATTTTCAACTTTAGGTTGTTTTTCCACACCAACTGCATACTTTATGTGCAGTTAGTGGCTCATGATTGAAAAGGTCACAAATTTAAATGTTATAAAAATCTGTTTTCGTTAGTAGTTGACCACACTGAAGACATTTGCCGCCCTCCGCCTGTGACTGCCACTGGTTGTACACCTCTCACAGAGGCTGACCTTTGACCCAACATTCAGTGCTTTTTCTCTGCTGGGCACTTCTTCCGAATGTGTGCTTTGTATACAAGAAAATAAGAACAGTTTGGAAATAGGACAGCTTGAAATAATGCTCAACAATGAAATTAATACTGGAATTCCTAAACGAGAGCTGAAGAACCTGGGAAATCCTGTCAAAATGTGTCAGAGAAAGACAATCTATACCACTATTAGAGAAGCAGTGGCTCTGATATCACTGTGTTTCTTATCGGCTATAAAGAATACATGTCCATAACATATTTTCATATTTAGTTTGAATATGATCCAGTAAAATTAGATTAATTTTAAAGTATGGAAATATTTATGTCTTAATAGAATATCTATCTTGGTTTTGAGGCAAATTTTTGTGTGTTGGGTACGATTGCAGAATGCAGTCAGCCTGTAAAATAAAATGTGTGTTGTACATTATATGTTTCAAAAGACCTGCCCAAACCATGAAAACAAGGTTATTATGGGCCATTTCTACCAGAAAGACTGATTGCTTCTATTTGATGTCACTCTAGGCTTAAGATCAGACAAAGAGGCCAACATACTCATCTGCAGTGTAAACAGGAAAAACATTTTACCTTTACCTATACTTAATTCTGCTGAGCCATGGCATTAAAGAAATAAAACTACTCCAAATAAAGGTGTGTCCTTTATGAGGTGCAGATGTACAGAGGTGAGCCTTTACTGGAACATTATAAAGCACAATGTGCCTTTCATTTCATGAGAGAGATGGAAAAATAGTTTTGCATGACACAGTATTTGACTGTTCTTTTAAAACATGTTATAAATATAACATAATACACTATCCAGTTGTATTGTTCATGCAGAATTCTCTATCTTAGAGCTATTTTAACCTGCCTTGTGCCTTATTTGTTTTATTTTGAAACAGTCTGCAACGGACGGCGCCTGTTTTTTCAAGGGAGGTGGAGTTATAGAGATAGTCCAGGGAGCAACAATTAGAATCAGACTGAAATCAAGCACAGAGAGAGTGAAGGTGTTCGTGCCTCAGGAAGTTCAGGTTTAAGCTCAGGCCCAAACTAGACTGCTGGAAGCTCGTGCGTCATGACTTCTGAAACAGCTGGACAGACTGTGATGGTGGAGACAGAGGAAGCAGCGGCTGCAGCCTCTGGTCCGGCCGCAGTGAAACGGGAGTGGAAGGTGAGAGGCAACGAAGAACTTGCACAGGGTGATGAGAGTTTTCATCATCCAGATGTGATGTCTAACCTCTCCTCTGTGCCGCACAGTGCCCCATGGGTGATCGCCATGTCCACAGAGATGATGTGAGGAGGGTTTGGAGAGAGTGCCAGGAGGAGAGCTTCTGGTACAGAGGTACTGTCTTCGAGACGCTCAGTAGATACACGTGTTTTTACTAATTTTATCATTATAGCGAACAGACAAGCTCAGTCAGAGACCCGAGGAGTGGGATCACACAGTGAATGTGGCCTGAGTATACTCCTCCAGGTGTATTGCGCAAGTCTTTTGTAGTAGAGGCCGTATGGCACAGCTCATCCATCAACGCCCTGTTTAGTGAGCCGTGTGTTTACATTCCACCCTGTTGAATTCACTGCGACCTCTGAAACACACTCATATGTGGACACAGAGTCAAGTTAGAAACGGCAACATGTTGATTATTATTGTCATGTCATTTACACCACAGTCTCGGCCACAGTTTGTGCACCTCATTTCTGTGCTTATTTTTATCTTTGGTAGAGATACTCTACGTGGCCCAGAAATACTAGACAGAAATACTTTTTGGTTATTTCGTGCGGAAGAGAGAAGTGTCTGCAGTATATGTGGTATATACACAGTATAGATACAGTTTATATACTGTAGGTAGGCAATCAACATCTACGGGGCGTCGCAATCCAAGTATACCCGCCGTGCGTAAAGACGCACACAACTCATTCACCAACACCGTTAGCTATCCCCATGACCAAACATAGCTTATGTGCCAGCTGTTTATATATGTTATCAAAGCACTGACCTTCGGTTTGCTGCGTCACATTCTAAGTTAATCATGTTCATGCTTTAACTTTGGACCTTTTACAATTTGAATTGTTTTAACTGGCCCTAATTCAGGCCAGAAGATTAGTATAATATAGTTGGCAAGTTATCAGATAGCAGTTTTTCGGCCTCGTTATGCACGGTGCCAGCCTGTGTGTCAACAGAGGTTCATTTTGGTGAAGAATGTCAGGTTGATGTTATAACAGCTGGCACATGGCTCTTTACTCATGTAGTTCATAGCTGTCAGTGTTGTTGAATGTGTTGGTATGCATCTTTATGCACGATGGCTAAACTTAGATTAAGATGCACAGTATGTTGCGGGTTGGTATCTTACCTATGTATTCAACGCAATATATACACTTAATTCATGTACACAAATTTACCAAGACGTGGGAACCAGCTGTATCTCGTGCGCACGCTGTAGCATTTGTAAATCGCGGCCTCCATTTTCTTGTTTGAGGTTTAGGGTGGGTGAAGGTGGGCAGGGAGTGTCCTGAGGTCACTATATACCAAACTTAATCCTTGACCTTAAAAAATGACCTGCTCCAACAGGTGTAGCATTCTAACAAGGGATTTAGTGCAATGTCAGTTGTGCACACCCACACAGCTCTGATGCTGCTGTCAGACCAGAATTATTGTAGAAAGGTGAATGTTGCTCAGCACACAGAACAGAACATATTGTGGCAGGGGTTAAGATCTTAAGGTGCTGGGGTTAACTTCGCTGACTAGCTCCTATCGAGATTCCACCAACGGGAAGTGATCCATGTTTTATGTGTCAACACTTTATTGACTTTAACCTCCAGCTCTGTCCTTCCACTCACTGTCAGCCGTGCAGCTGCTGATGACTGTACAGCTGCAACAGTCAGTTCTTGAATTAGTCTGTCTTTGCTCTCGAATTTAGTGGACAAACTGTTGAGTCTTCCTACTTCACAGTATATAGGTCAATCAGATAGAACTCAAGCCAAGCACGGCAGGATCAGTCTAGGACAGGAACTGCCACCTCCACCACAAGTTTACAGAGAAAGTTTTAAGGATAATGTAATAATAAACTTCATCAGGATTCTTCTACAGTATGTCTTTGTTTTATTTCTTCATTTAGCTCTTCCCCTCTCTCTGGGCAGCATGGCTGTCACCGGTGGTCTCATCTACAATGGTAAAGCACTGACATTCAAACCCTCTTCCTCCAGCGTACCATCATGACACATGTAAAGCAGTCAGTTTTGTACTCATCCCACTTGGTTTAAGTTAGTTTATTTCCATGCAGGCATCTGGAAATCATCAAAGCGATTTGGTCCCTTTCCAAAACTAGCAGGTGTGTACCATTCAGTATTTTGGACTTTGGTTTCTAAGTAGCAATGCTTTTAACAGTCCCTCAGTAATCATTGGACCCTAACTATGATTCTTTTCTACAGCTGCGGGGATCCTTGGTTTTGCAGTGGGGAAAGCATCTTATGTCAGAACTTGTCGAAGCAAGTTTCAGGAGCTCGGCATTGGGGATAGACCAGGATTCGGACCCTGGTCTGATGGAGGCCGCTTTGGACCATTTATGGACTCTGGTCGTGGACACAGGTGGGGGATACACTGAATTTAAAGGGTTCACAGTCTTGTTTTGGTAGGGCTCAGGGGTCCTTAGAAAACTCCTGCTTCTTGTTACCATTTTGTCATGGCAGAGGCTCATTGTCTAGACATGTGATGCTGTGTTAAAGTAATAACAGTTACCTGTACAAGTGTGCACGATAATCAAGCGATAATATGAAGATGATACGACTTTAACATAACATTCCTTTTTATTGACATTTAACAAGATACATGGCTTTCAATTTAAACCAAAAGCCACGCTAATTATTCCCTACTGTACCCCTGCTGACCACCAATATTACACCACAAGCCATTCAAACAGTATAATCTGTCATCTTTGTGATGCAACACTTCTGCTTAGATGGATCAGAATAATATATTATAAATAATGATGAATTTCCCTATGCCTCTGCATGTCACTGACCAGAATGTTACCCCAACAGATGCCACCATGTGTGTGAAGAATGTAAGAAAAAAGCTCAAGCTGCACCTGCAGAAGAAGTTCAAAACTAAAGGTAAATGGATCAAATAATGACAGAGCTGTTAGAAACATAATAGTGCACACAACTCTGACAACAGATGAATTCAAAATACTACTATTACTCACAAGTACTCACAGACATGTAAAAGTCATAAATGAAAATTACTTAGAAGTGTTAAGTATTTCTGAGTTCTTGTTCCTATTTCCTGTGTAGAGCTTTGTACCTTGACAGATTCTTGTTATAATAATTTGAATGTGCCTTTTATGTGCTATTTTGTTATCAGCCTCATCAGAAACCCTGAAGGACTGGCTGTCAGCGTGGCTCTATCTGCTCTTTCTGTTTCCTACATGTCAGAAATGGTGCATATGATTTGTCTGATGGAAACTGTTTTGAGATACTGTGCAGTATATATTCATCCAGGAGAAACCACGCACAGCGGCCACTAGGGGGCGCTGCTATCCTTTCAGACGTAGATTATTTGTAACGTTCCGGTTTTATCTGAACAGGCACCACTTTATTTGCAAGCGTACAAAGTCTCCTATTGGGAGTGCAGTAAAAAATAAAGCTTTTTATTTTCACAAGTTAGCAATATTTACCAATGAACAATTCTAATAAAATAATGAAAATAACCATCCTATGTATTCTCATATTTGCTTGACTGCAGAAACAAAAATCAACAGCATATTTTTTTCAATGTGCAAATGACATGAACATTAGATTGTGACACAGTGAATACACCATCTGTTTGGAGACCGGTATCTCAGGAGAAGGTCTCGGCAGAGTTTCACCTGTCTGAGTGATGGAAACAAGCTTTTTCTGTTTCTGATCATCCAACTAACAAAGAATTAAGATGCTTTATTAGCCCTAAAACAACAAAGTGATATGTAAACATGTCTGTTCCTTTAAATGATATATTTTAATTTGGGATGGACAGTCTCTTTTGCCATATTGTATAAACTCTTTCAACAGTATTAGTTACTTGTTATACATAATGTACGACATGTCCAGGACAGATTTCCTAAACGTAAATTAGAACAGCCCAAATATGAATGCATGCAAAATATTATTACAAATACCTCCCAAATAGGACTGGACAAATGTAGGACTGTGCCAGAAAATCCAACCCAGTTTCCCAGCCTGTCTAATAATATAATATGGGTGACTGTGTTGAATGCAGCAGAAACAACACATAACAATGCAACTGGGTTGTTCCAGCTTTACAGCAATTTCAGTCAAGCAGTCTGGTTAAAATCAAGACCAGACAATATAAGCATTATTATTTGATGCCAGGAGAGGCACATAATTACATTTAAAAACAGGTTTGAAATGGGCCTGTGATTGTTAATAACAAGGGCATTTACATGGTTCTTTTTTTAAAGGAGGCTTAAGAACTTTTTGTGAAACAACCTGATGCACTAGGCCTGCTGACTCTGCTGCAGATCTGATGCCAATGCAATTAATATAGATATATCGTATATAGTGCCTGCTGTTAGGTTCTTAGATGTAAATGCCCGCAGGCTTTTACAGTGAAAATAATGAATGAATGAATGTCATTTTTAACTATTTTAATTGTCTAATTTTCTGAATTAAGTAAAAATTAATCAAGTGGAAGTTTATCAGCTTGCCTACATCTTTTCTTGTATGAATGAGCTTGATTACAGTGTACTTTAACCCGCAATATTTAGCATTTATACATACAGACTATAGAGTATAAAAACACGCTGAAAAATACGCTGTTTTTAACACACTATAATATATGCAGATTTAAGGTCATTTTTGAGTGCATTAATATATTATTGTAATAATCTTCTCTGAAGCTTTCGTAACTACACGTTAGACACACTATACAACCCAGCATCACATAGCTGCAATCATATTAAATTTTATGTATATGTTTGTTTCACAGGAGAAGTTGTGGCTGTGAACAAATACATACATGAACCTAAAAATAAATCATTTACTACTACATATGTAGTAGTAAACTACATTTACTACTTAATAAAATTCTAAATGGGGTTGTAACGGTGTTTGATTAAATGTAAATTGTTGATATGAATTCTTTCTTTCTCGTTGTCAATTTTCAAACTTCTGAATGCTTTAACTTTTTATTAATTTAGTGTTTATAAGTCGTACTCAAATGTTTTTAATACAAGCTTTTTCGAGCCAAGTTTGGGGGCGCCCCAAAGCATATTGGTGTAGCTGCCTCTAAAGGTGGCTTTGGCCTGTACCTGTCACTGCAGCTCGACTCCTTCGAGTATCCGCCTAATCGTGCAAGTTTCGGTGTACGCCGGTCAGAATGGAAAGCGTACCCATGCGAGCGTCACCCACAAGACGTCATCCAATCAACAGGTCGTTTTCTCAGGATTGCCACGTATTTGGTGAAATAGAAAGCTGTATTTCATGTAGGCGTACACCATCACAGCCAATCATGATGAAGGAGGCGGGACGAACAGGCTACCGACCGTTCTGACAGTGGAGCTCTACCAACACCGAAACAGACCGAGAAAAAAAAATCACACCACTACGCAAATCCTTCCAATGGAGGAGGGCCAGGACGTTGAAGCTTGTTCGGCAAATGAAAAGAACGTCTGCAAGCTAGCTACCTAGCTAAACTAAAGGGAGAGGAAGCAAAAGTTGTGAGTAATGTCAGCTTAACGAATATAGAAGTAATTGAGGACACGGCGGTTGCTATCTAATGCAGTTAACGTTGCCGTACGTCAAGTTCCGTGATTAACTTTACCGCTGAGGTTAACGCTAGCTTTCCAACTGTGGTACCAAAATTGGCTGCCGTAGCATGCTAAAGAAGGAGTTTGGCTCCTGCTAGTGTGAGTTAATCGCCTAGCTGCCTTGCAAGTTTAATCGTGAGTATCGTACGGATTCCTGTTGTCATTAGTTTTATCACTGCCAAATAGCTAGCTGTTCTGTTAACATCGCTATCACACGGACGTTAGTATGTTTAACGTTAACTTATAGTTGACAACTGGCTGGTCAGCTAAATCAAGTTGCTGCTGCTAGCTAGCCTCCTGCTCAACATTAGCAGTTTGCTTTATACAGTATCAACAGCAGGCTAGATGCTAACTAAAAGCTACGACGAACGTTACCTTACTGTGTGCTATGCAGTTTTAACGTAGTTCTCTTTTTGCTCATAGTTTTGTCTTTGTTGTAAAAAAGAAAATCGTGTCAGACCACATAAGCATCAACAAAATTGTGAGGTATGTTAACCTGCAGTATCAAAATAACCACGCGCACACAGTCAACTCAGTGAACCTAGTGTTTTTTTTAATGCACCAGATTTAAGTGGGACACAGTGAAATAAAGCTGCGTTATTGTGCCGAGCTATATGTAAGAGGACACTTTTGTTTGTTTGAAGTCTCACTTTAAAAGATGTTGTGATTGAAGGAAGTAAGCATGGTGGTTCTTATGCATTGCCACAACAGTGAGAGAACTGTCAGCTTTGCATCTAGCATTCCTCTGAGGACTTCATTCTCCTTGTTCAGAGTGCATCTGACATACAATACAGCATTTGTTCGTTTTCAGTAGAGACTCATGCAGTGGCACTTGGATACAGACAGACAGGAATCTGGTCAGTCTGCTGTGTGGTTGGAGGTGGAGATGGCCAAACTATTTCAGACGAAGGCACAGTGACAGAGGAAAAGTCATTCTATATTCACTCATGGGCCCACATGAGGGTGGACTATGCTCTCAGTAATGAGAACTTTTGTTGTGCGCATTCACATTTAAAAGTTAAAAGACGGCCAAACTAAAATTCAGTTTTGCTTATTTAGTGGTGTTTGATTTTGCTGCAGTGTACCATGTCAGATGTCTACTGCAGTGGCGCTGTTATGAAGTAGCACACATAGTTTAAGCATTTTAAACTCTAGACTGTGCACTTACGTGCTAGCCCCAGCCTACTAGATCATCAGTCTTCGCAAATGGATGATTCCCCTTCATCCCTGCCAGGATAAGCTTCTGATAGCAGTACAGATGTGTGGCGTATTCTCTAGTACATGCGCAAACTAGAGGGAATCCCACTGGATTGCAGATAGCTATCTATTTGTGATTATCTGGGGCATAGTTCCAGTGAATTAGTGTGTTTGGTTTAATCTGGTAAGACATTAATGGTATTGAAGAGTATGGGGATGAAAAACCGAACTCTGTAAAATCCCCCAACAGTGGCCCCTCGCTAAGCTGCCCCCTGCAAGGATTAACTGTTAACTCAGCATTTCAGTGGTGACTGCAAAAATATTATGTAATACAAAAATAACTCAATTCTTAATTTGGGTTTTTGATCTTACAGTCCTGTTATCTCAAAAAGTTGGTTGTTTTGTGGTATGTTTGAACCCGCAGCAGTGATTGATTGCTGCACATTTTTTGGGTGTCATATTACCAGCAGCTTGCATACAAGCAGCTTTTGTTCATCCAACTTGTTTTGTTATTAGATTTTTTTTCCCTATTCGTAACCTTTACCTTAGTTTGTCTGACTGCTATATTGAGATCTGGAGAAAGGAAACTTGTCTCTCTTTAAATGAGCTTGAAACAAATATTTTGGAGGTTCAGCACCTGCCTCTATGCCCCTTGACCTCAGCAGTTAACCTGGTTCTATATGGGCATCTCCTATGGGACATCCTGGTTGGCCTTCTGCAAAATGATCTGAGCTCTCAATTATATAATATCAGTTGTCACGTATTTGGCCTGATCACAGATCAGTTGGATCCAGGTGTCTGTGTGT
Organism: Chelmon rostratus; assembly: GCF_017976325.1. NCBI lineage: Eukaryota > Metazoa > Chordata > Actinopteri > Chaetodontiformes > Chaetodontidae > Chelmon > Chelmon rostratus. The sequence continues at coordinate 25,283,637 of NC_055661.1, forward strand.
GTGTTAACATTTGCTCATGGTTAAATTATTAACTGGGCAACTGAACAAACAATGCTTGGAGGAATTGCACATAAGTTCGGCTGAAAATCTTGTAGTTTAACTGAATAATGTCCTTAACCAATTCCTCTGCATGGTGGTACCCATCTTTGTGGTTGCACTGGCCTGCACTGAGCATCGAACCCAAGGCAAATTGTATCTGTAGAGCACTTAGACTGAATGGTGTGGTTGTGCTCTTTCATTCTGTTTGTGGGAAATTCACACACTACAATGAAGGCTTCCTGTGAAATAGAGCTGCAGTGATGAGTCAGTTAGAAAATTAACTGGCAACTATTGTGATAATCGATTGATTGTTTCAGTCATTTTGATGATTAATCGCGAAAACAATCAGCAGATCAATCTAGAGTGAAAGTCTTCGTTAGTTGCAGAACTACGAAGATAAGAATATTGATGAGCTGGTAAATGGTTGAAAGTGGTGATGTTTTTCCAAAATATTATGTTGTTTTGATTAGGTTGCTTTGTGACGTGTAGTAGCCTACATAGGTCATGTTAACAAAATGGTTTGTTTTCAGCCTGATGTTTTTGTGTTTCTGTGTTTAGAGGTAATGAACAATGATTGTGTAGTGTTGTGAAATCAGCAGTTGTTCACCACCCCTCTGACCTTCATAAAGCTAACCTCCAAAAGTCGCCTCATCCTAGTACAATGAAGTGCATCATCACTTACATTGATTTACATGGTTTAGGCATTCTTTTCATTGATTGCATTGAAGGACTTGGCATAATGTAGCACACAATAAGGACTGAGTCTAGCTAGAAATAACCTATAATTGAGCCCTGCTGAGGAAGATTATCCTTGGCTTTGGGAGAGAGGGTTTGGAGCATAATTGATGTTTGGGTCTGCCTTCGCCAAAGAAACCACCCTGTCTTTGCCCTCAAGACGGCCTCAGCTGAGTTGCTTGTGTTTCTGCCATGTTTAGATCCATTGATTGTACGTTAATGCTTCATATTTTCTGGCTATACATGTCCTCCAGAGCAAGATAAAGATAAGAAGAATATCTGCTGAAACATGCAAAAAGGTGTTTGTTTATGCAATTCCCTCCACAGTCGGAAGAAGCCAGTAATGTTTCCGCTCAAGAGGTAGTGATTACGACAGGGCCAGGCCTGTCATTTAGCATTGGAGGGAGCCAGATATAGGCTATTCCCCCTTTGTCCAACTTACTGTAGCACACTGCCCATTTCTGAATATGAGCTAGCCCAAATTCCTCAAGACAAGTACAGGGAATACATTTGCATTAGACATTCTTGATTTTGTTTTCAAAATTTTCATTTGCAACTGTGATTCATTTATAAGATGAACTTGAAGGACACTGCACAGACCTGGAAGTTGATATGTGGCAGACAGCTGAAGGGAACACAGTGAAATGAGATGGGACAATCTTGCCTTTGTCAGGGATATCTCTTATTTCCTGGATGCGCTATCAGCCTCCTATTTGCAGCATCCTTGCTGTATGCTGGAAATTGCCGGGCAGTATTAAATGAAGTGAAGTTAAACATTGATCAGATCAGTTCTGCTCTGCTGACCTTCAGCCCTTCCTCCGTGTTGCCGTTACAGCAAAATGTACAATGTTTAAACTCCTTAACCGTACAGAGATCTGGAAATGCATCAGTTTGTTAGAAGAATTAACAAGCTATGTTGAGTTACGAGATATGTTTTGGCACTACCAGAGAAATGCGTGTGTTTGAAAGCTTAAATATAGAGCACAAGCTTAGTCTGTGGCTGTATTTGCTACAGCATTCAGGATGTGCACAGGGTTTGGTTTACCCTTTTTCTGTGGTCACACTTTTTCGTTTTTTGGAGTCGCTGAGTTGGAACAGGAAGTCAGATGTATTATTCACAGGTCTGTCAGCGTGAGAAGCAAGTGATTGCATCTGAGAATGTTTCTTTGCTCTGTTTGTGGTGGTTGGGATAACGGTATGTGCAATGTCGCTACGACATGACTTTTTGGGCCTTCAAGGGTTTTCTTTTGTTTGGTGTTTCTTTGACTTGATGTCTACGCTGACCTGTTCTCACCATCTGTCCACACAGTGCTAAGAGTGGAAGTTCTCACACCTCAACTTCTCTGTCTGGCTGCTGTGTGACTCAGTGGGTTGTTCTTCCTTCCTTTGTTTAACTACAGTGTTTGATAATGATTAGATGTTTCTATTGTCTTGCACTTATCTCTTCATGTGTTCCTGTCAAATGTCACTGGATTTTGCTTCCATACTGGGCCCTACCCCTTTTCACTTTTTTTAAAAAAAGTTATGAATATGCTATATCCATCTCTCTGAGACTGATAGTAACAATGATGGTATGACTGCATATGAGATTACCTGACTATAAAAGGAGCTGCTTTCAGACACTTTGCTGATAAACTGGAAAGAAAGTACAGTTTTGGAGGCTTTGCTCGCTTATGTAACTGCCTCTTGGATGTAGTGTGTAATCTTCAGATTATTACTCTGCTCAGGAGGAGGTTTTAATCCTGTCCCAGCACAGAGCAAACCAGGCTGAAGCATTAGGTCGACCTATCACTTTGCTGTGACCAAGACTGGACTGTCCAACAGCACTCCGCCTTTACATCTCTGTCTTTATGCAGGATGTTGTTCTGTGTCATAGCAGACCATCACTAAGCAAAACAAAGCTTTAAAAACTGTAGAATTGTATCACTGGAATGTTGAAGTGGCTGAAATAATGCACAGGCTGCCTTTACGAGGCGTTATTTCCTATGTTAAAAAGAAAGATGTACCCTCATTACTAGTTATATCAACGCTGTTGTGTTAATGTTTTGTGACCTGTCAAAGTTTAATTGAATCTACTTCAAATTTCAGGTTCAAATAGGATATTTTGTACTTACTGATAAATGACAGAGGTGGTAAGTGTGTCTGTTTTCTTGTCAGTGTGCTGCTTTGCAGTTAAAGACGTGATTTCTGTGCCTTCTGTTTCAGAATCTTGTGCAGTGAACTCGTGGACCCTCCTTTCTCTTTCCAGTTGCAGCCCCTGCTCTATGGCCTTAAGGTACGTCACACGGGTTAAGTGGGTAGTGTACCACTGTGTGGTGGGTTTTAGGTTTTGCTAGAAACTGCAAGCTAAGTAGTGTGGGAATGAACAGGGTGTTGCATTAATCTCTTTGTTTTTTGCTGAATTCTTAAAGTAGTAGCGGAATAAAAAAGTAGAATTATCGTCTAGCTGGCATTTAGTTTCTCCCTCTGCTTGGATAACCTTGCTTGTATTCTGTCAATAAATGCTGTCTGTGCTGCAGTCATAAGGTAAAGAATGCTTCATTCTGCTCTGTCTGCAGTTATACAGTATATCCATATCGGCCAAAAGTTTGCCGTAATGTTTACATCGACAGCTACTGCTTGTGTGTGTAATGTCTGTTTACTAGACCTACAGTATGACAGACTGTTAACATGGTGAGGCAGAAGCTGCTAGTTTGGCTCACAGCAATGTGTGTATACTCATTTGAATATCATGTTAATGGGTCAACATTATGAGTCATTATTGTCAGTTCAAAGAAACAACCAAATAAACAAGTGAACCACTCATTTGAAAATTCAATGTGAAAATCAGATGATAACGCTACCATCCGATGCACCAACATTCTGTGCTGAACTTTCCTCACAGTACACAGACCACAGCTCTTGTCACAAGGAAGAAACGGAGTGTGCAGCATGCATGTCACCGTTGATAAATGTGGTAAAAACAAAACAAGAAGCAGAATGCCTAATTTTTATTAACATCATATTACCAGGTTTTACGTAGCTGCCCCCCTCCTAAATGTGAATCACTGCACTATGTCAAAGTAGCAACCAGATAGAGCTGGCTAGTGCTAACTGGCACTTGGAGAATCTTCTGTCATATCAGCATACATACTGATGTACATGGAGGAAGTAGAGCTTAGGCTATTTTATGCTAGATTTTAGTATAATATATATATAATGTAAAATGCAGTATTTTGAAAATGATGAATGGATTACCACAGCAGTCTGAACAGGATAGCACAGCAATAGTCTAATAGGCCGAATGGTCCAACACGGCGTGAGCCCATGTTCAATGTCTTGTGTCATATATTTTTGTCTATGTGAGGAATATTGTAAATATATGATGTATAAATAACTGATGTACGTATGGTTATGTAACCATAACCATGTGAATTGGGCCCTTATTGCTATTCTGGAAATTTCAAACATACGTGGATGATTTAAGCACTTCTGCTTAGCTGTCAGCTTTCACAACATCGGTATCCAGTGACATACTGTGTTAGCTGGTGCAGAACTTGCATAACCACAGGTAGTATATCTTGTACGATGTAGCATTGTGGTAATAATATTCTTAAAATTTGTTTCAATTTTGGCAGTATAATGTTTAGACTAACAAATTATTCATCAAAAAAATTACCAATATGTTATTCTGATATGAATTTGACCCTTAGGTCAACATCCTCAAAAAAGCATAATGGTAAAAATGTCTACAGTCAAGTCATGTTGCTGGAACAAGGAACTGGTTGTGAAGCTGAACTGCACTGGTGTGCTCCTCTAAATGCTGTTTTTGCATACTGTTGCGGCCTCTGGGGGACAAGCGTCATCTCAGAAAGATAATTGGTCAGGACAGAGAAGAGGATCATTTTGATGCAGGGTCTGGTCAGGTCACATTCTCACATTCCTCAGCAGTGACAACCGTGTTCTCTGTGGGTTGCCTGTCAGTCAGGACTGGGCAGGACCAGCTTGACGTCTTTGTCCGAGCGTCTGAATGTTGAACGTTGCATTTCTTGTTCCTGTTTGCAGATTAAAGACAATGCGTGCAAACTTAGCTTGTAGGTTCCCAGACCTTCCCAAACTCAAAGTAGATGGACAAGAGTAGCAATGTGCAGTGATCAAATGGAGGCTGTGAGGAGCAGAAGGTTTATCGTAAGCAAGAGCAGAGGGGGGGGAAGTTGTCCTCATCCAGCAGGGCTGTGGATGAACCGTGACTAAACACTGACTGTAGTTATTAGAGAGTGAGATATTGTTCCTCGTCAGTTGTGACTGTGTAAATCGTATTGATGTAAACCCCTTTAACTTAGCAAGACAAGAAGAAAAACCTGACATATACGGCATGCAAGGAAGTGAGCACAATGTCTCTGATACTGACAGGTCAGGATACATTTCTCTAGACAACTTTTAGGAGCATAGTGCAAAAGAGTGTTTGTTTCCATGCTGAATACAGCAAAGAAGTATGCGTGTCATTCAAGTAGTGTGTTGGCTGTGGTACACACTGGTGTGCACACACATGCAAACTGTTTTGAATATATAAAAAATTTTATTTGGGTTGAAATGAACATTTAGGTGTTATCAACTGAATAGCCAGAACCCTGTAACTTGGGAGCTTTAGCAAGGGAATCAAATCTTAAAATTGTATTTGAAATAGATGTAAATAAGTTGGTACTGCCATGGCAACACCAAGGACATTCAAATAAAGTTGTCACATGAGAAAAAAAAATTGGTTTTAAGGCTTCATATCCTCAGGTTCCACTGCACAGCAAGGCAGGATTGTAGCCTTGATAGTGTGATTGCTGTTTGCACCATTAGAGGGCAACATTGTTTTGATATTCCACTTCCATGGAATATCCACCTCGAACTGTTTACTGACATCAAGTGGTGGAGTAGCAGTTTAAATATATGCATACCCAGAGTGATCAACAGTGCTGACAGTGTGCCCTCCTCCGACCCCCAGCTGACTGCAAAAGGGACTCTGACTTCTGGGCCCCAGCCCACTAGTTTTCCTGTTTTCTCCTGCTTGAAAGCAGAACAAGGCAGAGGCGGGTGGGACCCAGAATGGCATAGGAACGCTGCACATTGTTCCCAGAGCTTCCTCTTCCACATTCCTGGGCTGATTGGGATCTGGGCCTCCTGTGCAGGAGTATTGTTCTAACTCAACAGCACCACAGACCTGGCCCCAGCAAACCACAGCTGCCTCCACTGGCCATTGTGGTGCTCAGGCCGGGTGATGGCTATCTTTGCCTCATCAGTCATCCCTCTCTCTCTTTCGCTCTGACTCATTTAGTGATTCTTGCCAGGATCTGCTGCCTCAGCCTCTCTGCATCTTTGCTTAGGCCTCAGCCGTGCACTATCCCAGCAAATGTCTCTCCTTGCAACTTAAAGCAAAATTTCTCTTTTTCTCTGGTGTCTGATTTTGTTTTGTTTTGTCCAGATTAGTTGGGCAGTAAAATGAGAGGGTGGACAGTCACACAAGGTCTTGATGTGATTTGGTGTACATAATGATAATGGTTGACACATCCATTTGCTGTCGTTTTTGAACTACTTTATACTTAAACTAAGACTGTGATCCTTAGAGCCCAGTGCTTTTATAAGTAGGACAAAAAAATGTTGCCTCCTAATTATTAGATACTTTCTCTGTGTATTATGAAGGTTTAAAATAAATGTACCAATAAACAAATTTTATGTATAAAAAAAGAAGTGCATTCCATTCGTCAACATTTTGACAGCTTTGGACCAATGGAATGAGTCCAACTTTTTGCAAAAGTGTTGATGAGCCAGTCCAGCTCTAACCAGCTTTCTGGTGGTTTGCCATCAAATCTTGCTGAGCATTTTCTTTTTTTCCAGCAATTTGGGTCTTGTCAGTAGATTTCAACAATTAGTCTGTGCTGCTGGGTGTGCTTTCTGCTAGCTGGCCTCTAGGGGGCAGAGTTTTTGCAAAACTGCTTCACTGCATTTATCATTGCATTCTTCCACTTTGTGCTTACTCTGCAGGCAAGGTTTTGTGCTAGATAAATGAAATAAAAAAGCAAATTTGAAATGAATAAATAACTGTTTTTGTACAGATTTCTTATTTAACATCCCCTCTCAAGCTCTTGACATAGTTTGTATGCTGAAACAGTATCACAGTCATCTCACAAAAATGTTCACACACTGCAGTAGACGGTGTAAACTCTTCCTCATAAAATTTCTGACCATACTTGCTGGTCTTACACGCAATGCATTTTTGTTTTTCCTATTTGCTTTTCACATTGTAATGGTTAACCAAAAAAAAAAAACCTGATTAGCTACCCAGTCACCGCCACATTGACATCTCATTCTTGCCACTTGATAAATGTCCAAAAAAAGTCCATTCATATTCCATTTACCTCTGATTTAGTCAACCACTGCTTGTGGAAAAGTATTATTTTTAAACATGCTAGAGGCTCAGTTTTCTTAACTGGCCTCTTGTTTACTTTGGCTTGCTGCTGTTTTGTCCAAGACAGGTAGCATACACCCACATTGTCCTGAAACGAACGGCTGGTTCGTTGCTAAGACTCCTCAAGACTCAACTGTAAGGTCTATGTGTGGCCAGACAGAACTTAATGATATAAAGTAGCATTAAAAACTGCAAATCAAAATACTTTAAGTCTTAATTAGAGAAAGATAATACATGCATTTTCCATTTCCTTTATTGTGTGTTATGATGAATTGGCAGAAAAGGCCTGTCTTAAAGATGTTTACACAGTTTGCTGCTCTCTGGTGCTACAGTCATCTTTAATTTTTGTTGAGTGTTACAGCTTTGTGTTGCTTTTGAGGACTGCTTTTGTTGGTGCTTGGATGGCATATTAATTTTTGCACTCAGTCCCAGAGAACAGCAAATTGATGATTTCTTTAGGCAGTCAGCTTTTATAAGAGTCAGCACACTATAGTCCCTCTCACTCCTCAGCCAGGGATATTTGGAATGGTTTGAGTTTGCTGCAGGTACAAGCTGTGCAGCCAAGCAGAGCACAGCAGTCTGTCATCACCCCGTTTCACAGACCCCCATCACTTTGCTCATTCTGCTTCTCTTCATAATAGCTCAGCACAGTTGAGCAGAAGTGAAAGCAAGGGGAGGAGTGCTCTTGTTATATGAGTAAGTTAGCAAGAAAGCAAACAAGCTTTTGTGTTTGTGTACAAATGCTAACAAGTAACACCATTCTGACCACGATAAGGGCTATCAGTAAACGCAGGCAAACAAGTGTAGCCCCCTCCACCGACTTTCCTACTTCTCAAAGTGTCTGTCAGTCTTCTTCCTGCTCTTGCTCTCGTTAACTGGTGAGCAACACGGGCCAGCAGGGTGTGGCTTATGTCGTCTCTGTTGTGATTGGCTGGTGGCCCAGGCTTGTGTTATCTCCCGTGGAACATGTTCTAGTCCCACCCCAGATAGTGCCTGGCACTCAAACGTGGCCTGGCCCTGCCCACTCGCAATTACATCACTACTCATGAAAAGTGCCATGTCTGTACGTTTCTCGGTTCACTGTGAGCAGACAGGTAATGCTGCAGCGCAAGAAATTTCTGTCTGTCACACTGGCTAGCTACAGTAAACAGCTTCGGCTCTACTAGTTAGTCCAAACTACTTAAGGAAGCCTGACAGGTGGTGTCTACTCTCTTCTGGTCTGTAAAGGGCCACACATACAGGCCTTGACAGTGAGTGAATGTCTCCCTGCTGCATGTAGGTAGCAGCTGGAGATGGGAACTGTGTCTGCTTGCTTTTGTGTAAATGGGGTAGATGAGGCAGACAGGTAGTTTGACATGTCACAGGCCATTGGACTTCGCACCAGAGTGAAAGACTGAAAGTTGCCGAACATGGAGTTTCTGAAGAGCCTGGTTCCGGCTGTCATCTCAGGGGATGGGCCCATTGACTACGGGGGAGCCGTGTTTAGGGACACGGGTCCACGTCTCCTTCGCATGAAACGGCTGGGCCTTCTAGCCATGGGACAGACCGTTGATGTGGATCCAGTATATTCAATGCTAGATGTAGATCCAGGGATTGGCTCCTCCAGACCTGCGCGCAGTAACCGAACCCGCATCAAAGGTACAACTGACTTAACTGCATATTGATGCAGTAGTTATCTGTATTGATTTTGTGTTCATCTCTGCTGATTAACTAGGCCACTTCATATGTGCTTCTTATGTTTTGCGTGCTTAGTTTAGTGTATGTCAAGCTTCATTAACATGTAACCAAAGGTTGGCTTTACCCCTACACATAGTAATACTATACTGTATATACGCAAGGGGTTTGTGAGTTGTTTTTTTATGAATTGATAAGATACCAAGCAATCGAGATTATGCAGCCTGCAGATGACACCATAGTCTCAGTTGCATTAAACTGCAGAGTCTAATTTAATGAAAGGATCCAATATCATCTTCTCAAAGTGTGAGCAAGAAGGAGGTGTAATTGGCGTACGTGGCAGCCCCTGTCCGATAATGGTAACAATACAACATAATGAGCAGCTGAGTTAACTTCCAGGAGATGATTACTATTTTGAGCAATTGTGTAACGTTATCTTCCCTTACAGTTCACAGAGCAATGCTATTGTCAAGCGAAAGAACAAAGTCTGTTTATATCAGATCATACAGTGGAGTGGGTTGCACTGACAAACAGCATGTTCGTTATGCTTTTCAGTCTAGTGAGCCAAACTCTTAAAACGGCAGTGGCATCAGCAATTGGAAGTTATCTCTTCTGCTGTCAGTAGTTGATAAGATCACCAACCATTCCAACACTAACACACACTAATCTTTATTTTTAATTTGAACCACTGACTACCTGTGGTGTGACAGGCATTGCTTGCTGTGATGAACCCACAAAGACTCAATCTGTAGCTCTGCACAGCTTTATGGCTTCTTTTGGAGGAATGTTTTGGTTTTGCAGCCCTCAGTCTTAATGTGTGATCTGCTCTCACTGCCTGCATTAACCCTCTTGCCAGCAGCAGCAGCAGCAGCAGCAGCAGCAGCAGCAGCAGGCAGCCGTTTTCAGCAAACTCTGCTAAACTGACTGCTCACCACCAAACGGCAGGCTAGTTTAGCGGACATTTAACAAATTTAAAACTGATGTTGTTTTGCTGAGTTTTCCGAGGTACATTTATCATAACAAGACATACACGTCCTGAACCATTGGATGACCACTGTCATGGCTACGGTGTGCATCTCCACACTATTAAATGATACGGCCTAACATGATGCTGGCAGATGAGACTTGTTGCTGTTGGGTAGTGATGTCATGATATAAAGCATTATTACGATTTGGCTACACTCAGTATCTGCAGATGATCAGCATTAGTGGACTAATTTTGGGACCTGCCTACTAGTTTGTTGCAAAGGTTCGAGGGTTGATGTTATAAAGTATGCGTTGTGCTGACAGAGTTAATCCTCTGAACTAGGTCTGCTATTGTGTCTATGGATACAGTATTTAAAGAGTTAGTAGATGTGTGTACACATATGAATTATGTGTGCGTGCAGGCCAGCCAGTTTGCATCAGCAGTGGGGTGATGACTTGTCATCAGTCTCTATGGCTTTTCTTGCAGTGCTACCTGTCAGAGCAAGCTTGCACCCTGTTTACTCGTGGCTAAAGCATGTCTGAACTCTCCCGTCTGCTCTACTCACCTAGCCTCTTGTCCTCTAAAGATAAGACTAGACAAGACAGCTAGCTAAACTGACCCACAATAACAATGATAGAGACTTGTTTTTGTCCACACATGGTTTGGGGCCTTGCTGAGCTGTGAAGACAAAATCCTTTGCTTGTTTGTGTTTTGTTTTTTTTTGTTTTTTTTTTGGCGGGGGGGTTCACGTAACTGCTTTGTATGTGTTTGTGCTCTGCTTAGACTACTGGGGCAATATGCTAATATTCATTTTAGAAGACAGGGAGAAGACCTTTGTACAGACTGGTTTGAGCAAATAGTTTTCAGATCTTTCCTCTCTTTCTTTCCAACTAGGAAACATCCGTCATTTTAGAAAAATCTCCTTTTTTCATCATGCTGGTGGTGGCAGAGGTCACAATGGTGAGTTATGTAATAAAGGAAGTGATTACTACAGTAGTTGAGGTAAGGCGATATTTTAGGGCTGGTAGTCTGGTGTGTTCATACCTCATGATAATTTACCCTGTCTTAAAGTCAGAGCTGAGTGCCACTCCCTTGTTGAAGAACTGGAATGGCCTGAGTTGTCTTTTAAGGTGGTGCTACTACACTTTCCTTACTGTCATTTGTCTTTCTTCGTACACAGGGACATCACCCAGTTGCTGGATGTACAGCAATTTTTGGGAAGGGTTTAATTGGGACGGTATTTGGTTAATGGGTGCAGCAGGTTTCCTGTTTGTGATGTGGGAGTGTTTGGAGCATGTGACTGAACATGAGTGTGCACGGGTGGGTTGTACTTCTCCAATGAAAGATGTGCATGTGATTTCTGTCTGAGCAGTCCATAGGGTGTGTATCCAGACAGCTTGGACAAACTTATTCATCGAGTTTCTTAAATATTTATTAGCCAACAGTAGTGAAACAAACGGCGTAATGGTGCAGCTCAGTGCAGACTCGGCACTTAGTAGGAATGTGGTGTCATAGCTGGGAAGACAAATGCCATGAATCATTGTTAGTGTTCTTTCTCCAACCAGCTCTCCCAATAAAAGCTCCTCCATCGTGAACGACTTGAAGACAACTCGTTTGAAGAAGTGCTATGAGTAATGAGCTGACCTTTTTGTACCTGCATCAAGATGAGTTTTAATTCAGATTTGCCCGGTGTTCTGCTCTGTCATTCCATGGAGACGACATACTTTTGACCTAAGAATGACTCTGTGCTGAAATTAGTTGCCTCTCTTGATTTCCTCGGCAAACCAGAGAAAAGAGTTTCAGAGGAGAAAGGTTCTGTCGTTGGGTTTCAGTCTGTGTTTGCTTTGTGTAAGGATTTATTTATAAAGATGTTTTTGATTATTCAGAGTCATACAGCCGCAGAGCATTATGTCATAGAAGTTGGCAAGGAAAAATCTCTAATCAATATGTGTGTATAAAAATGTTTGAAACCTTAGTCTAAATGTGCAGAGTTTGTGTCTTGATAATTATTGCGAGGAAAGTATGAAATAGCTGGTTGACTCAGGGGAGCTCGTGGAAGTGAGGAGCTGTGCAGGTTGCAGAGCTGTGCTGCATACTCAGACTGCTATGATGGATCTAAATGGCGTGTCCTCTGCAGCCCAGGCACCGCTGGGGGAGGTCAGGGATTGAATTACAGCTCCTATCGATTATTGTTCCCACCACTGCCCTTCAGAGAGGCCAGGACAGGAAATGCATCCTCCACCCTGTGGGCTCCTGGGAGGAACAGCTCCCCTATACTGTCTGCAGTCCGGATGGCTAGCTGTCAGTCACTGCCCCCACTTTGTGAATGGAGCTACTATAACCTGCCCTGGTTGTGCATTTAGTTTAGATTATTTAATCAGTGAGGTCTTTCCAGGAAGTCTGTTATGCTGTTGTTTATTTGAGGTCCTCAACTTGCGTCAGCATTGTTGGACAGTAGCTTTGAGCTCTAATGTTCCCAGAGAGATGATGTCGGTTATTCCTCTGCATTCCTTAAACAATAAAGCTGGTTTACAGAAAACAGAGCTTGCAGACGTCTCTTCAAGATTGTATGTTAACTATTTTGCTGATAAGGATGATATGAACTCTAATTCTGTTTTTAAACATAATGTATAAACATTAAGCTTCTGCCAAATACTTGTGCCTTTCTAATACTGCCCTGGACCTTGAGCTAAAGGCATCAGGGTACGGTACCTAAAGGCTTGTTTAAGGTTTACTGAAGTCTTAAACTAGTGCCAGTTGTGCAGTACTCCGTGAGACTCAAGGCCTGAAATAGTAAGTTAAATTTGAAAATAATCACACCTGGCCCATACCTGAAGCTGGATTCAGCTATCTGACCACTTTGTCATGCCCCACACGCACTTGTGTCCGGTAGCAAAACAGTCTGAGTAGCCTAATTCAAAATATGGTTTGATAGAAAAAAACTTATACTCAAACTTATTAGATTGAAACAAACAAAAAATTCTAGTAAAGCTAAAATATGCAAAACAGTACCGAAACTGTCACTCTGGTGTCAACTCTGGTTTAACAGTGTCCATTTAAAGGAATACATTCACATTTTGAAAGATACTCTTATTAGCTTTCAGACACATGAAAGTGATATCAACCTTTACATTTAACTCTCGGCAAGAAAAAGCACAGTCCCCAAAACTGAACTTTTCGTTTAATGACAGACCAAATTGGAAAAAAATTAATTAATAAAATTGGAATCTTTAAAAGATAAGCAAGACACTGTTGCCCCTTAAGTCTCCTCATATCATCTGCATATAACTTTATCTAAAACTTTCAAGATGTAGTCAGGTGAAATACAGTGTTACTTAATTGCTGCAAATGTGCAATGGGACTCTAAAGAATCTGTGCTTTTTTTATTACAAGGCAGAGTTTCACAGTGGATGCTTACATCAGGGTAGCACCAGCCAGGGCTTGACAAAGCATCTACTTGTGTTGTGTTTGTTTGCAATGAGCTCTGCCTCATTTTGCATAACTTGTGTAGTGGAGGGCATGTGACAGAGGGAGAGACTGAGGGTGAGAGAGAAATGAAGACTAAACTTAAAGCAGACAAAGAGCATTTGTCTGTCACAGTCCTGTTCCCCTCAGAATATTTTGTTAACAAACTTAATCCTGTGCTCGACTACAAATTGCTTGATGTCATGTGGATCTGTTTTGAAGTCTGTGCAAGAGCTGGAAGCTGTAAACACAAGATTAAAAGTTTGTTTATCATTCCGTGTGTTACCATGCCTGGTAGCTTTTGGACAGAGCAGTGATGTAATGCCTATGACTCCACTGGGTGTGAACGGTTAGTTTAAAAAAATAGTTGAGCTGTGATTGCTATCATGCTATGATCTGATATTAAAAACTGATAGATAATGCCAGTCACTCAATGTTAGGTACCCATGTCCCATGGTTTGGTCATACACAGTATGAGGTCATACACCTATTATTCTTGGAGTGCGGCTGAAATCCAGTTTACTTTGTTTCGAAGATGGAGATATATGGCACACATTTTTTAGGAGCATAATATTTTTATTATTTTGAGCAGAGATCTGAATAGGAGTTGGACTGCTGGTTGTGGTGTGCGCACCCCCAAGCTCAGTTTATTCTCCCTTTCTTTCCTCCTCTCTTCTATCCTTCCATTCTTTCCTTACCCTCCTACTGCAGTCAGGGATGACGCATCAGTATTGCTGTGGAGCTTACAGGAAGTGTCGCTTTGATAGGCCAGTGGAGAGGCAGCACAGTAGCAGCTCTGACATGCGTATGCATTGCTGAACCACAGCCAGGGAACACTCGCAGCATTTTGATGACATCACCCACACTCTGCTCCCGCCTCCCTCTGTTTGCTGTTGAAACAAGCTCGCTCTCACTCAGAGAGAAAAGAGCAGGCATCAGTAAAAGAACAAGAGCTGGCTCGGAAGAGGAGGGGCCGCTCGTGAGCGAATGGAGAGAGAGCGAGCTTTGGGGGGAGGCGGAGGGTGGCTGACGGTGTTAGTGGGCTAGGACTGGCACACACACACATACACACACAGGAAGAGGAGAGGGAATATTGCAGTACATTGTTAAGACTTCTATCGTGTACTGTTCTGCTGCTGTTTCTCTCCTATCAGGAGCAAAAGTTCTCACGCAGTTTTGTCCTTGGCCTTTCTGGATTTTTCTGCGCTGAAATGGGGATGAGGGACTCTGTGGATTGGCAAGTGGGCAGCAGGCGCCAGGGTGGAATACTTTTGTAACTACCAGGCTATGCTCGCTCTCCTTTTCTCCCAGCGCAGTTTCTCTCTTCAGTGACCTAGGTGGCAGAGGAAACAAACTGGGTGCACTTCTTGGGTCTCTCCCGTCAGCAGCTGCTCACACTGTCGTCCAGGATGATGCCGTTGACTAGCACCTGTGGAGGGTAGTATTTAGCTCCAGTCAGGGGAGGGGAGCTACAAATGTGAGAGGTGTTTATTTTTTGGAGAAGAGTGGAGTGTTTGGGTTCTGTGAAATGAAAGTGACAGGAGCCCTATAAAATTTGTGCCTTCTGGTGAAGCCTAACTTTTGAGAGCCGTCATGCTGAGCCTGCAGGATTCGGTCTTCTTTGAGATCAGCATCAAATCTCTGCTCAAGTCTTGGAGTAGCAGCTGTGAGTACCTCGCCAAGCTCGCACTCATGTTTACATACCACACTTGGCCACCAGACTTATCTGCCACACAAAAGCCAGCAGACCCTGTACAGCATTGTACATGTTTGCATGCAATCCAATCCATGCTTAGAGATTTCCTATCTCCTTCCTGTGTAAGAGAATTGGTTATTAATGGAGTTGTCAGGATGACTGATGATGTTTAGTCCAGGTTTGCTTGATGTGTATGCACAGTCTACCCTTCCCTGCTGCTCATCATCCTTCTACTGGCTCCTGTTTGTCCCCATAGAAAATGTTTGTATTGATGAGCATCTGCTGATACAGAGCACAGGTGAAGTTTAAGTATTCTCTCTGATACTCTGAAGGTGCTGGCAGATCCCAACTTTCCATTCCTTTTTTCATCTTTGTCAACTTTTTAAAAAATGTTAACATCCAAATCTCTTTAGTCTCTCTTAGCAGCACTCCACACAATCTTCATCCCTCTTTTCTCCCTCCTACTTGAAATGCTCCTCTCTCTTCCCTCTGGGGCAGCTAATGTTTCCCTACTATTGATCTGTCTTCTGGTTCTCTCCTATTATTAGCTTCCCATACAGCCCATATTACATCAGGAATAAAAAGGCGCTGGCTCCTCAGTCTCACTGAAATGTAGTGATGGACAAAGGCACACAACGAACAGCAGTTTGAATTTTTCAGTGGCTCATGCTGATTCATCACTCCAATTTTATATGCCTTAATAATTACAAAAAGAGATTTTTTTTTTCTTGACATATTTGGGGGTAGTTTTGAACAATAATTGCTGGTGTTTGACATGGGTTTCAATTGCTGTGATCAGTAGTGGGCAACACTTGTGTTTACATTTGGCTCATACATTGCAGCTTTGATGGTGCTTCATGTTTTTGAAGTGTGTCTAATCTGACAAACCTGGCTCTCCACACAGCTGTTTGAGCGCCCAGTGAACAGTACATAGCCTGCAACACACACATAGCTTTGCTGCGACTGCAGAACCTCAGCCACACAAACTCTGACCAAACATTCCTCTTGTCTGAAAAAGGAATGTATGGTTTGCCTTTTTCAAAGGATCACCTGAGTTGTCCCTCTTGGATTCTGGAATGGTTCCAGAGACATTAAAGTGATGTCATCAACTCTGGGGCCAAATGAGGGAAAGGTTGTCAGAGTGCAAATCAGACTTTAAAATCCACGGGTTTAAGAATTCTTTTGTATTATAGATGTTGATGAGAGCCTCATGTCAGCTTTGCCTCTGTTTCTGTCTCTCTTGCGCTCACTCTGTCTCTCTCACACACACATATAGACACACGCATGTGTTAATAGCGGTTGGGAGCATGGTGTACAAGTTTGTTCTAGATAAAGTGACTTCACCATGTTTGGATTTTAGTCAGGTAGCAGTCATCAGAGTACTGGCGTGATGTGCTCAGTGTTTTCATACGCAATGAAATCAGTCATTTTCATTATGAATATTGCCAAATTAATTGCTCTGATTGCATGTATGTAGGATTTGGCAATACAATGACATATGATGAGGTGGTAGATTTGTTATTAAACAGATTTTGATGACCAGTTATGGAAGTAAGCCGTTCTGTTAATTGTAGTGTATTATAGCAGAGACGTGCTGCCTAAAATAGAGAAGAGCACCCTGCTAGTAGTGTCAGAAGAACTTGTTACACTTCTATGAAATATATTAGGCTGCAGGAAAAATGAGCAGAGGTCATACATAGGCCACGTATTTAAAGAGTGAACCGCCTGTGTGGAACATAAGTTGAAAGAGAAATTTAAGTGCAATCAGCATAACTACTAATTGTGAAATGTTGCATGATTTGAGCTAATGCGAGCATGTTTTACTAGAACTGATCTGTGGGACCTCCACTGGGGTTGGTAAGACTTCAACCAGTTTAGGACTGGACCAGAGAGTCAAACCCAGTTTATTGATGTCCAGCAGTGGACTGTGGTCAACAGTGTTGAATGTAGCACTCAGGTCTAGTGGCTATAGTTATGCCAGTGTCAATAATTAAATGTGTAAATTAGAATAAAAACTTTTAAGAGCAGTCTCTGGGATGTGGTGGAAATGAAATTCTGTACTATACATGCAATAATTTAACTCCACAGTGAGCAGAGAATTAAGATTTTTGGACACATTTTGTGACATCACTAACAGGTACAATGTTGCATAACTAACTGTAATTCCCACAAGTATCTAATGTGAAGCATTGCACTGTGAGCTGTTTAGCAAAAAAGTGGTGCATTTGGAAGGCAACTGGATTTGCTTGACTTGCTGGACTTAACTTGCTCAAGCAAGTCCAGTTGCCTTTTAAAGCACTTAGAAGCACCATGACCTGGATGAATGAGAATCTTCACAGACAAAGAGTAGTGTACTTATTATGGGCACAGTAAAGCAGAAAAGTAGCTCAGTGGCGAGCACTGTCACCACACATCACACAGAACTCTGGTCTGGAGCTTTTCTGTGTGGAGTTGGCATGTTCCCCTGGTCTTTGCATGAGTTTGTTCCAGGTGCTCTGGTTTCCTCACACTGTCCAAAGATATGCAGATTATGCAAATAAGAACCTCTTAATTGGAACAGTCGGCATTCCAGCACATGTTGTAAGATGTCTCTATTCTCTCCTACAAAACATTGAATAAGGGTCTGTATTACATTACAGCTAATTCACTGTCCCCACAGCTAATTTCATTGTGTCTAGGATTGTTTCCATTTAGTACAATTTTAGACCATGTATCACTTATTTTTCACAATATAGCTTAACAAAGATTTTTTGTTAGTTTAGCAGTAAAACATCCACCTGTTGAGTAAACAGCTTTCTTCTATTTGCTCCTCTTTCTAATTCCCGCCCCCCTCACCCCTCTCTCCCCTATTCTGTGCTGGTTGCCAATTTTTCATTGGGCCTCTCAAACAAAGAGGGCCTAATTTCAAAAACCCTCTCTAAGCTGTCCTGCCACAGCTTCCATCCATGTACTTTCTCTTTGCATTGCTCTTTCCCTTATGAGTGCCGAACATGTTGTTGAACGTTTCACTTTGTTGTACTTTGTCCTATAGAGATGTTAATGTTCAGTTTGAACACCCTGTAACATTAACAGTTAATACATATGGTGAGGTAAGGTCACAGATAAGCCCTTTAATGTTAAATCCATTTTTGATTCAAGATGGCGCATGCATATTGGTTTCTTATTCTATCCCTGTGTTGTGCTGATACCTGTTGGCTTCTGGTAACAGTTTAGTTTGTCCTTGTATCTCTTAGAATATTTTTTGTTTTGAAGTAGTTTAGGTGAAGAGTAAACTAGTAGTAACTCGTTAGAGGTTCGAGCATGTTGAGACACAATAGCAGAACTGGCACTGCCACGCCACATAAACATTGGCAGTGATTCCTTTGTCTCTCTGTAAAAAAAATGGACGCACTCACTGCCCTGCATTCCAACAGTATGTGTGTGTTTGTGCTGTTGTTGCTGGTTGTCCTGATAGGGGAAGTGAGCAGGCATTTGGGAGGGCTTTATTTTAACTGTGACAAGGTGGAGTCACTGCTCTAATAGTTGTGCAATCCTGCAGGGTGCTCCGTTTCTTAAGCAGAACCGTGGAACTCACAGGTTTCTCATAACCAAACCTAAACACTTGCAGTCTTCATCAGAGTCAGTTCTTTCTATCAGAACTGTAGTTGCAGTCCTGCTCATCTTTTAGGTCAAGATGTTCTGAATTTCTTAGATAGCAATGTTCTCTTGGGCAGCTGATGTCAAATTTTCCAACCAAGACAGACCACAGATAAACTGTATTTTCTAAGATGACGTGAAGATATATAAGAAAAAAGACCAACTCTGAACATTTGGTAAAACAGAAACCAGTGAGAATCTAATTGTTTCTGTGTTTAGGGTACACTACAGCCTTGTGAACCTTTAAAACCAAGGCATGCTTCAGTTTTTTAACCTCGCTTTTTTCCTTTTTCATAATTGTGAATACAGCACTGACAACATCTGACAGTGGATTCGGCCTCTAAACAACACTGTACTTGAAATGCAACCCAAGCTTGAGAGCTTTCCTCAAAGCCTTTAAGCACAGGGCAGGCAGACTTTTTCATATTATTAGCCTTTGCATTTAGATTTGAATGGGAAGAGGAACATGACCTTGGGGTCATAAGTGTGTCACTAGTTTCAGTCAGTACAGTTCCTGGTTTAAAACTGTGAGAAGTTTGTAAGCAACTTCACAGTTTTTCAGATCTGTGCATTGGGGTCAGCTTTGGAAGAGAATTGTAGTTTGGCATGCCACAAATGACTGGCATGTCTGAGGGAGAAAGAGAGAGCGAGGGAGGGGAGGGCCAATGAGGGCAAAGGATGCCTTGCGTTTTTTCTTCTTCCTTGTTTTGCCTTTAGTTAGAAAAGTACAGTATTGGGGTATTCGTTTGTATGAACCAGTCAGCAATCCAGATGGCCCAGGGTGGGAGAGAAAAGAAGGATGGAGGGGGTAGAGCACCCAGCACTGATTGGATATTCGGAGCTGGCTATGTGACATCATTGGGGGTGTTGGTGAAGCACAGTAAACAAAGAGGGAAATGCTTGAAAGGCTCTCTCTGTGCTGCTGGACAACATGACCACAACACAGCTAACACTTGCTACTACGCTGCCTCTGCCAACCCCCACACCCTCATTTGCTCTATAAAATATAGCATGTTAATTTATAAAACAATTAAAATTAAATTCCAGTATGTTTAGAATATTTATTTCCATGTTGTTTTACATTTTTTTTAGGGGGCAGTCGGGGGAGGGGGCATTTCTTCTAGATTTGTTTGAACAAATGATGCCTGAAGGCATACTTTAAATATGGTCTTTGGTTTTTAATGAGAGATATTACATCAGTTCAAAGGATTGCATTTTATTTTAATAATTGTGTATTTTAGTTTTCTTTTTTCCATTTTCATAAGCAATTTTAAGCAATGATTTATCCTATGATAGCTTGTGATGCACACCGATTGTTCCATTTTCACATTTTATGGATTTATAATTCAGAATCTGTTTAATTGAAGGAATAATTGCTAGAATGATTATTACAGTTAAAATGATTTTTTTGTTGCAGCCCAGCTAGGTTTGTGCTATTAGTCATTTATAACAACCAGTACCTTTTTCGAATGACCCTGATATTTAACTTAAGCTGATGATATTGACACCTCCAGGGTTCGGTACAGAGTACCTGTTCTGGTGCATCAGATCAAGTGCACTGTGTAAACTGACCAACAAAGCATCTGTTCAAAACACAGTTTGCAGTTCCTGTTGGATGTGGATGTTATTGCAAGTAGTCTATGTAATGCAATATTGGACCATGTCACATTGCTTGAAAACATACCTTACCTTTGATATTTTGGTTACCAGAGTAAGAGTAGTTTTTTCCAAAGAGTCAGCCTATAGAAGCGTAGCATCTAGATCAGTGTCTATAGCATGTCACAACTTGTGGATATTTGTCCTGTCATACAAATAAGATTCATATGGTATGGATTTTTTTCCTTTGCTGGATAATGCATTTTTTCTGCACTCCTGCTCCTCAATGGTATTCAGACTATTCAGAATACATGAGTGTTTCTGTGACAACCAGGAAGAAACAGAACAAGGCCTTTCCTGGGAGGGAATGAGGTAAAGGGTCATTTTGATATTAGCTGTCCATTTGGCTGGACTAGACCCATTGTGGATAAGACTGGAAGTTGTGTCCCAGCTGTAGCATAGATCTCAAAAGCACTATTGAATGTTATGGAGCCTTGTGTCTTTAAATAGATGGCAACTTGGCTGTCTAAGCCTGTTCCTAGACACATGTTTCGTGATGGTTATGCAATCTTCATGCATTTCATTCAATTTTATTAGTAAATGGAGCGGGTACTTAAGTGCTTTTTTAAGGTAATTTATTGTGTGCGTGTGCGTGCGTGTGTGTGCGCGCTGGAATAAGGTTTAATTAACTTCACTTATCCTAGAGACTCTCATAATACTTTTAATCACCTGCGTTAAAAGTTCTATATTATTTTTATTAGGTTAAGAAAAGTAAACATATCCTGCTATGAAATGTAAATTACTAACAGTGATTAATTGTTGTCAGTGGTTCAGTAGATGGTAATTTTAGTTTAATGTTTATTCAAGTTTTTAGTCTTTGTGATTTTCCATACATGACCTAAGGTTATAAGGCAACCCGAGCAGAATCTGTACACACCTGAACGTTATTTCCATAGGTGATAGCTCAGTGCCTATTTCGAAGGCTGTGGGCTCTAGCCTCTCAACCATCTCCCTAAACACCACACCTAGACTCTTTAGATTTGCTTATGGTATTTGAATAGGATTGCCAAATGATCTGTGCCACATGTAAATGTGCACAAAGCTCTTTGGGTTCTCTTAGTGACTCTGCATGAATGTGTCTCAGGAAGCCTGTCTCAGTGAAGAAGGAGCTGTGTGGACATTCAGCTGTTTAGTGTTCCTCAAAGATGAACTGATTAGAATGGGGTGGTCAGAAGTCAAAGGCCACTGTGACCTTACAAAACACATTTTTGACTATAACTCAAGAATTCTTCTGGTAATTAAGACAAAATTTCACAGAAATGTCTCATAAGATGAAGTGATGGCATTTTTATATCCAAAAGGTCAAAAGTCAACTTCACTGTGACATCATAATGTTCTGCAAATACACTTTTCTGGCCATTATACAACAACATAACTCGGAAACAGAAGGGCAGATTGTGACCACATTTCACATTTTGCTAAGATACTGAATTGGTAACACTAATCTTGGGTGTCCACCTTGAAACTGTGCTGATTGTATAGATCTTCTGTGCTGTGTAGCTCCTTTGCAGCAACAGCCATATTTGAAGCATTGCCCTCTGTCATGACATCAACTTTACTGGCCAAGCATGTGAACACATACAAGGAATTTTACTGTTGTTTTGTTTGTTTCTCTCAATGAACTTACATACTAATAGATATAGTGCAGAGGAAGAACAACAAAGCTCAAGTCAAGTCAAATCAGTTTTATTTATCTCTCCCTATGTCACAAATCGAACATTTGCCTCAAGGGGCCTCACAATCTGTATAGCAGATGACATCTGCCATCCTTAGACCCTTGACTCGGATGAGAAATAACCCCATTACTGGGGCTGATAAATGAAAGAAACCTCAGGAAGAGTAGCAGAGGAGGGATCTCTCTCCCATGATTGACAGACATGAAGTAGATGACACATGTACAGAATAGCCCAACATTAGGGTATACAGTAGTCTACCACAAGCTTGTTGGTTTTGCTGATATTGAACTTCAGGTAATTGTTGTTGCACCATGTGACAAAGCTCTTTATCAATCTTCCTCCGTACAAGTAGTCTCCAAGTGAAGACAGCGTATGTTTCACAGGAAATTATTCACTAGAATCATACATGTCAAAATAGTGATAATTCCCAGTTGACCAGAAAATAGACTGAATACCTTTCATTGAATTCCTTCAAAGTCTTCACTTCATATATTATACGAGTCTGCAAAGACAAAAGAACTGCACATCTGGCACAACCAGGTTAAACTCTCAATGCAGAAATAATGCAAAGAGAAGCTGCAACATTTTTAACACGCTGTCTGTCCGAAACAGAATCGGCCGTATTGACCAAGTATGTGTGCACATTCAAGGAATTTGACTCTGTTTAAACATTGCAGTCAATGTACTTGCACAGGAAAAAGACTTACAAAAGACTGAACAATAAGTTTAATAATACAGAATATAAAATAAACAATAAGCAATACAATACAAGGATGGTGAGGGGATAACAATATATACAATGCAATTTTGATTGTGACCAGTTTGGTCATCTAAGATGACAGTTGTGGTCTTAAAAGCAGAAAGGCCTTCCTTTTAGGTGTATAAGGTCACAAGTGAAATGGTGATTTTTCAACATATTTTAGCACCATCATCACGATTATGATTTTCTTGTGCTGTAGTATCTGTTTAGACGTGTAGATTAAGAATAAGAATCAGCCTCTTATTCTTAGTCTTTAGTGATTAATTGTATTTTAAGTGTTAGCTGTAGTCGTTTTAATATGTATGGTGATATTGTGAAAATCTACTATGTATTTTTTGATTGATCTTTGCAACCAAATACAGTTTTAAAATGTTAAGCATGGTATTAGGGCTGCTAATAATTATTATCGTTGCCGATTAGTCTGTTGATTATTTTCTCAATTAATTGTTGAATTGTTTAGTCTATGAAATGTCAGGAAATGGTGAGAAGTATGTTTCCCAAAATCAAAGATATTCAGTTTAGTGTCATAGAGCAGTAAAAAAAAAAACATTTTCACACTTCAGAAACTACAATGAGAAAATTTTTCTTTTTCTCTACTTTAACTGATCAGTCGGTTATCAAAATAGTTGGTGATTAATTTATTGGTTGGAAACTTATCAACTAATTGTTGCAGCTTTACATGGTATTAAAAGTTATGTAGTGGAAAGGCGCAATGCAATTTAAACTTTCAACCAGAAAACACTGCTTTTCTGCCTGGTATTAAGTTACACCTTAATTCCCATGCCTTTTCACTTTTTTATGTCATGGTGTAGTGTTTTTCCAGTGTTTTGGCAGAGCTGCATGATAAATGTTTTTTTGATAAGTGCTATTAATCTCACTTGAAGGTCTGGTTTGACATCTTGGAAAATACACTAATTCCTTCTTGATGAGAGATGAAGATTGATATGAGTCTCATGTCTGTATGATAAATATGAATGAATCGGTTAGCTTAGCTTAGCACAAAATTGGAAACTTGCCAAGAAGTAGTCGGGCACATTATCCACCATTACAACAGTGCATTGGGTTTTTATTTTTTTTACAAATTTTGCATGGATTAAGCAATTGAGACATAACATTTGTGGTTTTTACTACCTCTGGACTGTTTCTCCCTGTGTCCAGTCTTTGTCTTAAAGTACGCTAACTGGCTTCCACCTTTATACATAGTGTACAGACATGAGAGCTGTGTCAATATTTTCATTTAGCTCTTTGCAAAAAAGCTAATAAAGGTATTTTTCAAAATGTCAATTCCATGTGTAAGTCTGGTTGCTTTTCTACCAAATCAGTTTTGCAGGAAAAGCCGTTTAGTTCTTTCAGACCAACATAGTTGAAAGAACTGCTTGTAATATTTGCTTATTCTAGGTTTAGACACAAGCACAAATATTAAGGTTTTTAAGAAAGATTTTGATAATTAAAGACAGAGCTCTAATAGGAGTTTGATTATCCTTATGTTAGTTTTGAAGTTGATTTAAGCCCATTATGGGTGATATGAGTTTAGAAATTAGTTTATAATTGGAGGCTTGGAATCAAATGGGAGTTGTATGTTTGCTCTAGTGAGCACTGGAATACCTCCCTCCTTTCTCTCGCATCAATTGAGTCAATTTGCCTCTTTAGGAAATGTCGGTGCTCTTGTTTGGATTAGAACTAGAGCATGACATTGCATACTTTACAAGTGTATTGCTCTTGGTTTGACCTGCTGCTGTCGACTCCCACTGTATTATTTCCTAACCTCTACCCTCTGTCCTCTCTGCAGCTTCTGCACCAGTCAGCAGCAACGTGAGTAGACGCCGTGCACCCTCCTCGGTGACTCCCCTCTCGTGGGAGAAACACAACATCGCCGCCATGTCGAGCATTACCATCGATCCCGAGCTGAAGCCCGGGGAGTTTGTCATCAAAAGTCTATTTGCAGAGTTTGCTGTGCTGGCTGAGAAGAAGATCGAGATGGTGATGGCTGAACCGCTGGTGAGTCCACAGGGGGTGAAAGCTGGTGTCAAGAAACACAGGAAATGAAATTCGATACACAACACGTGATGTGGCACACACAGCTGAGATAACTCCTGTCTTTTGCAACTAACCGCCATGCCCATAGCCACTTCAGGAAAAACTGTGTGAAGAAACTGGCCGGAGAGGCACATTATCTTTATGTGTATGAGTTATGCGAATTATAAAATTGTTTATTATTAACAGACTGGATTAACTGTCCTGCCTACATTCATCCATTTTATTCAGCTCAGTTTCTTTTATATCAGAGTTCCCGGCAGGGTAACGACCTCAGGCTGATTGAAGTCTTACCTCACTCTCATTCAACCCCTCTTTCACCTTATGCACCACAGTAAAACTTCTGTGTTCTTCCCCCCACTTCCTTACTCATAAACAGGCCTGCTGTTAACTGACAGCAATCTGCTATTGTGCAAATACGCTCAGTATCTCTGCTGGGTTTGTAACACACTTATTCTTACTCACTCTCTCTCTCACCTGTCTAACAGGAGAAACCTTTGTCCCGATCCCTCCAGAGAGGGGAAGATGCACAATTTGACCAGGTCAGTACAGTCATAGTTATGACCATGAAGTAAAACCTGATTCATGTGTGGGTGTATGAATGTGACATTCTCATTTCCTGGGACCACCAGCAGTCCTTTTCGTACCTCTGTATGTGTGCGCAGTACTTGATTCCCCAGCTCGTCTGTAGCTGGTGCAGAACTCTATACAATGGGCCTGCCTGCTGCAGAATGCTTTGTTCAGCACAACACAAAGCCAACGAGGATATGGTGCTATAGATCCAGCTGTCCCCATTGTGAGTGAGGGAGAGAAATGGGTATAGAGAGCGCAAAAGTGAGAGTGTAGAATCGCTGTGTCATCCTCAGCTACTAAATCAGCATTGGGTGCTGGAGTGTATCTGCCCGATGCCATAAGGGCAGAGGGAACAGTTGCATAACTCTCCTGCCTGGCATCCATTATCCGCCTCCCTCATCACGCTGCATTGGCCCTTAAATGCGCGCACACACACACACACGAACAGGTACACCTGAAAAGTTTATGCATACTGGCCACCTCATCTCATGTTTTATGTATTGTCTGAAAGTATTCAATATAATCTTCAGTTGCTTTCGTGCTGATTTGTTGTTTTCTACATTTACTTGTTTGTAATTGAATTGAATGATTTCTCATCAGAACAAAACTGTTACTATGCATCAACATACAGATCATTTCAGATCATCTCTAACAGTGGATTTGTCAAGCTAATGCAGTGCTAGGTTTAAAAGGCACAATCTTACATCATCATTGATGATGAGGTGTGTCACCACAGAGCCACGTATACTGTGGAGCTGCTCAATAGTCATCCAACACCACACTCCCAATTTCAGTCAATAGCTACAGTATGTCACCCTCTAGTTGAGAAAACATCTGGTCTATACTCACCGTATATATGCTAATCAGTTATTGAATTTCCACTTTTAATTATTGCTTGTGGGACTGCATTCTTTACACAATGTAAGCATTTCATTAGCAAGTGTGACAGGTGAAAGTATTTCATTTGTATATTAAAAATGGAAAGTATGTGGTGGAGACTAGGTTAACTAGTAATAACGTGTGAATCTAATGTTTGTATGTTATTACCTTCCAGTTAATAAGCTCTATGAGCTCAATAGCAGAACACTGTTTGCCCTCTCTACTGCGCACACTGTTCGACTGGTACCGGCGGCAGAGTGGCACCGAAGACGAGTCTTATGAGTACAGACCTCGCTCTAGTACCAAGTCAAAAGGGTGAGACCCTTATCTTCTTCTCCCCATTAACAGATCATTTATAAGTGATTTCAATTCTTTCTCAGTTTTAAGATATACTTTGCTCAAAACCTCATTGTTTACAGTATTTTTCTCTCCCTGTTTGTAGAGATGAACAGCATCGGGATAAAGATTACCTTCTTGAACGGAGGGACTTAGCCATAGATTTCATTTTTTGTTTAGTTTCAGTGGAAGTTCTAAAACAGGTGAGCTCTCTGATACTCTGCTTTTTGTATACTGGTTTACAGTGTCTATGAAAAGTGTTTGCCAATTGGGTTTCTTGGGTGATGTCACTGACCTACATACATAGAGAAGAGGAAGTTTCTCACTACATTTCATTCCTGGTTTAATTTTTATAGTCTGCTTGTTGCAGACTTTGTCCACTTTTTTTATTGCTTCCATTTTATTGCTGTTATTCAAATGATCAGATAGTCTTAACTGCCAGTGCATCATTCACCACTGATAAGAGAACTGGCATTACTGCGCTTTTGTTTGATTGCCTAACTGGTGATTTGTAGACTAACGCTTTGGACACGCCGCCTGCCTGAGCAGAGCGTGTGTGTAGCAGAACCCCTTGCTTTTCTTTTCCACGCCCATGTTAACAGGTTAGAGCTGCCACACTGCCCGCATGCAGCGGCGCTTCATCTAGAGATTCAGCATGTCGCCTGTTTTTTTTCAATGTGACATGCAGCTCTCAGCAAAAACAGGCAGTGATCTGTGATAGTCATACCAGCAACATCACACCTTTCACTAATGTTTCAGTGTCTACATCTGTATAAGTATTGTTTAATAGGTTTGTACTTTTTTATTTGATTATCTTCTGTGGTACAAATGAACTGCAGAAATGAAGAACTAGTTAGGTCTTTCCCCACAGGGGGACACAGTAAATAAACACAATGGCAACAGACCAACTTTCAACTGAGTGTGTTTCTAAAGTGGACTGTCCAAATCTAAGCAACATTCTGAACCAAAAGCCAATCCATGGAGACCAGAGCTAAGTTGTCCTTGGCGTTACTCCAGTAGGGAGAGCAATGAATGGTAGCAAAGAGAAAGAATGAAGACTATCAATGCTTTGAATAAGACCAATGATTCCATGTTTCCGTTACAGATTCCTCTTCATCCAGTGCCAGATGTTTTAGTACATGAAGTTCTAAACCTGGCATTCAAGCACTTTAAACACAAAGAGGGGTGAGTGACAGTCGACACGGTTGAATAATGTCTGAATAAAAAGTGCGGATGATTATACACTCTGCTGTGGCTTTCTGACTTTTGGGTTTTGCTTAGTTGGGAGTCAGTCATATGTTTATATCCACCTGTTTGAATACACTGGCTCCACGAATCATTCTGTCACTTTATAAGCTGTCTTCTGTCTCAAGCAGGCACACTTGCAAGCACACTTGCAAACTTCTTCATTGGTTTTGTGCGTTGTTGTTTTGATGTCAGTCATACAGAACTATGTCTTCCACAAAAAAGGATGTGTATTTGTTTAAGATGCCATGATGCCATGTGCCTCAAATGACAGGTACTGTGGCCCCAACACTGGCAACGTGCACATCATCGCAGACCTGTATGCAGAGGTCATTGGAGTCCTTACACAGTCAAAGTAAGGAAGTTTACATGACAGATAACAGTCTCAGTCACCTCTTAACCTCATTTATCTGTATTAAGAGGGATTTTTTTTTGGGTGGGGGTTGAGTGTATATGTATATATCTTTTTGTGTGTGCCCAGGTTTCAGGCAGTGAGGAAGAAGTTCATCACAGAGCTGAAGGAGCTCAGGCAAAAAGAGCAGAGTCCTTACGTAGTCCAGAGCATCATCAGCCTCATCATGGGCATGAAGTTCTTCCGGGTCAAAATGTATCCCGTGGAGGATTTTGAGGCTTCTTTTCAGTTCATGCAGGTAAATTATATTCGTTTATTTATGAGATGTGTGGCTGATATTCGTGTTTTGCTAAATTGTACCAGACATTTTGTTTTACCGCCACCCCTTTATTCGAGCTCAGCAGCTCTCTGTAGCAATGGCTCATAAAGCCAGATGAGTAACGATCAAAGGTGAGGTTTGCCAAGAAGCGAGTGTATGTGTGTTTCAGACTTTGTTAAGAGCTGTGAATGGAGCTGTGGTTGTTTCATTAATCTTTATACAGCAGTAAAAACACTCTGTTCTCTGTGATTTCCTCATATGCTAATGAAACATACTGTGGTTTATGTCCCCCACTCCTTTTCAGTGTATATCATGATTTCCCATATGGTGATCTTTTAGAGACTGACCAATATTGGATATTTTGTGTTGATATTTAAGAAAATCCATTACAATTAAGTGTCTCTTACTGAAGTCAATAATACAATTAAAGCAGTAGTTCTTAGCATCAGTGGCTCAGCCATATGAAGGAAAAATAACAGGATGATGTATGGTTCTTTTCTCTTTCTTGTGAGCAGCAGCTTTTGGTCCTGCATCACTCAGTGTCTCAGTGCTCTCCCTCACTGATTAGTCAGTATTTACTATATGCATTTTTTTTATTTCTACGTTAGCTTGTACAGGTATTTGGCTGATTCACAAACACAGGCAGTTTTCTGTACTGCAGCACTCTTATAAAAACAGCACAGTGACCAAGTGCTTCACAACAAAGGTCAATAATGCAAAGAAGACAGAGGAAAAAAGAGGCTGCTGGAAAGGGAAGATGAATCCTAACTGGAGTTCAGAAAATAAACCCGGGTCAGGGTATTGTCTTAATACAGTGTGTTTATGTTGCACTGTACCATCTTCTGCCAGTTTGTATTTGTTTATGAATGTATCCTGTGTGTATTCTTCATGCATGTGCACCTTTGGTGTCCCTTCCTAGGAGTGTGCCCAGTATTTCCTGGAAGTCAAGGATAAGGACATAAAGCACGCTCTGGCAGGCCTTTTTGTTGAGATCCTTATCCCTGTCGCAGCTGTGAGTTTAAAACAATTTCCACTGTTTCTCTCTACATGAATGAATCTCTACATGTCAATTTGAGAGCCACGGTAATGACTCGTTCATCCTCAGGCGGTGAAAAATGAAGTCAATGTGCCCTGCCTGAAGAACTTTGTGGAGATGCTGTACCAGACAACATTTGACCTTAGTTCCAGAAAGAAGCACTCTTTGGTAATAATTATACCATCCTAGTTTTTTCTCTCTTCCTCCCCACCCCACACTCTACATCTTTACTACTTCCTTCTCTTATTGTGTTTCACTATTCCTGTATTTTGTCAGCATTTCTGTTGGCCCCAGCACAGCCAGTCTGTCATTATCATGCAGAAATGTTCGACTATGAAAACAAACACAACCCCACTGTTGGTCCATTATGTTTACTGGCCAACTCTGGAATTGTCTTCAGGGCAGTATTTTCATATCTGGGTCTAATATATTGATTTCTTTGTATCTGTCCAAAATGTTTAGTAATATAGCTGAAATCCTGATTGCATACAAGAGATTTTAAAACAGTTGTGCTTCGGTCTCAGCTTGTGAGACCACTGTTGCTCTTGGCCTGTCTGTAGTGTGAACAGGCTTTTCAGACGCTGAATTACAAAACGTTGAGACAATTGATGCCTTCGCTTTTTTTCCAAGCTGAAACTGGTCTATCTCTCTCCCCAGGCTCTGTATCCCCTGGTGACATGCTTGCTGTGTGTTAGTCAAAAGCAGTTCTTCCTCAACAACTGGCACATCTTCCTCCAGAACTGCCTCTCACACCTGAAGGTACTGCCACCCTGAGCCTTTACACCCCATCCATGTCAGAAAAGTTCTGTGCTCTTGTGCTCTAAGGAGTAGCACAATGGCTGTATTCTTCAGATGAAGGTATTTTTAGGGCAGCAAACTTGGCTCAACAAGTCAGATTAAACCTAAGCGGTCTTATGACTCCTGTTATGAAACCTGAAATGAAATTTTGGTGGGCTTGTAGCCAGTGTAATGTGACATTAGTCCCCTTAAATTCAAGCTCATAATTCTCTTTTTCACCAGATTCAAGACAATATGAAGGCATGAACATTTATTACTGTTAAGAATTGAATTATTGGTGTTATGATGCTCTATAGTCCGTACAAGCTGTGATACTACCGACCGAACAAGTTGTCTTGGTTGTGAAGGGTGTGCTCTGTGGTTCCGTCTAAAGATCATAATGTACTTTCCCCTCCAATTTCAACAACCAGATCTGGACAGGAATAGCACTTGATTTGATAATAGTGTCTTTGTCTGTTTTTTTTTTTTTTTTTAAAGCTACAATTTATGCACAAAATGGACCAAATACAAACATGAAGTAAAAGATTATTAGGTGTCACTAATAATCACTAGTTTAACCACAACTAATTTCACAGAGAATGAGCTAAAAAGCTACGTAGCATCTTTAAACTCCAAAATGTCCTGCATCTTAGCTGATGCACTTTGCATATTATGTGTTCTCTCAAGTGCTGTTTTAACTCAGGTCTGTTAATGACTCCTTGTAAACCAATTACAAACAGATCAAATCTGCTTTCCTCCTGTCCCTGACCATCATGGAGCCAATTCAACCCAGACCAAATTACTGACTGACCGACCGACTCACTCAATGATTGTCTTTTCCATTCTACACTGATTGCCCTCTGTGCAGATTGTATGATCGTGTGGTGGATAGATTTCTGTTTGCGTCTTTGTGATGGTGATTTTCCGATGGTTCTGAATGGCCGTCTGTCTTCTCAGTGATCTCATTCCAGCATTCTCATTTGAAAATCGTAATCAGTCAGTCTTCTGAGTGGCAGTGCTGATTCTTTGATTGAGATCATTTTACGGGTTTGTGTGATGGCTCGATTGTAGTGATCTTTTTAGTGATTCAGGGCTTCTCGTCCAACCAGTGATTTTAACCCTGTGGCTGCTCGTAAAAATGCTTACTTAAAATAGCTGTTATTATTAGCTGTTTAGTTTGGAGAAAGGCTTCACAATATAGTAATAGGAATAAATCAGAACAACTTTTAAAGTTAATAACCGTTGATAAATGTGTTTTTCAGCAAAATTTAGTGTTATGCCCTGCAGTGGTGAATCAGCACCCCTCCACTATGCTTAACAAATTACAACAATTTGAATATCTGGTGTGACACAAATGAAAGCAAGGGTGGAGTTTTCCTTGTGAAAAGATCAAAACAGCTCATAGACCATCCTTTCAGGGAAAAGGCAACAAACACAGTCAAGACTGCTTGTAGATCAAAGGCAGCATTTGTCATTTTAGTGTAATTTGATTTGAAAAACAAATTTTAAGAGGAAAAGTTAGATACATGACCCGATATGACTCAATCTTGTTGCTACAACAGCATTTCTAAATGATTTTTTTTTTACTTTTCTAAAGCATTTGTATCCAGTATGTCATACATGTATGTTCTCAGTTCCAGTTTGATTTCTTTAATTTAAAAATGAACTATAGTAAGAACAGGGACAAATAGACTTTCCAGCTGTCACTACTTTTAGACATATTGCATAGAATTTGTTAAGACCTGATGTATATTGCCATATTTTTCAAATAAATGGAGATTATGCCATAATTGGACAGCCCCACTTTCAAGCACGGTCTCCACAGGGTTAAAATACAGTTTGCATTGGGTGTGCTTGACATTGATTCAAATATTCGAATGGACGGATGACTTGGGTGTCGCTGCTTGTCGGCTTCGTAGGTGAATCAGGAAATTTAGTTTTCTTTGCTTTCTTCTTCTTCTTCTTTTTTTTTTACTCGTTTTCCATTCACATCTTTAATTGTCACTTTCTTCATCCCCCTCTCTTCCCCTTATACCCTCCCCTCTGCTTATGTGTACGTTCTCTGTTCCACAGTCTGATTTCCAGACCACAGCACACTTTACTTTGCTTTGCTTATGCACTTGAAAATTAATATTTTGCTCACATGGTGTTAAAGGATGTAATACCATATCTAACAAATGGACTGTTATTTTGTTTTAGTAGCATGCCACTAATAATTCCACTAATAAATCATCAAGTGGCATGTTTAACAGTTCATTGTGTTTGAATAGTGTCGATTTTTGTACTGTCACACTGACAAGAGTAGATACTGAACTGCTCTTGTCATATATGTTTAGGTTATGTTTTTGTTTTTGCCTTTAACTTGCATGTGTCCCTCCCCAACCCCTGCATTCTTTGTCTCCTGTCATTTGATCTTTTTCTCACACTGACTCGCTCCAGATGCCGTCTAACAACAGCATCCGAAAGCAGATTGAGACGCTGCAGGTGAGTTCTCTGGCGTCAGCAACCTGCCCCGTGCTCCCATTCCTTTATAAAGGCCCGGGTCCTGACCACTTCTGCCTGCTTGGCTAAAGGGGTAGTGATCATTCTCTGTAGTGACTGTGACTTGTTACTCTTTTAAAGTAGAGAAGAGGAACATGTGATGTCTTAGGGTTTGGTGTTGAGCTGGTTTGTCCTTATGGGCGGTGATGATGACTTTTGCTTGATGTCTAGTTACATATTTAGACTTGTTCTGTCGATACATGTTAATCTAAAATAGGGACGTGTTATATATTAGCCAAGTTATTGGCGTTAGGTAATATCTGCTTTGAAAGATGTTGCCAATCTGTATCAGGAGTTATTGCAAAATTATCTCCATGATATCAGATTCCAGCTGGAATTACAAGTGCACGCCTACATTAACCACACAATGTTACAGATTTGATGTCATCTGCATCTCAAAGCACAACAGTCAGCCATACTGTAGGAAAGCTGGACAGTGTCCCCCAACTGTGTTGCAATGAAACACAAAGTTTTATCACTTGCCGAAAATAAGCAATAGTTGCATGCGATTTTGATTCAATCTTGTGCCGTCCCTAGTATTTATTACAAAAAGGTCATAGAAACGTGAAAAGATAAATTCGTTCAGCTATCGTGGTTTTTGGTGTGTTTGCAGCGTGTTCTAGCAGTGTCACATTTAGTTTTTGCTGTTGGAGTTGGTAATAGGCTGGCTGGCAGCAGTCACATTGTGCTCTCTTTTCTTGTCGCACAATGCAGTAGCTGCCAGTTTGGCTGTTGACATTAGGGCTGAGTGTTGTTTTTATGAAACCATTAATCAACGATGTGTGACAGACGTCGGTAATATGCACAGCACGGAGGTGAGATGTCGATTTTCTTTCTCCAGTCCAGGTTATCTAGCAAAAAAATAGCTCTGTTATGCAGTTAACACATTGACATGATTACTGCAGACCAAACTAACCAAGTTAAATAAATTCAGTGTTCAGTACCAGATCTACGTCTTTGTCCTGGATGGAAAAAATAAGCCCATAATTTTAATTTATGGACTTAAAAGAAAGAGAAAGTTGTCGACGTGTTTTCAAAAATTTGAGTCAAGTAAAAGTGTTCAACTGATTGTGAGTTCTCTATATAGAAATTCAATCAACCTATTTACCAAGCCACTTACACTTTATTAAATCTCACATCACAGAGTTTGATTTAAAGAAAGAATGGTGGTGTAAAAGTGCTGACCTTGAGCAGCCCTAATTGGAGCCTTTCCTTTTTTTTGTGCTCAGTGATCTACTGTTTCGTACTACTGTGATCTGTTGAGTTGCACACAGAAAGACTAGACGTATGGTTGCAGTTCAAAAAGCCACTGCTTTATGCTGGTTTGCAACCCAGCATAGCACTTTATCTTAAAATGTCAGCTCACCCAAATCACAAACAGACACTTTGTCCCTTATATTTGGTTGTAGTTTCCCCTGTTTGGGATATTTGCCTCTAACATATCAGCCTCCTGCCATCTGTTTTTACTGTATAGCATGCTTAAGCCAAACCATGGCGTGCCATACTCATGAGCATTTCCACTGTGCCCTCCCAGTGAGGGATATCTGTGCTAATGTCGGGGGCAGGGCTAGACTGTCATGGTCTCTGTTTTTAAGACATGTCTTCACCATGAACTACCAGTTTGACAGAACGATTTTTAAAGCTCCTTGTTGACTTTTAAATTTGTTCACATCAAAATATGGTTTGGTTGTTTAATCTTTAAGATAGAGGAATACTAAAAATGAGATGCAGCAACAATGAAGTTGTTGCATAGAGGGGTGGAGAAGCCTTAATGTAGGCTTGGGCAAACCACAAACCCTCCATCTTGCCAATAAGGTAAAGCTGACATATGGGAATCCTTGCTCTGTGGCCACATCACACCCTCTGAGCATGGTTGCTCACAGTATGGGCCTGTACATGTATCTCAACAGTGTGGAAATTTGTCATAGCAGGTAACTTGGCTGGTCAGTCCAAAATGTTACTGAAATATTGACTGGATGTCTTCTATTCCAGCACACGTTATTTCATATTAATTAAATACTTTATATTTTCTTCCTAAAACCCATGAAATATCATTCAATCATCAGACCATGTGGAATTTAACTGTTCAGACATCAGTCAGTGACTGAAAAATTGTCCTATCATTAGCTTCTACACACAGTTCCCACGTTTAGTTTGATTCAACTTTCTCAAGAAAAGAACAACGTGAAGTCTCACAGGTGGGTACTGAAATTGTTGTAGTTAAGCTGAGTGGCTCATATTTTTTTTTCTTCTTTACATCCACAGAACAAAGACCCCAAAATGTCCCGTGTGGCGCTGGAGTCACTCTACAGACTGCTCTGGGTTTACATTATCAGGATCAAGTGTGAGAGTAATACTGTCACACAGAGGTCAGTACCAGGGACACCTGCAAGTTGACCCACACACACACACACACACACGCACACACTCACACACATAGAAAATCAACCCCTTTACAATTGATGGCTATCAAGTAGAAGTCATTTAAATATTGGCGTTTGTTGCTCAGCCCTAAATAAGCTTAAAATATCCTTCTTTTCCCTGCTAGTCGACTACTCAGCATCGTTTCAGCACTTTTCCCCAAAGGCTCTCGGAGTGTGGTGCCCAGGGACACGCCCCTCAACATCTTTGTCAAGATCATCCAGTTCATAGCTCAGGTAATCTTCAAGCATGAATTGTCATACGTGGATGTTACATCTGAGCTAAACCTAAGGATACACCTCGTATTAACTGTGTGTAAGTGATGGCTGCTCTGTTGGTTGTTTTAGGAAAGACTGGACTTCGCTATGAAGGAGATAATCTATGACCTCCTGTGTGTGGGCAAGTCTCACAAAACCTTCGCCATTAATCCAGAGGTAAAGGAGAGACTGATATCAAGTTCTGATATTGTTGGAGTGTTCTCTCTTCCATGTCACACCTCTCACCCTGTCTCTTTCTGCTTGCTCTGCCAGAGGATGAATATTGGTTTGCGAGCCTTCTTGGTGATTGCTGACAGCCTACAGCAGAAAGATGGGGAGCCTCCTATGCCTACGACAGGGATCATCATGCCCTCTGGCAACACCCTGCGTGTCAAAAAGATCTTCCTCAACACCACCCTCACTGATGAAGAAGCCAAGGTCATAGGTAGGTAACATTTTAGTAACTGTGGTATAATACCTTGTTGTTTTCCTGTGAGTGTAATGACACATCTGGGTGTTTCCAGGCATGTCGCTGTACTACCCACAAGTAAGAAAAGCCTTAGACAACATCCTGCGACACCTGGACAAGGAAGTGGGACGCTCCATGAGCATGACCAATGTACAGATGTCCAACAAGGAGCCTGAGGACATGATTACGTATGTAACCACAACCTGATTTTTGTGTTACTGTCCATGGCTCCATGTTCTGACCTGTAGCAGGTTCTCATAAGCTGTTTGTGCCACAGGGGAGAGAGGAAACCAAAGATTGATTTGTTCCGTACATGTGTGGCCGCTATCCCAAGACTGATACCAGATGGCATGAGCAGACAAGACCTGATAGAGCTTCTAGCCAAGTAATCCACCCTCTTTTAACCCCTCTGTAGACACATCACTACACAATCTGTAGCTGAGGTGTCCTTGTGCGCCTTTTAATTTTTTTCTTGTTGGCTCCCTCTCCTTCTCTAGACTGACCATCCATATGGATGAAGAGCTACGTGGCCTTGCCTTCACGACCCTTCAGGCCCTGATGGTGGATTTCCCAGAGTGGCGGGAGGATGTTCTCTCAGGCTTTGTCTATTTCATTGTCCGTGAGGTAACAGATGTCCACCCCACACTCCTGGACAACGCTGTCAAGATGCTACTGCAGCTCATCAGCCAGTGGAGGCAAGCAGTGCAGAGCAGCAATAAAAGCCACGATGTGCAGGTTGGTCAAAGAAGTTTCAGCTTTATTAAGTGAATTGCAGTGAAAAGTGTGTGATTTTAATTCCAAGTTCTTTGAAACAGGGCTCGAGCAGCGGCCGTTCTCTGTCCCTGGAACGCACTCCTCCGTTAGGTGTGCTGCATGTGGTGGAGGGTTTAGCGCTGGTGGTGCTTTGTAGCTGCCGCCCTGCCACGCGCAGGCTGGCAGTTAATGTCCTTAAGGAGGTCCGAGCGCTGCACACTGCACTGGGCATTGGCAAGGTAATTAAGACTCCATGTATTTTGTTGTGAACAGTCAAATGTGCATGAGTCTGCAGAGAACTTTTTTGTGACAACTACTCTGTTTTCTGACATTTGCTCTCTTTCCCTCAATCTTTTCAGGGGGATGAGGAATTGGCCATTGATGTAATGGATAGAGTAAGTGCATCAGTGTTGGAGAGCTTCATTCATCTCACAGGAGCTGACCAGGTATAAATGCCTTTTCTTATTTAAAGAATCCTAAAGCTTGTACGAATACTCTGACACTCAACTCGTCCCCCTCTGTTACTCTCTGTAGACAAACCTGCTGTACTGTCCCAGTGGGATTGATCTACAGACGCTAGCAGAGTGGAGCTCCTCTCCCATCAGCCATCAGTTTGATGTGGTGAGCCCCTCGCACATCTGGGTGTTTGCCCACGTTACTCAGGGCCAGGACCCCTGGGTCATCAGCCTCTCCAGCTACCTGCGGCAGGAGCACCTGCCCAAACATTGCCCCACTGCCCTCAACTATGCCTGGATGTTTGCCTACACCCGCCTGCAGCTACTGTCTCCACAAGTTGATATCAAGTATGTTTCCTCAAGCCTCTCTGTCTTTGTGTTCTTTCTGATATCATTTTGTGAATGTTTCTGTCATTGTGGATGTTTTTCTTAGAGACTGTCTTTGAAATTGCCAGGTGATGGTGTCTTTGTGTTGACACACATCATGTATTAGGATTGTGGACTGAACCAAAAATCTTAATGGGCTTGATGCAAGATAAATAGATGACAAAGACTGATTAATCATGTGACATAAGCTGGCAGAAGGCAGCCGTTTCTATATCTGGGCCCACAGTTTAATGTTCTTCTGTGTCTTTGATGTCATGTCATCTATCTCCTGCCTTTCCTGTGTGTCCACTTGCAGTAGCCCCATCAATGCCAAGAAAGTGAACAGTCTGAACAGCAGTGACTCCTACATCGGTCTTTGGAGGAACTACCTGATCCTCTGCTGCAGCTCCGCCTCTTCCTCCCCCTCCATGTGTTCCTCATCCTCCACCTCTGGCTCCGTCCGCTGCTCCCCGCCTGAGACGCTGGCGTCCACGCCGGACAGCGGCTACAGTTATGATTCAAAGGTCAGGAGCACCTGCACAGCGCCTTATGACACACATTGACAAGACCTTCAGTAAAACAAAAATGTTTTGCTAATTTTCAAGTCTTGAAAGATTTGGAAACAGAAGGCAAAGAACTGTACGATTATAGTAGCATGATGAGTCGTTACAGGAGGTTTATTTTTATTACATGACATTTCTCTTTCTTTGTCTGTGAATAGATTGTTGGCACTCCGTCCCCCTCCTCCCTGTTCAAACACATTGTTCCAATGATGCGCTCTGAGAGCATGGACATCACAGAGTCTCTTGTGTTGGGGCTTGGCAGGACCAACCCCGTAGCCTTCAGGTACACCACACTTGACATGATCCATATATATATACCTTACTGTATGCTTTTCATATACTGTATATTAAACAGTTTATTTACCTGTAACTTTCCGATCCTTCAGAGAGTTGATAGAGGAGCTAAACCCCATCATAAAAGAAGCTCTAGAAAGAAGACCTGAAGTAAGTGCAGTTAGTTGAAACTTTTCTGTCGCAGTTCTGTGTTGAGCAAAAGACTATTTGTCGAGTAACAATGCTACTCTGTTTACTGTGCAGAACATGAAGCGACGCAGGCGTCGTGACATCCTCAGGGTCCAGCTGGTCCGGATATTTGAGCTGCTGGCTGATGCTGGTGTCATCAGTCAGATGTGTGTAATCCACAAAAAATTTGGACACTATGATTAAGAATGAATTTGCACTTTTATACAAGAGGTTTATAAACATAATGATCTTTTGTTTGTTACTTTTCTTCGTACAGAGCCAGTGGAGGGTTAGATGGAGAGAGCCACTCTCTGAACAGCACCCTGCTTGAGTATGTTGATCTGACCAGGCAGTTGCTTGAGGCTGAAAATGACAAAGACTCTGACACACTGAAGGACATTCGCTGTCATTTCAGTGCACTTGTGGCCAATATCATTCAGAATGTCCCAGGTATGTCCTTTAAATATCCCCATTTCCATCATTTATCTATTTGTTTTAGATTATTTGCACTGAATGTTGGAGCAATAAACATCAAAGTGTCTTATGTATTAATTCTGCTTCTTGTTGTGTTCAGTACACCAGAGGAGGACAATCTTCCCCCAGCAGTCACTGAGACACAGTCTGTTCATGCTCTTCAGCCACTGGGCTGGGCCCTTCAGCATCATGTTCACCCCCCTGGACCGCTACAGTGACAGAAATATGCAGATCAACCGCCATCAGTACTGTGCACTAAAGGTACACATGGACACATATAGGATATAAATGTTGAAATCTGCTTTCTGCATTCAATATAACCCCGGTTTACTGATAACTAACAGCTTTGTTAATATTTCAGGCTATGTCTGCAGTGTTGTGTTGTGGACCTGTAGCTGACAATGTTGGCCTTTCCTCTGATGGCTACCTCTACAAATGGCTGGACAACATCCTGGATTCACAGGACAAGAAGGTAAGAGAAATCTTTCCAAGTCAGCCCCTTTGATTTTCATTAAAATAGTCTTTGATAGTCTGGCCAGGGTACGTATGTGGATGAGTGCTGGATATGAAGTTGAGGTAGGAGTGTGCATCGCCAAAGCAAAGTCTTGAATACTTAACTTAATGTGTGAAAGCGAAAGGCAGCATGTCCGAAGCTCAAACGGAAAGGGCAAAGTACTCACTTGGATATATTGGCTTGCACACAAAGGCAACCCTTCATGTTTTAACCTGTCAGTGCTGATCAAACAATATAAAACCTCAAACAAGGTCATGAATTAGATCCTATGCCAGGTAATTTCAACGGATGAATGTAATAATGGCAGTCAACAAAGGACAAGTATATAATAAAAATGTCACTGGTGATAAGCAACGTATAAATTCTTCAGGTGCTATTGGTTTGGTCTGGCTCTGCTGTAAGACTTCCTGAGGTCAAAGTTATGCAGCACAGCTTCACATACAACTACACTAGTGCTCCACAGTGGTGTTCAGTAGTACTGCAATATCTTACTGCCAAACTGTTTCAGATGAAGACTAACACAGTGAAAATTGACGATTTAGAGAGCACCTCAAAATCACCATTTAATCCTTTTTAAAACTAACTAAAACTGTATTTAGGTGTTAAACCACCAACTGTTCCCTACTTATCTGTCTTTTCAAGATTTTATTCCCTTGTTTTGACTGATTCTGCAAACACAAAAATACGTAGTCCATAGTGGTAGTACTTTTTTTAATATACAACTTTACAGCATATTTTTGTGCCCATGCTAATTGGCAGCAGGTTAAAGTGAGCAGGATGTGTAGTAACTATTTGAAGAAGTGAACCCTTGGTTCTAAGGTCTCTGTGGTCTCCTCTAGGTTCACCAGCTGGGTTGTGAGGCTGTGATGCTGCTCCTGGAGCTGAATCCAGACCAGAGCAACCTCATGTTTTGGGCTGTGGACCGCTGTTACACCGGCTCAC
The DNA here is from genome assembly GCF_017976325.1 of Chelmon rostratus. Classification (NCBI taxonomy): domain Eukaryota; kingdom Metazoa; phylum Chordata; class Actinopteri; order Chaetodontiformes; family Chaetodontidae; genus Chelmon; species Chelmon rostratus. The sequence goes on from NC_055661.1 coordinate 25,324,142, forward strand.
GTCGTGTGGCTGCAGGTTGCTTCAGGGCCATCGCCAATGTCTTTCACAACAGGTATGACACATTCCCAGCTTCAGCTTGAATTTATTTCTGTCTCTCTCTATCTTCTCTCTTTGGAATCAGTGAAATGCTGATCAAATACTGCGTATGTTTTATGTTTTCTCTTAGGGATTACCAATTTGACACTGTGGTGCTGCTGAACCTGATTCTGTTCAAGGCGGCTGATTCTTCCAGGGACATATATGAGGTGGCCATGCAGCTGTTACAGGTCTGAATTTCTGTTTTCATCAACAAGTTCATTTTTGCATGTTTAGACATAACACTGACATACATGCTTTCATCATTCATTAAATGTTGTCCTTTGTGATATTTGTCTGTGTGAAACTAATAGATCCTGGAACCCAAGCTCTTCCGTTACGCTCATAAATTGGAGATCCTGCGAACAGATGGTATCTTGATGCCTCCCTCACCGCTGCCACACCTCTACTCTGTGTCTTACTACCAGCTGTCTGAGGAGCTTGCAAGGACTTACCCGGAGCTCACGCTGCCCATCTTCTCAGGTGTGCTACAATGCAATTTGTTAACAGCTGCTGTTGGGTTAATGGGGTGCTGTAATGTGTGGAATTGATGCAGTAACTCAAGTTTTATTTGCCTGTGACAGCAGGGATCTGCCCTGCCCAGTATAGCACACATAAGCCTGGCTGTCTATGATTGGATGCATTTCCAGCCTTATAGCTGCCTTTTTTTAAGACCAACCAAATATTGTCATATACCTGCAGAATATTTCAGATGCAAGTTGTAGGAATTGAATGAATTTTTTGACAAAATGTGAATAGCAGTCTCAATATCAAATATTTATCCTTCTTTGCTCTTTCCAAAAATGCGTCACTTAATTCTCTGGATGTTTTCGCTGGTGGTCCATGAAGTCAATCGATTTCTAAACAATCATTTATAATTCATAGAAATTGTAGATATTGCCTTATGTCTTGCGTGCGAGATTGTCAGCAGCCTTCAGATCAGCACAGCTGATAGCCATGCCACCACTTTGAGGTAAACGTGAAGTGAACCCCGTCCTAACTGCTTTTGACTGACTGATCAGGGGAAAAAACCCTCATGTGCTGACATGCATAAATGTTGCTATGGTTACAAATAAAGATTATAAAATGACTTCCTGAATAGTTCGCACGCATACTGTAATTGGTCTGTTCGCTGTCACACCACAAACAAACAGGAGCAGAGTCTGCTCGGAAGGGTCTTATTTGAGCCGCCCATTAAGTGTGGCTTATGAGGCCTGCACAATGGGCAAAGCACCAGAGTTTGTTTTAACTGAACCAAACAGGTGAGGTTTGTGAAAGCCTCACCATGCATCTTTTGGTGTATTTTTTCATCTGCACAACCATGTGCATCTGATATAAAAAAGAAAATACACCTTAACTCTTCAACCATCCATTGATGCTAGAATTTATCAGTGGATGACCAAAGTGAACAAGGCCATTTCACCTCACTATACCAACACAGAGAACATGGGGAAAAAATTGCATGTATGCTTGTTATGATATTGTTGTGAGTAAAACATGGAGATAAGGTTAAAAATTGACAAAGCATTTTTTTATGGTGTAATGGCTGGGAATCTGTTTCAACTAACAACTATCTTCTTACCTTCTCCACTCCAGAGGTGAGCCAGCGCATCCAGACAGCGCACCCTGGTGGTCGTCAAGTCATGTTGCACTACCTCCTGCCTTGGATGAACAATGTGGAGCTGGTTGATTTCAAACCAGCTGTACGGCGACCGGAGGATTGCGGCAGTGGTGAGGACGATGAGGATGTACACGAGCGGGAGATCATGATGGTCAACAGCCGGCGCTGGCTCCGTGGAGAGGGCTGGGGCTCCCCGCGAGCAACAGCCATGGTGCTAAACAATCTCATGTTCATGACTGCTAAGGTGAGACAGCTGAAGGACCGTCTTCACTCCATCATATCAGGATTTACATGGGTTTGGAAATGTTGATTTGAGATAACTAATGGATCATGAAATGACTTTGTTTTTACAGTATGGGGATGAGTTTGCTTGGTCAGAGATAGAGAATGTATGGACCACATTAGCAGACAGCTGGCCAAAGAACCTCAAAATCATTCTGCACTTCCTCATCAGTATGTCGGGAGTCAACAGTGACCCCAGCCTCTTGCCCTACGTAAGTCACAGGATACTTAGTTTATGCACCGCACCTGTCGTATCCCCATGTGCAGTGTCCACCACTTACTCCTCATGTGTCTGACTGTGTTACATGTGTGTCCTCAGGTGAAACGGGTCGTGGTTTACTTGGGCAGAGATAAGACTATGCAGCTGCTGGAGGAGTTGATGTGTGAGCTTGAGTTGACTGATCCTGTTAGCTCAGCAGTCACTCACATGGACAACCCCCCCTATTACCGCATCACCTCCAGTTACAAGATCCCCTCAGTCACCTCAGGTTAATCAGTAGTGTGCACGCAGTAGCTCACAGCTTAGGTCATTGTTCCAATACTAAATCATGTGTTTTGAAGGCCAGATGGTGAATGTTTCGTGTCTGTTCTTGCAGGAACAACCTCCAGCAGCAATACCATGGTGCCAGGAAACGACGGTCATCATGACAGCAAGATCAAAGACTCTAACATGGAGGACAGGTACAAGCTGAAACACAGCACTGGTCTTTGTGTCAAACAGAGAATGTGATGAGAGGAGCAGGATGTGTGTACCTGAACAATGTACAGTATATGGCCACCTTAAAAGCAGGAGCAGTAAAGCATTGAAATACTGTATTTCCATTTTGAAAAGTTCAAGTGGTCTTACTTATTGGCTTTATTATAAAATCTGAAATTATAACACTCAAATTTTCTGTTTGTATGTGTGATGTAACTCCTCTTGTGGAAAAGGTTAGAATAAGAACAGCCACTGAATTGTTATGTATGAATTAATTCAGATGAATCACTCAAGTTGATTTTCGAAACAGTTTAGAGACTTTGAGATTCATGAGGTGAAATACTTTTAATTGGAAAATTTTGCTGATGCAGTGAATTAGATTCAAGTTGTTGGCCGAGGGGAAAAGAATGAAATGCTGGTGCTGTCCTTTTAAATTACGAGTGTCTGTTCCGCAGTTACACCCACCTGGATATCTACGGTGGTCTGAACAGTAACCTGAACCGCCAGCACCACCGTCTGGAATCTCGTTACAGCAGCAGCTCTGGAGGCTCCTATGAAGAGGAGAAGAGTAAGAATGAGCACTTTGCACCACTAAATTAGACACTACACTACTCAATTCTTTCCAACCAACATTTCTTATAATCTGCTCCCTTTTCCAGGTGACTCCATGCCGCTTTATGCTAACTGGCGTTTGAAAGTGATGGATAACAACCAGCCAGAGCCTCTTCCCTTCCCTCCTACTGGAGGCTGTTGGTCTCCTCTTGTGGACTACCTGCCAGAGACAAATGCCCCTGCTGTACCTCTCCACAGGTGCACCATACATCACCTTCCGTCGCCCTCTGTATCATACCCGTGTGTTCTATGCCTAAGTCAACCCATATTTTCTGTTTTTTAGATGTAACATTGCAGTCATCCTACTAACAGACCTCATTGTGGACCATGGGGTCAAAGTGGAGTGGAGTGCCTACCTGCACCTCTTGCTGCATGCAATTTTTATAGGTAACTTGATTCCTAATTGTTAATATATTGGATGGCTGTATGCCAAGAACAGATTTTGTTTTCTTCTTTTGGGGCCGCTCAGTTACTGTGCTCGAATAACCTGATATCTTGTAGCAAATAAGCAAATTCAAATGTACCCAGTAGAGGATTGAGTTTAATTGACTTCTCATACTTCATTGCAGCTCTATTCGCTAAAGTCCATGATCTAATAGCTCCCCCTCTTCCATGTCCTCTTCCAGGGTTTGATCACCAGCACCCGGAAGTCTACGAGCACTGCAAACGTCTGCTGCTTCACCTGCTCGTTGTCCAGGGAGCAAATAGCAACGTTCAATCTGTGGCTATGGTGCTTTTACGCAACAGAGACTACAACGAGCCCAGGGTCCTGACTGTGAAGCCAGCAGCTCCAGAGTTCAACCTCACAGGTCAGTTCTGATGTGGAGCTCAGAGTCATAAGTGAAAAGGACAATAAAGAGTAAGAGAATTGTTAAGGTATTATTGTTAAGGTGAAGGAATTTGAACTGATAAGATTACTTTTTTGTCACTGTAAATGCAGGCAAAGTAACAGAGAAACTGTTACATACTCACTTTTTATATTGCCAAAACAGATCACTGGGTGGCAGCAATGGTCAAAATATTATGATGGAGTATTTCTTGAGATGCCTTCAAAGCTCGCCATGCACCTCAGTGTGTACAATGTGCATGTCAAATTGTTCCTACAGGAGTGCAGGAGTTGTTGCCAGATTGTCAGCCATCACCGATGACAGACTCGGGCCTCAGCTCAAGCTCCACGTCATCCAGTATCAGTCTTGGGGCAGGGGGAACTGCTCTGTCCCATCTCTCCCCCACACTCCTCAGTGAGGTAGACGTCACTGCTGAACAGGACGAGAAGGTCAAAGCTCTCATTGAGTTCATTACCTCAAGGTGAGAAGATCTGGTTACATTAGAATAATTATTTCCCAGAGCAATACATTTACGTTTATCCCTGACGCGACTTGCTGCTACAACTTGTGGCTGAATAATTTTGCCTGATGTATGATCTCACATGATTATATGCGTCAGTTTAAATCATAATGATGTTCCCATGTTACTCATTCTGTTCAATCATTTGCTTTCATGCTTCCAGCAGTGTCTGAATGGAAGGGGTATTTTAACAATGCATGGGTTTGTTTATGGAGTTGGTTTCGTATTGGCTCCTCTTGCCTGGTGTGTTAATATGCAGTTAAATTCAACAATATCGAGCGTTGTTTTGAGGTGTGGTTTAATTTCATAACCTCAGCAAATCACATGTGCCTGATGCGTGTTTTGTTTTGCATTGTAGAAAGCGGGGTCCGCTCTGGAACCACGAGGATGTGTCACCCAAGAACCCCAACATCAAGAGCGCCGACCAGCTGAGTGTTTTTGTCAGACACGTAGTGACTGTCTTCAAGCATTCCCAGTCAGGTCTGTATGGTTCATCACTACCTCATTTGACTGATTTGAGCTTGGGATACTGGTATGATCTGGATAGCTCCGTCATACCTACTTGTATGTTCTTGTGCATCCCCATAGGTTTCCAGCTTGAGGCACTGTTGAGTGAAGTAGCCCTACAGACGGCTCTGTCTTGCTCGTCTCGCCACTACGCAGGACGCTCATTCCAGATTTTCAGGGCACTCAAGCAGCCTCTGACTCCGGCCTTACTGTCTGACATTCTCTCTCGGCTGGTGGAGACCGTAGGAGACCCTGGAGAGGAGGCTCAGGTCAGAACGGAAAACAATTCCATGGTCCTGCCCTGTACTGGTCTGATTACACAACACTAGTGGAGTCTGTGCTGAAATGCTGTGTGTTCTTAACATTCTCCTAATCCCTACTGTACTGCTCAACTTGTTGAAAAATGAGTCACGATTGCATTTCGAGCACAGTTGTTCAAACTTTCTGATATAAATAGATACTTCTTGGTGGTTGCTGCAGTCTAAAACTGCAGCAACCATTGTAAAGGTGGAATGGATCCTGGAGAAAGCCCTGTATCAAATCGAAAAGAACCCGCACTCCAGAATCAGCCTTAGTATGTGCATTCATACAAGGAATTATAATAAAGAATGGTAAAATAAATTATTTAGATTTTAACTCACTGGTATGAAGCGTCATCAGTTTCTTTCTGACAGACTTAGCTCTTGTGTTTTTTTTCTCCTTAGGGCTTTGTCATTGAACTACTCCTGACACTGGAGTCAGGCATTGACACGCTAGCAGACACAGTCAAAAACTATGACCTCCTCACTGCCTTAGCACAGTAAGTCTTTCTACAGATAACCTCTTCATTTCACTTCGTTTGAGTCATTCTTGTGATCATGTACTACCTGACATTAGAAAAGTCTTTTACAGTCTTTTTCTTCTTTTTTTAGAACCTCTTCCCGTGATCACTTCTTGGGGCCCAAGTTTGCAGCCAACAGGAAAAGCACAGGCCAGCTGAACCTGAACAGCGGTGGTCTGTTCCATCATGTCCATACTCGGAGTAACTCACTTCGTGCCAGCCTGATGGGTGAACGAAAAGGCGACAGACGTAGGAGTAACACCCTCGACGTAGCTGACCGACTCGGCGGTAGCCACGGAAATCTGGCGCGCACGCGGAGCTTATCATCACTAGGTGGGGGAGGGGGTCCAGGAGGGGACGGCACCCCTCCCGTGGACCCGTCGAATCTGATGGCCACTGTGTTCTGGATTGCCGCCTCGCTGCTAGAGTCGGACTACGAGTTTGAGTATCTGTTGGCCCTGCGGCTGCTGAACAAGCTGCTGGGCCAGCTGCCTCTGGATCGAGCAGACAGCAGAGAGCGTCTGGAGAAGGTCCAGGCCAAGCTGAAGTGGTACAGCTTCCCTGGCCTGCTGCAACTCTTCCTGAAGGGCTTCACCTCTGCTTCTACTCAGGAGCTCACCATCCACCTTCTTAGCAAGCTCATCAGTGTCTCCAGACACACACTGATAGACCCTTCTCAAGTGGCAGGTCAGTGTTGGACTGAAAATGTGCCTGCTGCTGACTTGATCATGGGTTTCATGCTTTTGGTTGTTTTTTGATAGATTTGTTTCCATCATTTGAACCTGTTTACTTGTGCCAACAATAGTTTATTTACTGTAATTTGTTGTTGAGGAAAAAGCTGAAATCTGATGCAATAACCCCATTACCAATGAGGTTGCACAAAAGCTTGCCTTGTTCTCTTCATTGCATTTCACACTTCAGTCCTCAGTTGTATTAATATCACTACTTGTTTTAGACTCTTTGTTAATTCTGTAACTCTGTGTTCACGGTCTTCCTGGCACATGTCTGCAGGTTTTCCTTTGAATGTCCTGTGCCTCCTACCGCATCTCATCCAGCACTTTGACAGCCCCACTCCTTTCTGCAAGGAGACAGCTGATAAGATAGCCAAGGTGTGCACGGACGAGAAGTCGGCCACGCTCTCCAACCTGGCCCACATGATGAGCCTGTACAGCACGCACAGCTATTCCCGTGACTGCACCAACTGGATCAACGTGGTCTGTCGCTATCTCCACGATGCCTTTGCTGAGATAACTTTGAACCTGGTGACTTACCTGGCTGAGGTATGCAGGCTGGAGATCAAACGTGATAATGTTGGTCATTTATAGTGAGATCAAACCAGTAATGTGTGCATGTCTTTCTCTCTCAGTTGCTGGAGAAAGGCCTTCAAAGCATGCAGCAGTCCTTGTTGCAGATCATCTACAGTCTGCTGAGTCATATCGACCTATCAGCAGCCCCCGTCAAACAGTTCAACCTGGAGATCATGAAGATCATTGGCAAATATGTTCAGGTGAGCCTTCACCACAGCTCCTCATTAGTTTTAATTAAATCGCAATCAGTACTGTGCAAATTGCAAGTTAAGGTTATCACTTATGTTATACTTACTTACTCATTGACTTAATAGGTAAACTTATTTTCTATTATTAAGTGCATAATTATTTCTTATTAATTGGCTACAGTACTTATTACAGCACTTATTGCCTGCAAATAGCAGTACAAGCAATCCATAAGACTCTGCATTGGTGGGCGAGAAGTTTACCCATGTCTGTTGTATGTTCAGTAATAGTTGTATGTTTTTACTGGCAAAGCCTATTTTTACAGACAGCCTGATGCATGTGAATACTGGGGTGATCTGGTCTATAAGTAATTGCACAATTTAGAATAAGAAAGAATAACATATCTTACAGGGACGTTATTTAGAGGCCTTTTTGTTGCGGCTCTTTATGGAAGGCTTTTACTAGTCCTGGCCCAGGGCACTGCTTTATATACTTCGCACTCAAAACTGCATGTGACAGCTGTTATAACATTATGGCCTCGGGCTGATTTTGTACTGGCTTGCCACCAGTGTTGCCTTTTGTAGAAGGCATTGTGTTTGTGCGTATGCAGTATACCCCTGCATATGCACTGGCTGTGAGTTGTGCATGTGTGGCATCCTTTCAGGGACATAAAGACAGGCCATACGTTCTTGACCATGATATAAAATACAGATGGCTTCAGAGTCTATAGCTGCTTTGGGTAGGGGATGGTTTGGCCTTCTAAGGGAAAGTATGCCCATTCACACTCATGCATTCTCCAGAAACACCCACACAGCCTGATATTTCACAATGGAGTCATTATATTTCTGTGTTTTTTGCAGAGCCCACATTGGAAGGAGGCCCAAAACATTCTGAAGTTGGTGGTGTCTCGCTCAGCCAGCCTTGTTGTTCCAGATGATGTGCAGCGATCTTATAGCACAGAATCATGCGGCTCTCCAGAAATCGCCTTTACACGCATATTCAACAACTCCTCGAAGGAGCTGCCTGGCAAAACTCTGGATTTCCACTTTGACATCTCAGAGGTCGGTGTCCTCCTACTCCAGTTTATTCCTCGTTGCACTTACTTCAGTATTTTCACGCTCATACGATCTGCTCATATATTGTATTGCTAACTTGTATTATTTTACTCTATAGACACCAATCATAGGGCATAAATATGGTGACCAGCGTACAGCAGCAGGCCGGAATGGGAAACCACAGGTGATTGCTGTAACTAGGAGTACCTCCTCCACATCATCCGGTTCCAACTCCAATGGTCTGGTGCCAGTAAGCTGGAAGAGGCCTCAACTCTCTCAGGTACCTATGAAACAGACATGACATCTAACAGTATGTACCAACTCAAACCAGGTGGCAGTAACTGGGTTTTCGTCCAAATGTAGCACAAAACTTAATCAAATTTTCAGGTTTTATGCACATTTCCATCCACTACTGTAATGCAAATATTAGGAGTTGGTTCATGGTGTTAATTCTCCAGTCAGGTGCCATTATGCCACTGCAGAGGAAGATAGCCAAAAGGGCGACCCAGCTTTGGTCTACATTTATGTTTCTTGATTGGATCTGTGATGTGTCCAAAATATCAAATACAGCCAGCTAAATGATTATGTTTAGAGCAGCTTGACAAGTCTCAAACAGATGCAGAATCGGAAAAAAATACTAGCACATAGATTTTTCTTTTCACCAGAATATCTGGAGCTCTGTATTTTGAACCCACCAGGCACATGAACAAATTTAATTTAATAAGTCCCTTTGTCAAACACAATATCACGGTAATGGAATATAAATCAATCTCTTTGCTGCTTCCATCTAGAATATCATGGCGCACATGTGGTACTTGGTAATAGGTAGTTGTTTGAGAAGTGATCTATGCATTTACAAATTACTTTTCCAGCATGCAAACAAAAGCCATGGATGTGCCAAATGGTTAAATAATGATAAATAATTGTCTTTGTTTCACTCTCTGTCATTGTTGCTAATGGATCTGGTGTCAGAAAGCACAGTGTGTCGAATGTTGCACAGATAATAAAACACTCAAGTTTTCTCATAGTGTTTATGTGTTCTTGTTGCAGAGGAGAACCAGAGAGAGGCTGATGAATGTCCTGTCTTTATGTGGCCCAGAGTCTGGCATTCCAAAAAATCCATCTGTAAGACTCCTCTCCTACTCTAAAGCCTCAGACAAGGTCTCTGTAAAATCACTTAAGAATACTGCTGTTGTTACTGTGTTTTTGTCATTGTTGATTTTTATTGATTTTATTTTTATATGAATAGTTTTTTTTATGGACATACAACAACTGTGTTTTACCACGTGAGAACAAAGAGTCTCTGTCCTTCCTTGCTATGCAGGTGGTATTCTCATCCAACGAGGACCTGGACTCTGCAGACCAGCAGACCAGTCTTATACCCACAGTGGAGGAGGTGGTCAGAGAAGAGGAGGTGCAGGGAGAAGATACGGGAAGTGAGCAGCAGTTCGGTGTCTTCAAAGACTTTGACTTCTTAGATGTGGAGTTGGAGGATGCCGAGGTGAGAAATCAGACAGTTTGGCACGCACACACGACACAGCTTGTTTGTGTCAAATTGTCTAGTGGGTGGACAGCATAACTATTTGCATTAATCATCTTTAGAAGATCACCATTTTCAAATCCACTTAAATGTATGCCATGCAGGGACCCTGATGCAAGTATGGCTGCACCCAATTTTCACTTTGCCTCAAGTACTTGCATACTCAGTTCAGTCACTTTCATCACTACTTTTGTTTCATATTGTATTTAGCTGTTTTGTCCAAGATTAACAACGTTAATGTCTTGTTCGTCCAACTTGCATCTTCTTTGTCCTGACTGCTGTAGTAGAAACATTTCTGTGTGTTGTGATTGTCTTAAGTCTACTAACATACTTATTCCTTCTCTTCTCTTGCCACAAGGAGTTGCAGGTAAGTCTTTAGGCCAGTAAACTCTTTAGAGATGCCGTTCTCTGCAGTGCCCTGGTGTCTCTGTGTTGTCACCAAATAAAATGCTGTAGTGCTCTTTGATTTCAAATGGTGGCTACTGTGGTTGTGAGCCATTTACTTTTCTAGCTTTAGAACATTGCATCATTCACCATCCCAAAATGAAACAAAAATCTCACTCATGCACTCCTGTGTTATTCTATTTTTTTTAAGTTGTGGAATGTTGATGTACATTACGTGTTTGTCTTGTGCTTTGTTTCGTCCTTGTGTAAAATCTCTGCTGTTGTGTTTGTGCTGCGTCTCACTGCTGTTGTCTTGGTTGTCCTGCAGGGGGAGAGCATGGACAACTTCAACTGGGGGGTGCGTCGCCGCTCCCTGGAGAGCATGGACAAAGGGGACACGCCGTCTTTGCAGGAGTGCCAGTACACAGGCAGCACGCCAAGCCTCAACCTCACCAACCACGAGGACACGGACGAATCGTCTGAGGAGGAGGTACTGAGCGCTAGCCAGATTCTCACCCGCTCTGGCCTTGTAAGTCTCACTCCAATCAGGGTCCCCCCCTCAACCCCCAATCCACCCCACCATGCCCCTCACACAGCCCCCGCTGGCATGGTGTGCGTGTGTGTGTGTGCGCGTACTGAGCTGGACCTGCTGCCAGTGTGGACAGGGGCTAGATGCTTGCTTCTTCTCGCTGGTGGTAGATTCCCCCTTCAAACCTCAGCCCAGTCCCTCTACCTCTGACTGCTAGATTAGTGCTATCGACCCTTATCATATTTTTGTTTTTTCCGGTAAGTACAGTTTAGGAAAATTCAAATCATTGGTTCAATTCACATCAGCTCAAGGTAAATCATTGATCATTGATAGTTTATTTACAAAAGGAGAAGAGAACATTTTTATTTTAATGATTGGATGAAATGTAATCAAGTGTAAAATCCTAAGTGTTAGAATTGAGAATAACAGCATGTTCCTTTGCATTGTCAACAGTGAGGCTGCTTCTCTCTAACTCTTCTTTGCTTTGTTTTGCTTCACAAGAAAGGTCACACCCAAAGCTGTCAACAATAATGCCATTAATATAAATGCTTTCCCTCGGTCTAATGGGGATGTTTTCTTTCTCTCTTCTTCTGCTCTTCTTGATCTTGGTAGTGCACGGTGAGAGAATGAGCTTTTGCCCCTTCTAGATATTTGCCCCACAAATGTTTGTAGTCGTCCAGTGTACCCTGTCACAGAAAAATGAGCATGCAGCATTTATGTGTGTGCTTAAACAGAATTTTGAAAAGATTTAGCATAAAATATGATTAATATAATTGATGTTGGCATGATTTAACTTTTTCCCTAAAGCCGTTTTAAAGTGCTGAATTAGTCGAATGGAAGACTAAAATGACTAAACATGCTCTGCTTGACAGAAATGTGTGTAATGTATTTTTTTTTTTGTTCGACTGCAAATAATAAGAAACACAAATCATTACTTTTAAAACCTTTTGAACCACCAAACAGTGTTAAGACTTTATTGAATTCAGTGTTGCTCTGCAAGATAACATATAATGAACAAAGTGGTCCATTGATTCTAAATTAGTCATCAGCTCTAGTATAGTTAATAATTTTATATTCCCTTTATGTATTAACGAATCAAACCCAGCACATCATCAAAGTATGTTGAACCCCAGTGTAAGGTCCTGTGAAGTGTTGTAATATGTATCAGTGCATTAAGATTTAGTGAAGGATCCATTTAGCAGCAAAATGCTTTAACAACATCAACTATTTTAACATAAACAAAAAAAATTCATATCAACAAGTTATAGAAATTCTCCTTTAGAAGCTTTTGTTTAGTCTCTGTGTTGACATAGTGACAGCTTTAGCCCTTAGTGAACCTTTAATAAAGGTTTGGATCAAACCAGATGGCATATAATACCAACTGTACTGTGTTTATACTGTGTCTGTCTCAGCAGAGAAGCTTAACCAGTCAGCATGTGTTTCTTCTCCAGCTCAACAGCGACTCTGCCACCGACGATACCGCATCCAACCATGTGGACTCCTTGCAGCAGTCTCAAGAATCGTCCAGCAGTGCCCTGACCGAGGAGGCAACTGTCCTCCCCTCTCTGCCCTCCCTTCCTCGACTGGATAGCCCCAGTTTGGAGATGGCCCACTCAGACAGCACCAGCAGCCAGCTGCCTGAGGTGCGATCAATCGGGAGCAGCAATAAACTGTGGTGCTCGGGTGCTTTCTAGCTTGCCCTTTTCATCCTGTTCAACCTTTATTTGCTTTTGCTCTGCTTCTTAGCTTGTCTGTCGTTGAGACACAGGATCAGCTACCTTCAGGGAGGTTTGGGTGGGGTGAAAGTGCTGGTTCTTTAACCTGTCGAGTGAAGACACTGTGTGCTGCTTTTTCTGCTTCTGACTCCCCCTACCAGCGCTTGCTTTGTTGCTTGGCTCTGGGTGTGGGTGCTGAAGGCTAGCTCTTGCTCCTTTTTAATGGCATATGTGGTTAATAGCTATGTGGTGGTGCTTGCTTTTGTGTGGGGGCTTGCTTCCTTGTGTGATTCGGGGACAGATGAAAACAAAAGCTCACCTCAGGTTAGCTGTTACTGCACATCTCCAATAACACAGCAACTGACCATTCCAACTAAATCCTCCATTAAAAACTTGTGAAATGGACACCAGCTCCTTTATCTTCGGCAGAAGCATGTGTGAGTATAAGTCCATTTCAAGTGGTGTGTTAACTTTACAAAAGCAGTTGAGTGAAATCCAGGGGGGCATAGCCAATTAAACCCCTTCAGTTTGCTACCATATTAACATGCTGTAGCCTTTCTTGTGATGAAAAGCTTTGCTGTCTACTGCTACTGACATTTATCACTTATACTAACAACGGTGAGTATATTATGTTTCCTGATTTGCATTTTCACATATATTGTGGCCCAATTTTTTTACCTTCAAATGTGACCTTATAGAATTAGTCATAGCTCATACATATTTATTGTAAGTAGGTTTTTCTGAAACCTCTACACACAGAACTGAATGGAACTTTCTAGGAACTCAATCCAGCCATTGGTCTCAATATCATCTCAAGGACATCTCCCCCATCGCAGCCCCTGCTCTTAGTGTAATGAGCCCCAGATAAAACCATCAATACTCTTACTCATTCCCTCCAGGATGGCCACGACCACTTCTAAAAGCTTTCTCTAATATAGCTGCCGTCTCTGTGATGTACTGGCTTCCTGCCACGCTCAGCGTTCCCAATGCATTAGACTTTTAAATAAGAAAAAAAGAAAAAGAAAACAAGGCAAGAAAAACAGGTGCCATGTCTGCGCTCCATCTCCAAACATACCCCCACCTCTCCATGTACATGCTTTACGTCAACATGACTTTACCTATGAAATTTATCTCCTGCGTGTCCTGTGTCTTAGTCACACTCTAACTGCTTTTCATGCTAATGTAATCAAATATGAATGTATTCAGTTGTGGGTTATAAAACCGTAGCCTCACTTAGTGTGTCTGCCCACTGTTGATTACGGCTGTTTGGTGAATTTGTTATGTCGCTAACACAGGACATCATTTATGTGCAGTGATGGAGTGCAGGTCATAAATCAGTCCATACTCATGTGCATCAGAGCATGTACAGTACCTCTCATTCATCTGCTGTCCCGGTGGCTCTCACTCCCCGTCGTTTCACCACGATGCTACTCTTTTATTAGCAGTGAGGTCGAGTTTTTAATGGCGATTCAGTGATATATTGATATTGGCTTCTGTTTATTGATTCTTTTCGTTTTCTTTCATTTCTCGTGAGAGACGTCAGCTTTATAGAGTGACATAAAGAGCAATCTCCAAGGAAGTGACCATCGTGGAAAGCGCTGACTTAAAAGTCCCTCTTGTGTAATTGAAGCTAATGTATGTTCTTAAGTATAGGCTATAGCAGTCTTAATTCAGCCTATAAAAGAGGTTCAGCAGTGGATCTGTCTTCTCAAACTGATGTTAAGTGCTGCCGTTGTCATGACAATCAGGCAATCTAGCTGTTGGAGAAAAAAAAGTTCATTTAAATGTAGAGTGTGTTTTTTGTGGTATCATCTGTCAAACTGCGCCTGAGCGCCCCCTTCTGGCTTGCGTTACAGGATGCTGTAAGCATGACGGCAGGGGACGAGCTGAGCAGCAGCGTGAGCGAGGACACGGGGTTTTGCAGTGCCCCCCCTCTGCCTTCTGACCCACAGGAGCTGTGTGACCTCCCAGACTCGCAGGACCCTCAGGATGCTCAGGAACCCCAGGAGACCCAGGACCCTCAGGAAGACCTAGACCCAGCCCCCCCTCCCCCGCCGGCCATAGACACTCCACCGGGGTCCCTCTGTGAGGAGGAATCCCAAACAGTCCTACCTCTATCTCTGCCCCTGCCCATGCCAACAGAGATGAAGCCAGATCCAGACCCAGACCCAGATAGCACCTGTGGCTCAGTGTGGGAGGAAGATGTGACACAGGCCCTGAAGGAGCTGGATGAGCGCTGTGAGGAGGAGGAGGCCGACTTCTCTGGCATGTCCAGGTAAGTGGATTGTTTTGGATCAAGACCACTACACAGACTTGTACAGAGAATCTGAAAAGATGTGAACCACGTCAGGACTGCCTCCCCGATCAGTGATCTGTATAATAATTATTTTATATCTGTAATCTAAAAGACACATTAATCCTGGTCTCTGGGTTTTCAACATACATGTGCAGATGTGACCCTTTGGGCATCAGTCCATATGAGTTTCTGCTTGCTGTCAATGATAAATACAGTTTTACATGCATTTGTTTTAAGCCTGTAGTAAAACCAAAACAAGATATATGCACTGCCATTAACATGAATTTCAAAAGACTCTCATAACAATTCAGATGTGGGAAAAATTAGCACGGATCTCATTTCAGAACATACCGGATCTGTAGTAGTACAGTGATGTAGATTATTTTAGCAATGCATTTATTTTATCAAATGTAATATTAAATTTATTAAGCATCAGGGAAAACGTCACACAGCAAAGGCCACATATTTAATGAGTTGACTGTCACCTAGTAACTTGCCAGCAAGATGTTGTACAACACGATCTGTCGATTAGGCTCAGCAAGTTCTTGTTTGATTGTAATTCATTGGTCATGCTGTATGTTTGCATTATAGTTAGTGGTCAGAGCAGCACGTTGCAGTCTTTACAGATTTCTGATAACCAGTTTTGTGGGTGAAACCCTGATCGGAAACTGTCTATTCAAGAAAGCAATGTTGACACTCCTACGATGCAGCACAACTTATATTTGTTCATTTTTAATTGAATCTACTTTTACATGATCAGAAAGTAAAAAATGATAGCTACTTTGTGAAGGTATGTGAACTACAGTATGTGGCTGGACTACATTCTGTGAGATGAAGGCTGTTGAGATGGTATGACGGATAATTTCATCCCAGGCTTGGATCCCGTGTGGGCTAGAACTGTGGAGGAGGGCAGGGTGGGCTGGCTCCAATCCACATTTAAACATTCCCTCTTCAAGGTGGGCCAATTCTGGCTTGAGGACGGTTGTAAAGTCAGGGTTTTAAGCTACACTGAGGCAATATGAATAAGCTATGCTGAGCAAACATGCAAACACACACACATACAGTCACTAGCATTTATCACTCTGCTGAAGGCGGGGTGTACTCTGAGTGATTGTCTGAAACCAGCAGGTCACTACCCAGTTTAGTGTTTATCTACATAGGAGGATTTATGTGAGTGGGAGAGAGCAAGATAAAAAAAAAACGCAGTAACGTTCTAACTCTGTGAGGTTGGGAGCTGGCTTTGTTTGGCAGAAGTGTGTGTCTGTGTGTGTATGTGTCTATGTGTGTGTGTGCAGATGCCCAGCTCGTCTAGAGCTCTCTGCAGTCCTGTGTGGGATGGGAGTGCAGTGCGCTAGTGCTGTTAGCAGTTGCAGCACAGCCGAGCTGCAGACAAGGGGAGAGAGTAAGAGAAAGAAAAAAGAGAAGCAGTAGTTGGGGTGAGGATGAGGACAGAGACTGTGTCCGCTACAGCGCTCGGCAGCGCAGGCTTTAGATACTTATATTCTGTCTGCTTCTTCAGGCTGTTTGGTCCGACAGGCCTGTGAGTATCTGAACGTGTGTGTGGAGGAGAGAGGGAGATGTTTGCATGATGCTAAAATGCTAATAGCTCATATGTTGTTATTGTGCTTGAGCACTGCAGCAGATTAGAGCTCTGAAGATACTGCAGCAAAATCAGCAGAGAGGGAGGCAGAGATGCAGCGATATGGGGTTGTTTACATGCGGCGAGTGAGGATGAGCATGTGTGTGTGTTTACATTTGTCCTTCAGTAAAGACTGAGGGGAGTGCAGAACATGTCGGATGGTAGCTTATTGGCCCCCGTGTGTGTTTCAGTCAAGATGAAGGTGACGCAGACTGCTTCCCAGAGATTCAGGCCTCTCCGCCCCCTTCGCCCTTCCTCTCTGCTATCCTGGCAGCATTCCAGCCTGTTGCCTATGACAATGAGGAAGATGCTTGGCGTTGCCATGTCAACCAGATGTTGTCAGATACTGATGGTTCCTCTGCTGTTTACACATTCCACGTGTTCTCCCGACTCTTTCAGGTAAATGTCCTCTAAATGCTTTATTTTGGACATCTTTGCATTTCTGATTGGCAGAGCTACACTCTATTTGTTGCATCTACTGTCTTGTTTACTGGTGGACAATCCTGGCAAGATTTTTTGTGTCCTTTTTTAATTCAACGTCCTTGTTTAACGCAGAGCATTCAGAGGAAATTTGGCTCCATTACACATGCATCTGTCCACTTTCTCGGGGAAAAGCTCCAGCGAATGGGTAATCAGTTCCTCAGCTCCCTGGAGGTCATGACGTCTCGCTCGCAGTGCCCCACTGTGCTGCTGGATGCAGAGACGGTGAGGCTCTTCTGCATGGCTGTCTGCAATCATTTTACTGGTAGAACTGAAATGTAATGATGTGGTTGCAGTAACATGTAGCTATTATTCTGCAAGAATAGTGCTGCATGTTCTGCATATCCCTTAATGTGTATGTGTGTCCTGCTGTAGATATTTTTGTGTTTTGTGCTGTGTATGTATTGGCCGGTGTTGTGGGTTAATGTATGTGGTGTCCTGTCTTGCTGTTGTAGCTGGTCTCTTGTGGACTGTTGGAGACTCTGAAGTTTAGTGTGCTGGAGTTGCAGGAACACCTGGACACCTACAATGCCAAGAGAGAAGCAGCGGAGCTTGTAAGTCACCACATATCTTCCACCATATCTTCTTTCCCATTCTCTTTCAACCTTTTTCCCTGAGGACACGTTGCATCACATCCCCTGTGAGTCTTAAGACTGCTACAACAGCAGTTTAGTCGCTGTGTCAGGATATCATTGTGTGTTATGCTGAGGAACTGTCTCATAATGGCCTCTCATCTCAAGAGAGATGGGCTTAGGAAGTGTGTAGAAATTGCCCTCTATCCCTGTGCCATCACACCATGGACAGCCAAGTGGACTTGGAGACAAATCGCTGATGCTGTACAAGATATGCCCCGGCCTGTCTCATCAGCGGGGCAGACATTGAATCAGTGTTTGTTATGAGTGGATTTAGCTGCTGTTAGTGTCTGCATCACTAGTGACATCCCCTGCTGAGGGGATAAAAATAACCCTCAGCACTCCTAAATCAGTTATAGAGGGCCGGGCGGGAGAAGCTGTGAGAGGGTGGGAGGTGGAACGAAGGGGGAGGGGAATGAGGAGAAGAGATGAGATTGCAGAGGGTTCTGGGATGCAGGGGCGCTAATTGAATGAGATGGCAATGGTCCCTGGAGGGATAGATACTATCCCGTGCTCTGGAACAGGCCTTCTTTAATTGGCTAAGTACAACACACTTATTAAATCTCCTCCCTGACCAACCTTTTTTATATACACACACAAATGTAGATGCAGACGTCAAGAGAGAAAAACAGCTCTTGTATTGCCCCTGTTGCCAGTCTTCCTCTCTCTCCCCTAATCCTTATGCTTTTTTTGTTTTTCTTCCCTTCTGTCTTGTTCTGTCTTGTCTATTATTAGTGGCTGGAGAACTGCAGGAAAACATTTGGGGACAAAGACAGCAGCCAACGACCCAACACTCATGCACAGGTATGAATGAACGCTAGTTTGTTAAATGGCTGGGAATGTGTGTTAATCAATATGATTTTTAGGAATCTGGAAGGAAAATTGTTACAGACTGCAATCGATTGATGAAGGGATGAATTCTCTGTCATTAAGACTGAAGGTTTCATCTGAAATTAAAGTGCTTGTGTTTTTGCCTGTTACAGTATACAAATCTACTGAGTAAAAGACATGTCCTGTGTTCTCCTTTGAGGAAAAAAAATCAGAAACTTATATTTCATATTTTTCAGTGTGACAACGCTCCCTAGTTTAATATTTATTCGTCAGAATACAGTTAGGTATCCATCTGTGTAGATGGAAAACTTCCATACAGCCAATCAGACGGCTTCATTTTAAACCATACTTGTATAAAGCTGTAACGTCAGTGGTCTGATCACACTGAGCCAGACAGCAGCCGGCTACACAATACAAGAGCTACAGACTTTGCTAAAATCTTCTAACTTACAAACAATAACACACATCCTTCACCTTAGCTTGTTGATCCAGCCACCAAAAAAACAGCACAATGAACAGCATGTAAACATGCTTGCAAATGTCCGGTTTGATACAGCTGTGGTCCTCTTCAATACCACTAACAACACACACGTCTGCCCATCACATGTAGGCTACAGCGCCAGTTTGCTAACTCCGAGTCTGGTTCCCCTGCCGAGGCTCAGCCTGACAGCTGATCAGTCAATCAAACACCAACATCAACTCGCCCCTCCAGCTGGCTGACAGAAAAAGGATATTTGTGATTTAACATTAATTTGACTGCAAAGAATATATCTAAAGAAAATAAAGAGATGAGAATTTCTAGACATCCAGGTTTTCCACTTTTAACTCCTCATCAGTTCCCAGTTGCGTGGCGTCCCTACATGGTCTCTTACTCCACATTCTAGAACTGTTGACATTTTGATTTAGTTGAGCTTTTTGCACAGATCTGTCTACGTCATGCTCACAGCTTCCCTCTGTGTTTTCCACCCACAGAAATGCTGTCTTAGCCTAAAACTGATGCTGTTTTTCAGCCACACGGGCGACACATTCAGAGCTCTTTCACTCCTCTCTCCTTGCTCCTCCTGTAGCCTCTGCCTTACCTTTTCTCTCCCTCATCATACATGCTGTTGTCGAGCCTCTCAGAATGAAGGTGTCTGTTACTGCTGAAGTGAGCTCCTGTATGTTTGGGCACTCAGCCCCCCCCCCAGGCCTGTGTGAAGGGAAGATGATAAACCACCGCCCCTTGCCCGCCAGGTCACTGTGTCTCAGCTGCCATGTTAAAGCTCACTAATTCTTGGTCTTTCTCTCCTTCTGTTTTGTTTGTTGTTTTTGTGTGACCTGCTCACCTTCTTGCTTAGCAAATGGAAAATCTAGCAGTAAGTGGTTCTCATATTATAGACTCTCAATAATCATGACATCTGGACAAAACACTGATCATCCCATCGCTCTCTGTACATACCTGCGCTGCTGACAGCCACAGACTGTGCACTGCCACCACCCCCACCCACCTCTGTACCTCTGTCTCTGCCTTGATCGGTCATGTAACCCAGCTCGACTCCCATCCACCCAGTCATAATTTACTGTTATCCTGTATTACGTATGCTTTTTTTTTCCGTTGCTACATCCAGCCTGGATAATCAATGTCTTAACCGCTTTGTATTGCACACTGATTCTGTCTGCAGATAGATGAAGACGTCAGAAGTTATTGATGGTTTCAGAAGGGGGGGGGGCTTTGTTGGTAGAGAATGGGTGGACATAAGATATTTTACCAAGATAAGATTACTTTCATTTTGCATGTGTATTGTTCCATTGCCATATTTGTTCAAATTCTTTTTTTTTCTCCCTCTACTTTTTCCTGGATTAGGGTCTTAACTTTTAGTCATCACCCACTTCTTTGGGTGGGTCATCTAGTCAACCGTACTGGTCACAGTGGCCTGTAGGGAGCGTCTCGGGAGGTGGTGATGGATAGTCTTCTAATTGAGATCTCATGACTAATTCTAATAGTGGTAGACTCACCTCTGGCCCACACCGGATGGCACTTTGCTCCCGGCCATGTTTAACCCTTTCATCTACTCCCATGTCTCTAACCCAGGATACCCATCTGTCTAATCATGTGATCATCAGAGTCATGTCAGTGCAGGCTAGACCATTACGCTGGCACGTGACTCTGTATGTTTCTGTCTCTGTAGGAGCTGGAGTTATGTCGCAGACTCTATAAGTTGCACTTTCAGCTGCTGCTGCTCTTCCAGGCCTACTGTAAACTCATCAGCAGGGTGGACACCATCAAGAGAGAGGCAGAGGTGAGACTAGCATCACGCTGGATTTGCTGTCGATGGCTCACTGCTTTAAAATAAGATGGATTTGGATAAATGCATTTGTTGTTTAGGTTTCTGACATACATTGAAATCATTAAGCGTGTCTGCAATGCATCTTACATTTAGTTGGAGTTTATGTTTGCCCTTAGAAAGGCACTGTGGCACAGTGGTATCTTTCATCTTTTCTGTCTCCATTGTCGGAGAGTCAAGAACAGACAAATTGCATTATATTACATCAGCCTGCAAGAGCACTGTTTTCCATCTGTTTCCATAGATGTTTGTCGTTAGATTTCGATTTTTTTTTTTTTTTTTAAATGTTACATTAAAATAATACTGAACATAAATTAGCAGGAGGTTCTATGTAAAATACAGCCAGGTGATCCTCCTCTTGGTGGAGCTTTAATTAAAGTAATGAAATTAAATAATTTCTCCTACTGATTGGAATGATGGGATCAGCTGTTTGAGGTAATATTTTCTTCATTTTTCTAACCTCCCGGGTGTATTTTGCACAGGTTCAGCATGCTGTGATATTAATGCTTTTTATGCCTCTGTTTCTAAGGTGACCAACATGTCTGAAGAACTCACTATCCTCGAGAGCTGTTTGAAGGAGGCAGAAACAGGAAATGATGGTCAGGAGGATGTGTGTATGTCAGACACTGCCCAGACCAACACGGAGACAGCCATCCAGTCACTGATTGAAACTCTGAGAGCCAGAGACTTCAGCTCTGCCATCACACAGGTCAAAGTCTTTAGGTAAGATGAACATTACAGATCCACAGCACAGACACAACTCAACAACGTTTTGTGCGCATATGAAAAATCGATCAAAAAAACCTAATCAGACAGTTTAATCAGGGAGGAGTGATCATGTTTCAAATCAAGGTTGCAACTTTTTTTATTATATATTTTCATTAGAATCTCTTTGCAGCTTGAACAGATTTGGGTTTTGAATAGCTTAAACAATTAAACTGATTATGAAAATAACCATTAGTTGCAATAATAAAATGCATAAAATGATAGGACATTATATGTTAATGTCCTATCATACTACCTTTTAGAGTTGAAAGCATGAGGAGCACTGCTGTAAGGGAAGTGCTGGCAGCATTGTTTGATGACCAGGCAACATCACCAGGCTGCTGTCAATCACCCACAATAGCTAGCGTAACTAATACTACTGGCTAATATCATTTCAGTCACAATACTCCAAAATCTGACTGATTTTATTGATAAACTGTTGGTAAAAAGGTAAAATCGCTGCCAACATTTGCCTTGTTTTCCTTGAGACATGGGAGCAGCAATAGATGTTTTGTTCTGTTCAGATCAGATTTTGTTAAAAATGGAATATTCATTGTTTCATCAGAAACTGCAAAGCATGCTGGGCAGATAGAAAACAAAGCACCTGGTCTGCAAAAACAGAACAAAAATGCTTCAAACTCAAACAATTAGGAAAATTTCATCCCACTGCTAGAAATGTGTTTGTTCTCCGCATGTCCTCACCCTCATCCTCCCTTTCTATGCAGGTCTTTGTGGCCCAACGACATCTTTGGCAACGAGACAGACAACGCGGTCCAGACCCTTCTGCACATCTACTTCCGTCACCAGACGTTGGGCCAGACGGGCTGCTTGGCGGTGGTGGGCCCCAGCAGGGACCTGTCTCAGGCTAGCACCCGCCTCATGGAGCTCAACCTGCAGATCCGTGAGGCTCTGAGTCAGGCGCAGGCCTGCCAGCCCCTCACCACCATGGTCAGCACTGGACTGTGAACCCATGGTACTGCAGGCTGCAAGCCTGGACTAGACTGAACAACAATGCCCCCACCCCCCTGCTCTACACAGACCTTACCTCAGTTGTAGAGAGAGGGTAGACAGTGAGGGGCTTCAGGGGAGGACGAGAGAGACTCCACCTATAAAGGGCTAAAGGATGTGTGGGAATAACTGTGACTCTTAATATATATTATTACATGTATGAATGCTTAAAGCTAATATCTTTTCCCAGACTAAGCCAACTTGCAAAATTCAGTTGCAATAAGTCATGTGGTGGTGTGCCTGGGAGAGAATAAGAGAGGACGCAGTGGGATGATACGTTTTTTCTCTCTTTTTTGTTTTTTTTTTCCCTTTTCTTTTGTTTTTGCTTTTTGCTGGATCTGACCTGATGGGCCTGTCGTGGCCTCCTCGAGGCCTGGGCTGGACGATGGCATTGAAGCATGTAAGACAGTCCAGAAGGAGGTGTCGTATGTGTGAGGACACACCGTCAAGATTCATAAGCAAACACAGAAAAGTTTTGTTTAAAGAGAGAAGTTTTCAAAAGCATGCTTGAAAGAGAAAAGCACTGCAAGAATATTTTTTTGAGAAATGTATTTTTTATTAGAGCTAACATCCTAGGTTGTAAATGTTAGGATATTTAACATGTAATTGTAACCCTGTGGGAAATGTTTGCCTTCAGGGAGTGTAAAAAGAGAAATATATCTGTTTATTGATCTGCTTTGAGAGGAGAGTCCCCTTCAACAGGTCTTCACGCAAAACTCACTCTTTAACCAAATAAGTAGCTGCCTTTAGAGACTCTCGACTGTGTGATATATATTGGATATTCTGGTATACGCTCACACACAAATGCATATAATTGCACACAAGTGCAGACTGGCTACAACTCATTATGGAAACATAACTTATTTTACTCTGTATATATTTTAGAAAATGTATAGTGTAAAACCAGTATTTTTCCCGTGTACTTTTGTGTAATGCACTGTTCATCCGAATAGGATGTATGTATAAAGCTAATGTGATGAGAGAAAGCCAAGACCAGATCTGAGTCATTAATGATCCGCTCCACCTTTGTCATCCAATCACATAAACTTCAAAACTTCCCAAAGGCTGCCTTGGTTGCCGGTTGTGGTCTTGCAAAGGGGGTCAGGGCTCATTTGGGGACAAGCCACCTGTCTGCCTTAGTGACGGTGATGGCATGGGAGATCTAATGTAGCCCCCATCCCCTGCTGGACCACAGCGATCCAGCCAAGTCATATGCATTCCTTCTCTCCACTGTGATCTTTTTGTTAGCACGTCACCCCAGCATAGGCGCCACTTAAAGCCTCATGAAGGGGGGGTGGGCACGGTTTGTGTTTGTCCACGTAGGTTGATCACGTTGCGAAGCGGCGCTCATCCTCGGCTACATTTTGATCCTGTTTTCAGAGGGGAGGTGGCTGCCGCTGCGCTTTCAGGATGGCCCGACTTGCTGCTGTGACTGCAGGACATGAACCGTTATCTGAATGCTTTCTGGAAATCTTGTCATGGCACATTGTAACAGTCACTGTACTCATTCCTCAGAGAGCTTTTTTTTCCCCTGCTTGTCTGGTACATTTGAATGCTGTTCTTAATTATTTAATGAATATATTATTTACCTGGAAGATGTTTTAATGTAGAGGTGCATTATACTTTTTCCCCCCCTCTTGTTCACTCACATACCAGCCTTCTCTGGATAAATAAAAACCTAATCATACAGTACAAGCATTGTCATGTTTTCATGATTTCATTAACTTAAAGTAATTTATTGAAATCTGGGAGTATTTGGGATAAAACTAGAAGTATCATAAGTCAGACTTCTTTCTTGGCTCACATCTCCCAGAGTGTGCATAATTTATGTAATGTAAGTTTAACATGGCTTAAAGTCAAAGTACAGATAGACTTTACTATTTAGACCTGCAGAAACATGAATTCTGTTACAGTCTTTAGTTCTTAATGATCCACTTGGCCTCACACAGGCCTGCACAGATGCAGCAGGTATTACATTGCAGCATTTTAGTTGCCTTTCCTCCACTTCCACTAAGACCTCAGTTGACATAGTTTGAGTGAAAAGAATCCTTCAGCAGAGTGCAAGGTAGCCATTTATTACATTGTCAAGTGTACGGTGCTTATTAATTTCATCAACACAAAATAGATATGAAACTAAGATTTTAAACATCAAATGTTTTTCCAATCCAAGATGCCCTAATTGCATCTGCAAATAGAGTGGCATAGGGTTTAAGATGCCCCCCACATGACATGTACTGATGTTAAAAGGCAAAGCTAAGTTGAGAAGCCTCCTAGACGATGTATTTGAAGCTGAAAGTACTCTCACAGGACAGCCGCTTGCCTTTGCATCTGCCGCACAAGTCCTGTCTGTGGGGCCGCTTGGGGTCAATGTGCCGTTGTGTTATTGTACAGGAACAACGGGCTTTGTTGCATGTCTGGAAAGGAAAGAGCGTCGGGTTTAGTCATGGCACATGGTACTTTAAATTCACATAGCATATTAGAAAAGGCTTTACCTGACATGTGATGTCCTCAACACGGTATGGGTTGAAGTCCTTTTGGCATTTTCTACAGTACTGTTTGAAGTAAACCTGGAACACACCATACTTCACTTATGGCAGGCTTGAAACGTCACCACGGCCCATTCAAGTTATATACATTTTGGCCACCAATAGGATTTTACAGTAGAATCCCATCTGAAAACTGGAGATGACTGAAGAAGCAGTCAACTCCTCACATTGCTAAGCCCTGATATGGTGTTATTGGTGAATCTCTTGACTATGGGTCGTCTTACACATAGCAAAAAAAAAAAAAAAAGCTCACCTTGTTCGTTCCCTGAACACACCAAACGTAGGCACTCTCCCATCGCAGATTGCACTCTCTGCAGTGATAATATCCGTACTTCTGTTCCAGAAACTGGACAAAAAGCCAAGTGAGTGAGTGTTCACTCTCACCTAAACGTAACCCCTCTTTATTAAATGCACTGTTGAGTAATTCAAGATCAGTTCATCTTTACTGGCTTCTGTTCAGTAATTTCAGCTTGGTCAGTCTTAATGGTCCTCACACCAAGCTTGCAGATAAGCCAGATGTTGACCCTTTGGCTGATCAACACTATCCAGATGACCAGACTGGAATTAAGAATTTTAGAAACTGTCCAAATTACATTTAAGCCAAAGTGGGTTTTATTTGACAAAGTTTATATATCTGAATAACGACTCAAGAGACCATTTTGTCCATATCACAGTAAAAATCCTCCAAAACTTCTGAATCCAAGACTTGTTTCCTTATTCACTATGCTGCAGCTTCAGGAACAACATCTGAGTAGTGATTTAAAAGGAATCAGTTACCATACTGTAGGATCAAATTAACTCAACATTAAATTTCCTTTGGAGTTTTTACCCAGCATGCTTTGCTTATTACCGTTAGCGCATAATCGCTTTGAAACAGGAAGTGTTTGAAAACTTTTGAAAATAGCCCATGTTTGGGTAAAACTACTTTCTGGGGGACTTGATTTATACTAAGTTGTTGCTTCTAATTTTTATCTTGAGAATTCTGCTTAATTATTAAACATTTCAGCAAGTGAAATTGCGGAAAATAGGTCATGTCGCCATTAACTGCCAAGAATTATTGCAGTTAGCATAATTAACCTAAAGGCTAGCGCTGGTGGTCAGTGAACAGTAAGAGTTTGTTTTTTTTAACTAAAAACGAATGTAAATTTGTTAAAATTAAAATCAACGATGGAGTGTGGTCATCTGTCAGGTAATATTCCTTCATCTCAAAGTAACGTATCCCCTGAGCGCGTGCTGTAACTCACCTGGAACCGCACACGCGCCCTGACCTTTGACCCCTCAGTGTATGACTGCGCATCTTCGCTCTTCACTTTTTGCTTGGACTTGTTTTTTTTGCGCTGAACTGGGAGTTTTGCGGTCTTTTTATCCTCGGCCTGGTTGTCTTTGCTCTTCCCGCTGCGTTTCACCGCGTTCTCCGGCGGGTCACCGGGCGGCTCTCCGGACTGCGCCTCACCGTCCGAGGCCTCCTTGTTGTTGTTCTCATCGACCAGGAAGGAGGTGACGCTCCTGTAGGCGATGGGCGAATACACGGCGAGGGTGCGGGTGTAGCGCACAACGCCCGCTGGCTTGGGGCTGTCGGGTGTCCTGGGCTCCTGCCTCCCGTTGCTCCGAATGTCCCGCCTCGTGGCCGCGAGGGTCCGCCAGCCGATGGAGCACTGCACCGAGGCGTCTTTCCTCGGGTTCACCTGCACCGCCATATCTTTAGTGTTGGCCTTCCTGAGCCTCGGCGTGAGCTTTGGGTTGATTTGCGATAAGATGGACTTCAGCTGGGCGCGCTGATGGTTGTTGAAGGCATCCGAAGTGTCTCCATAGTGAGACAGGTAACTTTTATTTTTCCACCCCGTGTTTTTAGGCCTGGGGTGTCTGCCCGTGTACGGGTTGTAAGCAGAATAGAAATAACTGTCGACTGGCTCGTCACCGTACGTTGCCATTTTGTTCAACCAACCAACGTCGGTAGGTGTAGGTATTTAAATAGATTGGGCGGCTCGAGCTCTCCATCAGGCCGAATTAAGATCAGGTGTGACACTGGTTACCTTTTCTCCAAGCAAAGAACAGCAAACACGTGACGAGACGAAGGTAAACAAGTATTCTGTTTCTATACGCATTTTATTATTTTTGATGCACTTGTTTATAATATACACATACTGTACATTTGGTTCAGACTGTCAGGTCTGTCTATAGAGCACAGATATTAACTGTTTGTCACATGTCTTTACCCTCTGACACGCACGCGCACACACAGCTTTAGAGCACTGTTCATTTGTGAAATCTGTGTCTTGCTTTGATGGTGTGATTTCCTCATTAATGTTATTTCATAGAGTGAATTTAAGCATATGTTGCTGATGAAAAGTGATTTATGGGTAACACAGCAATGATTTAAAACATGATGATTTTTTCATTCCATATTCTACATGAGTTGAGCACAGTCAAAGTGAATGAATGATGCTTATGACATAAAGCACCTGTTCAGCAGTCTGGTCAGTGATAAACATTCTGGATTTCCCTGCGTGCTTCTCCAGGTTTTTTTTTTTTTTTTTTTATAAATGATGAATCCACTTTCAGGTCTTATTCTGCTCCCCTACATCTGTTGTAGGGAACTGATTTTTAAAATTTGCACATTAAACAGGAGTTGGATCAGGAGGACAGGGGTCCAACATGATGGTGTTTGGGTCACTCACTGTCACAGCACCATAAGATGAGTCAAAGTCCTCATCATGAAACCTCTGATATGTTATATCCGTGTCCTCGCCGTCTCCCATGGGGTCTGGTTTGTGCAGGACCTTCTTCCTGTACAGCCTGTAGGCCAGGATGAAAATGCCAGCCTCGGCTGCTTGGAACAGGGCGTACAGCAGAGGGAACATGTACATCCCTCCCATCAGCTGAGGGGGGAAGGCCAGCTTCAGGATGGCAGTGCACAGCTGCACGTTCTGGCATCCTGTCTCCAGAGAGACAGACCGGCGGCTGTTGGGTGGCAGGTCAAAGAGCATGGCCAGGCCGTAACCTGCAGCGTAGCCGCACAGAGGCATCAGGACAGCCACTACGTAGACGGAGGGTGGGATGGTGGAGAGGAGCTCCGGCCCCAGCATCGCTCCGGTGAGGATGAATAGCATCACGAGGGTGACTAGCAGAGACCACAGAGATGCCTGGAAAGACACAGTGTTGCAGGATGAAGGTGATTTATTTTGCACATGCATATGCTAGTTGTCACCCTCTGCACACCTGCCACCACATGAGAGCAGTCTGAGGGTGGAAATCTTTCATGCTCTCCTATTTTTTATTTTTATTTTAGTTAGCATCTACAAGGAAAAAAGGTGTCATGTTGTCAAAATGGTACTATCTAAGGAAATTATGGATTTTGAGCCATATTATTAAAACTGTACTTTTCACAGAGCTGGAATCTCCATCATGGCATCTCTGCAGCCTAACATGAATGTCTATTGTAACTGATGTGGCCCTCCCTCATGTGTGGCTTTTATCAGAAATGGGAGGGAGGAGCTCTTCCTGACACAGCGCCTCTGATGTCACTGTTCCTGCGGTCAACATCTATGAAAGGCAAAAAAAATTGCGCAGTGCGCTTTTGCGCAAAGGGTTTCCTTTAGGGCCTGAATGACACCAGATTTAAATTTTTTAGTAGTTTCAACTTTACCATTAAATGGAAAAGTAACTTCCTCTTCTTAACTTACCTTTAAAACAATGTCGGCCACACGCGTGTAGCGGTACCTCAGCAGAACTCCTAACCCAATGGGGATGAGAGTGCTGCACAGGGTCAGGATGATGGCCCCGAAGGGCATGAGGTTGACCACAGGAGTGTTGATCCAGGCCCGGCTGTAGATCCACAGACACAGCGGCATGAGCACGAGCGCCAGCAGCGTGGAGGATATGGTCATGATGATGCTGGAGAGGAGAGCACAGACGTTATAGGGCTACGAGGTGAACGTGATCTTTGCTTACAGTGTTGGATCCTTTTAGTTAAGTTTGACAAAAAAAAATATCTAATTGACTTTACGGAAGCAATAGAACTGTAGAGTCATGCGTAAAGTTTACCAAAGTCCCTGTTATGTCTGCGTAATTTGCTGAATAATACGCGCAAAGCATAGTTCAACAATTTTCACTTGATGGCTGACATGTTAGTGTAGATGCGTGCAGTGTCTCTACCTGAGATTCATCTCCCCGTGCACCAGTAGAGACATGATGTTTGATAAGTTTCCTCCCGGGCAGCAGCCACAGAGGAGCACAGCCATCGCTGCCACATCGTCCAGAGAGAAGGCTAGAGCCAACAGAAAGGCCACCAAGGGCATGATAACAAACTGACACACAAGAGCCAGCAGTACCCCGATGGGCCTGCGGATATGTTCTCCGAGCTGGCTAACGTCCACCGTGCAGCCCAGCCCCAGCATAGTGAAGCACAGAACAAGTCCCACAAATACATTGATTCCGTGACTGAGCGGGGAATCCCAAAAGGCAGGCATCAGGTGAGGGGATTCCGTCGGCGGAGCGGCCATAAACTCGGCCCCACCGGCAGTCCTGAATTTGCTGCCCTCAAGGAAGATGGCACTCCTGGCCACTAGTCCAGCCATGGCCGTGTCCTCCGGAGAATCCACAACTTGATTCAAGGTGTCCGACGTGAGGAAGTCTATCAAGAGCGCATTTTGTGCGTCGCCACCCAACAGGCTGGAGTTCTCCATGGCGCAACAGGAGGACGGAGGCTCGCCACAGTGGGTTTGTGCCTGTCGGTGCTCGTGCGTAAAATGAGTCCCCTAGTGGCGCGCTGTCACCAATAAGAAGGCGCGGAGGACCCGGTGGTCGGAGGACGTGATAGTGCCATGGCACTGACAGTCTGACAGCGACTCACTGAGCCAGACTGGTGCCACGGATTGGCTCCCCGATAGACGCACATAGCTGGAGGGAGTGTGCGCACCAGAGAGTGGATGAGCCAATCAATAACGCCCTGGCTGGCCTTTTATACTGCGCTCCGCTCCGAATAAGGAGAAGGTCCCCAAAATATCAATCTAATTAATACATATTGACAGTTTTCCATTTGTGAAATTACAGCCAGTCCAGCAGAGGCCGAGCTTTGATATTTTCCGAAGAATTATAAACGCCATCGTTCACAGCGAAGCAGCAGTGAAGACAGCTGTTTGTGTGCGGTTGAGTAAACACAGCGCAATGAATGAAAAGTGCGCTCATCTTTATATTCGTGCAGCAAACTGAAAATGTGCCTGCCCGTTTCTTTTGTCGGAGCTGCTGTTTCTTTCACCAAGTGAGCGCATTACCCACGAGTCCTCATCTCAAACTTAAACCAACTCTGTTTGCTTTAACGGATTGTTAACAACGTGAGTTGTTAGAGCTCAGCTAAATATTGTGAAGCTGTCAGTGTGAGATCAGCTGAATCAGTCAACTGCTGCCTGAAAAAGGTGCTGCAGATCACTGCATATGATGACTGGAGGAAAATGAGCAAATTTATGAACAGTAAATTGAAACCTCATGTCCTCAAGAATAGTTCTGGATTGTACTGATGCACTGACCTCCAAGTATATATATAAATATATCTGTGTTAAACTCGCTCAGTCAGTCCATCAGTTCCTTGAAACAGCATCCAAATATTAATACCTTCTGACAACATAGTACTGAAATATTGTGTTTGGCTGCTGTGACTGATGAAATATGTCATATTCAGTTTAGGAACCTTTGGGGTTTGAACTGACCATTTCTGCTGTGTTTGTGTGTCTGCAGCCCACAGAACATGATCCTCTCAGTGGAACTCCAGCACGTCAGGCCGTGGTGCCACACACAGAGGAAGCTGAGTGTCCAGAGAACACAAATGCACTGACGTCACGCGTCTTCAGGGCACCGAGGCTGGAGTGGGACAGGACAGTTTGCACCAGTGACTCAGGCTTTCATCCGTCTCCTCCTCTTCCCGGAGACACAGAGCGTCCCCCATTAACCAGCCGGTGACTCCAGGTACGTAATGTAACAGCTGGCTGTGCACAGAATACATAATGTGTCACCTTCCCCTTAAACACCGTAAAGTGTACAGACACTTTTTGCGCGATGCTGCACGTTAACTAGACAGGCACTGGCTATTCTGTTCACCTCATTACTAAAACAAAACAGCTCCCAGAATGGAAAAGACAAAACATGCATCATTTCATGTGTATAAAGTCTTTGCTACAGTCACATCTCTGCCATTCTGCTTTTTACACTCGTCTAAGTAAAAGATGGACAGATGAGTTTAAACAGTAGTTTGAATAATCTAACAAGTAAATGAGCCTGAAGTCCAAAACAAACTGAGTGGGCACAGAGCTTTAAATAAGTGGAATTGTGAGTGTATTTGATGTCTGTCCACAGTACAGATTAGGTCTCATATGAATGACCAGTAGGGCGTCCACCGCTCACTGTCTCTGATGTTGTGCACTCTCAATTTTGACAGTTTGTGTCCTTTGCATGCAAACTTCAGCTGAAAGATTTCATATCTTAAGACTTTGCCTTTAAATAATGGGGCAGGCTATTTCCCGGAGTTGTCATTTATCCACAGACATAACTGACTCCACAGATTTGATTGATAAAAAAGATAATGAGTGGTGATGAATGAGTTGTCCTGCAGACCCACAGAATGATTGCAGCTTGAATTTGCTTTGCGGTCACTCGAATGTTTTGTTGTTTCATCGCTGTGCAGTCAGTCCTGAAGGCTTTTGTTGTCTCAACGTTATCAAAACCTTTTATTGTTCTTAAATGCCGCAGATGATCCAAAAAATGCAAAAAGAGAGAGAGCAACTTTTCAGCTTTTATTTGAAATGTGAATTTACACAGGGAAACTGAATGTCATGTTTGTGGATATAAAAAAAATTTCAATAACAAAAACGTTCACACAAAAGGTGTGGTATGTCTTTTTGCAACATTCTTTGTAGTTTCCCACTGAATCTGAGCTTTGACAGAGGCACCTCTCTCTTTAATAAATAGTTTCATTTACAGAATGAGTAATTAGTTATAAATATGAAGGCGCATTATAAACATTTTTAAAGCAATTATAAATGTATTTATTTAGTTACAAAAAACAAACAGGCAAGCAAATCAATCAAGCAGAGATGCAAAATAGCAAATAATATTGGCAAAACCAGAAATTGGCACAAAATGATAAACAAACAAAACATGATGTTCAAACTCAAGTGAAACTTTAAATTATAGGCACTAGTTTCATAACACCCAGCACACCAATTACCAGAACAGCTTCCCTAACACTGGCACACCATTTGATTCATAGCACAAGAGGTAAAAGCCAGCAAAACTTAATCATCTCGTCATCTTATTCAAGACATTTTTCCATTTTTTTCATGAAATAAATTATACACACTGATAGAAATGTGTTGTGGGAATTTTAGGACCCACTTTCCTTGGTTTCATTGGCTGACTGGGGGAATGGGGACAAAATATGTTCTTGGGTTTAGTTTTCTTCCTCAATAGATATGCTTGATTCAGACATCAGATATAACTCAGACCTAATTCATGTCAACCTGTTCTTAAACTGACCAATCTCAGCACTTCAATGGAAAAGTATAAAATTGGCAAACTGTGGTACAAATCAGAACAGAGGCTTTGGCCGAGGTGTCATTAATCACCCAAGTCAAAATTTGACACTGTGAAAACAATGAAAGGCTTTGGAGAGTTAGCTTGCAGTTGAGGTTCAACATGTACATTTTAAACGATTGAAATCGTAAAACAAAATACTGATATGGATGTTCTAACATACATCTCTTAAATAATTTGAATAAATAATTTCCAAAACAAACTTGTGCATACATTCTGGCTGATTTTACAAGATTCTTAAACGTCATACCCACACAGAGGTGCTTTCACTGTTGCAAGACATCCACAATTCTCTAACGTTACGGGACATTTTCACCTGCACAGCATCATCATAGAGATCGCTCACCTACATCTGTTAAACACAGAGCATAAAGAGAGAAATGCATGGAAACATTTCAACCTGAGGGAGGTGGAGAAAAGAAAAGGGGAGAGGAGCGGGAGGAAAGCGGGGCAATGAAGTGATATGGACTGTCTGACAGATGATTGCAGTCGAACTGAGGCAGGTGATGTGTCCTCTGCTGGCGGAGCTGGAGTCGGGCTGGTTTCTTTGGCATTTTCTGGGCTTTCTGCACTACATGCCGGACCCCTCCAGAGCCGGACCCCACAGAGAAACACGATGGGAGGTCCTCTTTGACGCGATGTGGACACTGTCCTCTCCTTTTTTAAAATTCTGAATTCTATATATTTTTGGGACATAGTCTCTCTTCATTGTAAAAGGTATCTATCTAGATAAAGTGCCATGTTGTAATGTCTGCCTCCTTGTGTTGATAGTTTGACTGGAGAGCCCCCTGCTGGCCCATTTCAGTAACAACCTTCTCTCCAGTTGTCACCTGTGCTGCCGTAGGTTCGAGGAGCAGGAAGAGACCTGAGAAGGAGATGAGGAACAAACTGACGGTTAAATCATGTCCACAGACAGTTAACCATTTACTCAAGTGCATTTGTGTGTGGTGCACATACCTGCGCACAGGTTGGGCCAGCTTGCTGCGAGGCAGAGGGATCCCACCTCCTGCAGAAGAAGCACTGGGGCGGGGCAGGCCGCTGCGTGGGGGAGCCAGGGAGCGGGTGGGGGTGGAGGTGGCAGAATTGGGGTTGGATGTGGCCTTTACAGGCTGCCTCAAGGCCAGTGGGGACGGGGTGGCAGGAGTTCGCAGCTTGCTGGGAGAAGGGACTGGAGACAGGCAGGAACACAGTGTAACTGGATAGTGTTTGACAGTTCTGAGATAATATGCTTTGATAACTTTCAGTCTGTCAGTAGATGAAGTAATAACCAAGAGCACAATGGTGTGAAATATAATATAATAACATAATGCCAGTCCACATATCTTTAAAACACAAATCTATCAAATATGAGAACATATGTAGATCTGTTTAACCACATTCACCACAAATTCACAAATGAAGTCAAACCTGTTAAAATGCAAGTTTAACAGCTACAACAGAAACGTTATTAAAAACATTAAAAATGAAAAGAAAAGGCTAATAATAAACTCAGCTGCCGACTATGATTCCAGATGTGTGGACAGAATGAGGTGACACACACATACTGTATACTAGTGAAAACCAGAAGCACATCATAGCACGACAACAATACAACCATAGCATGAAACCACAATCACAATATTAAAAAAAGGTGGAAACCCTCAGTGAATACTCACTGAAATCACCTTCTTCTCCAAAGCAACAGGAGAGTGGGACTAGACAAAGACGAAGACAACAGAGACAGGCCTTAATTCAGAGCTGGGAGGGAGGTGCTGAGGATGGGGTGTCTCTTACTGCTCATTTGTTTTCAATGGCCCTCGACCTATATGAGGAACAGTCCTACCTGCCGTGTGGCAAACATTCTCTTGAGGTTATGTGTGGAGCAGTGGACAGTGATGGGATGGTGAAGGACTTGAAAGACATTGGGCAGTTACAGTTGTAATGTAGCCTTTGGTAATTCTCTAACACTTGGATGAGTCTACATGTTGAGGTTTACTGACAGTAAAGATATTGCTAAATCGCACCATGAATAAAGGGAGTCAGCGTTCTGCTACCTGTAATTCATGAGGCACCATTTCAAAATGAGTAAACTTCAATATAAATATACACTCAGCTGCTGTGTATATGACCCCATTTCCAACTGGTATTAAAATGTGATCTGCATCCAGACATGTTGTCCTGATAAGGAAAACACATGACAAGCTGTAAATTTGTTGTGATTAGATCTGTCTGACCACATCTGTAGGTAGTCTGCCTCCCATGGTGTTCGGATCTTAGGGTGTAAATGCCATCAGTGCAATGTGCTGGTATCTGTACGCAATCTAACATACGGATATTTGTGTTTGGCTTACAAATAGAAACAGATAAATAGCTACAGCACTGTGTGAAAAATTAAAGCAATACTGGTGTGAAATTAATAATATACAGTAGGAAATAACTTGTGTGTGCTGCCATATAATTTATCTAGTCGCAGAGTAGCCTACAGGCTG
Source organism: Chelmon rostratus (assembly GCF_017976325.1). Lineage (NCBI taxonomy): Eukaryota > Metazoa > Chordata > Actinopteri > Chaetodontiformes > Chaetodontidae > Chelmon > Chelmon rostratus. Next base: position 25,359,392 of record NC_055661.1, read on the forward strand.
GTGCTGCAACACACTGGAACAGACTAACAATGTTTTTATACAAGGAAAGGAATAACTTAATGTATTACATTTGCTGAATTTACAAGGGAGGACAAATAATTGCGAAATTTGTTGCAGACGTTGTTTCCCCAAACTCAAAAACCAAACTTTTTGTTAAGGGGGTCTGGAATTAATTTTCCGCCACCTCAAATTACTCACACACAGGTTTTGCTCTGTAGGATGGAGATCTGATCTTAATACAGATAACAATAATGCGTTAAATTACAAGGTGTAAACACAAGGGCAGGATCAGACTGTTCACCGTCAAGATAATATATCAGGATTTTAATACCAGGTGTAGATGTGGTCTCAGGTGCACTTCACTAAAACTGATACAGTCCTCCCCTTATAAAGGTTATAATGTTCAACTTTTAGAGGATGAACTGTACATTAGCCTAACCTCACTGATATAAACGAGGTGGACAAAATAATAGAAACACCTGTAAGTATAACACAATACAATTCAACCGCATCGCAAAAGAGTTGAATGAACACCTCTAAAACAGTTTCAGCAAAAACTGAACATTTACCGATTTACTGCAGGACTGTTATATTAGCTTTAGCTAATGACAGTGTTTATATGAACATTTTACATTGTAGACAAAAAAATGGGACGCAACAAAAAATGAATGTTAATCATTGTCTAGAGGGTGTTGTTGCTGTCGATAAAGTTTGCCTTTCTGTGTAAGGAAAAATAAGCACCTCCTATCACTGCATGACATGGCTGACCAAGTGACTAACTGAAAAGCAGTTACATGGTTGAAAAAATGTCAACTCACATCATTTCAATGCTCATATCTGTAAAAAAAATTCAAATTCTAAGTTGGCTATTTTATTTACTTTACAATATTGGAAATAATTTGTATTAAGACAAGGGCTGCATTTGTACTTGATGTACACAGATATGTAAAGATGACGATATGAATGTAGAAAGTTCAGCTATTTGCTAAAAACAGGAAAGACAAAAAAACTCCATGTACTTGAATGAATTTAAGACGGCCGTCAAGGACACGTGAATGACGCTTTTCTTTGTGTGCGACCAGACACATCTCAGCGGTCATGTGACCATGGACCAGCAGCAGCACACAATCACTGTTTAGATATTTCTGAGCCAATCCGATTTCAGATTTTTACAGAAACAGCTCGACACAATCCTCACATGAACCAGCTCTCCCTCTGAAGTGTGATCGTTAAATTCTTCGAGAATGGTGGAACCTGTGTGGGAGTCAACACAAGCTCATCTCTGCCAACAACCACTCGGCTCCACTTTTTCCTCTTTCCTCAGGAAGAAAGTGACAAAAACAGGCTACAACTGCACTCAGTCAACTGACAAGCTGGCAACTCGCGCATTAATAGACCTTCCTCGGATCCATTTCAGCCCCCCTACAATACAGCTGTTCATTTACACTGTGCATCAATGGTCTGTACCTTCAATACACAGGCAGCTGACATTACTAAGTCATGAACTGTGAATATGTCTGTGTGTGAGATCGACCTCACAGCCTCCAGCTGGTTTAGGAGCAGGTTGTTACCTCGCAGGGAAGTTGGGCTTTGGAGGTGCTGTTTTTGTTTCGGGGAGGAGCGAGAAGGGGTGGAGTACCTCGGGAGTTGAGCTGCTGCTGGAAAACAGGGACATTTCAGCATGGGAGTCAGACTTCATTCTGCCTGAGATTCACCGCATAACTGGAGAAAAAAAAAGGGGCCGTCGAGGCAAAGGAGGCCACAGAATCCTGAGGTGCAGTTTGCGGCCACTAGGGGGCCCTACAGCCAAACATCCACAGGCAGCTTCATTCAGGTGGAGGAGCAGCAGGCTGTCAGAGCAGAGTGTCAATGCCATGGGCAGCTTCAACAGCCAATCCCACCAGTCTCAGCGCAGACAGAAAGATGGAGGCTGGTTTTGGTTACACATGCTTTGCAGTGAAGAGAAGTCGGCGGGAGAGGCAGAAATGTAGGTGTCTCACATGCCCAGTATCTGCTGAAATGTAATGGCTCAGGCTACATGAACAACCTGCCCCTGAGTGGGGCTGGTTAAGACAGGATAAAAGCAGCTGAAACCTGCCCTTTGACCCCTGTCCTCTCTGCCTCTCGTAACACAGATGGATTACTATTTCTGGATTAAGGACAACACCATTACCTTTATCTCCCATTACAGGATTACATCAAATGGATACTCTTAACCCACTGAGGTGGGATTCTAACCTCTTAAAGAAGATAAAACCCTTGGACACGAAATTTAAAACGTTAGTGTCAGTGATTCCAGGAGTCGCTCTGGATTCTTTGTGTTACTGGCAGCATGCTTAGATTCTGCAGCACGAGTGTGTTTCTTTGAAGTGAAAGTTACGCCAAGGCAAGAAGAGGAGGGGTGCGTGTGAATAAAAGATATTACGACTGAAAATGATCAAAGACAAGAGGATCCCCAAACACCAAAGCCATGGCACTACAAAGCAGCGCAGTCCTGTAGGTGCAGCCAGAAGGATTAACAGAATTCCTACTTGCACAATGACTAACAAGAGATTATGCAGCCTGTCATGTTTCTGAATGTTGGGTATACTTGGAAAGCAAAACAAATATTAGTATGTCAGATGACAACACAGTGATATCAGTAATGAATTTGATAATCTGAGTCTTGTGGCTACTGCAGAGCAAAGATTCATTTAAATTTGGAGGGTTTGTGTGTTTAGCAGTAAAATAGTCAAATAAAAATCTGAAATGTTCATGTATGTTTCTGTCACAGTACTCACTAGCAGACTGGCTCTGGTGTCGTGGAGAGCCGCCGTTTGGCACTTGCAGGTTGGACTCGCAGCTGCGGCTGTTCTTGACGGGCTCTGGGCCCTGGGCGGTCGCCGCTGAGGAGCGTGTGAGGTTGGGAAGACTGCGACGTAGCTTTTCTGCAACAAAACCAATAGAAGAGAGTTATCTCAGGAAAATGTCCAGAAGAGCACGATGAAGCCACTGTCGTCCAACGCGTCCTCCGCCTCTGCTGGCTCGGTTTACCTTCGTTCTTCACCACGTTGGTCTGCAGGTCGTGCCCGTGGCCTTGCAGCGAGTGGCGAGGCTGCTGCAGGCGGCTGATGATGGGCTGAGGCGAGCCGCGGCTGTGGCTGTAGTCGATAGAGCGTGCGGGAGAGCGAGAGCGGGGCGAGTTCCTGGGGGAGGCGCGGGGAGAGTGCCGAGGGGAGGGGCTGAAGCGGTTGGAGGGTAGGTGGAAGGCCGGGTGCACCGCCTCCTCCTCGTCCTCCAGGCTGTGTGCGTCTAGCTCCTGGTCACTGAAGGTGCTGCGGCGCAACGAGTGGCAGGACGAACCTGAGCTCCTCCTGGATGCTGTTGCGGCGTAATCTTGTCTCAAACCTGACAAACATGGATACGCTCAGTCACAACACACAATAAAAGATGAAAACTGAACAGCACTACTGGTACAGGTACATACTCTCTTCCTGCATGCGTGCCAGTATCTGGACATCAGTGACATCATTGAGTTTGTAGGTGGTCGAGGAGCCCACTGAGTCCTCATCCATCTCTGAGGTGCTCAGCTCACTGTCCACCGACGACTGCGGGCTCACCGCCGGAGGATTCCTCTCTGCAGCTGCGTTCCGCTGGTGTACTAGCAAGAAAATCATGTGTGAACACTTCAGTGACACATACTCAACAACAACAGACATCCTGTAATTGTTAATGAACCAGAGAGAGAGCCATACCTGCATTACCAGGCATTAGCTGCTGTCTGACAATGGGCACTCTGCTGGGGGTTGAGGAGGGGGAGTTGAAGCCACTGCTGTAAGGGCTGTTGGCTGCGTTTGTGCTATACGGACTTCCATAACCCTGCTGGTTGTAGGGACTCCCATACAGGCTCCTGCGCTTGTTGGCTGCAGAGTCACAGAACAGAAAAAAAAATATGAGTGAGGTCATATTACAGTCAGAAAAAACACAAGCATTACAGGTTTCTGTAATTATGCCTTCAAAGAGAACAAGTTAGGTTAATCTGCAGTTTTGCGGCCTGCACTGCCAACGCCGTCACTTTTCTCAGCTTTACAACAAAAGCAACATTATTATAGTCTTAAGATCCACAACTCAACTACACCTTTGTACAAGGAGAGTTAGAAGATCACTTTAAGATGCAAGAAAAATATGCAACAAAGAAATGTGAGCAGTGAACAAACCAAAAGTCTGCGTTACATTGTTAAGCCGTGATATGATCAGTGGTCGTCTTTATACTCTGTGGCACCACTAATATTCATAGTGGGTGTATTGAGTCATTGCATATTCGTCTGAAATGTCACATCTTTTCTTTATTTTGTGCTAGTTCACCTCTACTTAATTACTGATCAGTGCGATTGAGTTAAAACTGTCAGCAAAAGATGAAAAATGTAAGACTCTTCTCAACTAGTATTCTTCTGTTATAACTGCTGAAAAGACTCTTAAAATCTAGTGCTTCTTTGTGAGCACTGACGTGAGGCCAGAGATGAGTTTTTCCTTCATTGTACAGTAACAACTAATGACCAATAGTTAATCCCCTTAAAAAAACAGGATATTTTAAAAACACATGACCTTGTTAATTTCTTAAACAACCAAGAATAAAAACTGTAGTAAATGCTGAAACCAGCTGAGAGTACACAGACGGCCTACAAAATGTCAGTGGTAGAGGACGGGTCATATGTCATCAAGATGTTGCATTTATGAAGAGGAATCAACTACTAAAAATTTAAGTCACTATTTCTCTTGCTGTGTATGTTAACACGCTAGATCTATACACTGTGACCCATAAAAGACCCTGACAAAGCCTGCTGCCCATCCCAGAATGTGACTACAACACCAGCAGTGTCTGCTCAGAGCCGGCACCTTGATGAAAGCTCTGCAGTGTGCTGGCAGTCCGCTCCAGTCTCTCAAACCGTATGCTGAGTGTGGGCCTGATGGAGTTTCTGCATCATCAGCCGGGAGAAGCACTTAACAATGCATGTCATTCAATCCATACGCACAGAGCACAAAGCAGTTCTCTGTGACAGCAGCAGTCCAGTTTACTGAGCGAAGGGATCTAACTCTGGACGGGCTGCTGGTCACTGTTACAGTTTGGATGGTTCATGTCTTTCTTTGGATGTGTTTACACAGCTGGGTGGTGACTGGAAACAGAGCTTTCAAGATCAGCAACCTCCTCTCCTGGTACTCTGCACTCTGTCCTGTTGCATTATTTAGGAAATTCCACCATGTCCACCCTGCTGCCATCCGCACTACCGGCTGCTTAGGAATGTCAACAACACTGCAACATGTAGCTCTGTAACGCTGTGCACTCTAAAAAGCAATGGCGCTTTCTTCGTTTTCCATTTAGGAAGAGTCAAATCAACAGATTGAAAAGCTTCACCTGGTGCAACTAACCTCCAATATCAGTCAACATTACTTTAAATCCACTGTGTGCTCATTCAGCTAAAAAATGTGCACAAACACGCCACTGACAAACACAAAGACATTTCTGTGAATGCTCACAAGCATGACTCATCTCTCGTGTACTATGAAGTAAAAGAATTACACTACGATTAGGAAATTCCTCTTGACACGACAATGTCTATACTGCCTGCTACAAACCCAGCTTGGAGTTCTGTGTTAAACATTTCAGAGGTGGTTAGATGACAATGAGCCCTGTCACAGAAACTCTAGCAGCACACTGTCACTTGAAAGAGACACAGTCTAATCTAAAGGGATCTGTAGCACAGGGACCAACCAAAATAGAGTGTCCTCAAATCCTCATGTCCTAAAAGAAGAATAGAAGTCAGGAGAAGAGTGAAGAACTGCTGTTTCTACCTGCTGTGATTGATGCCACTTTCACTTTCTGTGATATGAAATTGTGCTTCAGGATTTTCTTTCCGTCTTGGCTTTTCAGCTGTGGAAACTTGAGGGTAGTTTCCACAACCCCCCCTCAACAAAAAAAAAAGCCAAAATCAAGCCAGCACACAACCGCCTGATATAAAATGAAGGCCTGGAGGCCTTAAATGATGAAGAGGAAATGAAGACAACTCTTGGCATTGAGGTAAAAAAAATAAAACAGCCAGTGAAGATATCACAAGAGAAGAACAAACAGAGAGGCCTTTGTAAAGGACTGGCCAAGACATGCAAGAAGGAGGTGAACTAGCTGTACAGATGGAAGTTCGAGAAAAGTCAAAGCTTTTATGAGCAGGAGGACGGCAGGTCAGCTATGTGGCTGTGGTCGGGACCTCGGGGGTCCTGTGTGTGCACTGGATCAACAGTGCAGGACAGCTGTCGGAGCAGGGCTGTGGAAAAAACCGTTGAGCTGTTCCGCTCCGGCGACACATGTAGTGACTGTTTATCAGGATTGTCTGACATGACGTGAAGAAAGCAGCGCTGTCCGACTAGTGCAGTCAACTCACAGCGTCTCCTCCCTGTTGTTAGTTATATAACTGAGGCGCGTCATCTGGGGATATGATTTTAACAGGGCGTGCACAGACAAAAGGCTTGGTCACTCCCGACACTCTAAAACTAAATCCAAGTTTAAATTATCTGAACACCTTGCATGATTGTGTACCTGCCGCGTAAGCCGGCACAGACGCTGTTTACACAGACACGAATGTTTAGCGAGATAACGCAGTCGTCGCTTTGACTTGAATCTGCCTCAAGTGAAGTTAAGATTTTTTTTTTTCCCTTTGCAGCTCCCTTGACACAAACTCAAACCAACACCATGGCAACAGGGTTTCCATGCTCCTGTGAGAGACCGGGTGTGAAGGAGAGTAGCCAGGAGCCATGAGGGTGTGTCTGTGGTGAGTCTCTGGTTCACTCTCAGACTGCAGTGCTTAAGGTTTGCTGAAGTCTTGTTATGTGCGGAAAAGGGAAACATGAATCTTTAGTATTGCCTGGATGATCAATTTATGTGATTAATATTGTTTTAACTGCATGTCCAGTGAATCACACAGAAAATCCTTGTAGTTCTCTGTTGTTTGAGCCTTTGTGGAAGTGATAACAACATCAGTGCCAACTGAGGACAGAAGAGAGGGGAGTGGGGTGGGTTGTATCAATGACAGTAGGGATATTTTCAGGCCCAAGGCAGGATGACGTTATCCCCCGTCCACACCTAAAGTGATGATATCACCACTATCACGCATTCATACGCTATCATTTGTAGTACCACTCAGCTGCTAAACAGATAGCATGCTTTGTTCACTATTTACACACAGGTCTTGAAGCCCCAATTTTGACTCTTTGCTTCAAAGACAAGCCTAATCTTTAACAGAGAAACAGCCAAAGTGGTCACAATAACAGCAAAAGAGAAAGAAAATAATATTTGTGCACTCTCATTAAAGTCGCACTGCAGATTCCTGATTTCAGTGAGGTTCATCATCAGAAAAGAAGCAGAATTTTTTCCCCTGTTTCCACGTTCATAAGCAGTATCTGTTCTTTGAAACACGAGAGGCAAAAAAGCAACGTGGAGCCACAAAAGGACTGCAGTCAATTAATTAGCAGCCACCATAAACAAGCCTCGGTATCCTTGGATGAGGACGCGTCTGTGTGTCCGCGTCCGTCCAGATTCTTGCACAACAGAGCCGAGAAGACACAGTGAACAACCTTCAGTGGCCTATTGCTCAACATGAGCTGTCACATGGGCATACCACTGTCAAAATGGAAATGACCCCTCTCAGTTTAGCTGCGAGGATTTGAGGCCGGTCGCCCTCACTAAGGAACTGACTATAATTAGTGGCAGTCAAAAGCTCACATAACAGACACAGACCAAGCACAAAGGACTGAAAATAAGATAGACCGGGGTGATGTATTATGTGATGAAATCTCTATAATAATGTTTTGTGTATTTATGATTTATACTGCATGCAGCTTTGAATTCTTGGTGTAGTGTACTGGACAAGGACAATGAACAGCAGCACTACACAGCTCCTCGACTTCCAGTATAACACTACTTTACATCCAATCTTATGATCCCTCACTGTGGACCTCATTAAGATTGCTAGGATCTCCATTTCTACAGTTCTTACCTCAGACTGTAGACAAAGACATTAATTTCAACAGATGCAAACATAAATAAATAATTACATGCTCTAAGCTCCTAGGTGCAATCATGTGGCACAAAACAATACACATTTTGCATACCCCATGCGGTGAAATATAAATTAAGTATTATTGTTCACACACATTACTGCAAAGGAGTAACAAAAGAGGCAAATTGAATCCCCTTTATACTACCAGCAGTCCAAACGCCTGACGATATGCATGGCTTTGAGTGTTTATCATATGCTGCACATTCAATCCATAAAGAACACAGTCCCAAAACACACACAGCCTCACAAACCCTCTGCCAGTTCAGCAAACAATAGCCTCGGCCATTCAGTGACTGAGAATACAGGTACATGTGTTTAGTTCCTCTTCCCTTTAGAATAAGGGAAGCTTAACTACACAAGGGACCGTGTGTGATATAGGATATATTTGTTTGTAATTGTATGTAGCAGTTGTAACAGTAGTCAAAGAAATAAATGAGTACTACATATTTATTTTGCGTTTTCCTCCGCTTCAAAAGTCAATAAATGTGAATAGTAAGATTTTAACAGGCTCACTCCTATGAGTTAAAGCTCTTCCTGAGAAGAATATTCATCGCGACAGTCACAGCCCCGTCTTATCTAGCCAGCAAGACGGTTTATATCTGCATTCATAAACAAGCTCTACCTTGCTGGATCAATAGTTCTACATTAACCTTATATACGACAATCATTTCCAATCATCCCTCATATCACAGCTGCTTCACTGTATTTCTGTGCCTGGACGTGCACACTGTGTCACATTTCTAACATTTCATGCAAGCCAGGATAAAGGATTGTTCTACTGCAGTCAGACAATTAGAAAAAAACATCGACAGATGTACAAACTGACAACAAGAAACCAACTGAGCGACAGCAGAGACGGACAGAAACAGGCACACTATGAACAAAGCAAAGAGTTTGTCTCAGTGAAGATCCCGTCCTATTTATAGTGGCAAGAGAAAACTTTTCAACACAGCCTCGTGTTTTCAAGTGGTATAACTGTTGCCTCGACTGTCGCAAAGACAACCAGATCGCTTTCCTGTTTTTCTCATGGCTGAGCAAATACCAACAGCACAGGACACACTGCATTTGTTTCCAAATTTCTGTCAAGAAAACAATCGACACCACTTTGGACATAAGAGAGAAGAAAGACGCTGGAGAGAAATGGAATTGTCAGGATTTTATATGGAGTAATAACATAGTTTGAGTGTTTCTTCACACAAACAAGCACCTACAGGAGGTTGGCGGAGGGGTGGAAGGCTGGAAGGGGAAGTAGGAGAAAACATTAGTAGATAAAGTGTGAGTTAAATCAATCATTTCATCTATAATGGAGACATGAAAGCAGATTGAAATGGTGCCAGCCGGACAGGATCGCCTGTCAGCCGTTATTTTACCGTGAGATCGTACTCAGCGGCTCAGAACCACACAGTGAAAGCAGGGCTTATAGAGAACCAACCGAAACACAGATGGTTTCAGTAGTCTATAGCCATTACATTGTGCAATCAACATTCACTTCATAATGATACGTTAAAGCAAAAAGCTTGTCTACTGCCAGTTTGAGTAACATTACCCCGAAAAGATGGAATAATTATGTGTATCACTGATGTTGTTGCTGATTCTGTTACTATTTGAGCCCACATGTTTCATGTTTACCTGACAGGGTGAGGTCCAGTCTGTGGATGAGGGAGCGCTTGGCTGATTCCATCTCAGGACTGGGGTTGTCAAGAGCTTGGCGGCACCACACAATAGGACTCAAGGTTTTCTGCAGGGGACTGTTCAGTTTCGCCTCATACAGCCTGGAAAAGCACGAACAGCATCCACAGTTAGACCTGGTAAATCGCATGTTTCCAGAAGCAATACAAGCCATCATTACACACACCGTCATCTCTTTCTCTAATGATGACCGACTATGACAGCTCGCACCTCATGTGTGCAGCAGCTCTCAGAGGAAATGAGATGGGGAAGAAAACAAATGTTTTTCCAGTGTTTTGTCACAGAACGCTGCAGTGGCAATGACAAACAAGGCATTTATGTGACCGTGCCCACTGATTCTGAAAGTTACTATTTGTGTTAATTCAGATCTATTCCATATTTCAACAGTTGAAAACTCATGTAGAGGTCAGTTATCTTTAAGACTTCACAATATAATCTTGACTCTTGCACAGGACAGCATTAAGCAATGAGAATAATGCAACTTTCCGCTCCTGCTGCAGAAAACTTTAAGAATGAACCACTGTCACAAGGCCAGATGGTTTGAAAAAGCCACTGGGTTCACTGCTTAGTCAGCTGCATAGACTGAAACTGCAAAACCCTCTTAATACTGAGCAGAACACATGCGGATATAAAATAACAGAATTGGCCACTCGTTTCTAGAGAAGAGAAGAGATGAGAAGAGTTTCCACTCAGAAGAGAAATCTGAGTCAGCAGCTGTCAGCTCTGTTGCAGCCATAGAAGAAGCCTTTCATGATGAAAGCAGAAACATTACAGGCAAAGGCGGGCGAGTGCTGCGAAATACAAGCCTGAAATCTGGGACTGAGCATTTTCAGTGTTTATCAACACAATGGCCGTCATTCACATTGGGTACAGCGCATAGTAAATCTACCACTACATCTACATCTACACTTCTTACATGACCTCCAACCTCTGAAACAATGCTATGTGTCATGTCCACATGCCGTTAGCAGGAGTGTGACAAGAGCATCTATTGACGGGCAGGAGCGCTGGAGGAGAACGCAGCATGTTAAATCCAGTCCGATGCTAATTCAGGGATTACAGGAGTCTATGACAGGAGCTGGCGAGAGCTAGGCACTACACTGTAATCCCAGATATCAATCTGATCCAGAGGGCAGACAAACAGCCAGGGCATAACGAGATTGGCTCTGTTGAGCATGAGTGAGCAATGTCTGAAAGTGGTCTCAGTATACTGGCACAGGCTCACCGCTGCAAGCCACAGAGGGAAGACTCTGCTGCAAGCTGGCTCTCAACCAAATATGATCCATCTTTGTTGTACTTTTAGTAACTGTCATTAAGTTGCATCGGGAGCTACGCCCGAACGCTGCTTATTACAGCGCCATTATCAGAGCAAATGCTTCCTGACGAACAGATAACAAGGACCATCTTCTGAGGACGGCCCATCATTATATTCATATCTAGCGGATGCCAAATCTATCCTGACTGACCATCTGTAAACCCACATACGAGTCTACATGCCTGACATGAGCCCTGTAACGAAGACTCGTCTCTGCGTGTAACTCTGCCTCTTCGGGGGATTTTCTTGAGTTGGGATGAGAGGCAAGATTTCGACAGCAGCACAAATCCAATCTTACTCTGGAGTTTCAAGGATTACACCTCTAAAGTGTGTCTATGCAAAACCACCTAACCCTAAACATCATAAACGCTCAGCACTGGAGGAGCTAATACGAGCACAATGCATTGGGACAGGATTAAGAACAGGAGTGTGGGTGGACAAGTGGGCTGTCAGGATGATTATGACAACCAGCAGGCCAACGTGATGCCAAGGGGGTCATCCCTGACCACAAGATTCTCCACGCTTCCCCTAAATATTATTAATGCCCCGTGTTTGTTATCCCTCGCAGACAAAGCATGCGATCAGCCTTTTGACACTGACATTTATCCTGACATGAGATGAGTTTCAAATCTCTCATCTTCCTCGCTCGGTGCTGCAGGGCACTTGTGGCTGTGTGCCAACTGTTGTGCTGAAGGGAATTCAGAGGAGGAACATAGCCATGGCTACCTCTCCCACATGACTGCTGGCAACAGGAAAACAACTTTTCATGTTTACTGCACACACTGATCTCCAGCCACCACTGCCACGACAAGCCAAGCAATCTGCCACATCACAACAGCAAAACGGTCCAACAGATGATCAGGGACTTCAGGGTCCTGACAGCTGACAGCCTGCGCCTCAGAGGCCTGCTGATCAGTCTCAAAACTGGGAGCGAGGTATGAGGTAATGGAGAAAGATTCGGTATTGATTGTATGAGAAAGCACGTCTATTATGATCACACGGTCCGAGCAGGGGCTTGGCATTCGCCCACATGACTTGCCAAACAACATCCCTCAGTCAGTGATCCACAATGAGACTCCTTCAGTGCTTCAGATTTGAGGAAAGCTACCGAGATTGTTCAAGCCAGACGTTTTTGTCGTGGCAGCTAATGTGTAGAGCAGCTGTGCCCGGGCACTGAAGCCCAGTACTGAAGACACACGCAACGCTGTAAAGGCGAGATACCTCCCCAAGACAAGCCAGTCACTCACCAGCTGTCCTCGTCTTCGTGTAGACAGTCCATGTCTTCAAGATCTAAGATTTCCACTTCGTCTAGGATTGATGTTTCGCCTTCATCTGTAAAACTCCCGGTGGTGTCTGAATAAAGTGAGTTCTTACTCGACACAGAGGCGGCAGCCGATGCCCCGTCGTATTCATACGCCCTCCTGAAACTGATGCCGTCGTAAGACAGTCTGGGGCTCAAACAGCGGTTATTCTCCAGCAGCCCACCGTAGCTCCCCGTTCCGACGAACCCCACCCCAGGGAAGCCGGCCAGACCGGCTGCCATCCCCGCTGACAGGGACGACGAGTCGTATCCGTCGCTGAGGGGTCTGTGGTTCGCTGACATGGCTCCGGACGAGGACAACATCGTGGACCGACTCCGAAGCTGTTCATTCTGCTGTTCGAGTTTCTTCACCAAGTCCTGAAGCTTCCGCACCTCCAAGTCCGCGTTGATATTTGAGTTGATATCCTCCATAGTGGCTCCTCAGCCCTACGAAAATATGCGGTGGTCTGTGGTGTTTTCAGTCGCTTCTCTGCCGACAGTCTCCCAGTTTTTTTTAACTTCACCTTTATCTACGTGTTCAAAGAAGACACTTTGGTGTTCATCTGACTTAAAAAGCTCAACATCGTCATCTTCTCCGGTTAACCGTGCTCACGGGCAGGGTCGAGGCCATTTTCATAATACTCGTCACCAACTGTGAAAGACCAACAGGCGGCGGATAACACACGTCATTGCGCTCACTGTCGGGAGCGCGCACGTAACCAACACCTATTTGCACGTGCACAATTACTTATGTTGGAAAATCGCGTTTAGCATTATTTTGCTATTTAAATTTTTGATTATTTATTAATTTACCAGACTATTCATCTATTAATTTTAAATTATAAATGTCTTTATTGGCCCACAAGAATACAGGGGTTTTCCAATTATTCTCTACTGAAAAATATGAAATGATCATTATTCAAACTAAAATAAATACAATAAAAACACATTAACATAAAACCTTTTTATTTTCATATGCAAACACTACATATTTAAGTTGTAAAAAAAATATATGTTGCAACAAGGAAAAGATGGCGCCAAGTCTTTTATTTATGTAGCTTGTTTCTGTGTCTCAGTCTTAATTGAGTTCCAGGGCTTCCTCTGACTCCAGATGTTCCTCAGTTTTCTGAAACACTGCTCCGTTTCGCTCTCCAGCTTCAGCGTCCACACTCTCCTCTCCCTGCCCCTGGCTGGTCATAGAAGTTTCCAGTCCATCCTGGTCAGCGCTGACATTCTGCGACTCAGCTCCCTCATCATCTTCATCTTCTACGTCCATCTCAAAAACGCGGATGTGCCTCAGATTGGCACTGAGCTGCCAGGAAAGAAAAAGTTAGGAAACAGGCCCATTACATTCATTCACCAACATGCCTCCGCTGGCAGAGAAGTGTGAGAACACCACAAATAGGTCATTTGACCGTATTGATCCCTGGAACAAATACAGAAATATTGCAGTATATTTCATTCACACATAATATCCCAAACTAAAATTCCCACACACTTAATATAATGGTTTCAAGATATAAATTTAACATACCACACAGGCCACTTTGCGGATTCCATTAACAGCAACAAACTGGGCCTTCATACTTTCCAGTTCACGCCACTGATTCCCCAACACCAGTTCTTGGCATGGGATGGCACTGCTCTGCTGGTCCAACCTGACAACACACATGACATATGTAGCATCTTACCTCATCTCTGCCTTTAGAGAATGGACTATATTAAACCACTGTGAGACATTCTTAAACCATTTTAATCAACTCACTCAGTTAGCTTCTTTGTTGTTGTTCTGATTGAGCAAACTGCACACTCAGACCAGTGACAATTATTGCCATTAAAGGGAGACATTTCTAATAAACCACACACACCTCAGGTTAGGCTCCCAGTTGAATTCAGTCTCACAGCTCAGGGTGGAAGCGAGAGGAACCTGAGCCAGGACACGCCTTCTGTTCTCATCTTCTGATCCTTGCAAGACCACAGTTAGCATTTCGTCGTCATAGAAACGAGCATCCAGGCAGCTGTATACATAATTAGGCCTGAAAAAGAAATAAGTCAGTCATGGTAAAAACACCTTCACCCACCCCCTCAAAATTAACTGGAATGGCAAGAGAGGCACTAACTGGACTGCAGCATTATCATCGTCTGCATTGTCAAGATGGTGGCTGAGGTCAATGGACATGACACTGTTGGGGATGTGTCTGTGCAAGCAAAAAAAAAAAATGTAATTCTAAATACATTAAACACACAAAACAAAATACAAAACTCACACATACACCCACAGTCACACAAACCTGTTTGGGTCTGTTCCTTTGCGTAATAGGTAGAGCTTGCAGGGTGAAATCTCTGGCATGCAGAACAAAACATGGTGCATTTTGGCTTTTTTGTCATTCCACCTGTAGGACAACATAAAAATATTCTGAATACAGTCCCATCTTACTGTGCAGACCGTTATCATATTTGTGCTTTACGTACAAAGATGGAAGTTCAAAAAGTCGCAGAGTTTTTTCAGAGCTGGAAAGACAAAGGACATGAACAAATAATTGCAACTTTAATCACATTAATTTAGTGATATTTCAAGTAATACAGATTGTAAACAGCGACATAACATCATACCTCTCAGGCACGCTGTACAGGGGCAAAAAAACGGCCTGTTTTACAGACTTCCCAATCACTTCCTGCACACACATAAACAATAAATGAGCAACAAGACAAAATAAGTTAAAAAAATAATTAAAACACAACAATTTCATGTTTGAAAAGCATGTTCAGTTAAATTTTTAAACAAAGGAGTATTACCAAAACACATTAATTTACCCAAAAAGCTGTATTTTGGCTATAGTATGTGTAAAATGCTGCAGGAGGGCTTTTGATCTATGCACAGAATGGGCAATAAGAATGGGCACTTCAAGGCCTATCTTGAAGTGTTAAATTCCAAAACTTGTGTGTGAGGGTCCCTAATATTTCCAACTAAGTGCTTAAAATCATACAGGTGAAAAAGAGGAACAGCACACAAAGCTCACCGCAGGTTTCTGTAGACACTGCTCGATCACATTCTCCATCATCCTCTTCACAAAGTGCAAAGACTTTTGGGGATATGAAGGAAACAGCAAAGGACTCTCTAGATAAACCAAACATTTTATGCACTAGTTATGGCAGTGGTATTTCAAGTAAAACTGACACCCAGTACAAACGTTTGTTATAAAACTAGTAATTATCATTAACTATTTTTCTGCACTTCTGAAGTCAAGATCATATTTCACCTTTGAGGTGCATGCTCTCCTGTAAAAACTTCAGCCACTGGTTTCCCTTTGTGTTGGGTGGAGACACGAGGTCCTCATCCTCATCCTTCAGGTACTGCAAATGTCCATGTGAAAGAGAAACCGGACTGTTGTAAGAACATAGCCCCATTCAAAAACAGCTGAAAGCTATGCAACAAAAAAAACACTGACCTGACCAACTCGTTCTACGTTGAAATACTTCCCTTTACGATCAAAGAGTTCTTCATTCTGTCAAATCACAGAGCAATTTGTAAACAGCTACAAGTATGTATAACAGTTTATTAACTAGCATTACTGTGCCACGATGCTGCCCTCACCTCGCTGAAATGCTCAGACAGGAAGTCAGCAACAAAGGCAATGTCCTTCTGAGTCATCTAAAGGATTAATCAAACATGTTCAAATCATAAGATAATTTAAGGAAGACTTTAAAAAAAATCACAAAAACTCTCTCTGCATCTTTGATAAGTCACCTTGTTGAGTTCTGGTGGTACATGTTCCTCACACATTCTTAGCATAGCTGCATGGAAACAAAACAGTTTGAGCATGAAAACAATCATTAAAACTTTATACTCAGGATCTTAGAAACGACTGCATATCAAATGACATGACTGTAATTTATAATTTGTATTCTTACCTACATACAACCACCGAAAAAAGGCCTTAAAATTCTTCATACTCTTGTCAATCACCCTAAATGACAAAATAAATTGATTCCATGCAGAGTAGTGACATAACGGATCAGCAGCAGATAGCAGCAGATTAGTTTGAAAATCTTTTAACTCACTGCAGAAGTTCATTGGCTTTCAGAGAGAACGAACCCACAGCTGTAATAGCACCTAAAAACATAACACACATGTGAATGCTTCTGATTAAAAAGCTGATTTTTTTTTTACGAATCACACAAGCGAGGGCCTTGGTACCTTCTATAGCTGCTGAATCCAGACCGAGGGGCTCAAACTTCTGCTTCCACAGGGACATGCCTTTTACCTCGCTGAGGTGATACAACAGCGCCTCAGAGCCACTGCAGCCAGAAAGGGAGGGATGGATTTTAACGGAGAGATCTCAGGTGGCAGACAGCAGTGAGGAAAAGTGAAAGGTTGAAAATACCTCTGCAGGTGGCTGATCACCAGCTTCTGGATGCTGGAGTAAGAGGACTCAATGGACTGGCCCAGCTTCTTCAGGCCCTGTGATGAAAATAGAATATACAGACGACAACCAAACTAGATGCGGTTTTCACTCACAGGAAATCTCGTGGGAACTGCATATAAATTCAAGTTTGAACACTAAAAGGAGCATTTGCACCACCTCTTACTCTCACCTTGACGGTCAGCTGGTTCATGAGAAGAGCCTGTAGTTCAGGGCTGCAAGAAAGCAAAGAGCCACTGGTAAGAAAAATTAGATAAACTAGCCCAAGATATTTTGTCACCATCTACAGGACACTGCAAAGATTGCAATATGATAAGTTGCAAATACTAACAATACAAGTTTCCACTTTTCTCACCTTGACTGTCCCCAGAGCAAAAGCTCCAGAAACTCATCTTGAACTTGAGTGCTTGTGTTCTTTTCCTGCAAAGAGGGGAAATAAGACATTTGTTGTACTCTAACACTTCTCACACAGAAGAATTTAGACTGCAAACCACGACTACTGACCTGGACAAACTTAGTCAGTCGAAGATCCATCTGCATGAGGATGTCCTCCCAGGCTTCACACATACATGTGAGCGAGAGGTGCAGGTACTGCAGCAGTGTAGAGATGTGGGTAAATTTGCGTGCCATCCTCGTCACCTCAGGCAGACAGTCTGACAACAACCCTGTGTCTAGCTGGAAGGCAAAGATTGTTGTTAAAATAATAATAAGCAAATAATAATGCAAAGATGAAGAAAAGGCAAGTTTACAAGAACTGGGAAATGAAGCCAAACCATCCATCTCACCTGAATGTAGCAGATCTCTGGGTTGTTGTCAGCAGACCTGACTTCTGTGATGACCGACAAAGACTTGAGATCACTGGACAGACTCAGGCTGCGACAGGTTCCTGACACCTGTAGAGTTTCATGAAATGAAAAGACTTGAATGGCTAAATGCATTGTTGTGTTATTCAGATGTCAGTTTTAGAGGCTTAACATTGAATTTTTGATGGGTCAATATTCAAGATATTCCACATTTCATAATTTCTGTGCCACAGGTTCGACTCTTTGGTGCTTTGTGATTGATGTTATTATTGTGGATCTTACAGTGTTTACATTTTGTTTAGACTGTGGCAGAAAAGTTATGATTCAACTCTGCACAAATTGATGAAGCTTAAGTTTGTTGTGGACAAGATAATTCTATTTTAAGATTTCTTTCTAGAGTGCAAGGCAATCTAAATTGCACGTTTGGTTTTGCTGTTTAATGACAATTCTGCCCATTTTTTTCTTATGGGTGGGCGATATAGCCAAACTCTCCTATCACAGTATTTGCAATTTTAAATCTTGGTAATGGTATATATCATGGTACATTAGCTCTGTAAATGTAATTAAGAAATGTCTGAAAATAACCATACCATACCATACATCATCACATTTGATTATTTTCTTCTTTAATTAGGAACTTTCATACAAATCCTGCTCTGTATTTACAATTCTACTCTCCTTCTCCATGTTTTCTTGTCACTCTCTTTTTCAGGGGGGGATGGCAAACTAGCTTAAAGAAAGTGCATTATTGCCACTGACTGTCACTCCAACGTCACATTAGAACAAGGTAAGCAGTCTTGCAAATCATGTTACCTTGCAAGGCAGCTGCATTTTTGAGATCACATTAGACTTTTTTACACAAGATTACACAAGAATCCAACCCTGATTTGCTACATCAGTTGATTAATGATTTTTTTGGGGAGATGCAAAGGACAGCTCTTACAAAGAGAGAGAAAGAGCGTTACCCCTGCTAGAGTGGCAATCTTGTACATCCCGTAGGCATAAAGCTCCACAAAGCCGGCGTCTCCTCCAAGAACAAGTATGTTCAGCCTGCATGGAAACAACATGGTGTGATGAAATAATTCCTAGTCCAACATTAAAAGAACACTGCATTAGAAAGACTTAAGGGACTTAATTTACCTGACTTCTCCCAGCAGATTCATTATCTCATCAGACTTTTCCTCACTATAACACAGATAGATAAATACATCATAAGGAAAACATACAGAAGACAACTAATTTTGGACCAATAAATTATGCATTAAAATACTGCCCTACCTGAAGATCTTTGAAGTTGTGCTATAGCTAGGGGAAAAACAACAGTTTGAGCAAATGTTAGTGTGTCAACCCAGGTGTTGCTGTCTGATAATATAATGCACAGTGAATGCTGGTGTTACCTCTTGGGGAGTGTTGGCAACTTGGGAAGAAATAGTTTGGATTCATCCTCTGAATTGTAGAAGGAGCTGAGGGCGCTGAAACACATCAAAAACATTTACATTATTCTACAAAATCAGACATCCTTTTTGCCACTGGTTTGATCCTTCAGCCCCACACACACCTGCTCTCCTCCATCACCTCCATCCAATGCATGCAGGTCACAGGGTTCTGCATTGGAAAGACATGGAGGATCTCTGCTTTCTCAACGCCACACAGAACCACCTGCTTGGTGTCTCCGAGGCTGAAGGCCAATACTGGGGAGCAAAGAGAGACGACAAGTATAACAGCTTCATGTTTCCATCAACAAGCAGAAGACTAATAACAGAAAGATGTACACAGTCATTCCTTACTTTTGCCATCAGGTCGCCAGGCAAGTGCAGTGATCTCCTTCCCAGTATACTCACTGGGTGGTAAGCTCCAAACACGCTGGAAACTAGCCAAGCGGTGTAGTAGCAACTATAGACAAATTCCAACCATAAAGTAAGAAAACCATAAAAGACGCCAAGACATGTTTCAGGATAAATAAATGGTTTGTAAGCCAACCTCTCCAGTTGTGTTGGCCAGAGCAATAAGATCTCTTTTGGGGGACCATGCCATACACAAGACAGGGTTAGGAAGTTGCTTCTCTCCCACTTGCCGGAAGGCAGGCATGTTGTAGGCTGGAAAATATTAAGTTTTAATAAATACAGAAATAAGAGCAATTAATTTGGACGACTAAACTTCCAAAATATAAGAAATGCACTTATGTGATAATGTAATCCTGTGATTGAAGCTTGAGGAAGACAAGACAGTTGAGCTTGTGTCTTTACAGTAGAGTTGGACAAATGGCTATTTTCTCTATCCATCCATCCATCCATTATCTTCCGCTTATCCGGGGTCGGGTCGCGGGGGCAGCAGTCTAAGCAGGGATGCCCAGACTTCCCTCTCCCCAGACACGTCCTCCAGCTCTTCCGGGAGGACCCCGAGGCGTTCCCAGGCCAGCCGAGTGACATAGTCCCTCCAGCGTGTCCTGGGTCTTCCCCGGGGCCTCTTCCCGGTGGGACATGCCCGGAACACCCTCCCAGGAAGGCATCCGGTAAAGATGCCCGAGCCACCTCAGCTGGCTCCTCTCGACGTGGAGGAGCAGCGGCTCTACTCTGAGCTCCTCCCGAGTGACAGAGCTCCTCACCCTATCTCTAAGGGAGCGCCCCGCCACCCTGCGGAGGAAACTCATTTCAGCCGCTTGCATCCGAGATGTTGTTCTTTCGGTCATGACCCAAAGTTCATGACCATAGGTGAGGGTGGGAACGTAGATTGACCGGTAAATAGAGAGCTTTGCCTTTCGGCTCAGCTCCTTCTTCACCACGACGGACCGGTACAACGACCGCATTACTGCAGCTGCCGCACCGATCCGCCTGTCAATCTCACGTTCCATCTTTCATATTTTCTCTATCAACGATTAATTTTCTAGCAATAATGACCCACATTTGCTGGTTTTCTTTGTGCTGTATGATTGTAAACTGACTTTTTTTTGGGGGGGGGGGCTGTGCTGTAACGTTACAAAACAAGACATGTGAAGATGCCACCTTGGTATCTGTGTTACAGCTGTAATCAGCGCTAGCCATGACTTAAACTGCGCAGTGCTGGAAAGCTAAACTGACAAGCACTCTGACACTCTGTGCTAATTAGCTGGAGCCTTACCGTTAAAAAAGTTGACAGATCAGAGCCTTCTGTTCCAGTGTTAGCTATTATGCTAGCAGATTTGTTAGCAAACCGACGAAGCTAATGTAAAGACAACGGCCAATTCCACCTTGCCGGACATTACAGGCAGCGAAATAACTGCATTACAGCACACCGCTGTGAATTATGAAAGGCTCAAACACACTCCACTCTGCCGTAAGAAACACTAGATTTAAGTTTTCTTCATGATGTTTTCACAATTACACAGACAGCGCCATATTTTCCGTTTAACCAATCATTGTGTAGCAACGGGAGCCGTGTTGGACAAATGTACTCAGAGGGAAAACGCAATTAGTAAGTACATGCATGAGACTGGTAGGTTAACAGGGAGTAGATGGGTAAATTGGTGATGGGCGAATCGGAAAAAGATACGGAAGCCCAAATATAGCGAATGTTGCTGTAGTGGTGTATTGTTTGGAAGCTTTTGACAGCCAAAATGGGGATGCTGCCAGCCAAACGTTGCATTTGTACCGAAGGATTAACGGCAAGACGTCAAAAGAGGAGCTCCATAAGAATGTAAGTAATTACAGTGCGTCTGAACTTCTGATAAATAAAAAGTTTTAAATGTTTTCACCAGATGTGTGCTACAATGTTTGCCTTGGCGCTCATCAATTGGATGGCTGTTTTGAGTTTTCATTGCCCTCTATGATAAAAGTGCGTAACTACATCTCTGTATATTTGGATAGTTTATTTTTTTAAAATGGCGTCTGCCATTGCACTTGCCTGTTATGTGTATAAGTAAGTATTTTATTTTTAATGTTAGAAGTATCACAGTGCTATTGTGTTAGCATTTACTGATGCTAGTGGAGTTAGCTTATAGGCTAAACATAACTAAGTATCAATAGTAGGTACCCCCTCTGCAAATGGCCTCTTTCAGAGCCTTCAAGGTCCCAAAAGATGATATTTTTAAAAACCATTTTATGCACACAAGAAAATAATTTGAATGCACAAGTTACTACAGAGTGCAACCAGATGAAAACTATTTTGGGGGGGACTTCAGCTGTTCTTCTGTTTGTTGTGGGGCAATTTAGCTGTCATTCTATACGTAAGTTCATGTACACAGTGACCCCACGTAAATCCCAGCAGAGCTTCACACGACTCTAACCTGAGCAGGTCTAATCAGCAACATAACTTAAAAACAACTTTGGGGCCTTTAATCTATAACAATGCATCTTATTTAATACAATGATAATGTGTTTTGTATGTAAAATAAAAGTAAATAGCAGTTAAATAATTGCAGTGAAGTAAGAAGTGCAGTATTTCTCTCTGAAATGTAGTGAAGTAAAAAGTAAGTAGCACAATTGGATATACTTGAGTAAAAGTACCTCAAAATTGTGATCAAGTACAGTGCTTGAGTTATAGTTCTGTTCACCACAGTCAAAAACATCAGCAGGCAGAAGAGAACGCATATAATTTCTGCAGTAATTATTTATACACTGTAACTCTAAGTTTAATTGTAGAAGGTTTCAGTCAGAGAGAATGGCAGTAGTTTTCAATGAAACTGGTGACAGAGGACCTCGGTCATCCTGAGTAATCCACAAACCTCCAGATGTCACAGACTTGTCATTATACTAGGAAAGAGCTGCTGTGGATGAGTTTGAACAATCTAGTTGCGTAGCATTCGGAGCACCTTGAATCAGTCAAGCTGTAAAGGGATGATCTGATATCTCCAAACCTCAGCAAGTCACACTGAAACTGTCTGGAGGGATCAACTTGTGGGAAAGAGGAAAATGTTTTTTTAGGGATCAGCCCCTTTAAAAATAGTAGCTGTATCTATAAAAGTTCAACATTACAACAGCTTGTAAACTAAATCATTGTTGACTCTTTGAGTGAGCTGGGAAATGTTTGAAAGGCTTAAAACATGTCGGAAGAGCTGAAAAAGGATTTGTGTGCCAAAGCATCATTGATAACACTGTGCCTCAGCTGCACAGCTATGATATATTTACTGCTGAAATAATACAGACTATCAGATATTTTTTTTCAAGTATAATCTACCTGTTGTGTGTCAAGATAATGCCTGTGACTGTCCATGCTAGCACTGCAAGCCTAATATAAGAAGAAAGAGTGAGTCTCTGTCTCGTGTTTATAGAAACACTATAGAGAAATACAGGGGGTGCAGAATTATTAGGCAAGTTGTATTTTTGAAGATTAATTTTATTATTGAACAACAACTATGTTCTCAATCAACCCAAAAGAAGCATAATATCAAAGCTGAATATTTCTGGAAGTTGGAGTGGGGCTTTTTTAGTTTGGGCTATCTTAGGAGGCTTAGTGTGTGTGCAGGTAACTTTTACTGTGCAGAATTAATAGGCAACTTAATAAAAACCAAATATATACCCATCTCACTTATTTATTTTCACCAGGTAACCCAATATAACAACTGAAAATATACAAATAAACATTTCTGACATTCAAAAAGCAAAACAAAATCAATTCAGTGACCAATATAGCCACCTTTCTTTACGAGGACACTCAAAAGCCATCCATAGATTCTGCCATTTCTGTTCATGATCAACATTGCGCGCAGCTGCAGCCACAGCCTCCCAGACACTGTTCAGAGAGGTGTACTGTTTTCCCTCCCTGTAAATCTCACGTTTTATGAGGGACCACAGGTTCTCTATGGCGTTCAGATCGGGTGAACAAGGGGGCCATGTCATTAATTTTTCTTCTTTTAGACCTTTACTGGCCAGCCACGCTGTGGTTTATTTGGATGCATGTGATGGAGCATTGTCCTGCATGAAAATCATGGTCTTCTTGAAAGATGCCGACTTCTTCCTGTGCCACTGCTTGAAGAAGGTGTCTTCCAGAAACTGGCAGTAGGACTGGGAGTTGAGTTTGACTCCATCCTCAACCCGAAAAGGTCCCAAAAGCTCATCTTTAATGATACCAGCCCATACCAGTACCCCACCTCCACCTTGCTGGCGTCTGAGTCGGAGTGGAGTGCTCTGCCCTTTACTGATCCAGCCACGGGCTCATCCATCTGGCCCATCAAGACTCACTCTCATTTCATCAGACCATAAAACCTTAGAAAAATCAGTCTTAAGATATTTCTTGGCCCAGTCTTGATGTTTTATCTTGTGTTTCTTGTTCAATGGTGGTCGTTTTTCAGCAGTCCTTACCTTGGCCATGTCCCTGAGTATTGCACACCTTGTGCTTTTTGACACTCCAGTAACGTTGCAGCTCTGAAATATGGCAAAACTGGTGGCAAATGGCATCTTTGCAGCTTCACACTTGATTTTCCTCAATTCACGGGCAGTTATTTTGCGCCTTTTTCGTTCAACGCGCTTCTTGCGACCCTGTTGGCTATTTGCTATGAAAAGCTTGATTGTTCTGTGATCGCGCCTCAAAAGCTTGCTAATTTCAAGACTGCTGCATCCCTCTGCAAGACATCTCACAATTTTAGACTTTTCAGAGTCCGTCAAATCTCTCTTCTGACCCATTTTGCCAAAGGAAAGGAAGTTTCCTAATAATTATGCACACCTGATATAGGGTGTTGATGTCATTAGAACACACCCCTTCTCATCACACACATGTACATCACCTGATATACTTATTTGGTAGTAGGCTTTCAACCCTATACAGCTTGGAGTAGGACAGCATGCATAAAAAGAATGGTGGTCAAAATACTCATCTGCCTAATAATTCTGCACATTGTGTACTGTGTGTGTAGGTGGCATGTAAATATAATCTGTGATGCAAGGAATAGTGTTGTGGTGGATACTTTACAGTATACAGAGTAAACTATTATTACACAGATCACAGCACAGATACAAGTCTGACGCTTATAGAAGTCACCACAATGCAGTTTTTTTTAAATAATACCTTAGTATCAGTAATTAGTAATTGGGTTACAGTGACGAGTGAGTAGAATTTTAGAAGATTGCTGATTGGCTGATGCATGCGTGCAAAGTAGATAGTTATTACAGTGGAAATTCCTTCCAAACTTATCACTGGCACTTAACTGTAATCAGTAGATTGATGAAGAACCAGAATAGCTCTGAGAGCACAAAATGTGATAGTGGCCTAGAAATAGACCAAGTGAGGCTGCATGGTCCTCGACTGCCTGATATCCTTCTAAACCACTGTTTTGTCATTAGTCTGAGACATCGTTCTCTGGTCTACCAACTGAGACAATTCTGTATGTCATTGGCTGGGCAGAGAGTTTAAAATGCTACACATCTGTGCCTTATTTTAATCTTAACATACTCCATGTAAGCAGCATTGACTTTAACAAAACCACTACAGCACTGATCTTTGCTAAATCCTCCCCTAACGTACCCATAGGTGAGACAGATAAGTGGGTGGTCTGGGGTCAAGGGGTCAACTCAGCTGGACGCAGTGGCAACACTGACAAGCTGCTGTCATATTAGACGTCTTCAATAACCCAGCAAGCATGTGACGGACTTGTTTCCAAAAAAGCTGGTGCACTTTGTTAAACTTAAATAAAAGAATTAAATCATTTGCAAATAAATTGTGTTTACTGACAGTTTTACTGTTCCTGAGTCCATGTATTAATCTCCTTTATACAATCATGTGTTCACAAAGTGGTGAACCTCGCTCCATCCTCGCTTGTGAACAACTGAGCCTTTCCAGGATGCTCCTTTCATACCCAATATGCTACCAACTGTTACCAATCAACCTGTTTACCTGTGGAATGATCCAAATAGGTGTTTTTGGATCATTCCACATCTTTCCCAGTCTTTTGTTGCTCCTGTCCCAACTTGTTTGAAACGTGTTGCTGCATCAAATTCAGAATAGCAGATATTTATAAAAACCAATGAAACTAATGAGGTCAAACATTAAATATATTGTCTTTGTACTGTTTTCAATTATGTATATGTCAAAAAGGATTAGCGCGTTATCACATTCTGTTTTATTTATGTTTTACACAGTCTCCCAACTTTTTGTAACAGGGGTTGTATTCAGCAGGATGTTTGATATCTCCTCATTATGCAAACCTTTGGATTTAAGAGAGGCCAGTGCACATTGAGAGACTCTGAATGTTGCATGAACCCAAACTGTACTGTCCTATTGTTAGTGCATATTATTTGTTTGTGGTGTTAAATGTTACAACGGGATGCACTGTTATTTTTCCATGTTTGATTAACAAATACAGGTTGTGTAAAAATGTCACCACTACCTTCTGTTCCCCTGGACTACCATAACACTCTCTCTTCTCGCCAGTATTCTGGCTGTGAAACCTGAGCCGGGGCCAAATATAGCCCCATACAGTGAGCAGTTAGAGGCCGGGACAGATGGGACAGCAGGCCACTGCAGAGGCAGTACGCAATTGGACCCTGAACCTGAGAGATCCTGCTGACTGTCTGACCAATAAGGCTGCTCTTCTGGAAAGAGAAGCTTCTTTTTGGCTCATTCTTACTTAATAAACAAGACAAACCTGGAACCACAAAACCAGGAGGAAGCATTTGGACAAATAGCCCACTTTAAGGTAAGTTTTGCTCTGTTTTTGTCGATTCTCTCTTATGGTTTGGTTGTTGATTGTTTATTAAGAAAATGAATTAAATCATGTAGTATAACAGTATAGCTGTTGTCAGTGTAGTGGTTATATATAGTGTCAGTCATATTTAAGCATTACTTAGACAATATCCTCTCTGTCATGTTCTTTTAAGGACATTTGGATTCATTCTTATTTTAAACTGTTTGTGTTAAATATATCAAATGCTGTGAAAAAACATCTAAGAGAGTAAATAATTAAGTTAACCTTATAAGGTTTATTAACTTTAGGAAAGAATATGTGTTAGTGGAAACTTTGACAGCACTGAGAGTTGTTACCATTCTGCCAATCAGTCTCAACCTTTGAAATTTTCCACATTCATATTTAATCAGCCCTGCGCCGTTGTTATTGTTCTCTTCAGATAATAGTACATTTGAGAGACATAGTCCTGGCTTGTCCGTTTAATGCTTGAACCCAGTGACTGTCGGTGCATGTTCGTGCGTGTCCATTCGTATGTTACCTGTGTATGTTTGAAGGTAGTGGTTTCAAGGACCTCTTTTCTGAGCTCAGGGTGGGTGAGTTTGTGCTGCTGCTGTGAAACATAGCCCAGGAGATTAAAAATAACAACAGCTGGTCTTCAGGACGCCATGAGGCTCTGACTGTCACACTGAGTCATGCATGTATCTACACAAACAGCTTCACGGCGCACCATACATCCAGGGTCGGTCCACGTCTCCAGAGATCAGAGCAGGGGAAACGTGCCTGTGATCCATTTCAAAGAGTGAGACTAGTTCATAATGTAAACTAGCATGTAAGGATGCCTCAGGTGACATAAATGCACAGCACATACACTGCATGCACATTTAGTTGAATAGTTGGATGGTTATTAAAATTTTTACATTTTAAATATTTAATTCATCTGATTTTAAGATTAAATGATTAGTTCATTAATAAATAATTATGTGAATCAGTGATTGTTTCATCTTATAAAGAAAAACTCACAAAGAAAAAAAATTAAAGAGCCATTAGATTTCAGACAGAATAAGAACATTAATTACAGCATTTTAATCATCAGCAATCAGCATTTTATAGACAGAATCATTAACTTTAACTTAAATTACTAAAACAGTTTTCTAGCCGTAACCTTCCATTAAGGTTAGGGTAAAACATGTGAGGTGAACACACCAAAGAACAGAGTGATGGGCTAAAATGTGCCCTCAGAAACAGAGTGAGGAAGAAATGCCAGTCATGTTCTCTATGACCTCAGTTAAGGCCTTTGCTAATACCAACCATCTGTGTCCAGACAACACTGGCCTGAGTCATCCTGCCAGCTATGGCTGCGAGAGCAAACAAGCCAGTATTGTGAAGTCTGTATTTGAAGCTTGACTCCTCTTGTTTGTCATTTCCCTTTAAGTATCTCATGTACAGCATCAACGGAACTGCCCACAGTGTAGATGTGTGTAGTCTGCTGGTTAATGACAGTCGATGTGTATTTCAGGATGCAGGACGGGAGTTGGAATCAGCCACTCCCCATCTCTCTGCTGCTGAAGGACCCGGCAGGAGGCAGGACTTTGGAGGGCGATGGGGGTGTGTTTTCTGAGGCATCCTCTGATGGAGAACTCTACCTGGACTCAGTGACAGAGCTAGATTCTGGAGATGCAGACTTTGCAGATCTTACTGCCTTCTTGAGCGCAGAAGAGATCAACCATAGCCTGGACCTGGCCCGGGAGGCCTTTGGTGACCAATTTGAATGTGAAGATCCAGGCCCTTCTAATCCTACATCCCAGGAGCAGGCTCTCCAAAATGTCCCCTCACTTCCTGTGCCCTCCAAGACTACTGAAAACCTCACGACAAGCCCAAACCTGCAGCACCAGACCAAAGCCCCCTGCCCAGATGACAGTGCAGCAGTTGAAGCCTCTTCCAGCCAGAACGCCCTCCTCAGCAAACCTGTACAGGTGTCCAGCGAGGCTCCCTCCTCTACTGAGAAGGTTGTCCGCCACAAACCCATCCAGCCAGTCTATAAGCAGGATAAACCCCGGCTGGTTCATGAAGGCCTGGAGCTGAACGATCGGGCGGCTTCAGCAACAGAGTTCTGTAGCCGGGCTGCCACGTTCATCGAGGAGCTGTCCTCCATCTTCAAAGGTTCTGCTCACTTGGAGCAGCAGGTGGAGGAGGACTCCTCCTCTCCCGATAGTGGCTATCTTTCTCCAAGGAGTCGGCGGCCAGTCCCTCAGGGATCTGTTTCTGCTCCCTCACTGCCCCCCAACCAAGAGGAACCACAGTACAGCCAGCCGGCCACCAGCCAGGAGCCTCAGCCAGGAGGCTCGGTGGGAGTGGCAGCTTCTGCAAGGTATCAAAACTCTGGAGCTCCAACCACACATGGACCGCTGTCTCCTCCTTGCTTCCTCCAGAAGCTGAAGAGTCAGGAGGTGGCAGAAGGAAGCCCCATTCGTCTGGAATGCAGAGTCACAGGAAACCCTCTGCCGCTGGTCAGGTAAGGTTTGATACTGGTTTACAAAACGATATCGCCACAGCGTCTGTTTAGGAGCTTTCAGTGGTGTCTCATGATCTTCCTCAGCATATTAAGGACTTCTTGTCTGTGTTGGCAGAAAAAGTTTGAAACATATTGCATCATTGAGGGGGCTGGATTAGGCAGGTACCTGCTGATTTGGTATTATAACACACTGTATTTGTGGAGATTAAATTCACACCCTTCAGATTCTGCAGTGCAGAACAAACAGATTTTAAAATATCCCAATCTGCATTTGGATCTGTCACATCTATTCAGAATTACCCTGATAAGAAAAAATGACTGACAATGGGAAAATGGAAAATTAGAATTACAAGAGAGATGAAGAAATCCATAATGTGATTATTTATCAACTTTAATGAAAAAAGTTTTTAAATTTTCTTATTCTGATCATCATTTGTTTAATCTATTCATCAACCAACTGTTTTGTTCTTTTATCTCTGGATCCATCAGTATGCATATTCTTATTTTATTTAAGTGATCAGTGACTTTTCAACTGATTTATCAAACCATTGATTCGTTCAGTAATTACATTTACTGGTACAACTCAGATTTATATCAAATATGATACCAAATATTTGTAATGGTTGAGAGATTTCTTACAACATACTGAGAGTACAAGATTGTCCCCTTATTCTATCAGCCTTGTTTTCATTTTAAGGGACACCATGTGATTTCACCACGTTGGTTTGGAAATGAAGGAAGAAGGTTGTCCTCAGCTGCAGTAACACAGGAAAATACCCACAATTGCTTTTCATATAACACCAGTGATGCACATTTTAAAGACGTTGGTGCTGAGCCAAGTAATTCCCAAATCGTGATTAAAGGGTCAGTCCATCCAAATGACCAAAAAAATTAATTACAATACCCTCACCTCAACCTCTACTTCCAATCATGTAGGAGAACCTACAGTGGCTGCTCATAATGCAAAAAGTAAAAGACGCTCTCTAGTGCCATCATTTGGTTTGTCCGTTCTGGGCTACTGTAGAATTATGGCGGACTCCACGGAAGAGTACCCGCTCCCTCTGTAGATAGTAAGAGCTCATTCTTAGGTAACAAAAACACAACGATTCTTATTTATGATTTATTATGGTTATTATTTTCAGGTGATTGTTTAATAATGAAAACCTAATATGCTTTGCTATTTTCACCATTTTCAGCCCATAGTTCTCCCTAAATCTGGTCCTTTAATTTCTGTTTCCATGAATAATCCACAGTTTTCATTGGGATTATTTCTTTTGATTGAAAGCCCAATCAAAACAGTTGACAGTGAACTCTGTGGACTATTCAGAGTAACCGAGACACAGATTTTTGAAAGACTTGTTGTTTTTTTTAAACATAATTTTTCAACCTCAAACAAAATTCCTTGACCTCCATTGTATTTAGGCAGGGGTCAAGATTTTTAAGGAGTTAAACATTTAATTGTCATAAATAGGCCAGGTAACATTACTGGAAAGCTCTTCTAACATTCCTAGGTCCAACATATTGAATGAACATGCCCTGATCTGCAGTGTATGAACAGACCTTTGTATCACAGTGTTACTGATGTTGACCAGACCGAGCGTCAGGATTCAGCCTTGCTGGCCTGGCCATTAGAGATAAGGTGTGCGAAATGGGAGGCGGCCAGGAGGTGAGAGTTGCTCATGTGTTGACAAGCAGGCCACCTGGTTTCGGGTTTGGGGGGACTTCCACTAAGCGTAAGCACATTTTGTCCATTGGTACCTGTGCCAGATGAAGTGGGGACTCTGTCTAATTTATGCCTGAATGGACTGTTTGAGTGGACAGAGCCCCCTGCCCCAGGTTATTTGCACCAGTTCAGACTAAAAATACACTCCTCTCTTGTTTCCAGATATGTCAACCTCACAGCTCGGTCAACATGCTTGTTGTTCACTGTTGAGACATACCTGCACTAATTAAAGTTGTAACCTGTTTGAATGTGATGATTTCAGGGCTTCTCTCTGCTGTATGTGTCTGTTCCTGCTGATAGTTTAGCTTTTCTGGCTTAATTTCAGTGATCCCGGTCCATACTGTCCATATTCATCACTTTTAAGCTATTAAATCCTACTAATAGGCGTAGCTCCTTTGAATTTCTGCTGAGTATGCTTAGTAAGTCTGCTTGTTGCAGCACTTCCTTCAGTCATTCTATTTTTTGAAGTCAATGTTCCATGAAAGGCTGCACACTTACATAAAATTGAAAAGTTGGGCTTTTTTGTGCTTCAGTTTAAGCACACTTGACTGCATGTCACCTTGGCATGTTTGCCATTTTTTGAGAACTTGCAATCTCACCTAGAATTTCAACCACTGTGGGTTTGACCAGTCCTTGTCTTGTCTGAATAGTGGGCCCTCCGAAGGGTCCGACAGAGTTAAAGCGGTTCGCTTTCATGAAGTTTCAAGCAGACGATGTGTGTGTTTTTAGGTGTGTGTGTAATCAGAAGGTATAAAGTCAGCAGCCCAGAACGTGTATCTCCCCAGCAGGCCATGAGGGGCCTCTTCTGCCGCTGTATAAATAGTCTTCAGGCCAACAGGAGCCAGGCACAGGAATGCAGGCAATGCAATGACACGGCGTTTTCAGTCACCAGCCTACACGTCTCCCCACACCTTCTTGGGGAATATGGAGGTAGTGTGCAGCATGTTTAACCACAGAGAAACAGGAGAGCTCAGACTCTGTGGCCACGCTGATGTTACATAGCAGAGAAAATAAATGGAACAATGAGAGAAGTAACGTGGAAAAGTAAAAAATTATATTCCAGTATGTGCTTTCATAATCTGTGTGTAGTTTACAAGTTTACTAAAAAGAAGTGAATCCAGCTGTTGTTACAGAATGAGGTGGAAGGATTTTTAACTGAGTGCAGACTGTTTGATAGATTGTGTGTGTGGCTGCAGTGCCAGCTCTATTCATGACATGCACTCAGCATTGGCTATGCTGTCACTTCCTGAGTTGGCTAATGATTGTGAACACTAGATGGCAGCAAATTCTATATTATTCAAAACAATACTGAGCATCTTCTGGAAGCAGCTTCTTCTGCGTATTTAAAAGATACACACATAGTGATATTAAGAGGTACAGTTGCAAAAAAGGGTTTATCATCTATATCTGTAATAAGATGAGAAACTAAAAGCCAGTGCTACCCCTGCTGCATATGCCACTAACCAGAAATATTTGTGCAAAATACAAAATGCCCAAACTAAATATTTTTTAAACTCAAACATCTCACACTCATATATCTGAATTTCTTATCTGCAGAGCTTCTTGCTGAAATACCAGCATGTAGCAGAAAACAGTAAAGCAGTATTTCATCTAGGTATGATTTACTGTATGTGCATGTGCATAGCTTTGTCTCAACTTTCTTGTTCATCTCAGTAGTTAGGCCTGTTTTCACATTTTGCATGTTTTTTGTAAGCCCCACTGGACATTTAATAGCTTCTTTTAATCTATAGTTCAAAATATGCACTCTGTCATTTCTTCGTGCATTTACAAGCGTGCTGCTGTGCATATTTGTGCATGTTTCTCTTCGTTGTTTTAAATACGTTTTTGCAAAGTTTCAATTAATGTTTTGCACCTTTGATGCAGCTGCCAGTCCCAGCAGGTGACACACATCCGCACCTCCTCGTTCTCTCGGTTTAATAAATCGGTGCTGAGCTGATGCCGGCATTTTGCACGGCCAGTGAAAGAGACATTCCTGGTGGTTGGGTGCTGGGCGCGGTCTTGCGTGGTCAGCCACAATTTGTCTCGGCCGGAGAGCCTTACGGTGCTGAGCGCCTGGTATTCTTCAGTATGTCTTCATGCCCCTCACACACAATGTTTTATGCAATGCTCTGTGTATAATGATGCATCTCTGGTATTGGGATGCGTGTGTGTTATATCCTTGTGGGAACCACTTTGTGCATTTTTGCAGTCTGAGGTCATCTTGGCTTTCCTTTACCTCTTTAAGAGGCTAGTTTTTAGATTAAAGATTAGCTTTTGGCATGAGAGCATAGGGAATATATGCAGGCAGCATAAAGCCCTTGTGTGTGTGTGTGTTTGTGTGGTTAAAGAGAGCATTTCTAAACAAAATTGATGGTGTGAGGTCTGGTTGTGCAGAACACCAAACATGCTGTGGGTGCCTGTTGGCTGATTTCTCACTAGTTCAATGCATTGCAAGCAGACAGAGAAAATTGTGGCATGCTCAGCGTGCTATTTTAGGAATTTTGTATGATGCTCCTCCATGTCATTACCCTGACTGCCTGCTGTGCAAACAAGGCATTTCAAAACTTGACTTGAGTTGAATGAAGAGAGATGGGCATTTACAGTAGAGACTAGCATCCACTTCCTGGTTTGAACCGCACAAAACCACAAGGGGAAACTTTTGGAAGATGAGACGCCACCGATGAATTAAGCTATGATATCTACACAAGGCGGTGTCTCCAACATCATGAGGAGACGACATTCCATCGATCGATGATGGAATTTGTTGTCAAATATACAGGAGGGTGCTTGTTTAAATTCAAGCATGGTGCTCCGTTTGAGCTAATATTGACCGACAGGATCATAGACGGCAGCAGGCACACAGACGTAATCCATTTAATAAATCCATTTATTGTTTTATTTATTCACCTGGGTAAAGGAAATTATAATAGACATGGTTCAGCCCTGGGAACCAAAATGCTTGATCAAATGGTGAAGTAAATCGTCCCTCCACAGCCATAAAAGCCAAATCACTCTAATCTGAGGCTGCAGGAAATACTTCGTGCCATTATGTTATTCTAGTTCCATATCTTATTTAGACTGGCACCGTGGACATACGAGTACTGCAAGAGCAAAGCACTTTGGCCTTTAATCAGACATGTTGGGTATAATTAAATGTTATCATTGCTGCCAAAAATCCTTTTACTGTTTTGGTTTCGTACAAGTTGATGAGACATTGTATGACATCATCTATTTGTGGCCAGAAATTCTGAAAAAATACGTGAAAAACTAGAACTGTGAATTAAAAATGCCAACAATAAACTACAGAGATGATCAGTTGCTGTCATAAAATCAGTTCTCCTTGTTTATTATGTGGAAATCACACAACTTACTATTTAATAGTATTTTCTGACAGGTGTTGCCCCTGTTTAATATTTTGCCATTTTAGTGGACTGACACACATCAAGGGCCGTGAACTTAATTTCATTAAGTTGAAAAGTAAAGCTATGTGGAGTGTAAGAAAACAGAACGGTGAGAGTAACCATTATAGTCAAGGAAGCATTCATGTTAAGGAGATACTAACGATTGTTATGAGGGGTTTGGTCTCTTGACTTCCTCCACTATTGCACACAGATAAAGGAGAGATGTGAGTTCAGCCTGTTATTGCAGAAGTAGTTACTAAACTAGCTAACAGTTACAGTAGCCCTTCCTCCTACACTGTGTGAAACAGACTTAGTATGAGGTCATAGCAGGTGACCCACTGCTGACTCATGACGTACCCCGACTGTAATGCTGACTGTTTCAGGAAGGCCATAATTTTAAATTCTCCCTCATGGGCTCATTTGATCTCAGCAGGAGGAGGGGGGAGGAAAAAGCCCTGGTATTTTTATACCTGCTTTTTTTATTATTTCATTTTTTTTTTTTAATTTTGCAAGCATGATGTCATTTCATATTTAAGCTCCAAATAATGAGCGAGCCTGGTGTGAGTGTGGGGCTGCACTCTCACTTAAAATTAATACTATATGGGGGACTATTTGACAGAAGCTTAACATTCCTGAAACGTGAAAACATTTAAGAGGTGTAACTTTAACTAGGGACACTGTATGGAGATTTCACAAGTTGCCGTGAGGTAGTCAGTTTGACGTATTATTTAGTTCTCACCATGCTGAAAACTGAACTGTGTCCGTGACTGTGTGCTATACTTGTACAAAGACGTATTTAAAGCGTGAGTGCATTTGAGCTTGTTCCCCGCAGGCCACCAAAGACCTTCTCATAAAGAAACTTTAATTTAATCTATTTGAGGAGACTGTACAGCAGTCACTGTCAGATCTGCCACTGCAGATTATAAACACAGGAAGATATCAGCAGTAAAACAGTCGGATGGACACACGTCAGTGTAATTCCTCAGCAGTACGTTAATGGCAGTTGTGATGAATGGAGCTGTGCTGTCTCAGCCTCAACGGTGGCCCCCGGCCCTCCGCTGGCCTGGAGACACAGTGTGAAGTTTCACCGGACGAGGTGAGACTTTTTCTGCTCTGCTTCTGGCCTCGGAGTCCAGAAGGCTCCTGACCTCAACCCTTTATCACATACACTACCAAAATATGCCTTCTCCACCATGCACATACATTATACAAGACACAGCTCTGGCCACCTAGCTAATCTCGAGTAGTCAGTTTAAGACATTAGAGGCATGTAGGGTAAAACACTGTTAGATTAAAAGTCACATTATTTTCAAAGGTGCAGCATTTGACAGAAATGCATGTACAAGTGTCTTGTATATACTGGATTTAGTGTAAATGTGTATTTAAAGTTGTTAATCAAGAGAATAAATGTCTAATAATGTTAGCTCTGTGCATGGACTTTACTCGCAGCCAAAAGGATTCTGGGCTCACTGACAGCACCATGTTGAAATCACATTTAGTGCTTAGTGGGTGAGTCGTGTACACCATGAAAAAGGATTTGTCACTGTTCTGTTTTTTTTTTTTAGTCCCAAAAATGTGTAACAATATTATTTGAACGTACTATATAGTTAGCACCATAAAAGAAGGAATGTTTTCATTCTGCTTGTATGTCCAACCTGTATAGGGTCAATAAATTACTGCTAATCTAAACAATGAGGCAAGAAGGAATTAAATAAGACAGGGAGTAATGTAAAAGTAGAGGGAAATGAGATTTGTAGAGAGTTATATGCATGGATCAGTGACAGTTGAAGAAGTGGAATACCAGATTCAATATGAAGCACGTCTGTTGTGGACAAAGGCAGCAGTCATGCACGGCAGCAGCCTGGTAATCTAAGACAAGTTCAGCAGGAGGATGTCCAGAGGACACTCCATAAATCTTGACTCTGTGCTGAAGCCTCTCCTCCGCACAGGCCTGTTCGACCTCATCCGTAAACATGCACACACTTAGCATCGCCATTCGCCAGCTCCAGCGGGGCTTTCGTGCTCAGCGACACATGAACGCTCAAACTACTTCCTGTCAGATCACAACAGCTCAAATTACTCGAGCCTCACAATAAACGTGGGACCTAAAGTGGCTGTTTCCAGCACAGGTAGACATTAGTTCAGGAGTGGGCAGAGCATTGGTGTTGTTGACAGTAGCAAGGACGCCTCTGAGACACTGCAGTCCTGTCTGTCTCTGCTCTGCACTCAGCTAAGGTTTGTAGTTGCTGGGCTGTGAACAGTAAGCACCGGGTTACATTCCTCTGTTCACCTGTTAAATGACTCTCCGCTATTCATCATGCTTGATAAGGCATGGCCATTAGATTCAGCTTACAGTAATCTGCCTTTTGATGAGATATTTTAGCCTGTTATTTTTCCTGGACGTTGGATTCCTGTGCGGCTGCCAGAGACCTGTGTTTGATGTTGCGCCTGCTTCAATTATGCATCTTTGACAATATTGAACTGGTGGAATTTAGTGCACGCTGTTGTGTGTGTTTTTTGTGTCTTGGGTGTTTTTCGTCAAATAGCAGCAGACTCTCTCGGTGATTAAAACTGTAAAATGTGTTTACATGTGTTGTGCACTTGGCTGTGTGTTGTGCGCAAATCAGAGTCTGTGCAGGGATACTGGTTTTACGAGCAGATGAGAGGTCAGATGGGACTCATAAAAGCAAGCTCAAGTCTTCCTTCCCATGTACATGTGGCAGGATAACAGCTGTGTGAATGTTAAACTGTCTCACATAGAAACTCAGGATGTGCATCTTTGTTCCTCAACCTTGTGTTTGCCTTTTGTACATCACTTGAATAAATCCCTGCCTTTCCCCAGCATTCAGCTCAGTGCTACGGCTCCTGACATCATGGGGAGAGACAGTTGGAGTGGGGGGTCTGCAGGATTTGGTTTCATGCGGGGGGGAAAGGGGAGGAGGAAGAGAGGAAGATGCTCCATGTCTGGCTCATGTGTGTCTGATCAGAGCTCAGATCTGAGCCCGTAAATTCAGAGTGTGGAGGAGAGGTCGCAGAGTTCAATCCCTGACTACAGCAACATCAGCCTGTTGCCTCTATTGCCATTTATCTCCTCTAGTCCTATGTTGCTGGCAGTCATTTTACAGTAATTTCTCGTCTCTTTCACTCTTCAACACAGCAGAATTACAGGGTGCACTGAGTTCGGGACTGACTCATGTGCATCCAGTTTGTAAAGTACCTTATCAGTGTGTCGCTCACTATCTCCACCCTTAACTCAGACTGGCTACGATTTGGCCTTAGAACCGAAAATATTCCAGGATACCAATGCCGTGGTGCACGATTCACCCACACACCAGGAGAGGTGGTCTGGCTGTCATGGAAGCAGATATTTTTGTATGCTTGTGTGTTTGCATGTTTGTGGCAAGTTCGTGGGTGGCTGGTGGAAGGGGGATCATGCACATTTGTTTTTTGTTTTTTTTGGTAGATTTGGCCTACAGATGGCCAGAAGTGTGCTGCTTCCTCTATATAAAAACTTGCACCTGGACTGTATAATTAACAGGATGCCAGCTACAACAGCAAAGAGTACGACTATCAAAAAGAGTAAATGTCGTTATAATAGTCGATAGTACCTCTTTGAAAGACATAGCTGTACGGTACTTGACTCAGACCGTGACCATACATGTGACCACAGATCTGCTCTGTGTGGTTCAGCCATTGCATTAACTCCATCTAATTGTTGTTCCCAGAAAGTTATGATACATACCTAAAATTAGCGCTGACACAGACAGTTATGTGGTTTGCCTCCAGCTGTAATTACTCAGCGGCAGGAAGATCGATGCTTGTGGCCTCAGTCAGAATTTTTTTAAATCGATGGAATTCAAAGCACAACATCTGACGTAAACATCCTCTTTCGGCTTAGGTGCGAGTACGTATGTGGAAACCTGCGGGGAAGACTCCTTGCTAGAAATTAACCGATAAATTCCTCCATCCCACACCAGTCAGAATTACACTGATTCACACCCGCAGGTAATTTTACTAGTTCAAAACGTGTCTCAGCCGCAGTGGACCAAAGAGACATCTGACCTTTTAGTAGAGGCTTCGTGTTGCTGTTTAAAGACGTCATCTCATTTATTTTATACGGCTGATATGTTTAATTTTGGGCTCTTGTGGATGTTGCTTTTGTTGGTTTTCATGCTGGATTTATTTGACAGTTGGGAGGATAAATTGTCCTCACAGCATGACATCATAAAAGGACATCTCTGTCTCTGTTTTTGTTAGCGTCATTCTGTCTCCTTGGAGCGAAAACAGGTTGCCCTGAAGACATACCCCCATTTTTTTTGTGATGTCAGCTGACCCTTGAAAGACCCTCTTAAACAGTGAAATATTGTGTGGAAATGTTTGGTTGTTTGTGCTGTGACTGAGATCGGATTTTGCATCAGCGAGTGCATGTATGTGTGTGAATGCTGAGCCCATGTGCACCTGTGTGTGTTTGTATGTTAATAAACCCAGCATGTTGCTTGCAGGGAGGAATCTCTTTATTCTTGTTGACTCATATTTTGGAAAGCTGCACATTTCTGTTCTTTCATTTTAATTTATTCAGTCCAGACAAAGCAGTTGGTCTGAGGAGGCCGCTGTCAGTCATTTCACAATTAATGGGAACATCCAGAGGCTGTAAAAGCCCTTCCTCTTATTAGCCCATGTTTTATAGTCACTTAGGGGAAGTACAGTGCTTTTCGTGTTCTTATCGCTACAAATGGGAGTGAGTCTTTTTCACAAACCAGAAGTATTTGAATAAAAGAACCACATGATTACAGTGTGTGTCACTGGGACAGGACGTCGTTAGGTGTGTGTTCTTCCCATCGTAGATTTTTACGTCGTCCAACCCCACACACCGGTAACAAGCACCACAAATATTCCCATCTGCTCCGTCCCAGTGGTAGCTCTCTTCTTCGACAGCGACCGAAATACCGCCTGCTCCGCTTGCGTTCAAGCCTGAGTCGAGCCCCCGCGGAGAGTGAAGCGCACCACACCCTTTCATTCTGCTGCAGAGTGAGCATCAGACATCAACCATCTGGCGCTAAACAAACCACAAATACCAGATTTATATTTGCTGACCTATGTGAATTCAGCATTTGGAGTGTTTGGGATTATTATATGGTCAATATATATATATGTGTGTGTGTGTGTGTGTGTGTGTGTGTGTGTGTGTGTGTGTGTATAAAGTATGACCAGTAGCCACAGCCATTTGTCTTGCACTTGCCAGGTGCTGCCAGCTCAAAGTGGTCTATTTAGATCCTGACTTATCCAAGCTATTTTTGTTCGGGCCTAACTGGGCTTTTTCAGTGGCCTACTTAGTTCTGGCATGTGGGATTTATTAAGTAAGGGCGAGTGTATTTAGTGCCCTCTCTCTTTGTGTCACACTGTATTACGTACTGTAACGCTGTCATTTTATTTTTTCACGGCTCCCCCTTGCTGCCGTCACAGATCAGACCCCAGAGGTTTCTATGGCGAGTGGGTCGTTTGGCTGCAGCCCAGATTCGCTGTGGTGCTTTTGATAGTCAGCAGACTGTGGCCTGGACTTGCATGGGATCAGAAAAAAGCAAGTTTTGTTTTTTTGTTTGAGAGACAGATTTCACAAGGAAACAGCTAGAAAATCCCTGCCCTTGAATCTGCTT
Organism: Chelmon rostratus; assembly: GCF_017976325.1. Lineage (NCBI taxonomy): Eukaryota > Metazoa > Chordata > Actinopteri > Chaetodontiformes > Chaetodontidae > Chelmon > Chelmon rostratus. The sequence continues at coordinate 25,398,893 of NC_055661.1, forward strand.
GTTTAAATGTTTGCAGCCCACAAAACGTATCAGATTAGAGGGCGTTTACCTGTTTCCAGCCATGAGGGGTTTTAGAGTTGCAGTGAGTTTGACGAGCATTGGTAGGATTTATCCTTGTTGTAAGGAAGAGAAAAACATGGAGACAATTCGAACAACCACTGGAATTGTATGAATGTGTTGAGTGTGGGCAGCAGTGAAACAGTTTTTGTCTTTTAAATGAGTCTTAAATGTGTTTTTTCTGCCCTTGTGTCTTGTGTGGAATTTGGCAGTTCGGGGCTGCTCCCTCCCTCTCAACCCTCTGCTCAGTCCGAGCATTGTGTGTGTGTGTGTGTATGTGTGTGTGTGTGTGTGTGTGTGTGTGTCTGTCTGACTGTGTGACTCATAGTGGCAGTCCTGGTGTGAGAGTGTCAGCGGCTCAGTGAGTGTCATGCTGTCAGGAGGAGAGGCTCTGTGTGCAGCCTAAGATCAAGGAAATCTGTAGTGACGTGGTTTAACTAGCTGGGAGCAGCACGACAGCTCAGGTAAGCCGACCATCTTACGTTGTGATGTCATTCGTCGGTGTGCGCAGGTGAAAGTGAAGCTAACGTGATGAATCTTTTTGATTTTGGTCTTCACTGATATTAGCCTTGCATTCATTGTTAAAAGGGAGATGAGCACACTCAGCCTGAGTGAGAGTGCAGTCATGTAGTTGGCATCTCATTGAACCTGGCTGAGAATTTAGGGCTTTTGGGAGATCACTGCTAACTTTTATTTCTCTAAAATGTGATGCTGATCACTGAACCAGCAGCTCACAGACTGTGTGTAATTTCTGTTTGAATGAATGAATGGCTTTATTGTTCTTTGTGGACAAAAGGAAAACACTTGTTTGCCTTTCACCTCTTTTAAATCTGCCGATTTCTCTCAGCCGTCTTACACAAGTGGCTGTAATTAAGTGTGTGTGTGTGTGTGTGTGTGTGTGTGTGTGTGTGTGTGTGTGTGTGTGTGTGTGTGTGTGCGCGGGCTTGTGCTTGTGCTTGTGTATGTGCATGCATTCATGTGGGTGCATCCCCATGAGTGCTGAGGTGTGTGCATTTGTAGCTCAGCTGCTGCATATGTCTGTCACTATTTCAGTTGAGTCTCTCTCTCTCTCCCTCACACACACACACACACGCACACTCACACTCACACACACACATAAACAAACACACAAACTTACGTATGTGACTTTTGGGGAAATTACATAGACTTACATTCATTTCCTTGGGACTTACCCCAACCATAATCACTACTTGCCTAACCCTAACCTTAACCACTGACCCAAAAATCAGCTGTTTTCCAATTGGGGACACAGCCCTTGTCCCCAGTTACACCAGCTGTCCCCAATTAATTGGTCTTGAGTTGGAAATGTGTCCCTAAAAGTAGCCTAAGTCGTACACACCCACACACACACTTCACTCATCTCAACAATTCTTATCATTCAAGCTGCGAGAACTGTGCACACACTACCAATATATATAGTATTTGCTAAAGTTATTCATGAATTCCTACTAACCACAGTATGAATTTCACATTTTATATTAATGCCTGTGATGGTTCGGGCTGAACCCTGCTCTGCTGTAATGCATCAGTGTTTAAAATTCAAGTCATTGCTTCCGGTCAGATCTGTCGTCTGCAGCTGTCTGCCGTCCGGAATATTCCAGTGAACTCTGGCCCTTGGTCCTGTCCCCCGATTAGCAGAGCTCCATCACCAGATGGCCTCTGCTGCTTTATTAAGCTGGATTCCTGCATGCATCATCTTTAAACAAGACGTTTGCGGTTGCATGCATTTCTGAGCACATAGCAGGAAACGTAAGCTAAACACAGGCTGAAATCAGGGAGGCGAATATTTCCTTTTCTCCTGATGACAGAACTCAAAACACTCAAACAAATAGATGCAACTTAGTGGGATGTGTACATCTATTGTATCGACATCATAAAAATACAATAATGAAGTAATTCAACACAAGAATTAGTGTGTCATTGACACTATGTAGATCCTGGGAGCTAAAAAAAAAAAAAACTGTAATTACCAAACTGATTAATATTAACCCCTTAACGCCGATTGACACGAATTCTTATCATACCGCTTTAATCCACATTGCAGCCGCGCATGCATTCCTCTAATGCCAGTTTGTGCATATTCAACACTCACCTAGGAACCTTTTGCAAGCACTGGTTTCTCGTCGGACCGGTCAAAGTGAAAGAACCCGTTTTAATTGTTGTTACAATGTAATGGTTGTAAGCCAATTTTGTGGCTGTTTTGATGAAATAAATGAAATTTGAATACACAAAGAAGGTGTTTTTACTGCATTTAAGCATTGAAAAAAGTGGACATACTGTTTGTTTGAACCCTATTCTAGTTGGTGAACCTACCTAAATTTATGTCTACTAGCAAACCCCTCTTAATTTAGGATCAATTTGAAAGCAAAAGCACAAAGAATTAATTTTTTAATATAATTCTAAATAAATTCAGGCCTCAAGGGGTTAAATATTAAACGTTTAATTACAGTTTTGTAAATTATCATTGCAGATGTTTTCTAGCCATCATGATATTGATAGACTGAAGCAGTATTGATCAGTTTTTTTTGGCCGCTTGGTGCAAAACTACACAACAAGCTGAATATCACACAAATGTTTTACATGATGAACTTAAAGGTAATATAGCACACAGTTGTGCACTTACACCTTCGGCACATTTACAACGACATAAGCAATATTTGGGAGTTGTTCTGTTGACTTGATGCTGAATCCAGCTCTCCTTTTAGCTCTATTTTGGTCTTAATCAACTGTATAATATGAATATAACTGGGTCTTTAGCTTGCTACGTGTGCCTTTATGTTTACCTGCTAGTTGCTAACTATCTGTCTGCTATGTAAACAGGTTTATCAGAGCAATTAGAGAAAAGATGCTGATGAGAGCAGTGAGCGCTCTGGGCCATACAACCAAAACACTGAGCTGAAAGATGCTAAAAAGCTCCGTGAACTGAGAGAAACCGCACTGTCATTAATGTGATATGTAGCCTAAACAATGGTTTTGTTTACCATGTTCACAGCCTTAGCATTTGTTTGAGAAGGTAGAAAATCGGATGCAGGCCACTTTCTTGGCATGTTAAGTTGATCCCAGTTTAATGATGGGAATATTTTGTTGGGCTGGTAAATGGTGCATTCAGTGGTCCCAATATTGGTACCGCTGCATACCTGAAGGGCAGGTAAATGATGCATTATGTGGTATTACGGAAAATTACTGTAATGAGGAGGGTTGTGGTGGGAATAAATATTTTGCAGCTTTAGTGGGGTTGTGCTTTTGGAGCTCTCACTGTGCCTTGCAGAGCTGCATCCATCATGCTTGCAGTCAGCGTGCGTGGGAAAGAGGAAACCCAATATAAGCTTTCCAGCTTGTGTTTGCGTGAATTAGGAGATTTCTCTGTCGCGGATAATAAAACCAGCGTTGCTAGCTATAGACTCTGGGCAGCTTCAGTTGACCTCTATTGTAGTTTGTAATTAGGGATAAAGACAGCCTTGATGCCGCTCTTCTTGTCCAGTTGCACTTTGGTTGACGTCTGTGGTCGGTAACCTAGAAACTGAACACTGAGCAAACTTGGGAGTTAAAACAAAGGCAAACATGTATTTTTTCAAGTATACATCCAGCCTACTCGTCCCTTACATCCCATATTGATTACTGATTGTCTCGTGGCTTTTTCCAAGCCTGTCACTCCTACATCCCGTCAAGGTCGTTTTTTGCGATCAAACCCTCCGTCTTTCTTTTTCTCTTCGCTCCGCGCTCCTCTGGCCTCCGCTCGTTTGGGTTTGTGGTGAAACTGAGCCTGGCTTCATAAAATTTTCCATCAACAGCAGCAAATAACAACAGGGTCAGACGAGGAGAGCGTGGCCCTCAGCACGCACTATGGAGGCCAGGGCAACAGGGTCTGGTTTGGCCTGTCCTGCGGAATGCTCTCTTCTTCTTCTGCGTGCGAATAGGGTAGTGTAGGGAGCCCCCCGGAGCTGAGATCAGGCATCATCTGGCATCAATTGTCCGAACTGAGATGTGCTTAATTGCTTTCTCATTTGCTGTCTTCATTCAGAGAGCTGCTGACAGGCTGGTTGATTGTGATGGTTGGATGTTTAGTCTCCATCTTGGCTGCGTGGCCTCAAGGGCGGGAGACGAATGAGGCGTCACTCAGAAGCCGGTTCACTTTCAGCTATTTTGCATGCGTGTTCGGAATGGTTTTATAATGGTATTGTGTTTAAGAGGAAATGGGTGGTAAAGCTACTTTCTGCCAAGATATTTGTGCCTTCACCCAGTTCTTTCACACCACTGAGTGACTGCTATTCCAACACACCCTGCTTCCCTTCCGAATGAGACTATTGATGGTGGAGTTCCTCCTTTGCCTGCTGGCCCATGTGCGACAAAGTCCCCGACTGGAGAAAACCCTCCCTGCCGTTTAGGCCGAGCACCACGTTCAGCACATTCCACGGAAATAGAGAGGGGATTAAATAAACATTACCGTCTGTCTCTAAATGAGTTTACTCACTAATTATGCATAATGGTAGATCATTAAGGTTGATTAATAAGGGGGTTTATTGTTGTGCTTGTTGGGAATGGTTTGTGCTTCCTAGTTTATGCTCAGTCGAGCCTCAGGGGAGCACAAGCTGACGAGTCCTGCGCTCTGCTCTGTGTTGCATCGAATTGTGCCCAAACAAATTTACATTTCCATTCCTTTACTCCTACTGAGCAGATGTGTTTTCAATTCAACAAGGAGAGCCTGGTAGACCTTTGTGCCATAACCAGGATGGAAAACTACTGAAGACGTTCAATAAACAAAAAAAAAAAACTCACTATGAGACCACTGATGGATGCCTGAGTTACAACTCTATTTTGGATTTTAGTTCACATATGTTGCTGCACGGAAATGCTCTATTTTCTTTTCTTTGGATCTGGACAGATTCAGCCCACCCTGTGGAAAACAAATCCCCCTGCCTCTGTTCACTATAGTTACACACACACGCACACAAAACACACACTTCCAGTGCTTCCAACAGCTTTAACATCCCCCACCACACAAACAATAGTCATTAGTTAAATGATGTCATGTGTAACAGCGAGCCCTTTTCTGTATGTGTTTGATTTAACGGTGCTCAAAAATGATTTTCCTATACTGAATCAAACTCAGAGCATATGGCTGCAAGATCCACGGTGAACCATTTTGATTAATGCAGCGAGTAACTTGTGAGAAAGTCGTGAGGTTTTAACCGACAAAAGAAACCTGAGTTTCTCGAAGCAAAGCAGCAGACATGGCAGTCACCCAGACAAGTCCCCCTTCTCTCCTCTTGGCCATAATCCTGAAAAATGGGTTTGAAAACCACAGGGACATCTTGGTTTGCTCAAACGATCAACTTTTTACTCCCACTCTCCGGCTGCTTACTGCCTCTGTCGTATGACAAAGTCATGTTACACAGGACGTCTGTGTCGTCCCAGCCTCTCTCTGTCTGGATCATGTGTGATGTGCAAGTAGCTGCCGGGGTGTTTGAAGCGTGCCAGATGACTCTTGGTCTCCGTTGCCTCGAGGCCCGGACACACCGAGTGGATAAGGCCTCCCTGCTCGTGCCATGAACAACTCTTCATTAGTCTCACGTCATAATCTCTTTCCTGTCATTTAACACACCGGCGTCTGGCTGCAGCATAGAGCCAGCCAAGTTTCCGTAGTTTCACTTCGTCAAGCGATAACGCAGAGGAACTACCCCGAGGAGGGCGGTTCAGTGTGAAAACAGCCGAAACGGAGTCACAGAGCTTTGCACTGCTCCACCTGTCACTGCTGCTGATGAATGGCTCAGCCTGATCCGTCTCAACAATGACAGAGGGTATCATTTTTCCCGTCTGACCCAGCCTGACTCATGCTCATTCACCTCCCGTTCCTGCACTCGCCATTCATTCATTCACTTTCCCCCGTCTCGGCCTCCGCCAGGCGTGAATCCTCGAGTATGAAGCGTCGTCTGAATATTTTGGCTGATGGATTGCTTTCTGGAACAGGAACTAGCCTGCCGTTTGACTGACACGCCAGAGCGTATGAAATCAAGTAATGGCCGTGCAGCGGGGTGTCGGGAATTTTTATACAGCCCTCCAAGATAGCTGGAATGTCCTCAGGTCAGGACTCTGGGCGGACAGAGCAGCTGTTCTTCCTGCATTTTGGGAATTCCTGCTCCTCCCCTGTCAGCAGAGGTCGGGAGGTGAAGAGGACGTATATACTCTCTTTTAATAGAGTGCTGATAGGCTGTACAGTGTGTCGGTATCTCGATCTAATGTGTCATAATACACTTACAAAAGAAGGTAGGACGTTAGAACTGATAAAAGCAACTGGCTCCTTCCAGTCATGACGTTTGAGGCCAGCACGTATGCGTGTGTGTTTGTAGGAGACGGGTGACCCCTGTTGTTTGATCCTGTATTTGATGTGGTAACATGGCGCTCGCGGGGGTGGATCTGCTTTAATCATCACCCTGCGAGGAGAGATGAGACAGATGAAGCTGGTTGTGTTGTGGACTCTCTCATCCCTCCTGGGTCCCAGATCAGGGAACAAAGCCGGTGTGAGCAGACCCCAGGGAGGTGGTGCAGGGCTCAGGCGCCTGCCCAGACACACAGACCTCTGATTGGAAGGAGGGAAAGGGTGTGTCTGCTTCCCGTAACACGCCGTCTCGTCAGTGCCTCGGGGTGGCCGACGTTTGGCAGATATGGAGACTCAGACGTGCCCAGAGGGCGTGTGAGTGTGTGAATGAGTAGTTATTGATGTTAGTGAGGTTGGCAGGCGTCCATCATATTTTGCAAAGGTATATTTAAGTTCAGGTATTTGACAAGAAGAGTAATGGCCCTTGCTTGTCTGATATGACTGTATTGAAATTTCAGCAATGATTCTTCAGCCTTCAGTTGAATATTCACGTCTTTTGGCCAGAAGTGGAAAATTCAACACCAGACAACATTGAAATAACATGACTCAGATTTAAGACAACCTTCTCTGTAAAACTCTGGATCTCTGGGTCCACAAGTTAATATTAAATTAGAAGATTGTGTAAAATTTGTGGCTTCCAGCATTTCCTGCATCCCCTGAAAAAGATGATATTCCTACTAAGTTACTAATATTCCACTTTACATGAAACGGTGCCAATTAGCATAATGGCGTTAGGCCTGTTGTCCTCATGTTGGTTCTTTGCATGAAAATATGTTTTTTAATTTTATTTTAAAACGTAGATTTTATTAGATCCATTTTGTTGACAGAAAAGCAATAGCAAGGTAGAGCAATAATGATGCCAGACACTATGACATCCACAATATCCAGATGACAAACATTATATACAGGAGGTCTTCATATACCACTATATCATTTGTATGTAAGTTTTCATGGTTTGTAGAGCATACAACAGAAGGAAGGTAAATGACATTTTAAGCAGTGAGTATGAGGGAAGAGCCAACAACTACTTACCTTATTCCAACAAAAATATTATCAGTTTTCTCCATCTTGTCATGTATAAGCAAAATAGGAATTTGGCGTTGGTGGCGGACTTGTTCAATTGTGTGAACACATTCCCCCTCTTTCATTCGTTCAGCCACCTTCTTGAAAAGTTCTGAGTTGTGATATTTGTGCATATCCAAAAACCTGTTGATATCCAAGTCTTTATTAAAAATAGTTTCTCCTTTCGAGCAGAAATGTGAGCTTTAGTACATGCATCTGTAGCCCAGCCTTGTCAAATGTTAGGCAACGCACAGAGCTGATTATAAACAGGCCGTGTGTTGCACACAGTGGTAAAAACCTCCTAAAACCTGAATGATACCAGCATATCCAACAAGTCTCCATCGGGAAATGCTCCTTTGGATAAAGGCCTAATTTGGGATATCAACACAGAATATGCTGTTTACATGACCCGTATCAAATGTAGTAGTGGAAAATTAGTGTGCATGTAAACATGGTGAATGAATGTAATATGAATTATGCATGGTAGGAAAGATGGCCAAAGCTACCCAGAATGGAAAAAGGTTTTGTTTGAAACACCGTCTCAACTTTATGCTGCTAAAAGTCACAATGAATTAACGCATAGCTGCACACTGTTACAGTTCCAAAAATAACCCCATCTTAATCACCCAGTTTAACAGGTTTTCATGTAATTAAAACTCAGTTTTTCTCCTAAAAGCTAGCTACAGTATTTATTGCTAAACATAATGCTGTTTGAACAAATGGAGCACCGGTCTGAACAATCTACAGGCTTCTTCTCGAAGCTTAATCTGTCGTTCCAACATCACTTTTGTGATTACTGTAATCCTTTGTTCAGTAATGCAAAACAGTTGTTCCGACTGGCACAACATGTTAAAGTAACCAAAGCTGTGATTCATCTTGTCTCCCAGGTGGTTCTGCGAAGGCCGTGAGCTGCACAACTCTCCCGACATACAGATCTGGAGGGATGGTGACCTGCACACGCTGGTGATCACTGAAGCCTTTGAGGACGACACAGGACGTTACACCTGCGTGGCTTCCAACAGTCTCGGAGCAGATAACACCTCTGCAGAGGTTTACATCGAAGGTCAGATGTTTTCACCTCAGGAAAAAATATTGTATTCTCAGTTTATGGGCTTTTATACAGTCATACTGTACTAGATTTAGTTTGACCCTTCAAAGGGAACTTTGAGGCCTTATGGCACAAAACAAAGCTGCTTTTCTTCTAGCACAACTGTTGACGTTAGTGGATAAGATTGGATAAAAGGACTAGATGAAATGTCTTTTTTGAACAGGATTTATGAGAAATATAGTCATCATTTTGGCTTACATTTAGCACATTTGGAAACAGCAGAACATTTTTCTGGTATCTGTTGCTGATCTGTCTTTGTTGTTAGCATTTTCTGCTGTTGAAGAGATGGCCTGTATCGTACAGAATAAATAACCATCGCCGCGTCGTTTTTGTCCCGTTGCAGGAGCTTCGTCATCAGACTCTGAAGGAGAAGGAGCTTCGTCAAACTCCAGATCGGGAACCATGCCTCAGTACGTGTGTTTCAGCATGACCTCTTGTGACCCAATGACCCTCTGAACCTTGAACAGGTTAACTGAGCCCTGCAGCGGCTAATCAGACCTGCTGCCTTTAACTAGGCCCTTAAAAGGCCCTTAAAGAGCCATGACCCCGACCCTAGGCCACACTGAATAATGAGAGGTGCAGACTGTTAATATGGTTAAAAATCACCCTGTCAGGATTGTCGCCTATACTTATTTCCAAATGGTAAACTTTTGAACCTTTTCGTGCTTTCACTCTCTTCTTTCATACTCTCATCTGTTGATCCAGATGTGGATGCATGAACTTTTGAAAGGCTTTCTAAACGTTGCAAAAGAAGACATTTAAAAAAAAGAAATGGCCATTTTTTTCAGTTTAGCACTTGCTTGACTGGCTCACAGTTACGTGTGTTTTCATGTAGATCCGGATCGAGATGCATGCTGCACTCAAAATGTATAAACATTTGCTATTATTAGAATAAAGCGTTTGGAGTATCGGCACTCTCTCTAACAGTACCAGCTCTGTGTGCTTTCTAGTTCTCGAAATGTTTTTGATTATTATCAGTTGGATAAATCTGCCTCCATCTGGACTGCTTCCTGATTCCCTTTCTGTTTACACACCGAAGCCAAGATCACTGATATCATCTTAATTACTGGGGAGACAATTTTCTTTGATTCAAGTATCATATTTTAACTAAAACCATATCGAGTCAAGAAAATCCTGTGTTTGTCCGTGCGTGCTGATTTATACTTCGTTCATTTTAGAGTTCAGAAGAAGACCACTTCAATGTCCCTGACAATACGCTCTTCATCACCTAAAACCCCTGAGGTCCTTCCTCATCGCTCCACCTTGGTCCAGGCTTTGTCTCAGCCCCTGCAGCGGGTAAGCACCTACTGTACACAGGACAGCAGATCCACACAAGCTCATACACATGGTTGAAATGTCTCCTAAACAATAGGAGCAGACAGCTTTCTAATTTTCTGAGGTTTTATTTTCTAGATGCAGAGCCCAGTGTCTTCACTGTATGGTGGGGAGGTGTCAGGTCCTCCTATATTCACCAAGGTAAGCCTGCAGACACAGTACTGCACTACATGGTTGGATAGCATGTCATTCCAAACCCACAATCATTAAAATGCTTCTGAAACAGATTAAACTCTTCTTGGAAGTTTCTTCATATGGTTTTGTAACCTGGCTGCAGGGATTTGCTCCCATTTAGCCTCAAAATCATTAATGAGGTCCAGCACTGATGTTGGCTGGCTTGCAGTTGGTGTTTCATTTCATCCTAAAGGTCTTTGATGGGATTGAGATCAGGGTTCTGTGCAGGCCAGTCAAGTTCTTTCACGCAAACCATTTCTTCATGGAAATGTTTTTGTGCACTGGGGCATTGGCATGAAGCTGAAGGGACCTTCCCCAAACTGTTGCCACAAGGTTTTTAGCATACCATTGTCGAAAATATTTTTTGTGCTGCAGCATTAATATTTCCCTTAATTGGAACCAAGGGACAAAGCCCAAACCACGAAAAACAGCCACAGATACGTAAAAGCTTGCAGTACATACGGTATATCACGCATGCAATACCTACACGCATGCACTACATACTTAGAACATGATATACATGTACTCAGTCTCCTTGCCTTCCCATAATAATAGTATGCAGTACTGTGGCTTTCAGCAGTGGGGGTCAGATAAAACATGAGCTTTGATGAGCGCTCCTCCTCCAGCTCAAGAACACCCTTCTCCAGCTCAGACTCTTCAACACTCCCCCAACATCCCCCAGCTCCCTCTCCCTCAGGCTGTGGGTCTTGTGATGGCGGGGCTGAGACGGGCTGAGGCAGAGCTTCAAACGGCCCTGCCAAACCCACAAGGGTCAGGTCTCTTTCACACTCATTCAGCCAGTCAGGCCCTAAATCATTTTCCACTTCATTACAAAAAGACATTTGTTTTTCTTCACCCCCACCCACCCGCCTCCTTTAAAAACTCTTGCAGGCTTTAATCATCGCAATGAGAGGATGTTCGCCTCTGGTGAAGTCAGCACCGTGATGTCACCCGTACAACACGCCCACGCACATACACACACATACACTGTCAGACCCATGATGTACATTCCACCCCTGGCCTTCCCAAAATACGCCCATGCCAAAGACACGCAGTCACAGAGAGGAAGAGGCTCAGGCACATTTATTAGCACTGACACTGAGTGCCTCTTGTTGATGGACACCAGTGTTATGTAACTCTGTTAACTAGCAGAAGATACAACACGGTGTTGACAGTGGGGTCTCCATCAGCCCCTTTGGTCTGCAAAACTATAAGCTGCCATATTATTGATGGTAATTGCAACTGGGGGCCTTTTATTATTGTTTTTTTTTTTTAGTTTAACTGGCATCTGTAGGAGGTCCTACAGTTTGAGTTTGAGAGCATCGATAATTAGGTGGGTCAACTCCTCGCCTATTCTGTCGCCCGAAAGCTCAACTTTCACACAATTATCTGTGAAGTTACTGTAAGTATAGGAGACAAGTGTGTCAGTGATGATAATCAGCATATAGCCAACATCGTAACATAATGACCAATGGTTTATGTCTTAAACTTAGTTATTTATAACAAAGAATCACAGTGATCCTATAAAGATGCTCGTTAGGAGACTTTCACAGACTTCCAGAAGGAAGGTATTTAGCCAGTGGCATAAGGTAAGTTACACTGGGTCCCAGTGCACGCTATTCTGGTGGGATAACTACTAGTTATGAAGAACACACATATCGTTTTGTCATGCTCTGTATATAATGCTATACTTTGCAAAAATACTTATACATGCGACATAACTTAAGTTTTAACTTTTATATGTTTTTAAATTTATGTCAATAGAGACTTGACATTGGACAACATCAACATCACCCAGTAGTCATTATTTCATATCTGTATATGATAAAATACCAAAGAAAATAAGAAATTATATTGAATTGAATAGTTTTTATATTTTATTTGCAGTTGTTATAGTTTATGTAGTATTGCAAATAATTTTGTTGTAGATTGCTAGTATGTCACCAAAAATAAGAAAACCATGATGGAGATGGGTTTGTCTTTTTGAGGGCACATGTAGCACAAGTTTAATTTAATATGAGCTCTTTGAACCCAGGTGGACTGGTTCTATACTGTTTGAAAGTCTGTTCTCTCTACACCCGCCCCCCTTTCTGAATCTGCCTTCACAGTCTATGTACACCCCTGTATTTAGCTGTCAGGGATGATAAGAAGATGTTGAAAAGATGACTTGACTTTGACAAACTGTCATACTTCCACTTACAGTTCATCATTTTCCAAATATGTGAGAAATGATTTAATTTTGAAATACAATATTTTGAGAAAGCAGACTTTGGTGACAGCTATTTGGACCAAAGCAGACGCTCATTTTTGGCTAAAGTTGATACAAACGGACCGACTGAACCGTCAGATTTATGACTTTTGTTGGATTGCGTGATGCCCAAAACTGATGGACCAGACAGCTCCAATAAAACGTCAGTCGACATCAGGTTCTTGGAGGGAAGTATCTTTGCATACTTACAAATTACTGTGTCTGTGATGTTTAAAAAAATATCATGTTAGCCAAAATGAAAAGTTGATTCTGTGATTTCCATGAAGAAAAACGTCAATGATTGAATGGCCGTTCTGTTTTCAGATGGATTTTTGAGTGGCAGCTCATTGTGGAGCAAGTTGGGAGAGACTTAAAAAAAAGGAATACTTCTTGGTATTTTTTTCTGGACGTCTATCATGTTAGTACCTGTCCCATAATGGAGAAATTCACAGACTGTGGGTCTGAGGCAGAACTCAGCCCTGGTGTTCTGTAGTGAAACAGAGCGACTGTTTATAGGTGTCCTCTGGCCTCTCAGTCCCTCAAATGCTGGCCTCTCGTCTCCCTCTATCCCGTGCTGCAACTCTGAGGCAGATTTATCGTTTTGGTTGCTGGTTTCTTCTCTTTTCCTCATCATTATTCACTCACTCAATCCTGTTTCCCATTTCCCCTCTCTCTCTCTCTTACTCTATCCCTCCTGTGTGCAGCTGTTGCAGGATGCCCAGGCCTCCGAGGGCCAGGTGGTGGTTCTGGAGTGCAGGGTCCGCGGAAGCCCTCCTCTGCAGGTCCGATGGTACCGCCAGGGAGAGGAGATCCTGGACTCCCCAGATTTTCGTATTCTCCAGAAAAGTGAGACATTCCTCTTAGTCATAATTGATTATTGTCTAACACTAAATTGGCAACTGATGAATGCTAATCACCAAAATATTTCTGTTTGTTTTCTCTTTCTTTCTCCCTATGATACATCATGAATCAGAGCCTCGATCTGCAGCAGAGACAGGTATGTTACCCGAATTCCTCCCAGGTCTATCCAAATGTGACTCGGCCAATTACAACACTGCTTTCATGTTCCCAGCCGCAGTCAGTGGGTAAAATTATTAACGGATTATTAGCTGTGTCTGGAGTCTCAGATTGAGTTTGATGGGCTCATTATCAGCTGCAGGCATTCTCTCGATCATGACTACAGCAGATCACAAGTTCATAAGTCTGAGTCTCGCAGGACACTCATTATCACATCTACTACAGTCAGAGGGAGCCCCTGGGGAAAGTCTGAGAAACCCCACCACCCGCAAGCTCCAACGCATAAACACACACGCAAAGGCCCAGATAAACAATGACACACACGCTAATTTATGTCAGACTGCTTCCCACCTGTGTGACTCAGGGGTCGTTTCAGGTGTTGCTCTCGAGCTGAGTCACTCAGACGTCCCTGAACATCTGTGCACCAGTGTTTGTGTTTCGTCATGAGTAGTTGCATCCATGCCGGTTTGTCTTTCCCCGCTGCTCTTCCGTGTGTCTGACTATGAATAGTGAGTCACCAGTCTGGGTCACATGTCCATCATCAACTTACCTTCCTGTCCATCTCTTACACCTCATTACAAACTAATCGAGTGTTAACAAGTCACTCCATACCTTCGCAGTGGCTGTTCATCAGTGTCAGGTGTTTAATTCTACCCATATCGATCACAAACGGGTATTAAAGGTGTATTGATGGTGCTTGTGTGTTTTCTTTTAGAGGAGATCTGCACCCTGGTGATAGCCGAGGCCTTTCCAGAGGACGGAGGTCTGTTCTGCTGCACCGCGTCCAACCCGTTTGGCTCCATTAACAGCACGGCCCATCTCGCCGTCACTGCAGGTGCGTGCAACACAGACAGAGGTGTTCAGCGCGTTGTTACAAGGCAGCATCGACAAGCAGCAGACACCACAGCTGAATGCTGCAGTGTTACCTGCTGAGGCTAAACTACAGTGACTGGACCAAGGGGTTTGATAAGCAACACTGTGTGAATGCCAGCTGTCCAAACATAAGGTGACCATACTTTCCTACCCCCGAACTGGGACCCTTGAGTGTACCACATGTCCATGCACTCCCACATCTTACGCATACACCACAGGCTTTTTCATCTGGATGGGGGACAATTACCCCTACCGAGCACACCTTTCAACACCATGGATGCCATGAACGCAGCAGTTTTGTTGTGTTTAGTACTTTACGTAGGAGGAAGTAACCCAGCTTCCAAATTTAGTTCCCGAAACTTTCTGGGAACATTATTTTTTGGTTGTGGTAACGTTTATTGAACGTGCCCACACAACGTTCCCTAGATGTTGTTAAAAACGGCTATTAACACAATTGTTAAGTTCCCTGAGCGTTCTGGGAAGGTTATTGGAACATTTCAAGCCTCCTGAAGCTCTTTACAAAAGACCTACTGTCTGTTTAGCATGACAGCTAACCGTTAGCATACTGACACATTCTGTCAGAAAGAGACACAAGCGTCAAACACAATGGCACTTAATTATGAAGGACTAGCAGCAGCCTTAACAATGACACATTGATTGATTGACGCACAGACAGACGAATCACGTTCAAACCGTAAGACAAAATTATGTTTGTAAACTGGGATAAAGAGCGGGACAGAACATGATAAATGTCGATGTAAGCACTGAAAACAAGTATAATTATTATTTAACTGTGGTGAAAAATGAGACAGTTTGGGAGTGAATGTTGAATGCAACAAAAATTAAATGGAACTTTTCTCAAGTGCAGAGTTTGTTTTTGTAATCTGGCAGATGAATCAGGGCTCGGTCACGATAACCTCCGATAGTCCAGCAGTTCCCTGGAGGTCGCGTGGTTTGGAGTCAGTTATAAAGCTTATATTGCAAATCTTAATGAGATGAGCATCTTTTGTCGTGTTTATTATTGTGTAGTCTGCATGGGAGAAGGCTGAGAGGCGTGAGTTGATGAGCAACTCTTTGTGAGTACAGCAGGACACAAATATTTCTGTGTGTGTGTTCTCACAGTCAGAACTATGTATGTACAGTACAGCACTCACCGCACAGTTAAAGGAAAGGCTGAATAAACAGGAATCAGCCTGACTGGACCCAGCTGCTACTTTAGATCGTCAGCTGCGAAACAGTCTTGTGTGCATGTGATCAGTAACTACAGAGGTATTTGAGGGACAGAAGAAAAACTAAACATTAGTCCAGCATTTTCCACTTTTCTTGTGTTTGTGTTTGTTTCTGTTTCTGCAGCCGAGGACTCATCGAGTAATGGCATGTCTGGTGATAGCTCAGGGTTTGAGGATGCAGCAGCCTTCCCCCCTCCTCCCCCACCCACAGAAGTCAGCCTCCTGGAGCTGCCACCCAAGATGCTGCCTCATCCCGGCACCGAGGCTTTCCATGTCAAGGAGCTCGAGATCTGGCCCAGCGTGTCATCCCTGCCTCCAGTACAGATGGGCTCAGAGATGGAGGACAACGATAAGGGAAAAGGGTCTCTACAGAATGGCCAACCCCCAAATCCACCATCACCTCCAAGCCCGCCTAAAGCAACCACGCCACCACCCCCACCTCCACCTCCACCACTGTCTGACTTCATGACAGATGTCCCAGTTGCAGCCAAAAGTCCAGCCCAGGTGGCACCGGACTCACATCCATCCCTTGGGAAGGACGGTCCTCCGCTGCCGACCAAGCCTAAACCAAAGCTGTGAGTACCTGTTGTATCCTCATGTGTCTGTGCCCTTGGGGCAGGCTAGTCCCCAGGCAGGGCTGGTGGGAGGGAGCCAGACTGGGAGGCCTGTCTGAGGACTAGTGGAAATGATAGTGTTTCAGCTTTGTGAAAGGGTTAACAGGGGAATCCCAGGCCTGTTTAGAACAAAAGCATTCCCCTGCCTTTATGCTGGTGTCAATGTGGCAACACGTTTGCCAGGGCGAGTCTGCCAGCTGCTGCCTGTCTGTGGCTGTAAACAGATCTGTGTGGCTTTTGCTGGATGGCTCCTTTTGTTTCTGCCTGACCTCGGACTGCATGCCCAGCCCAGGACAGAGCCATTGTGGTTTCTTCCTGAGCACCTTTCTGTGAGCTCTATAGGGACCAGGTAGGATGTCACTGTTAGAAGAGAGTTGAATGGCTTTACTGTCAATGGTCCACAAACCTCTTGTGCATGGATTTTTTTTTTTTGTCTTAGCTGCTGATGCATTTCTTTTTCATTAAAAGTAATGTTTGCCTTTATTTGAAAGAATACAGTAGCAAGCACTGACAAGAAATAAGAAGGGATGGAAGGTCCATGTCCAGACTTGACCCAGACATGTTTGTTACCCCCAAGGCCACCAGGATGCCTCACTGATGCGTTTGTGATGATGAATGACAGCAGGCCTGACAGCACTCTGTTTGCTTGTTTAGCTTTTTAGCCCTGTGAGCATCGCAGCTCTAGAGATGGCAGTGTCGGTCTGTCTGTCCAACATTTTGGTCCAGACTGAAATATCTCAGCAGATATTCAGTGGATGGTCGTACAGATTTTCATGATTCTCGGAGGATGACTCCAATTGAGTTTGGTGATCCCCTCACTGTCCTTCTACTGCCACCATGAAGTTACTTTTGTGGTTCAGTATAAAATATGTCAAAAACTATTAAATTTCACTTCCTCTCAGGATGAAGTGTAATATCTATGGTGATCTGCCGACGTTTACTCTAGTGTGAGTACTCACTTATTAGTCAGTTACTCAGGGAAACATCTGAACATCTACTAGAGCCGGCACCAAAATTTGTACGAACATTAATTGTCCCCACATGAGTCCTATTGACTTGATCCCCTAAAGATAAGAACTGGTTTCCATAAGAATTGGTGCAAACATTCATGATCCCCAGAGGATTTATTATAAAAACTTTGTGATAAAATTTGCGCAAAATTAAAGACATCAGCCTCATCTTACTTTGCGTTTGGTGCTAATTAGCAAATATTAGCTTGCTAACCTGCAAAACGAAAATAGTAACACATTATACCTGCTAAACATGCTAGCATTGCTAATGTCAGCAGCTCAAAGCACCACTGTGTGGAAGTACAGCCTCACAGAGGTGCAAGCAAGGCTTCAGACTTTTGTTTTTGCACTTTTTATTTTGCAGTCTCAATATTTTACATAGTCTGACAAAACTTACTTTCTACTTGCTTTATTAATAGAGGTTCCTAATATTACAACATGTCTGATGTGTCACAGTACTGAACAACATGGCCACTATATCTCATCTACACTGGAGGGTTAACAGTGCCGCTGTGGGTTGTGACGGGCTGCATTTAAAGTTTGGTTACTGTGCAGTAAAGCCTGATTCTTGCATTACACACTACATTTCCACTGCATGCTGGATTTGATTCCTGCTGACGGATGCTACAGTGTTGCATATGTGTTGACATAAATGTTAAGACTTGTTACTTCTGTGCTTCCAGAGCTGAGAATATAGAGGAGGAGGCAGAAAATTACAGGTAAATATTTGGCTGTGAAGGGGATGCTCTGGATGTGAGTTGAGTGGCGCCACATTAAACATCAAACTATCATGGAAGCAAACACAGACAGTAGCTGATGGTAGCAATGAAGGCAGATTCCATTTCTGATTAATTTCATGTAAATTACTTCACATTGTCACGCTGTATGATGATAAATCAGAGGCAGCGGAGAGGAACTGAGTGGAATCAGATGATCATTTACAGCTGACATGTTGTAAATTAGTCATGCATGCTTGTTGGTGCAGGATTTGCATACCCTAGATTAACAGATCTGACATGGTTTCTGGGTGCTATGATAGGAATTACCTTGAAGAAATATAGATTTCCTGCTATCCAGTTTTCTATAGAACCAAGCAGCCTATGAGATTTTTGTTTGTGTTTTGTTCTGTTGATGCAGATTTCACAAGATAAGTTTATTTCAAATCTTACAAGAGAGATTAATATACAAATTGTTGATAAATAAACCAACTGTTGTTACAAGGTCAGATCTTTACGTTAGATTAAAGAAGTGGGAAAGCTGCTTCTCTGTTGTGTTCATCCACAATAACATCACACATCAGCTCCCAACAGTGCAGAAAGCATAAGCCACCCCTCTCCTGCCCTCTCCCCTTTCAGTTCTGTAATTACACAGTAAAAACAGCAGCGCTGCCATTAACCAAAGGTCACGTTTGTGCCAGACTGCACTCTGTTTCCTCAGGTAACATGTAGGAACAGAGTCCGACCTCTCTGGACCTCAAGCCTCTGAGTTTATGTCATCATATCCCGTTTGTCGTGTGGCACGTCAACGCACAGGCGCGCATCTTTTTCATCTTCTTCTTCTCCGCTGCCATGAAAGATCAGAGCACAGCAAAGCCTGCAGCCTTTGAAAATGCTCCTGGTTTATTACTTTAATTGCTTGTTTTTTACTATTTACAGGAGTTCTTTTTAATAAGAACCACCACTTTCTAACAAACCGCTTTGCTGAAAATGCTATAAAATCAATAGGCACAGTGGAAACTATGACCCTTGTGTCGTGTATTTTTAGAAGAAGGCAATATCATGAAATCGCCAAATTGTTTTACTGCATCTACATAAAGGCAGGGGGATCAGTATGGATTGAGTTTTATTATCTGAGTGAGCAGTTCCCCATCTTTTTCTGTACATGTAAGCTTTTACTCCCTAGTCAATGTGGCTATCCCCAAAAATTATTCATTATTATTCATGGAGGGACGTCTGCATTAAATAGCATTATAATCTCAGCAGCAGCGTTTATAGGTATTGGAGAGATGTGTTCCTGTTCACAAATTTAGAACAAATCACTGTAAATCATAGGAATAACATACTGGAAGTCTGTGTCAGGGGTGATCCGTGAAGTCGTTGTGTGACTTGGCAGCCAGGAGGGACTGCTGAGGACTCGAGCTGTAAAAACAGACCTGCTGTTTTTGTCTGTGCTGAAGGAAGAGAGAGCCGGGTCGGTCGGTATTTGGGTTTGATGCCCGGCGTTGATGTCAGACGTCAGGATAAGAATCAAAGGAAATTCTCAGGGGAGAGGCTCAGATTGGCCGGTTGGATCTGAATCAACCCACAGGTTTGGAGAGAAAGCAGAGTTTTACCACATGGTAAAGAATAGATAGATTGAAAATTGGCAGCACTGTCTCTTTCTATACTCCTCTGGATTTCAGCCTCTTTTTTTTTTTAGCAGAATTTTTTGAAGTAATTCTACACGGAAACATATTATTTAGCAACTTGTTTTAGTCAGTAAATTCGATGGATGTGTTATTTTCAGACAAGCTTAAGTAGGTTAAAATTAAGATGTGTTTGCACGAATTTTGGTTGCCGTCTCATAAAACAGCTCTACAAAACAAAAGTGTTTTGCTAAAATTACCTGTTGCTTTAAGCATGTAGGTGTTATGTAAAGCAACTAAAGGTTATCTTGGGATTAAAGCCTATTTCATTGTGTGAGATATTCTGGAAGATAAACTGGGCTTCCTGCAGAAAGGTCTAAATATGTTCCATGAAACCCGTTTTGAGACCTTCCGTAGTTCAGCTGGATGAGACTTTGCATCTGAACACAGGCTCGTTGCTGCAGGAGTTATGTTCTCCCCTGATCCAACAACACAGCTCCTCTCTGTTCAGGGCTCTCCAGGGTTCAACTGTACACACGTGACTGTCTGTAAAGCCACATAATGATAGACTGATATCACCTGGAGCTTGTAAATCTGTGTTTGTGTGCGTTCATGCACATGCATGCACATGGCTGTGGGTGTGTGTTGATGGATGGGGTGTCAGTGCCGCTGGTGTCCAGTGTCAGCTTTCCTGTATTGATAAAGGTACGTGTTTGCCTAGTGTGGCATTTCACAGGAACGTTTTGCGTTTCTTACGTTTATTTTGGTGTAATGGCACATCCTTGCTAGTACAGGAGGAAAACGTGCATGTGGTTGTGTGCTTTCACATTTAGGATACACAGATTTTTATGTAGTAGCTTTGCCTGCTTGCTAAGTCACCTGCATACAGCCATGTTTTAGCAAAAGCCTACTTATGATGCAGTGAAACATTCAGGCAAGATAGTAAGAAACCACTTCAAGACACTGACAAAGAAGACAAAGGAGGAGACAGTCAGAAGTGTTAAGCCAGTGCAACATGTGGAAGGTGTGACCACCACGATATTGACCATGATAATAGGGGCAAAGCATTATATTATAGGTTGGGAAAACGTCTGGGTGGGCGTCACACACCAAGCACAAGTAGCAGAGGCAACAATTATCCTCAAGCCATTCCACAGCTTAATCTCTCTTTCATAAGACCAGGAATCAACTTTGACAGTCGAAATTGTTCTCTTGCACGGATTTCACTCCACAAAGCTTTAATGTCTTACGTGTTGAACTCTCACCAGCAATGTGTCTGTAGATTTCTGGTTTCTTTTATGCAGCGCTACAGCATGTTCGTTTGTACTCAGTATACTAATATTACCGCTGATGAAAACCAGGCACGCCTCTGCACTCAACAGGACCTCAATTTAGCCTTTTATTTCTACACTGATTTCATGTTTTTGTAAAGCACAGTGACTCAGGGTTTCTCAAGTTTTCTGCTGTCCCTTTGTGAAAGAGATGATAACACAGATTGGCTGGTAATCCACATAGGTTGGTAGTAAAAAGAAGTTGTGTAGGTGAATTTAAACAAATCAAAGATCTGCTGGACATACACAAAACAGTGATTACACTCGGTATTGATATTTTAAGGCTTGGGAAGGAAAGTGGAGGCCAGTCTATGTTTACTTGTGTCAATGGAGGAAGTGGAACGTTCTGCCTCAGAGGGAATTACACAGCAGACAGTGTGCAACAGGTTGCTTCCTAAAGTTAGAGATATATTCAAAAACATCATCAGACCATCTTAGCACGGCCCACCACACAAGGGCTGGGAGTAATTGCTGAAGTCGTTCGTATTAGTCAAAGTCAAAGTCAGCTTTATTGTCAATTCTGCAGTATGTACAGGACAAACAGAGAATCGAAATTGCGTTACTCTTCAACCTTTTGTGACAGGACATATATTAAAAAGAGATAAATAAAAACTGTACAATCTAAATAAAAAAACTGCAATCTAAACAGTGAAACATTAAGAAAATGTAATAGTGCAAATGTAAATGGTAGTGCAAAAAGAATTAGCTTAACTACTGGTGGTGAATAAAGTGACTGTGTGTTGTTTCCTGAGGGGAGGGGTTCACATCATTAAATTAATAAAAATATCTTTCGGACACTGTTATATGTCAAGTAATATAAAATAATCTAATTGATGTCCAGTGCAATTAACTGTGTTCCACTGTTGTGTATTAGATCAGGTGAAAAGATCAGATCCTTTTTGATAAACTCAACTGAAAACAGGACAAAGGCAACATATGTAATGTTTGACCTCATCAGCATCATTGATTTTTGTAAATATATGATTATTCTGAGTTGCAGCAACATGTTTCACACAAGTTGGGACAGGAGAAACACAAACAAAGACTGGAAAAGTTGTGGAACGCTCCAAAAACACAGTTTGTTTGTGAATGGTTGCATTCTGTTTTTATGTTTTCCGCAGCTTCCCAACTTTTTTGGAGTTATACAATTTACAAACCAATAACATGATACAATCATTTTAATACAATACAACTTCATCAAAAGTCAAAATGCAGTAATACTGAATTGCTGCCCAGCTCTCACTCACACAAACACCTAAACTCACAGCAGCTTAGAACAACAGCATGTAAGTGACACCATGTGTATCACTTACCAACATTAACGTTTCCAGCCTCTGCATACTTACATACTGCAGATGAGGAACGGCCTAATCCACTATAATGTGGCCTGTATTGCACGCAGCTTGACCTTATACCTTTCGATCCCTGTCCGCTGACATAATTGCCATACCAGTAAGATTAAATGATTTCTGCGGTAGCTCCAAACCTCTTTAACCCCAGTGAGGCTGTTGTCAGGGGAACTGCATGCAAACTGAAGGCAACAAACTGCTCTTTGCCAACAGCCCTCATCAGTCACACACACACACACACACACACAGAGCTGGGTTAGGGTTTACAGTGTGAAGCCGCAGCAGGTGATTGGCTGTTGCTGTTTGTCCCTGCTTGTATTTCTTTCTTATATCAGACTACTATCAAGATTTTTTCAGGCTTGTTGTGTCACATTCAAAGCAGGATCTATATTCTTTCTGTGTTGCACTGCTGAGCAAGGAGCTCTGGCTGCTAGGATTTGTCGCATATCTGCGCTGTGACTCAGAGCTTCCTCTCAGCAGTGTGTTTGTGTTTACGAGGTGCAAGTCATGAACTCTCTAATGAAGTATTAACAATCACTTTCTTGTCGAGGTGTTGCTTGTGGTTTTATGGAAAGCGGGAAACATGCATGTTAAGGAACCACATATGGCACTGGCTACACACTGAGAACTTCGCTTGTGGCTCATCATCATCACACGTCTAATTAAAAATGGAAGTGAAACACTGACTGTGGACCAGTTCCCTAATGGATGCCTTCGCTTCAGTGAACGCAGGCCAAAGAGGTTTTTGATTATCCAGCAAATGGAAAAAGGCCGAAACAGAAAGTTAGTTGTCATCAGGGAGAGAAAGAGCTTGTGTAACAGGAAAAAAAGGAAAAAAAAAAGCGAAATGAAGTCAGCAGAGACACAAGAGAGCAGGAAAAGCAGATAATTTCGCATCGACCTCCAGAGTCAGAGATGGGCAGTCCTTAAAAGGACATGGGAGACCCAGGATTGGCTGAGACACCAGACCAACTAACCACTGGATTGGTCGGTCGGGCTAGAATGACCCGCGTGGAATGGAGAAACTTTCCAAATAAGGAAGAGAGTTGTCAGAGCTGACCTTCATAACACAGATGGGGGGGGGGCTGGCTGGGAGAAAGAGGGGTGAGCGGAGGGAAAAGAGAGCGATGAAAAGACGCACGGAGAGGCGAGGGGAGCCAGAGACCAGAGCGTATGCTTGGGAGTTGACAGCATGGAAACTAACAGGCCTCAGTGATCCCCTCACAGAGAGCAGCCTGTGTTTCCCAGGAAAGAACACCCTGGTATGTTAAACACACAGATAAACACATGTTGGCGTACATACACGCTCCGAGAATGGCATTATTTCCGGATGAGGTCAATCAACCTCTGATTAGATCCTGACCCCGGCTGTCGGTGCGTGTGGCTGCGCTTGCGGTATAGACTTCTTTAGACACACTCCCAGTCAGACCACTTCCACTTGTGGATGTTAATTAGAGGGTGTAACAATGTATACACGCTCCAATCTCATGACACTGCTGTCACCGAGAGCCGACTGTGAGAGGATTCAGTCTGACTCGCCGCCACGCAGGGGATGACTCGAGAGAAAGACCTTCTCCTAATCGCTCCAAGACATTTCCCCGGAATACAGACACAATCACATACGCGCTTACAACTACACACAGCACCACACTGGACCAGATCCCTGGCCCCCCGCCTTCCATCAACACGCTGTGACTCATCAGCGGCCTGGAAAACGCACACCGGCTCTAAAAATAGAGGCATTACACACAAAAATAGAAATGATGAATTCCCAAAAAGGTTTTGTTTCATGCCACAAAAATGAGAGAAGAATTCTCGTACTGAGGGACTGAATATTTGTGAGCATATTTCAGTGAATGAAACCGCTTCACAGTGGCACAGGGACCTCAAATGAAGTTGTTCCAAAGGTTCAACAGAGCATGTGAGCTACATAAAACCATTATGTTCACATGCTGGGCAGGTAGATGATACTGCGTGGGCTCTGTCTAGATAATGTGTCTGTGAGGAGTGAACAGAATGTGGATTTTATTTCCAGAAAGGGGCGTTGTTTCAGACGTTACCTGACAATGGAGCATTTCATTTGTGTCACCTGAAACTGAGAGAGCTGCTCAGATGATTAATTTCTCAAATCTATCTTCCATTCTCTCTCCTCAATCATCCCGTCTCTGCAGCCTTTAGTCCCTCAGGAAACAATAGAAATTTGAGTTAAAGATATAGATCTCTCTCATTCTGCTTTTCTAATCGACGCCTTCTTTATCTGCCACTCCGTAAGCTGCAGTTATTCTTGTTCCCTGACACTCAAAGGGAAGTTCCTCGGTCAGCAGCACCACCGGCTGCGCTTTTATTCTGAAAGGGGTTGGTCCTGGCCGGGCTGGGAGCTTTTATTGTGAAGAGGAGGAGCTCATAGACAGACTGACTCATGCAGAGAGAGAGAGAGCGAGCGTCTGTCATCTGTCTGGCTGCTCGGAGCTCTATATATGCTCCTCATACCTGGCAGAGCAGCACTGCACCCTAGTTTACTCTCCTGCAGGGAAATATCAGAGCTGCTACACACCAAGACCACAACACTGAAGGTAAAACTTTAGCTTTTTCTTTCGTGCACACTGACAACTCATTCAGCAAACTTCAGCGGCACTGATGAAACGATGAGGATGAATGATTAAACTAATGAAGCGTCTCTTTTAAACTTTAAACTTTTTAGAGCTGTCCTTGCCTTTAGAGTTCTTTCATTTCTTCATTTATTTCTCACTTTTAATTAAAAAATGCACCGGCGTCAGATACTTTGAAGTTGAATTCGGGAGTAGAGGAAGAAAGTTAGGTAGATTTTCTTTCTTGTGCTCCAGGTTCAGCGGCCTGGCAATGTTCAAATCATATGCTTTCAGAAAGGATGTGTGGTTTTCTGGGAGCACAGAGAGGCTGAGTGTGATACCCATTCATTTGCTGGAGGCTCCTGAAAGGTAGTGAGTTTCAGGCTGTAGAGAGAAAGAGAAGAAGAGCGGCATCAAGGTGGAGGACCGAGTTTTCTTTCTTGTGTATCTGTACTGCAGAGCGACTGTTTGTGTGGCGAGGTCGGTTTGTTTGCAGAGCTCCTCGGTGGAGTCAGATGGATTAGTTAACACAATAGAGTCTGTTAGGTTAAAAGGCTTGCGTCTCACTCGGCTCCAACTCTCTCACTGGCTGATTTCTTCAGAGCCAACTCCTCTTTCTCCCCCTGGCTCTTCCTTCCTCCTCCTCCTCCTCCTCTCCCTCCGCTCCTGCTGCTAATCCCATTTGATGGCAATGTCTTTCCCACTCCAATCCAGAGAAGAATGTCTTCAGCATTCTTGCTGCAGAGGAAGAAAAAAAAAAACACTCCCCGTCTCACTTGGACAGAGCGAGCGAAAGGCGGAGGAGTGGGGAGAAGAGGGAGGGATGGATGGAGGCGCATAGAGAAAGGGAGGCCTCGCTGATTGAAGAGAGCCCTCTTCACCTACACTTGGATATGAAATGCGAGCCCAGATAGACAGCAAGGGGGAAAATAATAGAAGAAAGAAGAAAGTAGGGCAGGGAGAAAGTGGGTGAACGCAGCAGCCGTGAGCTGGAATAAGGGAGGGGGGGGAAACGAAAACAGTCTGGTTCTGTTTTATGTGGTGTAATTAGAGCCAAAGAGAACGGGGAGAAGGAGGGGGTACCCGGGGAGGAGAGGGGTTGAAAATAAGTTAAGGATACCAGGAGAACAAAGGCTGAGGGAGAACATGTCAGCTGACGGGGGAGACGTGAATGAATGGAAGCTGCAGATGGAGGGTTTTTCGTACGTGTGACATATTGAATGTGGTGCGTTCGCAGCAGCAGCAGCCTGGTGTTTGGGGTCAGGCGGCCTGTGAGATTATAGGAAACTTGGAGCAGATCTTTTGCTAGTTTCTCTTGTGAGAGTAGAGGAGGAGGGAGAGTGATGTGTGTGTATGAGTGCGTGAGGATTTTACATTGCAGCTCCTGCATGTACAATCTGAATGATTTTATGTGGCTTTTCTATGTAATCCTGTGCTGTGGCTCAAATCTGATGCAACACATGTCTCAGTCTGCTCAATACTTGTTTATTAATCCCTTACATGACACATTTACAATCAGAAGTGACACCAAAAATATTTCTTCACATCAATCAGACGGTACCTAAGTCAGCCGGTGTGTTACTCACAGTCTGTCAGCCTGACAGTCATTCAGACATCAGCTCAGTCGCTGTGTCAGATCGATGGTTTCTTCCTGCTCGGGGGCATCAGACGGGCTCGCACTGACGCGCTGTAGTGACGATGATGCAACGCTCGATGGTGAATACAGGGAAACCGTGAACCAGGTGTGTGTGGGCGCATCAAAACAAGATACACCTTGTTTGTGTGTGACTAGAAAGTTTTGTAAGCCACAGCTTTGGTGATGTCATCTCGCACCTCTGCTGTCATGAGGTCGGAGTCACAGTTCAGGTGAAGCACTGTGTGTGTGTGTGTGTGTGTGGGGGGGGGGGTCGCCTTCCTTATGGGGACAAAACACAAGTCCCCATAATGTAAATCACAGTGAAGGCTGTGTGTGCGCATGTGCGTGTAATGCTCTCAGGCAGGGTTTCCAAGCCCATGTTTGTGTTGTAGGTGTGATACCAGAGCTCAAATCGACTATTTGGATATAAATCATTGACAAACGGCAAGGTCACGCTGTTACCAAGCTCACAGGTGGCTGCAGAAACAAACATACAGAGCTGTAATGCAAACACACAATGGGCCTATATCCTGACAGTAGCCAGAACGCCCACTGGAGCCCTTCCCTTGCTCCACTTGCTGCACAGCCAGGAAGATGCCTCTTCTAATCTCACCTTTTCTACAGAATCATTAAGAGGACAGGCACGTCCTCAGCTCTCCTCGTGTTGTTGTTTACAGAAGGAAGCCCCTCATTACTGGCTATGTACACTCAGCTACTTCCTGTTCTCCCCCGGCGGCGTGCTTCTTGCCATCAGCTGGCCGAGTCTAATAAAGCGTCTCCGTCTCCTCGGCCAGCTGCGGAGCTTAAGAGACGGGCGGCGGATAAACGTGCGGCCGGCTCGCAGCGTGCTCCGGCGGTACAGTGGACAAGATTCTCACGCACCCCGGGTCGTTATTGTTCAGGAAGCCGAGTAAACACGGCCATTTAAAGATGTTGAGGTCTTCATTTATTAAAGCAAGACGCTGCTGGTAAAGACCCACTCTGTCTGGCACGCCCCAGTGTTTAGCTGACTGATAAATAACTGGGCTGTAAAACACACTTTCAGCCGAGTTACTGTTAAGCTGTTCCTGGGTCTGTTTATTGAGCTTTTCCATGCAGAAACCGGAGAGACAAAGTCACTCCAGACCAGTTCCCTCTTTGCCTTTACTACCCGTCTTTCTTTTTTCCCCACATTAAAGACTTTACAGACAGGATCCAGCCCAAGCAAAGTATTTTTCAGGATCAAAGAGGGGAAGACTTAACGGCTTTGCCTATTTATACCACCAGAATCGGGGCAAAAAAAGAGAGGCAATGAGGGAGAGAGACTTAAGAGTAACGCTGTGTTACAGAATGACAGACAGAGGGGCTGGAGCGTTTTCTCTCAGCGGAGCTTGGCGTTCTGTGGGCCAGTTGGCTCAGACCAGAACAGCAAAACACAGAGCCGTTGGCATGGCGACAGAGGAACACTTCCCTGCTAATTCAGCCCCGCTCCGCCACAGAGACAAAGAATAAGAGAGAGAGAGAGAGAGAGATGGAGGTCTGTTCTGCTTCTCGAGCCGTTTGTAGATGCCTTATAATGGTTTACACCAGGCGCAGGTCAGGTTTTACAGCAGAGCACAGCTGGGATGAAAGAGCAGGACACGGTGTGTGTGCAGCAGCCTCGTCCTGCGCTCTGCGGTGGAGCTGGAGGCCGCAGGGTCACCGAGTCTGGATGACCCCCGTCCTCTGCTTGATGTAAATCCTTAAGTGGGCCATAAAACTATTCATGCAGCTGCAAATTATACAGGCTGACCTTTTGACGCGCGGTCTGATATGAAGCATGCCAAACGTCTGAACAAGAGGCCAATCTAATCTGGCAAATTTAGAATTCTGGAAACTCATATTTAGATGGAAGTCAAATGTCAGCGCATTTTAATGCGGATGGATGATTTGACTGTGTATCAACACATACTTCAGAGACTTCTTGACCATACTGAGAGAGAGGGTGTTATGATTCAGTGTAAGAGGGCTGCTCAGCAGTTTGGCTTTGTAATGAATGAAGGTGCTTGTTTAGCCGTAGTTGCTTTACATAGAAAGTGCCTTTTAAGGCAAAGGGGTGATGTCAGTTACAGCTGGATAACATCCACTCTGCCTCCTGCTCATACATTTACATACGCTTGTCAAAAACAGAGCTGTTAAACAGAGCTGTTCTCCCCACTGCCGCGCTTATCTCCTACGTCAAAAACATAGGCAGACGCTGCGAAGGTCTCTGAGGTCTGTCATGCCGAGGCAGTGAAGCCGTGTGCTGGGTCGAGAGGGATGAGGCCGCGAGGAAATGAAGTGTGTTTCCTCTCCGCCGGAGCAGACGGGCAGGGTGCTTCTCCCCGACGCTCCGAGAACACAGCCAAAAAAGGAATCAAACCGCTGCAGAGCGCCGCGAGCCTTGCGAGCTGCCAAACTATTCCTGTAAAAGCTCTCTTTTTGTGGAGGCCCGAGCAGGAGGCCTTCAGAGAACGTAAAGAAAGAAAAATGTATACAGAGAGGAGGATGCACTGAATCGATCCTGTGCTCTGGAGGTCAGTGAAGGCTGCAGGGGGGCCACCAGGTCGGGCTGGAGCGATCGCAGTGCAGGCTTTCGAATGAACAACCATTTATTTGGCCATGCGAAGTCTCGTATGACCGAAATCACTGGCTAGGACAGACTAATCGGTCATGTTGCTGTTGGATGGTGTGGTGGGTTTGTTACACGATGCTACCACTGTCAGTTCTGAGAAATATTCACTGTTTGTAAATGTATACAGGGGGAGGCTGAAGGGAGGAGGGGGGCTCTCTCACAGATGAAAAATAGTCAAAAGACCCCGCTGATTATCCGACATCTGGAAAAGATTTGGGCACGTGAACTTGGTCCTGGTGGACTCCTGACAACATGCACCACTGGGATGCACAGTATATTCTGAGCAGGCTGCCTATGAGGAGCTCATCAGGCTCGCGTACACATAGCTGTATACTCTGAAGGTTTAAGACTTCAACCTTTCCCAAAGACCCGTGTCCTCCACCTGGTCCTCAAGGAGAGCTTCGACAAATTCACTTCTGTCTTGTGGTTTTCAAAGTTAGTCCTCGTTAAAAACCCTCCTGGTGCACGTGGAGCTTGTTTAAGTGAAGCCAGCTCCTCGTGCAATCATGAAACACATGATTGTATGAAGCCTTATTACTACGCGGGCATTTATTTACTGCTGTTTTACACGGCGTCACAGCTTTTTTGGAATCAGGCTTGTACAAGAAAATAAAAAAAAAAGTTTGGGTTTAGAGCTGATGACTGGACAAAATTTCAAAACCTCCCTCTCCCCCACAATGACGTGACAACGCAGTGAATCAACCAAGCCGGGGGAGAGACTGCACGACCACACCTCCGTGAAAAAACACAATACTTCATCATCAGGACCCATCCCTGGCAAAATGACACCGCATCGTTGCTTTTTTTTTGTTTTCCTTTCATCGCAGCGGCGTTCAGAGCCACACCTCGGCCGTGCGCTTCACTCAGACAGAAAAACATCACATCTGAGCTCTGCCGCTGAACCCGACCGGCTCACAGCGCGTCATGGTCGACTGCTCAGTGTAAAACAGAGCCGATTTTCTCACCACGACACTTATCTCCTCATTCCTTTACCGTACTTGATGCATTGTCAACAGGCTGGCTTTTTAACAAGTCTTTGTTACAGGCTGGAGGCTGATAACCTATCAGTCCGTGCTGCTGCTGCGGTGGTTTCCTTCCCAGAACACACACTAACACACACACACACAACTTGTCCACATAACACTGCTTCGCCTGAACCTCAGGCCTGACAGGCTATCACCTTCAGACCCGAGGAAAAACAGTTCACTTCAGTTCCTGTTGAAAACCGCCGCATTCACGACCACGTGCCGATGTCATCCTCGAACTGCTTTAACGATAACGCGATCGGTCGTGTTTCTGCCTCACTCGGCTGTCCCGACGCTTTGACTGGCATTTTAACTCTCCATCGATTACGCTCACATCTGGCCTCCAACGTTTCTGCCAGTTGTGTTCTGACTACAGTTGGATGGAGACCAGGCGATGGTGTCATGCATGAATCGAAAACAGCTGCGTGATTTTGTAACATTTTTACGAGTGCGACACTTTGTTGCATAGACCCCCTCCCCCATAAAGAATGAAGAGTCCTTAAGAAGGCATAAGATGTCTTAGTGTGTGATAACTGACCGCCATGCTTCTGCTCCGCAGGAACGCGTCCCAGCTGAAGCAGCTGCAGGACCAGATTCTATTGGAGCAGCAGGAAGCAGCCAACTGGCAGCAGCAGCAGGAGAGCCAGGAAGTCCCGCCTCCACCTCAGCAACCGCCTCAGGAAGCGCCTCCACCTCCACCACCGTCTCCACCTCTCCCCCCTCCTCCCTCCTTCCAGGAGCTGGAGAGCAACGCAGCCATGCAGGCCAGCACCTTCAACTACGCCCGGCCCAAGCAGTTCATTGCTGCTCAGAGCCCCGGGGGCACGGGCTACGCCACCCAGTCCTCTGGCTCCTCGGGATCCAGCCTGTCCTCCCCCCTGTCTCCTCCCACCTCACACAAGCCCTTCAGCAGGGTCGCCATGCCCCCCTTCACCAAGGCCGCCAGCGTGGAGTCTCCCAGCTCTCCTTCCTTCCCGCCTCCGCCTCCGCCCTTCCTCAGCTCAAGTAACCTGTCCTCTCCTTTAGGCCCCGCCCAAGATTTCCCTCCCCCTCCGCCTCCTCCCCCTCTGCCCGTCTCTTTGTCTCCAGCCCACTCAGATGTGTCCTCGCCATTCTCCTCCGTCCCTCCATCTCCTGCCTCCAGCTTCCTGTCCTCAGTGCTGCCCTCCACACCTTCCTCACCTGGCAGCCCTACAGTCAACGCCCTGGGCCTTCCCAAAGGCAACGGGACTGTGTAAGTACCCCCGCCCCCCCCCCATGCACTTTCACTTGCTGCCAGCTAGAAGCAGGATGTCTGCTTGATGGAAGATGACATGTTTACATTTTTATACAGCGTGTTTACAGGAAAACGCTAACTGAGGAGCCCTTTTAGACACACACAAACCCACACACGTAGACACAAGTGCTCCCAGGGTGTAAGAGCTGTAGCCCCCATATGGCACCAAAATATACGCAAGGACCTCAGAGGACACTCAGGTTTCAGTATCGTAGTTCACATATACGGTGTACAAAGTTACTGGCTGTCAAGATCTATCACTTCACAGAGTTCCTCGCCCAGCTCATATGGACCGCGAGGTTGCTGGATTTAGATTCCAGGCTCTGCATATTGAGTTAGCTGATACAAATCTCTTGTTGTGTAGATAATCCTCCTCTGATGGTTGTCCCAGAGGGAGAACTTTTGCTTTTTTCCCCCCATCAAGGGCATTCCACCTTCAAGTCTTCGCCAGTCATTTTTCATCAGCCCCTCACTCACTCCAGCACTCCCCCTCTCGCCCTGGCATTCCTGCTGCAGTTGTGAGAGATAAGAAGACACATTGAGGAATGCTATAGCTGGACATGTCCAGATAAGGGTGGATGTGAGAGAGCCAGAGAGGGAGCAAACGGACAGGAAAGAGGAGTCGCAACGTATTGAGATAACGCGTGTTTGTCGCAGAGTCGCGTGCCGCTACTTTAACGAAAAGGTTTCTGTTTTGTCCTTCTTTCAGCAAAGCGTTCCCCAGGAAGTCCTCGGGCCCCAGGACGCCTCGCGTCGCCTCTGACTCGGACATCCAAGGATCCAAAGACGCCGTCATCCAGGACTTGGAGAGAAAATTGCGCTTTAAAGAGGAGCGCATAAGCAATGGACAACAGGTGTGTGTGTGTTTGTTTGTGTGTGTGTGTGTGTGTGTGTGTGTGTTCTAGCCTTATTCCATTACTGAAACAACTGAGTGTTTGCAGGCAGTTAGAGAATGAGCCTGTTCAGTAACATATTAACAAGTCATACATCTATCCATGCAAGAAAGCAGTTTTACTACCCATAAAAGTGTATTTAAACAAGCTGTTGTGTCATGCACCCTCAAATAAATTCATAATGTTTCTCCATGCATAATTACATCCCCGATTAACACAAGGCGCAGATACAGTCGCTAGCCGATGGTGTGTATAAGTGTGTGTTCTGCAACTCACTCACTAACCCCTGCCGACCCCATTAATCCCTGCTTCCAGAGGTTAACCTATGAGGAGAAGATGGCTCGCAGACTGCTGGGTGCTGACAACGCTGCCACAGTCTTAAACACACAGGACACAGAGGAGGAGCCAGTCACGCAGGTACGGTGGCTAAACATTAAGATCCACACACCTGGAGGGAAAATCACACACACTCACACACACACCTGAAATCATACAGGCATGGAAGCGTTTGACGAACATGTCTACACCAGCAGTGTTGACTCTTTTTTATTTACACTAATCCCACTGTTGCATGTATGCCACACAGTCACCCTCCTGTTTTCTGTTTTGTCCTCTGATACTTTGCTGGTGTCATTCCTATCGTATGACTACTGGCTTTCCTTTTGAATCGGGACACACCTCCACCCTCAGTCCCTGTAAACACCGTTGAAGAGCGAGTTATGAAAGCTGGGTATAAACACTGCAAAGTCCTTCGGAGCCCTCCATAAAAAGCTCTGTTTATGCAAACTGGTAGAAACCAGTGTGGCTGCAAACATGCTGGGGAGTAACACTCGAGGCTCGTGTAGCTGTTTGACTGTGAAGGTTCTGTGGAAGTGCAGCACCTGCACACAGTGTTGGTTGTTCATTCATAGATGAGCTTCAGTTATTTCCACCTATGGAGAATTGGTTGAAATTATGTTTATAACTGCTTCTAAAAAATGTTTTTGTCATTTAAAATTTGGCCACACTGGGACACAACCCACCATCGTAACAGATTAATTTGTTCATTAGCTGTACAGACAGCGTGCAGCGAGTTGACAGAGGTGGCTCTGAATGACACAGTATCCTCCATTAACAGAGAGCACACACTGATTAGTTAAGTGACGTCACAGACATCACTAGAACACAAGTTATGTCCACGCTGACGCATGAAATCGAGTTTGCGCCGTGCCATCCCGCTGTGATGTAGCCTGTTGGCATGAGGCGCGAGCTGATTGGTTGTGGCGCTGCATGGCTCTGAGCACAACTTGTGATGCTGAGTTGGAAGCATGTGAATTTAAATTATGTGTTTTGAGAGCAGGTAAGATTGCACACACACACTGAAACACAACACGCACAGAATAACTGTGTGACGGTAAAACACGCAGACAAAACTCCCTCTTTTCTCTCAACAGGAAGACAAGACGTCTGATAGAGAATCTGTCCCTCAAAAGGTTTTTGAAACCTTTGTGTCATTCACTCTGTGTGTCGCTGTGTGTAAGTGTGCACAGAAAGTCACGCTGAAAGCTCAGATGTGTTCACGGGATCGGGCCTGGGGATTAGCTGATAAGAGAACAAATGGACCACAAAGGGCAGCAACACAATTAGTTTTCTGGTCCCTGTGGTTCCATATTGGCTGTGTGGTCCATGCACAGGCAGCTGTGTCTGCTGAACACAGCAGAATAGAACTGGTCGAGCATGCGTTCACCTTGGTCTCTGCACCTTTTATGCTGTTCAGGTAGTTTCACTTGATTCAGATGACGAAGCATGTTCAAGCTTGATTGCAACACTGGTTAGCATGTGTGGTTTTACCCAGACTGCACTTTGCTCCGTCTGCAATGCATGCTGCACCACATTTGGGATTTAAGTAGCAATTAGAAGAATGACTTTGTAAGATATTAGAAAGGAACACGCTGCAGCAGCTGCTGGTGCCGTTACAGGATAACACCTCAGTGGATCAGGATGGGCCACTTGTTTGATTGCCGTCGTTACGAGCGGCAGGAGTGAGTTCAGGAGGATAAATGCTGGTTCTGCAGCTGCGCCCGAGGCCTGTCATTATCCGAGTGATGTGTCATCAGACCATGTGGCTCCGCAGATGTTCCCTCTGCCTCAGCAGAGCTACACTGATGAGAGATTGATGGAGATGGTGGGAAGGAGGAGTGGCTCATCTGGGCAGAGCGAATTAGAGAATTGGGAGAAAGTCGGTAGTTTGGGTCACAATGAAGACAGGTTAATTGGTGTGTCAGGAAACGTAGACTAGGGCAAACCTTCTGATAGCTTTCTGCACGCTCTGAAATGTGCTTGCCTCTGTCACGTGATCACACAAAGCTAGTGTGGTGTATCTGTCTGCCTCTCTCTGAATCTCTTTCCGTCTCTGGTGTGCAGGAATACAAAGTGTCCAGCTTCGAGCAGCGCCTGATCAGCGAGATTGAATTCCGTCTGGAGCGTTCTCCGGTGGAGGAGTCAGACGACGACGTGCAGCACGATGAAGACTCCGC
This sequence comes from Chelmon rostratus, assembly GCF_017976325.1. Taxonomy (NCBI): domain Eukaryota; kingdom Metazoa; phylum Chordata; class Actinopteri; order Chaetodontiformes; family Chaetodontidae; genus Chelmon; species Chelmon rostratus. The sequence continues at coordinate 25,433,607 of NC_055661.1, forward strand.
CGGCCAGGGGGTGGCGCCATCCTTCGACCAGAAACTCAAACACTACAAAGTCTTTGAGGGCATGCCGGTTACCTTCTCCTGCAAGGTCAACGGAGACCCCAAACCAAAGGTGGGAGCTTGTACTGCACATTACTTAAAAGGCCCTGCTTAAACATGCTTGGCTGCAGCCATTATTAATATTAAAGCGTTTATGGCGGTTTACCCTCCTCGCTGGGAAGTCGCTGATGTGTGATGCTGATGATTGAGGGTGTAGATATTGGACATATGCTCTGTGTTGTGATAAGAGGAGGCCTTTTGCAAGAACACACACTGGCCTGGGCTGGCTGCCTGGCTCCGTCCACATTAATGACATGGTGATGACAGGCTTCAGAATGAACTGACGAAATAAAAGAAATAGCAGAGAGATAGAGAGGAAAGAGAGACAGAGCACTGCATTAAATCAATTTAAAGACCAGAGCACATTTTTGATTCAAATTCAAAATGCAAAGTTTAATTTTTGGAAGGATAAGCAAGTATTTTTTTCTGTTCTCCCCAAGGTCAGTCTGTTAAATCTTATAGCTGTCCTCTGTGCACTTTCTTATTTTGCGTGACAGGTCTACTGGTTCAAAGATGGCAAGCAAATCTCCAAGAGGAGCGAGCACTACAGGATCAGCCGCGACGCCGACGGGACCTGCTCTCTGCACACTGCTGCAGCTTCACTGGACGACGACGGCAACTACACCATCATGGCAGGCAACCCTGAGGTGAGCAGAGGGCTGCAGGGCTCTGAGAAAAAAAAACGAGATTAAATATGATCGAGCACGTGCATCCCAACAAACCACAAAAAAACAAAGCACACACACGTCTGTCCCGCGCCTGAAGAGGAAGAGGGCGTTGAATGAGACAGGAAATCACCAAAGCCCTCATGAGGGTCAAGCGTTCATGTGCTACACTCTTTCTAACAGCTTTTTCCAGCTCTAACACTCACATTTTATTTCCTCCTCCCGGTCTGACAGCTGCTAGTGGTGTGGTGGAGTGTCAACACCTCATAAGCTCCCTCTCTCTCCCCATGTCTCACCCTCACAGGGCAGAGTGAGCTGCACCGGCAGGATGATGGTCCAGGCTGTGAACCAGCGAGGCCGGAGCCAACGCTCTGCACCTGGACACATGCGCAGGTGAGGCTTCGCTGACTGACGGGAGGTGGAGGGAAGACAAAAAGAGACGTCTGTGTTTTACGCGCCTCGAGCCGCTGGCTGGCACATGCGCTGCAGGCCGATCGCCATCTGCACGACGTCTGTGCTCACTCACACTCCTGCGCAGTGCATCATCCTGACGTAAAATGTTCCAAGAAGCTGCGGCTCGCACAAATGTTTGCTGTGAGCCGAATCACAGTTTTTTCCTTTGTTGAACTGTCGGTTTGGGAGAGAGAAAAGCTCGGCGCTAATGAGAGGGAACACCTGTTTGCTCTGCTCTGTTTTTCATTGCTCTAATGACCTTGTATACACAGCGCGCCTTCATCCGAGCCCGGATAGTGAAAAACAGCGCAGGAGATCACAGGCGCTCCTCACAGCACATAAAAAAAACCCCACCTGTAATCTGTTATCTAGATGAACACTCCCTGAGCTCAGAGATGTTTTCAGTGAGAGATCCAGATAAGAATCAGCGTTTCGCTCTCTTCTCCCTCCCTGCTCGGCGAGCGGTGATGTCGTTGTTATCGAGTCACGGGAACAACTGTGGGTCCTGACCTGCTATGAAAAGTCGAAGGAGACTCTCGGAGGTCAAGTGGAAGAAATAAGAGCAAAAATGTTCATATTGTGCCTATGAAAGGGGATATATCTATATATACAAACAAGTTAGTATGAACATGGAAAGAAGTCTTTGTATTTAGAGTAATAGTATTAAAATAGAACAGAAAATGATTAAGATGGAAAATAAAACCCACTGATTAATCTGATCTGAATCTGATTTTTAATCCCAAATACTGTGTTTCCGTCTGTCAGGCCCAGGTCCAGGTCTAGAGACAGCGGCGATGAGAACGATAACATCCAAGAGCGCCACTTCCGCCCCCACTTCCTGCAGGCGCCCGGCGACCTCATCGTTCAGGAGGGCCGCCTGTGCCGGATGGACTGCAAGGTAAATACACGCCTTCTGAGAGTGCAGCCTGCGCCCACCTGGGTGTACGGTATGATTTAAGAGGGAGGGGAGATCAATGTGTCGCCATATGGAGGCTGCCACAATTTCCACATGAAAGAGTCATTTATTGATCGGCATGAAGAGACCTCATCTGTTTTCAGTGCTTCAGACTGGCTACATTTATCCCAGCGCGGCTGGTAAAAGATCCATAGAAGTTATTGGAGTGTGTTTGGTCGGCTTTGAGACAGAGCTGCTTACTGAGGGACATTTTTAAAACTTAAAAAGAGAGAAGACAAATTATACACCATGTTTTTAGGGCTAGTATGGCATGACAAGCTATGAACTTTAATGTGAAGAGGACATTTTTATATTCGACCGCAGTTTCAAGCCCTTTTTTGTGGACAAATGATGCCAGAATCTGCCATTTTTGACTTGGAACGCTCTGCCTGCCCATTTACAGTAAGTTCAATCGAATGGGATCGCAGTCTGAAGCAGTGGAGTCGTTTAGATAACAGCCGGCTTCTGCAGGTGAACACAGTACCTGATCTGCGCTGCTATTCTTTGATAAAGGAAAGAGGGAGATGGTTCAAAATAACTGGCTGGAGAGGAAAATGCCCGCACCAAAGAGAATATGTTAATCATAGTAATAGAGAAAGCCATTTCAGATCCGCCCTTTAATTCAGCGTCTGTGTTGCTTTCAGGGAGGCTCCGTGTCTGCGCCGCCAAAGAAACATTTCCCTTTCCGTGCATTCCAGTTTCTGTAGGGAATAAAAACCAGCGGAGACGAGATGTTTCATCACTTCCTCGCGTTATGAATGGCTCAAAGCAGACAGGGAGAATACAGAGGTGTCATTTTTCAGGGATTAAGTGGGATCAGCTTTTTTAGCTCATTTTCGCTCTTTATCTTTTCGTCATCACCTTTCCTCCCTCCAGCTCGCAGCACTTAGAAACTATTTGAAAACTCGTTCACGTAATAAAATGAAACAGACCCACAATTAACTCACTATAAAAAGACTGCCTTTTTGTACGCTTGTCAGAAATAAACCGAGAGTCTCCTTCCCTTCAGAGCCCTTAATGTCAAGGATATTTATAGCAAATATTTATTTTCAGATCATTTGTGGATTTTCCAAAGTTTCCATGCTTAAAATGTCCCAACTTCTAAAAGGGTCCTGGGCCGCTTCCAGAAAGACTTATCACTGCTTAGTCTGCTCTGCGATATCTGTGAACGCTGATGTTCATTTGTTCATATTACCAAATATATGCATCCACAGTGGCACATTTTCCAGGAGGGCAGGAGTTGGGTTTCTGCAAATAGAGACAAGTCTGTTCTCGGTGCACTTTTTTCCCATGACAGAGGCGACGGGCTCCTCCAGACAAACACAACACAGACATATTAACCAAACACTGTTTTCATATTCCCAGCAAACACACACTGCCTCCATCGAACACATGCGGGCAAAACAGCTAAAACAAGCACCGGTGGACAACAAGCAATAACGTTTGCTGTGTTCTTTACCACCCCCAGGTGAGCGGCCTGCCCACCCCTGACCTCATCTGGCAGCTGAACGGACAGACCATCCGCCCTGACTCCGCCCATAAGATGCTGGTGAGGGAAAACGGCGTGCACTCATTGGTCATCGAGCCCGTGACCAGCCGTGACGCAGGCATCTACACCTGCATCGCCAGCAACCGAGCCGGGCAGAACTCCTTCAACCTGGAACTCATCGTTGCAGGTAAACAGAATCATTCAAAACAGAATGTGCAGAAGGTACATGTAGGTGTGATTTGGACGAAAGTAACGCGCTCTTTTTTGCAGCCAAGGAGATGCACAAGGCCCCTTCATTCGCCGAGAAGCTGCAGAACACGAGCGTGGCTGAGGGTCACCCTGTGCGGCTGGAGTGTCGGGTCACAGGGGTCCCCTCCCCACAAATCTTCTGGAAGAGGGAGAATGAGTCATTCACCCACAACACAGACAGAATCAGGTAAATAAAAGTAGCATTTTAACAGTTTTTTGATGCTCGCTTCATCGTACATTTGTATCAGATTGCGGGCATTTCCCAAAAGAAAATGTAGATAATCACTTCCTTGAAATTTTCTTTCCCAGCATGCACCAGGACAACTGTGGCTACCTGTGCATGATCATCCAGCCAGCCATGAAAGAAGACGCTGGCTGGTACACTGTGTCGGCCAAGAATGAAGCTGGCATCGTATCCAGCACTGCACGCCTCGATGTCCACAGTGAGTTTTGACTCTAAAACACACACACACGCACACACCTTGTTGAATCAGGCATTTCTTGTGTGGCCCTTTGCATTTCTACACATCATTAACCTTCCTGTGTCCGTCCTCAGCTCAATGGCAGCAGCCTAACCTCCCCAAGCCCAAGAAGGTGCGTCCCTCCACCAGCCGCTACGCCGCACTGACAGAGAGAGGGCTGGACGTGAAGGCGGCCTTCTTCCCCGACTCCAGCCCCCTGCAGCCCGGTGGCCTGGTGGAAAGTGACGACCTGTAGAGACCGCAGGGAGGAACGAGGACTGCGACGTCACCCACCCCCCCAAAAAAAAGACCCTGAAAGCTGCCCTCGCTCCCAGTACTCCTGAGACAAATATAACCTTGTCCACCTGAGGGCCTCTATCATTGAACTGCAGACACAGAACTAAAGGGTCGGTGGGCAGAGTGAGCTGGTGCAGCCTGGTTTTCTTATGTTTTTATAGTATGACACAACCCATTATATTACAGAATTCATCAAGCTGTTTGCCCATGCTTCATTTTATCAACTGGACCTGGAAAACGATTGAAGTGTTTACCACGAGGATGAGCGCGTTCATAAAAATGCTCTCTCATGTTTCATGAACTGCACGGTTGACTCTGTTTTGCAAAGGGTTGTCTTTTTAAGTGCCTCTCATGTCTGTAAAGATAAAAAAAAACAAAAAACAACAGGTTTAAAAATGAAACCTAGAATTACTATGCATGTTGAAGCGGTGCCATTTGAAATACACAGACTAATACTGTATCTATATGTAGCACTGCACCGACTTTGTGTAGAAGTGGGACGTCCCGCAGGTGGAGACTGAATGACTCAAAGCATGCGAGCTTTGACGAAGGAGATCACAGACTTTTATTATGTGGGCTTGTGTAGCACAGTGCTGATGTCTACAGTATGCGGAAGTAGCCGGAGTTTCATACAGTCTCAGTGTTGTCAGGTCGTAGATTAGCTTACAGATATCGGAAAAGGCCGGGCCTTACAAACAGTACGTTTAGTGTTTGATTTAGCAAAAGAAATGAGGTCTGGGGAAAAGGGAACGCTCACACGTGGATGTGGTTTGTTTGTTTGTTTGTGGGTGCAGCAGAACTTGAGGAAGGTTGGATGTAATAGCCACAGGAAGGAGCAGCGACAGGGAAAAGCAGGTTTTTGTGATGGACGTCTTTAATGTGGTAAGTTAACGCTCGATTGAGGAACGTGAGCGGCGGCAGAAAACTTTGGTGATGGCGGGTCATTTTTGTGATTTTTTTTTTTTCTCCCTTCTTTGATGGCTTATTTTAAAAGTGTGAATTGAAATGTTCTCACTCGACAGAGGGTGCTGTGAAAGGTTTCCGTGTATTTGTCACACAAATCACAGATTGTCCATTTTATTTTTGTATGAAGAAAAACAAACTTTACTTTCCCATGAATCTTGACATAAATTATATCAGCAACCTTTTGTTCACTGATAAAACAATCTTTTCTGTATCATGAAGTTTTATAAATATATTTACTGCCTTAAATCACTTTTAGGCTTAATACAAACACAACTTCTTTGCATGTTATTTTTGGACACTTGTACGGTGCCAAACAACTTTTTTTTTTCCAGGATGTATAGAAACACAACTTTTTTCCAGTATTCAGGGGAAGGAAACACTCGGCGCTGGTCAACAGTGGAAGGCAATCATCCCCTCTGTAATACTCTACAAAGTGGACATCTTTTTCTGTGTCTGTTCAGAGCTTGCATCAGCTGACAGTTACTGTGTTTGCACATTTCTATGCCAATCAATGCCTGTATATGGATTGTTCTCCTGATATTATTTTAGGTTATGAAAGTTAATAAAATTCAAACTCTTAAGAGACAGCGTGAGATGTTTTTGTAGACTGGCAGGCTCTTCCTAAAACAATAAGAGAATGCCAAAAAACACATTATCAGCCACAGTGGAAATACCGTTCCTGCTAAGAATGCTCACCAACAGGATAATGTAGTTCCTTTTAATAGAAAATACAACATTTAGGATACGAGTGCACAATCGAAGTTGCTCATTTAAAGTCGCGGTTGTGACACTTAGAGAAGGTAACCGCATGTTTCCATGGCAGGAACGAGCAATGCAGCATTTCAAATCTCATCACTGAGCATGACAGTCACCTCCAACCCCATCCATCCACACTACAGGTCCAAAGCTGTAACCAGACACTCAAAACATTCCCAGAGCTAAAAATACCCCCCTCCCACCTCCACCACTACCTCTAATTTCCTCCAGCTGCAGCCCAACATGCCTGGCCTCTCGTCAGGCCCCTCCAGAGGTGGGCTCAGGGGGCCGCCGGTGGAGGGGAAACATGTGCTGGCTGTGAGGGGGTCTCCCGGGGGAGGTCGGGGAACAAAACACGAGCAGTCGCTTTACAGTCATGGAAAAAGACCGACAGAGTTCAATCTACTGATCAAATTTAGGACCTCGGGGCACAGAGGTCTGGACTGGGCCAGACACTCTGGAGTCAGCGGCGTTAGTCACGACCGACTGTCACACACACATCAGGCCACGCCTCCTGCGGCTGGACGGAGTGACTCAGCAGAAAGACGGAGAGCGGCGGGACAGTGATCCTCTGAGAGAGGTGGATTTGTGGCTCCTATGTCAACAACTAGTGACTGCCGTTATACAGCTGGTGCAAAGATTTAGTTTACTCTGTTTTACAGCTTTTGACAAGAAAACGGCTGATAACAAATACTGTACATCCAATCTCACACTCAGCATCAGTCCACTTCGGCCATGAAGCCTTGTTCAATCTAAATGTTCACTGTGTCCTTCAGTCATGAGTACCTGAGACTCCGCTGTCCATTTCCTCTACAGTCTCCAAAGTCTATGGCTTAAACAAGACAATTTTCAAGAAAAGGCAAAGTAAGGCTTTCACCTGTGCCACTGCCATTGTTTTCAATGCTAAGGTAACTCCAGAGTAAGGCCCCGCTCCCTACATGGCCAGCTGCAGTCCTCCATCCACCACCAGCACTTGTCCTGTAATGTAGGATGACTCCAAAAGGAAGAGGACAGCCTGAGCTACCTCCTCCGGCTCGCCAAATCTCCCCAGTGGGATAGATCGCAGCCCGTCCTCCTCTTTCAGCCCTGCGGTCATGTCGGTGCGGATGAAACCTGGAAGCAAGGGAGGGCGGGGACGTGAGAAAGACTTTAGAAAGGCTAAGATGGCAGAAACTGAGACAGACAAAAGAAGCCAGAGTAGGTGCTGAGCAGAAAGGTCGGGAAGGAGTCGTATTGTACCTGGAGCCAGCAGGTTCACTCTGATACTGCGCGAAGCGACTTCTTTAGCCAAAGAGCGTGTGAAGCCCTCTAAACCGGCTTTACTGGCACTGTACACACACTGGCCAGCGTTCCCTTTCAGGCCGACAACAGAACCTACAAACAGCAGACAACCATTACTTAGTAGGACAGAAATGCTCCAAAATAAAACACTGGTGGAAAGCTTCTACTGGATGCCTTTACGCTTCCAGGACAATAAGAGTGTTTTAGCCCAATTAATACAAATCAAGTCCCAAACAAAAACATACAACAGGTTTACAGATATGTTCAGCCACTTCTTTCAATTTATCTCAGTATACTAACAAAACGAATTTAGAGAGACAGGTGGATATCAGGACTGAAGAAAAAAACGACATACTGCACATACTCTATGCTGTTAAACTGTCAATGTGCAGTCTGGGTTGTTGGAGACATCCCTGATTTAAAGCACATTACCATGTGACAAAAAAAATCCTCAGTCCAATTAAAATGAATCATCTAAAAATGTTCATATTACTAAAATGATGTATTGTATTTAGTAGTTCTGTGAGTGAGTGTGATAGCAGTTTAGTAGTAAATGGGCTAAAACAAGCATAAATGCACTTAAATGTAAAATGTACAAGTTTGGGCTCTGGGCAGCTAAATTGGAGCCATACAGTAGTAAGTGAGATTCCCATCATTTTTGATTATACAGCAGGTCTTGTGCTATATAAAGACTGAAATTATCAAAATGCTCAATCCACTGAGAAATGCACTAAGTCTGTATTCAGAAACTCTGCCTTTAAACGAGCCACCAGGACTTCCATAAGGTTGTGATGTCACAACTTTACAGTAACCGCCATCAGCCACGCTACACACCAGTTCATACTTTGCACACTGTCAGACTGGAGGAGGCAGGATCGAACCACCGACCTTCTGATTAGTGAAAGACACACTCTGCCTGATGGGCCACAGTCAATACATTATTTTTTTAAGAAAATCCGACTCATTCTGCCTTTCAAGCAACACTCACAAAACATAAGCGAACCTGAAGCAACGATAAAATGATGCACACTGCCACCTAGTGACCAAACTGAAAACATAATACTAATCATGGAGGCCTGTGGATTCAGAGCTATCTGTACCTATATTAACAATGGCGGCTCCCTGTGTGTGCAGCATGCTGCGCAGGGCTGCCCTGCAGGTCAGCATGGTGCCCAGCAGGTTGGTGTGAAGCAGAGCCACCATGTCCTCCGGCTTGGTCCTCAGTAACAGAGCATCCCTGAACAAACACAGACAGCGATACAGCACATACACACACATAACGCAGGTCAGCCATATAGTTCAGAGTTCTATGGCAGCATTATAGTAATTTACATAAACATGCGCATATATACACTTCTGTAAACACAGCAGGGCATGAACAGAGGAGCTCACCTTCAGCTCGGCTCACCTGTTGATGCCAGCTGCATTCACAAGGTAAGAGACGTTTCCTAAGGTCTTCTGGATCGTCTCAAAGGTTTTCTGCACCTCCTGCTCTTTGGAGACATCACAGCTGAAAGCCACGTGGTCACCTAGTGAACAGACACACAAGGTGTTACCATATATTTCATCGGCTCCTGACAGAAAGTCATCTGTCAAATCAAGAGAAACCACCAATAAAACCAACAGTGCTCGACTAAAAGAGTGAATGAGATTCCTGTACCTCCTTGCAGAGATGCTACAGTGGCGCGGGCAGCATCTTCGTTCCTGGACACAACAGCCAGCCTGCAGCCCCTCTCTGCCAGCAGGCGGGACACAGCCCTCCCGATGCCCCTAGAGCCCCCACACACCACTGCCAGCCTGGACATGAGCCTGCAGGAGACAGACCCACACACCACCACAGACCTGCACCAGTGTACTACAACCAGGACAACCCTACAGAGCATTATAGTCCTGTACTGTACTGTGCAACACCTGCAACTCAATGTGTGTATCACAACATGTAGCTAATAGCTAACACGAGCCTAAATGAGTGTATATGCCACATAATTACCGATAAGACACGAAGAAATACTATGAAGTATAAAGAGATAAAGTCACTAACGACGGCTACATGATAAAACATGTACGAACTAAAATGAGGTGGATAAAATGCTTTGAAGGTGAATGTTTCTAAAAAGCCTGTACTTTGCTAACTTTGTCTAACGTTATTATTAAGGGAGTCGATGGCAAGACAAGCTAACGATGTTAGCTAACGTTACATTTAGCGGTCATTAAGCTTTCTGGTAACGTTTTATGCCGGAAAACTGCCACTGAATAACAAAGTTCATACAAATAGCTGTAACTTGCCTTATTTTCGACTGTTATTTGCCGTCGGACAAAACTTGCTCCTCTTTAAGTAAGTTTATTGACTGAAGACAGACGGGACATCAGCGGAGCTCACGGACGCCGCCATGTTTCTTTCAGCGTCGCTGCGTTGCTCGTCTTTGGTCGATAGATGGCGCTGTGGCCGCAGCTCACAGCGCACTGCAGGACTGCTGTGCACCGCCTGTTTCGCACCCATCTGGCTCGATGTTTGTGTCTTTGAGTTCTGCTGTTTTTGTTAAAACCTCTCGGCTGCAGAAGTGCACGTTAATATTTGTCCACATGGACTCTGAACACCACAATAACCTGATATTGTCTCAGTGAAAGTTCAGTAGTCATTTAGATAGACCAGTAAATTTAAGAGGGCAGCAACGTTGCATTTTATTTCCTTGTATCTGTGTTAGCAGTTGATAATTTAGATAAAAGAGAACAGACTAATTACTGGATCTGCAAAGGTCATAGGTCTCACTGCACATGACTGTTGGGAGTGTGTGCAGATGCCCCAGTCAAGTAGCCTTATTGTGCTTTATTACTGTCATAACATGTTTTCAATAAGAAGGTTACAACTGACTGATATTTGTAAGTGAATGAATTATTAGCTATTTATACCAACAGACCAGAGTGCCCCTGCACCCCCACATTGAACTAGCTCACTGATTTTTAATTGCAGTCAGTCATTCTCCTTTCTGCTTCATATATCATTCTTCCTCACAGAAACATATTTCACCGGGAAAGTCTATGAAACTGCCACTGGAGTTTAAAAAAAACTGAGTGATGCCGAGAGTGGGTGGCCTCTGCCTACACCTGGACGCTCCATCAGACCAGGACATTCTGCAGGATTGATTTGCTGAGGTTAAATCACGTTCACTGCCTGCGCCGGAGCGGCCCTGTGACACTGAGCCTCGCAGCATTAATCATGTGCACACTGCAGCAGAAAAATGCAGCCGCCGTGTGAGGCGGTTGTACGTTGGCATTTGCTTAAATTGTTATGACTCTGTACCACATTGTTCATCAACAAACTGCGTGTCAGAGGGGGAAATAGAGCTTGATTTGCATTCAGATCACCTTCCTCAACACCAAGACATTATTTCCCTCCTTCACACTTTAGTGATCTAATGATACTTGCCAACAGAATCGTATTTTGCTCTGATGCACATACACACATGCAAGATATGTCTCTGTACAGGCATGCACACTCTCAGACATACAATATTAATTTTTAGTATTTCTTGCCTTCTGGATTTTGCACACATTCACTGTTCAGTACTGAGCCTCGGTTCAGACCTGCACGACAGAAACCTTAAAGCTTTCTTTCAGTTTTGCAACTATTTTTGTATATTTTGAGGTATTTCTGGAATGAAGGGACTTTTTTCAGAAACTGCCATCTTTTAATGTGGTTCTAGTAACAAAGAGGAAATATTTTCTTGAACATCTCTTTGAAATCCGAGCATATAACGACCTCTAGTCGAGCAAGTCAAACACCTGATCTCTAGTTTGTTATCTAGTGCAGTAAACAGGGTTTAAGAGGGACTTGACCCACATCCTTTCACTGAGTGACTTGAAATGGCTGACACATCCTGAGCCTCAACACTATCAAGAATTTTTTGACCTTGAGACTCAATTCCTGAAGTCTTGACAGCCTCTTGACTTTTACCTACTGTCTGCAGAGATTTACCTACATTTACTCACATGCACGCCATTCGAACATCCACCTTCCACAAGCGCATTACTCAACCCACCACTCACAGTTCTGTCAGTGACAGCGATGACCTTGCATCAGGTTATCATGTACCAGAGCAAAACAAGTCGCCACAGACTGTGAAACAGATGTGATGAAGTCAAACAGAATGGATGATACATACGCACTCTCGACTCAGTGAAGTCTTGTGCTCATACACTGGAACAACTTATTCCCATGGTAACCAAACCTCTGCAGGGAACCGTGTGCAGCACAATGACCTCTCTGGGTGCTTGTCAGTTCCTGTCAGTGTTTCCCAGCTGAGCACATCGGGAAGGCTCACCTCTCAGCGCAACACTCTGCTCTGCTGCGAGTCTGCAGGAGAAGCTCCTCTACGGCAAGGGCCATTTATTCCTGGAGACAATAACGACCAAATGTACCGTGACTTCCCCCCAGATTCATTTAATTTGGAACAACTGTCTTTTTACTGTTAATTTATCGTGTGTGCGTACACTTTCTGTCAACCTCGGAAGCGGTGCATCTTAGGCCATCCGAGCTTTGTGACGGGGAAAAGGAGCATGGCGGGGACACCAGCACTCCGTCCTGTCAACAGCGGTCTTTGTCTTTGATAATACTCCTGGTTGGACAGTTCTGCCCTGGCAGCAAGTGGACAACACAACACAAAGTGGAGAAAACAGAGACAGAGGGAACACTGCACTGCTGTCATGAAACAATGACATAGCCTGAGGAAATTCTGGAAACCATTAGCTTTTATTGTTATAGAGATTTTTTACAAAATGTGCTATTCCCTCAAATACTTCAGAATGTTTTTCACATAAGAGACTTGTGCCAAATAAGTTGATTTCAGTTTCACCATTTTCAGACATACAAGACTAACTACAGACAAAAAAAAAAAAAAAATCAAGTAAGTCACCTTGGCATGAGGAAATTCTGTTAAGTTGAATTAAGCAAACTTGCGTTGCCATGTGTGCCAATAAATGAAAACATAGTTTATTAACTGCTGTAAGAAATGCTTCATGTTTTGAGAACTGTGCAGCCTATGCATGAACAATACGTACAAGAAGTCAGTTTGATTAGAAATGTTTTGATAGTGCATACATGTGTGTTGGAGGAAGTCTGATGTGTGTATTAAAGGCTTACCAGTGAAATGAAAGGACACTCAGAGGAAGAGTTTAGCATAGAGCCTGAGGTTGGTGTGGTGATTGCCAAGACAACAATGCAACATATCAGATTAATTCTACACAAGTACCAATTCATAAGACAACAAAAGGCCCTAACAGTGATTTGTACCATCCTTTTACACACTCTCATCAATTAAAAAAAACTACAATATATTCCAGCAGTCAGGTACACAGTGGTCCCCCAATTAACAACAAAACACAAAAAACAAAAACACTTGAAACTACGGGTCCAATTCAGTTGGTAAATTCATTCTCAAAGCCAGATTTGGCATGATTCAGTGATTGCCTCAACTTTAAAGTGTTTAAACACCCCTCAGACCTCACAGGACTTGCTGAATACCAGATGACGAAGTCACACTACATTAAATGTTGTGGGGTCCACTGAGGCAGGAAGGGTCAGTCTATAATGTTACCCAATACCTTTAGTTTGGAGAATTCATTCATTTATCAAATGTATTTTAAAAGAATATACTGGGAAAAGAGAAATGACATGTTGAGATATTTGATCCACTGAAAGAAACTGGTCTTCATTCTCAAAGTATTAATTCTAAAACTGTCTATTCTCTACGTTTAACAAGCACCAAAACTATGACCAAATCCCCTCCAATCACAACGAAATCTTACAGTCATTCAAGTCAATACGACACTTAACATTAAGAACTTTGTAGAGACGTAACGTCCAACAAAACCCGACCACAAAAAAGGGAAAAAAATCAAGGGGGTCAAAGTGATTGATTTCAATAAAACCTCATCTTTCAAGGTTCAACAGAAGTAGACGACACATCTCTTCTTGTGGAGTGATACAATGATATGTTACTTTAGGCAAACATTCTGTGCTTTAGCTAGCTGTGTTTCTTATTGCCACAAGTCATATCAGGAATGAGTAATAGTTAACAAAAACTGAGAGCCTGCTGAAGGATGAGCGACATCCTGTGTGCCTTACTGCGTGTCCAAGTTAGTTTAAATGACAGACTCTCTAAGAGCAGCAGGTGTCAACAAACATACACTGACGAGAATCTGTTGTGCACTGATACTGAAATGTTATGTCGCTCTTGTGATGCAGAGCTACGTCTGGGTCTGGCTATTGCCGAGGGGTTAGGAGAGAAGCTACTCTGGTCAGTAAATACAAAGAAGGTACAAAGTAAGCAATATTTGATTGCAAGGTCTATCTTGGAGTGTGTTTTCCGCATATTAAAAAGACATAACCAAACAGCCCTGCAACACGTCTATCACCACTTTGTCTACTGCGGAAGGCTTTGCTAATCACATGCAAGTATTCGATCGCTGCAGGTAACAGTCTTAAGCATGTCAGCCAAACACCAGGAGCAAAAACCGGAGGCCTGTGAATGGCCCAGAGATAGTTCACGATGTGCAATGTTCACACGGCTGTGAGCTGCAGCTACAGTGCCTGAATGTGCAATGCAGCAGATCGCTCGTCTGATCCTCAGGTTTAGGTACTGCCTTTAGAGCTGCGGGGAAGTGTCCTTTTTCCTACTATACAGCACAAGTGATGATGACACCGCTCATTTGTTCTGCTCTGCTGCATCTGATATATCTGCTCCTACCTGCTGACAGCCTGAATTAATGTTAAACCTGTTATATCAGCGGTCAGAGGGAGAGAAGTATAACTGGTGTGGTAATATATGGCATAAGGCATGTGCCAGCTTAACCCCTTAATGTGTTGCACTACAAAAAGGCCAATCTATGAAATAAGTTAAAACGTGTAATATATCTATATCAACAGCTCATACTTGTTGTTTTAGGACTAATCATCTTTGTGTCCTTATGTACAATAAAGTGAGGAACAGTACAAGGCACACATTTAACAGCTGAATCGTTACAAAGATATAAATAATCAACAAAAAGGAAAAGTTCATGAGTAGTGTGCTCTCCTCTAACTCTGTCCACTGTGCTTTCAATGACAACATATTCTGTTCTTCTCTGCAGCTCTCTCATGTGCCACTAGTGTTCTTTTTCAGTGACCAGAGCCACAGCGGGCTCTAAGGTGTTAAAGCGTCACTACGGCGGTCCTGTCCCGACAACCTCGTGAGTGCTGATCCGTTTGGTTTGTACGGCGACGCACTGTAGCGCCGGTCAGCTGGGTCACGTTGGTGTTGACCGTGGTTCACTGAAATGTGTGTGTGTGTGTGTGTTAGATGCTGTCTACAAAGCTGCCAGGGAACAGTCCGGTCCTGCCGTTCCGCTGCAGTGTGCCTTTGAACCAGCCGTCTTCCCGCTTCCTGTGAACAAACACAATGTCGCCCTCCTTAAGTTCCAGCTCGGCCTCGCTCTGGGGAGGATATGATACCACCACCCTGTACCTGGGGAGGGAAAGCCAGAGGCACAGTCAGTGGCTGATACATGGGACAACAATGACGACTGATATGTCATGATAGCTGTGATATAGTGTTACACTTTCTACAAACAGGACAGATCAATCACAAACAGGGAAGTCATGTACCTCTCACATATGATGGGCCGTGCATCGTGTTGTTGAGATAAGAGAGAGGAGCACGGCTGGCGAGGAGGAGGAGCGATAGGTGCACATCCGTCAAGGGGACTGCTCTTCCGATGGGAGGACTCTGGAGCTGAGGAGGAGGAGGAGGATGAAGAGGCAGAAGCGACAGCAGCAGCAGCGGATTCAGGCTCGAGGCAGCTGACAGAGGTGGAGGGAGGGGAGGTGTCAGGGCCCACTGCGCCGTGTAGCACCTCTCCGGCAGCAGCCTGTTCCGCTTCAAGAGTAGGAGAAGAGGGCGGCGAAGGACGAGACTTCTTCTTGTTGGAGGACAACAGCTTCAGGAGGCTTTTCTTTTCCCTCTGCGGCAACAGCAGCAACATTTTTTTTGTTAGAGAACAGCTCCTGAGGCACTGAGGCACAAGTAATTTTCACAAACCACAGACAGGTGTATTCTAGTGTCTGGAACGAGCTGTTTCTTTACCACCGACACGCACAACTGTGGATCCCTATTCTTAGCACGGACAGGTTTTAAACTGTAGGTTAGAAGGGTGAAAAATCATGGCCGCTGTCTGTTTGCAAAAGATAAAACCATGACAGAAAGAAATAAAGAAACAGTCTGTGCATAACAATAACCTATCCTTGTTGATTAGTAGTGGTGAATGCTGTCAGTGAGTAGCATCCTAACAAATGTCATCAGGAATCTCAGACACTCTGAATCATTACGAGGCATTTTAATCATCTGGCAAGTTAGTCAAACAGTATGCTAGAACTGAAGACAAACTCTCCTCCGTGATCAAACATGCAAACATCTACTGACAATGGGAAGAGCAAGAGATAATTAAAGAGAGTTACTTAAGCCCAAGAAAATATATAAACGCATCCAACCTTGACATCCTTGTCCAGTCGGCAAGCCAGAGCCGCGCTGTTAGACGCAGGATTGAGGGCAGAGCTGTTCACAGGGCCGACAGGCACACTGAGGATAGGTACAGGCCTCAAGGCGTCACCCTCCAAGGATGCAGCACTGACATTGGGTGGGGTCAGAGAGGCAGCAGCACAGCCCATTGCCACTCCGGCCCGGGTACAGCCTTGGGCAGGACTGGAGGAGGGCTGTGGGCACACTGCAAGGTGTGGAAGATAGGTCACGGGTGTTGCAGACTGGATGGGTGTCACTGCTGCTGTGGGCCGGTCCTGACTGTGGCATGCAGCTGCAAATGTGGTACAAAACAATATTAGATATTTAAAACTCTTTTGTCCTTTCATACAACAAGGCAGCATCCAGTATTGATTTTCCTCCCAGTAAATGTACCTGTCCTGACTGCATTGCGGGCCTGATTCACAGTCATCTGGGAGCTGACATGCAGAGGGACTTTTGGCTGTTGGCCTGTGGCTGTTTGAGCTGCTGTTACCACAGCTGCAGGCTGGGAGTTGGGAGGTACAGCGCTGGAGCACACGGCGAGGGGTTTGTTGAAATCAGGACCCGGAACAATTGCCCCAAGGGGAGCAGATGAGGGGCTGACGATGGTGATTCCTCTGCCAGCCTGAGTGCACAGGCTCATGGGCACTTTGGACTGAGTGCTTCCCGATGCAGTCCTGAGGGGAGAGGACATAAAGACAGGTAAGGCCCAGCAGTCTTAAGTATAGGATGCTTTTATTCCTCATAAAATGTATTTAATTTTCACTGCTCTAGGTACATGTTTAACTGTTTCTCACTACATTTTTAAATCAATATGGGAGTTTATTTGCTCTTCTTCCGCAACTGTTGATTTGTAGGAAGATAAATATGGATTTTATACAATCGCAAACAGGCGAAGTTATTAACTCATGGCTATGCATCACAGACAAATGAACGTGAAACCAGGCATGCAAGTATACAATGCATCGACAATAACAAATGAGTGACTGTGAATTAATGACTGACCTGCTGACTGGGCTCATGTAGTTCCCAGGAAAGACTCCAATCTTGCCAGTGTGCATGGAGGTGCCCTTGAACCAGCCGTCCTGACAGCGTTCCAGCACCAGAAACATCTCTCCCTTCCTTAGTTCCAGCTCATCCTCCTTTCGGGGAGTGTAGGGGAACATAGCCACATAGCTAGATCGAGAACAGTAAACAAGGACAAGGAATTTAACACCAGAAATATGCGCACACACACACACACACACACACACACACACACACACACACACACACACACACACACACACACACACACACACACACACACAACACGAAATGGAGCGAACATGAGCTAACATGGATGATTTTACGGCTTATGGAAATAAAAGCAGTTTAATATTTTGTACAGCATGCCATTTGTTGTGGATTTATCCCACTGCCTCGCTGTACATCTGTCATCATCTCCTCTGAGACCCTCCAGTAGAGACCGTGCCCTCTGACCCAGAGAAAATCAGCACTGGAGGACAAAACAATTTGCGGGTCATCTCTGTACAGCAGCGCATGAACAGGCCTGGAACGGCTGCCAGGAAGATAGGAGTCTCAGCAGGGATGTTTTCAGTCTGATTTCAGTGTTGTCAGGGTGGAGGGAACATAAATGCCTCAGCGTCTGACATGCACGCACAGGCAGACACAGATGACGGCAGGAAGAGCAGGCATGAGTGGATCTAATTCTTTTCAGGTGTGTGGTGTCTTGCAGGAGTAATGAGGGTAAAGGTCAGGGTCAGAAGTCAGGGGTGACAGAGAGGATCTCCAATGGGACCCAGGAGACTGTCATCTGCAGGTTTTGACCCCTTCACCTGTGCACATGCTCACACTTTGCAGCCTCACGCTGACAGCTGAAGGGGTCACAGACAGGCGAAGACTTCCCTCTCTGAACTAAGCATTTGCATTAAAGCCCTGGGCCATCAGTGCGCAAACCGCTTCTGACATTTCACTGCACATTTAAGAAGACTGCATATTTTTGTGTGGGACTGTTTTTATAACTCACACTGTGGGTCTTTGTCTCCCACTTTGGTCGCTGATGCTGGGGGAGGGTCTCTGTCCGGCAGCCAATGAATATGCTGCTCCATCGACGGAGGACTGTGGGGGAGGAGGCGGGGGCGGTGGGAGAGCATCCTGTAAAAGAAGAAAATAAAGTCATATTAGCAGTTAGCAGTTAGATCGGGTCATCGTCTTGATTACAATTTCACAACAATTCATCATTTATTCCATCTCAATGTGAAGCAGAAAGACAAAAAAAAGTAAAACAAGCCTTAAAAAAACAGAGAGTACGTGTTACGTAAGTTGGGAAACCAGTTTGTTTATGAGA
The DNA here is from genome assembly GCF_017976325.1 of Chelmon rostratus. Taxonomy (NCBI): domain Eukaryota; kingdom Metazoa; phylum Chordata; class Actinopteri; order Chaetodontiformes; family Chaetodontidae; genus Chelmon; species Chelmon rostratus. Next base: position 25,452,177 of record NC_055661.1, read on the forward strand.
GGGGAAGAGAATGAGAGATCATCTGTCATCTGGGATATTCCCTCCAGTTTGCCGACACTAAGGGAGAGCCTGGTTTGGCAGTCATTATAGACTTGTCCCCGACTTCCACTTGCAACTGAGAATTTCCTTCTCTGCTTGTTTGTTTGTTGCTAGGAGACCACACAGCTATAATCCGTTGCAGTATTTAATTGGGACCATATGAAATGAAAAACATGTCCGTAGGCACACTTCAGAGCAAGCCTCAAACCAAGCATGAGTGGATTCATCTTGAGTCACTTGTTTTCCCTTGTTGATGGTCTGTAATGTCAAAGGAGACTCAAGCTTTTGACTAGAGGCTAATGATCCCAGCATGCTTTAAGAGGAGCCCTGACATTTTCTGTCTTTGGTGTTCCACTAGATTAGAGGAGCCAGTGTGCTATGTCAACATAAAGCACATGAAAACAACAGAACTCAACACATTTTTAGAAGCTGTGAAAAACTAAAAGCCTAAATGAGCACAAACAGCGTCAGAATGACGGTGAGGATGACTCCTACGGCCAGGAGCGAGATCAGTCCTCCCAAACTCAACACTGCCAGCGCTGAGCAGCAGAGTAATAGCTTCCATGACACAATGGTGGGGCGGAGTGGCACTCAGACGGCCCCCGTGGTATGTGTGCAGGCCTATGTGTATGTTTGAGTGTCGATGTGCGTTTCGGTTCACTGCTGACGCTTGAGCTGAGATAATTAGGTTGCCTGCGGGCTAGAGAAATCATCTGTACAAAAACATCATGTAGTGTTCCCAAGTGAAGCGGAGAGCTCAACCTTTTGTGTACACATTCCTGCTCATTCAAAAACTCCACATGCCAGAGCGTACACACAGACAGACAGGAAGTATGCCTGCTGTTTTGTGTGGGCTGAAGGGATTTCTTGACATTTTTAGTTGTACCGATTCTTTTTTTCCCTCTCGGCAGAAACGTGTCAGAAACAAGTTAATTTCTGACTAAACGATTCCTCCATGTTGCTATCTTTATGGAATTGGCTGACAAATTGTGAAATAATAAAGCGGCTGTATCTTATTTGACAGAGAACACAGATTAACACGATTTCACATCTGCACAGCCTCAATTAACTATGTTGCCTGCTGCAGCTGGTGGGAAGTGCCATGAGGCAGGCCTTCTCATCTAAACAAGCTCATATTCTCATGGGAAAGCAAAAGTTGTGGAGGGAACATTGCTATGAGCATCAGTTCATTTAAGCCCATGTTTACATATCATTTTATAATGTATGCTCCTTTACCACTTTATGCAAACATGTTCACCCCTCACATTTCTGCCATATTTTACATTACCAGGCCATTTTGAAATGAAAACAAGTGTATTTAATGGATACAAATAATGCAACAGAATGACACATGCACACACAAACGAGTCGACTGCCTAAACAAAATAATGTGAATAATGTGTGTTTGTAGAAAACTAAACTGAAATTGAAAATATAATGTATTTTCTCTGGCTATTGTACCATATATGCCATATCTTTATATTATTTCGTCTGTTTAGAATTCCAGAAACAGCAACATACGAGCTTTGAATCCATTATTCCGACAATGTTTAACTCGTCCATTGTTGGGTTGTTTTTGTGTGGCTTTGGTCTCATTTTTTTAAGATTTATAAGACCTGTTGAGGATTCCACCTACCACAGGGATAGCTGTGAAGCTCGCCTCTGAGGGAAATGTGAAGACCGTTGCTGTAGTAACAGGACTACTAGGGGGTGGGGTCACAATTAGTCCAGTTGTGCAAATGTGTACCTGCCAACAAAAGGGAAACGTGGACAATCAAATATATCGTAATGAATCCACTGTATAAGGCAAGCTCCACTCACTCGTGAAGAATGAAGTGCGCTAAATATATTCTCTCTTCTGTCATGCTGCATGTAAATGACTCTCACAAAGCTGTGATGAACACATGTGGGATTGTATCATGGTGACTTAGCCATAACCACAGCAGTGGTCTAATGATGTGATTGGACAAAGGAAACCAGGTGACCACCCAGCAGGATATTTGATTGGGCATGTAAAGAGAGGTGGCTTCTCCCGCCAGTCATCCACGTGAGTCATGGTGGTGTCCTGGTAACAAGGCCATACTGTTGGACACACAATGTCTCCCTGTAGCCTGTGGTCTCTCCTCGCATGACTGCTCTACACAGAGCCGCCTCTTAAGGTGAACCTTTCAGAGAGCACGCCTGCCTTGGATTTAGTCCTCACTGCTTCCTTATCTATTGTTCACTGGGTGTGCCAAGGGAAAGCCACATGTAACAGTGTGCTCAAAGGTGACACTGTTAATGAAATGGCTGCCTGGAAACAAATAACTGTCAAGTACAGGGCAGGTATGTTATGTTCATTTAAATAAATACATTTCCTTTAGAATTTAAGAAGAATACTGTCATCAGCAGCCTGTTTTCGTTCATGGATAATTCGCCCTCATCCTGTCTAGTGCATTGTTAGATAAGAGGCGTGTTCATTTCCAAGACGGGGACTACTCAGCCCCCTAGGCAAATGGGGCTTACCTTTGTTGTTTTTTGTCTGGGTGGAAGGAGAGAAGATGATTAGAGGTGAAGCAGAAGAGAGGAGAGGAAAAAAAGGCTGTGCACACAGCGCCTGGAGAGTCTCTATTGTGTTTTTATTAAACACTGAGATCTGTAAATCAAACGTATTGTTAGCCCTGCTGTCACCTGGGAGGATCAGTTTACAGGCGCAAATATATGTTTCTTTTATTCTAAAAACATCCCGATAATGGTTTGTGGGAGAAGTCTGGAGTCATTAAAAATGTGATTACACCTTACACATGGATAGACGTCTCTGATGATATCTAAATCATATCTACATGAAAGGATTTGATTTGAAAAAAAGACTGCAGATCCTTGAGATCCACTTGACTGTAGACAGGTACTCTCCTTGTCTCCCTCTCACAAAAGAAGCACATAAACACATACGCTGCAGATGAAAGATTGATGATTGAGCTTAATAGGGAGTTTTGGAACATAACATTTCAGAGAGTCTGCAGTATCCAGACAGCAGAGACAGTACACTCGAGAGAAAAAAGAAAAGGGCAGAAAATAATAGAAAACCTGAGTTAGCTACACGCTCCCAGAAGCTCAAAGTAGGACAGCAGTGAGGATGCAGGTGGATATAATATGAAATCTACCTCAGGATGCTGTAAAACCACTTGCCCTTAAAAGCGTTTGCTTTTATACTGCTCATGTAACTTAGGAAAAGTAGTAGTAAATAGTGTGTGAACAAGCCAGTCAAATATTTATGGTGATGAGAGCAAAATAATAATTTTGAAACCCTCAGATAGATCACCTTCACTTGTTCTCAAACTTCTGGTAACACTCACAGAATCACTGACAGATGGTGAATGATGAATTCATGTTAATTCAAACAATGGGTAACACCTATTTGATGAATTTCATGCAGCGTTTACTTAATCATTATTAGTTGCACGTTTTAGTTCCAGTCATACAGAGCCTCAGCTGAATCAGCAGGACACTTGTCTTGTAAATCTGCATGTCTGTTGTTCTGACTGTCTAGCACCAAGTCAAAGCCAATCTCCAGCGGCTGGCAACCATAAAGCAGCTGCGAGTTCCTGTCATGTCGGGATTGGTGTGGAAACCTTGAGGGCTGAGCTGGAGTCGTTTTTGCGGACGAGTGGAGTCACGCATCCATGATTTCAAACGCTTGGATGGAGCAATGGCCTGTTTGGTATGATGGGGGAAAAGGGAAGTCAGCCTAATTGCTGACAGAAGGAGAGTGGAGCCTTTGAAAAACAACAAACATCTTGTGAAAATAAAAAGAGCTGGAGCTGGACTTTTTGGGGGTTTTTTTTGCATGATTGTGAACTCTGTTTTACAGTTTTGCAATTAAATACCACTGAAGAGGACACAAATCAGAGTCATCTCTTCTTGTACACTGCATTCAAGAATGCCACAAAGTGCATTCTAAACAGTCAATGAGCAACCTAGTGAGGGTACATAATGATGTATGTGTTGCACATTTATGCAAATCCTATAAAATGGAGGTTATTTGTCAGACTGCATGCTTCCATGAATGAGCTGTCTGTTTTTGGTCAACACAGAGTTCAACCTCCAGAGAGGGACCTGCAATGCAGCAGCAGTTCTCCTTCACCCTCTTACCTGTGAAGGTGCGCTGCAGGAAAGCCCCCCGCTGATCTCTCCAATTCGGGCAGCCGCTGTGGGGTTGCTGGAGCTGATGAGAACCGGCCCGCTGATCTCCATGGAGTGCCGCTGAGGGGGAGGAGCTAGCATGGGTTTGTGGGACATGGTGAGAGAGGTGAAAGAATGTCGCTTCTTGCTGTTCTTCTTCTCCCCTGCCCGCTGAGCACCATTGCTTTGGGGCCCTGAGGAGGCCCCCTCACCGGAGTCTCCGTTGGAGTCCGACGGCTTGTCCAACTCTATAAGCTGACGAGCTGCCGAGTTGAACTATGAGAGAGGAAGACAGACAGGAGGCAATGAAGAGAGAGTAGTAAGGTGGAGATAACAGACAGAGGGGAGGGAGCATTGGAGCTAAGAATATTAAAACGATCACGAAAGCTGTCACTCTCTATAATAAAGTTGATTGTCATGGAAGACCTCTATCTTTATCTAGTCAGTAGAGATGGTGAGCAGCAGAATGATCTATCGGGTTTTTACGCTGGACATATTAGTCTGTGGGAGTCGTAGTTGGAAGCCAGCTCTGAGAGTGCAGACTTTGTGACCCTTTTAGGCACCTGTGAGGTAAAAATTAAAGGGGGAACACTAAAAAGGTTCCAGTTAATCACAGGGTGCTCTCACTTGCTGCCACACGTTGCCCCGAGCAGCTCCCTCTACTTAGGACATAAAAGCTAAGCAATTCACTCCTATCCAGGAGAGAGAGCCTGTGTCAGCACATTAAGTCAGACATGTACAATTACGAACAAAATACCAGGTAAGGAACCTTAACCTTATTAGATTTAGGAGCACCTTTAACAGCAAATGTAAATCATTGTATATAAATAACTGAAGAGGCAACAAAAAGGTCCCAAGGCAATGAAAAATCAAGTACCTAAATATTTAGTTGTTGTGCACAACCTAAAGAACATTTTGAGCCACTATATGTTTGTGATGGTACTGCATTTGTACCATTATGAAACCAGAACAAGAGTGCATACTATCTAGTCAGAGGACAACAAAATATACTCTGCTGCAGTGGCTGCCAAACAAAACAACATACAGCTTTAGATACAGTCCGCATTCTGCTTCTGCAAAACGCTCACTCAGTGTATAAAAATATGAATATAAAAAAGGACAGATACACATGAAAGGAATAAAGAAACCTGTCACAGCTATTGAAAAAAAAAATGCTCTTCTTTATACTAACTACAACACACTTCAATCCAGTATCTTTTCTGCATGTTTATAATATATACAACAGAATGCACACCGCCATCAACAGCTTTTAAATGAAATCATCTCTAAAGGACAAAGGTTTGCTTCATTCTGTCTGGATTATTCCTAAAGCTTTTAAGTGAGACCTGTGGATCTCAGAGAGGGAGAGACTGTGACTGTCTAAATCTTCAAAGACACATTTGGAGGTTCTATGAAACATATGAGCATTTCAAAAGGAACAGAGGTGTCATACACATTTTTCAGGAAGCATACGGAGAGACTACTACGTTCAAAGGCTCTTAGCACTTGGCTGATCCTCGTGGGGCTCCTACTCCACTCATGATCAGTGACATATTGACATTAAAGAATCTGCTTAGTTTTCTTACCTCAACATATGAGATGGGAAAAATTCCAATTTTATCTCCCAGCATTCCCTCTGCCCAGTTTTCATCCACTCTGCGGATCACAGTCAGGATATCATCCTGAAATTCAAGACAGACAGGGGCGCTGCATGAGGGAGAACCTAATTAAGGATGCTGCTAACTAAGAGTGTTTCTCATCCTCCAGGAACAAACACTGAACAGAAATAATGAGGTAGGGACAATGTTTTATTAAAAGGGACATGCCCGAGAGTAAAAACACTGGAGTCTACTGCAAAGATTTCAGTTTGGAAAACTACTTCGTAAGCTTGTTTTTGTTTTTGCTCATGTGGCATATAAACAGCTGATGACAGAATACAAAAAACATCAAAGTATGACCCAAACAGCTGGACACACATAACTACTCAATTACTGTAGTTAAGCTGTGCCTTGCTCTGTATGGCATTCATTCTGTCCAGCTTAATTACAGTTGTTCATCAAGAAGTCTGGCTCAAAATATAAACCATTTCTCTGGGCGTTTCAGTTAACAGCCCTTGCATTCTAACACATGCATAACTTGAGAAAATGAATGCTTAGAAGACAGAGTGTCACTGTAATGAGAGGTATTTTTGTTTTACTACAGTGACCACGTAGCAGAGCTGTGGCTGTTGCAGTGCTACTGTGTCTCACCTTGGAGAAGGGCAGACAGTCCTTGTCTGCTTCCTTGTCTTTGAGCTCAAAGTCATACAGAGCTTTGCACTGAGGTGGTGGTTGTGGCAGCGGCTTGATGACCTGGACAAAGTTGGTTGGGAAGAAGCCATGAACTCCGCCCATCTCCCCGTGGTACCAGTTCTCATCCACTTGCCGGCGCAGGATGATAATGTCACCCTTGCTGAACTTGAGGTCTCCTGGTTCCTTGCCATCATAGTTGTAGAGTGCCTTGGCACAAGGGAGCTGGGGTACACCCTACAAACAGAGATTGAGAGTAAGACGCACATTGCATTCCAACCAGCCATCTTTGCAAAAACCAGAACATATTGCAGTGGTTGAAATACAGCTCACAAAACCAAAAATAATGCAATAAAGAATGAATTTTCAATCTCAAAAAAGTATCATAACTTTGGAAAAAGATTTTTGCTTTCTCTTTGTGAAGTTAATGTAGTTCAGGCTTAGTTGCAGGATTCATAAAAAATTAATCACTAACCAAGAGCACATTTTTCAGAAAGGTACTAGAGCAGTGCTAGAAAACAGTGAAATGGAAAAATCCAAGCTGAGCCCCACGAACCAGAACAAGACAACAGTCCATATAAGAGACATCAAATTCCAAAACTGTGTTCATAGCCAGTCGTTTAACTCCCAAATCAACTATAAACCTGGCCCTATGGAAAATAAAATTAGTCTGTTTTTTTGGACACCACAAACAAAAAGGATAAAGAAATCTGTGACTGCATGTTTTTATAAAGCCACAGTAAACTGCCCTGTTTGTTCCCTGATAGTGAAAAGATCTATGTTGTGTGTTCACAGTTTAAGTGTGATGAGCCTGGCTCGTTGTGACTAGCTGACTAACGCCTTCAGAGGGCCCAGGGCTCTGTCCCTTTATCTTGCAGAGGAAGGTTTTGTATCTCAGCCTGCTAGCCTCGAGTCCTGAAAGGCCCATTCAGGGAATGACAATCTAGGGAAAGAGGGCCAGCGAGTAGGGGGGAGTAGCAGGATAGAGAAGCATCAATGTACTCCATTCAGGGTGTGTGTCCATGAGGAAGGCTTCAGTCCAAAGCAGCCCCCCACCATTTATCCCACTGCTGTTAGACATCTTTCGCAGTGATCAGAATCACAAACACTAGTAACCGACTGGATCTCAACTCTTGAACTGAAACTGCAGAGTCGACAAGGAATACAATCAAACAGTGATAAGAAAAATGGCTAGAACTCAGGCAGATCCTGGCAGAGAGAGAAAGTGAGCCAGAGAGAGAGAGGGGTTAACGCAGAGTTTGGAGCAGGCTCTGCAGTCTTGTTAAAGGCTAATGAACCATTTAAAGGCTCAGAGGAGAATAAAAGTACAGAATGAGCCGTGATGGTGAGCCAGGGTGACATTACCCTGCTGCAGAGAATCACACAGCCTAAAGCACAGAGCCAATCGGTCTCTGGCTCTGCCGGTCCAGCCTGTGGGGAGAGAGAGGTGGGAGGAGGGGTACTGCAGCCCCCTGCACACTGCACTGGGACTGGGCCTCCTTTCAGGGAAAAACAGGGCTTTTGAGCCCACCCAGGCCTGGCAGGGAGTTTCGTGATGAAAATGCAAATGAAAGTGGAAGCTCTGCCATTTTTGTTGCAAATGACAGATCAGGTTCAAGCTACACAAAGCCAGTGGGATCTAATTACATGGTAAATATGAAATGCTTGTCCCCTTGAAACTGTGAAGTTTATAAGCACTTGTTTGCAGACCAAGGCCAGGACTTAATAAAACCTTTAGTAATAGCACAGTGCCCAGAGTCAGCATAGTTATGTAACTGCTTTTTCACACGGTGAAAGTGATTCCACTGATAAAAGGTGTTAGTAAATAAAGTTTTGCATGTACAAGACATTGTATTAGAACAATATTTCCTTGCTATTAGCTGGAATGGCTAGATGAGACTGGCAGGAATTCAAGATTTCCTTACCGATTTCTATTGAATTAGTTCAGCAATTATTGCTTCTCCAGATGGATTTTGGCCAAACACAGACCAAACTCACTCCTCCCTATGTTTTGATCCCACACTCTTACTGCCTACTACTGAGCTGTTGTTTTGATCTTTCTGTCCTGGCATCATAAAAGAGGTGCATTTCCATGTTTCACTTGACTTAACATAGTGAGAGGGAGAGAGAAAATCATGAGAGACTGACTATTGGGGCCTCTGGATGTAAGAGGTGGTGTGGGTGGGTGATAGCCGGGGGGGTTAATATCCGGTTTGTGTCCATGGAGACAGTGCTGTTGTGTCTGCAGTCGACCTGCATAAAGGAGCACCATCAGTCCTGACCAAACATCCCCTCTGGAAAGGAGAGGGAACTGTGCTTCTAACAAGAGTGAAAACTAAAGAGTTGCTACCACATAAATGTTCTAAAAGGTTTCATCTCAGGCTGCTACAAACAAATACATGTATCACATAAACATACAATCATGCACACAGATCCTCCTTGCTTTTGTTATTCTTAAACCCTCCCCAGAGGCAGGGTAAAACTACATTACATTAAGGTGATGTACCTTGTATGCAAAAGCCTGGTAAAAGACATCAATATCAGACAGACTTTCTCTGGTCTAAGGAGGGGCAAAGCAAGTTTTTTTTTCTTCATTGCACCTCTCAAATTGTCCTCAACATCTGCAGTGAAAGCTTATGTAAGTAATTATACAGCAGAATAAGCTACTGTTGGGTTGCTGTATCAGACTTGTGAAATTTCTGACTTCTAGCCTTAAAGATGTAAAAACACAGTATGTAACTTCCATTGCTAGGGGTCCCTCAATGAAAACAATAAAAATAAAATATGCAATTGGATGATGTCGTGAAGCAGTGTGGGATCATGGGAGTTGTTGTCTTCATTGTTAAACAACTCCCATGAAATGACTGACCCTGACATGACTTAGGTAGAAATCATGTTCATGTGTAGCAACACCCCATTTACCACATAACCAAAAGGCAGTCTGTGGGATACAAGAGGCTTGTGGTTCTTTATTTTGAAGACTACAAACTTAAATCAACAAATAATTGTAAAATTAAATCTTAAACTCCACCTTTACTTTTTCAGATACCTATACTTGTAATAATATCCAACAATAAAATATTTCTATCCAGCAGCCTAACTTTCTTGAGGCGGTAGCATGTGGACTGTCAACTAAGATAGCAGACAAGTGATTTGGTGACACAAATATTTTGGTTCTCAGACTGCTTGACATGATAAATATGCTGAGCAGTAAAGCCCATTATCAGTTAAAATGAATGTTTTGAGGGTTTAATGTGTCTTTACCCTGTATCAGCTGGAAAAACAGAGATTGCAATACAACAGTCAATTAAGTAGGCTTCACCAAGCAGCTGCTTTCACAACGTCCTCGTACCACATTTTGAGTTGTTAAGCACGGTTGCTCAGTGGTTAGCTCTGTCACCTCAAAGCCAGAGGTTCAGTTCCAAGCCGTTCTGTGTGGAGTTTGCATGTGTTTGTGTGAGTTTCCTCCAGGTGCTCTGGTTTCCCCTGACATCAGAAGTATGTATGTTAGATCACTTCTCTTGTCAGTGCCCTTGTCCAAGGCACTATCTTAGAACTGGGGTTGGTCCCTGGGGCAATGCTCTGTGGCTATCCACTGCCAACCTATGGGTATCAATAAAGGATAAGGAGCAGTAACTATCAAATAGAAATGTAAGTATCCTTTGATTTTAGCTGAAACACAAACTCAACTTGCTTTGCCTTTGCCTTGCCTGGTCTTAACTTTTCTTTAGATGAGATCGCAATAAGCATGTTTGAGAACAGAGTCTCCTCTTACTAACTTCAGTGGGGACAGGAAAGTCCCAGCAAAGCACAAGAAGCCAAGATTCGCACATTTGAATTCTCTGAATAGATTTGGCGGAAAGTGTTTGCTCTCATTTTCCTTTAGAGGCTAAATGACTGGGTTGTGCTCGTACAATTCTTTGCTGGAAATAAGTATTTAGACATTACATTGGGCAAACCTTAGCCCCTCAACTTTTTTTCATTACATTTTTTTACTTACTGTAAAGAGTAATACTAAGGCTGTTAACCTACTTGTGTGTGCAAGAGTGAAAGACAGATAGTTAATGGAGAATGGTAGGGAAAGCAAGAGAAAACAGGAGAGGTTAGGCCCACTGTGCAGAGCATCAGCTGGTGTGTGCAATTACTCCTGTACTGCAGATAATGCAATTAGACCTGTGTGCTAAGGGGATTTGGCTGTTATAGTGTTCTCTTCCACAGCACTGGATTACAAGTGAATTACCCTAGCATTCTGCTCTACAGCACAGCCAAATGTCAACAACCAGTGAGCAGACAGGCATAAAAACACAATGCATGCATGCATGCATGCATGTAGAGGAGGAACGAGTAGGTCAAATGGGGACAATTAGACTAACAGCTTGCCTTTACACAGTACTGTTTGCAAAAGATGTTTTAACCAGCAAAAAGGCATAATGTAATTGAGATGCAGTTGCAACACAACTGCTTTATACAGACAAACAACCAGCTCAAGAAAATCGCAATAAATTCTGAATCTGTTAGTCATCATACACTTCACTTTGACACATAACATTACGGTTTGTTTTTACTGAGAAATAGTAAAGGTTACAGGTAGATTGTGCTCCGTCAGCAGTTCAAGGGTGGTGTGTAACTACCGTAGACAGAAACCTTTACCCCCTCTGTGTAAGTGCCAGACATGTGTCTACTCCCATATGGATACCTCCAGGAGCTCTGCAGGGGTTTAAGAATGAGCAGGGGGTACTACAGCCAAAACAGTGTGCCTTGTGTCGGGGCCGAGGGGTAGTCTGTCTGGTTTGCCCTTCTACAAACACATCCAGGCCAAGACATGTCAAACATTCAAGCACTGGGAGCACAAGCAGCATCTGCCACACTGACCAGGTGGCCATCGGACATTTGTTGTTCATTACCAAGTCAGTGTTTACTGAAGATCTTGCCACCAACATCGTGGCACAAGCACTGACACATGATGGTAGCGAGGAATTCGGAAGGCGTGGGGCATCTTGATTCCATTAGAGCTGCATTAGTTTAAATTGATTCCTAATGGCTTTTTTAATGACCACTGTAGAGCAGGCTTCTTTCACTGCCTCCACCATGCTGTCTAAAAACCTGAGGGTTTCTTGGTGTAAAATGCAGGAAATGGCTGACGAACAAAAAGGCAGAGATATAATGTTTATAAAAGCCAGTAGCCAGAAAGAGACCCTAATTGAACAAAACTAACCAAGCACACAATTGGGTAAGTGATGGTGCACACAAAATCAGAGGTTGAAAACGTGCATGTAGTTGTATTTTCTTTTAAACAATTTTTGATATATTTAGTCTGTCTCTCTAGTAGCTGCATGTCTTTTTCAAGGTCAATTCTACATACAGTTGTGGATAAATCCGCTATCTTAATGTACTAGTGAAAGTTATAGGTTTGTTAATAATTCCCCCATTTCTTAATTGTTGGGCAAAACAATTGTGGCGAATGAGAGCTGAACATCTGTTTTCCTTTTGGATCTCTGATTTTCCCATCAGACCAAAATGGGGTGTGTCCTGTACGTCCAAAAAACATAATCATGAGGAAGACCAAGAATGACTCAATCAAGGATAAAGGACAGGCAAAACTTTCACTCACTGATATTCAAATAATGCAGTCAAACAGAGACTTTCAGCTCTTGTCACAGCAGAACCTCAAGACACAGCTTACTCATCTGGAGCTGTTGTCTCCCTCTCAGTCTGAGACAAAAGAAAAACTTCCATTCTCTGGTTTCTATGGAAACTCCACACAGGAGCACTTTTTTTTGGCCATTTATGGGTCTCCTGACAGTGCCATGAATCTTGTGAGAGAAACTCAATCAGAATCCAGAGTCCAGTTCTGGGAGAGAGTGCAGTGATGGTGCCAAGGGCACCAGTGAAGTTGATGGGCAACCACCTCAACAAGATAGTTGAGTTGACATTTTTGGAATTATGCTTATTTGCTTTCTTGCCAAGAGTTGGATGAGAAGATCAATACCATTCTCATGTTTGATCTGTAAATATTAGACTACAGCCAACAGCTAGTCAGCATAAACACTGGAAACAGAGGGAAACAGGTTCCTTGGCTCTGTCCAAAGGTAACAAAATCCACCTACCAACATCTCTAAAGCTCACTAAAAGTATTTAATACAAAGGAGGAAGTCATTCTAACACCACAAAACTTTATTGCAGCATGGTAGAGAATGTACCAATTCTTATATCCCTAAGTAAAGCCACAATGACCAAGAATCACCTAATGCTCAAGCATCAAATTAAAAAAGTCAATTGTACATTACATACTGAAGGAGCAAATTAACGAAATCTTTATTATGTTATGACAATATTGGATTTGCAGGATTTGTATAAAAATGTGAAATTTTCTTGAATTTGCCAGGTATATATATTAACTAGTAAAAATAGTCTTTTCCATTTGGTAAGATGTTGAGCCAGAGTCAATTCTTGCCTAACAACTTCCCATATTTTTATAGGACCATGGTCCACTATGCACACAGTAGAATAAAAAAAGAAAAAGCAAGCTCAAGCAGAAATCAGAATCAATTAAGTCTAAGCGACACTCAAGCCTAGTGTAGTGAGAATCATTTATCTACTTGACTGCATTTTGTAAGGAGGGAAATGGGCAGTAAACCATTCAAGCTTTCCAAGAGCTTTGCCCTATTACAACTCGCTGTGCTTGTTTGTTTCCATCACTACATAGCAAATGAGGTCCCACACATTAGGCTACAGGCACGAAAACACTGAGAGCAGTCTGGAGGCCAGACGGAAGCTTGGATCACATGTGAGAAGAACAGGAAGTTTTCAGAAAGCCTTGAAACTCTCCTCCTGTTCCTCCTGATATTCTTCCATGTTCCTAGGTCATTTCACAGTTACACTAATACCACCATGTCCTCCACTCCCCTGAGTGCTAACAGACGTCAGGGGTAAACAGTCACTTGATGACTCCAGCAATCTACAGTTTTAATGCCACCGTGTAGGTGTTGCCTTCAGGCTCATGGGAATGTAGGTACTAGACTATCCCAACGCTAAGAAGAATGGCTTTGATCAGGCCCCTAAAGGCTGCAATGTACACAATCAGGAACTTCACTGAGATTTCTGTCTTAAGGTGGTGCTGATGGTGGTGGAGTCTATAAAAACATTCACCACATGGACATTCAATCAAGACATTACTGAGCTGAGTGCACTTAGTAAGCTATAGATTAGTCATCAGAAAGAAAGAAGTTTAGCAGGAAGGGAGTATGGATTTATGGGAGAGCGTACGCACACACTGTAGAGCTGTCACACGGTTTTCGTGAAGCTCTCGTGTGTCTGGGTGTATGTGTAGGCTCTACTGTGAAAATGCAATTGCACGAAACCACTTGCACATGAACTGCCACAACTTCTTGTGTAGCCTAATGTGTACGGGCTGGCTTCTATACCTGGCTGGCCTCAGATGAGGGGTAAAGGGTGGTTCTGGGTGGCCCTGGGATCACCCATTCTGCTTGTCTGACTAAAAACTGAAAGAACTCAACTCTTTAACTCTGTGCCAGATCATACACTGGGCTTAACAACAGTTCTCACAGGAACCCACTCACATTTCAGAGCATACAGAGAGAGCAGGGAAGCTATGCAAACTAGAAAGAGAAGGGGAGAGAAACACTGTAAGATCAAAAGACTGAGAAGGAAATGAGACAGAGGAAGCAAGGCTTGCCATCCTGAACCTACAGTACCATATGGTTCTGTGACACAGACATGCTGACATTCAGTTATTAACCCTAACTAATCTATAATCAAAAGCAATCACAGTTGGGACAGGCAAGAAAAGGTAAACATGATGTGTCACTGATGACAAACATGATAAGCATTTGCATTTCTATTTTAAAGTTCTATAGACCAGACTAAGAAATCAGTCAAACAAATGCAAAATGTACAGTATAAGCATGCGAGAGGACATCGACCCCCTGAGACCTATTTTGATCGGTGGCACTCAAAAACAAACACAACCTTGAACCACAGTGCAGAACTTTTTAAACTTGATAAATTAACGACAAGTTAATGATGCCTCCAGCAATTGCAATGCAAACATTTCCATGCACTACCAGTGGCAATAGCTGAATAAGCACCTTACTAATCAATAGAATATTTGGGTAAAAAAGCATTATTTCAATTACCAGTGAGATCATACAGTCAGTGGTACCTTGATTTGCCAGGTATCTAATAACTTGGATAAGCACAGAGAGAGGAGTTGCACATAGGAAGTTAGCTTGTATCCAAGCTACAGAGGGATTAGTTCACAGTATCTGTGTATTAAGCACCAGTCAATATGAGCTGAATACTAAGCATTTCCTCACATTACTCTCCACTGTGCTGGTGAAAGCGTGCAGTGTCTGTGGCCTTTTGTTCCTCTTAGTCATTCAGGGTGAGCCACCTGCTCTGCTCTGCTCTGCCTAGGCTGACTTTGATTTACGAAGGGAGTTGCAAGTCGAGGGGAAATTTGACGAGGAACTGGACAACTGTCCATTCTGTAGTTGTTGAATCTCAAATAAAACCTGTTATAGAGACACTGCTATGTTGTTTCCCAGTTATCTTTGTTAAATGTCTGTTTCTCATACGCCTGCATATCTTTCAGTTATCCAGTGTTACATGTCAGACTAGTGGGCAACTGAAGACCATTTGCTTGCATTGGCTGGTATTTGTACGCCTCTACAGTGGACAAACAAAGCCAGGATATTGACACAGGTCTGGCAAAGGGCCAAGGCACAAACACTGCATCTGTTCTCCGACTCAAGAAGCAGCACAGCACTGACCATTTTTCACTTTCTTAAGAAAGTGTGTGAGTGTGTTTGTCCATTCCACCCTCGACTCAACCCAGATGTAACATGTAGCTGCTAGGTTTCCTTTATGTCCACTGAATGCAAAATGAGGCATCGCGTACTGAAGCGAGAGGAGCAGGTCTGAGGAGCTCAGAGTTTGGGGGCCTCACTAGTTTCTTGTTCTTCTACAAAGATTTGCTGAGTGTTTAGTCCTGAACAGAACTGCTCTATTACAGCAATTACTCCATTTAACTAGTTTGTGCCAGTCCTGCTCAGACAGAGATTTCAGACTTATGCTTTGCAAGTACAGTTAAGTTTTAACTTCATAGTAAAAAATGTAAAGGGTCAAAACAGGCTCAGCATTCTGAGTATAAAATTAAGTATTTGTGAGGACTATATGCTTTTCATGTCTATCTTGATGATGACTGGTCATTGCCACATTAGCCATTAGAGGCAAACACATGAGCAGGTCTCATAAGACTAGAGATATTTGACAGGCAGACAATTCTGCTGGCACACACTCACATTACAAAAATTCAGGTTGCTGTGGTTACTCAGCCCACAGTAACACCATTAAGCACTGGGGAGAAAAGAGAGACATATGCTGGTGCCTCTAAAGCTAATCAGGATGTCCATCCATATACATATGAGCTAATGGGCTTTGACATGATCAGCATGAAGATCACACCTTTCTATCATGGAGAACAGAAATACAGGCTATTTGGCTCAAGCCTGTGCTGACATCTCAACACACATAGTGCTGTCACAGATCTGTTTGTGTACTGACTACACACCTGTGTTTTTGTGGGTGTGCACTGTATAAGGGCCCTTGAGGATCTAAAATCAGACTGTGACTCATTAAAACAAACATTGACCTGGCTTGGTCAGACCAAACTCACAGAGGGCTAGGCTTGTGTTTGTGTAAAACAACTTGGCTCAAAGTACATTTGCCTATAACCAGAACACTCATGATGGGACCTGAGTGTAAATGTAGTTCTCTAGTGAGTGGTTGTGGTGGGGTGTGTGTGCAGACAGCATAGTCTGGATGAAAGAAACACCAAGTCTTTGTCAGTGCTCTCCCCTATTCAAGTCCACTTCAGTAATTAATCACACACTGTCAGCAGGACAGACCCCACACATGTGGAGTAACTGAGAACACAAGATTGCGGTAGCTGGGTTTGCAAGATTTGTGTCACTGTCTTTCAAAATAAAATAAAGAATACTTGTTTTCTAACCATCTGTATTGGAAAAGCGGCTTCTCAAAACCTCAAAACCTCAACTTTAAACGAATGGTTTAGGGAGCAAGATAGTTTCTTTTGATTCTGACCACTGTTCTGCTTGCAATGAATGTGTTAGGGTAACCTACGGTGCATAAGATGTGGCAGGGCATTATTAGTAATACTGTCTTTATTACAGCAGCCAAAAAATAAACAAAAATCCATGACTGCTTTGAATTGAAGTACCGGATACTCAGTGTCTTCTCACAGCTGGGACAAAGATGTCACTCGGGGGACAAACGCAGATTAACTGCACCTCTGGGCCTTAAAGAAAAACAGGAAACTTCTCAGCTCATAGCAGAACAGCAAACACACGTGGCTTACAGAAGAAAGGCTAGAGATTTGGGGGAATCATTTAAAATATTTGATAGAATAATTTTTGGCCCCATCTCAGAAGGAGGTCAGAGACCACACATCTCTCATGCAGCAGCAAGGTGAGCCAGAGGCAACATGCTGCTGCTGCTGCTTGAAGATGCATGAATAGCAAGTAATAGTTCTCGGGTCAGAGGTCAAACAACTGAAAACGAAACTCCCAGCAAATCATGATTCTGCCTTAGGGATGGGAACTAAACACTTAACATGCCAGCAGTCAAACGGCCCATGGATGACCAATCCTGGCCCACCAATCAAAACACAGGGTGAGAGGTCAAACTGCTCTGTTAAGGCCACGCAGGTATTAGGGGCAGTTTGGGAATAAGGAAGGACACAAGGGGACACATGTTGTCAAACAGCTGACAAAACAGTCACAAGAATAAATATCACTGAAAACATTTGTTTTTCGTGTCAACCCATATCACCCAAGCAAGAAGAAATTAGTGTAATTACTGGCATAAGATGAATTATTAAATTATGGCAAGCACTTGTCAAAGTGGTTCTGTAAAACAAACTATTGATAAGAGCTGGTTCACAAAATATTTTTCCTGAGGAACCTTGGACACTGGTTCACACATATAAAAAAGTGCTGGGGAAATGCTTTCAGTGGCCCTCACAGGTGTGACAGGACAGTGGTAAAGAAGGTCATGGCTGCTTCCCTTACGACTGTTTTGCTGACAGACTTGGCAGGAGTTGAGATATGGATGGAAGAAGCAGGGGATGTGGGCCATTGACAAATGTGACATTTTTAGCTGGTAGACCACCCAGAATTTAATGTTAAATGCACTGGAAATAACAACAAACATTGAAACATTTTTGTGAACAGAACCTACAAAATGAGGTTATGTGCAATCATCAGTTGACATAGGGAGCTGGGCAGTCCAAACTGTGAAGAAAAGTATGGCCAGATGGCTAGCACTTTGAAAGAATATGAAAAGATGTCCTGCAACAAGATACAACTGCTACCGCTGAGTCTGCCCTCAGGCTTTCAGGTGCAGAGGCACATCCCTGCAAGCACGATTATCAAGAGAAGTACAGACTTTATGAATATGGCAGACACAGGCCTCTACCATCCTTTCAAATCACCACATTTACCTGTGACTCAAAGAATAGCATTGCATGTCTTACAGCAAAAGTACACATAAATACTTGTTGATACCTATAGAAGGTTTACTGAAGAAGGTGAACGTGAGCTGGCAAGTGGGACGAGACTAGACAAGCCCAATGTTTAGAGAAGAAACAGTGACCTGTAACTACTCATGGCATTCCTCAGAGACACACTCACACACTAACACAAAACATCCTACTCTGTCTGGGGGAAAGAGGTTGAAAGGAGACTGAGCAAAACAATTCAACTCTTTCCTCTGTGTCTGGCAAATCTTAAAAGCCCTGAAAGACAACACACCCTACATCAGGGGAGCAGTGTTACGCTGCAATGAGGAGGCCTTGGTTGCACCTTAATCACATGATTAGGTCTTTTGAACTTCTCTTTGGAAAGTATGTAAACCCACACATGGAGGACAGAGACATTTCCCCACAGCATAACTGTCCATTTGCTCATTGACTGTATGTTTTCCAAAACATACGTGCGTCTATGTACGTTAGCAGTGCAATTGACTGTTCACCTGTTGAAGCTATTCAGGTACCCGTCCCTGGCCCATTGCATGATGGGATAAACTCCACTCCACTGTGAGATTGTGCATGATGGGTGGTATGGGAAATAGATGAATGGATAAATTTTAATCCTTCTGGGTTTCATATCATGTTCCACTTAAATGTTGGTGGTGTGAAACTCTCTCATTAATCATTAATCACAGCTAGAAACCATTCATTTGAAATATAATTTAGAATCAGGCCCTGAAAAACTGCACTAGTCAACAAGAAACAAACTGTCTGAAAGTGTATTAGGAAAGTGTGTAAAAACACATAATGGCAACCACACACACACACACAGGTTGCTTCACTAAATAACAAGTGTTCTGTTTCCGCTGAATGAGAGTCAGCAGTCAGCAGTAAAAGGAGAACGGGGAGCAGTGCCGACTCACTGTCTAATAAACTCTAATCTCATTAGACCTTTAACAGGCTCCAGCCTGGATTTAGACAGCAAGGAGAGAGGAGGTACATAGCAGAAATATGGGAAAAATACAGCTTGTGTCAGTGTCTCATAAGAGAAAATTACAGGTGGCTCCAAAATCCCTGACACGCACTGTCCAGAAGGTCACGGCTACTTGTAGACCTCCGTGGGAAATACAGAGGAGGCAAGAGAAAAGTGTGAGTGTGCTGAGAGAGAAGGAATGAATAGACCAAAGCCTTCTTGAAAAATTCCCAGTGGAAAGCAGTAAGTATGTGTTTGCCAGTATGTGGGCAGTGTGAGGGTGTAATGACGGGGTTCTGTCGCGCAGGCAGAGGTCAGCCAGCCGGCCAAGAGGAAAGGCTTCAACAACAATATGATGTCATCAAAGAGGGCCAGCGTGACTCATCGACCTCAGACAAGGGAGGTGCACAGGAATTTTAATGAGATACCTCTACATAAGGAACCCATAAACAACATTCTTGTTCTCTGAAGAAATAAATCAACTACAAAGAGAGAGGACAAAACACACCAAAACTTCAATATAAAAATAACTGGGAAAAAACTCTTATGTCTTGGGGGTAACAACATTAGAATACTTCCCTCAATCAGCAGCATATACTAATAAATCTTGCTTCTTGTTCACTTGGAATCAATTTAATGGATTTGAAGATAATGAGAAATAATGGCAGGTGGAGGGGGCCATCAAATGTAAGAGGCCTAAAAAGGGAAAAAAAGAAACCCTTGTAAAATGCTCTCATTACCAAAGAAGAGACAATGACCTAATTACATCCCCAAGAGCTTAGGAAAGAATAGTGTCTCATTTCCCATCAACTAAACACACATAGACAGACACACATACACACACTCACATCCAATAGGTAGTTGAGTGAAGTTATTATTCTTAATCAAAGCTTTATTTCATAAGCATTACTGCAAATATTATAGCCCTAAATGTAAGCCAAACTGTGGCTAATGCACAACACCATTAAAAAGGAACGTTTAAGTTTTATGACAAAGGCAGAAATTCTCATAAAAAAGCTATATTCTGAGTCTGTGGGAGTAATTGCTCAACTCTCCAGTGGACCATAATGATAACTGAAGACATCCGCAGAGATCCTCTAATTTTTCTCCCCTCTCCCTCCTTGGCTCCGACCCCTGACTGCCATGACTCCTGAACCTTAACCTTTGACTTCCAGACAGCTCCAATGGCTTAACTCGCTTTCACGCAAAAATACCACTGAGCTATCTGTTCTCAATCTGTGTGAACAAAATACTGTGTCATATGAGTCAACAAGGCCAAGGGGAAGACAAAACATCCATGTAACGGAGCACCATGGAGGTGAGTCATTAAACTGACTGTGAAGGGCCAGACAACCACAGCACTGCATTCAAGATGCGCCTTTTCATTCCCATCATCAAAGAGATGCCGGGCCAGAGTGTCAAACAGCTGCAAGCAACCCTGGAGATGATAAGAGGAGGGGCAGATAGCTGACTGTGCAAGGTTACACACTAAGCATTTGTCCCTTTTGGTCATGACACCTTCACTTAACACTCATCAGCTTCTGTTACTTTTCCATACACACACTCTTGGCTACTCTACACGTGTTGGTCATTCAGTAAGATCAGAGGGGACCCGAAACAAAACCCTGTTGTGCATCTGTCAGGCTGTCCCCACTGCCTCCCCCCTCCCGGCCATTCTCTGGCCATATAAGAATTGGAGGTGGAGCTCTGCTTGAACAGGGACACTGCACCAGAAGAGCTGCTTCAAGCCTTGAGATACCCCAAAAAATCAGGGGACAGAGGACGAACAACAAAGAAGTGGGACTGAGGGTGTCACCCAGGGGCAGTGAAGCGCTCAGTCCCCATGGAGCACTAGCCAGAGATCAGACTAGGCAATCAGCAAGAGCTTTGATCTCTGTCTTTTATGTTCTAAAAAGGTTACACCTGCACAGCCATGTCTTTTCTTGTTCTTGGGGTATCAGTAAATGCCTCATGATGGCAGAACAGACTTGAGAAACACCATTAGTCAATAGCATGACATTCTACAAAATAGTTGGAATTGCAAGGAAAATAGGAAATGGCATTTGAATGCACTTCACAATTATATAGACTCAGACAAAACACCTTCATACACTGTGTGCATGCCTACACTGAGGGTTTATAATCAACTGTCAATCTTAAAAACCTGAAATAATGTGGCAGTTTCAAGTGTCCACCTCTTTATCTCCAACTAACAGGCTTTTCAGAATCGAGGGAATTTCCACAATGCACAAACAGCTTTGAAATGAGCACGTATCCTGTGAAGTGATACTACGGCAAATGAGGCGGGTCCCCCAGTAGCGATTTACAGCAAGGTCTCTGATCTTCGTACCTGCATGGCTACGCAGATACATTATCAGCGCTTTGACATTCCAATGATTCTACACAAGACCTTGACATCTTTTCATCTAAACTATCCTCCCTATGTGGAGACCAGAGCCGCGCAACGAGGGGCCCGAGTGTTTTCCACATTTTTTGAATCCAGGTTTTTGACATACATAGTATGTATATTAAAGCAATACCATCACAAATACTACCTTAGGTGTGATTAGAGTATATTTACAATATTTAATAATATTACCGTGTTATATTATCTGGTGTAGCAAAAATTTTGCCTTAAACAGACAGGGCAGCTCAGAGAAAGTAGAACATTTGCAGACAGATTTTGAGTTTTAGGATTACTACATAGTAGCAATGATTTACTGGGAATTCTTAGAGAGGAATGTCAAAATAAAGAAAATAAGCAGTTCTTGTTAGACATACAGATTAAATAAATAGCATATAAACAGCACAAAAACACCAAAGCAAGACATGCCATGGCATTCATTGGCCTCAGCATCTGCTTTCATCTTGCATGTGTCTCCGCCTAACCATTAGGAGAAAAACACATTAAAATCAACCCCTGCTTCCTTGGGATTACAGAAGTTTACAGAAAGATAACCCTAAGATATGATTTAGCCATTTCCATGTGTTTAAAAGCTCATCTCACGTCTGTTTAAATAAAACTGCTGAAACTCAGGCTCTGAAAACTACACAATTTTCTCCTGCTTCTTTAACTATACATTACAGTGCCTCTAAGTACTGCAGATAAAACCACCCTGTAGTCCCACCCTGCATTTCTCACGTACACTCACAAGCAAATCTACAGCAGGAATCCCAAGAGCAACAAGAAAGACTTTGGCATGAGGTATCGTCAGCAACTAAGAAAGAACCGAAAACCTTTGTTACGGGAAGAGCCCAGCTGCAGTACAGAATAATTTGTTGGCTCAACTATTAACTGCTCTCAATCACTGACATGAGTAATGTTGGGCTGCTAGTCAACTGGCTGGCTTTCAGATCACCATGATAACAGTTAATCCGCAGCAAAGATTAGAGAGCCAGTAATGCAACATGCTGCTTTTAATCCACACAGATTTTCTCTGTTTTGTTTCAGCTTGACCCTAACAATGGGAAACAGATTCGTGCTCACTGATCCATGTTCAGTCACAGTGAATATACTAACCCGGACAAGGGTGCTCTTAGCCTGCGCTCGCTGGGGTTGTGCTCCTGGGGTACCCTGGTCCCTTGTTCCGCTGCTGTGTGCTCTGGCCACGGCTCCAGATGTACCATTTGTGCAGACTCCTGCCCCAGGACCAGCCCTTCGAGGCCTCTGCTTGATGCCATCCAACAGGCGCACAAGAAGGATGTTGCTGGGGAGTTCATCCACGGCACACTCGACCAACGTCCGGCACTCTGGGCAGCGCAGCTCTCCACGTGAGCCTAGGATGCCTTGGAGGCATCGACGGCAGAAGGTGTGCTGACAGGGAAGAACCTTTGCTGAGGCGTCCAGTCGCTCCAGACAAACAGGGCACTCAAGCAAATCCAGCAACACTGACTCGTCCATTCTCTGTGTGTTCTGCCCCCACTTCAGCAGAAAAACATGATGCTGACAAGGTTTTTGTTTGGAAGCAGGACCAGCTCTGTCACGTCACTCCCATACCTCGGCTGTGGCCATGGCATCTGCATCAGCTACAAACCAGGGTCAACACATGCAAATCAGTCAAATGTACACACAAGAAATAGGTCATGGTATGCACAAAACAGCCATCACATATGGCTGAAACAGTGTAGTGTTGTTTCATATATTGAGCATGGGAAATTTTACATGTCAGTTGGCACAGTTGGAAAAACTGACGCCACATTTAATACCACAGCTTAGTGATGAGCTGAAAACACTGTTAAAACACACAGCAGCTGTCTGCCTTTAGATTAACGAACACAGGGTTGAAGGGCAAGTTAATCTAATTTACTTAACAGCGGATAATTACACCTAGAAACTGTAATCTTGTGGATCCTTCGGACCTTGGAACATTTGTCTGGTCAACACGCCATGACAGCGACAAAAAGGGAGAAACCCGTATCAGCGGCGCAGGAGTGACAGACTGAGATTTGTGTCTCCAGAGAGAAAACACGCGGAGAAATATATCAAGAATGGGAACAACTCGCCATGTCTGGTGATCAATAAAGAAAAATACCAATAAAATCAGCCTGATGTAACTCATTTCTAAACGCTGACATCACATGAAGACAAAAATCCAAATCTTACAAGCTTGTACAGCTATAGTGAAACATTACCCGGGTGAAAAAATGTCAATATTACGTAACACTTAACAGCACGAAAAACGTGTACCGATATTTGCCGGACCTTTTATGACAGTAGTACTCTGCGCGGTAGTGTTTTCTCGGCAACGAGAAACATTACAACTACCAAATGTGAAGTTAAGTTTGCTAGCAGTGATCGCTGGCTAGCGAGGCGCTACTTTAATGCTGCCACCTTTTTAAGCAACTACCGTTAACAATTAGAAGTTTTTACAGAAATCGTACTTTGAAAAAAAAAAGCTTTCATATAACTTCAGGGACGAAATCAATTTCTCTATAACACTTAAAATAATTCGTCCACTAAATGTAATTCAGCTTACCTCTTCCAAAACAGGACTCCTCCTCTTGTTGCCCCGTATCTCCCAATTTTTGCTTTCTCGCTAACGTTTACTTGTTAGCAAGCTACCTAGAGTAAACTAGCCGCTTAACTGGAGTATTCGACAAATACTACTGTTCTTCCAATGTTTGTTTTCTTTCGAGGCGCGCAACGTTTAATGTAAACATATCTCTGTCAGATACATAAGTAAAACCTAACACGAAAAGGACACGGGCGACACAACGGAACTCCAACTACACCGAGCGCCATGCTAGTACGCTACTTCTGTTCTGCTGGACTGTGTTGCTGGAAACAAGCGGAGAGGGGGAGGGAGTGTGTGGGCTTCAAGTGCTGTCGGGAAAGGGAGCAATTACGGGGTGGTGAGTAGCAAGTACACATGAACGAGCCACCAAATTACCTGAACGGTAGCGTTTACACACACATATTTGTGCAGAATGTTAGTAATTGATGTAATAACAGATTAAATTTAAAGTTTGGCGCGTTTATAAAACAACAGAAGACTACCACTGTGGAAAGCAGGAATTTCCGAAGCCCAAGGAAGGCGTCGTCCAGCGTTGTCAAACGGGCGTGAACTGAATCGTCTAATGATCTATAATGATGTGTCAAAGAGCAGCATCTCTTCCCAGGCGGAGTGGAAAATAACTTGTTTTTCATTTCATCATTTGGCGACGCCAGTGAACATTTCGTGCGGTTAACTGGAAGCCAGCTCCCCCGGTGCTCTTGTTAAACAGCATAGCGACTTAAATTATCTACAAAATATGACCCCCCCCCCATCTTGTTGCATATCAGCAGTGTATTCTGTTCAGCTCAGATATTGCACACAGATGTGCTGCTTTGTCGTGTGGATATAATAAATAGCTATAAGTGGTTTGCTTACTTTCAGTGGTAGGAGGACATAATCTCATTTTTGAAACATAGCGTAGCTAAATTAATACCAGAGAGTGAATAGGGACATCTGGTGGTCACATTTCCCCAAATTTGTAGTGAAAGCTAGCAGAATTTCTATACTTACTGATTTTTCTTTAGCAATAGTTCTGGGCACAAACTAATGCATGAGTCCCACATTCAGGATGCTGATGTTATAGTATTTTCAGTCTTGCTTGATGAAATTTCATGTTATAGTGGCTTCTATCAATAAATTGTTTTCTGTGATGCTATAACTGTTCTTATCTTGTTTAATGTGTTTGCTCTAACACAAGTTGCAGCAGACATGCACCCTGCTTTGGATGGTGCTACCCTGTATCTTTTCCTGGGGCAAAAGCAAACGGATGGACCTGTCAGTGGCAAATATAAAAATAGAGAAAAGGCCCGCAGGGAGAGGGAGAGCACTTTTCCAAAGGCGCTGCTTTTATTACAAAAAGTACATTTGGAATAGACCTTTGACTCCTAATAACCTTCACAGCAGAGGCACAAAACTACATGAGGGGAAGGAGAGCAAGCAGCCAGACAATAAACATGTGATTTATTTTTATCTCATGTGGAGGACACTGCATATTGAGCAAGTGGGAGAGATGAGGGAGAGGAAGAAAAGAGCAATAAAGACGGAGATTTATATGGAGGTGGCTCTCTTCTGTCACACGTGATCCTATGGGAGCTGGCAGGAGCCCTCAGGTCATATTTCCTCACGGTGAAGAGGCAGCCGATCCGCCCCTCCACCTCGGCTGAGACAATGGCCTCTGCCCTCCTTTTATGCTTGACCCCTATGTATTACCACACACTCGCATTCTGCGCACATTCCACGTTGTTTGGCGAAAAGGCTTCAGCAGACGTCGCTTAATGTTATTCAGAGAGGCAGCGGGAATGATTTGTAGACTCTGAAAGGCAATAATCTCCCACAATGATTGCACCTGAGGGCAAACACAAGATCGCTGTCCACACACACACACACACCCTCATATGATGGAGGTGACAGCTGGGTTACTGCCTATAAATGGGGACAAGGGAAGCAGGAGAGGACATGACAAGACATATGTCCCAATTTCCATGAAGGGATAAACCTTGACAGAAATACTGCCCTCTCTTGTACACTCCATTACTGTAAATAGATGTCCAGGGTACAAAGTGTTGAAATGCAGCGAATACCAAAGCGGAAAACCATTTTCAAAAAGCGAAGTGCAGATTACAGAGCTATCATTTCCAACGCTGTTCACGAGCTGACAACACCACCTCATTCACTTTTTTAAAACAACAATATCTCAATCTGTCTTCTCTGTGGCTTAATATTCATTAAGATCAGGACACTCGTGGCCACTGATCTCCATTCGAATTACTTTGATAAGGCTTTACTTACTAACTCAGCCGGAGGCAACCTGCTTTCAAATTAGATTAGGGACCATAGCTGAATGTCAATGAATGCTGACTGATAACGGTTGAGTGCATATGTTTCTCTGTGGGGTGATTTTTCACTTTGAGAGCTGGGATTAAACCAAGTATTGAATTAATTTCATCCAAAGTATGCTGTCAGAAGAGAAAATAGGTTGATGTATATGAGACTGAAATCATGCACATTGCTATATGTGTCTTCCTTTTGTGTTTAACTGCCAGAGGCCCAAATAGATGTATTTTGGCAAGTCAAAAACAAACCTCTCAGTCTGTCATTCTAGAAAATGACATTCTGATGAAGCAGACATAAACAAAACCAACTGCTGGACTCCGAACTGAGCCTAAAATGTCCTTTCCTCTTTATACTTCAGAGAAAGCCAGAAGCATTTTGTCAGAGCCCCTCATACTCTTATGATGGCCCGTGAGAAGACAGTTGGCTGCCTTCCTGTACTGTATATACCTCTGAACAAGTGGAATGCAAATCACTTCTGATATAAAACTATCACCCATGCATAATACAAGTCACATAGCAGGACTTAAAACAGAATTGATGAATCTGAAATGGAACAACAGACATAACGCCACCACGGAGCATAAATATTGAATGAATTGCACCGTTGCGGATGGTATGTAACAGCTTTAAGTGCTATTCCTCTCTGGCTTGGGTAGTATGGAAGCCATGAGCCAAATGTGTGTGTGTATCTTGAATGGCAAATTCAAAATATAGCAGCAAGTCGGGTTCAGGCCCTTTTTCGTTCAACAGATGGAAGCAGCTCAGACGGTCAAAATGATGCGTGTGTTTCAGGCCTCACAGAGCTGAGCACAGTCGCTTCAGCTACTTTATTCCTCTTTGAAGGGGGAGCGACACCAATCACACACTTGTTTCCTTATCACAGAGCCTGCAGCATTTCAGTAATTGCACACTCAAAGTTCCGCCATTTGTCCACCCTTCAGTGGCTGTGATCAAAACTCAGTGGGGATGTTCAGGAGGCGGCACAAGATGTCTCCAGTGAGTTTAATTAGGATCGCTCAAAGGCATCTTGAGCTATGAGCTAATATGTGATTGGCCACGCCCACTTGCACCGATCAATGTGGCACTTGAGATTTTGGTTAATACTTCCCCCGTCCAGAGCATGGATGCATAATGTGGTGACATTCTGTCTACTGGGTTTGAGGTACACACTCTTGGTATTTGTGGCGCCCCCTATAGGTTGGGCTCAAAATGCAGCCTGAGGAAATGTACCAAGAGTTATGATGATTTGACAAATTCAAGTTCTATTCAGATATCACCAAAAAAAAAAATCTAAATGACAGACTTGAATAGTTGAAGAAGCTTTTTTTTTTATTGTAGAGCACATTGAGCAGGACTTGTGTGTCCAATTTCAAGTCGATCTACTCACAGTGCGACCGGTGTGGCCGTTCCAAAATTGAATTTTAAGGCCTTAATTACAGCGCCACCATCTGGCTGATTGGGCTCATATTTCTTTGGAAGCACTTTTCGCACCATTTCCAGTTACTGGGCAGAGTTTTGAGTTTCTGGCTCATTCCAGCTCAGGGCAACTTGAGCTGCTGCAGCAGGAAAACAAAAGCAAAAAAAGCAAAATTAAATAAATCAATAAAAATGTTAATAATAAACTCAAACACAAGAGGGTTCTGCCCCTTTAGGGCCTGAACCCTGATTAAATGTAAAATTTACTTTGCATTTGCATATTCAATTCAGACAACACGCAACCTCATCTCGAAAATGCATTCTGTGCGTTGACATTTGAATTTAATTACCATCATTTTAGCACAGACAAAAAGCCTCTTTCAGTTGATGGTTTAATGTCAATAATGGCAGGTTCATACTTGGGTTGCGGTTTGCAATCTGCCAGTGTCATTCATCAAAGCTAGTGGGCAAGAGATTAATTACTTGTCGTGAGCTAAACACCTAAAAGAGGTGACCTGACCTTGAGGATAGCTTCTGCTCCCTGTTACCTCTAATGCTTCTGTTACTATTTACAATTTGTCATTACAATGATTTCCAGGTCCTAATCAAAGCTTTGCAATGAAAACTAACAGCTACAGATGAATGAGGTGCTGACTTTGTATTTAATGACACTGTTAAAATGAAGAGAAACCTGGAAAAACAGTCTTACATTACTACAGCACTGAAGTCATGAAAGGCTGCAAAGCTCCACGATCAAATCAGTTTGTTTATTCTTATTGGAAGGATGCTACAATCAATTACTTGGTCACGCTCTGACTCGGAGGAAGCACACCCTCTTCTCCTGTCACACTAAAGCAGACATGGTGTTGGAAGTCTTGTTATATTATTCCACAGGGACTGCAACTTCAAATAAATCTCGCTGGCTGACAGACGGTCGAGTGGTCTGTTGAAGGGCTGTGGATGAAAATAGTCCTGTGTGCTCACCAGTGGCCCCTCAGCGTGATAACCCATGAAAAGCAGAATTATTTTCTTTTAGACTTCTAATAAAACATCTTCTATAATGTAAGACAGCTCATCTGCAAGCATTGATGTGTCTGCAGCCACACCTTACAGGCTCCTCTCTGCTCATTTCTCCCTTTATCAGCTGCTGCTGGTACATATCCATCCTATTTTACCAAACAACTTTCAGGTTTTAGCAGACCAGATCCACCTGCAGGTCTTTTTAAAAAAATATTCACTGCTGTCTATAGAAAAGGTAACTAGTGTTTAAACACTGCGAGCAAGATCCTCCAGATACTTTTCATAATTTCTACCTTTTGTTACCATTCACTCATATTCACCAGGTGAAAAAAAAATTCCATTCACCTTCACATCAAGACATCAGCTTTTGAAATTTAGAGGTCCACAGTGATGAATTTGATGAATATGACGCCCCCTCTTTCCAGTTTATAGAACAGTTATAGAATTTCTCATTTCATCTTGGACCTTATGGTAAGATAATTCTGCTGGTTGTGTCTACTTGTTCTAGATTTGTTTTCTGCTTTTTTCTTTTACTACTGTTCAAGCTTGCTTGTGTGTTTTGTGCATATAGATAATGCTTGCTTTGTGTTGATTTTTTATTTTCTTATTTGTCTGAATAAGCTTTTCAGGCTTCTGTCCTTCACCTACTGCGCTGTGATTCCAACCTTTTCAATTGAATATATTTGTGTCGTCATTATTGTGCAAATAAACTAACTATTCAGTCCACATGGTTGTGAGGTAGAAAGAAATGTAAAAGGCCTCAGATTCTTAAAAAAAGTGTTTATTTCATATAAAGATTTACAATATTTAACTTATAATCAAATAAACATTACTGTTAACATCTGTATCATTGCTTACACCACCAGCTCTCTGCACTGAACATCCATCTGGCCTGGGCCCCTCCATCACTCCCACCACTCTAATGCCACAGTCTTGCTACAGTATCTTGGCAACATACAGCAGTCTCACAGAAATCTTTGACTTAGTTTGGGTTAACTGAAACAGTAAGAAATGTGGAAAATGTATTAGATAATATTTCACTTCACGTTTGGTGAAAAGAGTTGTAAGAAAAGGAGGTTCAACTGGTTCTCGGTAGTAAATCTTGGTACTTTTGTTTTGAGGGAGACCTGGTTTAGGTTTTGAAGCTATGGTTGAATGTGTGACGATTAGAAAGAGAGCACCTGAGAGGACCAGATCTTTGCCCACCAAAATAAAATGCCACAGTGGATTCTAACTGACCCGATCACAAACTGAAACACAACAGGGTTGATGCTATTAATCAACGTGACGATATACGTTTCCTTTACAGAAATACTCTTTCATAAACATCTGACGGAACTGCGAAGTTAACTTTGGTTAATAGGAACATGTATTCGATAATGCACTTTTGAATGAACACTGGTGAGAAAATAGTGTCAGGTGCTGATAGTCAAAAGTATGAAACACAGCCTCGAGTGTACTAGTTATTCATCATGCAAGTGTGCCTGAAACACTGTTAGATGTGGGGCTGCGACACCTCATGCATAGATCCCTCTGCCAATGATGTGCGTGATGGGAAGACATCCGATAGCTAGCAGATTGTCAGAGCTGCCAGTAGAGCAGCCGGCTTGCAGGAAGCATTATTCATCATTATCTGAAAGAGAGGGAGGGAGAGAGAGGAGAAAGAGAATCATGTTGGGACAGATAATTCATTAAAGACGCAGAGGTCATTGGTTAGACCATGTCTGCTAATAAGAAATGACAGTAGAGACTCCAAAACTCTAAGAACCACTGGTGGTGTTCAATCCCACTATTGTCGTAGTTTATAGTCAGTCACCTTTAACCTTTAACTTAATCTATTAAACATAATTTGGGTTGCATGAAATTTTCCATACACATTCAGGACCTCTGAGGGTGAATCCCACTGACGTGTAGCGCCACCAGCAGGTTCAAATTCTCACTCATCCTGTGAAATATCTCAACATATACTGGCACAAAAACTGGTACCTTATGACTTTGGCGATCACCCGACTTTTCCTCTAGTGCCTCCATCAGAGGTAAATTCTTTAAAAATGACATATCTCAGCTTTCAAATGGATTGCCATTAAAATTCATACCACATTCATGTCCCCCTCAGGATTGATTGTTAATTATATCGCGACCATTAGTTCAAACTTTTAATTTGACCAATACTACTTGTGTATACAGTAGTGATAATCAGCAAATGTTAGCATGCTAAAATGCTACACTAAGGTGGTGAATACGGTAAAGATTATACCTGCTAAACATCAGCATATCAGTACAGTCATTGTGAGCATGTTAGCATGCCGACATGAGTGTGTTAGCTCAAAGCACTGCTGACTTCAGCGCAGCCTCACAGAACCGCTAACACAGCTGTTCACCAATGACAGTGCTCCCATCTGTCACGCAGAAGGGATTCATGTCCGTTCAGTTGACCTTCTTACTTCTTGATGCTTATTTCCAAAACATAAATGCAACCTGACATTTAACGAGAACAACAGGCATCAAAAGTGACCTAAAAGCTGCAGCGGCTTGGATGTGATGGAGAAGTTGTTTGTGACGGTAGCCTTCTGCATTACTGCAGTGCATGGGTTTGTTCTGTTAGATGCCTCAAAATATACACAGTGTTATTGCTGTATGCATGGGAGCCATAAGATACATCATCTACAGATCCTGAGATAGCTTCTCATGGGAGATGCTTGACATTTGCATCGTCCATTTCTTCTACTGAAGACAGTGAAAATAGAAAACAAAAGAATTGTCAAATAGAGATATTCAGTGAGAGGTTTTATCTGAAGACTGCTCCCATCCTGAGGGAAACCTGTCAAACTCAAAAGAACGACTCCCCCACCCCCGCTTTCTGTATCTGCCGTGGCCCCTGTCTGACAACTGATTTGTCACAGAGGAAGAAAAAGCAGGCAGACAGCGTTCAGAGTGTGTTTCACATCAACTTAGCTTCACGATTTAGTAGCAATGTGAGGAAAGAGGACACGATTTTAGAGATTAGATTAAAACACTCTGCACTCTGACACAGCTCTGTGCTACAGGGAAACCACTGAGGACAATTCAACACTGTTGCCAACGATCAGCTAAGAGCTAACTACTGTCACTAACCCTCTTGGTATGCGCCATCTGCCATCACTAGATGCAGGATGTGGGGATACAGATGCTGGTGCTCGGTTCCCAAAATGCTCAACACCAAACTGGAGCCCAGGTCAATATTCTCATCTTCATCTTCATGTATAGCCTTAAATGCCAAAAGAGAAACCATCTGTTGGAAGCAATCTGTTCAATCCGTCTTGATGTGTCAACATTTAGGGAGATAGACCGTGTTTCATACCTTTATCTTATTGTAGGCCTCAATGAACTTCTCAAAGCCCATCTGCTGTTCCAGATTGAAGCGAAGTTCTTCCAGACGACTGAAGATGCTGTCATGATACGCCGCCTCTGCGCTCTGGTCCTCCCCACTGCCATCTGCAGCAGGATTTATTACTTCTCATAATGCTGAATGTGCTTAGTTAGCAAAAATAACCCATTTATAACAGAGCAGCTTATTAAAGGCATGAATCATCTGGCATAAAATATTAAGTCAGGATTAATTTTCATAGAGGCTACAAGTAGTTTGCCAGCGTTCTCCACACCATCAACCACAGGTACTGTTGGCGCAAGAGCTAAATGAATGTGTACTGAAGTAGAGTGAATTAAAAATTTCCCTTCCTCGTACCTGAATGCCACTCTTCATTGAGCTGGCTGTTATTGCTGTGGTTCTCCTCTCCCACACCGTTAGTAAGCAGCTCCCCTGCTTCTTCATCAACAGGACTCCCATTAGAGCATTCCTCATCCTCGTCCTCCTCATCCTCCTCGCCTTCTTCCTCCTCCTCCTCCTCTTCTTCGTCGTCGTCATCGTCGTCATCATCGTCGTCGTCATCATCTACAGTCATCTGATTGTTGTCCTGATCGATCTCAGCCGCTATCCTGTTGAAAAGCTCTTGGTCTTCGCCCTCTGGAGGGTTTCCGTTGAAGTCTCCTGCACCAGCCTCCGGGGGGCTGCTCATTAAGTCGCCCTCTTCTTGCAGCAGTCTCTCCATGGAGGCCCGGATGTCCCGCAGGTCTTCATCCTCATATGCACTTGGGAAAAGGGAATTATTAGACACAGTATACCATCAACTGGCTGTATTTTTAGTTTCTTTTTAGTTTCCTGTGCTTTCTTCTAATGTTGTCTCTCCTGCACGGAAAACGATTGACAGAATCAGGGTAAGCCAGGATATCGGTCACTGTTAAAAATACCAGCCACGTCTAGACTGCAGCAGTTTATCATTTGGCAAAATCATACAGTGTTGCCCAAGCCCACATTTGCTTTTGAGATTTAATTTATGTTTGTCTTACTCTTCAGGCTCTGACTGGTCGTCATCTTTAGCTGCCTCATCCAGGTCCTCGATTTCCAGGTTGTTGTCTGGGGCAACGTTAGCATTAGTCACCGCCGAGTCCTGCTGAGGGCTGAAGAGACGACTGAGGTCCGGTAGAGAGCACGTCCGCAGCATCTGACGGTACAATGCAAACAGAGCGACACAGGCGATGTTTTCATCAATCATACCAATTCTCACACACACACACACACACAACTGTGTTTAGAAAATGGTGTGACTTGCAACTACCAATAAATACAAATTAATATGTGCACATGGAGAGACCACTGGAATGGGCTCTGTTATTGGAAATTGAGATAATTTAATTGGTACTAACTTTCAGAAAAAGTCAGGAACAACTAAACCCTAAAAAAGCAGTGAGAAACCTCCATTAATATTCTATGTAGCTCTTCTCTGTAGCTCTGTGAGTTAAAAATGTTGATCTGGGTTCTGCGGGTCCCAGCGTCCCTGATGAAGGTTATGAAAGATATAGGTTGATGGATGCTCTTTCTGTCCTATCAGACCCACAGCACGTTCATACTTTGTGATTAATGGCCCTGGCTCTATTCCAGAGCCCTTCATTAATAAAGAAGGCTGAAACCGTACCTAAAAATACCACACAAGCCTCGACATCACACCCGCCACAAGAACAAGTGTGATTTTCCTCAACCCCTGCAACAGCAGTCCACCTGATCATGTTAAATAATCTCACATATCCTATTCTGTTATATGATCTAATTATCAACCTTTCCTCGTCAAACTACGTCAGTCCCAGTGAAAAAGCTAAATTACAAATTCAGATTCAGCCAGTAGTCACCTTGGGGTTGTTTGCATCGAACATGCCCGTAGAGAGACCAATGAGGAGGGCGTCGTGGTGTTTGGAGCGCAGCGGTGAGACTGAGCGCGAGCGAGAGGCCAGAGACGACGATGATTCATCCATGGAGGACTGAGCTGAGAGGATTGCAAGGGCAGCAGTGCGTCGGTGGGCCGGGGAACACAACTTCGTAAACAGGGGCTCCTCGCACTGTGCCAAGCCTGGGAGAGGGAGCGCGGGGAGATTTAATTAAGATAATAATCACAGAAAAAAAAAGTGGTTTTGACTCACTAAACATTAACCTCACCGCAGGATTCAGTTGGTTTCTCTGCACTCTTCTCGACCTCCTTAGAGCCTCCTGGTCTTGTGATACCCTCTGGTGGCCTGCAAGAAAAATACACTTTAGCTCCATGTGAAGTCTTTACACGTATTAAAGGCATCATATATAAAACACTAATTTCAAAAATAAAATAAAACATCACCATTCTATGTTTCTATTGGAGCTGTAACATAATAGTCTCTTAACTTAAATGGAAAATAGTAATGAAGGTGAATAGTCACATTGGCTGTTGGGCTTCCTG
Organism: Chelmon rostratus; assembly: GCF_017976325.1. NCBI lineage: Eukaryota > Metazoa > Chordata > Actinopteri > Chaetodontiformes > Chaetodontidae > Chelmon > Chelmon rostratus. The sequence continues at coordinate 25,486,772 of NC_055661.1, forward strand.
CTCCCATGCCTGCTGCACACCCGCTGGGGGACGCGACGCCTGTTTAGGTGTCTCATCCAAAACCACTGACTCCACGTCTGCTGGATCTGGAAGTATTGAAACCAGACAGGATTGCATTCTACTGAAAATATACCTGGGGAGCTGAAATATCGAATCAATATCAGGTTGAGTGTCATGCTGACCCTGAGTCTCAGTAAGGTTGGTCGGCAGTGTCCCTCTTTCTACTGCAGCGGCCACAGACACTTCCTCCGTGGTGTGTGCACTCTCCTGCTGAACATCTGGGCTCCGAACCACAGCTGACGGCTCTGATTTAGAGGGCATCACTTCTTTAGGTATCTCAGCCGCTCTTGTCTGGTTGGGCTTATCTAGAGAGAATATGGTATCATTAGTAAGTGAGTATACTAGAACCATAATAATCCTCCACGCATTGCTACACAAGAACAATAAAAATCCAACCAAGAGGTACTATAAATACATATACATATACTGGCACAATAAACTCCATGAAAAGAGTGTGTTCATCAAGATTTGATGGAATTATGGCAGCAATAGATATGAGACAGGAGATAAATAATTTCACTGAAGAGTTTCACATGCAGAATTCTGAATTTCAAGCATTGAAGACGATGTAGCTAACCTGCAGGCTAAAGTACCAACCCAGCGACACGGTAGTTCATGAAATAGTCACAAAATTAATCTATTTTATTCATGTACATGGGCACGAATTTTCCATTTATTTCATGACACTCAGCACGGCCTCAATATGGAAAATCTGTGTCCATTTGCACCAATTCTATAGATTAATTTCACGAAATAAGATTTTTAATCAACATTTAATAAATGCGGATAAAGTAGAGTGATGTCTTTAGAAGCTACTATAAAGAATTATATGATACAAAAAATTACATTAATTTACAAAAACCTAAATAGGTTTTTGGTTGAACGACGTAAACGACATAACCCAAATGAACATAAAAAAGATCCAAAGCTTGAAATTAACAAAGAAGAAATTTGGCATCACCATCTAGAATGTGAGATCAGGGGAAAAGGGCAGAAGCGGATGGTCTTCTGATTGATCTGAATAAAAACCAGGTCAACCCTCTAACAAATGTAAGAACATGAGAAATGGTATCATATCAGAGTTTTACACTTTGCTTCTTACTCATCACAGTATTATCCACAGTATAAATTAAAAGCAATGCTATTTAAAATCTCAGATGAAGACTGGCAAACAGCTTGCACTGATGCTCATAGTGTCTATAAATACACCCCTTAAGATAACGTAGTATAAATGGTTAGTGCGGACATATGGGACAGCGTTGGAATTAAATCAACGTAACAAAAACGTGCCAGACGTTATGCACAAAATGTACTGAAACTAGAGGAACATCCCTTCATTGTATCTGGCAACACAGAGAGACTTAAACGTTCTGCGAAGAGGTAAGAGTTATAATTATTTCAAAACAAGCTGCACTGGACCCTGACCTTGCTGCTGGTCTTATATCCACAGAAACATAATTACAGCATAAATGAATGAGCATTTAAGATTTCTTTATGCCAAAAAAAAAAAGATTAATGGACCAAGCACTACTCGGTGGATCAAGGCTTCCATTAGAAAGGATAACTTACACATTAAAGGCTACACAGCATATATCTGAGAACACGTGGAGGCCCTTCATTAATTATATTAAGGGCTTAGATGTAATGTTATATGTTCTATGAATGTAAAACGATGTATTTCATGGTGTTAAAGATCTAAATAAAAATGTTGTGGGGAGAAAAAGAAGCTGAAGGGTGAAAGAAGACTAACCAGGGCTCGAAAAGTCTTCCTCACAGATGGTGGCATTCTCCAGCTGCTGGGTGAGAGGCTGAAGCTCTGCCTCCTGAAGCACTCTCAGCACCTGAGAGTCCGGACTCACTCCCCACACCTTCCTAGGGGCTCCTTCATGTAGCCCACCCATCTGTATAACTTCACCTGCTGTTTGCTCTGGGACATTACACACAGAGAGAGAGAATGGGAGACAAAGGACACTTAGAGCGGTTTATGTGCACACTGCGGATTGTCCTGATTTTTAGGAAAACTGCTCCCACTCAGGGAGACAGGAACTCACCAATGGTCGTGATGCATGTCTGTTCTAGAGTTTGCTGAGCTACAGAGAGGACAAGTGGAACTCCTGCCTCCCACTTCTTCCTGTCTCCACCAGAGGACGGTCTATCCTCTGGACACACAGAGGAGGAGGCTGGAGAGAGAATGTTGGGGAGAAAAGCTGCACAAAGTTTCTTCCAAAACCTTTAACCACAAGCCCTAATGTGGATAAATTACTTATTATTTAATATATTAAGGCAAGCTAAATTACACTTCAGGGTTTGAATAATTTCAGTTCAAAATCAACATACAGTATAAAAGACTGCACTACGAAGACGCTGTAAGTGGACCAGCATCTAAACCTCCTCAGTGTATAGGACACTAAATGGTAAAAGCATAATCTGTTTTAATAATGAGGGTTGAGAGTTTTGTCCTGTGAGGGCTCCACTTACCGCTTGCTGTGGCACAGGTTTCCTCTAAGGTTTGCTGAGCCACAGGAAGTACAGGCAGTTCTGCTGCATCCCACTTCTTACGGTCTCCGTTCGAAGAGGGACGTTTCTCCGTGTCAGACTGGTTCTGTTGGGGTGCGGGAGACGGTTCTGCAGGGGGTGAACGCGACTCCTCCACCTCCTCCACTGGGCTCTGGGCTTTCAGGTTCTGATTAAGTCTGCGCAGAATCTGCTTTTTCTCACTCTGTAGTAAAAAAAACAATTTTATCTTGGGAAGATTCAGAATTTCTGCCACTTTAGCGCACTGTTACTTAAATAAATGATTTCTGAAATCTCACCTGCATGACCATCGTGGTCTCTGGCTGCGGCAAACTTTCTTTTAGTGGAGTAGTCTACCAAACGTAAAATGCAAAATTGATATACAGGTAGCTTAGGGATACACACTCAAATAATACCATGACCTAGGGTGTGAAAGACTTTGCAAATGTGTACTGACTGTTCCAACATTCTTCAGGGCAGCAGTCATGGAGATAGCTGGGGTGGACTGGGGTTTGGATGCAGGCAGGGCTGGAGCTTTGGCAGCTTTGTCTGGCTGAGAGGGACTGGGCTGTGGAAGAGGACCGTCAGAGGTAGATGATACTGCTACTGCTGCTGGCGCCGCCGCTACGTTTCCTGCTGCCATGCCGACCTTCACCCCCCGAGCTGCAAGCTTCATCAACACACAACACCCAAGATTGTAGAGACTGTACCTTTTTTCAGGCGTTTTACCTTCATGAGCAGTTACAGCTTGAAGAGAAACATGGAGGGGATGACATATAGCAACTTACTCAACCTCAGCAGCCCTAGCTCACCTGGTAGAACGTGCTACCAGGTTAGCTACCAGGGCAACTATAATTAAACTAATGCACCAGTAAGGCCATGGTATTGGCTGAGGAATGTTAGGGGGGAGCAAAGAATTATAGAACTTACATGGTCCTCCCAAGCTCTCTTTTCTCTCTCATACGCTTCCTTCCTCTTCTTCTCTAGTTGCTCTTTCAGCACAGCAGCACGGGCGTTTGCTTGGGCCTGGCAGGTACATGTACACAGACAAACGAAGAAGACTGAGGCTTTGGCCAAAGATTTTTTGGGCGATCGTAATAAGCATCTCCGTTAATGAGATGCTGTTATGTCACCTCACAAAGATAGCTCACTGTTTCTATTCTGGTCTCACAAAGAGCAGAAGGCAGCAGTCAGGTTTTTCATTTTTTTTTTATCTTAAAATAAATACCTCATTGTACCAGAGGCAGTGTGACCCAGCAGAGCACACTTTGTGGCTGTTTTCACATAGTAAGATTAAATAAATAAATAAAATCAATATATATTCATGATCCTGTAGTCAAAACAATTTAGTTAATTAATTCAGTACCAGTTAATATAGCCGTTGTTTGTAAATCCTGCAGGACCAACTGCATTATCACTTAGCAAAACTCAATATGCACACAGTGAAACTTATCATGTCTCTCCAGGAGGAGGCAATGGGAGGTCCTCGGCCACGATTGTCAGGTGGGTGTGTAGGGTCACTTTACATCTCCTCAGAAAACATGACCACACAGTACAAAGGCAGAGTCGGCCCCGCCTATGTGATGTCTTGCCCTATTTTTGGTATTTTAGTGGTTAGAGGTGTGTCAAGAATAGTCATGTTTTACTTTCTCTCCACTGTTTCCCATGTAATTGTAAACTTATTATAAGACTCAACTGCTCACCTGCAGGGTTCATGCTGCTTGAGCATGTAGCTACATCTCTGACCTTCTAATTCTCATTAAAGCAACCAAGAGAACAAATCACAGGTCATTCCATAATCCAGGTGCTCGAGTTTATCACTCTTGTTATCATATAAATGTTGCATTATATAAAACGTAATGACTTTATTTTCCAGGCAGACTCACTTTTAAAGCCTCTATCTTCTTTCTCCTGAGCTCTGCCTCCTCACTGGACTCCTGGCTGTCAGAACCATCACTGTCATACTGAAACACACACCAACAAGAGCGAGGAGGCAAAACGTCAGAGAGAACTGAACGCATTAAAGGTCCTCTCAGAATCTGAGGGTGGGGGACTGTACCTTCTCTCCTCTGAGCCGGGCTTTGATCTGCTGACGCTCATTGAAGTTCTGCAGGCGGATCTGCCTCAGTCTTGACAAGTACTCCTGAGAACAAACACAGAAATGTTATATTCTGTATGCCTGACACACCTGCACACAGAGAGGTAGACGACAGCACTGATACCTAAACATACTAACAAAAAAAGCATACATAGGTAGCACCTATAAAAAACACGGTTTTACTCACAACACAGTATGATGTTGGCAGCTGTATATTAACACATCAGCCATTCAGCCAGAATAAAAACAACACATTTTGCAGTTAACAGTGCAGCATAGATGTATATATTCATGTATTCCATTCAAACCAAAACAAAGCTGCAATACACAACTCAAAACGGGGGTGGCATGGTTACTTTAAATGGCACATTATGCAAAACGAAACAAAAATAATGGTATTTACTGTTGAGAATAACAGCTATTATTTGGAGGCAAAATAAAGGGTAGAACCACACATTGCACAAGGAGTGGGCATGGGTTTGAGCTGCTGGGTTGAATTATGGGTGCGTCAAAGGGAGTTCTGTGCAGACGTATGAAGAAGACGAGCCAAGTCAGACGTGCCATGAGTGAGGTGGGGTGTGAGGCTGGGCATTCAGGCCTGGGCTCCTACCTCCTCCTCTTTGTTGGCTTTGGGCCTCCTGCACCGAAAAGAACCAGCCCGGCTTCCATAGATTGCAGCCAGGTTTTGCCGAGTACCCTGTTTACCGTTCAATTTAACCACATTTTAGAAGGACGCAGCCCCTGACATCTAACTGCCACAACAGCAATGAGCTGGACCAATGAAGTAAAGCTGCATTGATCAATTGATATATTAACAGTGAATTAAATGACTAAATGTAAACTGAAAGGTGCAATTCATAAAAATGACCTGACAGACAATTGTGGATCATTTTAGCCTATGACAGCTCATTGTTTTGTTTTTACAGCATACAGATTTACTCTTTGATTCAGTAACATCACCCTCATCAGTCCCCTTTCCTGCAGCATATGGCAGCTGGCTTCCAGCAATAAACCTGGCCGAGAGACAACATTAGCAAGTAGCTGGTGAAGAGAGTCAACCATGTAGGAAGCTGAAAACCTAGAAATGTTTCTCAGGGATTGGTAAAGACCAAACCAGGCCAGTAAATATTGGTGTTACATATATCAGGTGGCCAGAAACACAACTTCAGTGGGATGATTATGTTGCATTATATCTGCTGGATGTCAAAAGGACAAGCTGATGCACACAAAATGATCTATAACAACATAATAAAGCAAGAACAAGTCAGGGCTGGTCGTCTGTCAGCTTCTTCTGAGATTCTGCTGCCCCCTGGTGGCCGGAAATTAATTAATACTGTGTTAAACTACATTGGTCTAAAGCCGAACTCAAACATTTTAACCACTGGGGATCAGAAAAACTCCAAAACAAACAGAAAACAACAGAGGCTTGACATACTGTAACTTTATCTGACTTATCTCATGGATTTATGTGTTACATAAACACTTTACACATCAAGCAGAAAAACATCTTTGTTCTCATATGAGAATTATTTTTCTGGCCTCTCATATGTTGAACTTTCTTTACTAGACACTCCATTACTTTAGCTCAATGCAATTTGTGCTAAGCAAGTAGCTCACGGCGAGAGCAGGCTGTTCATGGTTTACATGGGGGGGCAGAGAAAACTGTTGGGTCTCTGCGTTACAAACCAGCAAACCAAAACAATGAGCTGAAAGCCAACAGATGCTTAGTTGGTTTTGCTGTACTAACAACCCTTTCATAAAACATGGACAATATGCAGCCATCTGATTCAGTGTTTAATAAAAAAAAATGCTTCATGGAGCTTTAAGATTCATAAGAAATACACCAGTGTAACTTTTCATCTTTGTGCATAGAAAATCATACACAGTTTGCAAAGAAATGTAAATACTGTAGTGGAAACGGTGCAGTACTTCAGCAACAGGACTAAATACTCAATAGGTTACGCTCAAAATTGCAGCATAAGTCACACCACGTACCAGCTGTCCCTCAGCACGAACTTTGTTGAGCATGGCTTCTCTCTTCCGCTGTAAAAACTCCTCCACCTGATAGGCCCGTCCAGGAGCCAACTGACCACACTGCCTGAAAACAGATTTGGGTAATTCATATTTTAAAACTTCTTTTCACACTGTGAAAACAGCAAGACTGCACAGTTTCAATCCAGATGTGTAGTTTCACTTGCTGATTAGGAGGAAGCTGCTTTACCGACCTACTAAAATGGGCTTGTTTAGAAACGTGCTGCAGCCTCTGTAGTTCCCTCTTGATTGCATCGGGGTTTAGGAGTCGTGCAGGGCCGTTGGACAGCACTGGGCCAGCAGCAGCCGGTACACTTCTTACACACAGAGCAACACCATTAAAACAACTATTTAACACAGCTAAATCACCTAAAATACAGACACACCTGAACTTACCAACAAGGGTGCAACCATGATCCCTCCAATACCAAGAAATTAACAATAATCTGTCACCCGCAATATCGTGGAGGGAAAACAGTGTTGCCAACATATAATGTCTAATATATATAATGTAAACAATTCAATCACATAAGTAGAACATAATAAGATGCTTTAGAAGTAAATGAATAATATACTAATGATCATATAGAAATAATTTAGAAGTATTGAAAGTAATGCTAAGGCAAAATAGCACACTCAAAATAAGTGTGGATAGCCTCAGCTACAGTGTGTCATTAATAAAATGGTGATTAACTTCTGCTCCACTGACACCCGCTACCCCACCCTGACTGAATATTTCACCCTTGCTTACCGAATGGGACTGCTTGGTCCTGCTGAGGATCCCTCCCTGCTGATGACTTTAGGCTGTGGTTTAGCCATGTGGTCAAGGGCAGCGTGGTAGTGTTCATATGAGCTTTTACTTGGGACAGGAGCTGGAGAAGGACCCTGACCCTGGATGGCCCTCTTTCCACCACCTACATAACACTGAGTTAAGGAGACAAAAAGGCGGTTGTGAGCCAGAGGGAGGAGCTGCATGACACAGTGCAATCTTAAAATGTGGAAATACTTAAAAACATAAAAGATGTCATGAGTAACACTTTGAATCATACAAAAAGGAAATGTGCATCCAGTACCTTCCTCTCTGGGCTGCTGCCTCCGCTAGAACTCAAGACATGCTTCCAGCCTTGTTCCCTGGCTTGGTTTATCCGATTGATCTGTTATAGATCACAGGTTTTAGCTGGAGACATACAGCACATTGACACCTTCCAATGTATTTCCCACTTACTACAGTAATGGCCTGATACACAGAAGAAGAGAAATAACAACACCCACAAGGAACAAATTTAACACCCACCTTCTCCTTTTCATATCTCTTCATTTGGTCTGCTTTCAACAGGAACATCTGCAGGCAACACAGATCAGGAAACTATTAAAACTGCTGGAAACCATCAGAAAATTTACAGAGGGATTTAACAATGCACCCACCTGCTCTCTCTGTTTCCTTTCTTTCTCAATCAGCTCCATCTTTTTCTTTCTGATGCCGTCCTGCAGCGTGCAGCAAAAGCATCTCAATCAAAAAGAGACATCTTAAAAACACCCGCTTTGAGGCGAGAGGCAGCAGGACTGCTCTGTCACTGAGCAGGCAGGTGAGGAGGGAAAGGTCGGCTAAAGAGAAAGCTAAAATCCCTCCGAATGGGCTGGGAGCAGAAAACGGGTGAATATAGGGATCAAGCGTAATGAGAGGGAGGAAAAGTAAAAATGCTGGTAGGAAAGGACCTTCAGGTGTGAGTAAATGTGGAGAGAAAAGTAGGGAGATCTAACGGTAAATTCAAGTTATGGGGGCTCTCAGCTGTACCTCATGTTTTCTCCTCTCTTCCTCCACTTGACTCACTCTCTTCTGGGGGGCTGCTGGGAGAGGGGCCTGAGCAACATATGACACTGCGGTTCAGAGGTAGCCAACACGCTATGATTTAAAAACACACACTTGCACACACAGATGGGAGAGGCCTCCGACATGCCAGACTAGAAGCTCAACATCAAATAAAGGTTTTTTTATATACATACAAAGCAAAAAAAAAAAAAAAAAGGTCATGAGTGATGCTTAAAAAAAAAATTATAACCATTTGTCATCACAATCTACTAACCGGTTTATGCTTGACAGCTGGTTTCCTCTCTGCAGGCCTTTTGGCTGCGTCTGACACCTTCCTCACAGTTAAAGGCACTCCGTATTTGCTGGCTGGTTTGGTAATCTTCTGGGTTGGGGCGAGCGGTATGGAGCCAGGGGCGGAACGTTTGGCTAGTCAAACAAATGAAAAATATAAAAACAGTTTTCCAAGTCAGTATTCAACAGCAAAGACTATGTGCAGCGGTGCAATGTGCAATGCAAACAAATAAACTTTATGTCAACAACACTGTATATTTTCTATCAGATTTACTCACTGCCTCCATCTTACAGACTCAAGATTCAAGAAACTTTGTCATTGCACTGCCGCGCAAGACAACCACAAAACAAAATGACTATGGCACTCCCTGGTATTTAAAACAACGTAAAGAGAACAAAAAAAAAAGCACTACACAGAGAGACAACTGGTGTGCATATACACAATAAGTAATTAGCAGTATTTGCACAACAGAGTTGTCCAACAATTTGACAGATTTGGGAAGAATCAGTTTTTTAGTCTTGTGGTGCGTGCATGTATCGTCCTGTATCGCATGTCAGAAGGGAGTAATTTGAAGAGGAGGGGGGCAGGGTGGGTTGGGTCACAGATGATGCTGATGCCTCAACTGCTGGCAGCTGTGTTCCAATGAGCTCTGTAGAGCTATGGGCTCCTTCCTGGGGGAGTTGGCATACCACGCTGTGATGCATTGCGTCAGGATGTCCTCCACTGTGCAATGATAAACGGTCACCAGAAGGTACTGTGGCAGCAGAGGCGCTGCTGCTCCTTCCCAATGACAGTGGAGGAGCGTATGGTCCAGGAGAAGTCCTCAACGATGTGTGCCCCCAAGAACTGAAAACGCTCTCCACAGCCTCGCTGTCACTGAACATTAGACTGATATTTGTTCTTCTTGTCTTCCTAAAGGCCACCACAATGCCTTTAGTTTTCTTGTTATTAAGAAGGAGCTTGTCGGCAGAACACCAGGCCGTCAGGTTTCACACCTCGCTTCTGTATGCTGACTCATCGTTGTTAGCGCTCAGGCCAATAACTGTCGTGTCATCTGCCAGATTGATGACGGTGTTTGCTGCGTAAACAGGTAGACAGTCATGGGTATACAGGAGATGGTTCAGTACACATCCCTGTGGAACACCAGACTTCTGGCTGAGGGTGGAAGATGTCTGCTTTCCTAACCTGACAGTCTGGGGGTGATCGGTCAGAAATTCCACAGTCCAGTTCAGACCCAGGCTGTGGAGTCTGGAAACCAGTCTGTTGGGAATGACAGTATTGAAGGCTGGACTGAAATCCAACAAGAGCATCCTGATGTACGGGTCTGGTCTTTCCAGGTGGTAAAAGCTGGTATGGAGGGCGGTGCGGATCACATCACATCCTCTGTTGATATGCATGGAAACTGCTGGGCCAAAGTGGCAGGGATGGTATGTTTGATGAGGGCTTTACATAATAAGTAGAGGAACATAATGCTTAATAGGTAAAGAGACATCTTATCATGAAAGTCCAATTCAGTAATTCATTTCACACTGCAGTTGAAATGCACTTGATGTTTCAAACCCCTGGCCTGCATTGCACCAACAGAGCATTAAATTAGGAACACCAACTGAAACAAATCTCCCCCTAAATTTAGGCCTCATTAACACTCACTGTAAATATACTGTAAATCAACCTTGTCATACAGTGGTACACACATCAAGACACAGAAATAAAATAAAAAAATACTTTTTTCAAGTTCTATTCCTGTGTCCCTGTGTTACTTGTTCACTTTTCTCTCCAAATACATGGTAAATATATATTTTCCCATCTTAATGTGAAACTTGAACAAGTGTGATTTGGGGGTCGTTGTGGCTGGCAGAGTGATACCATAGTAGGATGGGTCTGTTTGGATCTTAGTTTGTGCACATTTCCTAAAGAGTGTGGTTCTAAGTCCATCCTCCATCTCCTCATCTAACAATGTGGGTGAAGGAGGTATGGGTTGAGGCCAACAGTCTTCTAAAACGCTGCATCTCTTCCTCTTTCAGCTTCCTAGCGTCTAAGCTTTAAAGTCATCTAATCAAATCTGAACAATTTCAACAAATCCCTCTCCTGACTACACCCCACCCACATATTGTGCCAAGCCAAGCCATGATGGCGTGCCTCTCCATTTCTGCCTCACAGCAGGGGATAGCGGCGCCCAGCTGGCGGTCTTTTGCTTACCTGGTGGCCCCTGACCCACTTTAGGCTGCTTGTGAAGAAAAGTATGGTGGAATTCCTGAGCAATGATCTGGAATCAGAGAATAAGTGTTTTTTTTTAACTGAACACATTTCTGGTTAATGTAAATTCAGCCTGCATCACAGACACCTGAGTGTGTGCTCTACCTGTGGTGTGAGGAACCTCTCTATCCTACAGGTCAGGAAAGGTTTGTCCAGTACACTGCTGACTGAGGGCCTCTCGCGAGGGTTGCGTTTAAACAGCTGTGCCAAGAGAGAGCGCAGTTCTTGGGAGTAGTGAACAGACACGGGAGGGTACGAGCCACGGATGATCTTCAGAACGAGGTTCTTCATGTTGCCAGCCTCAAACTGAGGAGAAATACACGCAGAACATGTTTGTGACCTCTGTAGAGAAATGATGGAGTGCAATCACAGTCGATCATAAGCAATGATGGAGTAAAGCAGGGGGTATTTAGGGAGTGGTTGAGACTATAAGAAGTTACAGATTTGATTATGAGACTCAGGAAAAATGACTCATTCTTTGTAACTTCGTTTGTCAACCTTCAAACATACAGTACACACAGGGAAGAGACCAAAATCAGCACGTGAGAGAGCATTCATTGCAATGCTGTGTAAGGCGTAGAACCCCGATTCCAAAAAAGGTTGGAAAAAATACATAAAAACAGAATGCAATCATTTACAAATGCACTCTGTTGACCAACAACGGTTTTTCAAAGTGTTCCTGAGCCCATGTAGTAATCGCCTTTATACAATCATGTGTTCACAAAGTGGTGAACCTCACTCCATCCTTGCTTGTGAATGAGTGAGCATTTCCAGGACGCCCATTTCATACCCACTCATGATACCTTTATTCGGATCCCCATTAGCTTGCTAAAAGTGGTCACTGTCAGCAAATTTGTTGCTGGCATCAAATGCTGAATAAGCATATATTTAGAAAAATCAATGAAGCAGATGAGGCGAAACATTAAATATATTGCCTTTGTACTGTCAGTTGAATATATGTTAAAAACGATTAGCAAATATCACATTCTATTATGTTCTAATCAGCATCCCAAGGCTGCACATCAAATCTACATTAAACAGTAAACAGCTCACACACAGAATACTTACTGCATGCTTAAGAGTGCACATTTCATATAGGACACACCCTAGGGCCCAAATATCACTGCAGAGGGAGGGAAAGTAGGGAGAGTGAGAGGAGAGAGCAGACAAACGGACAGGCAGGGGTATGTTCTGGGAGAGCTTTGCATTCATTCAATAGGCATCAACAGTCATTTGCAATTCTTTTCCTTTCTTTATCATTAACTGGGGAAAAAAAGGACTTCATAGCTGAGAAAACTCTGAACACTGAGGTACTGCTAAATTTACTTCACCTGTTGTAACTGAAGTAGATTAGATTACACACATACTTAAAATAGTTAAAGAGGAAATCAATACTAGCATCCTGTTGTAGCAATAGGTTCACTCAATAAGGAGACATGATACCTCTACATTACCCAGAGGCCACCACCCAATCCTGCATGACTCACAATATGTCGGGACAGATATTATTCCCTGGATTATGATTAAATGTTAATTTACAGCAAAAATGAGACAAACACTGAAACCATGCTATTCCAGAACATCAAGAATGTACCTTTTGTTGTTGTACGGCTTGTTTTCACAGATCTCTGGTGACAGGTAATACGGTGTTCCTATACATGTTCTTGCCAGTTCTACAGTGCTGCAGATGAGAGCAGATTGGAAAGCAAATTGTATTATGGTTCATGATGTCCAAAACCGGGCTTTGTAGAGACCTGCAGATCTATTCATGGGATATTTTACATACCTGTTCAGCACCCTTGCAATTCCAAAGTCTCCGAGCTGTACAGTCCCATCTTTTGTCAAAAATATGTTCTGCGTGGATTTTGTGACAAGACGTGTAAATAAGGCAACACAATGCAAACAAACACTTATTAACACTGAGGGAAGCACCTGTGGTGCATGAAACAATACCTGTGATTTGATGTCCCTGTGGAGGATTTTTCGATCATGTACATGCTTTAGTGCCAGGCAAATCTGAACAAACCAATCCAAGATCTAGGAAAGGGAAAAGATGGTAAAGCCACATTTTACAGTGTCAACTTCCTACCTACATCATCTGTAATTATACAACCCACAGAAAATACATTTCAAAGAAGAGGACAAAGATATGGAATAGCACCAGTTAACATGAAAAAGTCAGTCTATGTGTTGAATGCTGTTTCACTCTCTCAACCAATATGTCCTATACATGCATGACTGTCTCAAAGAGTTAGTGGCTTACTTGCTCTTCCGAGAACAGTACTCCTTTCTGAGAGTTGATCTTCTTGAAGAGGTCTCCTCCCTCACAGTAGTCCATCACAATATACAGGCAGCCCCCCTCTAAAAACAATTTCATATGGCAGAAAAGACATAATACACTTTTTTAAACTTGTTTTATTTCAGTCATACAATTTTATGCACAATTTTCTCAGATTTCCCGCCCCCCCTTCTTCAGCTTTATCTATATGATTTATAGATCATTCCTTAAAATTTTAAAGAAAACAAACAAACAAAAACATACTAAATAATTAATATATAAAATAAAAAAAAAATAGTAAACAGAAATACAGGGGAAAGAAGTGGGTAGGGGTCAGGAAGGGGAGTTGAAGGTGAATATGTGTAGTGGTATAAGTGCGTGTTCATGAGAGATGAATTGGAAAGGCAAAAATTATGTATGATTCAAAATATGTAGAAAGATTTACATCACAGGGCTCCACCTTTTTATTAAATATATCTTTCTGAAGTCTCAAAGACAATGTTATTTGTTCCATCTGATAAATTTCCCGGTCCATGTTGAGAGGTCAGGTTTTAACCACTTAATTGTGATGCATTTAATTGCTGCTGTTAGTAGTATTTGTAAAAGGTATTTTTTCATCTCACCCTTCAATGCCCTCCGGTATTACTCCCAGTAATGCCATCTTCAGAGAGTTATGAAATTTTGATGAAATACTTCTTCAAAGGCATCAAACACCTCTCCCCAAAATGTTTTTAATTTAGGACATAATATGTGGGTATGTTTGCCAATTTGTGTACCACAATTTCTCCAACGCTTACCTGAATATGCTGAACTTATTTTAGCAACTATTTCTGTTGTTAGAAAATATATCATAATTACCTTCCATTTAAATTGGTTACTAGATGTACTTCTGTGCATACTTTTCCCCACCTGTCCAGTGATATATGTAATATACACCTTTTATTATAGGGTATAATTGATCAACTGCAGTTCTTCCAACTAATGGCTAAGCTCTTTGGATTGTGCAAATACCTTCAAAAGATTCCTTGTACTGGACAATGTTGGGATGACTCATGTTGGCAAGAACGGCAACCTCTTTCCGAGATTCCTGCCTCTCTTTACTTGACATCTGTCAAAATGAGGAACACAGAATGTAACAGAGCGAGGCAGTAAAATGGAGCTCACATTCACAGTGACATATGAAGCTTGTGTAATATTATGCATGGGAGCTTACTCCAGATATGCCAATCTCCTTGATGACATATTGGCGCCCATCCTCTTTGGATTTGACAAGGACGGCCTTTCCAAATGAACCTTCCCCGATTTTCTTCACCTTTTCGTACTTGTCCATGTTAGTGGAATGACTGGCTCCTCATGCTGGGTCTGCAAAGAGATCAAGGCACATATTACAAAGCTATGCTCGAGCTGATTAGGCTTTGGTTATAAAGCTAAAGGTTTAATGACAGTAGTTTTGTACATAGCAATAACCTGATGCACCATTATTAACTTCAGTTATAGTAATTGTGCGTCGTTCTGTAAATATGTTAGCTCCATGGAGGAGTGTTGTCAGACAGAAAATGATCTCAGACGGGCTGTGATGCTGAGACAACACACGATACAGCTGGTAGCAAGACAGCTAACGTTTCTGTTACAGTAAGTTAGCCAGACGCAGATGAAGAACAAGAGCATCCAACATAAAATATATTCCCTGTCAGTGCCCGCAACACTGTGTAATATAATTAAGGTAGCTCACTAGGTAGCGGTATATAGATGCTATTATGTGGCTAATACTTGGCTTACCATTAGTCCGTCTCGCTGCTTTCTCAGAGACTCTGATGCTTGCTACCGCCCTCGCGCTCTCTATCTAACTACAGCTCTTTTTTGCTGAATTTTAATTGGCCACTTCATATTCTTCGATCGTGAATTGGTTTATACAGCTGTCAATCATCTTTCACTGGGACTGGCGACCCGAGTCTCCACCCCCGACGGGACGGTTCCTGTGGACATTTTCCATAGCAACCAAAAGCCAACAGTGGACTAGTGGAGACAATGGAAGCCTTTGAACCGGGGTTTGGCCAACCAAATACGTTTCATTCGAAATTTAGGCATTTTGCACTTTCTTCTGGCAACGTTTTGATAATCAAACACCAAGCCTTACTTTACTTGAATAAGTATGAAACTAATGGCTGTTAATAAAAATGGCTAATGATAATAACTATTGCCTCAAACTATTTTAACTGCAAATATAGTGCTTTAATATAGAAAAGACATTCAGTGGAAAAACGATACAATAGATTATATGAGTAAACATTTTGAACTTTGACAGAATGAATGCATATAGACTATAAAACGGAACGGCTAGCTTGTAAGTGAAAGAAAAAGAACGCGAATGCAGATATGAAAAATAAGAAAAAAATGTGAAAATCTGACAAGCATAACATTCAAACTACAAATATATCGTATATATAGTAAATAACATATGAATAGAATATAAGCAAATGAGTTCATTGCTTCTAAATATGGCCTTAACAAAAAAATTCCTATCTTGTTAGCTCCTAATATGTGCCTGTATGTACCTTATGCAGCTATAGAAAATCTAACAGTATGCAAAGTGATATGTTTTGGAATCTCAAGTTTTTCGAAATATGTTTGCTGGTCTGGGAGCGTATTTGTCCTCGAGTTAGGGTGAAATGTATCTTCCTTTTTTCTCAAACACTGATCCAAGATCAGCGCTTGCACCGTTGGACGTTACTGGGGAGCTACGCGCATAGCTTCTGGTCACATGACTGGCTCGCACACGCCTCCTTGTTTGATTGTATCGCAGTCTGCGAGTTAGATGACGCACTGAGGCACAGTGTGTGAAGATGGCTCCCTTTCCGGACGAGGTGGATGTTTTTACTGGTCCACACTGGCGTATGAAGCAGCTAGTGGGCCTGTATTGCGAAAAGGTATGTAAAAATAAACATCGATCGTTAATTTGGAGTTTGACAAAGGAATATATGGCAGTGTGTGGCCAACGAACGGGTGAATGCCTGCTAGCACGCCAGCTAGCTTGTGTCTGTAGCACTCAGGATTGGCTCAGCCGAAGCGAATGAACTACCGGATGATTGTCTCACGACTAAGTTACATTGGGAGCGTTTGATAGCCTCATACAGCGACTAATGAACCTGAAGTTAGCGTTACATCTAGACGTTTACATAACCAGTGGTTTGAATCATGTATTGGGTTGCTCATAATTAACTTTCCAATAACCCATCCTCTACCCAGCTAAGGCTTGCTAACTGGCTTAGCTATCTGACGTTAGCTTAACTAACTTACAAGATAGCTTGTTATGCAACATGCTTTAAGCATCACAACGCAATTTCTAATGTTCTAAGCTGTAGATTATATCGGAAATTTCCAGGCTGGTTTTTAAAATTTCAGCACCCCTAAGACAAGCTCCTTCAGCGGCAGTGGCTAATGTACTGTGGGTGTGCAAAGCCAAACTACGCATGTTATGTACTGCTGTAATTTAGCTGTCTGATCTTACACCGCAGCAATTGTGCCCTGCGGGGTTACAAATAGAGCTACCAACTATCCAGCGGAAGTGCTAATGATTATCTCATGGATCTTAGTATAAACACAAACGATGTTATGTTTTAATCACAAATGAGTGTTTCTCTTGTTTTTCCACAGTTGTCAAAGACCAACTTCTCCAACAACAATGATTTCCGCTCATTTCTTCAGTCACTGTGCGCCACCTTTAAGGAGTTCAAGATGCATGAGCAAATTGAGAATGAGTACATTATCGGCCTGCTGCAACAGCGCTGCTGCACTGTGTACAATGTGCACTCTGACAACAAACTCTCAGAGATGTTGTCCCTCTTTGAGAAGGGGTTGCACAGTGTCAAGGTAAATATGCATTGATTTTTTTGTTTTAAAGAATAGTTTATTGTCATGCTGTAGCTCTGCATTGCACTTGTTGCACTTTTTTTTCCACATTTTGGCTCAGCAGAAAAGACCCAGGCTTTACTTTAAAGGGAAAGCATAGATGGGTCCTGCAGGGCATAGCTGATACTTGATGCTCAGTGGTCGGTTAAGACTCTGTCATTAGAATAACTATTATGTTAGGCACAGAAAGATTGCAGTACCAACATCAGGGATTTGTATTCTCATGTATGCATGTTAATTATAAAGATGGGCTAGTATTATGTAGGTCTTTTTAATAGGCTAGATGCAGAAAGATGTGGGCTGAATTGTGTAATTTCATCCACAGAGTTGTTTTTGTGATATTGTTCTCTGTCAGTCCATGGGCAAACCCAAAAATGTGCTGTCCAGAATTATGCAACTGTGTAGATTTTAACTTCCGCTCTCCAGTCAGTTTGTAAAACAGAAATGAACATTCTGCTTTGGATTAAGCTCTTGCATTCTGTCCTAGGCTAAAGATGTGTTTTATGAGATAGAAATGTGCTGAGATAATTTTTTTTTTATTCTTTGAGGACTTTTTGAAACGAGGTCTGAGAAGGTTGGAAATAATAATTACCATACCTAATAATCTAATTACTTAAGAAAAACAGGTGACTGCACCCTTGGTAATTCAGTTATGAAAAGACGGTACTGCTAGATGTCGTTGATGGGATTGTAAAGAATTCACAACTGCCATGTTTTTAAAGGGATTCCATGAATTAATAATTTTTATGTGTTTTTAGAGTGAGTATGAGCAGCTTAACTATGCCCAGCAGCTGAAGGAGAGACTGGAAGCTTTCACACAAGACTTTCTGCCCCACATGAAGGAAGAAGAAGAGGTATAAGATGTTCAGATTCCTTTTTATTTACTATATAGATCTCATTATTAATCAATTCCCAAAGAATGGGTAAGACTAAATTGTGTTCATAAACAACAAAGATAAAAACATAAAAGACAACATAAACATAATGAAATGTATTTAAAATATGTTCCTTCATACCCCAGTGAATTGCGTTGTAAGCTGTGTATAAACTAAGGAGATTCGTTGCAGGTGTTTCAGCCTATGCTCATGCAGCACTTCACGTACGAGGAGCTCAAGGACATCAAGAAACAGGTGATTGCACAACACTGCAGCCAGCAGCAATGGGACTGTGCCGCCGAGGTGCTGAAGGGTTTCAGTTTGTGGAGCCAGGCCGAGGAGCTGCACAAAGCCTTCAAATATGCCGATCACGAGAAGACAGACTATGGTTAGTGAGTATATTCCTGAATGTTAACACTATGTCGGTGCAAACAAGCCAAAAAGTCATAAGTAATTCAAAGAAATGCTTCATGTTCCTCATAACCTGAAGCCAGGTTATTGCAAATGCAGGTCTTAAGGGAAGCACTATCACCAGTATTCATTACCACTGCTGTGCCAAGTATTCAGTATACTGGTTACAGCTGGTACATTCATGACCAGTTCTTCCAGTATGTCTGTATAAAACAGGCCTCTGAAGAGGAAAGCCATGGGTCTGTATGCTTTTCAAATGTGGGTACATAAAAACGTTTGTCACACGAATGGAAACAGTTTTGTGGCAAATAAAATTAACGAAATTTGATGCTGACTGCTGATTTTTGCAGAACAACAGTATTGTCTGTCACTTCATAACAGACATTTTGACATGTCATAGAAAAGCATTGGTGTTACTAAAAGCATTAAAAAAGGCTCCGTCCTATTCAAGTGTCCCAGTAACTCATGACATGTGACAGTGAGCCAGCATGCACAATAGCAGGACCCTGAGACAGAGGCTGCTGGGATTCAGCCATCGTTCATTTTAGGATTTACAGCTGTTATTTTCCTACTTTGAAATGTTAACATGACATCTGTGAGAAAGGCTGCGAGGCAGTTCCGTGTTTAAACATTTGTCATGGTGTTTGTAAAATGTGCATTTTATACTTTTGACATTTGAGTCAGTTGTAAACGAAGCTGTTTTTTGTCCTCCTCCTCAGAACTGGAAAAGAACGGGGATTCTTCAGCCCACATCTCCCAGCTTCCTACAGAAATCATGGTGAGACTGTTCCACTATTTGGGCCCTGAAGATCTGTGTCACTGTAGTCAAGTGTGCAGCTCTTGGTCAGAGCTGGCAAAGACCGGCTCTCTGTGGAGGCACCTCTATCCTGTCCGCTGGGCCAGAGGTAGGCTGCTGCTAGCTGGTGACTATCTTAAAGAACAAAATCTTGTTTGCTTAGCTTAATTTTACTTGCCAAAAATTGCAGTAACTTAAGTATGTAGTGGTGGTGCACTGCTTAAAAGTATTTCATGTCTCTACTGTAGGTGACTATTACAGTGGCCCCCCTGGGGATCTGGACCAGGACCCAGATGAGGACTGGGTGAAGAGTCGGCAGAATGAGGGTCGGGCCTATCAGGAATGGGATGAGGATGCTGATGTCGATGAGTCTGGTGAGGTTTCGTCTTAAGAATAGCGTAAACCTCAGTTTGTTACTAAAACAGTAGCACTTGTTGTATGTGTGATCATTTCAGGAAGAAGCTAACAGAAAGGAATATGTAATAATAATAATGATGATGATAATGATGTACTGTTGTCAGTTTCAACCCCACTGATCTGTCTTCGGCAGCTGTATAATCACAGTGTGTGCCCTTAAAACACAATGACCACCATTTTTAATGCTCCGCACATAATTATTTATGCTAGTCGGCTGTAAAAGAAGTTTATGTTCTAAAATATTTTACAGATAAAGTAGTTTACAAAAATCAATCTTCCTGAGCAGTTTTATCAAAAGGCACGGGCGTTTTTGCCTTTACTAATATTTGATTTTAATAGTCAAAGCAAAACTAGTTCATAATCGTTAATGACTGGTTATCTTTTTGAAAAAGGGTAATGAAAGTATGTACTATCATAAAATCTGAAAGTGTTTGCCAAAGATCCTCATGAAAGGCACTCCACATCCACTCACATGCTCCCTTATCACCTTTATTCACCCTTTTAAGAGTTGGCACTCTCAAAGGTTGCTCCCACCTGATCTCTGGCTGCACTCTGGCAAAGGTAGTAAAACCGGCCTGCAGTGTTGCCGTAGGCTGTGTCTGGTAGTCCTTTCTCTGAAGATGAGGATTAGAATTAGTTCTATCAATTGTGTCATCTTTGTTCTTGTTCATTTTTAGACGTGTCAGGCCATACACAAGGCTCCCTGGCAATTAGCACAGCTCAGCGAGAGAAGAGGCTTCTGAATGGGATCATCCAGAACCTCCTGCCAGCTGTGGGTCCGTCTGTCAAGTCCATTGTCCTGGCATACAGTTCTACAGTCTCAAGTAAAATGGTATGAAGCCCAAAATCTTTATTTTTACACTGCAGTTGCACAATTTGTGATCAGGAAGATCGTGTCTGAACTGTCATACTTTTGTCCTCTTTTCAGGTTCGCCAGATCCTCAGTCTCTGCCCCAACATCACTCACCTGGACCTGACCCAGACTGATGTTACAGATTTTGCATTTGACAGGTAAATATTAAAACGTCTTTAGTACCATTAAGTAATTTTTAGTTATACACAGTGGTTATGGCACCAGTGGAATAGTTTTAAATTTGCCTGGAGGCGACCCTGGTCGACTCTTTTTCTATTTACATGTAACTCATCACTCATTAGACTGTGTTCTTGCTGTCCTACCTCCTTCAGCTGGTCATCTCTCGGAGCCTGTCTCTCTCTGGAGCACCTGGATTTGTCTGGTTGTGAGAAGATTACGGATCACACCCTGAAGAAACTGTCTGTGGGGCTGGGCGACCTGACGTCTTCCACCTGCTTTGACAAACGTTCCGACCGACGGGCCAAGCTCCTTAAAAGTTCCCCGCTACCCATCACGCTCATGGAAGAGAGGAACCTACATCCAGTGGGGCAGAAGCGGCAGGCCATCATTTTCAAGCACGGGACTGGCCGTTGGGGCTCTGCCTGCACCCCCACGCGAGTGTGGGTGTTGGACCCCTCAGACCTTGCTGATATTGAAGACGCTGCAGAGTGGAGCCGCCGTGATGGGATGCCTCTCCCTGAGGCAGAAAGCTTTGTAGAGACACAGTTTGTGGGAGGCTTGTGCTGTTGCAGGAGCAGCAGGAGGCACGGGCACAGGACTGGCTCAAATGCCTCTTATTTGCATCAGCAGTTTGCCATGTCTGGGGAAATGTTTTGTGGCCACTCCATTTGCTGCACGAGTGACATGGCCCTCAGGACTTTTACTGGGCCGCAGTGCGAGTCTGGCCCCACCATAAGCAGCACTGCAGAGTTTCGGACTAAATGCTCCTCATCTGGGGGCCTGCAGTGTGTTGGGCATGAAAACAGGACTGATCAGTCAGAGGCAAAACGCTCACTGAGATTTCTCAGTCTCTCTGGATGTTATCAAGTCACAGATATGGGCTTGAGGTAAAGATCATGCATTACTGTTCTTCAAACATACTAAAAAACACCTGTTTTATACTTGAAATAGCATGATTTCACATACAAATCTGGGTTCACATGAATGTTTTTGAGAGGTTAGTATCTCAGAAACTGCTGTCATGCAGTGAGATGAATGAGTGAATGATGTGATCAGCTGACAAATAGAACATTTTGTCAGGTTGCGTTGATGCAGTCTCAAAACAGCATTTAGTGGTAAGTGGCAAGTGTAGTTATTTTCAGTGGCAGCTGCAAACACAAGATGGTGTAATAACATGTGTGGGTGTTGTCATTTGTGCAACACTCCACTTATCTTGGTAAACTCCTCCTCCCTGCAACCTTTCTCCCATAGAGTTTGGGCGTGATGAGTGGTTATTCAAATGGCTGAAAAAAAATGGTCAAGTAGAAATGCTGATTATCAGAGAAAGATGCTGTTCGTTACATTTGCTATAATTAGCAGTATTACTTTTATTAGGTTAAGACTGGATTAGCAGTGTTCATGCAGATGGTCCCACTGCTGTTGTCGCTGCGCCTGTAACGAGGTGCCTTTCTGTGTTTCAGGGCTCTGTCGCAGCGCGGAGGGCTTCCCGTCCTGGAGCATCTCAACTTGTCTGGCTGCCTCTTCATCACTGAGGTGGGGCTGCAGGAGCTGGTGTCAGCCTGTCCTTCCCTCAATGACGAGCACTTCTATTACTGCGACAACATCAACGGTAACGCATGTGAAGCTGTTAGGGGGTCCTTTATCCTCTGAAACATAAACTTGTACAATCTGATGATCGAGGAAGGTGCTTTGGAAATAGGCTGTGTTATGTTGAACTGTGTGTGAATATGTCACAGTGAATCTAAAAGATCTGTTGCAATCTGTGGCAGCTGTAACAAACATTACTAACCCCCACCTGCATAGCATGTGTCCTCGTGTAAGTAACAGATGCTACTGAGGTGGAAGGTAAGTAGACATTACAGTAGCCAACCAGTGTTCACTTCATTTTTTACCTATTTATGTATAATATGATCATCTGCTTTCAAGTATAGCCGTAGACTGTGTAAGCATTTTTCAATTGTCCAACGGCATGCAGTTCAGTAGATGACCACTATGTGGTGTTTTTTCACAGGTCCTCACGCAGACACGGCCAGCGGCTGCCAGAACCTGCAGTGTGGTTTCAGGGCCTGCTGTCGCTCTGGGGAGTGATCCTGCCAAGCAACCAACTCTCCTAAAATGTCACGTCTCCTTTTTATTGCACTTTATCCTGGGAATACCAGTTGCTGTATTGTGTCACTTAAAAGTGTTTCTGGAATGAAACTAATTTTGCTCCCGTTATTTCCACTCTTATCTATACTGAATGGAAATACTCTTTTAGAAAAGGAAAACCTAAAGGGGGGGTATTGGATTTGAAGTGTCTAAAAATACATTTTGGTTCCTTTTTTTTTTTTATTTGAGAAATTAAAAAAAAAAACTAGAGAAACGTAAACACCAAGTACTTCATGTTTCCTGTTAGTCAAATCCTGTTTTTCTCACTAAAACTATACTGATTTGCATAAGTCTTCTTCTCCCCCTGCTGTGTGTAGTTGATCATTTATAATCCGCATTAACAATTGCCATTTATTGGAGAGTGAATTGATCGCTGCCTCCCCTTTGTTGACGGTTACAGGTCAGATTGATCCACACATAGTCTCACTGCACATGGAGGACTTATTCACCCCCAGCTGGCGCAGCCACCATTGAGTTACTGAGACACCAGTAAAGGATGTACATACAAAGGAATTGGTACATGATGCTGCAGTGTAGTCTTAACCGTTTTCTCCAACTTTGTGATACCAATATACACAGTCACCACTATTAGCTTTTTGCTTTTTCTTTTTCTTTATGCACTCCAGCGTTGTGGGCGAAGAAATGGACCAATGTTCATATAAGAGGGATTTGAATACGGCCCACAGTAAAGAGCTTTTAGAGAAGCTGAAAGGAACAGTAACCCTCAGATTGGGAGAAGCCTGCTGTGTGTTCGGTCAGTTTTCAGTAGTTTGTACTCCATCTTTAACCATTCTGCAGCAGGATTTATTTGCTTGTTCAAAAGTCTTGCATGAGGAGTTCTATTGGAATTATTCAATTTACAAACAGAACAATAAAAGTATCTTGGGGTTAAAAGCCATGTTGTTGGTCATTTTTAATTATTTTGTGAACACAAGTGAAGTACAAAAGCTGTGAAGGTTGTAACACTGATCGTTATTGTTGGTGTTGTAATTTGTAACTAGTCTGTTTTTAGTAGTGGCGTTAGGTTGTAGTATAAGTCCTTTAAATACATTTGAACTGTTCTGTGCTCCCATATATGTTAAGATAGATTAATAAAATAATGGAAACACATTTTAATACCACAGGACAGAAGCTATAGCCTCAAACGTGGCTTTTCTCTGACAGCCAAGAGGTGAACATAAGGTTCAAAAGGGTGGGATTCAATTCAAAGTTATTGTCTTGGATTTGGCGTACAAATATATAACTGTGTTAAGATTTACCTGATATACATTATATACATAAGATATACAATATTGTGCAAAACTGTGAGTAGTGTAATTATAGTAATCAGATTAAAATTAAGCTAAAGCTTATTTTAATACAAAAGCGGTGGTGGACAGTGAGATGAGCGTCTATCACGTTCGCATGAGCGAGGCCAGGTACACCCACACGGACAGGACATTGTTAGGGTAGGCGTGCACATACACGGCCAGGGCAAACTCCACATTTGATGCCTGAACATTGTGAACTCCGGTGCTGTGCACTGCCTCTATGATGGGCTGGATCTCAGAGAATGGCAGATGCAGGGGGAATCCTGAGATCTAAAAAAGAAAAATCCTATTAGTGTTCATTTATGATATGAATTTGTTAATGTGACACCTACGCTCTCTGCCAGCTGACATCATTGAAATGATAGATTGAGGACTGATGACATCATTCAGTGACTCAGTCTAGTAACTTTTTTTCCTGGCACTCCCATTTCATTTCGTACCCTGTTGTCTCCCAGCAGGCTCTGCAACTCGTGGCGGTGCCCTTCGGCCACGTCCCGCCCCCCGCTCAGCTCCAGTTTGGGCAGGAACTGCTTCAGGGTGGTGGTGCAGTAGCGGTTCCAGCGGGTTGGGTGACGAGGTCGCCACTCCATGATCTTCTCCTTCAGGATCTTCTCAATTCTGTGGAGAGCGAGATGGCGAACGTGTTTTATAGAGTTTGGAACTGCAGCCTAACAAATCATCATGACTCAGTGTTAACTCGCCTGTCCTGAAGCTCTGCTGCAGCTGCTTTGTCTGCGCGCCAATACACCAACTCCTCCGGCTGAAGAAAAGTAGATTTAGAAGAAAATACATGAAATAAGGCTGAACATATAACAAGATTACACAGAAATGATGAACACTCACTTGTACACTTGACAGGCCGGGGTGAGAGAAGGCGTGGGAGAAAAACGGCTTCCACAAATTGGCTTTTGTGACGTCAAAACTCATCGTCATTGGCGACGTATATTCTTGTATGTTAAGCCACACCTGAACAAAGATTCAGAGAAGATTAAATAATCTGCTGGAAAAAGCCACACCATGAACTGGTACTTTGATGTCTCTCTTCGCTCACATTGTCAGCATTGACCAGGGAGCCAACGGTTTGCAGTGGGCAGAAGGTGTCGTACTGTCCATAGTGCTGACCACTGCTGGGATTCCAGATCAGGTAGCGGCTCTGCTCATAAGTCAAGACATAAGCTGTGGGTCCCTAAGAAAGAAAGAGCAGATATTTAAAAATATGTTTACAGCTTTTCTCCATGTAGGGGCAGTGTTGTTACAGATCATCACACACCTGAAACCTCTGTGGCTTTACAAAATGATTGTTACACACCTCTGGTATAGCAGTGCCAATTATAAGCCAGGCTTTCTTGCCCATAGACAGGAAGTAGTTGCACAATAGTACAGCATGTTCCTCTTCATCTCCCGCTAGGAGGGTGAGGAATTGCTAAAAACAAGAAGAGGAAACACAGAGTACAGTAATTTGGGTATTTTCCCTCCTCTTACAGTCACAATACCTCAGACAGGGTTCACTCACATCACAGGTGCTCCACAGGTCACAGGAGCCAGAAAACGAAACCCTGTCTGGCAGAGAGGGGATGAGCGAGACAAATCGAGCAACCAGGACCTGCGTAAGGATGGAGTCAACATGTCACTACCGTACAGAAACAACTACCACTGAAGAAGATGGGTGAAGAGTGATGGAGCAATATCTGGAGCATTCACTTGAATCAAGCGACTGACCGTGGCCTCCTGGGGGTTATTAGGAAATGCATCCAGTAGCTCCTGCGGGGGTTTAAGGGGTCGAATGTAACGTGTGATGAAGACCGTCTTTCCATTGAGGTCTATGACAGTGGTAATGCAGGGTCGGTCCGGGTAAGCCCGAGCTGCATCCCTTTCAAACCTCTCTGAAGACTGCAACAAATGCTCGTCCTCTTGGCTGTCAAACTGGATTAAAAGGTCAAAGGTTACGGCAGAGGAATACAGGTCAGCGCTGTGTAAACGAATTCATGTGTCTTAAGAGTAATGCAGTCATGAATGAGTGACTAAAACAGGAAGAGTGTTACCTTCACTTCCTTTATCTAGACATGCAGCAGAGCACAAGCAAATAAGTGACACAAAAGGACAACAAATATTAGAATAAATTAATACACTGATGCATAACCACCTACTTTTAAGAGCATGATGACCAATTGTTTCAAAATAAGGGACCTTTTTCAGCCGCAGGATAGGTAGAGGTTGACTCAAACTTAAATCAAGTGACACTGTTAATCAAACCACTTTATGTACTTTATATGTTGTCCCCTGTCACGAGACATGATCTGTACACTTCAGTCTCTCCTGTGAACTGTCCCTTGTTTTGGTACAACATGGCAACACAATCTTTTATAAAAATAACTGAAACTGAACATGCTTGATAGAATGTTGATATAGAAATATATATGAAATGAAGTGGATGTTAAGACACACGTGGAGTAATACAAACTATAAGCCTGATTCCCAAATAGTTGGAACGCTGTGTAAAATGTAAATAAAACTGTTCCTGAGCTCCTGTATTAATCTCCTTTTCCAATCATGTGTTCACAAAGTGGTGAACCTCGCTCCATCCTCGCTGTGAACCACTGAGCCTTTCCAGGATGCTCCCTTCATACCCAATCATGATACTATCACCTGTTACCAATCAACCTGTTTACCTGTGGAATGATCCAAACAGGTGTTTTTGGAGCGTTCCACATCTTTCCCAGTCTTTAGTTGCTCCTGTCCCAACTTGTTTGAAACGTGTTGCTGCATCAAATTCAGAATCAGCAGATTTTTTTTTTTAAATCAATGAAGCTAATGAGGTCAAACATTAAATATATTGTCTTTGTACTGTTTTAAGTTGAGCACATGTTACAAAAAAAAAGATTAGCAAAATGTCACATTCTGGTTTACTAACGTTCTACACAGCGTCTCAACTCTTTTGGAATCGTGTTTGTGCAGGCTGGGCACTAAAAAGCAGACAGGATCCACTCAAACACGACTTACCTTTTCCCTAACGGACTCTCCAGGCACCAGCTGAGGTTCAATGGTGATGAAGAGTGTAATAAATGCTCCCTCACTCAGGTTTCGCAAATGATCATAACCACCATTAGTGCCGTGGCTCCGCTCCTTACTGTACCCCAGCAACACTGCTGGTGTATTCACCTTGAATGTCCCATCAATCTATCCAATGGAATTTAAAAAAAAAACAAGAAAACATCAGTCAGCTGTTCAGGCGGTCAGTGTGCTAATGCATGTGTGTTAAAAATACACAACAACAAAGACTCTCACCCTGGACTGAGAATAAATGGTGCTGAAAGGAATCTTGACAGATCCCAACCAGTGCTTCTCCACCCGGGTGTGTATTGATTTCCCTTTGTCTTTATCATTCTGAGGAGCGGAAGGTGTTCAGTTATAAAGCAATTCAAGGAGCGTGTTCTGATATAAGTACTGTGAGTGAGGTGAGAGAAAATAAACTGTTTTACTCACCACTCCAGTTTCATAAACCATCTCATCAAATATGTTAATGAAAACTTCGTCTTTGACTGACTGTAAGCTGGCGGTGCTGTAGTCACCATTTGGCGCGCTGCAGAAAGGAGAAGAGTTTTACATTTAGTTTGTAGGTGTTATCTAACTCTGCAAAGTGCACTTAGCTCCAGTATCTGAAAAGAGTTGTATGTTTCTATATTTACATAAGCATGTAAGTAGATACAGCTGGTTTGGAATTGACCACGAGCAGCACCCAGCGGCCATAAAACACTCACAGCAATTTTGGAATAACCTGAAGAGCCTTTGAAGTATTTTCCTGGAACCATTTCCAGGATTTTACAATGTGCTTACACTTCCCCAGCATTGTCTCCAAAGCACAACTGTCATGCAGTTAATAAGAGCTGGGAGCTACTTCATTAGTAAATTTCATTCAATATTTCTGATTGAAGCTGTCTCAGGTAGGCAGAAACACACGCAAAGGGAACATTTATCATAGAAAATAAATCACCTAAATGGTAGCTGCAGCTCCTCGTTCCAGCAGGGGTTTGGTCCATCAGCTG
This sequence comes from Chelmon rostratus, assembly GCF_017976325.1. NCBI lineage: Eukaryota > Metazoa > Chordata > Actinopteri > Chaetodontiformes > Chaetodontidae > Chelmon > Chelmon rostratus. Next base: position 25,515,053 of record NC_055661.1, read on the forward strand.
TGGTTGTTTGAAGCACTGAACGCTGGAAGGAAACCTCCACAAAGGGCCTCACTTGTACCTACAACACATCAAAAACAAGCATAATGTAGATCACATGACAATGAAGATCTTGCTGCCAATCAGCTGGAAGGTAAAGTGTACTGTACCTGGCTGAGCAGCCAATCGCTGTCCTGCATGGCGCTCTGAGACGACTGTCCTGGTTTACTATAAAAAAAAACAAAACAATAACCAATCAACACACAGTTTATCATTCTGTCAAAAGTATTGTTAATCTTCATCTGAACTATTCTGGTTCTGACTGGGTGCACTCGATGCTCACTTGCTCTGGGGCCTGCGGATGGGGACGTCGTAGGCCCGGATGATGCTGACCAGCAGTTTAATGTCTCCGTCAGACAGATTCTGAGCCGTCACCTTCTTTCTTTCTTTCCTCTGAGGCTTCAGCGGCCGCTTGGGTTCAGCCAGCTTGAAAAGGTTTATTCCCAGAATCCTGATTGTCACAACAAGCAGCTGTTATCATGTAGCCAACAACCAACAGGGGCCTGCAAGTAGTTCATTTAAACTGGTATCATACTGAATGAAAACTATTTACTGAGCGATCAGAAATATCTTTCATTCAAAGTGTGGGATGGAATTGTTACCACCATCAGACAGTCCCTCCAGGTATTTGCAATATGATCACAATAGTACAACTCCAACTCCAAAAAAGGTGGGAAGCTGTGAACACATGACTGTATAAAGTTTATTTGCAAATGACTGCATTCTGTTTTTGTTCATGTTTTACGCAGCGTCTCGACTTTTCTGCAATCAGGGTTGTTGTTTTGAGGCAAAGTTTACTTCAACATTGTCTTGTTCATTATGGCATAGTAAGAACTGTTGGAAAATGGGACCACCAAGGTGAAAAGTAGTTTACACTGTGTTGCTTAATATGCATCTACTGCGTATTACTACTGGAACTATGCAGGATTAAACTGTGGCACAGAGGGCTACCAGGAAGAGGATTGCTTCACTTGTTTGAACAAAGGAAACATGCCAGCATATTACAGTCCCATGGTGTCTTACCAAGCGTTTAAGCAAGTGTTGTGTAGCTGTAGTTGTTAATATGATATTGTTATGGTATGTAAATATCAAAGCAATATCATAAATGTTAACTGTGTTATCACACTGATTAGCAAAAGATGCTGAGCACACATCTTTTATGAATTTGTGCAATTTTACAGCAAAAACATTCAAAAACAAACTGAAATTCATTTAAATTTTTGTTAAATCATCTGCAAAATCCTGAAAGGACTGAATACTACACAATGATTGCCACTACTGTACAGGTACTCAGGGTTCAAACTAAATGGGGGAACAGAAACACAGAGAAAAAGAAAGAAACTCTAAGCACATACCCTGGACCTGCACCACTGTTAAAAATGCACAGCAAAGGAATAACAGAAAAATGGAACAGAAAAGATTATAACATTCACTTTCAATAATGTAAAAAACGTGCAAAGTAACACCCAACAGCGTGACTGGCGTTGATATAAATTATTATGTATAAATCTGCACACATCGTGTCCATATGTTATCAAACCTGCTCTAAAACACAGCCTTGAACAGTTCCAGCGGAGAGTATTACTCAGCCAGGGGAATGTAGTGTTGAGTTCAAGATCAAATAAACTGAACCAGCACCAGGCCAAGAAACATACTAACATCAGCCTGTGATTTATATAGGCCCTGTCACTCTCTCTGATAGGTTGATTTGACTGTTGATCCCACAGAGCAAACTTATCTAACTTCTCCTTTACATCTCCAACAGGGAGTTCAGGCACTCTGTAATTTTTCAATGCGTTCTGACAAGAGGAACAAGCGCTAGAAATGATTAATTACAACACGGGAAGAAGCACTTTGTATACATGCTTCAGTAACTACTTTGTGATTGGCCAGAAAGAAATATTACAGTAACATGCATAACACAGACATGAAAGAATGTCAGTTGTGAAAGATGGGAGTTAAAAGTGAGTCAGTAAAGCCTGAGTTTACCCAATGCTTGGTATCTCCTCTTCTATCACCAAGTCGGACAGAAGGTAGTGATGCTTGGCAAGAATAAATCTGTTGATGACAGATTCTCTGATCTGTGGGAAAATGCGAAGATTAAACAACACTTAGCGCAATTAGTGATAAAGATTAGGGTACGACAAACATGTTTACATCACATGAGCTACTCACCTTCTGAAGGTGTTTGGCTACTAATGCTCGGTGTGAATCCAGATGTTCTTTCGTGTCAATTATCTCTCCTTCTTTCAGTCTCTTCTCGTATTCCTGAAATCATTTTTAACCAAAAGGAAAAAAATGATAATTAGCTCAATACAGTGGTAACGCATCCTCATTCTTCCATTTCCATAATATTCTGCATTATGGTAAATATTTGAAGGCTGACCTGGAACACCTTATCGGTGACCTCCCTCTCCAGAGCAGGAACACACTTGTAATTTCGAAACTCTGCAACTTCCTGGTTCCTGAGCCTGAGCAGGTGAAATCTTTTGGACCTGTCCAACTCTTCATCAGTCACAAAGTTAAACTCCTCCTGCAGCTGTTCTAGACGGAAGTACTCTGGAGCCGTTACCTCTCCACTACTGGCCACCTGGCGAACCGCAGGTAGAAAGAAAGATGCCATGTTTTCATTGCAAAAATTAAAAATGGCAAGTCTCTCGGATTGTTGAGACCTAATTCGCACAATGTATTCTGATACCCACTTTTAGCAGCTGCATGATGGAGGCGTTTTTTGGATCGTTGGGGTCCAGTCGTGACTGTGTGGCCCATTCTCCAATTTTTTTCATGTCATATAGTCCAGATGCACCAATATATGTAACAGCATCAAGACGGCCCAAGCCACTGAAAACAGAGATGGAAACTGATTAATACTACTACAGACCAGTTACCATTGGGTAGTTTGTTACGTAGACAAGGTACAAAGTACACTTAAAGGACTACACAAGTGTTTTTCCATGTTTTAGCCCATAAACTACAGACGTCACACACAATACAGAAGCTGAAGCATATTTTAAGGTGATATGGCATTTCATTTGCAGCTTCTTGAAACTTCCTGCAGACAGATGCATTCAGGTGCTTGTAGGAAGCTCTGACTTTGTGAATTTGCATCAAGAATGTATGAGCCTTGTGATTCACTTATTAGCCTGAGAAAACATGGGAACTGTTGTGGCATGGCGACATTAACGTGGCTGTTCAGCACCTCCCAACTGAACACTTCAGATGACACATTACAGATGACTTTTCAAAAACTTCTCCAGCTGCACAGCCTTTGACGCAGAAATAAAGCTAAACGTTAAACATGATTGACTTCCAGCATTAAACAAGTTTCAAGTCTGACTAAGTCGCCAAGTTCATATCATGCTGACATAAAACTAAACCACATGCTGCCTGGAGGGTAGGATAATGCATTCATGATTATAAACACCTGTGGAATGCTTTGGAGAGTGTAAATCATATAGGATTTCTAGTTCATGGGCAAAAATGTGCAAAACCACCAATACCATCCTTTAAGTGACATTACCTGTGTATGCCGCCAGGCTGTTGAGACACAGGAGGGGCAAGTGGTACATCATCCTCTCCGATCCCCCAAGAAACACAGCACGACAGTTTCCCAGAGGTCAACAGGGTCTGTTTGTTACTGCCATCAGCCTCAAAGGAGAGAGGCACGTCTAATGAGGCACACATACAGGACGAGAGACAAGAAGACAGGGACTGTAACCACTGAACGGTGTCTGTCCAACAAATGTGAGAGCTATAAAATGCAATCAAATACAGATGTTATTCCCGGAGTGGGAAGATATCTGTGAGTGACAGTGTTTCAGGTCAAATGAAAGCATTTACCACTTCCTACGCCCTCGTGGTCGAACATCACTCTCTGGTTGCTGCTAAACTCAAATTCCTCCAGAGGGACGTTGCCTGTCACAACGGAGGGTTCTGGCACTGGAACAAACACTTGAGCCAGGAGGGAGCATGATGAGCCAATCTCCTCAAACACCTACTCATACACAGTATATACACACACACACACACACACACACACACACACACACACACACACACACACACACACACACACACACACACACACACAGAGGCAGAAATGAGCAAAGAATACAGTTCATGCCGCAATCTATCAAACAGATAAACAAACAAAGTGGCAGTATGCTCAGTGTTTCTGTACTGCACCTGCAAATTGATGCTCTGGGGGCAGTTAACTATCTTGAGATTGAAAATCTGGCCAAAGTGCACTCTGAAGTCAGTGTTCAGGGAGCGGCTGTCTGTCCGGGAAACCTCTTTGTCATTGTATAGTATCTTGGTGAAAAGAGAGCGCCTGGCAACATCCTCTCTTCGAGCTATTTCAGCCCTAAAATGAGAAATAAACATCATGAAAAATGTCCACAGTAACAGTGTAGTTCATCTTCACAAGCACTTTCATTTATAATTGAAGGTTATCATCTTACTTTTCTCAAAACAACGTGACTGGATTTATTTTCTATATTCCAATAATACCACATTTTCCCAGCTAGGGATTAATAAGGTTGATCTTATCTTATCATATATTTACTGAAAAAAGAAATTGAAACTGAATTGAAGTTAAAATCTCTTGCCCTTACTTGCTGTTTTTTACTTTCCGTGTTTTCTTGCTCATACCTGGGGCAGAGTTCACTGGCGGTGATGTTTCCAGATGCAGACAGCTCAGGGATCAAGATGGCCTCTGCTGGTTTCCTGCGTATCCTGGAGGCTTTCTCTCTGACCCGCTGCTCTATAGAGTCAAACTCCGGCTTCTCTGGTGGCTCCGGCTTTGGGGGACCCTCTTCAACGAGCTCTTCTGGTTCGCTCGCCTCCTGGTCTTCGTCTTCTTCTTCTGTGTCATCCTGTGCCTGGTCTTTCTTCCTCTTCTTTTTCTTCTTCTTTTTGGCTTTCTGAAAACAGCAAACATACGATGTGTGTGTATTAAGACAGCATGTATATATTCACACAAGGCACAAGGCTGTCTTGAAACCACACATTGAACTGCATTTATTTATCATTCTTCATGAGAGATAATATAATTGCTGAAATGATTCTATGACAGTGATTCTGTTAAGCTAGCTGACTAAGCTAACCTAAACAAATACTAAATAGGTAAGTACTATAACCTGACAAATACTGGATTCATGAGGCTGATATTAATAACTATAGAGTATATACCAGCTGATACCAGCATAAACAAACAAACTTTATATGGATCCCTTTGTTTTGTGAGCAAGATATAGTACATACATACTGATTTTACAGCTGAAAAATCAACGTGTCAGTGCTCTCTGGTGGAAAAACTATAACACTACTATGCAAATGTGACACAGTTTCTAAATCGCTTTAATCCTGCTTTGGCATTTTTCTGCAATTTATTGCTACTTCCTGTATTAGGCTTCACAGTAGTGATATTATATCTGCTGATTTATCAGTCTTAGCTCTAGCGGGTACCTGTTTCCTTCTCCAGAGCTTCCACTCCTCCAGCTGTTTCTTGTACTCCGCCAACTTCTTCTGGTAGTCCTCCTCGCACTCTGCCTCCAATTCAACAACCTCTGCCAAAATTTCATCCTCATACTCCCGCTCATCTGATGCCCGGTCCACATTCTCTCTGGAGCAAGAACACAGTGCATTATTAACAAGGGTACAGGAATCTGTGGAGCAACATGCATTATCCAGCAAGCATTTCTTAGGAGAGGCAGTGAATGTGCATTGTAGAAAAATGTATCCATAAAGGGACAGTTCAGGTTTTTTGAAGAGGGGTTGCCAAAGGAGTGACGTGGCTCATAACAGCTTCACATCAAATGTGACATATATAGCGTATACTTTCAAAAAAAAAACAAAAAAACAACAACTATCCCTTTAAATAAGAATTATTTGCAGGCTGAGTTAGAGTTACACCTTTCTTCTGAAAGCACTTCTCTACACAATATTTTATTAAAGTTCTATGTAGCAGCATCAGCAAATGTATTATTACAGACATGGGCCAATTACCTCCTGAGGTAGAGCTTGTAGGGTGTGTTGGTAAACTTCTGAAAGTCTCTCAGGGCCTTAATCTCCTTCCACACTTTAACTATGTTCTTCAGCAGAGTCCTGTCTTTCTCCTGCTCAGTGTCTCGCAGCTGCCGAGTGTTCCTGTGATATCCAGGGGAAACACACAGTCATTAAGTCATGGTGCTAAAGGACTGACTGAGACGGAGCAGGATTTGGATGGGACACAATCTCGGACACTCACCTAACCTCCAGACTGTACTCAGATATTCTCTGCTGCATAGCTTGAGTGAGGCTCTGCCCGCCATGGATATCAAGCATGTTCCGCAGCGCACTCCTCAATCCATTCAACTACAGCACAAAGGACACACAAAACACAGCAGATATGCGGTATATGTGATTATTTGATACATTCAAGATTCGTTTTTATGTATTTAGGAACATTTTACAGATTGGCTGTAGTGAAATTTGAAATGAAAGTGTCAGAGAGTGAAATTTACCTTGTCAGTAAGGTGTCCTGTAAGATTATTGTGCTGCCTGGTTAGGTACTGATCATACAGCTGAGCTAGACGGGCCCCCAGGACATGTTCACGACTGAAGAGTGGGTGATGGGAGAAGATCAGCCCAGAGACATCAACGTCAAGCTGGTAGTCTCCCTCAGGGTCCGCTGCTCTGGCGATGTACAGATTTGCATACTTAGACTTCAGCGCCTGGCGGATAGAAACACATCATCCATCACACAATGTTCTGGAAAATGATAACATAATGAAATACGCTCAGTGCTCGTGTGTGTCTGAGTATGTGTGCAAGCTTTAAGAAAGCATGAAATAGTTGGCAAGATTGATAACACCACCGGGGAGCGCTGGAATGAAAAGCCATGCATGACAGCATTGTATCATAAACACTCAATTGAGCTACAATGAATGCTCTGTTTTCTAGATGATCACATATGGCAGCTGTATCTCCAGAATAACAAAATACATATGACGACAGAAGTCCTTTGATGATACTCACTGGAAATATACTTACGTCCCACTCCCAACCAGTCAACCACATCTGAACACTGTTTTGGATCTTGTGTCATGTGTGTTACATGTTTGCCATATCATGCCTCTATGGTCAGTCACGCCACTTCAAAATCTGAGATGAATGAATTTAGAGGTGTGAATAAAGTCTAGAATTAGCTCAAGATGGGCCGTGTAATCTGCTTGCTCAAATAATTTGTCAGTGAGATGTAACATGCGCACCTAACCCTCATTTATGAATTAATAAGTAAGTGGGTTTTAAACATGTAAGATTTTACATGCAGTGAGTTAAAACTGATAATCCAAAGACAGAACTCATATAAAAAATATTCTTATCAGAACCAACAAGAAGAAGAGATTGTTAATGTTTTGTGATAACCATCTGTGGAGGAGATTTGTAGGATTTGGCCACAAAATCCAACATGTCAAAAACTTCAACATCTTTGTGTCGGCTGATTAATGTCAGTCCTAAAACACTACCACCACCAGCTGGTCTGGTGTTGGCGCTGTAGACTGTGGTGAATTGTGGGATACACTTAGCTCTGATCACTGCTTTGAAGTGGTGTTAAGGAAAATGTGCACTGTGTGCTGCCATTTTCTCATTTCCTACTACCTGCCATTGTATGAATGTACACTTTTATGTCAGTGTGGGTATTGTGACAGACCTAAGGTTTAAACTTTTCTTTCTTGTTTCTATTCTATTCCAACTCCTGCTCTCCTTCAAAAGGTGCCAACAATGCCTAGCTGGAGTTTTGATGTAGCTGTATATTTTCTGTAGAGATGATATCACAGATGTGCCAGCCTCCACCTCTGCTCTATTGCCTGATAACAGATGCCTTCCCCTCCCTGTTCCTTTGTACCAAATGCCAAACTGCCCTTTTGCTTTTTTCAAAAAAATGGCTGACAGAGCCACAACACGTTCAGAGTATGAATGTGCACGGTGCTTCAGATGTGGCAAATGAATGGAATGATCGAAGTGAGAGTCACAGCAGGCGTGTGTCTGACCTTCCTGTACACAGTTTGGAGCGCAGGGTCCAGGTCCTCCTCCATGTGGAAGAGAGGGGGTCTAGTGGATGATTCCTTTATGGGGTCAGGCAGCGCCATGATCCTGCCATCATCTCCAAACCACTTCTTGCCCTTAATAAATTTAGCGAGAGATGCACTTTAAAGAATTCCTGAACGAACCAGTGCCAGTGACACAGGTGAGGTGTCTGACATGTTGGTTGAGATTACCTCCTCCATTTTCAAAATGCGGTTCTCCAGAATGTTCTCATTGGTCAGGGATACAGGAGGCCTCTCCCCTACATACAGACCCTCGTCTTCCAGATAACGAGGCTTCATGTTTTCAGGCAGTTTTACAGAGGTTGGGACTGTGACAATGATAAATAGACGGTTAATATTCTGAACAGAAAGCTGTGGATGTGAATCGGGTGGTTTTGTAGATTACAGAATACCTGTTCGAAAACTTGGCGTGAAGAGAAGCTCACTTTCTTGCTGAATAAGTTTCCTGTACCCAGCATACTCTGCCTTCCTCACTTCCAGGTAGTCCTGGGATGACTGTTGAGTGACGAACAAATCCTGCTCTTCATCTCGCACTAGTGGAGCGTCTTCACTCTGCCGTGGGATGATGAATATGAGGCATCTGGAATCTACTCAGACCAGGTGGAAATAATCACAGTACACACAGAGAATTTATTTTCTCTTACCTGATCTTCATTTTCATCTTGTTCAACTTCATCTACATCACCATCTTCCTGCTCTTCGGCATCTTCTCCCTCTCCTTCTTCATCTCTGTCCTCCTCAGCTGCTTTTTTCTGTTTTTGTCTTTTCTTGCTAATCTTCTCAGTCCCATCTTTTAGATCTGGCTCAAAGTTGAATGTAAAGAAGTTGTATGCCTCCTCGGCTGTCGGGAGGCCTTTTTCTGCCTGTATATGCAAAGAATGAATATATAAATACAACAACACAAATCACTTCTTCTTAAAATGATTACAACCTTTTTACAGCCTTACTCGTCTTGCTGCATCTCGGAACTTGACCCTGGTGCTGGGGGCCAGAGGTGCATCATGTCTTTCAGCTCTGACAGGATCAACCTGCAAAACACTGGGGGTTAAACCTCCACTGTTGGATTGGGTTACATGGGTACAACCACGGCTAGATGTCCCTGTGCAGTCACAGCTGAGGTAGATACTCACTTCCCGGTCAAACCTTGTTACAGTGTCTCTGTCTCTGAGGCTCTGTAGGCGACTGGGTGCCTCCAGAGAGGCCTCCTGCTGCTGAAGGCTCTCACCTTTAGACTGAAACACAAGAAGCCATGCTTCAGTACTAATTTGTAAATATTATTGCAAATTTTTGCAAAACAAATGGTTTTGGAATAGGATCTCTTTCATAATCTTCAAACACAAACACAAGGTAGTGTGGGAAAAAAGAAGAAGGTGGGTTTACTCTGGCTGCTTTCAATTTCTCTTCCAAGCGGCGCGTCATGAAATCGTCTAAATGCTGAGAGCCAGAAGTATGCTGAATTCTTGAGGAGAGACCTAGAAGACAAAGCATAATTCCATTAATTTCTCAGCACTAAATTATTACTAACACCAACTGTCTCATTACAAATCTTTGCACCGAGAGCCTCTCAGTTTTGTTTACTTTTCCTTTGATACAATATTTGCAAATTTAAATCATAATTTTCTTATTTTTATTGTTATTTAACATGGATTAAGGTAAAACTAAATGCCTTTATTTTGAGAATTTAGGTAATTTTGTTAAATATAAACACCAAATCATCCTTGCTGCACAGTAAAGGCTCACACAGTACTGTTTTGGTACTGGTAAATTTTAATGACAAATAACAGAACAGCCAAAAAGCATGAGGGCAGGGCAAGTTAAAGAAGACATGGCCACTAACCGCTTAGAGAACCAGTCGGAGGTCTTGACAATGCCACAGGGTCAGCTGTCTTGTCAGCTGATCCCTCATCTTCACTGTGGTGCTGAATGGTGGAGATCTCCTCCACCTCATCATCATGGTGCTCCTGAGCTGAAGACCGTTCAAGCAGCTGATGTGTGCCAAGAGATGGAACAACATACACTGTTAGAGCTTTTAAGTGGGTACTATGAAACAGTTATCAATCGAGTTAAAGAATGAGAACTGAGGGTGCAAGAGGAAGATGTACCCTTTTCTTCTGCCTCTCTCTCTGAGCCCTTAAGGTGCGTTTCAGTGTCTCTCCAGGGTCTTCCTCACTGCTTTGAGGTTCCTGGTGTAACACAGGCATTCAGTTCAGACAAACAGCAACAGCCAGGCTGCATATGTAAACTTTACATCTGTTCACAATGCTATTAAGCACAGCTGGTTCACTGGCAGAGGGAAGAGAGAAGGAGATTGTTGTTGAGCAGCCAGCAGCACACAGGAGGACAACTACAGCCTACAAGCTAAGCTATACAACACACACCAACCTTCATTGTGGTTTGTAGTTTCCCCTTACTCGTTTTGGTAGATGCAACCAGAGCCTGTCGAGTATAATTAGATTTACTAACGCGTTAGCAGCTTTTTTCTCCGTGTTTCTGTGTGTTTCTGACTCTGAGTGTGTATTAAGTGAGCCGCCCCTTCATGTCATGTTTAGTCTTGTCTAGCGGTGCTCTTGCTCAGTTTGCGCTGGATGAGTGAACTCAATAGGACTACTGTCAGTCCACAGAATCAACGCTAGATATGTTTATCTGTAATAAGAGGAATTTAAGATATGACTTTTGGAACTTTACCTGAATGTCGTCCTCATTTTTACTTTTTACCAACGTTTCCTGCAGAGCACGACGTTTCTTTCGCAGTTTTTCTCGAATGTCACTAGCAACAGAGATAGAGTTAGTTATTGAGCTAACGTTAGCTTACATGGCTATGAGTGCCAGCTCAGAGACGTATAGCTAGCTAGCTAACCACATTAAAGTGGTTAATGGCAGAAACCAAGAAGGGAATGACTAATATTAACTTACCTCGGGGAGGCCAGGGTGGCGGTGATAGTTTTCTTTACAGTAACTTAACGTTAGCTAATTAATGCAGAGAGCGACCTGGCTATGACCACTGTTGCTGCGGTCTACTCTCTATTGTAACCGGATAACTTACTCGTGCAATGTATGTATCCCTGCGCTCGTATCACTTATCTACCGAAGTTTGTAACGTTATTTTTCCGAGCAAGATATTATCTCTCAATACTCTGCAAACAAGCACCGTTATCGCTGCCTAGTAACGGGATAAACTACTTCTCAACCTACCTTGAAAATGAGCGCCGATGCGTTCAAACTTGTGATGACTTTTGGATTATCATTCGTCGACAGCCTGTCAATCAAACAACTTCCTGCCGTACGGGACCGCCTACTACGGTGGCCGAAAGTTCACCAAATCGCAAAACGGGAATTCTCCCCTCTAGCTGTTGTTTTTGGCACCATTGCCAATGAAAACATTACAGCTGACCCGTTTTGACGTTTCATAATATGTTTTGCAATGTCTTTGTCACACACATGCTTCAGTTTTGCCATTTCACAAAGAATAACAACCAAATCAAGCTCTACCTGTCAACAATGTTTATTTTAAGTTATTATTGATCCAACATCCACCCAAAACAAATAAATCAGAAATTTTGTCAAGACTTATTAAATACTATATTTTCAAGTCAGTAGGTAAGTCCCAATAGTAATAATATAACTAGCAGTACAAACATTTGTATAAAAATATAGTCTGACCATACCATATGTGTAATAATAAAACAACAGTGACAGTTCTGTTTTATGTTTTCCAGGTTCTATGCATAGTCCTCTGCTAGAGTGTCAAAATAGTTTGTGTCTGCATAGAGAAGAAAGCCAGAGAACAAGCTGTCAGCCCAGCCTGGGTCTGCAAATAAACCATTCTGGTCTCTGAAGAAGATCTCCAGCCACACCTCATCTTCTGGGTTCAGGTACATCACAGTGGACCCAGATGCTACATCATGGTTCCCTGTGTTGGCATCAAAAGTTTTGATGCGATACTGACCATTCTGCACCAGACCAATGGCCAGGTGTTTGTTGGCCAGTGTAATGTCATAGGAGAAATAATAAATGCCTGGATATGCACAAATGAACTTGCCTGTCTGTGGGTTGTAGTGCCCACCCTCATTAAACAGAACCTTGTTGAACTTGATGGGGATATTCTCTGCAGGATAGCTGCTGGTGATTCCCACAGAGAAGGCAGACTTAGGCAGCAGGCTGCCACACTTGCAGATTCCAGCAATTCCACGTGGCCCTCTTTCACCCTTGTCCCCTTTCTCCCCGTCGTGGCCTGGAGAACCAACTGGGCCTCCATTTCCGTTCTCTCCTGTAGGCCCTCGTTTCCCTGCGGGGCCACGATCACCTCGGCTTCCTATCTTACCTGTTGGGCCAACTCTGCCCTTTAACCCTGAAACAGAGAAATCATGCTGGCATCATCACTTCTGCACACTCATTGAATTTTTTTTTGGTGACTTTGCCATGTGGATCAGTTTCTGTTGCAGTTGTTGAGCCTGACTATTAAGGGAACCATCAATGGAAACACAAAACTCCACCCAGTGTCATGTATTAAGTCACCCCTGGAGCACAGCCACCACGACAACAGTCGGCTATTCTGAACTAAATACGCAGTTTCATGTTCAGACAAAGGTGTGAGTCTGAATTCCTGTTTCCACATATAATGGAAAACACAGGTGCGTGACTGCACAGATGATATCAATGCTCTGCTGGACGAGACGAGCAGACGCAAACCTTCCAAATATTTTTGCAACTACATGAATTTTTTACCACCTGAATAACCTAAATAAAGAAAATAAATCTTTACCAATGATAAGTTATATCATGTTCGTATAAACAACATTTCAGTGCAGAAATGAACGTACTCTGCTTGACAAACAGCTGTTAGCTCGTGTTTTTGAAACATATACGCTGAGAATGAATCTCAGGCTGTTCATTTTTGACCTTGTAAACAAACATTTATGCTAAAAATATCAAATATTTGGGATTCAAGCTTCACTAGCTAGCTTTTTATGAGAATTGTTCTTTGAGCTTTTAATGGCTGTATTAGATAGTGAGATGAGTGATGACAGTAAATGACATGCAGCCACAAGCTGGTTCATGGTCAGGGTCTTAGCCAACCCACTTAAAGTTGAATGCTCTAGTAAAAAGCTTGTAAGTGAACCTTGAGTTTAGAATGATTTTCTATTATTTTTAATGTAGCTTTTTGGGAAAATATGTGTCGTTTGTGTAGCGTGACTTTCAAGTAAACTATCCCTTGTACTGTTCATGATGCCCTTTTGTGGGAGTTATATAAGTTTGCCATCTTTACGCCTGCAGTGCTATTCTAAATGACTCCTGCATACTTTGTCTGACGCTTCATTTCATAAAAATCTTTATAACGTCAATGAGTTTTTCTGTGGAGCTCATCAGCTAATTTTCTTTACACCAGCTGTAAAGTAAGGACCCTTTTCTCTTGCACAGAGAGGTAGTGTTTATTTATCTGCACACATAAACTGATGCTGTATCTGTTTATGCTTCATAATATACCTGTGTCTCCCTTTTCTCCCTTTTCACCCTTCCTGCCATCTCTGCCATCTCTTCCCGGGATACCCACATTCCCATCTGCTCCCGGGGGCCCGCTGGGACCAGGTTTGCCGGGCAGGCCCGGTGACCCGGGGACACTGCAGATCAGACGCGGTGCTCCTTTCAGTTTGGTCTCAAACAGCTGTCCAAAGACACAGTGGCACAGACAGACTACTCCCATCAACGCCCACATCTTCAAATCTGTAAATGCAAACAGTTTTTAGACAACTTTACTAACACCTAACACGCTTTTAGGGACATCTCTCATGAAGAAGCAGAACTAAATAGATTTATGTTTGCAGATTTTCAGAGCAGAGACGAAAGAGAAAACTGAACATGACAGAATGAGTGTGTTGTGTGACCAGACTCTTAAACAGGTTCTGAGCAGAAATGGGAACCTGCTATCAGTTATCACAACACTATTAAACACTTATAGCTGTGTTGTCATGGGTGCAGACAGAGCAAAAGCATATCAGCGAATCTAATTTTCGATGAAATACAGCATGAGGCCAGATGTGACTCTTGTAATGAGAAGCAATGGCTGTTTGACTCTGTCTCACACACTGATGTTCTCATCCACCACAGAATTGCATGTGAGACCTCAAACGAAACCCTTGTCTCAGTTCCAAGTCTTCTTTTTTGCCAAAACATTCCCAAGTTATGACATAACATCCAGCACAGTTTCTGTCAGGGGAACCTAATCATGGAGCAATGGCACTTAAGCAGGCAGAAACATTATACATTTACGTTACACAGAGAAAGAGCCAGCAACAGAATCTCACGAATAACTGCACTTCACTGGCAGAAAATAACCATCAGTTCAAGAGTAATAAAACTGGTAGAAATCTAGCAGTGGCAAATGAGGCCTTTACACGTAAATCCACTCTGGCAACCTTTCAGAACATTCCATAATAAAACCATCTGTGGAAGCTTACCAGCAAGAAAATGTTTAGGGAGTTTGAGCTAATGCACAGAAAGGTTTAACATTAAGATTCGACGTTTGTTCTTCGCATATTTGTGGGTGTGAGAATGTGAGCTTTGCATCTGCTGTTTGGTCCGGCTGTCTCAGATCAGTGGGGGCGTCGGAACATGTGTGTCAGGTTTGCAGAGAGGAGTCATCCCCTTGTCAGTCTTTAAAAAGTAGTGTGTCTTTTTATTGCAGCATGTTTTCCTTGGCATTACGCACTTGCTTTGTCTGTCAGTGTGAGATGCCAGCACGTCAGGCAAATTATGTGTGTACGACGAGAGAATGAAAGTGAGGTAAACAGGAAGTGCACACACACACACACACATACACACACCAGACGTGTCAAGGCGAGCCTGCTCTGTGAAATACACACACACACACACACACAGTTAGTTAGCGTAGCATGTTTTTGATTTTGAGGGTAATGAACTGGTCACAGAGCCAGTGTGAGGTCCTGTGAGAGAGAAACCCCGCCCGCCAATTCCGCTCTGCAGCAATGATGTCAGCATTAGTAAAACGGGTATTATCAAGAAAAATGACCTTCTTTTTACACACACATGCGCATTTGCATGTGTACGGCAAGATAAAGTAAATTCCAAAATGAAGCTATTTTTGATACTCTTACTGCAGTTCTCCTTTAATAATGATGATATGAAGACATTTAGGAACGCCAATAAAAAAAGTCATGGTTCTCAGTGTGGTCTTTTCCCAGTGAACAGGTGGAGCATTAAAATTAATGAAACTGTCTGAGCCTGAAAGCAGTGGCTGCCTCTCTGGTGACCTGTAGGTGTCGGTAACTGATGTCAGACACAAACACTCCAGGGGCAGTTCACAGTTTATGTGAAAAGTTGAAAAAGAGCAACAAAGGCAATTTAGACATCTAACTTCTTAAGGGAGAAAATTTACCGTGTGCCATATATCTTTATATCAATGTAATTGCACAGCTTCAAAGCCACACATGCATACATGTTGGTACAGCTGTACACATGCAAAGTTATTCACTCACCAAGCTCTACTGAAAGTCCTACAGTGCTTCTGACATTTTTGTTAATATTGTGAATGAAAGCTGTTTTGTGAGAGTCCATGAACAGCACTGACGTTTGTGTGAGCCATGTTCTTACCCCACAGGTGGCAGCCGTTCATCTCCAAAGATGATGAAAATTCTCCCTGTTGAGTGTCTTCGTCCTATCTGCTCAGATTCCGGTCTTGGTGATGACTCGACCCCTTGGTTAACATGTTCTTTGTCTTTTTGCTGCTGTGCTCTCGCACATCTGCGTGCAGAGCTCAGCTGCTTCGCCGCTGACAGCGTCTTGTAGTGCTGCAGCAGCCAGCAGCTTGGACTCACTCCATCCAACACTCCCTCCTCCTGCCCTCCTTCCCCCACTCCCCTTATCCACTCCCTTCTCTCCGCCTCATAAACTTCTCAGGGCAAACAGCTATCATCCAGGCAATCACAGAAGGCCTGTGTGCATCAGCTCCATTATGTCATGGATAAAGACTCCTTGAATACGAGACACCCAATGAAAAAGTCAGCAGCTTGGATTCTGCAGGCCATGGCTGCTGTTCCATGAAAAATCAGATTCATAAATGGCAGAAGTCATTAGGGCTTTGTTGACCTCACTTGCATTTCTGACACTCACCCCTAGATGGGGCCAAAACTGACAGAATTAAATAATTAGAATAGCTCTAAGTACAGTTCTCAGTATTTAGAAACTTTGCTTCAGTAAAAATAGGAAAACCACAGTGTCATATTGTATTATAAGCAAAAGTCCTGCAGTCAAACGCTTCCTTAATGGAAAGAAGTTATCAGCTAGTTTAGTTCAGTGGTTCCCAATCTATGGTCCATGGCCCCTCCAAATGGTCACATCTGAGGGGTCGTGAGATGACTGACAGTGATGAAAAGAAGGAAAAGTTCTGCTTCACATATTTATATTCATTTTTGGGGGAGTTTTCTCTGGTGTTTTGTGAAATAACTGATAATTTGACAAGATACTCAGCAGAAACAATCCGAGAGGTTTAGAAATGTGTCTTTGGTGGAGCTGCTAACAATTCATACACAACTGAAACGTGACAAGGGGTCAAATAGGACTTTCTTTGGGATGGGTCACAAGTCAAACCTGTTGGGAGTAACTGGTTAAATCTAAAGCAATTCATTACATTTGAGAAGCTTACTATCAGTTTATGTAGGTGAAATTAACACTTATTTACTTATTTACTTGAGTAAATGTACTCAATTACATCCACTGCTTATTTCCACTGATTTAATAAAATGCAATAAAATCAGACCAGATCTTGGTAATGATGTAGGAGAGTGTTATAAAAAGTATTTATATTGTACTTGTCTATCAATTGTTCACAACACTGTAGCTGTGACGGCTGATAGAAAACAATGGAGTATAACGGACATCAATTATGATATTACTGCTTTTTGTGGAGCACATTCTTCTGTCTGTGCTCATCACTTCAAAGCATGTGCAGCAGCAGCAACAGCAGCCATGTTGTGTCCAAACAGAATGGGCCTTTATTCAGGAAGTGAAAGGAAAAAAAATTGTAATCAACACCCCATTTAAATACAAAACCAACAAAAATAAAAATAAACATGATATTCATTTTGCATATCAAAGAACCATTCAGTAATAATTACAATCCAAACACCTCATAAACCACTTTTGTGAATCTATACACAAACTCTGATTTAGAAATTAGTCACTTTAACAATAAAATTACAAATATTTAGCTTTAAAAATAATTAAACTCAAAATAATATCTTAGCAATTAGCATTTTTAATTTATATATAGTGTATTTCCACATAAAAATACAAAATAATACCAATGACATTTAAATATGAAAAATTATTCCAAGAATTCTGCTACTCCTAAATGAAATAAAACGTGGGATAAAACAAGATGAAATGAAATAGAAATATGCATGAAAAAGTCTCTCCTTTTGTTAGCAAAACACTATCCAAAATAACTACAATCATTTACATCAGTACAAAGATATCTGGATTTAAAAATAGTTGCAATGAAAAAACGGGGTTTATTTTTCTGACAGTAAAAAATGACACTGTGGATCAGAAATCTGCAAAATATGCAATGAAAAAAATAAATCTGCATTAAAAAGGTTTACACTGTAGTTCTTACTTTTATACAAACATTAGAAACAGTATTGCACATCACAACACAGATTCGAGGTTAGTCAGCCTTTCAAAATGTGTTATATTCAAGTTTCAGAGCATCTATGAGGACAGGCAGCTGGGGCCTCGATGCAACAGGGGAGAATCTCAAGTGTCTTCCAAGAATATAATAAAACCTTCATGTTTCCTTCCTTCAAACGAAATGTGTCATGTGTATCAAAATAAGAATCAACTGTATATCAAAACCTTTGATGTTGTTGCTAATGACGTGATTCTTTGTCTTTGAACAGAACGTTTGGACATAATTAGCACTGGGGATGGTGGTGGTGGTGGTGGTGGGGGGAATAAATCGTATATTATTCCTATTCAAATAGAAAAATACAATCAAAATCAAATAGATTTTTTTTTGTCTACAAAAATAGTGAAATAAATATGATTTTTACAAAAACAAAGACACGTACAGAACAAAGTAACAGTGTTCAACATAGAAAATAGAACCTCACAAAAACAGCACGAGTCAAGTGTTACAGGTGACGATATTCAAACAGGTTCGCATCATGAGAACTAAAGCCACGGGGGGGACGGCGGGAGCGCGCTCGCCAACCTTCACCGCCATCTGACTCCCGGTCCTCACGACATCCAGACTACATTAGAATATATTAGAAGAACATATTGGATTCCTGCTCTACTCACACAGATTATAGACAACTTAAGACCACTGCTTCACGCTACATCTTAAATAAGTAATCATGAAAAAATAAAATTTAATAAATCATCTGAATTATAAATAGGTGGAGGTTTCAGAGAGATCTGCACTGAAATCACTTTAGGGGGGTGGATAAGAAATCAAATGGGGGGGGGGTATAGAAAAGTAGTGCATAATATATATTGTAAAAACATACTGAAGGGCCAGTGATGGGTAGGTAGTCGACACAAACAAATTCAATTATATGACTCAACTATAAATAAACTTCGAGTCTCAGTTTCGTTAAGGTTTTGTAACAGTACACACTTGACTGACTGAGGAGCACACACCGGGACGTGGAGCACAGAAACCACGACGACACGAGAGCGACACACTTGTACAGTACCAGACGGACGGCCGGGCCGCCGTCCTCACAGAGAGATTGTCCCTAAATAGTTTGTTTTTTTAGTAACTCAAGGGTCACGCTGGAAATCAAACAATACAAAGACAGGAGAGCTTCATCTTTAGCACGCTCCCACGCGGCCACACGGCTACGAAAGCCTGGCTGTCACAGCAAAACGCTTATTAACACGACCTCCAGCCGCCTCGCAGCTAAACCTTAGCTGCTTCTCGTTAGCGTTGTGCTCTGGGAGGGCGATGCTGTGTCGGATTTACCTTTGGAACCACATAAACTTGGGATAGGAAGAGTGAAGGCAGGAGTGATTTTCATGTTTTAATTCTCCTCTAGGTAATCTGTTGGTAACTAAACTAGAGCCTCAGTCTACGCTAAACACAGTCACACAGCACAGGGACGACACGAACACAAACCACTGAACACCACTCTGCTTCTCAACAGGATCTTTTTTTTTGTTGTTTTTTTTTGTCTTTGTTTCGGCCATACAAGCCACCGTGTGTCACAAAAAGATGGCGTCCACTAAGTCTACATTAGAACCAATATCACTTTTTGTATCGTTAAGTATGTAAACGGATCAAACAACAGATAAACATCAATGCATGCAAGTTTAAATACGTTTTTTTTTATTATTTAGCTTTGTCTGATTTTTTTTTTGTCCCTCTTAGGCATCTGTAATAGATGGTCATGCTACTTTTATGTCTTGTCTTTAATCATGATTTCAGTGGTTTGTTTTTTATTCTCACATCTATCCTGCATGCTCTATGTGTAACTAAGCCTATTGTCATAACATGCACTTTCCATGGCAATGGGGGCCATTAGTGTTCGAGTGCATACTGCATTTCATTTTACACGATTCTGGTTTATAAACGGCATTAAATATAATACCTACACATTTATTCATATATATGTATATGTAGCAGCAAAGCTTCTAAAATAGCTTGTTAAGTATAAATGTTGAATAGAGTTAGCAAGAAACCAGATTTCATATTTCGAGGTATCACTCTATGGGTCAGTATGAGCGCAGAAATAACCTTATCATCATTTTTTAATAAACCCTCTAACAAGAAGAAAGAGCCCATGGTAACATTAAAAAACAACTGCTTTGTTTCGCGGCAGAAAATGTGTCAATTATATGCTTCCTATCTTTTTTGCTACCTTTGGTTAATGACCTGGGGCGGGCGTCACCGTTGGAGAATCAAGGATTTCCCAGAAACAAGTGTGCACTACACGCACTGTTGGGGCGGCTAGCAGCAGACAGACAGACAGACGAGCTGCCCCCATGCAAAAACATTCCCGTATCTACTTTAAGTCTCACATACAAAAATAATAATAATAATAATAATAAAAAAACCTACAAAAATCAATCTCTTTTTAAATCTCCTCTTAGAAAAGATGAAAGTACCACAAAAGAGTCGTAGAGTTGTCAGAGCCTGAGATGTGACGGGGGTTTTGGTGAAAAACTGAGGCTTGTGGTGTTTGGCTGCTACAAAAGATATATAGATATATATATATAGTATATACTGTATAATGTTACGTACTAGATTATACTGATAGCTTAGGAGAGCAGGAGAGGCAGAGCGATGCTCTTTTTCCTGTTAGCCAGCGTTTCATTTCCCTTCCCTCTGACTGTGTCACCATGGCTGTGGTCGCGTCTCTAGTTCCAGCGGAAGTGAATCTGGCGAGGGCGGTCGGCTCCCTCTTTGACCAGCGGCTTGTGAAACTCTCGTCCGGCGCGGGAGTGGATGTTGGCCCAGCAGAATTCGCAGTAGTACTGCAGACAGGTGACGTTTGCGCAGAAAAAGGGCGCGAACTTCCCTCCGCAGCGCGCACCCTGACACTCGTCACACAGCTGATCATCCAGGACGTAGGGCTTCACCTCCACCTGCACGCACACATTTTAGAGAAGAGGCGGAGAGCGCGTGAATACACTGAGTGCAATAATGTGTGTGTTCATGAAAGGCCGGGGCTCGTCGCAGCAGAGACTGGGAAGGAAGCTAATTCAATCAGGCCTAATAAGCTTTCGCTCACCATAGCAACAAGCTGCTGCTTCTCTGTGGTGATGCAAGCACGCACACACACACACACACACACACACAGGCTTGCATTCACAGACTGTGTGACTGACGCATCCTAGTGATGAATGAGTCATATACACTTTGTGAAAAACAGGGTATCGTTAATGACGGGGAGGCTGTACCCGCTTGTCAATGTCTCCGTGCTGCAGCTGGACGAATCTCGCGCTGATGGCGGCGATGTAACTCTGCTGATTGGAGAAGGCCACTCGCCCCGCCCCCTTTGGGTACTTGAGCTCCGGATCGGTGTCAATGCCCGCGTAGCAAACTCCGCCGTACAGACGATCCATAATCATGGCCAGCTCGACTAAGTCACAGGGTGAGAAGAACGGAGAGAGAGAAAAAGAACAAATTTAGACGAGACACAGGATGAAGAAAAGACGTGGGAGGATGCGAGGAAGAGAAGCTGTCTGACTCCTGTTCTAGATTTGATTTGTAAACTCTCATGTCATCAAACACACAGCTGATCATCTATTGTTATGTAGATGGAAATCTGGTATGAAATTGCTGGAGGAGAAACAAAGTTTGTGTAATTACTTGCTCTAAGCGGACGAGGGACGCCTCCCACAAAGATGGTCTTGCGGGGATCAAGGGGCTGCGATCCGTCCATCACAAAATCACTGTCGCTCAGGTTCCAAGGTCGAATTTGCACCTGGAGTCAAAGTCAAACTTCACCTTAAACGAACTCTTTCTTTATTCAGGAGAAATAAATATGGCAGCACTGTCGGCTCGGTGTTAGCCGCCGCTGCTGCTGCTGGACTCACAGGTTTGTCTTTGATGGTGGGGCTGGAGACACACAGGTAGAGCTTCCCATCCTCCTCCATGCAGGCTTCAATCAGAGCCTGCACTGAGCTCTCCTCCTGGAACAGCAGGAATGCATATCCTGGGAAACACACACATCCACAGCCTCAGTGTGCGCATGAAGCACGTAGGCGGTATCACGACTGTTATCAGTGTGCAACGGTGCCTTATTTATTAGCGACAGACCTTCATAGCATCCGAGCTCAATGCAAACACAGTTTAGTAGCCATGAATGTGTGTTTAATACGGAGACTTTTGTCAATACCTTTGGGTGGAAAGTAGGATTTGCTCTCTGCTTTGTGTGGCCAGTCCACCACCAGGTGACCAAAGCGGCGGAAGCTTGAGGTTATTTCATCTGAGGGAAACAGCAGAGGTGAAGAAAACAGACAGATGCTTGACAGAATAGAAGAAGGCCAGCAGCAAAGTGCAATCCTGAATGACTGGGGCTGTCCTCACCTTCATCTATGTCAGGGGGCAGACCTCCCACAAACACCTTACGGGAGAAGCGCTCGATGCGTTCCCCGTTTTGGTGAGGGTAACAGTTGGGGGAGCCAAGGACTCCCGGGACACCCTGGTTGCCGTGGCCATCATCGAGGAGATTGTCATCAATAGGGAAGAGGGAGGAGCGTCCTGGTGGAGACAAAAGGCAGTTAAAGCTACAGCAAACGTCAGGCATTCACACAAACACACACAAGCAACACGAATCACAAACATCTGCCTCTCCTTTATGGAATCCTATATTTCTGCTATGGCAGGGTGACAATCAGAGGAGAGGCCGGCCGTGAAACAACGTTTCTGCTTTTTCTGCAGTTTTACGAGTGGTTGCGAGACAAAGCACCAGATTAAAGTGAGGAATCGTTTGCGCTCCGCTCTGAGCAGCAGAAAAAGCAGGCGTGGAAAGGCAGGCTGTGTGGAACAAAGCTGTTAATCACATGGCTGAGCGGTATGGAGGCCCACAGTGTTCAAAAATAGTCATATGAAGATACATGAAATGAAATCATGTGAAATTTTATAAAATATATACATGAAATAATAAGCTGAGAAATATTTTAAGGAACTAGATTTTCGTTTTCATTTTTTTTTCTTGGTTATATTTAAAGTGCTCTTTTTCAAAGGTCACAGCTGTTGCCAGATTTAGCCTGTTAGCACCTGTTAGCAAGAGTAACAACACTGCCATCTATAGCTACTGCACAGACACAGAAACCAACATTTCCTTTTATTCATTAGCTTAACAAGGCTGCATGCTACCTACCTAACTAGCTAACTAGGTAAGATTGAGAGGGGAGTTTATTACTCGGTATTAAAGTGAAGGACAAGGGTCCAACTGTGGACCTCTCGTATGGTGACCCCAGGTTTGGGAGCCATTTGCAGGCGAGTCCCCATAAGTGAGTGCTTCTTTTAGGGTCCCCAAATGTGACATGTGTTACTTCCTTTTCTGCCACGGAAGTACAAAAGCAAACAGGCTATTGCTTTTACAGTTAATTTAGCTCTTAATTTAAATCTGCTATACAGCTAGCCCACAGCAAGAAAGAATATTTAGCATATTTTTAAAAAAACATGTAAGAAATGTTGCTCAGAGAAAGATGCGCAACTCTGTGTCATTATTTCTCTGTGGTGGCTAGCTAAGAGGAGCTAGCTTACACTGTTAACACCTGGGCCTCACTTTGGTGCTGATTTAAGCTCACAAGCTAGCCAGCTAGGTACAGCACGTAGCACGTGGAGCCACGATAAGCAAAAGAGGTTTAGATATGGCGTCTGTGTACTGCATTTACTTAAAGCAGCGGCCTCTTGTTGTTGTTGCTTTAGCTAACAGAGGCTAACTGACCTAATCTGGCAGCATTGAAATGCGCCATCATAAAAAGTGGCATTATGAAACAAAACCTGACATGTGATAAAAACCAAAATTTCATCATTGAGCTAAAAAATATTTAGAAAAATGGCTTTTAGGAATTTCTTCAAATAAGCATTTGCATATTTTATATGATTTTCTTTCACAATGTCTTTTTATTTACTAAATATTGAAGAGTTTGTGGTTCCATAGAGCAGAAGCACGACTGCCACAATGCATCAGAGAAACATGACCAAACACGAAGCCCTTGACATCATGCATGTCTGATGAATCTAAAAACACAAAAAGACAATTTCAAGTGTGATTTCAGACTCAAGGCCTCAGTTTGGTGTCCATACAAGCAATAAAGCATGCCACAAGGGAAGAAGCCACGTGGGAAAAGACATGTTGTAGAAAGCTGAGTTTACCTCGACGTCTCCCATAGCTCCTGGCTGCATGTAAAGAAGTACAGAGTGCAAGTTTGAGCTATGCATTGTTTCATATATGGACCTAAATCTGCAGAGTTATCTCATGACCTCTTCATCTAACCACCTATTGAATTAGTCAGTGTCGAATAAACCTACAATCATAAAAATGTGCACTGAATGGACTTGCAAAAAAACTACAAATATCCCTTGTTGAGGACAACAAGACAACGAGTAAATGTCTGAATGTTTATGTCATTTACTAGAATGTGTAGTAAAAAAAATCCAATAATTATACGTAAAGTTGCCTGATGTCGCTGCAGATGACACATACAAAGGCTTTCCATAAAACGGGCCAGATCTGATAAAAGCCATTTGTAAAATCAGAAAAATAAACTCGTCAAGGTCTGACTCCACATACAGTCTGTTACATCACTGAAAAGCCCTGGATGTCCTCTGTCAGGGACAACAAGGCTCATCTCAGCAACATGTTCGGCCTCAGAGACACGAGCCAAAAACGAGTCTCCGACACAGGACACAAATGAATGCCTGATTGCTGGGTCTCAGGAGGAAACAACGAGCAACAATAAAACTACAAAAAGCTCACCCGCAATTATTTGCAAAGGCCCAGATTTGTGTCCTATTGAGACTGTTAGAACATTAAATAGAGAGATTTTATTTTTGACGCCAACAGGATGCGTATCTTCTGTCTGCAGGGCTTCAATTATTCTACTGAATATCTCCATTTTAATAAAGGGATGTCACATCGTTTTGTTTGTGGTGCATTCAAAGTCCTCAGGTGACACCGTGTAACAATGGAAGCACTCTTTGTGAACCATTTGTATGTTTGATCTTGAGTTGTGTGGCAGTTGGGAAGTTTGACACTGACAAATGGCACATTATGCAAATATACTGGATGGGTTTAAAAAATAGAAACCAGATTAACAAATGCTGGTAGACATTTTCTTCTCCGCAGCAGATCTACCACATGTCGCCTAGTGTTCCTCTGTGATGCGGGTGAGTGCGTCTAATGAGGCTAAAGAGTAACAGTGGAAGCATCATGGGAACTGTGTCTCTATTTGATGGAAACACTGAAAATTTGCAACAGAGGGAGATGGTGCTAAAAGATAATTACCATTGAGCATGAGCAGGCCGTCAGCCCCGGGGTTAGGGCATCCCACACGGCCTGACATGAGAAACAGACACACACACACACGTCGTGCACACACACGCACACACACACATACACACAGACAAATAAGAATGAGACAGAGCAGATGGAGAGGACAGGGCGAGGCTGGTGTGTGTACATGGGAGTGAGAACACACACACACACATACACACAGCTACAAAGCCTGCCTGTGAGTGTGTTACAACAGCCTCCTCACATGTCGACAGTGAGCGCTGCAGTCAGCAAAAGGAACAAAGCTCTCCTTATCCCCAAAGATACCTCGAGTCGATATTACAGGAAAACACAAGGAACTCAGCAGAACGAAACGCTTTGTTTTCATCAACAGTAATACAGTAAGATGGGAGTGTTTCCACAAAGCGGATCATTTCCTGATCACATCTAAGAGCTGGACCCTGAAGGGTTGTGACTTCTCCACCTGCAATGTGCTGTGATCCTGCAACTAAAGCAGGGGCGGGAAGGATCGCATGCTTATGGTAATTCAGGTTAGCAATGAAATATCACACCTGTCTGCAATGCCATATTCTGTTTAAACACATGCATTTCAATTATGGATGAAACAATTCATCTATTAATCAATGCGTTGACTGGACGAGGAACATTAATCGTCAAGTAATTTCCAAGCAAAAGAGCCAAAAGGTCAAGCTTCTAGAAGGTGATATTTGCTGTTTTTTGGGGGGGTTTTGGACTGTCGGTCGAACAAAACAAGCAATTTGAAAATGTAAGCTCAGGCTCTGAGGGATGATGATTTTAACGACATTTCATACAGCAAAAGATTAATCAAGAAAATAACTAGCATACTCGTATATACTGATAATAATCATTAGCTGCATTGCTAATTTAAACAATATTTTGGTTAGATTGTATTTTTTTTTTGTTTTTGCAATCTCTAAATCAGGAAATGTTCTGTTCAGAGTCACATTAAATCATTTTAAACACATTTATATGTCTCAAAGGGTTTTTTTTTTCATTAATATACAAATGTTAAAGCCCCAGTGCGTAAATTTTTATATGTGATCTTTTAGATTATTCTCACGGCATACATGGAAAATATTAGACAATTCCAGGGAAAATATTGTGTTGCTAGTGAGCCATTCATGCTCACTATCTGGGTCTGGGCTTGTATTGTCTTCCAGTGTCTTTTTCGATTCTACCACTGGGTGGCACCAAAGACAAAAAACGATAAAATTCGACAACGCGGCTTTAAACGTTTCACCGTGACAGTACTATGTTACGATTGTTATGATACACAACTGATTGAACAACAATGATAAAAATTACATGTGGGTTTTAAAAAGTTGACAGCTTCATTGGCAACTTAAAAAAAAACTTTATTTAAAAGATCAACTTGTAGCATGACAATATTTTGTTCATGAGGGCCTGTATTCTGGAGCTGCTGGTCAGGATTGTGTACACTGTTGTGTTAGCCGTTTCGGTGCTATAAATGGCAGAGCCCACCCTTGCAGCCCTCCTTCCCTCTCATCTCCTCTCTTGGCTGTCATGCACAGTGTATGAAAGTGTGATCACGTCTAAAATTAGTCTAGATCCCCCTCTCTCTGCTGGGCACGCTGGCCCATGTCCTCTCCATCTGCTCCGGCAGGAAAAACAAGAAACTCGCCCAAGAAAGGAGGGTGCAGGTCGGGTCCCGGTTTCAGTCGGGTCTTAACAGGAGACCACAAATACAAAAAAAAGACGAACCTGCTCAAGAATTTTGGTGCTTCTACACGTAAGCCGGCCATGTTATTTCTGGGTCATGTTTTAAAGTGAAAGTGTAGCTGGCCTGTGAGGCTGTAAATGAGCTGTCTCTATGAGAGGAGGGTAAGAACGGCGCAGTTATTTGACACTGCTCCTCTGATGTCCAGCAGCTGAGCCCAGGAGGCCAGGATAGTGTCACACTAAAGTACATTCTCCGCTTGCTCCTGCCAAACCACAAGGAATAATTCAAAAGAAACCCACGACTATTTATAGCCTTCTGGCTCACTTCTCTTCTAGTTAAAAAATTCCTACTCATGTGTGATATGCACATGGCTCTGTCAGACAACATCTGCGGCTAATTAGAGATATTCACGGCAAAGCGGAGTGCCATCGTTTCGCTCCCTCTCTCTCCTCCTCAGCTCTCTGTGCCGCTCAGGTTAAGCAGCAACAGGATCAGAGCTGGAAGGTCGTGTAAATGTGCAGCTGGTGGCAGAAGTATTAAGCTCTCGGCGGGGGAGAAAATAAGCTGGTGTGTGGAAAAACAACACAGATCTGGGAGCACTGGGCCCGTCACTTCCCCGCACCGGGTCAGGCCTCCTCGCCGAACACAATCGCCTCTCTTTGACCCCCCCCCCCACCGCTAAACGCAGACAGAAAGGGAAAGGCAATCTTACCTTTCATTGGATCCTGCTCGGCTCGCATGATGTCAATCAGGGAGCTCTCCAGGGAGTGCATGTTCAGGCTGTCGTACATTCTGGAGCGGTCCTGAAAAACACACAGGCGTGAGGTTTTATATGAGGCCAGAGTGAGAGCTGACAAAACAAGGACGCCACGTCACGTCACGGTGCATGTCTAATTCCTCACGTTCCTAACACACTTTGAGGATCTGGCTTATAAATAATAAAGCCTCTGAAGTGTGGGTATTTGGCTTAAGCGAGCGAGTGGCTCACGCTTGGATTAACATTCTTTCCGTATTCATTTACTTTCACGGCCTGGAGGTATATTTGTGAGCAGCCTATAGGACGGACTCCCCGCAGACAGATGGACAGAGACTGAACCAGAACCAAAGGCTCCAGAACCAAAACCAGGAGTGGCATTCAGCTGCAGAGCTGAGATAAACGTTATGAGCTCATCAGCATGCCGATGAGACAGCTCTCCTTAATGACAGACTCATCTGGTGATATTCTGGTGACTAGCACACCACGGAGCGCCTAACCTGCCCAACCACACCCAACATAATGGGAGCGTAAAGGTCAACACTTCATACTTTGATAGTGACTGATTGTAGGCTGCTGAACATGCTTTCGCCTTGCTTTCCATTTGTTAGTTTAGTACAATAGAGAGAGTAAATCATAAACTGGAGAGTTAAGAGCAGGTGGAATATCATAAAATGTAATTTAAAGGACAGTTTGCTCTGCAAGGACTATAATCCACTAACTTTACATCTACTTCAACACTGCATTACCTGCTTAAAAGGTCTTCATAATAGAACTATTAGTTAATCCACATCCACTAATCCATGTTACAGAATTGCAAAATTTAAGAGTGAGTTCTTTTAACCTACAAGAAGATTTATTCCCTCGTTTCTGACTAAGGAGCATGTACGTCCTGCAGATAACTTTGGTTTAGTTATTCCACGTTTGGAAATATCTGTCTCATAGATATCCTTTCCAGTGTGCCTTTACTCCATATAAACACTCTGCCAGCGCTGTCAACAGGGACAGTTTCTGAAGCAGAAAGTTCTTCCAATGAAAACTGCTAACAGGCTCTGAGAGGTCTGCGGAGTATCCAGGGTAATGGGTTTCTGGGAAGGTGTACTGCTTTTTTAAAATGTCATTTTTTTTTAACACTGTAACTCAGATTGGATATTTTAACAGGAAAGGATCTGTGCGGCTTGACGCCACCAAAGGCAGATGAGAAAATGTGTTTTTTGTAGTCATTTTGGTTACCTGACCCTTTAAAGCAAAAGCGCTGGTTTGTCCACTGATCTATTAGTCAATGAGTAACGACGCCTTCATTGATTTAGCATCGCATTCCCAGAACAATGTTGGACTCACGAAGGACAGTTTGAAGAAAGGATCGAAATGAATGCAGCTGAGCCAAAGTTGTAAAACCCGCTGCCTGCATTACCAAAGATGCAACTCGACTTGATTAACTCGACTGCAAAGATCTGGGTGTGTCAGTTTTGTCTGCTATCGCTGTGCTGGTGTTGTTGCTGCAGCATACTTAGTGTGACAAAGTCGGTGTAGGGAGCAGGTCATGATGGATGAATGGGTGAAGCACATGACTTCCACCCTGGAGAGTGGGGTTTGTGTCCTGTGTGGAACTCATTGTTAGAGATTTTTGACTTATTTTCAGTTTTCTGTCACAGTTTGTTTGGATTCAGGCAACAAAAGTCGTTGGTTCAGGTCATAGTTTTGAGTTAAAATAGACTGTTTCTCCTTGTTAATTAATCATGTGTTAGAAAGGCTACCGTCTCCCATGTTTTCTGGACTTTTTCCCAGTCGGAAGGCCACGGCATCACAAAAACATGATTGATGAGTGATCAAGTCACATGAAGCGACTGATGGAGCCACGAGCCTGCAGCAGAGGTGAGGAGTGGGCTACAGATGTCTGGGAAACTCACCGCTCCTTAACGCTTGTTGTCTGCAGACCCAACGCATGCTGACTCGAGTGAAATCACCTTCATCAGATTTCACGCAGCTCCCTCTGGAGCCACAGAGGTCATTACACAATGTTTTTCACATACGTAGCAGCGACTACACCTGTCGACAGACTTTCATGTGCAAAATGGGTGGAGTTGCCCTTTAAAGTCATCGGTCACATGTCAGAGCTTCACTTGTCTGCCATTGTGGATCAAGTGGAAATTGTAAGACACACAAAAATTCAACATTCAGCTGTGGGAATCATGCTTTTAGATGGATATTCTCTTTCACTTTAAGAAGAAAGTGTGCAAACTGTCAAATTTAAAGAAATGTCACGACAGACTGAAGGTCTGATACTCTCAGTGAAAGCAGAAGCCACTCTCTCCTGCGGTGTCTTCCTCTGCGTGATGTCTAAAACATGACGCAGCAGAGATGTGCCACTGACTGCCAAACATTAAACAGAAAGGAAGGAAGGAAAAGACTTGGAATCTGAAAAATTCTGGGTTCGAGACTGTTTATGGAAATGAACAATCCACAGAGTCGGGCCTGTTTCCTGGAATAGGAAGCGTTGTACTTCTTGGCACTGATATCACTAATAATTTGAGCTCATAGCAACAAGGATACCGTTTGGTGACACCATTATTTAAGTGATATCATTATTGTAGTCCGAGTGAGTCACACGGTAATGAATATCTTTTCTGTTAGAGGTCAATGCATGCAGACACTGTGGCAGCACACAGTAATTTATCAAACAAGTTAAAGTTTCTGCTCTTTTACTGAGTATCAAATACGTGTCCTTAAGAAAAACACTGCATTACAAGCTGTTCTCTGTAGTAAAGTTTCCTTTTATGAAGAAATACACTGATCAGAAGAGTAAAAGACAATCGCTGCAGTAATTCTTATGTGTAGACGGTGAAAGCTTCTTGTACACAGCTTCACCAGCATGTGACTGATACATGAGAATTAAAGAATTTTATTCGCCCAATACTGTAAAAAATAGCATCAGAAACTCTAAACTACAGTTAAAATAAACATAGACAATGAAAAGCAATCCAATAAGTATTGTTATTTGCCTGAATAATCACATTTACTAGTATCTATTTGATATGAATATATAATCTGATACTTATTGGTGTATAAGTGCTGTGTATTTATATTTAAATCCTTTAAAAATGAAATGCATTAGAGTCAATGCAATTCTGTTTGCATGCCTAACACATGTCAAAACAATCATTTACTAATCTGACACAGCCTGACGTGTCTCCACTGTGCTGCATTTTAGCCAACGCCTGGTTTCTCAATGCATCGGTTAATGGACGACTCAGCACAGAGCGTTGTTAGTATCGCTTTTCTCCAGGAAAACTGATCAATCAAACTTAGAAGACGAATGGAGAGTTAGCTGTCGGCAGCGTCCTAGAAAGATATAATCAAAACATGAACAAATGGAAAAAAATGTAGACTCCAGGTTCGGCGGAAAGTACGAGAATACACGATGTATGTAATTATCACTGATGGACATCACTAATGTGGTGAAAACATGGAATAAGATGATCAGTGACACTTTATAGTAAGCTACACATTTTCACCAATAAATAGTAGCTCAATAGCTTGCATATCAGTAGCACATTTGATCTTTATTACTCTACAACTACTAGACCATTAACTTTTAAGAGTTTTCCCTCAATAACCTTATTTTATTACTGCTTATTGGTAGTAAGGAAGGAAGTTGTTGTACATGACTCCTTAACAACTCTAACCCCCAGAATAAGGTATTAATGAGTGCTTCATTAAGAGGAAAATATCCTGCTCATGTAGTTAACGCTGAATATGTGCACCTTAATGTAAAGATTGTTTTCTGGTTCCTTTAAATGTGCACAGGATGAGCTTCAGCGGCCTTGTTACCTGAAGCAGATCTCACCTACGAGGTGTTAGTATCCTGAAATGACTTCAGCCCAGCCCCCACTTTGTCACACCTTTAGTCAAACCTGCACAGCAAATCAATTCAGACCCCCCCCCCCCCATCTGATTGAAATGCAAACCATGCAGGCCCTTTTTACGCTAATTTACATCTACGCTCTGCTATGTATGTCTAAAGAATCCTCGTCTCTCATTCGCTTTTAGTTTATATTTCATCAAGAGGTCTCAGCTGAAACTCTCTCTGTCTCACACACACACACACACACACGCACACACACACCTCTCTTCATCAAGCCCTTTGTCTAAACTCTATTTCACATGATTGGGTATTGGTTGCTAGCTCTTTCCCACCTTTAAAGCAACCGATTCTCACACCGCAACACTAAAAACAACCCCCTCCCCCAACACACACACACACACACCAATCATCCTGCAAAACCACCAACACAAGCCAGTGCAGTAACAACCCAAAACACTTACCTGCAGGGGCAACAAGGTGTTGCTGTTGCTGTCTGTGCGAAACATGTTCTCCTCTATCCAGGACTTAGGCCCCAGTGATCCTCCAGAGCGTGGGAACTTGGGAGGAGCGATGACGTTGCTTGAGAAGGGCTTCTTCAGGGGCGAGACGTGGCTGACCGAGC
Source organism: Chelmon rostratus (assembly GCF_017976325.1). Classification (NCBI taxonomy): domain Eukaryota; kingdom Metazoa; phylum Chordata; class Actinopteri; order Chaetodontiformes; family Chaetodontidae; genus Chelmon; species Chelmon rostratus. Next base: position 25,547,116 of record NC_055661.1, read on the forward strand.
CAGGTACGCCCATGCCACTCCCTCTGCGGTGGTCCCGGCCCCAGGACATCCCCCCGGAGCCCCAGCCGTTCCCCTGGTGGCCTCCCCAAGGAGAGGGCTTCACCATGGGCTGCACACACATCGAGGGGGGCAGACGGCATGGGAAGATGGAAGGTTAATCAGGCTGTGTACATTTTTTTTTGTCCGTTTTTAGCATCTACACATTATTTCCTCCCATCCTGCCTTTCTGTCCTCTCTTTTCTCGCTGTCAGCCACAGCCTAGCCTGATCTGCTCCTGCAACGGGTGGGTAGATAAGAAGATTTAGGGCTTTAAGTCTAATGCTAAGTATCCCGTGTGCTGCGACACCACCAGTGTAACTTACACACACTCTCTCTCTCTCTCTCTCTACCTGGACCTTGTGTCCACTCTTAAGCATATCATTCAATCCAATCGCGTTGTGCTTAATCTTGCGTGCTTTCACGTGAAAATCTTTCATCGAGGACAATCAACTTTCTGTTTCTCACACAATCTGTGCATAATGTGAGCTAAATCCCCTTTCTCTTTGCAACAGCTGTGCATGTAGTGGTGTAGTTTAAGGATAGTTTTATTATTAAAAAAACAAAGCCATGAGAAGATGAAAAAAAAGCATTTTAACGAACGATAAAATAATTTTGCGTTTCATTACACTAATCTGCTTTAGATGTGATGATCCTGCGGATGTGTGGCTGATGGAGGGACCAACAGGGGCCTTTGGAGTTTTTTTTGGAAATATATGTACACAGCACTCTAATCAACACAAGGGGTTAAAGGTCAGTGAAACAGCAGCACCACAGGAGCACTTTAAGCACACCCAGCCAAGCACATGCTCCCAAACACACACCCAGTGTGCAAATCACATGAGAAACCTGACGCCAGAGGCTACCAACACTTAGGCCGCAACACCACTGCATTATCCGAAGCTTCGTGTAAGCTACTGCTGGTCTTTCGTCAGAGCGCCCTCGCTGTCTGCCAGCACACACCACCAAGATACTAGATGTCTTCATTTCGCCCAAATAAACATCCATTTAGGACACCAAAGCCTGCAAGCCTTTGTATTCCCACTGACTGAACCACAAGACGGGGATGGCCCGGTGCCATGTGACTGCATCCCACTGCCAGCTTCCAGGAGAGAACAACAGCTAGATTCAGTGATGCTCCCTTGTTCCCCTGTTCAGCCCTCCCTCCCTTTGCCTCAAGAGCAGTGACCAAAGAAAAATAAAGACTTTTTATCCTTCAAAGACCACCACTGCATAATGTAGGCCTGCACACATGACTCTTAATGCTTTATCTCTGCAGCGTCACAAATTGCTCCCTAAACTGAGGACATCCTGTGGAGGTGCCTACTAAGAATTATGGGAACCTCACATCTTGATTGAAGTGTGTTAAAAAGGATGGAGCTGTGGGGGCCCTGGGGCCTCTTTTAGTCATCAGAGTTGGGAATGCACAATAACAGGGGAGCTCCTGTGTCACCTTCATGTGATTTATGCCCTACAGCAGCTCACCTGATGTTGGTTGTAGTTGTTCCTCTGCTGCAGGAAGGCGCCCTGCTGGGGATGCATCTGGGGACTGACCGGGGACCTGCGACTCTGCGCCTGCTGAGGGACGTTTATCTGGGGCGAGAAAGGACCGCTGAAGCCCTGCACATTAATCCCGGCGCACGGATTAGCTGACACGGGCGAGAAACTCTGGAAGAAGGCCGGGTTGATGGAGGAGGGGATACCTGGGTAGAAGCCGTTGTCAGAGTCTGTGTTGGGCATCTGGTTAATGGCGTTCGCGTGGATGGGGTTGATGGAGTTGGGTGCGGGAGGGGGCGAGGAGCTGGTCTGGACGGACCACGGCGTGCCGAACCCAGGCAGGGAAGGTGAGGACGAGCCTACGCTGGCGCTCTGCATCTCTTGGGTGGGGAGGTTCGGGAAAGCGGCGCTGAGACCTCCGGACAACATGTTGCCGGTGCTGCTGCTGCTGCTGTTGCCATTTAAGTGGTGGGCGATGGGGGAGTCCATCTGGATCTTGTCTGGATTTACGGAAGTGGGCGATGGCGACGCAGCATCAGTTTCAGCCTCTTCCACTGGAGAGCCGCAGGGGTCAGCAGCGCTGCGCTCCGGCTGCCTCTGCGGCAGGTGACTGAGACGTCCCTGAGGTGGGGGCGACTCCGCGGGGCTAAACTCAGTGTGCTGACTTAACTGCTGATGTATTTTTCTTCTGTGCTGAAGGTCACAGATAGACTGCGTCGGGCAAAAGCGATCTGGACTGAAATCGGGGAAAGCTATCTTCTGGTTTGGACGGTCGTAATCCGGTGCGAATGAGCTCAGGTCGCCGTCGCGGTCGTCGCTTTGGTTCGGTTGCTTCCCGGATTTGCTGACCGTGCTGCTGCTGTCCTTCTCCTCGGCTGACGGGGGTAATTGCGTGGTTGTCACCCCCACAGGCTCATCCTGCATGTTTTGCTGATGCGCAGCAGCTGACAGGAACAGCGGGGACGAGGCGACGCTGCTGAAGGGCGAACCGGGACTCAACCGGCCCCAGGAAACCGGCAGGACGAGGCGTAGTATCCGTCAGCCGGCTAAAAGAGACCGAATCCGCCTTTTTAATCCAGCTATGTGCGTCTGAAGATATATTTTTAGTACCGTTTCTAAGTGAGGTCTCTTTCATAGGAAAATGTCTGTGAAAAGGCTGCAGGCAGAGCCAGAGAGGAGGGGGTCCGGCCTGTGCAAATAGTCGGCTCGTTCTAGTCGTGATCTCTGTTTTACTCGCGGATATTTTCCTCTATCTAAAGACCGAGCTGTTTCGGCCTTGGAGTAGGCTAGCCTAGCCTGAGCGGTCCTGTCCGACCGTGCTACCCCCTCCTCTGGTTACCGGCTGTGCTGCTGCGGCAGAGGATTAAAGATCCCCGACTGAATCTACGTCACGGCCGCATCACGCCTCGGTGCGCCCGCCTCTCGCCTCGAGCCCGAGCTGCAACGAGGACCGCATTGTTTACGTCATTTTTTCATTATTCATAAAGTGCAGTAGGCCTACACCCTCACCGAGAGCTGGGAAGCAGCCTACAGGAGAGTGAGTTAGACTGTCGGCCCAATTACAGCGAAAAATGTCATTAACGTCCCCGCAGAGACGCGTAGTGAGTCTGCTTCTCCTTAATGAGCCGCCTTATTGTGTGATGTGCAGGGCGCTGAGCCAGTTAGTTGGCTCGCATTCTTTAATATTTGCGTTTATGTTGCAGCTCAGTTCAAAGTTATTTCATACAGCCACACATTTGTTTGATTTTACCCCCAAATCAACCTCGAACACAGTAATTAGGGACTTCTTATTCAAAGCCAACAAACAAGATCAGAATGAATCCGTCACCAGATCTTTACGAGGTCAGTCTCAGAGGAGAATCACGCCATCAGGCGCAAAAAAATGTTTTCATAAAAACATCAGCATGATTAGTGTGGCACAGTTTGCCTCTGCTGGTACCCATCACTATTCAGCGCACAGCCATTGTGCGTGCGTCTGCGCCAGCGTCACTTTACGCACGGACGCCAGCAGCTAAATATAGTTTTTTTATGTCAGCGCGTGCCAAGGGAGATGAATCTTCATCGCCTGTTCTGAACTCAAAGCTGACAAGCAACCCTACCATATGATCTGCCTCATAAATGGCCCCCACCAGCAGCGCTGTATGGCTACTGGCAAAGTATATTTGAGTGTGGATGGGAAAGTGCGCGCGCGCGCGCGCGTGTGTGTGTCAGACTGTGCTCATTTGTGTTTGAGCACTGAGGAGAGAAACAACAGAGGGTTCAGACTGACTCTTCCCTCAGCAGATGAACAGAAAAAGGATTTTATTCACTTTAAAATACAAAACAAGCATCAGCTGGCAGTTGGGGAGATGCAAATGAAAGATGCAAATTCAGTTCCACTTTCGTGTTGTTTGTACAAATCGTCCCACTTAAATCTGCAGTTATAGATTATATTGCGCCTCTGGAGTGAACACTTATTTGTTGTGTAACATAAACAGACAGGGGTCATTTCTCTTTCCCCAGACTGAAGCTGAATAAATCATTACAGTCTCTGTGTGTGAATGTGGTTTCTAATGAGGAAGACAGATACCAGAGTAGCAGAGCAATGTGCATGATCAACCTGCCATCTGCTCGCTTAATGATGGGGGCTTATCTCAGCACAAACTACGCACAGCTTCCTGCCCTGCATTGTCACCTACACAAAAAAATCAAAAGCACCTGATTCCCAAAACAAAACTCAGGGAATATTTTTAGACCACACCCTATAAAGTTTGCTGTTATGTCAAATGCTGGGGATCTACCAGGTGTGTGCACACATTATCAATACCACTGTTACATCCATTAGTGCTGCAAAGCATTTCCTGTGATAACAACTTCATCAATGACACGACTTAGTTCCAGTCACTGACGTCTTGATTTTCTTCTCGCTTTTCGCGGCACCTTGAGCTGTTTTGGGAAGTAAGAAGACACCCCCCCCCCCCCAGAAATGCGCCATCATAAGGTCCCAGATGGGACAGTCCCACCAGTGAGGGGGCAGGTGTGGTGGCCACGCATGGTGCTGAGCACCAGTGATTACCCAGGCCCGGTAAGAGCTGGAGGGAGTTAAATGGGGCAGGCTGCCAGCTGCTGGTGTCTGATGATGATGGGCTGGGGGAGGGGGTCAACCAGGGTGGGTGGGGTGTAGGCGGGGGTGGTGTTAAGGGGAGAGGGGGGGGTCCATTCTCTGATTCCCAGCTGCCCTTCAACATACAGAATGTGACACATCAATCCAAATGACCAACCTGAGCTTAGTTCTGCACGTTGGTAATCACCTTTAGATTTATTCTCTGTGCATGCTCACTGAAGAGTCCAGTGTACACAGTAAACACATGTAAACCTGAGAACACACATATCAGTATGTGCATGATATTATCTGATCACGCATGTGGACACATCATATTAAACTGAGTGTGAGAAACGAAGCACACGCAGCCTTCATTTTAATCAGGTTACCGGTTACGTTGCTACTGTTGGTTATTAGCAGGCACCTGGCCCACTAAGCGCTATCAAATTTCACTGTGCTTGTAAAGCTAGCTCTATTTAGGTCTCTGTCAGAGTGGATGGCTGTCACACTGCAGCTGCAGTCGTCATAGCAACAGGTAATCTGCATTTCCTTTTGTGTGCTTGATTACTCTGTTTGACTCAGGGCTCTCGCTCGCTCGGTGTGTTTGAAGGGTCGGGTGGAGAGGATTGATCAGCTCTTCCTGTTTGACAGACCTATCCATCAACAGTGATGACTCTATTCTGGGATTCAAGGGGAGTGTTCCATCTCTTATAATCCTATCTCAGCCTACAGGAAGTATGCCGCCTGTCTGCCACTCAACACTGGTTTCCTATTTCAAAGATGTCGTCAGGCCGAGGTGCCATCGACCGACTTTCTCAGTGGAATCACAAGATTCAGATGTAAGATGTAGTTTACCCAAATTGCAAACAATGTATTATGTCATTTACCTGTAGTGGAGTCTACCTATGCAGATTGTTTTAGCCCAATTTGTGCAGGTTTTGAAATATCTGTCACTGAGGTTTCTGCCTAAATGGTGTTGAATGGAATTTAGTTTGTGATGCAAATTACATTTTACAATTAAAAAGTGCCTCCATTAAGAGCGTGCTGTGGACATTGACTGTTTAAAACATGGATGTATACTCCCTGACGTCAGCTCTAGGTTTCTGAAGAGCCATTGTTGAGTTCAGTGAGACCCATCACAATCTGGACCCATCGCCATCTTGGAGTGCCTGACTCCATCAAACTCCCAAATAATCCGAAAAATGGGCAAAGATTGGTTGCTCTGGTTGCTGAAACCTTGCAGCCAGCTGTCACTCAGAGTGAACATACCGATCATTATACATAACTTTAAGCCTAAATGTAATTGAAATGTACAGTTGTCATGATCGGGGAAATTAGCTATCGAGACCAAAACCATTTTTTGTACCAGTCTGTAAACATGTTTATCTCTGTTTGCATATAGTTATGCATTTTAACATGGGGGTCTATGTGGATTACTCGAGTTGGACCCAGCCCTTTGAGGAACTGCAATTGTCGGCACTTTTGCATTTTTTTTTTTCAGTTTTCAGGCCACTTGACTGTAAACAGTGATCACTGGAACGACAGTAGAAATAGTCACTCAGAAAACTATTTTCATATAAGGTGACAGGTACGCTCACTCTGGGAAGAGATGCTGCTGAATTTCCAAGTGTAGTTTGTCTCCAAACCTGGATAAGTACAACCAAATCCACCTGCATTTCTAGATATCACTCAACATAAATGCTTGTTTTTGTAATTTGGGTGAACTGACCCTTCATCGTTATCAGTGTTTTTCCAGTTTTTGGAGGCTTGTGGACACCGAGGCTCGTTCTACCTGAGCTTCTAATTTCGCGTGGCAGTCTGCGGTTTTAATGCCAGCTCATGGGAGGGTTTTTGTTCAGATTTTCAGCCGGCGTGGCCTGCAGGACGGAGGTGTCTTTGTTGCAGTAAATTGTCCCTTTGTTGTGTCTCTCTGGCTGCTGAATGGCCCTTTGTGTTGCTGACTGATTAAGCTTCTGTAAACAGTCATCTCACTCACACACATGCGCACCATCAGGCACGGACACACGGCCAGAGGTGTCAGTAACGATGTCATACCCACCACGAGATCACAAACTTACAAACAGATTGACAAACAGTGAGACAGTTGACGCCTGGATGAGCTTATCTCTTATCCAGGCTGGGGCTTGTCCTCAGCGGTCACACCCACCACTTAATGCTACTACTGCTTCAGAATCAATCAAAAGGGCCCTCCCATGTATGATTGGTGTTATTCTGCAAGACTGAATGAGCAGTAGGTCTGTATGAGAGTGGCACATATTTGCATTTTATGGCCCGCTGCAGAAGGCTTGCAGGGCTGATTAGGTGGTTGTGTTCTCTGAGGCTGTAGGCCTGGCCAGGCACATCTGTCATGCTCAGGGTGTGTGACTCTCCTCCTCCTCCTCGCTGCTAATCACCGTACAGCAACTCAAAAGATCAACCCTCTCCTCATTTTACATCATCTTTCCCCATCTTCGATCAACTTTATCCCGCTTTCTTTGTCTCAGAGCTCTCCTGACGAGTGTCCTTGCCGCTAATCCTATTCCCAATACTCCCACGAGTGCTCTCCAGCGATTGCGTCCACATCACATCTGTCTGCTCTCGTGGCTCCGGCTTGTGTGTGTGAGGGGAAGAGATGGCGTTATCTTAATGTCAGAGTAAATCTCCTCTGGTTGTTGCACAGAAGCCAGGAGCTCTGTTGTAACAGCAAACAGTCGCATGAACAGATAACAGCCTGCAACCTTCTGCTTTCCATAGGCGGCTTATTTGCACACAAATACATGAATGGCACACACACACACACACACACACACACACACACACACACACACACGTACACACACACACATACTGTAATGTCAGGCAACAACAGGGGTCTCAGACAGAAGGAGATGCCTTTAACGCTGTTTAAAGGAGAAACAAAGAGGAAACCTGCTTAGCCACACACACACACACACAAGCACACACAGGCCGTACTGTGAGTCAATGCACCTGCCCGTCAATGTACTGCAGGTAATTCAATTAGGTGTGTCTGTGTGTGTGTGCGTACATGTGTGCCTGTTTCTGTGCATCTGCATGGGGGCTCCACACAATGTCAGGGGGCATCTCAAGTGTCCCCGGCACAGAGCTGCAGCTGGGGGTCAGAGGTCAACGGTGACAGGCGCCCCTGGCCTCCAGATGCATTGTGGGAAGCCAGCAGGTGTAGGAAGAGCACATATGTTAATGGAAACAGACCGATCATTAGCTAAAACATATTAGATCTATCTATCTATCTATCTATCTATCTATCTATCTATCTATCTATCTATCTATCTATCAAAAATGGCAGCGGTTTCAGTCTCCCATACTTCCTTTACTGTAGACCTAAAATAACAAATACTCTACAAATACAAACATTAATTAGAATTTATGCTTATTTCAGGTTTTCATTTGTATTTTTATGCCTTACAGACACATTTTTCTTCTTTTTTCTCCAGAGCTGGTTGTGTATTTGCATTCCTCTACCTATCTTTTTACTATAAATACTACCAGCATAGTGAATGTGAACCCAGGTACAAGAGACTGCTTTCCTTCTCACAGGAAAAAAAAAAAAAGCAGCTCATCTTCCTCATCTGAGCTGCAGCGGCGGTTTGAACCGTGCACGCTACGCGTTACTGCCGCTCACTGGTGAGAATAGCACCTGCACGACATCCTGAGAACATAAGGTGCAGCTTTTCTTGTTCTTGTGTTTCGAGTTCTTGAATGAACGCAGTGAGGGCACGTGTAAAAAGGCTTCTGTCAAGTTTTTAAAGGGTTCACATTCAATTTAGTTGAAGCAAATCTAACTGCTTTATAATTCTCTGTCCCAAAGCGTCTCGACGGCTCTCCACTGATTTTTGGAGGAAACGCTGAAACAATTGTATCTCCAATGATATCAGAAACTTGTTACTTGGTGCTAGCATGTAAGACTGTGCAGCTTTTTGAGGAGATTTCTGCAAAAAGGATTCATGCTGAGTGAAAATACACTGGATTAAAAGTTAAATAAAACATATCATAGTAAAGTTTAATTTTATTTAAGCTGCATGTACAAGGAACAGAGAGGACAATAGAAATCCTCTGTAGAATATAAAAAAATATAAGGTTTACTTTCATTTCCTGCAAAGTTTATTCAAATGAGCTCTGTTCTCCAGTCATGATTTGAATAAGCTCCCAGGTGGGAGGAATCATTTGCAAACATGTGATTCTCTTCCAAAAGAAGAAAAAAGCTCACTTTAAGTTGATGTTTCTAAACCGTAGAAAATTTTCAGAGTGACAAGCACAACCTTGAACGTCCTCCATCCAGGTGACGGCCACAGAAAATCAAACAAACAAAACAGGCTTTATCTGATATATAGTAAACAGTCCCTTCCCCCGGCCGGCAGACCCTCCCCTGGCTTTGTTGACTCGTCCGCAGCCCAGCTTGACAGTTTATCCATTGACGGCTCAGAGAAGGTTGGAGAAGGTGAATGGAGACGGGCAGCTGGTCCAGATGGCGTCCTGAGCAGGTTTATGGAGGCGTTTGTTTAAGATGCCTTGATAAAACAAGTGAAAACCAGCTTAGTGAAACAGTAATTAAACCCTTGTCAGGTGAGCTTGTCTTGGCTGATTATGCTACGCTCAGGTTTGTTTATCGCTGTCATAAACACAAACAGCACTTTTTGTCCTTTAGCAACAACTGTTATTACTGCAAGATATGATGCAAGATTCCCCTTGTGTTGTGGTTTTGAACAGTTTTGAACGATCACAGTCAGCTGAAGCTCAAACATGATAATTTCTGTCTGAGAGATTATAAAACATGAATACACCTTTCAAACATTCAGCTCCTGAAAAACAGTTGCATCAGTTGCATCCATTGGCTCAAAGTAAGATGGGAAGTTATGTTTCACATTTTTAAAGTGTGTTTTCAGACCAGACATCCAGGTAAAAACAGTAATTTTTTCATGCACAGGTCAATTTTGAGATTTTGGACTTTTTTTTTTGCTGCTATAACATGTCGTCTTTCAGACTAAAATACACATTCAGGTTTAAGTAGTGTATATTTAATTGGATAGTTTCATTTGCATATTTAAATATAAAATGTCAGAAAACTCTTAATACAAAACACAATTGTCTTAATGTAGGTAATCAGTTGGGGAAGTTTAATTGTAATGTCTATTTTGTTTTAACCATATTCACCTGTAATGTCTTATTTTTTGTTTTCTCAAAATGAGTTTTTCCTCATACTCTGAGCCAGAAATCTGGACTTCGTTGGCACTTTTATACACCAGACCTTCCAGTTTTATTTCTTTCTATTTTCTGGAGGTTTTTACAGAGGGCTTTGTTCATGATTTATATTACATTTTATTCAAAAACACACATGAAAATCATTCATTCTGTTCATTTTAACAGATGTTAAAATTGACTTATTTATGAGGTGATAAAAACAGACATCCTAAATTCCCTCTTTAAAAACCTTTCAACAAAATGAAAGAAGAATTTTGAACCTGGATTTATTCAATGTTCAGATTTATGTTGTGGAACTGTATTCAAGTTTGTGTGCAATTAACTAAACAGTGTCTCATTTGTATATTTAAACATGATATTTCAGAAAACGTTGAATACATAAAGTGTGTTTAGTGTAAATAATTCATCATGATATCTATCATTTGAAAGCTTGTTCTCCTGTAGTGTCTTATCTTAAAACAGGCATGCCAAACTCATTCCATAAAGGGCCGTGTGGCTACAGGTTTTCGTTCCAACCAAGGAGGAGCACACCAGGCTGGAATCAATTAATCAGCTGATCTCAGTCTTCAGCTGATAACTAAGTGAACCCTTGATGTTGATTGGTTGGCCTGGTGTGCTCCTCCTTGGTTGAAACAAAAACCTGCAGCCACACGGCCCTTTATGGAATGAGTTTGACATGCCTGCCTTAAAACAATGCTGACATCCTCCATAATAGCTTTATGGACTGGCTCACGTTAAGTGATTGGGAATAAGTTCAGTTCAGTTCAGTCAAATGTAATATGAGGCTCCAGCAGTCTGAGTTCATCAGATCGAGTATCTGCCAAAGTTAGAGTACTTCTAGCATGAAATTCCTGCATCGTGTTACTATGTGTCCATCACAGGATCTTTTCAGGGACAACTTATGTTTATGAGTATTTTATGAGGACACTCTTAAAAAATTAGAGCCTATCCTTACATTCATTGAGAGCATCCAGAATGTGAAATAAATCATCACATTTTGCAAAAAAGTAAACATATCAGAAAGGTTTAGAACCAGTTTGGGAATCTTAATATCATAAACACGTTTCATCTATTGAAGAAATAATAATAGGAAACAGAAACATCCTCTGTGCTGAATGTCTTTGGTGTGTTTTTAGTTATTCTTACATTGTGCGTTACATTGTACAGGTGTACCTAATGAAGTGGCCACTGAGTGTATATATTCAGTGCAATATCCGTGAAGAGGCATTGGGCAAAGCTCTCACAGCAACATCAAAAAAGGTCAACTATGAAGAAATCATAGAAAGTTTAATCTTTAATTCTTCATTCTTGATTTGCTTTTGAATTACTGACACTTCATATCCACCAGAGGAATGTACTGCAAAGCCAAGCTTGATGAAAGACTGAAGACAATTCTGAAACGATCCTGCAGGAATGGCTGCAGTTGGCCTCTCTGGCCAGCAGGGGGCACTACTTCCTTTCCTAATGTTTTGCACATCCCAGCTATTGCCTAAACAGACACGACACTTGGAAGTGAGGGGCTGATTTCTTGGAACTGCTCTAATACCACTCTGACTCTCATACTCATATAAAAATCATTGAAACATCATTTTATAATGCATTTCATTTAAGTGTTTTTCAGTCCAGCAAATTAGGCGTTCATTTCCCTGAATGTTTCTCCAGGGCTGTGTGTGTGTGTGTGTGTGTGTGTGTGTGTGTGTGTGTGTGTGTGTAGGTGGGTAAATTCATTCATCTCCAACATCTCATATCAGAGCTATAAACTTGGCTTGCTCCAGCAGACTGTGATATTGTTGCTGGAATGTTCTCCGAAAGGATTTTATGGTCTTTTCCTGTAAAGTCTCTTTTGGGACCGACTGAAAATCTTCCTCAACAGACAGTGAGGACGTTCCAGTATTTTGGTTGAAAATTCCCCCTGACAGCTACAGAACAAATCTAATAAAGTCTGAGCACCTCGCTGGGCTTTCTTGAGTCTCTGTGATGATTGCGACATTCTCTCCCTGCACGATACATACTCTAAATCTGTGAGACTCCGAGCTTCTCATTAACAGACCTCTTGCATCGTCATTATTTGCTCAACATTACGATGCATTATAAAGCGCAAGCTGAGGTGTCAGCATTATGTTTTTATGTGGCTGTTACGCTACAGATGCATCCACTTGTGGAATTCATGATTTACATTAGATGTAAGTTTCCAGTTTGCTCTCTGGTTTTGCTGGACCATAAAATAATACAGTAAATCCCTTGTCTTTGAAACTGTGGCAGAGAAATGAGAAACACAGGCTTCATATAGCAATGCCATACGAACGAGTGCTTGTCTTTTTACAAGGTTATCTGAGAAAGTTGGAAAGGCAAAACTTGCATTGTGAACTATTCTCTCTGCTCTGTTGCGAACCTATTTTTGCTCCTGCATTTGGATGGAAATCTAGTGCCATAACTGACTTTACATGTGCATGTGTGGGGAAAGATCAAACGTTTGTACTGGTAAATTTTTAGAACTTGCTTGCACATACATTAATGTCTGCATAAAAGCAGGAAGAGTTTGTGTGAAATAAGGCAATCATAACAATCATCATAATAATAACAATCTTTGTAAAGTCATTTTAGAGAAAACTACAGAAACACATAGAAGAGCGTCCTGAGTGCCTACAGTTTAATTTATTGTGTGAGTTCTGTAATGTGCCCGAGGTAAATCAAATGCATGACTCTTGCATGATCACGATGGTCCTTGATGAATGGAGGACTACAAATGTGCCCTGATTTTAAAAGAAATTTGATTTATTGATTAGACCAAAGTCATATGAGATAATATTATTTCTGTAAAAGAGCCAAGAAATGCTGACATCCTCCATAATAATTACATAGCCAAGAATTATAAAGGAATATTAAATAAATGTTGATAATCTGGATTAAACCTGCAGGAAGTGATTTTTTTTTCAGCCACTGGGGGGCAGCAGAAACAAGTTGTGAACACACATTGACATATCATCACATTTTAACTTGTTATCAAACACCTTCTCCACCCTCTGCTGAGGGAAATATCAGGTTTTCTGCTGCTGCACTACACTTTCTCTAAAAAGGTGCCTGCTGCTGCTGAAAACACAGTATGACAATGAGTACATTTTTGGACCAGACAGCTCAACAATGAGCTGAAAGTTGTTATAAAGTTCAACGTAATGTTTTTACATTACCATTTATTACATTGTTATTATAGAAATATTAATTAATGCTACTTTTGCGTTGCATAATGTAAATTAATACTTTTAAGACTCAGAAATAGGATCTATGTGTTTGTTTTTCTGTCATGTTTTTATTCATTTGTCTAACTCAGTGGTTCATGACCTCCTTCAGAGCCAAAAAAAAGTCCCCCCCCCCACACACACAATTTATATTAATCATTAACAATAAGTGGGACTAACAAAAAAGGATTCTAGTTAAATGTTGGTGAAGTAAATCTCAGCACAATGACATCAGCAAACTGGTTTATTTATTTCCCCCATAAATCATATTCATGCAATCAGTTCCGCCATGTTTTTTTTCCCCCAGGTTTTATCTCACCCCCTTTGCTCCATGGCTCCATGCCCCCCTAGAGGGGCCCACCCCTCAGTTTGAGAACTGCTGCTCTAACTTTATATAGCTGTAATTTTATGTCTTCTCTATATGCTCAAATCTGAGAATACAAAGCATATGTCAAACATGTGTCTCTCTTTTTTAGCGCAGCTCGTGGTTTAACATGCCATAGCTCCGCTGCATCCGCCAAAGCATGAACATATTCCCGACTGTCAAAGGTGGACGAGCATGTGTTGCACTGTCATGAGCGGTACGAGCTTGGCATGCTTCATGGGCGCAGCTGTTATATCCTGGAGCACATCATTGTCTCACAATAGGACAAATCTCTCAGATAGGGTTACACTACAAAACCACCTAATTGCCTGCTTTGTAGCGATTAGAAATGACTGCCATTACAATAATAGACGGCATTACAAGACTATAAATCCATTCATGCATTTGTAGATAATCTCTAATTTCTTTGCGCTCTTTAAGATTGTGGTCCTGGTTGATCTTGCAACACCTGTGGTTACCATGGTGACAAAACATGCGGTTTAAAACTGCAGCCAGCCCTCACTGAGCGGCTAGTGTGTCAGAAATACAACAGAAGAGCAACTGCTTTGTTTACAGCGTGACCAGGCAAACTCAAGCTGTTGGCATGTGTGCATGTCGGCTGTTTGCGTGCATCGGGTGGCAGACCCCGCCACTAATGATGAAATTTACCATGTAGAATGTGAATAGTGGCTAGTGCAGAGAGCATCAGTACAATAGTGTCAAAAATAGGATTTGATTTCATGAAAATCCTAAAGATTGTGGCTTTAGATTTCTGTTATATGTGTGAATGTGCAGTATGTTACACTTGATGTAATGCCTCTAACAGTTCGCCCTCCTCTTTCCTGTAGACAGAAAGCAGAGTGGGGAGAGCAGATCCTCCTCTACTTGTCTCCTCACGGCTGTGTTTACAATCGGCATACCACGCCTGGAGCTGCTGCGCTCTAGAGTTTCACTAAAAAGGCCCGGGACAGACTCCTGTTGGAATCTGCCTCCGTGTGTGTGATTGTGAATCTAAACTTTGCTCTTTGTTTATGTCTCCCCGTCCCCTGAGTATTTCAGGCACCGCTGACATGCCGCTCCCTCGACGGATAATAGGATGAAGTTGGACGCAGACACTGCTGCTCTCTTATTGGATAATGAGAGGAAGTCAGACGCTGACACGACATGTGCTCTTCACTCGTGTCCTCTTTCATCTGGTTTCAATTGTGGCTTTTAGTCTTTTTTTTTTTTTTTTTTTACTTCTGTCGAGAGCCAAAAGAGCTTTTGAAGAAAAGGAGAGGATGAGTGAGTTTTAAAGGATGGCCTACAGACTAATTTTAGAAAAGGCTGAACCACTCATATCACCCAGAATGCCGTGTATGTTTATCTGCATTTATCTCTGCAACGTGATGCATCTCTCTGTGCCACAAACTCAACAAAAAAGCCTCAAAATGGTTTCAAGTAACGAACCCTTCAGGCCTGCCTTTCCTCCACTCACAGGTTTATTTTGTATTAGCTGATGGGAGTATCTGCTGAGGGCCAGGTGGGTACGCGATGGGCTAACACTTGCACAGGATGTCCTCGACACAGCCTGTTTTCCTGCCACATCCTTCCCTCCCTCATTCTTTCCCTTGAACTGTAACCTTCTGCCTCTCCTCCCACTCTGTGTTGCAGGGATGATGCCTTCAGTGTCACCCAGTGTGCAATCTGCCTTCTTAAACCTAATTAGAAAAGATGGCAAGCGTGTCATCTTCAGCCAGGTCAGCACTCACACATTGTTTCTCCTCCCTCCCCCACTCCTGGAAGAGACAACAGGAAGAAAAAGTGATGGAGAGATGTTTACAGAGTGGATGTTTGCCTGCAGTGTCGTAGCTCTGCTGAGTTAATGATGAACTCAGTGTTAGCAGGCAGGCTGCTAAAAGGCAGACCTCATCCTCCTCTGTCGCTGTGACGGAAAGCCTCTCAGACGGCGCTTAAATGGATGTGAGGTGAGTGATGAAGATTACGCCTTCCAGGCTCCGCTCAGCGTCGTATGAATGCATTTCAGCCCAATAAGATATTACTTTCCATCCTCGCTGCATTAATGGATTACCTGAGCCGTTAGGGAGGTGTAAGGAGATCATTTAGGTGAGGCCACAGTCAGTGATGGAGTTATCCCCCAAAGCAAACACACCGAGGCCAGTGCACGATGACCCTCGGCATGCATCTGCTCTTCCAGGCTGACCCGCAAACACACATTTTCCTCATAAACCGCAAACTCACAAAGGCACTCGCATATTTTTTGTTACAAATCTTTTATTTATCTGGCAAATGTTGCTGGAAATGCAAGGGAACACCAAGTGCTGATATCTGATGAGAGCTGATGTTACATGCAAACAATCAGGATGGAAAACAAGGTCAGTGAAACGGTGACTGGATATCCAAAAGGCAAACAAGTCAGACCCTCAACCTGCGTGTTTCACACTGATAATAAACCATTAATCATTGCTGTAGTTCACTGGGTTAAATCCTCATATGCTCGCTCAGATAAACGGCTGCGTGACCCAAATTACTAAAAACATTTTTCTTACTTACCACGAGAGCCGAGAAAGAGAAAAATGTCCTCTCTTACGTGGAACTAAGCGCTCTGCAGCAGCTAAGCTTCTGCAGCCACTCATAAAAAATGGAGGCAAACAGAATTTACAGGATTAAAATTATGTTAGCGCTTTATATTAAGGGCACAAAACATATAGCACAGCTCAGCTAATGCAGGATGATTTCCTGTTGCTCGCCTTTAACAAGTGATCAAGCCACCAAGCCTTTGATGACTGTGATTAGTTTATCCTTAATGGATCATCAATTAATGAATGTTAACTCACAGTTGCTTATTATATTATCTGCTGCATGCCGGTTACACTTTAGCACCATGCTTTGATCAGCAGAAAAATCACACTTTTTAAAGAGAAATCTTTGCATGCATTTACAAACTAGGTGCTTACTCTGGTTAATCAGTGTGTCATCAGGGGGACTATTTCTTTAGCAGGAAGTAGCTCCAGTGTAAACTTGTGCAGTTTTGTGTTTGAATCAAATCACAGTGCTCCAGATTCTCCAAAAATGAAAACATTGCTTTATGCAACATGTGAAAACTATCACAGTGCCAGTGAGCGAAGCGGCGAACTGCTCCAGCAGCTCTGCTCACAGCAGAAACCAGCAGATGTGAATTTACAGTATGTAACTGTGGAAGTGTGAAACAGGGCGTTGCTAGAAAAGAGCATGTGTGGCTCAGCTGACCGTCCCAAAAAGAACAGAGCTCAGAAATGTGGATCCAGTGTCCGTAAATCTGTTCAAATGAGATTTTATTTTGTCTCTGCAGTCAAGCTGAAATAGTGCAGAGGGATTATCATTACGGGAGCGTTTTCCACCTCCTTATTCCCCTCCTCCCTCCATCTGCACTAAACTGTCCCTGGTGTGGATACATTTTCAAGATTCTGGCATGTAGCTGGGTCAGTGCATGTGTGTGTGTGTGTGTGTGTGTGTGTGTGTGTGTGTCTGGGTTATTGTGAGTATACATGTCCCCAGAGTGGATTCATTTTCACAGCTTGGTGGTGTGGCTAATAGCAGATTCAATTTGGCATCTATTTTAATCCCGAGGATGTGAAAGTCACAGCGGCACTAATGATGAACCCAGGCATCAATAACCCCAACACAAACACACACACAGACACACACACACACCTGTGTATAGGTCAAAGCACACCAGCAGTCCCTTTCTCCATGCTATAGAAAATACACTAAAAACCTGCAGGCTGTTATAAGCTGATGTGTATGTGGTGCAGTGATGAGGAACAGTCTCCAACCTCCTTGAAGCCACTCTGTTTTACTCCGTTCAGCCTTAACTGATCACTTTTGTGAGTCAAACCTTGATGCAGAAAGACAAAAACAGGCCTTTGTTTGCATTGCGCGCTGCTGCTCTCAGGTCTGTGCGGCCTCGTTGCAGCAGACGCTAGATGACGCTGTTGTACCAACACTTTGTCCACTTTCTGGCTCCCAGCAGCCTCCTCTCCAACAGAACTGCTCTTACTGATAATGAACGGCCAGTCTGAGGCTTGTACATTTAGAAAATGATGTTTGAGAGTCGTTCTTTTTCCTGAAAAACATGATTTTCTGCTGAAATACGTCGCCCCGCTGTTTGCCTTTTATTTCCTGAATTCCCTGAACGCATCGTTTTGTAAGTGTTTAATTTCTCCTGTAAGAAAAAATGAAAGAGCAGATTATGTCATCCGTCCAGCTCCTGCAGGAAGCAGAACTCAACCTGCAGCCGTTCACGCGTGAAACTCTGCAGCTCCGTCACATGAAAGACGGCCCTCCTGGGGGGGACAGCAGCATCCTCTAAATCTAGACCGCCTGCTCATCAGACACGGACCCCCATCAAGCCATAAATTTGGGGCAATTCAGTTCCGAGACAGTCAATGGGTCTTATCTTGGATAAATATTTGCTTCCTTGGGCTCCAGCCCAGGAACAGACACTAATGTCTCTCTGGGAATTTCCACAGTTGATCAGCAACTTTGCGCTGCTGGAACAATCCACTCCGCCATCATCAAAGTTGCTCTGCAGAGGAGGTTTATTATGATCGTGCTGCGCACACCCAGGCATCAGGGCCCATGATAAAACTTGCCTACACACTATAGCCCCGAGGGTTGCGTGACTTCCACAAGGCGCTACTGCCCTAAGTAATAATTTCCAGGGAGCATCAGAGTAAACAGCTCGGGAATGAAAAGTAAGAGGGGGAACCCCGCCGGGTCGAGATTTATGCTCTGGTGACACCTCACTGTCTGTTTTATCAGCAGCTCTCAGCCGCTCCTGCTGCTCGTGTGAGTTCAAGTTTAAAATCATTTAAATATCAAGAATTCAGGCGATGTGTGCGCCAGATCTGCTCCTCTGCAGCCACTGGTTAGAGTCTGAGGGCCAGTCAAACTGAAGTGAATCTGTCTGGTCCCTGTTTGTTGTCTCTTTTTTTCCCCCCCTCTCCTTGTGGTGCGCTGAAGGAGTGGGCTGGTTCTGCGTCTTGGAGTCTTCCTACAGCGAGCGCAGGGAAGAAGTTCGCACCAGTTTTGCCTCCAATCCAGTGGAGGTTTCAATAGCAGCGGCGCGGCAGGGGAGGGACGCACTGCCAGCACTCAGGATACCCACTCACACACACTCACACACACACTCCTGCCCACCAGAGACCAGTTAAATCCGCAAGAAAACTGCAAACACGCACCAGAGCAGTCGCCTAATGCGTTTGATAGGCACCAGCGGCAGAGGTGAAAACTGAGGGGGACTACTGGACACTGCAGAGGACAACTTTTGATTTTTCTTTCAGATCGCTTTAGTTGTGAGGCACTTTAAGAAGAAAAACCTTGGTGATCACCAGAGTGGCTTTGCGAGCAAGAACCATCCTTCAGACAACTTCGCCGCTTCATATTCTGGAAGGTAAGACTGTCTCATGTTAAGATTGGCTGTTTTTGTCGCGTTCCTGCGTCTGATCCAGAGCTTCTAGGAAATTATTAGATGAGAAAAAAACTTACTTCCTTTCTTTAACTTTTCCAAGGCTTTTATTTCCTCAAAATGTGCATAAAAGCTCCATATAAATTCAGAGCCGGACTCCCGGAGTAAAGTGGTGCCTTTGAAACGGCTGCCAGGGAGGGAAAGAGAGGGGAAGAGGTTTTGCGGTTTTACAACTCCGGGAAGTTAAAAGTTTCAAACACATTTCAATCAAGCCCGAACTCGCATGTTTCCTTTAATCTCGGCTTATTTTTTTTATTTCTTTTTTGTTTGGGTCGTGAATGTGTGGCAGCCGATGGGGACCGTCGAGCTGAGGAACTTTAGAAAATCCTCTCGCTTTTGTGCCTCGGAAAGGTTCCCATGCTCCCAGGGGTGACACAGCACCCAATAAGGCGATTTATCAATAACGTGCCTGTGCGCCGTGCCTGCTCTTCTCTCTGGCCATGCGTTTGGCTGCGAAGCGCACAGTTTTTTTTTATTCAGAGCGCAATTCGGGTGTGTGTTTTGCTCCATCGGGTCACCTTCGGGTGCTTTTACGCACCTGTAAGAGCGCCTTACGAGGATCATTCCCCCCTACCTATAATAAATTAAACTCCCCGTTTGAAAATGATTCAGGGCAGATTGGTGACAGCTTTGCTCGTGCTGGGAGTTGTTTTTCCTCATCCGGTCCATGTGAGAGCCGAGCTTCTCCGCTCAGCCCGTGCTTAATGAGAGACATACCCGGAGTGGGGATTTGAATAACTGTATTTAGCAGCAGGGTGAAGCCACACTGCCTCCCCTCTACTTTCTCAGGAGAATGAATCATGAACAAAAAAAAAGTCTTAAAATGGGAAGGTCTGCGTCGCATACCGTAACTAAACCGTGATTTGCATATGAAAACTCTCCGGCTGAAAGAATTCCGCCTGTGTTGCTGCGTCCAGAGCAGTGACAGGCTGCGGTGTGTGCACCGTCTCCTCCGCGCTGCCGTTGGATCACATATCCAGAGTCACTGGCGGAAGATTAAGGACGCAAGTTTTTATTTCCTTGTTAAATTATTCATCATATCCACACCCCGCTCCCAGTCCCCCGGGCACATCCATTTTGCAAAGCCCCTCATTATGCTCCCTCAGATGGACACAAGCGAAGGCAGAGCGGCTCACACGAGCTGCTGAACGGGCTCTCTGTGCCTCCCCTTTCCCCTGCTCCTCCATAACGGAGCATGATTGACTCATTTCCCACGACGCGGCCCGGCCTGGTGCATGTGTGCCCCGGATGATGGGCAGTGGGTGGGTGACTTTCCCATGGGGCATTCTCTCTTGTAATCTTTAATCACCCTTGCAGTCACAATGCCAGCACATCAGTCAGAGCCTCCACCACTCCCCCCTCATCACCCTCAATGCTATCTGAATGGGGAGGGGGGGTCGACGCAGAAAGCGGCCCTGCGACCTGACCCCCTTACAGAGACATTCCAGGATGCAGCGATAAATGCGAGCTGCAGAGATGGACTATAAAGAGGAACAAGGGGAGGGTGAGAAGTAAAGGAAACTGGGCTCTCCTCTCCATCATGCTGTTGTGCCAGCTTTCCTGGTTCTGATGATGTGGATCGTTCAGAAACTCAAACTGTGAGTGATGTTGTGGATGGCGGGGAGACAGGTCCCGAGTGATGGTTAAGACTTATACACAGAATGGAGGGGAGGAATGTGATGGTTTGGACACACACACACACACATATGGACATGCACACATCAGATAAAATCTCCATTATTGGATCAGAGCCCTCACCACAGTCTCTACCAATTCATTAATGAGCTGTTTAGCTGGCCAAGAGCACCAGACCTGCTTTGGTTTGGCCCGCCTATACCACAGGTCCAGGTCCTGTGTGGTTCCATCCTTGGCTGCCAGCCCCCATATACTCCACTCACTCCAAGCCCCCACATTGGCCCTGAAGTGACAGCAGCGATGGAGCTCGCTACTGAGGACCCACCATAAATCTGCCTCCAGACTTCCTTAAAGAAAACACACAGCGGCTTCGTGTCCTGCGAGCGCTGCCAGGCGTCTTGTTGGGTGGAATCCGAAATGTCTCTTTATTTGTGTTGAAATTAAACTGTCTTTTATTCCCTCCCGTTCTGTTAATGAGCTCCATGTGGCAGCAGGCAGGAGGCTTATCCGTCTTGACAAGGAGCTGGAGGGGAAGGAGAGAGAGGGGGACCGGTTAAACAAAGTGAGGAGAGAAAGGGGAGGTCAGGGGCAGTTTGGTGCACGCATGCACGAACGGACTATACGTGAACACACACACACACACATGCACGGACGACAGGGCTGGGATGCATGTCCTGTGCTCCATACATGGATATACTGCACTTCTAATCAGTGTGTTCCCGCTGGAAAGTAGGCTCACACACTTGCACGCAGACTCGATCAGGTGGCTGAATTGTTGCATTTTTCCCCCCTTTAATCATCAGCGGATCGTGAATAATTTTAATTCTGCAGATGATTGATGTCGCTGCGAGTATTGCGTCCATCTGGGCAATGTAAAACACGGTGTGAACATTTTGTTTTGGCTTTGCACATGATTTGCTTGTAATGACCCCAAATTAGAGCAGGGTCAAAGCTGTTATAGCAGTAATTCAAATGAGGGGGTCCCATTCCTCTGATCACACAGGAATGGAGAGAGAGGGTGGTGTAGGGGCTCATTTTCTTGATACTGTAGATGTGTCAAAGACATGCATGGGAAAGAAGATCATCACTTTTTCCTCTATTGATGAAGCCACTGCAAGCTGTATTGGTCCTTAAATCCTATTACACAGACTCCGCAGCCTGCCAGTTAGAATTTACATGATGTTTTCCACCCAAAATGGGTCGCAAAATCCACTAAAAGTGAAACAAAAAGCTATAAATGTATAAATAAGCTGATAAAAAGCAACAGCAAAGCAAAGTTGACACGATTGCGGGTGACCTAGCCTTGAAATTATCCGTTCCTCACATTGCGATCATACATTCTTCCCCATTCTAATTAAACATTAGGCTTTATTTGTTCCAGATGCAGCATTTTTTTTTTTGATGTGTTATTTTGGTTAAAGGGAACTCTGTGGCATGAGAATGGCGCGGGCCCGCATGTAAGAGCAGATCCAGAGCAGCCCGTGTGACCGTGTTGACTCTGCGCTGGTCCGTGCAACCGCAGTGACCCAGCACAACTGCTCTAATATTCAGATGTCATCCCTCTGCAACACATACTGTCAATGCAGACTGAGCGGCTCAGCGCATGTGGGAGCAGCAGGGGCTCAGTCACGGGGTTTAAATCAGTGGTGTCACATGTGAGGAGCACTCCGAAGGCACACATCAAATGCGGTAATGACGGTGGTGATAAAACCCTTACTGTATGAGTGATAGCAGACATTATGCGTAATGACATCAGTGTGGTGGACAGAGCCGGCCGGGGCCCCCGCTGCGTCTGCGTGCTGTTTGGGGATGTCGGAATGAAAGACAGCTCTGAGCGGCTCTGCGCATACCACCTCAGAGCTGTCTTGAGTATTAATAGACATGTCTTTGTTCCAACTGACACGCGTCTGAAGTGGAATGAGACAAGCTGAGGCGATAAGGATCTCCACTCTCTGTGTGAGTCAAACCTCAAAGTGCCACTTAGGCGGCTTTGCTTTTGCTCTGTGAAGTTTGGCGGTGCGGCGGGAGGCCGGGCCGAGACGGAGACACTGACAGGAGCTGTCAAGGGCTTCTCCCCTGCTTGAGGTTTTAACGGAGGCCACGTTTGCCGTGCGTAGGAGCGTCCGGGCCCGAGTCCTCCTGGTTCTTCCTTGTCTTCGCTTCGGTCCAGGGCGCCAATGAGCGAGGAGGAGATGCAAAGAGGGAGTCGAGTGGAAAGGCTCGACTGCTTGTGTACAAATGTGAGAGAGAGAGTGTTGATGAAAAAAAAAAGTGTGATCAAGGGAAAGAGACAGACAAGGGAGGGTGGGCAGAGGAAGGGAGAGGGGTCATTAAAAGGACACCATCTCGCTTGCAGTAAATGGCAGTAAAGTATCTGGCTAATCTGCCGTCATTACACTGATTAAATCACCAGGGATTTGGCGTTCCCATCAGCTGCAATCAATGGGGCAAAATCAATAGACAGGGGATACGTGAGAGGCTCTCAGTCAGCTGCACCTCGTCCCGAGCCACACTAAACATTTTCATATTAGCATCAATAAAACTTAAGTGACATGGATTCGGGGATTTTTATGTTAAGCGTTTTATGAAATACTGTGGTTCCCTGGAGTTTCAATGTCTTTTCCTTCACACGTCTGTGTTTAAAACCGAGGCCTAATCCCCCCCCCCTTCCTCTCCGTGGCCTTCACTCCCCCTTTCAGTCTCTCACTCACCGACTTGCTCAAAGATGGCGCCTGTACTGTCACACAGCTTCAATGTTAAATGTTAATTAAGATTAAAAGGAAAAGAAGGCAAGAAAACACATTTTAACACAAAATAAAATACAGAGTGGAAAAAAAAAATGAAAGCAAACCTCTGCTAAAAACACGATAATGTCTGCTGCCAAAGCTCACTGTTGCCAAACTCATTAAGGACGGTTTGTGTTTTAAGTTAATGCCAGAATGAAAGGAAAGATAGGAAAAAAGCCATTCAGAACCTCCACTGCAAAAATAGACTTTTTGGACACATCGCTGCTAATATGAGCCACCAGTACTGATTGATAACATGCATTAAAGAAATAGTGAAATGAGAAGATTGATACCACTGTCATGTCTGTATGCTAAATATTAGCTGATAATAACATAGCTTAAAGACTGGAGACAGTTTGTCGCAGCTACACTGGCTCTGTCCAAAGGTTGGAGAAAATGTGCTGACCAATTCCTCTAAAGTCTTTTATTTTATCACGGAGTTATGCTTGACCATAAAAATGAAAATCTATTTTAGGAAATATGCTTTTTTAGCCTTTCTTGCCAAGACTTAGATGACGAGATTGGTACCACTCTTATATCTGTACATTCAATATGAAGACTGGAGTTGATTAGCTTAGCTTAGCATAAAGACTGGAAGCAGGGGGAAACTGCTAGCCTTGCGTTGAGAAATCTGCGTACTATCACCTCTAAAACTCACTCAATTTCCACATTATATCTAATTTATTTAATTCACACAAGCAGTAAGTGATGTGAAGTTGTGGTTTTAGGGAGGGTGTGCTGGACTAATTTCTTGAGCCAGGCTAGCTGTTTCCTACCATTTCTAAGCTTTATACTAAGCTAGTGCTCTGCTGACTGTAGCTTCATATTCTGTGCACAGACATGAGTCAGTCTTGTCCTCTAGTTCTCCGCAAGAAAACACGTAAACAAAATTTCAAACTATTCCTTTAAAATCAAACAGAAGTCAATGATAAGACTGTTTCCAGGATGCAACGTGAATGACACTGAGGTGATCTGTCTGTGTCTTTCAGAATGAGGCAGTGTAAAGGTTGGAGCGCCGTTCTGCTGGTGCTTTTGGGGCTGGGAGCTTTGGCCCAGAAGCTGCCCACGAGAGACGAAGGACTCTTCCAGATGCAGATCAGGGACAAGTCGCTGTTCCACGACTCCTCCGTCATCCCGGATGGAGCTGAGATCAGTGGCTATCTGTTCAGGGACACACCCAGAAGGTAAGACAAACAATGACTGTATGAATTGCATAATGCTAGTGATTCAAACTGTCTGCACGTTGTTATGAGGAGCCAGTCCCACCTTCCGCTGCTGACTGAGCCATAACAGCCACCGAGGAAAACATTAAACTTGCAGATGGCCACTTACTGTAAATAGATAGGAAACATCAGATGTTGCTCTGTAACACGATCTGTTATGGTGATGCAAAAGCTAAATAATAAATGAGAAAGTCTTGTTTGTGTAATTGAGTGTCTGTTAGCTCAGAGCGAGGGAGACCAAGGTCAGTATTACGATAATGTCACGCTGTGCCACAGCCTCACTCTGCTCACGCATTATCCCACACAGTATTTTGGATAACGTCAAAATGTGATGAAGTCAATGTGAATATCAGTCCCTTCAACCTATTATTTTCACAGGTACTACTTTGTGGTGGAGGAAGACAACACACCCCTGTCTGTGACTGTGACACCTTGTGATGCTCCTCTGGAGTGGAAACTCACGCTGCAGGAGCTGCCAGAAGAGGCCAGTGGAGAGGGATCAGGTATAATTGACATCAGGCAGCAGTGGAAGAGGTTAATGACACGTTATGTGGAAATATCACTATCCTCCACACACAATTAACCTACGCAGTGATGTTAGGCTTTGTGTTCTGGTGGGTTTTAATTAAGTCACAGTCGTAGCGTCTAGTCTGACCACTTATGATGTCTGACTCGGCCCAGCCTGACGTCTGTAATTTCAGAGGAGGCCTCCACTCCACTGTAGTCACCCTGCTGAATCAAAGCCATTGCATCCCTTTACTTAAGCTGTCTTGGTCTTCCTAAGGTAAATCCCGCTGCGCTCTGTCTGTCTTCCTTCCTCTTTTTCGTCTTTTCTGCCTCACATGAAAACTTTCTCCATCTGGAGGACGTCCTTTCGGCACAGGAGACCCTGCCAGATGACCAAAGCGTCGGTTTAGAGCCTATATGCGTGATGTGAGCATACATTTGAATATAAATACACGAGCACCTGCGTGTGTGTCTGCGCTCTTGTCAGGTCAAATATTACAAAGTGATTTATTGGATTGTTAGACTGGTGAAGACGTGCACTTTGCCTCAAGTGAAAAGAATTCATCTGTAAGTAGAGGCATAATGACAGCTTTGGACACCTGCAGTGCCATTGGTAGAGATTTGTTGGCGCAGCAGTTGAACCGGTGAACTTCTTCCTGTCTTTACAGCTCTTTCTGCTAAATGTGTCTAGTGGGAGTAGATCTTTGAGCATTAATTTTTAGTACACCACTGAGCACACTCTCTGGTTGACAAACATAATATTATGCTAGGGCCGTCGCTCTCACGTGGAAGCTACAAGGCGCCTCTTTGTAGCACAGCTTCCCCGGAAAGGCCAAGTGAATGCCGGCCTGTGATCTTTGGGGATGTTTGGAGTGAAAACATGGCTGCCGTGTGAGGGGCTAATCGTCTGTGAGGCTTGCAGGGCTTCGGCGTAACCTCACAGCATCAACACATTAAACATTTTTAGTATGGGTGGAAATTATTTTTCCTCAAAGCCAAAAATGAAATGGAAGGAAAATACCGTAAAGGTCACGACAACAGATCTCTGTCAAAATTTGTAAAATAGGTTCGGATGCTGTGTCAGTCAAAGAGCTCATGTAGTGCCTTTTTGTTTTGGTTTTGCAGGAGACCCTGAACCTCTGGACCAGCAGAAACAGCAGGTGACCGTAGACGAGGGGACGGAGCTCTTCACCTACAAGGGTAACGATGTGGAGTCGTATGTGGCCACCAGCACGCCCTCCGGCCTCTACCAGCTGGAGCTGCTGTCCACAGAGAAAGACAGCAACTTCAAGGTGTACGCCACCACAACCCCAGAGTCTGACCAGCCCTACCCGGAGCTGCCCTACGACCCTCGTGTGGATGTGACCGCGCTGGGCCGGACCACCGTCACTCTGGCCTGGAAGCCGACGCCAACGGGCTCTCTGATGGGCCAGCCCGTCCAGTACTGCGTCGTGATCAACAAAGAGCACAATTTCAAGAGCATGTGTGCAGCTGAAGCTAAGATCAGCGTCGACGATACCTTCATGCTGGCGCCGAAGCCTGGCAGAGACTTCAGCCCGTTCGACTTTGCGCACTTCGGCTTTGTTCCCTCTGACATTGGTTTCGGAAAGGACCGAGGCCTCACAAGTAACAAGATCTCACGGGCGTACGCAGCCAAGCCCAAAGCTGCAGACATTCAGAAGGTGTGTATTGGCAATAAAAACATTTTCACCGTGTCAGACCTGAAGCCAGACACGCAGTACTACTTTGACGTGTTTGCCGTGAATTCTGCAACCAACACCAGCACGGCATACGTGGGAACGTTCGCTCGCACCAAAGAGGAGGCTCGTCAGAAGACAGTGGAGCTGAAGGACGGCAAAGTGTCGGATGTTTTCATCAAGAGAAAGGGCAGCAAGTTTCTGCGCTTTGCTCCCGTGTCCTCCCATCAGAGGGTCACTCTGTTCGTCCACACGTGTCTGGACGCCGTGCAGGTGCAGGTGAGGCGCGATGGCAAGTTGCTGCTCTCCCAGAACGTGGAGGGTGTGCGGCAGTTCCAGCTGCGGGGAAAGCCAAAAGCCAAGTACCTCATCCGTTTGCGGGGCAGCAGGAAAGGGGCCTCCACTTTGAAGGTGCTAGCCACCACAAGACCCAGCAGCAAGCAGCCCTTCCCTTCGCTTCCGGAGGACACGCGCATCAAGGCCTTCGACAAGCTGCGCACCTGCTCCTCCGTCACCGTGGCCTGGCTGGGCACGCAGGACCGCAACAAATACTGCATTTACCGCAAGGAGGTGGCTGACAATTACGGCGAGGAGCAGCGACGCCGGGAACAAAACCAGTGTGCCGGGCCAGAGACCCGCAGGAAGTCAGAAAAGGTCCTGTGCAAGTACTTCCACAGCCCGAACCTGCAGAAAGCTGTGACTACAGAGACCATCACAGGTCTGGAGCCGGGCAAGACCTACCTGCTGGACGTTTACGTGGTGGGACACAGTGGTCACTCAGTGAAATACCAGAGCAAACTGGTGAAAACAAGGAAATACTGCTAAATGACTCTGCAAAGAATAAATCTATTATAAATATATATATTAAATAAGTTTATTTAACTCTAAGTGATATTCTACTAAGGAGTGTATACAGACTGACTACTCACACAGCGGATGGGCCTGTGGCAGTGACTGAACTGTTTGTAGAGAGAGATATCAACCTGTATATTTATGTTTACATTTCATTGTGGCACCTGTGGGTGGCCCATAGCGTGAGGCGCTTTGTTACCTGGCTTGTCGTCTTGTCATCATGTTGCCACTGGGGAGGCGGAACTTCAAAGAAGATCATCTTTCATCTCGTATGTTTCTTTGTCGCTGCATGACATTCACCTTTGTCTGTCATATTTGTGCGTTTCTTCAGTTTCAAATCACGTTGACTGGAGGAGATGCGGTAGCTGCCCACATTGTATAGATTTCTCACTGCATATTCACTACATGTTTTAGGAGGAATTTAAATTATTTTATACTTTTCGTCTCTCTTTTTGATCGTTTTTATTGATGACAATAATAACTGTTGCAAGGAAATTCCAGTTTTATGAGGAAGTTGTCGTAGTTCAGACATTCCCTGATGTATCTCAGCCAGTGTTTGCTCTAGAGCCCATCTTGTAAATGTGTTCTGTGCTGGAGATCTGTGTTATTATCACTGTATCGCTGTGTGTGTGTCACATGTACAGAGTTGTCCTGCCAATATTCATGTACATAAACACTAAATATAGAACAAGTAATCCCTCTGTCACCCTGGGTGTCATGTTCTTTTGCCGAGCAGTTAACATCACAGTCGTGGCTCGGAGATGAAAGAGCACACTGTGCATTGTGTTTATAGACTCTTACATTGGGGCTGCAGAAGCAGAACCTGATACTAGCAATTTGAAATGATCCTAAAAATGATTTGTGACAAGCAAAGACCGACAGAGGACAAATTATTCCCTGGAAATAACTTTTAAGACCTCTTGTCTAAGATCACACAAGTGGTGGCTTAACTCCGCTGGAAGCATTTTACCTCTTGGCGCCATCATTTGCAATCAGCCCGGTGTCTCAGTGACATGCATTCTCATAGATGTACAGTAATAAATCCGTCCATTTTAGCATACTTATGAGTCCATTTATTTGTCTCTGTTGGAGAACTGTTCATATTTTTGATGCTGAAGATTTTTTGAGAAATAAAAGCTGACTTAGAACTGCACCCGCACATAAAAGCCAGAGCAGAAATGTGGGTTGAAAGTTTGTTTTAGCTCAGAGAGGACAGACCATCTGTTTCACATGGCCTGCTCGTCATCTTTGTTTTTGGATAAAAACACCTCATATGGTGTTGCCGCTCTGTGCACTGATCTCCTTGATGAGGACATTGAAATGTGGCCACGCAGGCAATATTCATATGTGAAATTTTGTTTAATCTGAGGTGGAGGAACAGGTCTGAAATTATACTGAAATAACTCTCATCATGATTTGTTGGTATAATTTGTGTCAAATACAACAAATACTTTTGTTGTTTATCATCTTTTTTATATTAGGTAAAGTGACACTATGTAACTTTTAATAGAGGAAATAATCCTCTCTTTTAATCTACAAATTAAAGCAATTGAACGCACCATGCAGACTTAAATACACTCAGAGGTTTAGCTGCTACAGCATCACTTGGTCTGTTTTTAACCTGTAGCTCATGGTGACACATGTTTGTTAATGTTAGCAAACTTTCCATAGATATTGCTGTGCACCTGACACTACTCGGTCAGTTTGACCACTTGATGATATTACTTCACTTGTGCTAATGCTATGCTACATTTTAGCACATTTCCATGAAGACGGTAATTTTACTTTATGCAAAAAAAACTGTTGAATTATGAAGAATACTTTAAGGGTAAACCAAATCTGTAAAATCAGACACTCTGCAATATCTGTTTAAAATTTACTGATATTAGCTAACATTAGCCACCAGATGCTATTGCTATTGGTCATACCAGACCAAGTAGGACTGTAACAGTAAAGCCTCAGAGTGTATTAAAGTAAGCAATGGTTCTTTTTATTGTGTAGGAATCCAACCTTTCATTTGCAAAATGAGATTTTTCTTCTTTTAAAAGTTACATAGCCTAAAAGCTAAAAGCTAGAATAATACACTAATCAAAAAAGCACATTTTTGCACCTGATTTTTGCATAATTTTTGAAATTGCACCACTTCAAAATAAAAAACAGATGACACCAAACACGTCACCACTTCTAAAGCCATCTCTCAGCTCCCCTGCCCTTATTTAAGTGCATACACTTATAAAAACAGGCTCCAAATTTGGAAGAATTGGGTGACTTGAAATACTATTTAACCATTAGATGGAGTTAACCACAAATAAGCAAAGAGAAAAGCCAGACACACATCAGTGCACATATCCACACGTTCCAATTAAGAGTAGTCTCAGGTGAATGGAAATGCTCTCTCTTTTGTGGCCAAGAAAAGCAGCTGTTGCTCTTGAGTTGCCATGTTTCCATCGCGACCCTGATTCTGGGTAGCTGAACTCCGATCCATCGCCACAACTCACTGTCAATCAAGCGCTCCTGGTCAGAGGAAATGCAGGGAGGCTCCACCTGGCTTCCATTAACCTGCTGTTGCCCTGGAATAATGTGGAGGAGCTTCCAGAGAGCTGTGGGAGCGTCATGGATATCCCTGTAAAGCGCCACCAATAAAGCTGGCCAGCTCTGCTCAAATGTTATGCTGCATGTGTGAATAAGATCTGCTGTGAAGTCCTTGGCTCCTTTCAAAGAGTCTCCCACTCTCTGGTCAACTCAAGAGGTCTGGGATGGAAAAATGTACAGACACTTCTATTTTACCAGCATGCTCCAGGAGATCTCCTCACAAACATACATACACAGAGAAACCTCTATCCGAGAGCTAACCATCTGCAGGGCTGTCCGTGTTTATCTTTTGCGTGGTAATGAGCGCGGGGCTTTGATGTACAAGTTTTGTATATATGTGAGTACACGGAGCAGGCTAAGGAGTGGAGACAGACGTGTAGTGCTCGGGTAAGTGGTGGAGTAATCGCAGCAGCTCACGGAAGACTCTGAGTCCTAAGCAAATGAGACAGCCTCATAAATTCTCAATCGTGTGCGGTGGTTAAGTAACTTATGGTGTCAGAAAATATGGGTTTTGTACATTTTGCATAAATATAAGACCGCCTGTTTTCAGATTTGTCTGTTCTCGGAGGATCAAAGATCTTATTAAGTGCTTTAAAGAAACATTTTTGGATGGATGCTTATTCACCTTCTTGCTCATAATTTGATGAGAAGATTGCTACCACTCTCATGTCGAATAAATATGAAGCTGCAGCTTAGCTTAGCATTTAAGGCTGGAAATATAGGAAACAGTGTCCCTGACTAAGCCCAAAAGTAACCAAATCCACCTACCAGCACCTCTTAAACTTTATATTGAAATGTAGGATGTTATTTATTTATTCTTTTTACAGATTAAACAAATGAGATATGATGTTTAAAAGTGAGCTTTAGAGGTGCAGGAACATGGATTTTTTTAACCTCTGGATCGAGCCACGGCTATATGTTCCCAGCCTTTGTGATAAGCTAAGCTAATTGACTGTTAGCTGGAACGTATTTATCATACAGACACGAGAGTCATATAAATCTTCTTGGTTACTATCAGCAAGAAAGCAAAGAGGCATACTTCCTAAAATGTTAAATTATGCCTTTAGAAATGTAAACTGGCTCTCTTCTTGCACAATTTGACACTGAGAAAGTAAAATTATATTCAACATGTCATTCTTTTCTTTTGGGAACGAGGCTTCTCTCTTTAGATGTGGTCTGTGGTGTGAAGCTGCAGTGATGCAGTGATGCAGTAATCAACCAGTATCATGCACTGCATGTCTCTAGACAAGGCATCAGTTAGGCCTAGTTTAGCTTAGCATTAAGACCATTGCCATTTTTTGGGTGGACTTGTACCAGTAATGCTGACCTTAATCAGACAGAAAGAAGAGCTCCTGTGTTTGTTCTTTTTAGCTGTAAAATAAGAAAATATAACGTGCGACTGCTCAATGAGAGTAGGACCAGGGACAAGGAACGCAGAACATTGGTGCAAGCGATGAGAAGCATCATTATTACTTTCAGGCATGCGCAGAGGATGGAGTGCGTAGGAGCACCTGGTGGACGTGGGCGGACGACGACATTTACGCCACATTGAATTGGCTTTAAACTTTGGTTTTTCTTTGGTTTTTGTAAGTCTTAGCTTCAGAGATGCTGGTAGGCTGATTTCTCTTTACCTCCAGAGTCAAACTGGCTGTCAAGCTGCTATGCTAAGCTAACTGTCTCCTGGCTGTAAGAGTCATATTAATCTTCTGATCTAGCACTCAGCAAGAGTGTGCATTTCACTGAAGCAGCAGTGGAGCGCTGGAACGACTCTAGCTTTTTGGTCAAACTGAAAATAACATCACAGACGTGCTTCAGCGGTTGTAAGTTGTGACAGGAGTGGACCTCCCACCCCCCCCCCCCACCCTTTATGAGGGGCTTTAGGAGCTGGCATTTGTGAGCATGTTTTGTGTATGCGTGTGTGTGAATGCACTTGCTGCTCAACTTAGAGGTGAGTGACACTTTTGGACAGAGATCGTGAAAAGGGAGGAGAGAATGCAAACAGAGACAGACAGCAAACAGACGGACCCACTGAGGGGGGGCTTTCAGTGTAACTCCTGCAGCAGAGAAACATTGTTGTGTGCAAAGAGCTCAGCCCTGAATGAAGGACTCCTGCCATCGACGGGGCTGGTGCTACACTGGGGAGCGGCTAAATGAAATGTTTCGCTCTCACACTGCTGCCACTGTGTCAGAAATCTCTAAAGTAAACAGTGTGAAATGAAATTACGCCGCTTTGAAATCTCACACACGCACACAGAGAGGAGCCCCAGCAGCGAGGTAAAGAGGAGTAAGACCACGATGAAAACGATTCCACTTCGGCGGCTCCGGGGATAGATCATTGTTGAGGCTCGGGTCCAAACCAGCTCCACATAGCTCTGATTTAGCGGAGGGCCAGGCAGAAATCGGAGGCTTCCTTCCAAACCCATCCTGACCAAGAGCCCTTTCCCAGGAAGGGTGGAGAGGGACCAGTGGCCCTCGGGCATTGCCTGTCTCAGCCGATCTCCATTAGGATAGCTCAAGTCGAGAAAAAAAACAATGACTTTCATTTAATCCCCCTGTATATTTAACTCGAAGGTCAGTTTTATTATTGTACGCAGACATGAACGATCCTGCGCACATGATATGCGCTGAGGGTCCTCTTGAGGTGCTGATGCGGTTGAACGTGATTCTGTGTGTGCACGCGTTAAAAGCTTTGTGTGTTTGTGTGTTTGTGTACTCGCTGCCATCGCTCCCTCTCGCCCGGGCTGCATAGGGGTGGTCCCCGTGCTCGCTTGTGCTCATGAAATCACTTCTAAGTGCCTGTAATTTCTCACGCTTCATCAGTACTGTAATTTCAAAAGGCTCCCTCTGAAGACCCTCCTTTAGCGGCGACCCGGGGTTGTCAAATGAAAACATCATTTATCCAGTGACCTCGGAGCTTCAGGAAATGGTTTGCTGGCTATTCAGCGACAGCCTTGAAATAGGGAGCTGTGGTGAGGGACTGCGGGGGTTTGTGAAACATGAAACAAAAGGTGGTCTGGCCCCTCAATCTACAGTATCAGGTTTGAGAGATTTCAGAAAAATGCACACATCCATTTGGAAAATCTTGTATGGAACCATTTGTGTGTTGGCCAAACTGAGGTTTTCCTCCAGTGAAAATATTTACTTAGAAAAAAAGAAACTCAAAGTATTTATTTCAGCGCAATCCTTTCCTTCAGCATGTCATAAATGTGGTTTCTGTAGTTTTTGGCCCATCGGAGACTCCACTGGCAGTCCAGCCTCGGAGTGGCTCAGCTCCATGCCTGGGTACTTTCAGGGTCAAAGTCTTGGACCTGCGGGATTGATGATTTCAATGTCTTTGTTTAGCTAAAAAAGCCTTTATCATGGTGGATTTTCACATCCTCGGTGCATCACGCTGCTGCTGAGCCTGTGTGCAGGCTTGTCATCACTTCATGAGGCCATTCATGGAAAGCATTTTTCACTCGGGTCTGCATTAGTCAGAAATGATGAAAGACGTTCGAGAAGAAAGCCTTCGTGACATGTGCTGCCGCTGCACTGAACAGCCAGACTTTACACTTAAAAGGCCGGTGATGACTTTATTGATTTTAAGATATGATCATTAAGTGTGCTCCAACATCAAAGCGGCTGCTGTCTATTGGTGTTTGTGAGTTTTACGTCGGGAGTGCAATTAAAGATTTTTAGCTGTGTTACTGACACGACTCTCTGAATGTTCCAGACTGAAATATCTAAACAATTATTTGATGGTTTGCCCTGAAATTTTCCGCAGATATTCGTGATCTCCAGAGGATGAATCCTGCTGACTTTGGTGATCTTCTGACTTTTCCATCTTCTGACATTTGAGGTTTTGAGTGAAATTTCCCATCAACTACTGGATGGAGTGCCATGAAATTTGATGCAGATGATAACGGTCAACCTCAGGGTGAAACGTTTCATCCAGCGCCATCATCAGGTCAAAGTGTTTATTTTTCCAATATTTTGTGTTTTAACCAAATACATGCAAAACTAATTCCCATCAGCCTCAGCTGCACTTTGGGTTTAGCACTTATTAGCAAAAATTAGCATGCTAGCACACTAAACTAATGTGGATTTCAACATTATACCAGCAACACCAACTTACAAGCACTGCAACTGTGAAAATGTTGCTGATGTTAGCATTTAGCCCAGAACACAGAGCTGCCAGCGGTTGACTCTTCACCTCATTTGAGTCACATCATGCTGCAAAATTCTCTGTGACACACATTTAACGACAGACTTTCTCAGATTGCAATTGGGGTGCAGCTTTCATTGATAACAAGCTCAAACTACAGGATCGAGTTCAGATCGTCCCAGATCAAAAATGTGATGCCTCTATTTTAGTCTTAATCATGAGTGAAAAGCCCTAAACCCTCACACACCACAAAAGGCGATGAGTTACCTGAGCAGACTCTCCACGGTCTTAAAACGGCCAAATCTGGATTATCATCTTTCTCGCTATCATCTCGTAATGGGGTCCTCTGTGTGTGTTTCTTTGCGTCTTTTGTGCAGGTGTTGAAGATCAGAGCTGGTGGGGATAACCCTGGGATCTTAGTGAAAGCTGAGTGAAAGTTAATGGGATGGAGGGTCCTCAGGGGGCACGGAGGAAAAAGAAGGGGTCGTGACATTTAATCGTCCTGCCCCGACAGGCCAAGGCACTGACAGAGAGGTCAGGGGGGACAGAAATGGACCAAGGAGGACATGGGTGGGGCAGAGACACACAAAGACCTTCTCAGTGCTGTGATCAGGCTTGTCACCCTGTAGCCCCCTCCTATGGCTTAACTCCCTGAAATACACCTGGAACATGACCCCGGGCCACTGACGACAACATGAAAAACACAACAGTCATCTGGAGGGAAAACTGAAGGACATGTTTACTCCAGTTGTGGAGCGTAAACTCTGTAAAAACAGTGAATTCTGACAGAGACACTGGAGCACGACAGCTCATTGACTCTGAGGTAAACACGGACATCATGACTCAGTCGAACTCCGGTCATCTGGACCAATCATGAAGCAGCTCGGCACGGAGCCACAACACAACAGGAAGACGCTGGCATAAACACGAGCCGTAAACACTGCGAACAAAACCAACACAGCGCTGACGCGCCGCTGATTAAAGGGCGAAGACGTTTGCTGAAGAGGTGTTCAAAAACAGAGTGCACACAAACAGTCAGCGATCAGAGACGATGCTAATCTCTCTGCGCGGGGCAAACATCAACAAATCAAGGTGAGTCGAGATGAGCGGGACGCATGATGGAGACAACGTGAGGTCTGATGCTTTCGGCCTTTTCGCATATTCCTAAGTCGTGTTCTTCGCTGCAGTGGGAAACCACATCCACTGCCAGCTTTTCGAGTAAGCGGTAAGTCAGCTATGGAAAAAAAAAGAGTCATCTGGCTTCACTTTGCAAACTTTTATTTTGAAATGTCAAGTTTTGCTTCTAAATTTGAACTCCTTCTCAACCTTCAAAATTAAGTAAGCTTTACCCTGAGTAAATTTACAACTAGCTCAAACAATAAACAATGAAAAACCTCAATTTAGATATAAAAACTGGCAAGACCACACTTCTACTTCATGGGGGAAAAGCGGCTGCTATGGATATGTGGAAAAAAATCCATATATGCAATAATCCGTAAATGACAGCTTTTACATGCATTGTTACATGACATGACAATACATATTACACCTTAAACAATCCTTAAAGATAAAAGAGTATATAAAAGAATGTAGTCTCAACATGATGTGAATATTTTAAAAAATATGACATGAAGAGGTACAACAACGTTCTTCAGAGAGTCTGAATAGCAGCAATGTGAAAGTAGTAATTACTGTATAGAATCGATATGGTACCAGCCATCATTACTGGGAACGGGATTTATGTTTCAGCCTGCAGAGCTTCACTCAGAGGGTTTGAGCTTCGGTCCAGAAGAACCATCTGTCCCCGCAGCCTTTGATTGTTGGTAAATTGTGGTTTCTGGCCCGCTGAGCCGACTGTTTTAAGCTGAAAGGGTCAGTCAGACCTCTGGTCCGCTGCTTGTTGGTACAGTGCGGTTTCTGAATTATAGAACACACAAGTTCCGGCCAAGACACACATCCACCACATTATTCTGAGGCTTTAGAGGTTAATGGGGAATGAGGAGAATGATGGAGTTTTTTTTTACTCCGAGCTATGTGAAATGCTTTCAGTATCGGCACGCAACGTCGCTCCTGCAACAGTTCACCGTGAGAAGTTATTTCAGTATTAACGGATCTGTTTGCACAATGATAATCAAACATTTTCGAATATAAGCGGAGACTAAAGTGCATCTCAGCTGCTGAATTGGATTTTTTTTTCTCACGTGATATTAGCCAACATTCAGATTATTTATTGTTGCATTACTGTGTCTTCTGTCAGTGGGTCTGCTTTTATTATTGACATTTAATTGTTAATTTTAAAAAGACAAAATATAAACAGACATGAGAGAAGGAGGAAAGGACAATGTGGGCTTATGCAACTTAAAGGAGTTAAAAGGAGAAATTTAAATACATGTTAAATAAGAGTAGAGATGAGGCTGTGCTGGAAATGCATGTGTGTGTGTGTGTGTGTGTGTGTGTGTGTGTGTGTGCATGGCAGGGAACTAAGGTTTGTATTTAAGGGCCATTAACGTAGTGAAGAAAGCTTTCCCATTTCAAATAGCACCATTCTTTCCCGCCCAGCAGAGAAAAGGACACCCGCTCCGATGCACTGATTGGCTGTTTATAATCAATTAACACACAGCTTTTAATAGCTTTTAATGTCCACATGAATACCTGCACATTGTAAACTTCATCGTATGTGTTGTTTATTTGACTTAACTTATTGTTCTGTCCTCGTTAAACCGGAGTCACATCCCTTGCATGTGCACACACACTTGGCCAATAAAGCTGATTCTGATGGTTTAAGTGGGGACTTGAGTTCAGGTGCGTGCTCAGGTGTCCAAACTGTTTAATTCCTGTATGTTTTAACCCACTCTAAACCCATAAGATAACATGGCTCACAGAATGCTTCTTTTTCACCACAATGTCCAACAGCTAAGCGTCTCAGATGAGGGATTTAATGTAATTTCTAATATTTCTGGAGCCCCAAAACTTCTGTCAGATGCAGGGTTAGTAGGATGCAGTCTGTGGGTGAAACTCCAACTTTCAGCTATCTGACTGCAGTCCTGCTGTGTGGCAGGCTGGCAGACAGCAGCCTGAATGAAGCACAGGCGCGACAGCAAAGGTAGCCTCTGGTTACAAACTTTGGACCAATCAGGACGCCGCTTTGCCTTCCTGCAGCAGGAGCAACAGAAGTTCAACCTGGAGCGCTTCACGGACAAACTATCTGCTCGCAATTCAAACTGACAATGCTCGTCCCCTTCCGCCGGCTCATCTGATAGCCAACTAATTGTCTCTGAAGGAAGGGTTTCCGAGAAATGACAATGTTGGGCATGTACGTGCCAGACAGATTTTCTCTGAAATCGTCAAAGGTCCAGGATGGAATCGGTCTTTACACGGCGAGGCGGGTGAAAAAGGTTTGTTGTTTCTCACTGCGCAACTTTGTGTCCGACTTTAGAGGCGGGGTGCGTTTAATGTTGCTTTTTAGAAATTTCTACGCGTTGTGGTTTAGTTTTTCTGTGCGCCTTAGTCCTTGTAGTGTGTCAGAGTCTCAGTCTCAACCCAGGGCTGCTCTGACGTGAAGTGCCACGTAGCTACTCCGGTTGTTCCTCTGGTTCACGACATGACCGCGTATTCATGTCGGCAGAGAAGGCGTCGGCGTGCACCGGCACTGCGCCGACTGTACGTGAACGTTACATTCAGCTTTAAGCTTTTTTGTTTTAGTTCGTTTTGTGAAAGTGCGGACGTTTCCTCGCTGCTGTCAGACATGTGCAGGAGTGCGGAGGTGCTGAGGGGGTGGGGGTGGCTTCATGGATCAGAAGGGATGTGGTCACATTCAGAAGGGTTCTGCAGGAAAACATGGGGATGAACATGAATGCACGCTTTGGCCACGCCCCCTGGATTTTTGGCACTTCTGGAAATTCAAAAAAAAAACAAAAATGTCACGAACTTGAAGGATTCACATGTCACATTAAACAATAGGCATGCTCACTAGTTTTCCAACAATTAATGCAAAACAAAAGTCCACTGGGTTGTGAAATGTTTTCATGTGACGGCAGCATCATGTCTGACAAATGATCCTTGTGCTTGTTTTCAAGGGAGAGAAGTTTGGCCCTTTCGCAGGTGAGAAAAAGCTGCCCAGTGAGCTGGATGAAAGCTTGGACACCAGGCTTATGTGGGAGGTGAATGCACGCACATTTGCACATGCTCACACATTTACAGGTTCAGAATCCAGAGGTTAAAGCAAGACTCACTCACAGGTGAGGTGCACACAGCGGCATAACTCCGGCCTCACACCTGTAAAAGCTGCACTGAATATGTGATGGCGCAATTAACAGAGTGCAGGAAGTCTCTGCAGCTCGTATTGCGGTTAAACACAAAACGCATCCTTTTATCGCAGGACAGCTGTGGAAGAAAGACACAGCTGCTCTCAGCTCTGTCCAAATACGTGTAGTCTGTGATAAAGACATCATTTAATTACACTGCAGATCTGTTAACCATCCTGACTGATTCACACTCACATCTCGCGCTGCGGGGAACCCGCCGATGCTCGCCGCTGAGATAAACGCTGTGATGTTATTATCTGCAGCCGCCACATTGCGAGGCACGGGCCCGTGCACGCGATGAAAGGCCAGCACACTTTGATGCACAGAAGACAGACCATGAAGGCAACAGGAGAAGAATCAGCTCACTTCTGACGGCTCATGCGGCTGGTGTTTTCTTTCCAGGTCCGTGGCAGTAAAGGAGATGTGCTGTATATTCTGGATGCTAGTAACCCGCGCTACGCCAACTGGCTGCGGTTTGTCCATCAGGCGCCTTCACAAGAGCAGAAGAACTTGGCAGCCATACAGGTACTGTAGCTCTCTTCACAACAACAGACACACTGATGTCTTCTCATACTTCATTTCCTTGACGCCGTGAGAACTGTGATAAATTACATACAAACAGTATGTGTCATAAAACACAATGCATCGCGTTGTATAAACAAATGCAGATAAAACTTAACGAAAACGTGAACAACAAAAAATACCTCATCAGCTGCTGGTCGTGAAAAGAGGTCCGTTGGCTTCACATTTGACAGTTACACTTAAACAATGTGAGCTGTGCGTTCACAACTTCCTCCTCTGTCCTTCAGTTAATACTGTCGTAGCCAGTTAGAAGCACAAAACAAAATCTTTAGTTCCGCCACGGGAACAACAAAAACATACACAATAAATTCATGAACCTGTAACTTGTTTATCAGCTCAGAATAACACATTTTAACTTGTTTTTAACCTTCAATGAAATAAATTATGAACTAAACCAATGAATTGACTAAAGAATTATGCCTACTGCATTTCTACAACAGCACTTACAGGTACATTTCCTCTCAGTGGACAATGAATCCCTCAGGCTTACCTAGAAAGACCATACATATTACAGACAATACACATCAGACAGGCTAATGATTTACCAAAATGTGAGATTTTTTAACTCCCCCAGAAGATGTTCACTGTTCTCATGTTTAAAGTGTGGAAAACCTTCAAAGCCAGATCTGAAAAATCACTTTTTTTGTCAACAGTGCAGGTCAAAAATGGCAGCATGTGTTTGTTGTGTGTGTTTGTTGTGTTTGAGACATCCCACATGACCACACGAGTTTAGATTTACAGACCTACATATTGAATATGTTACAATACGATGATCAGCGGTGAGAGGGTGAACATGCACACAAGGATAAAGCTCTCGAAGGAATTCTCTTATTTTATAATGAAAATAGCAGCACAAATTGCCATAAATTGCATGTAACATTGGGTAAGGAGAGGTTTCTGTATATATCTCTGTACGTCTGGGAGCTATAAGTTTAATCCACATGTAAGACTTTAAGTCAGTGAGACGTCCTGAACTGGAGGAGGGTTTAACACAACAGCTCCTCTGAGGAAATGTTTTTGTGATTGTTGTTGAGTTATTGCAGCCGCTGGGAATGCTTCTCTTTGTCAATTTAAAGACTACAAGAGCATTTTATTAGAAGTTATTATATTGACAAATTGTGCATCAACAGTAGCAGCGAGGCCTATGGATTCAAACACAGCTGAAAAATTTGCGCGACCTCTTTAAGCATGCAAACGCACATTTACACACTCATGTGAACACTCGATTAGCGCTCCGGTTCTGGGAAATTTCACCTCCTGCGCTCTTGTGTCAGAGATAAAAAAAAAAAAAAAAAAAAGCTTGTTCTCTCCTGATGGAAGAAAAATAGAAGTTGAACGAAGAGGAGACGAACATTTCGGGTCTAAGGGCC
Source organism: Chelmon rostratus (assembly GCF_017976325.1). Classification (NCBI taxonomy): domain Eukaryota; kingdom Metazoa; phylum Chordata; class Actinopteri; order Chaetodontiformes; family Chaetodontidae; genus Chelmon; species Chelmon rostratus. The sequence goes on from NC_055661.1 coordinate 25,587,770, forward strand.
AAGTTCCTGCCATTAATACACAAATGTCCAGAGCGATTGGTCGTTTAAAGGTCATCCATGTGTGCTGAAGCTCTGTGTTCCATCAGCAGTGACATTTATTGCGCAGCTTTCCTCTTCTTAATCGTTATTTATGTATATTTACAATCCCACAGTTAAAACAAAATGACGGTTTGATTTTATTAGCTTGACCTTTAAGGACAAGAAAGTTAATGACAACATTTTCAAGGGTTTGAGATTTTGACCTGTGGCCTCAATCAGGCCTAACAGACTGTTGTCTGGGTGTAATGAGTTCAACCGTCAGCCAGTCTCAACAGTTTGTTACCATAAATGGTTCTAACTGTATTTTAGCAGGAATGCTTTTCTCTTTAGCGACATTCTTCTCAGATTTGTCAGCTCTGCCAGCGCGCCGCGGCATCGTTACTGCTGTGCGATCACCACACTGTAACCATGTTGTTGTCTCAGGATGGAGAGAACATCTTTTACCTGGCTGTGGATGACATAGAGACAGACACGGAGCTCCTGATTGGCTACCTGGACAGTGATATGGAGGAGGAGGACGAGGAGGAAGAGGAGGAGGTCATCAAAGATGACGACGAAAACAGTAAAGATGCCAAACATATTGTTGAAATGGGTACAGTGGAGTTACATTGCCTCGTTTGTAATCCTAAACATAGAAGATCACTGTCCGTTTTCCTCGCTGCTCATCGCGTGTGTGCCACATCTCTGCAGAGCTGGTAATAAAGAAGGAGGACCACCCCTGCTTGCTGTGTGAGAGCAGTTTTCCCAGCGAGGAGATCCTGGCCGCCCACCTCCAGAGTCTGCACCAGAGGCCCAGCACCGAGGAGAAGGACTTCAAATGCAGGAACTGTGGCAAGAAGTTCCCCATCAAACAGGCTCTGCAGCGCCAGTGGGTGTTCTGTTCCATCACTTAGCTGCTTGTAGCATAGTTTTATTTAACTGTTCTAACAATGAAGCTGCAGGTAGTGAAAAAAATCAATTTGGCAGAAATGTAGGTTTTACATAAAATGTAACGGTAAGGAAATAAATTCAGCTTTATTAAGGTTGTTTATGTCTTTGCTCAGTCTCAGTTAATTCAGAATGCTAGTTCCACATAAAACTAAATAAAATGGAAAAAAGGCAAAGTATGACGTTTCTGGAAAGATACTTATTTTCTTTCTTTTTGAGAGATTAATGAAAAGACTGATACCAGGGCTGCTCAGTTATAGCCAAAATGGATTGTTTTGGTCAATATTTTGATTTTTAACAGTGGATTTCCCTGGTTTCAACTGAAAAACATGATAATATAATACGTACAAACACTTATTTAATATAATATAACAATATTTACAAAGTGTGAAAGTATTACTGATTACTGACTGCTCTAAGCACCAGTACTGCAACAGCGCAGATAGATGCCACAATAATCATTTCAGCTTGATTCTCTTTTTTTGTTATTATTGGAAGCCAACATCATAATTGAATGTAAAATTCAATTAAGTGCCCAGCCCTAATTGATTAATGTCTGTGTGAAACTAGAGACAGCAGCCAGTTAGCTTAGCTTCGCCCAAAGACTGTAAACAGGGAATTAGCTAGCCTGGCTCTGTCCACACAGCGCGCCGCATGACCCCACATTAAACCACACACCATTTTTACACTGTTTATTGTACGGATTAAACAGATGAAGTAGCATTTTAATTAGCGAGCATTACAGGTGCTGTTAGACACAGAGCCACGCTAGCTGTTTCCCCCTGCTTCCAGTGTTTATGCTAAGCTAGGCTACTGGATGTAGCTTTATGTTTAACAGACATGAGAGGTGTCAATCTTCTCATCTAACTCTCGGAAATCAAATGCATTTATTTCTTAAAATCTAAAAGTGTTACGTTAATTAAATTTGATTTAAGCAATGATAATTTTCTCTCTACAAGTTTGATTTAAATTTCCGGTCAAACTTGATAATTTGATGATAACTTTAGTAGGAATTATTCAAATAAATGTATTGATTTATTTTGTTTAGCCATCATTATCATTCCCTCTCTGGTCCCTAATTTGTCTGTATTTGAATCCTTCCTCAGTGTTTTGCATTGCTCTGAGACTCTGGATCCATCAGGTGACTCTAAAGCGCATCAGTGCTCCCTCTGCCACAACACATTCAGCTCTGAATCCAGGTAATACACAGTGCCCAGAATGACTTTATAACCTGTATACAGCACAACGTTCACATGTGCACAGACGCACGGTCACAGCTCTTTCTTCTTCTTCTTCTTCTGTTTCCTGTGTTCCAGCTTTGAGCAGCATAAGGAGGCCTGTAAAGGAGACGCCAGGTTCATCTGTAAAGCAGAGAGCTGTGGTAAAAGATTCAAGAGCAAGGACGCCCTGAAGAAGCATAAAGGAAATGTTCACACAGGTCGGCGTCTCGTTCTCTCCCTGCTGTGATTTCCTCTGTCACGAATATTCAGACGCACACTTTACTGTTTACGAAATGTAATGAAGTTCATGTAATGAAGTTAATTGTCCATTAGCAGCCTCAGCACTGGAGGAACTGCAGTCGCAGGACTTGACCTCGATCAGTTAAATCTCGGCAATGTTGAGACACATCTCTAATTACTTGCGCTACATAATTGCTGACCTGTGTGTTCTGGGGCGGCTCACTCCTTCAGATAATTGGACTTCCATAGCTATTTATGATGGGATGTAGGGCAGCGGGGATCTGTGCAGCCTTACACGTGAATCAAGCCTCAACCCGAGATTAAGACGTTCATCTCGGAGGCTGATGGAGCTGAGATCCAGGCCTTTATGTTTTACCAATGTGGTTGGGACAAGAGGTGTGTGTGTGTGTGTGTGTGTGTGTGTGTGTGTGTGTGTGTGTGTGGGCGAGGCGGGATGTGGGTCAGACTCGTCAGATGTGGGGCATGTGATTCAGAGGGGGATCAGGGGAAGGCCCCACAACAGTGGGATAGTGGGATGATTGGGGCTGTGAGGAGGTGAGTTCACTGTCCAGTTAAACTGCTGGTGTTTTTCTGTTTCTGTGCGATGAGTGTATCGAACTTGTTGAACTTTTTCTTTTGTTTTTAGGGAGCGCACGTCGGAAACTCACGTGCACCATATGCAACAGAAAGTGCTCCTCGTCCCTGAACCTGCAAGAACACAGAAAGGTGAGGCTCTGTGCAGCAGGGTTGGGCCATCGTTTGCTTTTCCATTTTCCTACCATCCAGTCGTGGTTACTGGAGATCGCCAGTATGCGATTCCATCACAAGAGGGCACGACAGTGAAGTGACACTATTAACTTCTCGTATCTTGTATTTGCAGTTATTCCCAAGTACACATGTTAGCCTGTCTGCAGGTTATATAAAAGATGTGTACCAGTGAAGCACATGCAGATTTTCAATAATCATCTTGAGTGTGGCTCGGAGATCTTTGAAATAATTGTACCGCAAAGCTTTCTGCATGAAATACAGTAAAAGTTAAGTGAATAAACGCTCATAAAAAAGTGTAAAAATTCTATGTAATGTATTTAAATGTTAAAAAAATCTATTTAATAGCATCGTCTCCTCTATTCAAACAAGGGCTCGCTTTTAAAAGTCCACGTGTTTATGATCGATGCACCAACATCACAGCAACGTGTGCTGCTTAATGTTATTATTTTATGTTTAACATCACAATCCAAATCATATCCAGAACTTCAACTGCTCTGATGGAGAAACATCTGTAAATGCACAACATAGCTCAGATTCTGCAGATTAATTTATAACATCTTAGTTTTGATTGTAAGTTAAATTTGCCTGCATATCTGCAAAGGATCATCGATCATCCCTTCGATCGTCGATATACAGTCCGATCACCAATCAGCACAAACCGGCTGCGCTGCTGCAGATACTTTGCATCGGATGTGAGAGGATTTACTCAGCTTACGCAGCTTTGCGTGATCCAGTTTCCGAGTGATGTCTCTCTTTGGCTGCTTCCTGCTGTACAGTGGAAGCCATCACACTCTGCCTGTCTGTAACCCAGCCTAACCTCTTCATCATGCGGTCGTCTCCGCTCCCCGAGCTCCTGACTTCACTTTGTTCGTTTGCTCCTTCTCCACGTGAGGACGTCTTTATGATCAAGTTGTTGCAGATTTATTCTGGGTGACAACGAGCTGAGGGGTGGTTTCTTTTTCACAAGCTCATCCCACAGCCCTTGTGAAATTTAAGAGGCTCCGCTGGCAGACAATGAGGTTTTAACCTCTGCGTCAGGATTCTCCCTCGAACTGATGGATCGCAGATTTGAACTGGCCTGTTTAGATGCTGTCATGAAATGTTTTCATGCAGATATGTATTTGTTTTGGTACTGTGTGCCGGCAGCATCTGCCTCTGCTCCCCTCGTGAAAGCTTTTACATGCGAGTGGATAGTTCTCTCCAGGTTGCCCTCCTCTGCTGTGCACAAAGTGGGCTAATATATCTTCCATGTAGAGATGTTATTTCAATGCAGTTACATGCAGTTTATATAACTGCATTAAATAATTAGCCAGAATGCTTCAGTTTGGTGTAGAAAAGTTCAAGATTTTAAGTCACTCATTGCTGCCACCAGCAACAATAACATCCATAAGTTATCCATGAATTATTTCTTAATAATAAAGATAATAATAATTCTGTATAAATAGCAGTTTCTTCATGGATTAATCGCTTCACTGGGAGCTTTTTTCCGCTTCAGGTCGATGATATGTTGTGCTCTGGATTATTATGCAAATTCTCTTATTGGTTGTCACTCATTAACTAACATTCGTCATCAATTATCCCTGCCGGTAATTTCATTTTCTCTTGTCAGCACCAGATTAATCAACAAGCATTAATCCATCGCCGCCACCTTATTCATCACCGAGCCGCTTCCGAACTGTCCAACAAGTCACCTGGAAGTTGTGACACAGTTCTGCAGCGCATCGTTTAACCTACTTCACCTGCCTATGAGTCAGTATTCTCCAGTTTCACATCTCCGGGGTATTTTAAAATAGGCGTATGTAATCGTCCTATGTGGCCTCCTTATGTGTGTATGTGCCAGTTCTTCCACATACTCTTTCCACTCACGTCGTCTGAGCCGTTGTCTGCTATAAAATCTTAGATCTGAAAGGCAGAATGTGTTTCTAGAAATGTAGGTCAGGATTACATTAGATTTTGAAAAATTCTGTCTTTTCCACATTTAATAAAGACGTTCAGAAGAAGCGTCATTATGAATGTGGCACATTTCTGGCAAAAAAAACATGGTGTATTCTTTCAGCTTCAATCGAAGACATTGGAGCATTAAGCGTTATTCTTGCAGAGCAGCAATCAAACTTTCCACAATGACACGTTAGCTCCGAAGCAGCTTAAAACTGCCATTATCATCATTTAGCTGAACAAGCTTTTGCAGTAGCAGCTGTGACAAGAGGAGCTGCTTTGCATTAGCACATGCTATTGTAGCTGTACGCCGGGGAGCTATTGAATGTGCAATTATTGGAGCGACGCTCTGAAGCAGAAAAGGGATTGAAACTTTTCATCACTTTAATTGCTTTTCTGTCTGCGGACATCAGTCTAATAAAAACGGACAAGATTTCATTTGTGTTGACCATCGTGATCCTTCAGCTTTTACACGCTCTTTACTCTCAGTTTTTAAAATTTACCAGCAAGAGCAAAAACTTCAACGCTCTCTCTTTTGCTCTTCTGTTGCAGGTACATGAAATATTCGACTGCCACTCATGTGACAAGAAGTTCATCTCCACAAATCAGCTAAAACGCCACATGATCACACACTCAGGTAGGAAAATGGCGCATTAAAGACGCCCCTCCTGAACCTCATGCATCATCTCCGCTTACCAGAATGCATCTGTCTCAATCTGTCAATGATCAGAGAAGCGGCCGTACACCTGTGAGATCTGCAGCCGCTCGTTCAAGCGTCTGGACCAGGTGACGGCTCATAAGATCATCCACAGCGAGGACAAACCGTACAAATGTAAGCTGTGTGGCAAGGAGTTCGCTCACCGCAACGTCTACAAGAATCACAAGAAGGTGAGCATCGCATGTTATAAAGCACAGGTGATGTGTTTGGGATTTCAAGAGCGAGCTCTAAATATTTGCTTTATACGCAGCTGATTGGTGCTTGCTGAAGAGAGATATTCACTGAAAAGCAGAGTCGCTTCAAAGCTGGAGTTATTACTCAGGCTGTAATCAATCAGGGTCTCGTTGGTGGCTGTTATCTGTGGGGTCTCTGGCCTGCTCCACCCCTGAGGTCCCCCGTGTTTACTTTTGGGATTGAAGTGTCACTCAGACAGATAGGTCGGGCTCGACGGGGTGGGGGAGGCAGAAAAACAGAAGCACTTTGAACTCAAAGCCCCCCGAGCTGCCTGTGTTCATCAGGTCAACGAACCAGATCGGCTGCGGGGCCTTTCGCCTGATCTTCTCACATCAGTTTAAGAAGCTTCATTAACATCAGGACTGAGGCGGCTCTGCTGACGCGCTCTAAACATGCTGATGCTGCTCTGCCCTCCCTGCAGACCCACTCTGAGGAGAGACCCTTCCAGTGTGAGGAGTGCAAAGCTCTGTTCCGCACCCCCTTCTCTCTGCAGCGTCACCTGCTCATCCACAACAGTAAGTATGAGTGTGAGCCCACAATGAGTCCATACGGTATACCCATCAGTAAAGCTGCAAAGATCAGTCGATTTATCTATTAGCTCATTGGCAGCTAGTTTAATAACTGATGATCGATCGATCTTTGCAGCCGTATTTCATGCAAAAACGTCAAACATTGGTTGGTTCCAGCTTCTTAAATGTGACGATTTGCTGCTTTTCTTTGTCGTTCATGACAGTAAATGAAGAGTCTTAGTTGAAGACGTCACTGTAGGAAACAGGGATGAGCATTATTCATTCTATACCTGGTCGTACCTGACCAGGTAAGGCTGCAGCTGCAACACACCTGAATGCAGTGAATCGAGTCATGGAGGGTTTTGAGGGTTTGCTGCTGAATTCAACTTTTCATTTGGAAGAATCAGAATCAGCTTTTTTGGCCAACACTTACAGTACGTACAAGGAAAGTGACGCCGGATTTAAAGTTACTCACAGTCAGAAAAATTACCTGGAAGATAGAAACAGACATACGGCTAAAAATACAGACAACAAAGCTGAACAGAGAGAAATCAAGTAAATGTCAAATATGTCTGTGTGTGTGTGTGTGTGTGTGTGTGTGTACGAGCTGCAACTATGAATCAATGGGCTGATCCAATGAAAATTAATCGCCAGCTATGTTGGTAATCGATCGATCTTTGCAGCCGTATTTCATGCAAAAACGTCAAACATTGGTTGGTTCCAGCTTCTTAAATGTGACGATTTGCTGCTTTTCTTTGTCGTTCATGACAGTAAATGAAGAGTCTTAGCTGAAGACGTCACTGTAGGAAACTGTGATGAGCATTATTCATTCTATAGACGATTAATTGATTAATCTGAGTAATTTATAATGAAAATAATTATATACAATAATTATATAGTCAACTGTTATGCAGGTTGCAAACAAAACAAAATGGGTAAATACTACCCATTAGTTTACATGAATGCTGTATATGCATGTATGTGTGTCTTTATACTGTCTTCACATCGAGCAGGATTGTGTTCTGTCTTGTAGCTGCAGCACTTCCCATAACTTTTAGGGTTAACCTGAGTTTTTCTCCTCATTGCTATGTATTGAATTTAGGTTTTAGGAGAAATGACCTTGGAACACATTATTTAATCTAGAATTGGAAGCATTTTATCATCTCCAGGAAGAAAAGCTTTCAGTTAAAACCAGCCTGGCGTGCTGTAGATAGTCTTGTATTTTCCCTGGCCTTCGACTCATCTTCACCCTGTGGATATTGCCATTAATAATAAAAATCATAACTCTATCAGACATCTCGCCGAGGAGACGTTAGAGTATGCGTTGAGGTTGTCCAGTGGGCCCTGGCTGATGTGGCCCGGCACAGACTTTCTCCCCTGAGCTGCAGTCGAGCCTTGGCAGGATGCAGCGCTGCTCCTCCAGTTGAGCCAGATAACAAAGGGATTGTAAAGCTCAAGGCATTTCCTGCCGCTGTCTCAGGAGGCAGGCTATATAATACCGGGGCTCGTATTATGTATCGAGTTCTAGACAGTATGTGGGGCGGGAGGATCGAGTGTGGGATTTCACTGCAGGTGAGAGAATAGACATGCCAGTGAATACATGTGTCTGAGTTAATGTTAGGGCACCACGTTAGCGATCCGGCGATGGTTTCAGGGTGAGAAAATGAAGCACAGCTGTCGGAGCATTTTCAGGTGTAATCGCATTTTTTTTCCAACTCATGCAAGAACATTTTAACAATCTTCTCTAAATTCCTCGAGTGTCCCGCGTCTGATTCACCAAACTCTCTTAACTTGACAAACTTTGTAAATTGCTCATTTCTGCTCGATGAATGTCACTTTCATGCTGCAGAGCTTGAAGGTGACGTTGCTCTGTCTGGAGGATGATCCTGGAGGACGATTCAGACCCCCGTGCAGCTGTCAGACCAGCTGCTGAACTTGAGTCATAAACAGTGTTTTGAAAACGCATCACAATATAAGCATGTAATAGGTAATATATTACTTTGCAGCAATGAAGTCATAAAAGTGATCACTGATGACATTTCTGTGATATTATTACCATTATGAAATCATGTAAGGGGCTACTGCTGGCTATTAAGCATGTGATGTGATGATGATGATGATGTTCAGAACAAGGAACAAGAACTCAGCAGTGCTCTCCTTAAATACAGCCAGTGTTAAGAAACGTGACCTGACTGACGGTTAAACCTGCACAAAAATGACAATCACCAACTTAAACCAGCATGTTCTGAACACACATCACAAGCACAAAGTAAGATTTGCATTTTGAAATAGATAAGAATGGAAGAATGGAGATAAAAGTATGTATGCAGTGCTTTTTTATTGGGCATCAACCTTGCGTTTAAGCACGTATAGTCAAGAAAATAGACCTGAAGTGTAAATAAAGGCTTGAGGCTGTGGTCATGCCTGTGAGACGCAGCCGAGGTGCGACCCTGCACACAGGCAGTGCAGACAGCTGCAGGGATTAAACTGAGAGAGTGTCTGTCGCGAGATGTTCAAGCGCGTCTGATAAAGCTTGTCAAAGCCAATCGTAAGGTTAGCTAGTGTTGCCATAGAGACCAGGTTAGGCTGTGGCTATGGCAGCGATTGTGTTATGTCACAAACTATAATATAACTGTTATATATAGCCAAATATAATGCCAGTCGTACTTCTGCAGATATTGAGCTAAAAGAAATGTAAAAGTAGTGTAATCAGTAATATATTACTCTACACTGGCAGCCATACTGTAAAGTAATGTAGTACTTTCAAATGAAAGTATCTTGTAATATGTAATATATTCAATAACTGATCATAAACTACAACAAACAAAAAACGTCAGTCACTTTGCAAGCTAAGATAAATGTTGGAATAAGTTTATTTCAGGTTTTTATTTTTATTTTAGTCGATTTCTGGAACATTTTTCATTTAGAATTCTTCATTAATTCCCAGACGTGTCACTCGAGCAAATCTGTCAGTGCGTGTGTTTCTCGCCGTGTGAACATGCACAGCACATTTAAGTTGGGTCAAATCTTCAGCTGTGGACTTAAGACCTCGAGCGCAACCCTGCGTGCATGTGACTGTATAAATTACTGTGTGTGCGTGTCTGCGGAGGCGGTTTAATACCAGACTGAAGCCCTGTTCCAAGTAATAATGAAATCTTTATGTGAGAGTGTCGTTGACATTAATTATCATCAAGCGAACGCTTCGATTTGATTAAAAACACAATGGACCCCGGCTTTCTCTGGTGTTCCATTTTATTGAGCTGGCCGTTGGCGGCCTTGGTAATAGGAGAATGAGCACAGGCTTGTAAGCATTTGCTCCCGACACACACGCACGCACACACACACTGTCTCTCCAAACTACTCTGTGGAAATTGAATGATCTCCATATAATGGAAACAACTACTCTTCAACAATCGAGGCTGTTGTATGGAGGCAGAGAGCAGAGGCGTGAAGGAAAACATCGGGCCGCGCTCTGAACAGCTGAGATTGCGCCGTCTGATACTGGCTGTCTGCCGTTTTAGTGCTTTTCAGTGGAGTGATTAATAAAATAAGGCATGCTTTCTAACAGAGCACATTTGACGTTCAGATGAAACATATGGCAGAGCAGTTTATTTTACTGTTCCTCCTGCGATGTCAGCCACAGATGCACAATAACGGACGACTTCTGTTTAAAAAAAGCAGAGCCAGACCTTTCTAAAGACCATTGTTTGGGGTTGTCTGCTGCAGCGAAACACCCCTTTTTGTATTCTTCTGTCCACACAATCGCGGTGAAATTGGTTCCCTCTTGCTGTGCGTGATGACTGTGTGTTTAGAGGCACAACAATAGAGGACTGGAAATGGCTCTTACAAGTGTTCCTCTGTGCTTGCTGCAGGTGAGAGGACATTCAAGTGCGACCAGTGCGACGCCACCTTCAAGAGGAAGGACACGCTCAACGTGCACATCCAGGTGGTGCATGACGGCCACAAGAAGTACAAGTGCGACCTGTGCGAGAAGGCCTTTGTCACTCCGTCGGTTCTCAAGAGCCACAAGAAGGTGAATGAAAAGAGCTCGAGCCAGACAAACCTCAATCATAGACGGTGATTGCATGTCTGCGAGCGCCGTCGCTTTGTCCCCGAGCTGAGTTCAAGCTGCATTTTTGTTGTATTTATTGGAACAGTTAGAGCATTTTGAGGTGAAGGTAAAAGTAATGAAAGCATTCCACTCAATAGCAGTTTTAAATCAGATTTTCCATCATCAATCTTCTGCCATCACACTGAATTTAAAAGGCAAGAAATGACAGCGCGACCAAAATGTTCCCGTTGTTTCACATCCAGTCCGACTCCTCGTCTCGTGGAAGTGATGCAGCTCGCTCTGCTAATATCTTGGACTGTCAAACCTGGCGGAGACGTGCGTTTTGACCGTTGCTGCCCATGAAGGCTTGGGAATCAATTCCTGTGTTGATTAGAAATGGCAGTTAGTCCATTAGCTCCGCGGGGTTTCAAAGCCCCAAACAGATCTCGCTGCAGATTATGAGCCCTAAGTCTGACAACGTCCGGTGTGGTTATGGATCAAGATTGAAACCAAACAGATTCTTGGCACGCGGCAAAAGAAAACGTCTCGGAGGTTGTCTCGGAACAGTAGGGCTGAAGACTGGCATGCTGAACTGTCTCGCTGCTCACGGGGTCTGGAGGCTGAGCGAGATCTGGCCTTGATCAAAGCCAGGTTGCCGAGGAGACGACAACTCGCTGGCTGTGTTTACATGCGCAGAGTAACCCCGCTTCTGGCCATGCTATCGTTGAGGTCTTATTTAATGTGCACCTTGATATTTGCCAACTGTTTGTCTGAGCAAACTTTGGCCCCTAAATAATCGCAAATAGTTCTCACAGCCATGTTTTGTTAGTGTCAAAGCCTGAGCGTAGCTCTGTGCACCATGTCGGATTTTACACATGATGGAAATCAAAAGGAAACGGAGGAAGATAAGTCACTTTTTGAGCATTGTGAAAGCCAAACATCTGATCCAGGTTTCCATCATTCTGATTGAATGAGGGTGCTTTTGAGCTGGGCTGCGACTAATGCTTGTTTTTATTATAGATCGACCTGCTGTTGATTTTTTTGATCAATTAGGTCATCGTTCAGTCTTTGAAATAGCAAAAAAAAAGAGAAATTGTGAACAAATGACAGCAGACGTTGATATACGACAGAGAAAAGCAACAAATTCTGAATCCAGTGGATGAAAAATGACTGAAACCCTTGTCGCAGATTCACTTTCTGTCTATCAACAGACTGTTTATTCGACTAATCGTTTCAGCTCTGGTTTTGATTACCAGGTCAGCATATCTAGATGTAGCTGCTGAGCCTGAATGACCTGACTCAGCTGCTCTAAGAGACTTTCTAATCAAATATCAGTTTCTTTAGTAGATACATGATGATGATCCTGATAGAAATAACTATCTGACAGTTTGTCTGGCAAATGCAGTTAAACCACCTGAAGGGATTTTATAAGCAAAAGAGAAAAGAAATCGCGGTTGAAGATGAGTCTGAACGACTTGCTGTGGACATCGGCCATCCTCTTCCTCCCTGGCCCTGCTGAAGACAGGACAGAATGGCTGCACAGGGCGTCCTTCTTTGTGTCCCCGAGCTTTAGCCGCATGTGCTCTTGCAGCAGCCGTTTGTGCAAATGTAAATGAACGGTGAATCTGGCAGAACGGGCCCGAGTTTCCTGCGGAGCTCTTGTGTTACAGTGATTCTGGTGTTATATGAGAGGGCGTGTGTGTCAGCATGTATGTGCATGTATTGTATGTGTTGCGCGTTGTACGAGATCGTCTCTGTCAAAGCTCCTCTGGAAGAATTCCCTCACGAATGAAAATTACAGGGTCGGGTTTTCGAGGCTTTACACAAACATACCGGTCGTTTATGTTAAAGACGCTGAATAATTACCTGCAACTCCCAATAAATTCCACACTCGTGATTGTTGAGTTCTCAAGTGGAACCGCTCGCGTTCCCCCGAGTTCGCCTGCTCAGGAAGGTAGAAAACCAGCCATGTTTTCTCTGTTATACAAACAAGTAAGTAAATAATGCAACACGGCTCCATCTGGGACACATGTGCTCATATGTGTGGATCTGTTTGTGCATGGTTGTGTGTGGGCGAGCGTGTGAGCGCATGTGTTTGTTCATGTGTGTGTGTGTCTGTGTGTGTGTTGCCTTTGTAACGAAACACCCGAGGTGTCAGAGGGACACAGTGGGGTGATGGAGGGAAGGATGGGGGCCCAGAGAGGAGGTGTTCCTGTATTGTTGTACTGCTGTTGAATGTGTCGCTCTGAGTTTGAGCCTTTCATACTCACGATTATTCTCGGGGAGTTTACAGCAGGCTGGGGGGAGGAATTCAGAGCGGACCTTTCAACAGGGAGAGAGTGAGGGAGAGGAGCGAGTGGGGTTGGGGGGGTGGAGGAAAAGGTAGGAGGAGGAGGTGGCACACTCGTTCCACATGCTCCTCTTCCCTGTTTGCATGTGCAGCCCTTATGAGCCCACAGAGCTCAGCACTGAGGACTGCTTGGAGGTGAAGGGAGAGGAAGAAGGAGGAGGAGGAGGAGGAGGAGGAGGAGATGAATGCATACGTGCAACCTGGCCTGTAGTCCCCTGGGCTCTGGACCCTGGCAAATCTGCATCGTCTGTGTTCTTTGATCCTGCCTTCAGGGCGGCTCAGTGGATCCACTGTCATGTGAACATGTGCATCTCCATTCATGAGTCCAAAGCTAGTTGGTGGTGCATTATGGGAGAAAAGTACATTTTATTTACCTGATCGGACAATGCAGTTAAAAAAAAAAGGTATAACGAGGGAATTCAATCAAAAATACCAGAATACCAACAGCTGATTTTTCTATTTGTGCCAACGCTCTGATGAGTCTCTGATAACGATGATGTTCTGACATCGAACTCCAGCTTCCACAGCCAATCACATTTGACTTCATAATGGAAGACGGATGTGAGGATGAATGTTACCAATGTTTTTCTTAACATCAACCATATGTCTGTGTTGTCATTCCTCCGGCAGACTCACACGGGAGAGAAAGAGAAGATCTGCCCGTACTGCGGGCAAAAGTTCGCCAGCAACGGCACGCTAAGGGTCCACATCCGCAGCCATACAGGTCAGTGGCCCCCCGCAGGTCAGAGCTGCGTCACACCCACCCTCCATCAGCTGCCATTAACGTCACCGACTACAGTGAAAGAGCCGGACACTTCATTTGGAAGCGGTCAGCGGTCTTTCTCAGGCCAACATCAGACACTCTTCTCCATAAACACCCAGTCTGATAATCAGACGAGCCGAACGGCTGCACCTCATTCATGCAGCCGTTTACATTCACTCTGTAAACCAGGTTAATCAGAGAATTATTAGTGACAGAGGAGCTTCAGCCCGACTGTCTTCTCTTTTGTGTGGCTGTGTGGAAGCAGACAGTGATCGAAGAGGCAGCCAGACAAAGCTTTTCCTCACAGTAGGAACGTCTGACTTCAGCGAAAATAGAGCAGACTGAGCCGGACGGGAAGTTGGACACAGGATTTTTCAAAATAAAACACCATGTGTGGACTCCCAGTAGTACAACCCTGATTCCAAGATAGTTGGGATGCTTTGTAAAACATAAATAACACATTTGCTAATCCTTTCTGACATCTACTCAACTGAAAACAGCACAAAGACAAAATATTTATCTCATCAGCTTCATTGATTTTTGTACATATCTGCATATTCTGAAACTGATGCAGCAACATGTTTCAAACAAGTTGGGACAGGAGCAGCAAAAGACTGGGAAAGATGTGGAACATTTCAAAAACACCTGTTAGGAACACTCCACAGATAAACAGTTTGATTAGTAACAGGTGATAGTGTCATTGGGTATGAAAGGAACATCCTGGAAAGGCTCAGTGCTTCACAAGTGAGGATGAAGACTTTTTTTAGAATCAGGGTTGTACATCAACATCAAACACAATTAAAACAGACTGAAAAAATAAGCTATTTAACTTGTGTCCATGGTAGAAGCGCAAACATCAGTCCCTTCTGAAACACAAGGTTTGAAGCCTTGTGGAGGACAGAACAAAACCACGTCCCAGCCAATGGAATCACGCCGTTATTTAGACTTTTAGATGGCACTTTGCGTTTGTTTCCATTTGGATGTAATTACTGTGGTCATCTGTCCTTCCATCCCACCCCAGCAGCGGCTGTTCGGAGCAGTTGATGACGTTCGTGATGATTGGCCGTGTGTCACAGTGTAGGGGGTGTAGCTGGGTGGCTAGTTAAGCTAAATTATGTAAGAGGATGACGTCACGATTTTTAATCCTACCTGGAAAGCTCTGATTGGTCGCCTGCTCCTCCCGCTGCCAATGACACCAGACTTATTTGAAATGGAAGATGTGTGTGTGTGTGGCGATTAGAGGTCTGGAACCAGGTTTCTACATACCAGCATTTTAATACGAGAGAATTCCAGCGTGATGGAGCGCTGCTCGCTCCGGCCTTTGCTCTGCCACAAAAATAGAGCCCTGGATGTTCATTAAACTGCCTTAAACTGGAAAGCTACACATTCCTGTGTGTCTCCTTACCAACAGACTGGTGCAGAGAGCTGGCACACACACACACACACACACACACACACACACACACACACACATACACATACACACACACTTCTTGGCCTCTAAACTCCTTCACTCACTCGGTCTTTTTCTCCGCCTCCCTGCCGGCTCCTGGCTGCCTCCCTCTGTTCCTCGCTGCGACTTAACTTCCATCTCTTCGCCTCTCTCATGTCGTCCTCTCATTGTCCCGTTGTTTTTTCGGGGGCTTGGATTCATCACTTTACTCGACTTGCTGTCTAGCTTCAGACTGGCCCGTTGAAAGGCTCTTAAGCTCAGTAGATCTCTCAAAAATGGCTCCTCACGTGATCCAGGTAGAGCTACGTCCTCATTACCAGCCCACATAGATCGCTCTAATTAGTGAATTAATTGGCTGATATTATTTGTGTTTAAATCATGTGCCAGTCATCTTCATCCACCAACTTTTTAAATTCTAAGCACACATTGATTTATAAGTGATTTCATCTTAAATCACATGTAGAAATCTGATGTTCCCTTCAGGTGTTTCAGATTATAGTGTGTCAAAATGTGTGTGTGTTTGAGGACGACGGTCGTTTGACAAGCCCACCACACTTTGTCAACAGCTTCCTTTGTGTGTGTGTGTGTGTGTGTGTGCGTGCGGGAGCCGTTGCATGTGTGTGTTTTCGTACATGCGTATGTGTGAAGGACAAACCAACAGAGAGCGAATGTGTTCTCGTGTGGGCCGCGGCCCAGTCTGATTGTATTTATATAGAATAAACAAAAGGGAGGAATGCTGGGGGAGGGGTGGGAGCCGAGGGGACACCTCAAAGAAAGAAAGGAGGAAGGAGAGAAAAGACCACTCCAAGAAAGCATCCAGCCGGATGACCCTTGACCCTGACTGGCTGTAAATCTGTCCCCTCATTCTATAGACCGGGCTTTTTTTTTGTTGTTTGTTGTGTTTTTGTGCGAGGGGGAAAAAATAAGCTTTGGTGAGTCGTTCCCGGAGCGACAATCCCGACAAGACTCGTCTTGTTCTCGAACAGCGAGGAGTAATTTCGTGGGCACACACGGCTCATGTAGCCCATCTGTGTGATAGATGTGGAATGCGTAAATCATAAAACGGCACTGTTAATGTAAGTAAAACTTTACAGACGCGTGTTAAAGAAGGCCACCGGCTGAGGTAAAGACCTTTAAATGGACGGCGTCTCCGCGTGGCAGGCAGGAAAGCTTGATCTTGTTTGTCTTCCTGCTTCGCGGGAACAAGTCGGCATTGATTATTTACCTGCTAAACACAGAGGACTTTGTAAGGATTCCTTGGGGATTTCCTTCCCCTATCGTCTAACCATTAAAAAACATCGGGGAGCGTCATGGGAGGAATGGGTGAAGTGAGAAATGTGAAAACATCAGCAGCCGGAGAGACGTGAGCTGTGTGTTTGGTTGATTTGGTGTGAGCATCGTGTAGTAGCAGCGAGGCTTCGCAGCTTTTATGAGATCACAGACAACCAATAAAAGCGCGAGCCGTCAGAAACTTGGAGCGGGACGCTGAAGACGTCGTGGCGCTCGGCAGTCATGATGGATGTTTCTATCATTTTTCTAAACGATCCTTTCTGGCCCCGTTGTGGCCCAAGTGCGTCCGTCTCCACATTGCAGCCCAGTGAGAGCACATTTTCCCACCATGTGTGCCATGATGTGGTGAATACGCACGCTGGGGTCATGAAAATTATTTGCGCCAGGGGAAACGTTGACAGAACGCAGCGCCTGGCTGTCACATTGACATCATTGGACATGTCATGTTTGGGCACGGCGATCAGCGTAAGCCCTTGAGCTTTGTTACGACTAATTGGTGCAGCATTTTAACCCCTAAAAATGCTGATTTAGTGTTTGTGTTGTATTAGGAAGCCGGCTGCGCTATTTTTTTCCACATGCTCAGTGAAGCCAGCGGGTCGCCAACTGTTTGCACATGTTCGGTAGTCGGAGAGGGAACGCTCACGCTCATAACCATCATCATCATCATCATAACCAACAAATAAAAGCTTTTTTCCTGTAAATTTAACAAGCAAAAACATGTGACAGAGAAAACCAAAAAGAAAAGCCCCACTGTAACGCGTCGGCTCTGCACAGCTGTGTGAGATGGGGTGCATTAAAGCCACCAATTCAGCCGCGGGACGATGGCATGAATGGACTGAAAGCAGCACGTAGACCGCACCAGATGTACTGGGACTGTCTCATTTGTCTACAATCAAAAACGTCTGACATTAGAATCATTTGAAGATGAAAAATGCACATGTAGTCGCATTAAAGGGCCACTCGGGCTGTTTAGTTCGTTGTTGGACTTGCAAAAGTCAAGATATCTTGACTTTTAGGCCCGGTTCAGCCTGGCTCGTCATCTGCTTTGTAACCAGAATGCTGTATTTGCCTTTCGATCGAACTTTCCAGAGTTGAAAAGCTTGTCCAGCTGAAAAAATATTGTACTTTCACCTAGAAGTACTTCAATTCTACTTTTTGCAGACTGTACAAAGTCCACTTTGTACATTTTTTTTGTCACCTTCAAGCATACTTAAGTGTACTCAGGTAGTCATTTAGTACCACTTGAGTAATACTTGAGTGTACTCGAAGTGTAAATAGTTGCTAAATTGGCACAAGTTTTGGATTCATGAGCAAAACACAGTTACAGTACAATTGTATTATATCACCAATGTCTTGCAATTTGGATTAAGTGAAATTAAAGTACACTTTAATTAAGCTGCTAGTAGTGTTTTACAAAGGACTTGAAAAAAGTAAATTACTGTTAAAAGTGTTTGTAATTTAGTTCATTTTTTAAAATTACACTTAAGTACAATTTATAATATATTTACAGTAAGGTACACTTTGTGTAAGTACTTTGAAATACCACTTTAAGTATTTAAGTGACGTCTATTTAGAAGTACAGTTTTTAAATTTATATGTCAAACATACTTTAAATTAAGCACGAAAACTAAATGTGTACTTGTAATGACTTTTCTCTACTTCAGATATGTTTCTAACACATTAAAGTGTACTGCTGTTGGACCTGGGCTGTGTCGGAGGAAACCACTCTGCAGTGCTCTGGCCTCTGATAAGCTTTCAGACTCATGCATCTGTCAGCACGAGTTGTTCTGACTTGGCTGTTCTCGGTCTGAGTGCCCACTTAGTAGCGGTAAAACCACCAAAATCACTGGATTGTACAAGTCAATAGCGTCTTTTTGTTAGAGCCCTCCTGCTTAGTCACGTCTCTCAAATTTGTAGTCTCCAGACTGAGACAACCCTGACAAGTCAACAGGCCCGAGTTCTCACCGATCCAGGCCACTGGGTAATCATCATCGTCAAACCCAATATTCTGTTATTATCCGGTCTCATACAGTAGATAATATACATCCAGGCCAAAGCCCGGAGTCTGGTTTTCCTCAGAGACTTACAGAACACAGCGGTTGCTCTAAATGTTGGACTACAGATGACAAGTAAAGTAGAGCTGCCTCCCTGAACTACGGCTATGTACCACGTGAAGAATTTTAACGTCAGTAAATCATTGCCATCTAAATTTCAAATCAATTGCATGATCACGCAAATGGCCAGGAAACTTTCTGAGTGCGTTTCTGACCCCGAGCTGCTGTAACAGAGGCCACTGCTCTTTGTGTAAACATGGGTTTTCTCTATCGATGTTTTTTTTTGCCTTTCAGTCGAGGAAAAAAAATGCTGGCTTAATTGTTTAAACACGCACTAGATGCGGCACCGGCACCGGGCGGAGGATGCTAACGGTCGCCATCATTTGTTATGGTAATCAGACACAGCCATATTTTGATGTTTTAAAGAGCTGCAGCTTTGAGCGATCTCACGTCAGACGGAACAACTGCCCTCAGATGGACATCTGGCAGAACTCTGGAACCGCCGAACCTGTTGACGTACGCGTGATTTTGTTTGTCTCCACTGTGGTCATGGTTACAATGTTGCACAGCGAAATCACCGTGTAGTGAATTACTGTCTGTCAGAGCCTCGACATCGCGCCGTTCACTCTCTCTGGCTGCCGTGCGGACACTTGATTTGGGTTGTGTTTGGAGACGCGTGTAAAGGCGAGTCTGCCTGATGCACCTTCACGTGGTCAAGTTCAAGAGAATTGTTCGAGGAAGTGGAGAAATCGACGGCTATAATGGGAAGGTCAAGTGTAAAAGTTGTCGGCGGTTCCTACGGCTCATCAAAGGCGATCTCTTATCTCCAACACGCCGGTGTCGCATTACCCCCGTGGCCCCTGTCGGCATGTGACGCAGGGAAGGACAGTGGAGGGCCACCGTCTGGTTGAACTGGAGGAAGCCGGGAATTAATTTCTAACGGACAGCGCTAATGTCTTTCAGACCGGAGCCCCGAAGCTACAAAGCGTTCTCCATAACACGAAGGCTGCGCGGCAGGCGCGGCGACGAAGCCGACCATCTGCTAACCAGACACGCGGCCGTACGCGCACATATACAACACACACGAGGGGGAAGGGGGGGGGTGCCAAACGGATCGATTAGCAGACGAGGAGTGTGAGGGCCACAGCGGGGGCCGGGGGAGACACCCAGGGTCAAAGAGATGGTGTACTGTTTCAGCACATGCTAAATCAGTTACCATCTCCACACACATAAAGCCCCGGCTCAGTGCTGCAGCCACCCCTCATAATCCCCAAACAATCTGGCTCAATCTGGAGAATAAGTGGAGGCTCTCTGGTTACAGTAACACTCAGCAGAACAGACACAAAGCCTCTCGCATGAACACACGCCCATGTTGCGAGAAAGTTCGGACTTATGTTTATTTCCTGCTATCGCTGAGGGATTGAGTTGTGCTCCGAGTAGTTTGGAGGAGGTCGTGTGATCTATGAGCGACCGCGTTCATGAACGACCTCTTTTAGAATATCGAATACCATCATTTTCTCTGTTTGCGTTTTCCAGATGAGGCACACACATCCAGAACCGGAGAGTTTATAGGTTAAGTAGGTGGATTGGTGCGCACTCATTACGGGCCTCTGTGTTCGCAGGGTGCGGTTGTCTGTGCTGTGTATTAACTGACAATAGCCAGCTCCTGGGAGGGATGGGCTCTAAGCCGCAGAGCTACCCTGGCACACTGTGCTCCGGTGCTATTAGCACACTAATGCCTTCCCCAGGACTCCCCAAGGCCAGCGCTGGGCCTGAACCCGATACCACACATGCTACATAAGACATAGGATTCGCTCTCGTCTTTCTCAAAACACATCTGGCATTCAGATTTTCCTGTTTGTCAACAAAAGGCCTCCTAGAGGCTGAAACTGCACAGGAGGGGATTTTGGGACCGAATGGCGAGCTGCCCTCTCGCACATGTTCCAGTCTGTGCGATCGGTCCACATATGTCACGTTAACCCTTTCCACGCCGACGCGACGTTACACGTTTTATTGCTGGGTGTCACGGTGCTGCTTCTCATGCACCTCTGAAGCCCTCTGCTGTGGGGGGGTTTATGGTGGGTTTAGACCCCGGACTTGTACATCTGCTACATGACAGCTGTCGTAGCTTCTCTGATGAAAGACGTGGGATTTGTGGGATATGAATGATTTAAATAAAACCATTGTGGCTTGACAAGCAAAAGCTGGAAGGATAAAAATGTGTGAAGTCAAAGTCGCATCAGACCCCACCGATATAAATCATTTAAATACATAGTAACCAAAAAGCTCTTGCTTCTGCCAAAATAAAAGCCTGCACACAAGCGAATATTTGCCTTTGCAGCTTTTTAATGAAATAACACGTGCATTGAATATTTACTTTGTGTCTCAATCGAGGCTTCGTCACGTGCCGTGAGGAACAGAAGAGAAACATCCCTCCAACACAGTCGTGTTTGTAGCAGCGGGATAATATTACTCTTCTCGTATATTCCCCAGATGGATTTTCTGATTTAATAAGCATCTTTGCATTTTGAATCCCAAGGAAACACAGCTAATTAACCTTATTACTTAAAGGGGCAAAACATCTCCCCCTTCAATAAAATTACTTGCTTGCCTGTTCAACGATTAGCCACTAAAGAGAGATTACGTTACTGTGAAGTGGATCAGAAATTAGATTGTTGTACTGAAGGAATGAACACAAATGTGCAGCTGTAGGTATCTATTTTTAGCACCGTTTCATTAAACTCTACTGTGTGCACTTGCAGGCATATATGTTAATTCAGAGGAGGGTGATTTTGTATCATAAGAAAGGGGACTTTTAGGCCTTTTTAAGTTTGATTCCTTGCTCTATTTTTGTTTCTGTGGACATCTATGAAATAAATGAAGCAATTATTGAGAGCAGAATTTTTTCCCATCAGTTTTATACAGTATTTTCCTGCCTGAGTCTTTAATTTCAGTGCGGTTCTATAGGTTACCTCATATCCCTTCTATAGATTAGTAATCAGCTCTGCTGCTCCTATCTGGCCTGTGGATCAGCACACGGTAAACAGATCCATGTGTCAGCGGACCGTTTGACTGACAGCCTGTCACTTTCTCTTTGTCGTCGTTGGCGTGCGCTCAGATAGGATCTGTGGAGGTTTGGCCGGACCGCGTTTGATCCAGCTGGGATAAGCCACACTGCCTCTGATGTGTTCCTAAACTGTTGGCCAGTCGTGGCTCAGATAGCGAGCCACAAAGTGCAGCCAACATAAGCTTTTGCTCTGCAGTGGAAAGTCAGTGTGCATCAGGAACGAATGGCATCGGGCGAAAGATATCTGGTCTACCAGTAGCCAGGTCAAAACCTGTGATGGAGCAGGAGTACAGACCCCCGAACCATCTGTGGATCTATCTGACAGCGAAGCTCTGTCTGTAAGAAGCTCATGCTGGAGAATATAGAAGCAAATGTGCAGTATATGTACAAGTGTGCTCTCCTGTTTGGGTTGACTACTCGATTATGCGTTGCAACCCTCGCTCATCCGCACCAGTAATTCTTGTTGGTTAAACTTGTGGTTATTAATCTATTAATGTTCACATTGAAATTACAGGATGATGTGCAATGTTCATAATGCAAAGTGCCAAAAATGGGAGTCAGCTGTAACCTGCATGCCACACTATCATTTTCACATGCACACTAATGGTTTTCGTTCTCCAGGTGAGCGTCCATACCAGTGCCCCTACTGTGACAAAGCGTTCAGCAAGAACGATGGCCTGAAGATGCACATCCGCACGCACACTCGTGTAAGTGTTCCCTGTTTCTATCGCCTATTCTCCGTTTTACAGTATATGGGATCATAACTGGTCTGAGGCTGCTAAGCTAATTGCACAGTTTTTAGTGTTTTACCACATTTCACAGTGCAAGACGAGTGAATAAGTGCAGAGACAGACAGGGAGAAAGGGATGCTAACCCTGTGTCAGGTGTCCCACCATTAATCTGGAGCGCTTCGCGGTGCAAGTCTCACACACCACGCCTCGTGAGGAAAGGCTCCTCTGTGTCTAACATACGTGACACTCCCTGCCCATTTAATCATGAGGTAATGTGCAGGTTCTTTCATAAATCATGCTGTAACGCCTGCTGACAGAAAAGGCAGAGAGAGTGTGGGTGCAGGCTGAGGAGAAGATGAACTGTGTGCCGATGCAGAACGCTCGGATGCAGACACGGGAAACGTGTTGATGGCCTGAACATGTAGATGTGAACCAGGGCTGCAGACAAGTCTCTTTGGTGAAAACAATTCCCAATTTAAATGTGAAAAGATCCTGTTTTCCCACACTGCTTCTCTCTCTCTTGCTCTTCTCCTTATTCATTAGATTAAGAGTTTATTGCAAACAAAGCAGATTTAGTGATGATTGTTGGAACAGTGGAAAGACGAACAAAGAAGGTTCTGGTGAGTTTTATTTTGTTTTTGTCGCATTTGAATGAAGTGTGTTTTACGATGATAAAATTGGTGTTTCTGTGAATGGAGTCTGGTGGCTTTGGCCAGAGCGCTATAACAGCTGGTTCTGGTTAAAACAAACAAAAATGTAGGGATCCTTTCCATAATGTTGTCAGATTATTCTAACAATCTTTTAGTGGACGTACATTGACGGTGCACAAACACCCAGAGGAGTTAAATTGCAGTACCTTTCTTGGCTGCTGGCTGCATCGTTGTCTCCATTCGTCTCTTGGATGCGAAAAACATGGGAAAACAAGGTCCATAATCAGATAATATGTGATCGGAATTCCTCCTGTTTCAAACACACCCGTTTGGGACATTGAAGTCTTCCAGGACCCGTGAACACCGGCATCAACTTGAAGCAAGATGTCACTTTAATTGATTGAAAATGAAATGTAGGTCAGGCTGAAACGAGCGCATAATTCAACTACATGGAAGAGGACATTTTATTCATGTGTTTTGTATATTGAAGGCATGTAGATCATACACATCGTCTGTCTCTTGTTGTGTTAGTTTTCCCCCTGATGGACATAATGTGCAAAAACAGATATTCAAATAATTCGAATTATGTGTCTCTTTAGAAGGACGTTCGTTTTTGGCCAAGCCCTAATGCAAAGTGAGTCAAAGGCAGGTTCCTCGCTGGACGTCGTGAGGTCATTTCCTGGGCCGGGACGCCGCTCATTTCCTTGCGTCACGTCTCGACACATTGAAGTTCTCCACCAAAACGCTTCCCATGAGCTCCCAGCGAGCTCGTGGACGACTGTGTTAGCGCAACTTCTGATAAATGAGACTTAATATGCGTTTCATCATAGATTTCCACCGTCAGTTTATGCAGCTATGACTGTGACCGTCGTGGCCTGTCAGCACGGTTAATTTCAAAGATTTGTCCCGTCGTGACGCTGTGCAGAGCGCAGCGCTCGGCCGTCGCAGCGTGTTGATAATGGAGGCATCCTGCCCAGGTCGCCCAGTAGAAGCAGGCAGGTATAATTTTCGAGCGAGCTGCTGATTAAACTGACTGATGTTTTGTTCCTAATGTTCCCAGATCTGCCTTTGCTCACAGCGCTCTGAAATATGGGCTGAACAGTTACAAACAGCAGAGCCAGATGAAGTCACTGCGGAGCAAAACAAATGTCATTTGGCAGAAGGAGCCGCAGCTCTTTGTTAATGCACAGACGATTTGAGATGGATGCGTTTGGAGTTTGCGTGTTTATACCACAAACCACATCACCGGCGAACTAAAGAGGAACACATTTAATGCCGATATGAACTGCTGACATTTTGGATATTAAGAGATTTTTTTTTTTTTTTTTGCAATATTGTTTTGATCTCTGATGCGAATGGATGTGGCCGTATGTTATATGATTGCAAATCCACTTCTTATGTAAAATTTCCATCTTGTGTTCTCTGGCATGGAGTTTCACTTTTTGACGAGGACACTAAAACTCAGAGGCTTTCAAGGCTAAACTTTTCTTTCCATGACTAAATAAAGGTGGACTGCGAGCGGTACTGTGTCCAACTCGACTTAACACACACAGTCCTGCAGGATTACAAGTGCTGTGCACACATAGAGACCTTAAAACGGTAACCAGAGCTGATGCTGCATTCACTGTCCTCTGTGTGTTGACGCGGGAGGTAAAAGAAAAAGCTTCACTGAATGTCATCAAGTGCAAATCACAAACTAAAGTGGCATGTTTTAGTTGCTCTAGTTTCCGTAAGTTTGTCTTTAATATGATGTAATGTCAGTCCTCCTTAAACAAACTTCAACAAACACCAGAAACTGTTTTGTCCGTGCTTAAAAATGGTCTCTTGGCAAAAAAAATGCAGAAAAAGTATAAATCTAAAAACTAAATGGCATCATTAACACTTCTGATTTCACAATAAAGGTTTACCGCTGCCTTCACATTAAAAGGCACTTTTGTTCTGAAAGGAAGTGGCTTGGTATCAGCAGTGTTTTATGTATCCACATGAACTCGCCACAGCAAATGAACAGAGCAGCAGAGAAAACTGCATTTAACGTGGATCCTGTAACGAGTTCAGTATCGACGAGTGGATCGAGTACAACCTTCACCGCCTCTCTGCTGACGAGCTTACAGGTGACCCAGATATGTTGTTGTGGCAGCGACCAGCTTCACCTTCATCCAGCTGTGCTGTTGGTGTTTTTCATTCAACGCGGATTTCTAGTTTTTATACTGAGCTGCATTTTATTTTAGGAGCGTCCTCATTAAAATAAAAGGCACAATAAATTTTGATCGCTACAGATCAAGTAGTTAAATTTATTCCACATTCGAACAATAGCTCCAAATAAATCCTGGTCATCAACCATCTCGACGTTGAGTTGTTTGTTGTTTGTTTGTTTTTTCTGACTGCGCCCTGCAGCCTGATAGAGCGCAGTGACTTCCTGTTAGCATGCTGCTTTACAAATACCAACATATTAAACATGACACATGAGACGCCAGGCTCTTTTGGAGCAAATAAACCAAACTCCATCTTTGCGTTTGAGAGTGGTCAGATTCAGAGGAAAGATCGGGTCAGAGGTCAAAGGGTGAACAGCTGCTGGAGAGTGAAGGTCAGCAGGTACAGATGTTCGATGTTACGGGGGTCATAGTGATGCATTCTGGGTACACTGCATCACCTAAGTCCATCCATGTGTTGCCTGACCTTTGATCTCTGACCCCTCATGGATTTTTCTTTCATTGTCACACAAGAACCGTTCATGCATTATGGAAAAAGAAGTGATCCTCGTTAAAGCAGGAGATTTAGGTTGAAATTAGCATCACGCCGTTTCTCACACACTCGTCTTTATTCATCACGTGCACACAAACAGTTGCATGCTTAAACAAGGCGCACATGCAGCGGACCTGATCTTTACCACCTTTTGTATCCGGTGTCACTGGGCACTCCTCGCCCCGCCCACATGATAGCGCCTTTCCCAGGACCCTTACTTCCTGCATTCACCCCGTTCCCATGACAACTAAGCTTTAAATGGGTAGAGCCTTCGCTATCGGCCGGGCTTGTCAAAAACAGCTTCCCGGCGAGTGGCGTCGGGAACGAGCTCCCGCTATCTCTACGCTCCTCACTCCTCAAGTCTTTGAGTTGTCACGCCGTTTCCCCTCAGACCGCGGGACGCACCTACTCTTCATGGCCGTCCACACACACACACACACACACACACACTCCTGTACATGCACACACCCACAGTGAGATAGCTGCTTTGACTGACACTGAGACAGGCCTCCAAAAGGCGCAGAGGAAATGTTCTTTGGTAAACTGATGAGGTGTGGAGGCAGAGGAGTGATATTCTACAGCCCCAGAGTGCCGGTGCACTGATACACGTTCAAAGGGATTTTCTCTGCCATGTTTTCTTTACTCTTTTGAGGAATCCATGTGTTTTTGATGGCCCCTACGCCGGTCATTTCCTCCCTACTGCAGGGGCTGTACAATCTTTCATTTCATATCTTCATGAACACACCGGGGTGTGAGGAGAGAGGGCATCAGTGTGTGAATGTGTGTGTGTGTGTGTGTGTGTGTGTGTGTGTGTGTGTGTGTGTGTGTGTGTGTTACAGGGATATTTCCACATCTTCCTCTGTGTCTGTTTGTTTTTCTGCTTGTGTGTGTACATGTGTACGCCATTACACGTGTGCACGCCGTAACGCACACAAATCCCTCTCCAGGTTTTGTCCATATGTGAGGGGAGGCATTGTTTTAAGCATTGTTCTGCTGCAGGCCGACAGATCAAGTGGCCTCTTTTAATGCGCTGTGTATGTGTGTGTCGCCGCAGGAGAAGCCGTATAAATGCAGCGAGTGCAACAAAGCCTTCAGCCAGAAAAGAGGGCTGGACGAGCACATGAGGACCCACACAGGAGAGAAACCTTTCCAATGTGACGTGAGTGTCCAACCACCTCGACCCCCAACCAGGGCTGGAAGAACAAATCTGTTTTTATAAATTATAATGCTGTTTATGCTGTTTTAAAAATGCTCTTGAAATGTGCAGGATTGCTAATTCTGAATTATTTTTCTGAATGTGAGCAGAGTGACATTCTAGGTGTTTGTTTCTGGCCTGTTTCCCACCATCACGTTTGGGCACCCCGGCTCTAAACCAGCCGCTGTCTCCCCTGATGTGTTTTTGTGTGTGTGTGTGTATGTGTGATGGAACAAGGCCAGATGTGGGGAAGAGTTGCGGGGGGACTCAGTTAGAGGCAGATAGCGATCTCGCTTCTCTGGAGGGGCCAAGTGGGCTGATCTCACGTAAACACATTGAGAGGATCAGAGGGAGAAATTACCCTCTGCTTATAATACTGTAGGAGTAATAATTATTCTCAGAGACTGGGGAGGGAACATGCGACAGAATGCTAGGAGCTAACTTTTTGAAGGCTGTGTTTTATCGCCATTTCTGAAAGCTAGAAACATAAAGAAATTTAAAGCCACAACTTCAAAATCCACTTCTCAAAACTGTTAAATGTGAAGGAGCCCAAGTTTTCAGGGATGCAAGACACCTTTTAAACAGAATTAAGAAGCAGACAGAGCATTATGGGAACTGTAGTTCCAAAACATACAAAATTGAAAGCATGATTATCTCCAAAGTACAAATAAGATAACAATACTAGTTTAACAATGATGATAAAATCCATTGTTAATAACTTTTTTGCGTTGCACTGCAGTGCAACTCAGAAGTCACTTCTGGGCCAGTGTATGCGCAGTAGTGATTGGGGGTTGGAGCTGCGAGGTCCCGCCCATACATCCACCCAACTCAGTCACTGGTTAGGGTTAGCTGCCAATTGTGATGTCACACCTGCTTTTTATAGCATCAAATAATGTATTAAAACCAAACTTCTCCAAAAAATGAGCACTTAAATATACAGCGTGAAATAAAAGTTTAGGATTATCGATCTATACTGCTGCCAGCCACCAGGGGGCGATCGAGGCGTTTTGGCTTCACTTTTGAGGAGCTGTCGGGTTTTCCATCTTTATATAAAGTCAGTGGGGAGGCGCAGTTAACTCGATTTTGTCTGACAGGAGTCCACAGTGTCAGACTATGAAAACTTTTGTTCTGGACGGCTCAATCATGGACATTAATTTAGAATCTAATCTAATCTTAGATTCTTGTTCCTGTTTTTGAGGCATCTTGAGTTCTAATCCCAGACAATGTGCCCATACCCCTGGAGAAAGGCCTGCAGTTGTTGTTTAAGACCGCAGAATCAGTCTTGTATTCACTGTCAGTGAAGCATCAGCAGAAAGCGTCTCCCAGCGACATCCAGCATTCATCTGGATTCTTTTTTCCCAGCTGTGGAAGAGCGATTCTCATGTAAATAATTCTATGCTAAACTATTAGAGATAATAGAAATAACATGTGGATTTTATTTCGGGGTGGATTTCAGACAAAAGGGTCGCACAGTTCCAGGAACATTTTCCAGACGGGCTGGAGGGGCTCTGTACGCAGCGTCTGTCATAACAGCATTAAAAATGTTGTAGGAGCATCCAGTAACATCTGGGTTGTGATGAGACGAGGAGGCCCGTCTCTCATCAGCTCCTGTCACTGTTTCGCTCTCTAAAAGTCCTGATATTTTACTGACACTGGATCAGATTTGTAGATTGTTTGAACGCTATTTAATTCCACTTGGATAGTAAAGCCAGAACATGATAGCACATCAATACGAGGGTCCAAGATGCCTGAAAAACTAATGACAGGCTGTATGGTTATAAACATAGAACCGCTCTGAACCAAACAATAGCTGGGAAACAGAAATGTTTGGACTGACGACATAATAATACGACAGGAATCTCCTTATTTTTGCCAACCAAACCGAAAACGATTTCATTCATATGTATTTTCCGCCGTCTGCCCACGGAGGCAAACAGTCTGTGAGACTTTCTGAATGTAATTCATCCTGCTGAAGTTCCTCACAGATGGAGTGAGCAGGACACATGCTGTGATTCCTGCAGCAGTATGTTAAACTGCAGCTGAACGCCAGCCAGCGGCAGATTACCATGATTGATCGAGGACGATGGAGCCATTTGTACAGTGTAAAATGGCTCATTTGTGATGGATGTTAAGTTGCATGCATTCCCTGTCCCCGTCGCCAAGGTCCACATAAAGAACGATTTATAAATCTTCCTTTATGTCTCCGCTGCAGTGAGCAGGAGAACAAGACCAGAGGTTCAAAAACTTCAACAAAGTCTGCTCACGTGCTTTAATTATCACTGTTAAAGTCCTGCTTACCTGTGTGTGTTTTCCAGGTGTGCGACCTGTCATTCAGCTTGAAGAAGATGCTCAGCAGGCATAAGCTCACGCACAACCCGAACCGGCCGATGGCGGAGTGCCAGCTGTGCCACAAGAAGTTCACCAGGAACGACTACCTCAAAGTCCACATGGAGAATGTCCACGGGGAGACGGAGAGCTAGAACGATATCTGATTCCTCAGATAAAGCTCTCGTGCTTCATGTATACACGCTGTATACACAGATGGATAGATAGCAGAAACGTTGCTGTTCAAGATACATACATGTAGAATATGGAAAACATTTGGGCGAGTATTTTCCAAATTGTAGGCTGTACATTTGTATTTTCTTCTGTCATACTGTTTAGATATTGTTCTAGATATCTGAAGAAATCCCAAATATGTTGGCGCTGCCTGCAGAGCCGCCCTGTCTGACACCTCCCTCCCCAGTCTGCGGGACTCTAACCAGTGTTACTGTTCGTACTGTTACAGCCTGACCTCCTCCACCAACTGTCCTTACACCTTACTGTACACCTGTGGCCAGTTGCCATGTGACCAAAGACCTTTAAGTGCACTTTTTTTTCCAGTTTTACCTGCATGTTTACACCTTTCTTTTAGATTCGACAGCTGTTTTTTGGCAACATGTTTGATATTCAGACTCCGCTCAGCCGCGGAGCGCACGCCAAAACCATGTTGCTCCATTTATTACTCCAAAATAAGAAGTATTAAAACAGGATGGGCGAACGGGAGACGGAGCAGGAGACGAAAATGCGAAACAGCTCACATGTAGAGGTTTTTATTTACACCACAGCCAGACATTGTAAACATGCTGTCCTCAGTCCTTCATGCTCCTTTTCCGATCCCTATGAATGGCCCAGAGAAAAGTGGGTTGATTGGAACGGCGTCATTTCAAAATTAGCTCTAAATTTCTAGATTTTGCCTGTTAAAAACTTAAACAGTCAGACCGGAGCTCACCGGTCCCTTCCTGTCCAGAGGCCTTTTGGTGCTTAACGTGTTACTGTTTCTGCGTCCCGAACTGTACGAGGGACCAACAGAAAATCCAAAGTACTGTGTGTGCCTTGACGTTTCGTGGTGAACTGTTGAGCATGCTTTCATGCCAGTGTCCCAGGGTTATTGTGCCTTACAGTATGTTTACGTTGCTCCTTGTTAACCACCGTTCAATACAGTATTTCATGTATTTCACGAGCAGTGCAGTTCTGTCCTGTTTTCCATCCAGAGCCGTTTGCTTCCTCATCCGATTAACGTTTTCCTGCTGTTTGTGCTGCGTCTGCAGACTGTGAATTGTCACTTCACACTTTTGTGTTTTGAATTGTATAAAACCTCATCACCTACCAAACATCCATTTCCTCCACTCGTTCTAATTATGTGTTTGTGAGCTGTTGACGTTGGGGGGGGGGCGCACGAGGAAACGCTTTGAGAGTTGATTAAAAGTGTTCAGTCCTCGTTGTTAATCTAACCTCTATTCTTGGGTTGGCAGTCTGCTGGGAGCGAAGGCTAATTAAGGCTCTGTAAAGCCACACACTAAAGGGCGCCTCTGATGGTTTGTCTCTGCGGACGCGGGGACGCTTTCTCACGTCCGTCCCCTGCAGAGGCTCTCGGGTATCTCCAGCTTGAACTCTGTGAGAATCTCACGGAGTGAAGTGGGCGAGCTGCGAGCTTCTCATCGTCGCTCTGTGAAGTTTGTCAAACGGGCTGCTGTTCAAGCTCAATAAATCTCGCCGCGTGTGGTTTTGGTTTCCTAAAAACACATAACTGTCACAGTATGTCTATCTTCACGTCTTTGAGTGCGTGCTGTTTGTTTTGCAATTAACTAATTACTGGTATTCATGTTTGGTTACATTTGGGCTCCGTCGCTCACAGCGGAGGAATCGAGCTCTGCCTGATGTCTCCGGCTCAGGTCGGCCTCCGTCGGCGGCGTGGTCGGCGGTGACTCTCGGATCACACGCGGCCGGGCTAACCTGCCCTCCCTCTGGAGCTCGGTTCACCGCGTGGCCGTGCAGGGCGTGGCTGGAGTTAACCCGGGCCACGCCAAGGCCCGCGCTGCTTGTTAGTGGTGAGGCCTGCAGGCCTTACTGACGCACTCTCAAATACAGTGGCATCTATGCCGCATCTTGTAAACAGTAGTAGTTGTAAGGGTTTCCAACGGTGGAGTATTATTGTCTGCCACATGTCTGTCCCAAACTGGCAGACGGGTCACACTGGGTGTTGCGATGTCCCTGCTTTTCATTATCGCTCTGCTCCCTTCTGTCTGTAACGATGTGTCTCGCCTGTCACCGTCCATGTCTCCGGTTTTCCATTTTCGTCTCACAGCCTTTGATTTTCTCATGGGACTTTCCCACTGACCCAATGATCTTGTCCTCCTCTTCAGTAAAGTTTTTTTTTTTTTTTTTTCTCCCCCCTGTGTGCATCCCTGCCTGCATGTGTCTCTCCCTTCCTGCTGGGTGTATCATGCCAAAGCTCCCAGTCAATGTGTTTCTAATTACATGTTTTTACTGGAAGCCCCAGTTTCCTGTGTTGCCTCCCCATTTGTGAGTGTGGCCAGACTGGGCCCCGACCAGCGTCCACAGAGCCGAACGCCAGCCCCGCCCACTGCGCAGGAGTATTATTACCACGCCGGCTCGGGTTTATGGCAAACCGCTGTCACGTTAGGAATGACACGGACACGCTTGTCTGACCTCTGTGTTTGGCCAGCGTTGCCACAGCAACAGGTAGCCTTCCCCTCCACCTCCCTTGACCAGAGTAATGTGGAATGCGTGTGCCCAGCGAAGAGTGCCATGCCGAAGAATTTTAATACGAGTGGGCAGGGTGTGTTTGGGTATTCTGGGTCAACCTTTCAAGCAGTGATGGATGGTCCCTTAAAGCCACATTTCCATGGCAACAGACTGTGGCACCTAAAAAGCCTTGACACTGAAAACCAGCAAAAGGTCAAATGCTTGACACGAGGCCATAGGGCTAGAGCTGAAAAACACACACATAAACACACACACACACCATTCTCACAATACCTTGCTTGCTGATTTACAAGGTGGTTCTAATTTAAAGCTCAGACTCCACTCCAGGCAAGAGAGCGGTGCATCAGGTCAGGTAGACAGGGATTATTTCATTAGGAGGAAATTGGGAGAGGAACTATCATTAGGCTGCACGCAGCTACCCCCACCCCCAATAACACACAGCCCAAAACGTCGTTTATACACATCGTTTACGAGAGACAAAATGCAAGCATTGTCTCCTAAAAAAATGATTTTTATTAGTCATGCATCATTTCAGAATGTTTAAAGCAGGTATAATCAATTATTTTATGAAAGGGGGGACGCTCATGGTGATGGACAATGAATTGTGGTTCCCCTCAGTTGCCCCCCTCAGGTTTCAGCTCCTTTAAGCTCACTGTTTTAATTTTACGCCCCACAGATTCGCTTTTGGTTCGCTCTCGCTGTTCTCATAACGTTGTTTCCAGACAGCGGTGGATGCTCTCTGTTAAAAAAAGCTCATTAAAAACAAACTTTACCAGTTAGCAGACACAGCTAGCGTATGAGCATAGCGGAGCATGAAGCAGCTGGATATTTCCCTCAGCAGGTCTCAGACAGACCTGAAAGGAGAGTGAATAGTGGACTTGGTGGAACATGACTGCTATGAATGCTAATGTTGCTACATGTCTGCTAGATGTGTAAACAGTTTGCTAACGAACTTGCCAAATCAAATTCATACGGTGTTAATATGTCAATATTGTGTTCATAGCTTATTTCTGCCTGCAAGCGTCCACAAAAAGAGCAAAATGCTGCTTTGAATAACTTTATCGTGCCCTAACCCCAAAATAATTTCACTTGTAGTGAGAAACTTTGGACCACATCTTGTCATTTTTTGTCATCAGCGGTTGTTTCCCGTGTGGAAAGACCCTGCAAATTCAAAATAGATGTATATTGATTGGGAAACGGCACGACCCGTTGTTTATGTTGAAACTGCCCGCAGGAAATGGAACCACATTTGAAAGCACTGGAGCACAATGGTGCCTTGGACACGGACTCGTGAGAAAGACGAGAACTCAACAATGTACAGAGGCTAAACGCTGGCCAGGAAACGCTCCAGAGGAACGATGGAAGGTTGTCTCCTTTTCCCAGTTTTGTCCCCTTTGGGAGGGGAGAATGACGCAGCCTATGCCAAATAATAGCTGCTAATTCCAATAAACAAGAATGTTGACTCTTTGTAACTGTGAAGAAATACAGGAGACGAGCGGCCCCTCGCATAGAGAGGCTGGAGGGTTTAAGACATCAGTCAGTGTGGCGGTCCACCTCTGGTCAGTTCTGTCAGCACGTTGTTGCTGCGTGCCATCACTCCTCAGCCTCATTAGGAACCGCAGCGCTGTCCTCACTTCATACACGCTGGGCCGACGTCTCGCGTCCCTTTTCGCGGCCCGTGCGCCGCAGCAACAGGACAGATGCAAAAGTCAGACAAGGTCGTCCGTTTACCGTGTGTGATCCTACAAAAAGCGGCGCCACGGCAGTCGCCTGCAGGGGTGAGAGGAACAGTGCCGGTGTTCTGTTCAAGCTCATCTATCGAAGGAGAAATTCGACTCGGCAGAAAACACACAACAAATAAGCAAATCCAGTAAGATTTTGACCTTCGCCAAGGTTCAGTGTGACCCACGACGGAGAAAATGTCTGTGATGAGCTGCCAGAAGCCAAATTCAACCCATTCTTTTTCTAAAGTCTGTGAATATTTGAAAATGCTGCATGAAAGGCTGCTTCTCCTCCAACCAGCCTCCTCCCTCTGGTTCTTCCCTTCCTTCTGACTGCTGCTCAGGGATTTATTGTAAGGTGATTAGTGATGACAGAGAAGACTCAACTGGTCTAGCCAAAACATTTGTGCAAATGTGATGAGAGATGCGCCATAATTCCTCCTTTTTCTCTTTGGTCGGAGTGTTGCTCATCCTCCCCCTCCTCTGCTGTTATTGTGTCAGCCCCCATAATCCTGGTGTTTTGGGAGACCTGTGTTACGCACACGGCCCAACACAAACACCAAACTCCTGCTGGGCTGCAGAAACCCGGAGCGAAGGCTGCAAATGTTTCACCGCAAGAACACACACAGAGAGGAGGATTGACTCTGCAGAGAAATTAAATGATTAAACTCTGCTTAAAAGCTTTTGAAGTAAATATGAAACATCGGGCTGTTGGATGGAAGAAAAAGCACATTTCAATACATGCAAAATATCTTGATTTTGTCATTCGTGCCAAATTGATATATCTGGAACAGCAGTGAGCAACCCGTGGAATTAAATTTAACTCGTGACATAACATTGGCCTTATTGTCCCCGCTCATGCTACATTTCTGTTTTGAATTTTGCACCATGTTTGAAATCGAGTCCTGTGTGAGTTTGGAGAAACCAAATACCACAGCGAGGGTCTGTTTCCTGTCAGAGAGGCAGGAGAAGCAACACTGAGATACACACCTTTCATGTGCTGATTTAGGTTTCAGTCCCACGACCAGGCGAACACACACACACACACACACACACATGTGCATGCAGCTGAACATGCACAAGGGCGCTACCTTCATGGAGAAAGGCCTCCAGTGTCTGTGGCCAGGCTGAAAAGTGTGAGGTAGGACTGGCTTTGTGTCTGGGCCCTCTGAATTAGCCACGCTGAACCTGTTAACCCAGACCACACACGCACACACACATATGTACGTGCACTGCATGATAATTCGCCTGCCATACAGGGACATCATGCGAGGGGAGTGACTGTTGTCAGAGCGAACAGCTGCTCGGGCCAAAACACATCTATCTTCCACAGGAAGTTATTGGTCAAACAAATGTAATGAATCTGTTGTTCTTGTCTTGTTGACCGTGACCATATCTGTCTCCCCCTCACACACACACACACACACACCGTGTACATACACTGAAAACAAGCGCACATGTTCGTGTGTTCACTTTCTCTTCCAGTCGAGTGGAAAGAGAATCAAGGTCATGGACATTTTGCATGAAAGAAGTCTAGTTCCCTCCCACACCCGTTTGGTTTCAGCGGTTAAGTGGGATAAAAATCCAAGAACGCCACACAAAGAGTGAAATGTTCAAGCATTGCTAGGAAAATATAACTCTTACTTTGGAAACATTAGCATTTCAACACCAGCCAGGAAAAAACAGAGAAGGCTCCCCCTTAATGCTGACATTTAATGCTAAAAAGCTAATGTGCTGTTTAGATTAGCTTGAAAGATTAGCTTGTTATGATGTGTTTGTCAGTAAAGTAGTAATTTAAAGCAGGAAGGGGTTAAAAACACTGGTAAATATGTTGATTTGTATATATTATGTGCAACTTACAAGCAAAAGTTTATGATTTCAGCTTTAAAAAAATCTGTTTCACACAGTTTAGGCTAATAAATGTTAGCTTCTCCAACAGGCTAATGTCCCTTGCACTTCATGTAATGTCAGGCATGTTGCATGCAGTATTGTATGTTTTAAGGTAATGTAGCGTAGCATTTCTTTCACCGACTACCAAGACAAACAAGACAGAAAAGTAAGCTAGCTGGAGCTAAAGCTACGCCAGCCACTAATTGTAGCACAACTAGCGTGCAGCCCTTCAGTCCTCTGCAGGTGTACTGCACCCACACAGACGCATGAGGAGAGCTCAGCCTGTCATGCTACATTTCTCCTAAGACAAAAAAAGATGGCACATATGTACGACATCAGACGATGCGCTGCCCTGCTGCCTCTGGGCTGTCATCAGAAGCAAATGATTTATAGGGGCCCTTGTTCATGTTCACTTGTTGGAGAGCTGATAAAATAAGGAAGCGCAGATACCTGTTCCCCCGAGCGGTGTTCTGCAAGACATCAGCCTTGATCCCATAACTCCAGGAGCCCGGCCCTGTCATGCTGAAGAATGAGTGAGTCCGACCCGGGTTATGGAGCAGTCAGGGCCTTCAGATTCTCATAAATTACACCCTTGTTATAAATAAAATCCTGTCCACAGAGCGAAACCGTGAAGAAGTGGTGAAATCCAGCTTCTGTTCACTTCTATGAAAATCAAAGAACATACTACATAGATAGCGCTTTTGTCTGCAGATGCAGTACAGTTGTATTGACTTTTCAAAACAATGGCTGCACCAAAAAAAAAGGAAAAAAAAAGCTGCTTTTCTTTCTTTCAAGCAAAAATAGCCAGATAGTGATTGTAGAACGGCTTCATTTACATTCTCAAGTTTCAGCTTGTGTTGGGTCTGAGACAGTTTGCCTCCATGTCCTTGAACAAGTCTTTGATGCACTAGCCCTCAGTCTTTGTGCCTCAGTAGCACACAATGATGTTTGTGTAGGACTTTCCGCTCGCTTCTCCTGGCGAATGTGGGCAACCCGTATATTTAACCTCTGCTCCAAACCTTTACAGTCGTTGCTCTTATGTCTCCCTTTTTTCTCATCCACAACTGTTTAAACTGATACCATCTCAAGGTTACCCGTGCACACCAGAACTGGAGACCGCTCACACTAGGAATTGCGGTGTAAGTAATTTCAAGCCTTCTGTTCTTCACAGCAAATGAGCGAGGCCACGCTTAAGCTCCATTAAGCAGAGGGGCAGTTATTTACTGCGTTTGTTTTCTTTTCTGCGGCTCTGGACGTGGCCGGCCACAGGTGCAGGCTGAGCTCAGGGACCTCGGGGAAATGGACCACCGAACACAGCCGTCTCTGTGGGGAAAGCAATAAACCTTCCTCCTGGTCGGGCTGGGAGAATGGACTTCAGATCCCCTCTGGGACGTTGATATGGACCATTTGAACGTGATTTGTGCTCTCAATGCAGTCTTGTGTGCAGAGTTGAGGGACAAAGGATGCAATTTTCAAAAACGTTTTAATTCCGCAAATTAGGCTGTTTGAAGGAGCATTAGGTTGGTTTTGGTCTTTTAGGATGAGCACACATGCATGTTGTAAAGTTACAAGAAGCTAGTTTGACATTTTGGGAAATATGCTTATCTGCTTTCTTGCCCGGCTAACTTAGCTTAGCATAAAGTGGAACACAGTTAGCCTGGCTGTCAAGTTATTGTTTAATTCATACAAAAACCAACAAACTAGTCACCTTGATTTTTTGTGCATTTAACAAATGAGATATAATGTGCTAATTGATAAGCCTTAGAAGTTCTAGTTTGATTGATTTTGTTATCTTCTGTTCTCTATCTATCACCAGGCTAAGCTAAGCTACTTACTGTTGGCTGTAGCTTCATAACCTGACACACCAGATGGTTTATTACACAGAGACACCTGAGAAGTCGTCCTTGGAAACCGTTTGGAAAAGGGCAGGCACTTTCAAAAAAGACTTGACAGGTGATTGGATGAGCCATCTGTCAACAACCAGCAAACTTCAACCAATCAATGAACCATATGCTGTTGTAGACGAGGTCTTGCTGAAGCCAGTCGGCAGAAGAGCAAAAACGTCTTTTCCATGGAGAAAAGCCATCAGTGCCGTTCTTTGCTCTTCTTTCAATGAAGAAATTCTCTCCAGTTCTGAACTGATGCTATAGTAGCTATGCTAACATCTTTAGGAGCTGCTAGCAAACCAGCAGTCAGTCTCTGTTGTCACACCTAAAGCATGCCTGTAGGACGCAGACTGGTCAGAAACGACTGTGGTTTGGCCACAAACATGAAGCCTGGCAAGATGCATTCTCGGCTCGAGTGATCTCGTGTGATCTTGAGATCTTGTGAATCCAGCTGCCTTGCAAGATAAGTAGCTTCAGACCGAGGGAGCACAGACATGAGGGAGCATCTTTTCCTCTAAGCAATTAAGAATATTTCCCAAAACACTGCTGGTTTAAACACAGAAATCTGTCATGACATACACTCACTCGCATACACTCACTCGCTTAAAATGAATTTATCCCTTTTTTTAACCTGATTAAACAGTTTCTTATTATAGAAAAAGACTTGTCTTTTATTCATGGTGTATACTTTTCATGAGGTTACTGCAACATGTGTTTGAGATTGCCGTTCATTCAAGTGATTTTTGAAATGTTTCTTCAAAGCTTTCCAAGGTTTCAGTAGCCTCAGTTTTTGGCCTTTACATCTCTGGAAGTCATAAGCAACCTACATCATGGTTTATCCATGTGTCAGAGAGTTTTCAAAACAAATTGTAATTCTAGATAGCAAAGGTAGAAAGCCTGGCTACGTTTGGCGGGCCGCTTCGTGTTGTTACAGGAACAGGATGCTTGGAGGGGCCTTGTTTGGAGTTGGCGTTTTGTGAGGAGCTGGTGTTTAGAGCTGTGAGCACGCTTTAGACCAGGTCACCTCTGCAACAGCTTTTGATTCTCGGTCTTTGTTCTCCAATCAGAAACGTGTTTCAGTTTGAGTTTCATTAAAAGCATGTCCTGAAATTGGATCCATCTCTTTGTACGCCCGGCGAACAGGAACAGTGTGCAACCTAACTGGAAGCAGATCAGCCTACCCTTCATCAATGGACCAGCTACACGCGCATGTGTGTTGGCGTGCGTGTGGTGTGCGGGCACACCTATGTTGTTGTGTGCAGTGTATGTTACAGTGTGCAACATATCTGCACTGTGTGAAACACTATAGCCTGAAGTGTCACACTCTGCAAACTCATACGAGCAGCATTTATTCGCTGTGTATGACATCATTCACCCTTCAGACGTATTAATGATTATTTCATTCTCTCCTCCTGCCAAAGGAACGCCCTCGCCTGTAACAGCGCACAGCAGCACACTTCCCAGAGATTTTCCACAGGAAACAGTGGCTTGAAGTGGCACTGTTGCCTCCCGCTAAGCCGACACGTGTCAAGTGTCCAACAAACATCTTTTAGATTTCATGCTTTGTTTACAGATGCTCGCATGCTATCACACATGCCACAAAGCATCTCATCTCTGCCAACTTAAAATAGGTTTCACATTTCTGACATTCCACAAAGCCCCTCAGAACAAACAAGGCGTTAAAGAGTCCGGGACTCGCGGCAAATTGCTACCATTTTGATCTCCTTTTATTCTCCACCTATTGAGGAAACTGATCCCGTAGCATTGGGTGGAATGCGTCCAGAATGCATTCATTAGCCCAGAGCTGCTGTGGAAGAATCTCAGTCTCCTTTTTCACATCGTTACAGGAGCTTCACAATCAGGCCTCCTGGGAAAGGGAAAGTGAGTCGAGAAATGTCTATGCAGCACATGCAGGGAAGAGCTTCCAGATGTGACATGTCAGCATCAACGACACTCAATGACGAGGTGGGGATGTTTGGGGGGGTGGGGGGGAGGGTTGACTGACTGACAGGCTCTCAGCGTGAATGAGAACATCACTCAAGGAGAGAAAGACGAAAATAATCATCTCTTCAATGGCAACCTGTGTTCGCATCCCCGGACGCCATTGGCGAAGGTTATGTTTACACGGGAATGACTGCGCTCAGGTTGGCGCGCGTGTTTCGGTAACAACACACACCTTGTAGCCGACATCAGAGTGGGTGTGTGAGGAAGAAAAAAAAGAGAAACACGTGTGTGTATAATATGCATCCTTTAATGACAGAGGAGCTGTGCGTTTATGAGCTTGGTCATGCATGTTGAGTCGACCCACTCGCCAGACAAAAACGTGTGTTCAGTGCCAACGTTTTTATGTCCAGTATGTCTGTGTAAGGTTGATGTTAGGGAAAACATGGTTATTGCAAATAAAATACCTGCATATTTTAAACACTATTTAAGATATACCAGAATATACATACCATCAATAGCCATTGAATGCATGTATATTCTGTCATTATCTCTCTGTATAGTAGTTTCTTATTGGTTGTGGCAGAGGTTGACATTCCTACTTCTTCACATGCAGGAGGGATCCCCAGAGAAGATGCATGCATGTAATCCAGTGTTCCTGTTTCATCTCACTGATAACAGCCTCACTGTTGACTGATCATTCTCTGCAGCCCTATCAGAGCGCTACGAAGCTACTGGAAATACTAAACACGTTTCCTCCTGCTGCTAGTTCACATTAAAAGCCCTCAGTTGGTGAAAGGTGGGGTGGCTTTTAGTATCTTTTATTATCTGTCACTGCGGTTACAACTATTCAGCAAAAATACTTCAAAACGAGGCATGGTCGGTTTTTGTGGGGCGCTGATTTTTGCAAGTGAGTGATGGAGTAAGACGGAGATGTTGGATGAAGAGCTGCAGACGACACACACCTCCAACTCCTGAGTGACGTAGCAAACTTTACTGTGACCTGCTGTCGTGTGGAGAACCTTCCCTGACATGCAGAGCATGAAATCTGACTGCTCTGGCAATCATTACCGACCAACTTTAGTTTGTTTGGCTGCACGGTAAGACGATACATGTGCAGTTGCTCTTCTGTTGTATTTCTGGCAAACAGACCTCAAGCACTGGGTGTAAATAAAGATGAATGACTTCACCTCCTCCCAAAAATCAAGCCAAAATATCCCCAATACAAGCGCTGCCATCTTGCACCGGCGACGTCATCTGGAGCCAGAGTGCACACAGTAGTGATCGCGGCGAGGAGCCACAACTCAATCACAGCTGTCAATCATGCAGTCACGGCCTCCTTTTATAGCATCAAATAACTAAATGAACACTTCAACATGAGTGTGATGAGAACTCCCTAAAATGACAGGAGCCATCTTTGGTAAAAGATTTATCTGATGATCATTTTCTATTCCTATCTGCTAACGTGGAGGGAGGAGATGGTTTGGCTTCACTTTTGGGGAGCTGTCGTGTGTTCAGCTTTATATGCAGTCACAAGCCATAAGGATTACACTTTAATGTCAGGCCTGTGATAGGAGGCAAACATGGTACACACTCATCCGCCACCTCGACCTCCACACATTTAGTTTCCACCTTGCTGCATAAAGAGCAAACCGCTCCTTGCAGCGCTGAACATTAGCACAGAGTCATCCATGATGAAGGTAGTTAAGATTCTGGCCTGTAAGAGCACACGTCTGGTGCATGCATGTATCTCTGTGTGTTCATTACAGCACGGATAAAGCGGAGTGCCGTGTGTGTGTTTGTGCATACCATCACCAGGTCTGCGGGCCATATGGAATGTACAGTACAACCAGAGAGAGGAAGGCCAGCTGGGGAAGGAGAGGCTGCTGAATTCCTAAAGAGAAGAACATTTTCCAGCCAGCGCTGGCGATGACACACCTTCAGCGGGGTTCAAACACATGTGGAGGAAGGCTGAGCACTTAAGCACCTCGTCCAATTCAGTCACCGGGTCGGCTTCATTACCTCAGAATCACGGCTTGGATTCAGGCTCATTCGGGCTAAATGGACGATAGAAAGCCGATCAGGCCCACGGTTTCCTGCTGGGCACAAAGTCACTCTCTCAAGCATGGAGCCATATGTCAGCCAGATGCTGCCGGCCTCAGTCCCCTTCAAAGAAACAATTAGGCACAATTATCGCAACATATAAATGAATTTCATCCATGATTAAAATGTTTGGGGTACGGGGCGAGCAGGACGCGCGGCCAGGTGGTTGTAATCTCGATGCTGGTCGCAGTGGGGCTTCGCTCAAAGAGGGCAAAAGAAAGAAAAACCTGCCGAGCTGTTTATTCAGGCACTTGTGTGCCTGGTCAAGTGCTCCCACCCCCCCTTAGTGCATGTTCACCCCACCAGCGAAGGCATCTGTCCCTTAATACCACTTTAATGAAGGTCATTCATTTTAATGGAGCCTCATTTCAAACTCCAGTAATTAAAGCTTGTGGTGCACTTGACTGGGAGGTTGTTGAGACAGTGTGAGTGCCAGTTCTCCAAATAAACAGTCCCGCTGCAAGCCAATGGGCATCTGAACACCGTAATCCAGTTCACAGCGGGCCGGCTCGCAGTCGTGCAAAGCGGAGAGCGCAGTTCAGCTCAGAGGAGAAATCTAAACCATGTTCCAGAGATGAAAACCACATTTAGTTAAGTGGCAAGAAGGATGACAGGTGGCTCGAGCATGTTCAGAGGATAACACAACAATCACGTATAATCGGGTTTGAGAGGCTGAGAACATAAGGAGGAACTGAGGAGTGATACAGCGAGATTCTGATGTCAAGTGTTTGTCAGGCTGCAAGTGAAAACTGCTCCGCTCAGTGAGGATCAAACTGCATCACACTCAATGCAAATGTGTGCGTGTTAGAGGGTGACGCAGGACTGGATTTTCACTCCTGTCATGTCCCACTCGCACAAAAATACTCCCATCATGTCCCAGACTGACTGAAAGACTCCCATCCTGCCGTGTTCCTGTGATGTTGAGTTTTTACTCAAGTAAAAGTACTGGGAAAAATGTACTTATCTGGATAAAAGTAAAAAGATATGCAAAATGGCCTCATTCTATAGACTTAACCAGAAAAAAGGACAAAACCAGCAATAAATTGATCAGCTCTACGTTCAACTTCTTTACTTGACCATTGGTTCAAATTATAACCTGTCCTCTCACCCTCTCTCAAACTATCTGTCCCGCTATAACCAGTCCACTCAGCCTCTCTGTCCCACTATAACCAGTCCTTCCACTAAAGGTGATCCAACGCGATTTTAC
Source organism: Chelmon rostratus (assembly GCF_017976325.1). Classification (NCBI taxonomy): domain Eukaryota; kingdom Metazoa; phylum Chordata; class Actinopteri; order Chaetodontiformes; family Chaetodontidae; genus Chelmon; species Chelmon rostratus. The sequence goes on from NC_055661.1 coordinate 25,630,503, forward strand.
AATTTAGCATTTAGCCAAACTCATACACCTGTTGGTCCTGCAACATCATGGGTGTGTTTGATTCGTGTCACTCAGCGTGCTTGTTGGGTGGTGTGTTCAGTGATTGATTACAGTGGGTGCGACCTTTTTAACTATGCCAGGGTGCAACAGAGACTAACAGAGGGACTAGTTTTATGTTCAAAATAAAGCGTTTTAAATAATAATGTTTATTCATATTAGAACTGCATATTTCTGTGTTAAAGACTGGCGTCGCCTTTTATTCCTGTCCCACCTGCTCCTGTTGAGTCTTTTCCTGTCCTGTCCCAGTCACATGATGATCAGTGAAACTGACTCCCATCCTGTGGGAATCCCACAGGAATCCTGTGACCCACAGGATTACTGAAAAAATGTGTGTGAGCTGACGTGTGTGTGTGTGTTTACGACATTCAGGAGAGAGAAGTGAATGTGCTGAGAAAGATACAGAATCTATTGAGAGAAAGAATAATGGTGTCCTAAGCTGAGGGGAAAGATGAAGACCTTTGCAGTGATTCCTCTGTGTCTCCCCTGCCAAATCATCAAGGTCTCCTGAAGAATCACGGTCCAGTCGATCTTACAGCGATGTGCCCCTGCAGGAGCCTGTGGAGCTCAGGAAGGATGATGCCTTTTGATTCCCAGATGAAGAGTGTGGCAAGGTAAGCTGCTATAGATGCTGCTCGTCAGGCTCTGCAGTCCCAGCAGGATAGTGAGGGAGTGACATGCCACTCACATGCACTATAATGCATTTCAGCAAGGTTGAAAGATTATCTCACATACTGGTTTCAATTTAAATCTGCATGCTGGTGTCATATGAAATGAAGATGTAAACGTGAGCTAAAAATCTCTCCTGCTGCATCGCAGCGAAATTGAACTTCCCATCCACATGCTTAAATATATCCCCGGATAATTTATGTGTTTACTCCTCAGATTAGAGAGATCCATCTTTCTAGGTGTGTCATCTACCCAGCATGCCTTGCTGCTTCCTGGCGTCAGATGGTATAATGTTGATGTATGATCTGTGAAGAGGAGCCTTGTTTTATCTCCTGCGTGGTGACATGGGACGGTTGTTTTATCTCCTGTGCGGAGGCACGGGATGCTCGTCCCGCTCCCTCGGCCTAGCCGCCTGCCTGCTGAGGGCCTGATGAAAGCGCAGGGACACCTTGTCCAGATGGCAAACATCCATCAGAGGAGCAACATGTCAAACGGCGAGGGCAGAGGAGAGTCATCCGCGGGGCGAAGGAAGGTTATTGGCTCGGTCAGACAGGGTTTAAGCCTGACAAACACCTCGGCAGCGGTGTCCTGTAGGTAGAGATGCACTTTTGATGCATTAGCAGGCAGATTACAACGCTGCAAATACAACAGTGATTCAGGGTTTGAGCCATAGAACGCCACTGCAACACTGACGTCTTTAAAACATAAAAAGGCTCCTCATATTTAGACTTTATAAGCTGTATCAACATTTATTTGATAATGAGGTGCAACTTAATACTCACTACACTTTCTTGAAAAACTACACGCACAGTCACTTTATCACTTTACGAAAAGTCATTCTGACCACCGAAAAAGGCAAGATCACCTTCACCCCCCATCCACACATCCATGTACAGAAATACAACAGTCAGCTATCAGCAGTGCATGAGAGCATCAACTATGAAAGACTGTGAGTGAGTAGCAGTAGTAAAAGTACGACCTTTGCTAACGTTCTCTGCAGCATCGTCACGCGGCTAAGCTAGCAGCTGAAACGGCTCTGAATCACGAAATGAGATGCACCATCTCATTTAAAGCTTGTTTGTGTTGTTCATAATGTCTGCTGCTCAATGATCAATGATCGAGCATTAGCTGCCTACGCACATCACTTTGCCGCTCTGCACATTGTAGCTACATAGCATTGACGGCTAACGCAAGCTGATGTTAGCTTAGCGCCCGGAAAGGGGACAGAGAACTGTCAGACTTCAGCCTGCTCGTTCTGACTTTTTGTCTGTTCTATAAATTTACGGTAATACAACTTCAATTCCAAAACAGTTGGACGCTTTGTAAAACAAGTAAAACAGAATCTGACTTGTTAATCCTTTCTGACATTAACTCAACTAAAAACAGCACAAAGACAAAATATTTATTGTTTGACCTCATCAGCTTTATTGATTTTTGTAAATATCTGCTTATTCTGAATTTGATGCGGCAGCACATTTCAAACGAGTTGGGACGGGAGCAACAAAAGACTGGGAAAGATGTGGATGCTCCAAAAACACCTGTTTGGATCATTCCACAGGTAAACAGGTTGATTGGTAACAGGTGATAGTATCATGATTGGTGATGAATTCATGTGACCACATGATTGTGTAAGGGAGATTACTACATGGGCTCTGGAACCTGTTGGAAAAGTACTCATAGGCCTATTTGAGCCTCTAGCAGACAGTCCTGGCTCAAACTCTGGAAAGTTCAGCTCGTCTCTTGTCCAGAACTCGTCCTTCTGTCCCTGGATTCCCCACACAGCTAAAAACACACAGTTTAACAAAAGCATTACTGCAGGAGCACTAATACCACATGGTGCTGAGAAAGCACTCACTGCGCTGATAAATGAACACAAACAGACATGAAGACGTGAAAATGATCAGAGCTTTTCTTGTATTTCTCTGCTCAGCGACTGGCACACCAGCACACTCTGAAGTGGCCTCCGAGGGCTAATGATCGGCATGTGGCCCGCTTTCAAACTGAATATGTCTATTTTTGCCTCCTTTTTAGCAAATAAAAACAAAACGCGACATCCATTTGGAGGCAATTGCCCAAACACTCGGATCAGGACTCCTTTCAATGGGGCCTTCATGCGTTTCTGCAGTTTATCCTCCGGGCTTAGTGACATTCGAATCTGTGAACATAATTTCTCTCTGCCTCCCTCTCCGTGTTCCCTGATTGCTTCCACACACTCGAAGCACGTCCAGCTGGAGACTGTAAAAATAAACTTGATGTTTAAAAATGGGCAGATTAGCCCTTTTAAATTGGTTTCTTTTCATGTTTGTGCGTCCCTGTGTGTCCAACCTGGCAGGAGCCTGCAGGTCGAGAACAGAGACTGAGTGTGTGTGTGTGTGTGTGTGTGTGTGTGTGTGTGTGTGTGTGTGTGTGTGTGTGCTGCATGGGAACACAGCGGCGTGCAGAGAAACTCTAATTGGCAAGAAAGTGGAGAATAAGACCTGTCGCCCGCCAGATGTTTCTGTAAAAGCTGTTAGCTTGGCGCAGGTCCGCGGCGACGTGTCGGAGGCCTACACATGCATCACAGGGCGCCGTCGGGATTCTGGACCGCTCTCCTGCTGGACACCTGGCTTCCTGCCGCCCTGCGCAGCTGTGCGCCTCCACGTGCTGCATCATGTTCAGCTTGTTCCATCTTGCTCTTCACGGTGCACATTGTCAGAGTTTGTTTACCGTTAAACACAAATACCGTGCAGAATCTCTTCTGCGGTTGAGTCAAACAAAAGACGGCAATAAGTCAGAATGAACCCTTTATCTCATTCCCAGGTTTGTTACATAATGACTTGTGTGTTTGGAGATCCTGTTTGCACGCTGACTTTTACCGATAAAGAGATAAACACACTGGAAGACGTATTTCTAAATAAAAGGTTTTCAGTCTCATTGTGCAGACGGTGCAATAATCATATTGTGTCATCAGTCTGCTACAGTTTACTGTGAGCTGGGCTTTCACTTGCATACAGCACCACCGGATGGGTAAGATCAGGACACTGATTACTGATGCCAACTGAGGACTATACAAGAAGTGTTTGCTTTGCTTGAATCTTCTGAGCGCACACTCTAACGGCCCCCTATCGTTTTTCAACGGTCTGTCATTTTTCTATGGCACATTACGAAACCTATTACTCTTCACTCATCACTTTCAGGGAGACGGACGGAGAGAGAGAGGCTTAAAGTGAACCTCAAGCAAAACCCATCTGGGAGGCTTAATTACAAGTAAGCTCTGTTTAATAAGCACTGGATCATGTATCCGTGTAGAGGAGAGAGGAACCTCCAGAGGCTCAGGAATGTCAGTGTTTGTGTACGAACGTACGCGGTCGCATGCCAGCACTGCTGCACCGAGGAGCTGTTTCAGGCTGGCACTGTAATCCACTCTGGCTGAGGAAATTTGGCTGCGGGAAGCCAATGAGTAACTCGCTCCCCTCCCTCCGTGACTGCTGATGAGGTGACTCTTGGGCAAGGCACTTAACCCTCGACTGGCCAACGCCAGCACACGGGAATGTGAGGAGCAGTCGCTGTGTGAAGTGCTGCTTCAAAAAAGACCTTTTAGAACAAGACTTAAAGTTGAGCCGTGGTATCGCTGCCGATAGATCCACTACTGTTTGCTACTTTTGATATTTTATTCTGTATAGTTTGCTCTTTTTAGTCCTATTTCACAAATTTTCACTTTTTTCACTGTGTTATGCTTACAGTCACGGTACACTTCTACACACTGCCATTTGCTGTAGATATTCTTTTTTGTGCAATACTTTTTAATTACTACTGTTTACTATTTTGCTATTTTATTATTATGTATATAATCTTTTTACTGCTCGCTATTTTGCTATTTTATTATGTATAGTTTGTTTTATATAGTCTTATTTTCACTTATTTCACTGTGTGTAATGCTGCTGCTGCACTGCAATTTCCCAGCTTGGGATAAATAAAGTATATCTATCTATCTATCTAGATCACATTGTGACATAAATGGCTGCTTCTAATTTTACCTCCGGAGCATCGCTGCAAAAGATGAAATAATTCCTGAATTGCTAACTTTCAAGAAATGTAAAATCTAATCCGCTGTGTCTGATAAACCGTCAGAGTCACAGACTTCCATTAATGTTTGCCATCTTAGTTTAGCAGGTTAGCATGCCAATATTTGTTAATTAGCAAAAAACAGGAAGTACAGCTGAGGGGGGGTGAATGGGACGAACATCTAAAGCAAATTTCATGATAATTTTCAGTTCAGTTCAATTTTATTCATATAGTACCAAATCACAACAAAACTTACCTGACGACACTCCTCACATAGTGACCTTTAATTTATAGACCCCACAGTTGAGGAAACAGTCGGTTACAGTCTGGATCAAAATGCTGAACCCACCTGCAGATCCACAGATCTGAAAGCATCATCCTCAAACATCTACGGGTGTATCCAGGAAGAATTTTCTACTCAGACTGTTTGGCTAACTCAGATTGAGTTTTAGTTCCAGTGGTCAGTAGTTAAAGGCTAGAAAATCTGATACCTAATAAGAATGAATGCCAATCCATGCAGCCGTCGTTTGTGTTAAATACAACAAAAATACGATTTGGATGAAGCTGTTGAGAAAGATCTCAAACCAGCACTGACACAAATCATCGAGTTAACACAATAAAATCCTGCACAGAGCCAGACTGCATTTACTGGTGTCGCAGGAGTGTGACCAATAAATACATAAAAATATGTGATGTCACTTTCTGCTCAAATGCATCCAAGCACCAGCTGCGGGTTCACAAGTGAAAGAGGGTCTGTGAAAAAGCAGAACTGTGCAGTCTGGCAGCAGAAATCACCAAACTGAGCGAGTCGTGTTGCTGTCTGACGTACCTGCTGTTAGCTTACGCTCCCAAACCACCTTTGTTTTCAGTGAGAATGAAAATAATCACAAAATCTGACTGCGCTAACCTCTTGATACCATTTGGTTTGCGTGGACCCAGATGGTTCTTGTGGTCGTGGTTGCTGCGATGACATCATCCACACGGCGGTTTAGCAGCGCGCCCAGCTGAACACGAATGTTTTGAGTCCCCCATCCTGACAGTCACAACCCTGCTGCCGGTTGCAGAGGTTCCGAACGCCACATTACTCTGACATGAGCAAGATAAAGCCTCGCCACAACCGCCAGCGTGATTTTACAGCAAAACATTTAAACCATCTCATCTTGGAGTTGGATTAAAGCGAACGGGGGAATTACCCAGAAACACAAAAGCAGGGGTGTTTTCTAAACTTTGGGGGATGTGACGTGTGACAGGATGAGAGCATCACCTCTTCTGTCGGATGACATCATCCCCGTCCTCTCTTCCTGTCTGGCTCGTCTGATTCAGGAATAAGACAGCACTCCAGTCCCCAGCTCCAGGCTTCACCATCTTTGAGAATCAGACGACCATGGCCGCTGTACAAAAGTGCTGAACGGTAATTCGTTCATTCAGCCTCTGCTCCCCGGCTGCCAGCCTCCAACCAGAGGAAAGTCTTGGCACTTCGGAACAGAACACCTGGTCTTTGGCAGCGTGGATCTCAGTGAGCGAGTCTCAGCAGAAACGCTGAAAACAGGCTTCAAGAACGCCACACGGACCAGATGTTTATCACAGCAACCAAACTATCGCACTGATTTTAGCCCAGATGTTAGTGTTCAGCATTCAGAACAAATAAACAGTTCAAGTAACTGATTTTGTTTTGCCATGCAAATGTATCCAATACTTTAATTCATCACCGAATAACTGCAAAACTACGAACATTCCCATCAGCCTCAGCTGTACTTTGTGTTTAGTGGTAATTAAAATGTTAGCATATGAATACACTAAACTCAGATGGTTAGCATGGCAAAGCTACACCTGCTAAACATTGGAGCGTTAGCATCGTCATGGTGAGCATGCTGAGGTTAGCATTTAGCTCGAAGCGCCGCTGCCTGATGATGCATTCATGTCCGGTCAGGAAAAACGCCTCCTCAGACTTAATTCCAGGATTTTGGGAATTTCTAACAACAACAACATCTCTCACTTGGTGAAAAGAACAATAGTGTCAATAAACCTGTCGTGAAATGGCTGCAAGCCACCATCACTGGCTGCTACATCTAAATACGATCCGGTTTTATCACTCATACATTTTTGCTGCTTCTCGTTTTGTTTGGACATATTTAGCATCGCGTCCATCCATAAACCTGACTGACTGTCAGGTCATTTATGGCCAACAATCGCCAACAACCACATTCGCTTTGGTGAGTGCATTCAGGGCCCAATGAAAAAGAGGTCTGTACATCACTGAGGCGACTTTTCCTGTGTGTCTGTCAGCCACAGCTATGGCTTCCCCTGCATGCTTCAATACTCTGCTATCCACCCTGTGCAATGACTGCTGCGGAAACGAAGGCTAACTATTTGGCCTTGGTCTGCTCTCCACTGAGCGCTCCCTCGTTAAAACTTTTATCTCAAAGTTATTTCAGCTTTACGTCGCCGGTGTCTCTGATAATCTGTCATAATTCAGAGTTATCGCTTTGTTGTCCGCGGGTCAGTTCAATCCGCCGGCACTTCAATTAGTGTGCTGAAGGAGAGATGAAGGATTTCTGACTTGACTAATAGCCTGCGCTCTAATCTGGGGTGTTGACTGACACTGTCTTCAATGGGCGTGTTTACACAAGGTCCCGCCGTTAGCGTCTGTCATCCAGTCACCTCTCATACATGTCACAGGGTGCCCCGTGTCCCCGCCGTCTGGCCCCGAGGCGGAGTAAGTTACACAAACACGGCTTCTGTCGTCGCTAACTAAACTTCCATGTGCTCTTAAAGTCAAAGGCGCTAACATCGTGTGCGTACTTCGCATTCTTTTTCCAGCGTGTGTCTATTGTACCGTCCGGCCCGCTGCTTTACATTAGGCTATTCCTGCTAGTGTCGGCACTCAGGGGACGTGGTTAAAGACAGGTGCGCTTGTTTTCCTCTGTTTCAAAATTGCCACCATTCAGTTTTGACAGCATAGCATTCATTACCTAAAGGAGCCGTAATAATAAGCACAAAACCTCGATGTGGTTTTGTTAAAGTTTTAACATGATTTCATTGAGTCAGCTGAATGCTGCATTGTGTTCCTCTCTTCTTTGTATCATCTGAAACATGCTGGAAGAAAAGCACATGTCCAGAAGTAAAATTAAAGATGTTAACTAACAAAAAGTAACCATAAACTCAAACTTCCTTTTTTCTCGCATAAATTCTCCCTGCTTGCTTTGGTCTCAACGACTTCTCCTTTTATTTCTCTTCATGTTTCCACACTGAAACACACACACACATGTAAATCAAGTGGTTCTCTAATTTAAATCTAAACTCAAGCCTCACATAACCTTATTACATCAAGTTGTTGCTGTCGATCACCGTTGCTTGGAGACGTGTTGGTAACCTGTCAGACATAAAATGTGAGATTTGATGCAGACTATTTTAGCAATTCAAGCCATCAGTTAACAACATTGAACATTTGGAAGGAGGCATCTTGCAGTTAGTTTGTATTCCACTCGTCAAGTAAAAGCTAGTTTTGCTTTACTTTACTTTGCTTTACTTGCTTTACTCTGAATCATTGTTAGCTCATAGACACAGCCAGCAGACCTGTCAACTCTGCGTTTTTTCCTGGTATCCTCCCATTTATCACTGTTTTCTCTCTCTCTCTGTACTTCTGTTAAAATATCTTCGAGTAAATCTCCCAGATTTTTTAACCTTTCTAAAAAAAAAAGTAAAGGTTGGCTGAAACGTTGATGGGAGCTCTAATCACCAGGCCGATTAGATGTGTTCGCTGCATTGCCCCTCCGGTAAAGCAGGTGGCAGTATGTAGAGCGTTGTCTGTTACATCTGGTGACAACAAGGATAATAATATTAATGACGATAATAATTACGATGATAATTATGATGAGACTTATAATGATAGAAATAATAATGATACTTATGATAATGATGATGATTATTATGATAATAACAATGATGCTAATAATAATGATGATGATGATAGTAATAATAATAATAGAAATGATAATGATAATGATGATAATGCTGTGTGATGAGTACATATTCCTCAAATAATAAATAAATACACTAAGTGCTGAATTTATGTGACCTTGTGTTTTCATTTACAGTATATAATCTGACTCTGACCACCTCTTTACTTCATGTAGGAACTACTTAACCCAGTCCTTGTCACTCTGATGTTTTACAGGAAGTGGTTGCCAGGTAGATTTTAGGCTTAACAGTGTCCCCTTGTCTAAATGTGAGGGGTATGTGCACAGTGGTAACGGTGGAGGGACGGCTTGGGACTACGTTACCTGGATTGGACTAAGCAGCAGGTCTCCGTAGCAACGTCGACCCGCCAGCTGGTTAAACTTTAGTCCTCTGGAGGTGGAGTCTTATTACGAACATTTGATACCTCCCTGTTTGCGCCATCTGGAGAAATCAAAGCAGGAAGCGTTAAAATTCTAGTTTTTATCTTTTTGGTAAAACCAAATCAGTACAAAAGTCAAAATAAACACAAATGACATATACTGTATATCCATTTCTAAACAAAATCTAACTTTAATTTCAGTTCAACTTTAAATAACAAGTACAGTATTTCTCTTGTCCTTCACAGGAAATTAACTAAAAATAACAAATAATCTTTGTCCAGTCATTGTTGATAACACAGCTGTATATTTTAAGCTTGACTTACTGCCACATGTACTGTATTTTAGAATGTTAAAAATCTAATGACTGTACATATGGTTTGTATAAAAAACTGACTGAGGAAAATGAATTCTACACATATAACACCTGCGCTGCTGTCCAGTAACAAATGTCAGGCACACTCATGAATGCAACATATAGTCAGATCCATTTGACTCCATAGCAAGCAGCTACTTCCTTCATTTGTCATTCGCTATAAATCTCAAAAAGTCTCATTTTCTCATCTCTGTGGTGACACCGACACAGTGTGTGGGGTCTGCACGGTATAATGAACGATATATTTCAGTCCAGTAATTACACAGCAGGAGGTGCTCCCTGCAACCCTCAGGACACATCACCATGCCTTTCTGACGAGATGGGAATTTCCCATTCCTCTCCTCTGCCTGCTATTTCAGGTGTTCAGACAAGCTTTAATATGGAACATCTCCCAGAAGCCTTTGCTTGTGCATTGTTCAAGCTGGGTTATGGTTCTGCTGCAGGTCTTTGATGAACGATCGCAGCCCCCGAGAGACGATCTCCGGTGCTCTTTGCCTCGGCCATCAAAGATTTTGCGCGCCACTGCCAGGAGATGTTTATTTGTGATACAGGAATGTACAGCAGCCTTCAGAAGAGAACGACTTTAAACTGAGGTGGCAGCATCAAACAGGGCCGAAACTGCAGCGACGAGAGGGGAATAGATTGAGTTTCGCGCAGGAATAATTTAACACTTCTGGAACATTTCACGTCAAACATGCGGCTTGTGCAGCGCTCCTCCAGGGGGGAGTTTTATTTCACTGGCCTGTACCTGCGCTCAGAGCTCTGCCATCACAGTTTCCCGGCGTCACCACACACATCCAGGTGCAGTTTGGGCACCACAAAATGCCTTTGTGAGTTGCTTTGTGGGATTACATTTAGCCGCAACGCACTTGATTCAGTGTTGGCAGGATATCCAGTAAGTCCCAGCTTTTTCCATGCCGGGGACTTTAGCCGTGTCGAACCTCATAGACATGACATCATGCGACCGACGGATGCATGTAACAGGCAGGCCTCGATGACAGCATTTCATCGCCGCCATCACGTTAAGTGTCGTTCACATTACTCAAGTTTTGGATTACTTCAACTCAATTTCTTGATTTGAAGCTCTCAGCACAAGAGAGAGAACACAGGAGGATTGTGTTTGAAGCATTTCAGACGTGTTCGGATGGAGATCTGCCACTGTGAGGCAGACTCAGGGAGAGTCATAGGTTAAATGTTTTCCACGTTATAGCCTTTGCAAAGGGTTTGGTGAGGGAATGTTACTGTCAGATAATTATATCATCGCCATCAGCATTTTCCATGCCTGCACTGTTATCACGGCCTGATCGGTGTGATGATTCACAACATCAGACTGTTTTTACAGGTTCATGATGATTGTCATTCACACTGCCTCCAACCATTTTGGTGCAGCAAATCATCGCAGTCCAGTATTTAACAAGACTAAGTCATTTTTAGACTGGTTGCAAATGGAACAAGACTAAGGGAAGGAAGAAGGGTGTGAATTGAAAAATTTGTGTTGCAAAAATGTATTGCACCATGCTACAGCCCAATCAGATCCCTCATCATCAAGCATGTGTCTCCTGGATGAAGCTAAATCAGGTGAGGTGCATTTAGTCAATCTGAGCTGCTTTCTAAAACAAACTGCCTGCCTGTCTGCTGCAACTGTATTTCCTTCTAAAGCAGTCTAAAACCATTTCTTTCCTCTCAGGCTTGTGGTAGTTGGTGTGTGTGTGTGTGTGTGTGTGTGTATGTATGTATATTGCATTGTGAGGACATATATCTGTTTACACAGTCACATTGTGGGGACTCACCTTCCTGGGACTTACTGGATATCCTGCCAACACTGAATCAAGTGCGTTCCACCTTCCCCTAATGGGGACAAAACGCAAGTCCCCATAATGTAAATTATATAATTTTAGGGTGGAGATTTGGGCTAAGGTTAGATTAGGTTGAGGTTAAGGTTGGACAAGTAGTGGTTATGGTTATGGTAAGTCTGCAGGAAATGAATGTTAGTCTATGTAAAATAGAATAAAAATGACTTGACTGACTCAGAAGGAGGAGAAAGTTGTATATTTAATATGGCTCTGCATGTTTCATCCATTGCTTTCACATAAGCACGGTAACATGCTCACAATAGCAATGTTTGCATGCTTGTTCACCACCTTTGTTTAACCATGCTAACATTAGCGAACTTGCACTAAACATGATTATGCAAGTGTCATTAGTTTTTCAGGAATTTAGTCAGACCAAAGTACTGGAAACATTAAAATTTTGACCTGCGCTAGTAGAAAAGTCAGAGGATTGCTAAAGTCTGAGTGTTCATCCTTTGCGGAACATGAATATTTATAGATATTTTCATGGCAATCAATACAGTAGTTAAATATTTCAGTCTGGACCAAAGTGGTGGACTGACAACAAACTGACGTTATCGTCCCTGCAGCCATGCTGCTAACACGGCTGATGTTTATTTATGCAGCTTTTGGAAGACGACAGAATGGAGTACAGTTGGCAGTAAGTAATCCCATTTGAAAACATTTCAAAGTCATTCCAAAGAGAGAAACAGATTGAATGAGCAGGGTGAGAGATGGAAATAAAGAGAAAGAAAGAAGAAATGGACTTTTAGGATTATGTTTTGATTAGTGTAATAATTATCCAAAGCTTTATTTAAAAAGGCAATTGCATTTAAGGCTAATTAGTTTAATTTTTTCACTGAAAATACGTGGGGAATATTGCTTGTGTTTTCACTGTACTCTGCTTTCAGATTGGGCTGTGTCCTTCTGTTGGAAGAGGACTTTATTTGATATGTTTGCTTCAGTCTTAAAGGTTGAAACCTGATGATACCTTATCCTTTCTCTCTTGTATCCTTTCCCATCCTCTCTCTGCTCACTGTGAGTTATAGTCAAACTTCATCTCCTCCTCCACCACTAAAGTTCCTTTGGAGCGTCGCCCTCTCAGCCGTGAAAATCATTCCTGTGTTTAGACACAGCCCTGTGACGCTGGCTTTTAGCACTGCGAGACCAGTGAAGCGTTATCGACTGTCCAGCTGAGTCTTGGAGCTCGCAGACACCAGGGGTAAAGTTACACCACAGTCCTGACTCCCAGAAATAAAAATCAGCCGAGATCAGTAAAATAAAGCAGCGATTAAACACAAAGCCTTCACGGCAACATCCTGCAGAGCGCGTTAAACGTCTTCATGAGTCCCTGGAGGAAGGGGGATGAAGGACGTGCTACAGTGCAGAGGCCAATCTGTCACGAAACGGGTCATGATCCAAAATTCTTCTTTTGAACACTGATCTGCTGTATAAAACTCCAGAAAGCCTCCAGACAAGAACTAAAAGTGACTAAGTGTTCCTGTTAGACCGAGTGTAAGCCTGTGTCTTTCTCTCTGTGTGAGTCAGTGAGCCTCCACAGGCTGTGCAGTAGATAAGAAAGGGCAGCGAGAGGCACGAGGGTATCCATTACTCACTGGATGCCTATGGAGAGCGCAGGAGGCAGCACCTGAATCCGGTTTAATGGTGGAAATGGATGCACAGTCTCCCCACAGAGTAATCCCCTTTATGGCCGACGCTCACCTGTGATATATGGAAAGAAGACAGATGCCAGCGAGGGAGGCAGTGGGACACAGAGGTGATTGGACAGATTCTTCTGGGTGATGCGGAGGCCGAGCGCAGCTTTGAACTCATGCCACAGTCCAGGGTCATGCTGGAGGTGATTGAGTGCTCCTGTTGCTCCCATAGGAGAAAAAAAAAGGATGAGAACTTATTTTCAGAGAGCCAACTGGAAGAAGATAATCTTAATGGCTGCACCTCAAGCAAGGTTTGCAACAGTGCCTCAGGTCCAAAGAAATTCAGCTGTCATGAGTCACACGAAACAGGCTGACGTGTTTGACATAAGTGTGTGTGTCTTGACCGGGATCAGCCAATCATGAAGGATTACATTCAGAATTCCTACAGTAAAAGATAATCAGAGATATTTCTCATTTTCAAAACATTTATGTATTAAAACAAGACCAAGAGTCCACAGCCATGCTCGCGGCTCTGTCGGGCCGCACAGTGGTGCTTTCAGCTAAATGCTAACGTCAGCATGCTAACAAAATGTCGGGCTGTGAATATAATGTACTGGATCATAAATAGGGAGTGATTTCTGCAGCCTAACACTCTACAGCCAAGCTAGCATCTCTTGAGGGTGTACTATAGCTTGCATGCTAACACCAGCATGCTAACATGCTGTCAATGACCGTGCTAATATGCTGATTTTTAGCAGGCACCATGTTTACTATGATCATGTTAGTTTACTTGGGTCACAAAGGGCTCCTGGGTTATGTAGTTTAGTTCGGTCTATCATGAGTCCGAGAGTCAGAGAGTCTGGGAGAAGGCAGATAGTTTGTGAGTGTGCATGTAGGGGAGTGAGTGACTACAGGCCAGATTCAAGCAATGATCACAGTGTTTCTATTGGAAAGAAGAACCATTAATAAAATAACAGCAGAAACAAAAGTTCAGTGCAGGTAATAAACACGCAACTTACTCAAAGCCAGAAGTGGAATATTCATTCAAGCTACAAGGACACGAGGATAATGAATGCTGCAATAAATCCTCAATGTTTGGCCTCATGGTGTCACACCTTTCCTTTATCTTAATAAACACAGAAATTAATAAAACGGAGCTGCCTCCAGTTGTTTATCTCCGTGTGTTTTTCAGCGTTTAAGCATTTCCAATCATATTATGTCATGAAGAATTTATAACAAAGCAATGAAATATCAAGAGGTCAAGTGAGCGCAAAGACATTTGCCTCCATGCTTTTTAAATATCGACAGACTTCTGTGGGACTGCAATAAAAGAAACAAAAGTAATATCCAAAGCAACTGGCAAAGGTCCTGCAGGCAAATCCTAATACAGTATAAAATGAAAGCTGATGTCCACAGTCAGGCATCCATGTTTGTGTAAGCGTGTGTGTGTGTGTGTTAATGCATGGCGATGACACATGAGCCTGTTAAATAATTGATATGTTTATGCCATACCCGCTTTGCATGCACCTCATGAAAAACCTAAAAACTTAATACTGAAGCATTGCTCCAGGGATGTGATAATGCTGAGGATCTCAGCACAATCAGAAGTGAATGAAACACACACACACACACACACACACACACACACACACACACACACACACACACACACACAGGCTGAGTTGTTGTTTGCGGTTATGATCTGTCACAGGGCCTCCTCTTTCACACTGCAGCGTAGGGGGAGTCAGAGCACAGAGGACTCAACTACCCAGGCTTTTTATTGCTTTATTGCTTCCTCCCAAAGAAAAAGGAGCACAAAGGACTGTAGAGCCCCCTCCCCGACCTCCCCTCAGCCCCCCACAGACCCCCTCCTGCTGGGAAGAACAGGCCTGTGGTGGGCAGGAGGCCTCCCCCCTTTTGAAGACCGGCCTCTGAATAGTTGGCTGCGGTCATCGTTATCCTCCCAATTAACACTCGTTTGTCTCCAGTGAATTCAATTAGAGCCATATTCATGAGTGACCAGCAGGGGAGGCGTGCGTGTGGGAGGGAGGGTCACTTCCCTACACCACATCAGAGCATTGTAGGTCAGCTCTTGTTCAGTCAAGGCGTCCATACATATGCGAGGTAGCCCCTTTATCTGAAAAGAAAGAACAGAGCTTCGAGTGTGTGGTGAATGTAGCTTAAAGAATGTAATGTACTGCAACATGTATGCAGTAAATAAACCTTTTATTTTACTGCATACTACACGTTTTATAGTTTTCTCACAGGATTTTTATATTTGATTTTTATTGATGACAGTGGACAACAGGGAATGTTTGATCCAAACAGTCGCTAAACATTGATTTGTGGGTTTTCAGGGTAAATTGTGTCTAGACATCTATGATAAGACATCCAAGGTTACATAAAAGTGTTGTTTCAACATCATTTTATGTATTTCAATGTGAAGCAGGTCCTAATTATACACTGTCATATACTGCAGTTATTGACAGATTGTACACTGTCAAACATGGGAACTGTATACTTTAAAATAGGTAATAAAATGTGGTGTACTATAAAAATATAAATTGCACTGTGGGATTGTTGGTAGAACACACACACACACACTATCTTTTTTCATTCTATTGTGAAATTTCTGAGGCAACTATAATAGCTCACACACACAAATACAATGGTGGGCTGTAAATATAATGTACTGGAACTTAAATAGGGAGTGATTTCTGCAGCCTAACACTCTACAGCCAAGCTAGCATCTCTTGAGGCTGCACTATAGCTTAATGCTAACACCAGCATGCTAACGTGCTTACAGTGACTGTGCTAATATGCTGATTTTTAGCAGGCACCATGTTTACTATGATCATTTTAGTTTACAGTGTCAGCAAGCTAACATTAGCTGATTAGCATGTGCAATAACAACAGAGGCTAATGGGATGCTTTGGTCATAAACCAAATGTTAAAAAAAAGACCTATTAATGGAGAAGACAATAGATCACTAATATTAGGATTCATCGTCTTGGGACCATGAATGTCTGTACTTTAATGGAAAATCATCCAAAAGATTGTTGAGATCTTTGAGTCTGGATCAAAGCTGGGGACCAATCAGCAGGCTGACACTGCCACCCCTGTAGAGTGATGCTGCTACTGTGGCTTAACCATTCACTTCTAAGGCAAATTTAGCTCAATGTAAATGTACACACCTTCATGTCTTTAGTCCTGCAAATGACTGAAACCAGGCCTTGGTTGGTAAACACAGACCTGTGTCAAAAGTGTTTTCAAAGAGGAAACACTCGTGAGCCGTTCTGCGTTTTCATGTTGCTGACTGTGGCGTGAGGCAGCAGCTCAGAGGGAAACGTCGCTCGCCGAGTTCAGGTTTCAGTCTGGTGTCTGCGCTCCTGCCCTCGGTGCCGCTCTGTAATGCTGTCCTCGCATGCAACGCAGACAGGATGTGTCGACAGATAAAGCCAAATGAAACACATCTGTCCGGTAGTCTGGAGCAGCCTCTCTGCGGTCAGCGCCGTGTCACCGCGGGGACACACTGATCGCGCTGCAGACCCCCCGGCTCCACGGGGAGAGGAAGAGGACGTTTCTGAGTGGTGAAGCAGAGTGAGCGAAGGGCTTCTCCCTCTGCGTGTTTGACACTGGGGGGGCGACGGGGAAATCAGATAAGATGTCGCTGAGGCTGAGGGACTCTGACGTTTTAATTGAGAGGCCCGCTCCACACGAACCGTGAGATGGGTTCAATTTATGAGTCGTCACTTTCCGTCTTGGCTCAGATCTGCACTTCAGATGAGTTAACAAGAATCAAAACCTGCAGTCTGTCATGTTTTTGTGACTTTGACCACTTCCGCTACTTCAACACCTCTTGGACTATATGTCTTTGTTTAAGATTATGTCCTGAACACTGACATTGCAAACATGTGTAGTTGTATTTCTGACCACCTGGTGAATGTAAGTCCCAGTTTCAATCCATTTTAGCTCAGTTTTTGGTCTCCACCAATTCCTGAAGGAAAAGTCCGGCTCTTTACCTGCTTAATGCTTTGCTATATTCACCAACATGTTGCTAGCTTTCTCTGGCTGCTGCCTGGTGCTCGGCAGGTAGCGTATGGTGGGTTTTTAGAGCCTTTATCTGCTGTAAACGGCTTAAATCAACTGAGTGCAGTAAATTTGCAGGCCAGAAAACCAGAGCTAAAAAAACCTGCTTTGAACCTCTGCAGCGCTGAGAGGAACAGCATAGTTGCACATAATAATTTGATCTGTTAGTAAAATGAAAGAATATTGATAATAGCTTTGAACTGAATCCCTTTTTAGGCAGCAGGCTGCAGAACGAGGGTGTGGTCTTGCTCTAAGGGTTGCTGGCTCAAGCTCTCCTCTCCGCTCCTTTTCACTTGCATGGAGTCATGCATTACCCCAGCACCTAACAGCACTTTTTGGTGTGGCCAGCGTGTGTGTGTTGAGGAGCAGGACCACGGGAATGATGTGCGGTGCTGTGGTGGCTGGATCTACCCTGGTGGCTTTCTCTTTCCCAGCCCTCTCTGTAGCTGTTATTGTGATTATCATGAATTTTACTCATAATTTTAACCTTGTGACTGATCCATTGCCAAGTCATATTTCTCCAGTAACATGTTGAAAATAAAATAGTATTTTTAACTTTTCTGGTTGGACCTTGTCATGCATCTATCTCTTTTTTTGTTGTGCGAATTGTTGATCTTTGCCGTACTCGAACTCAAAGCCATATTTTCCTATGTTTTGTTATCAGTAAACACACAACTTTTGAGTTGTGAGGGTTAAAATGCAGCGAGTATAAAAGGGCCGCATGGTGTGTTTGGGCTGCTGGCTAATGCCCTCGTGCAGACTGAAGGATGAGCAAGTTCACTTAATGTGACACTGAACTAAATCATCATGCTTCGCAAATTCTGAGAGATGATATACTAGTCTGCGATGTGTGTGCGATCATGTCGTCGGGTGCGTACTTAACCGCCTGTACATGCATCCATGCTCGAACGTTAAGCAGCCTTGGTGCACATTCATGTCATCAGCCCTCAGAGCTCCAGTGTGTGTGTGAGGTCCACCCCATCGGCCTGCAGCCAGGGCACACAGGCCCTTGCGTCTCCTGAAATCACCTTCATGTGGAGTGACTTTTTACTCCAACAGCGACAGGGCAATCCCACTCTTCATTTAATGGCTCATAATTACTTCAGAATAGTTTAACGATTGCACTAAATTCAAGCTGAAGTGTTTAGGCCTCTTGTCTCCAGGATACAGGGCAGTGGGAGTGGGAGTGTTTCCCTACTGCGTCCAATACAATGGGCCGACAATCAGAATGGGTCTTCGCCATTGGAGGCTGTCCGCAAAAAGAGAATTGTGAAGAAATTATATACATTTTGATGCTTTTTCCAGCAAAGGCCAAAATAAAGATTGTTTTCCAGAAACAGGATCAGTTTGGATTCATTTCACTTGTGGCATTAAAAATTGAGACTTGCATCCAAAAGAAATGAACTGATTTTGCCCAGGGGAATACACTGTAACTGCACACAGTCAGGCAGTTTTAAGAGGCTGGAAAGTTTTATATTACTGCTCTTTTTATGAAAACAAATGTATTTCATTCTCAGAGACAGGCCTCCTGTGATGTGCTTTTTTATCCTATAACCCCTGTATTCTTGTATTTCTCAGATGTAACAAGGCCAGAAGGTTTCAGAAAAAAGAAATAAGGAGAGGAACAGAGCTAAAAATATTCTTACGATATTATGCAACCCCTCTTGATGCTTGAACATGCTGTCTCAAACGACCAGATGTGATTCTGCAGATGTAAGAGCAGCAGAGAAAAGACAATCACGGTACAGGACTAAAGCCTTTCCTCTCCAACAATTCAGCAACTCTGAGCTTTCCGTGCCTTAATAAGCTCCACTGATGAGTTCGTTTATGTAAAAGTATGAGCTCACCCCACAGTTGGCACACATGCAACCCAGTCAAAACACAAGGAAACGGGTCCAAAAACAAAAACAAGCCTGTGCTCTGACTTTTAGGGGTGTTCATGGGATCACACACCAATGCCGCTTTCTAAAGGTCACAAGGTTTTGGAAAAAAAAGCCCATCTGGAGGAACCTATGACACAGGGGTGCAGAATATCAGGTAACACTCAGGCTGTATTTTTTCCACAAGTGTCAACTTTGGAAACGTTAAGCTCTCGTACGTGCGTATGTGTCTGACAGGGTTTCATTTCTAAAGTTCCCAACAGGGATGTCTTTGACTCTAACACTCTGTGGCTGCACCAGCGTCAAACTATAGAAATTCATTTGAACGGCGGTTTCTGCGGCTGCAGGAGTATTATCTGCCGCTACCATTTTTGTGAAATGTTATATGTCTTTTTAAATAAGTCTTAACTCTGTAAAACAACATGAGCAATATCTTCACTGCTCCTAAATGTTTCTTTTATCTCTGTTGTGACAAATAGCTTTGGTAGCTGTGACAGCGAGCAGCTGAACGGGACACTTTGATTGTATGGAATTAAACACAAGCAGCTGCAGGGATAATCGAGGGATATGCCATTTGGCTTTAATTACAGAAATGTCATGAAAGAACCGCACCAACACAGTGGAGTTGAAAGAAAAGGGAAAATAAAAGCACACATAAGAGAACCTCAGAGCTTGTCTCGTGGAGATTTGTAGGATGTAGGAAAAGAACAGAAATGTATGGAGGAAACCGGCTCTCTGGTCTTTTTCTCGTCTTTGACCTCAAAGTGGATGTTTTACGAGGTTAATGCATTCATTGTTCTCAGATATATACCTTGCTATGTTTCACTTGCAGCTTAGAAACATATAAGAAAATGACATTTTTCACTGAAGGATGGCGTTGTTTAGTTCGCGGGAACGACAGATCAGTTTTTTAAAAGTGCCGTGGGAAAGAACGCTTGAGACTGTGGGCTTTCCAGTCCAGAAATAAAAGCTCAGATAAAAAAGATTAGGAATGTAGTGTCCTGTTCTGTATTCCTGCGTCACCCCAAGATTCCCTTTCCATCAAAAGCTGATCAAAACCCTCAATTTCCTCCCTGCCCGAACACAGGACGTGTTTGAGAGAAAGATCGTATGGGAAAGATGTAGACAAAAAAAAAGTTTGGCGTGTGAAGTTAAACAAGTGAGGTTGTGGAATTACCCTTAAACAGATGCAGCGGATTAGGGGTGGAGCAGGCCACACCCGGCCAGGCGCAGACTCATTACACTTGATTGATTAGTGTATAATTAAATTGGTCACTGATCACTGGTTGACAAAAATACGCATCGCATCCTGTGCACAGTGGACCCGAAGGCCACAACAACAAATCCACACAGTAGCCTGCAGGAGAGTAAAAGTCATGTCTCTAAGCTTTCCTTTTCCAGACACGACATTTACCGAAGCGCGGGGGAATTCCATGTGGTTTCCTGCTGACAGCCGTAAGTGGGCACGGATCACATCATGCCAAACAATGCTGCTCACTGTTTCATCACGGTGACGCAGCGCCAAGGTAAAACGGAGTCAGATAATCGACGGGGACTCCGACCAAGCTCGGCTGCAGATGAAAATATCAAGGCTTGAACGCCCAGGTCAGGACACCATGTTAAATGCAATAATTCAGTGATGCTGGAGTGTCAAGTGTAGGCAGCTGCGTCACAGCTGGTCACGGTTTCCTCTATAAGAGCTGCGGCTTTGGCAGCCGCTTCTGCAGCATGGTTATTGTGAGGGGAAGTAGGAGGAAAGGCTGACCACCCTTCCCAAGCTAAAGCACAGTGCTCCTTTCTTACAAATTCAGCTTCTTTTTCTCCTTCGGGTACTTCGACGCCCAAGTCATCCCTCCTCCTCGCGCATTCACACGAAACCGAGCTGTCGTCACCGGCGAGAGCGTTCTTTCCTTCTGTCTGTCTCACACGGCCAGAGGTCAGCCAGTCTGGTCTGAGGGTTCCTGCAGACGGCAGGTGAGGTCCCGGTGAGCGCTGAAACCCTGGAATCCAACATCATAAATAACAAAGCGGTTAAATGTGTTGGACTAACAAGACCGTATGACCAAGTGAAGTCTTCCACATTCCTCCGCATAAACTGGTTCCATATTTGCCATGAACAGGTCTTTTACTGCAAAGCATAAACCATAGTAATGGCACACCGTTTTACTATACATTATATCACCCACATAAACATCTTCAAAACAAACCTGTGTTATGTGTTTTTCATTGGATTCACTGGGCTAAAGTTACAAAAATGTTTCCAAAACTACATTAAAATGTCAGCGGCCACAGTCGGACTTGAGTAATGTTCAAAGTGAGACTTACTTCTCTGACTTCAAACACAAAAGATCAAAAATATCGATTTTGAACATTTCTTCTTCCTGTCACATATGAAAAATCAGTTATTGATGCTGATCTTGTAAATGTGATGCACATCCCAGGACTCCCAGGAAACAGAAACCACTTCACACTGTAGGTGTTCGGCAGCAAATCTGGAAGCTCTTAAGAGCTACGAATTTATAAGAATAGTTGCCAATTATTGCTTCAGCAGAAGCGATGCAAAGAACTGAAGGTGCAGAAAGCCACATGCATTTTTAATGTGCGGCCGTAGGTGGAGGACTGGAGCTTTGTGGCTGAAGCGTAAGAAGATAAAAGGACGGGGCAGAAGCCAAGCTCACAGTTCTTCACGGGTCCCTCCGCTAATAGTTTCCTCCTTTTCAGGCCTGAAAGTCTCACTCACCCTGTTCGCTCTCTGCCCTTTAAGTGAATCAACAACAGCATCCTGTAGTTAACATAATTTTTCTTGTGTACATTGCAGCCCCCCCGAAAACCATATCAAATAAACCAAACTTCCTCTTCTCCAGCCTGAAGTTTGTAAATCCATCAGTGAAGTATTTCAAGAGCACGTTGTTTTATGGCAGCTACATTTTCTAGAAGGCTCCCCGAGCTAACCTCATTCTCACTTCCTGTCAACCTCTCAAGCCCCTCTTTAGGTTAACAGACATTCCTCGTCACCCGGGGGGTCCCGCTGCCCACACCAGGATAGCCAGACACACACCTACAGCCAGATTACGTCACCTGTGTTGGGCAAGTTACTTGAAAATTGTACGCAATAACTACAAAAGTAGTAACATTACTCACTACTTCAGTTCTGTTAAACAGCTCCAGATCCTCCACACCCACACATCACGTAGCCTGCCGCAGTTTTTGTTGTTGATGCTAAGCATGAACAGCTGCCTTAATGTAACTGTTAATGTCGGTGTAATGAAGCTGTGTGGTTCACACAACCCTCCATCGCTGAACAAGATGATTTCTAAATGTAGGTTCACTGGTGGCTTTAGTTAGCATGCTAGCTAGGAACACACAGCTTTCAAATACATACAACAAATTGGGTGTATGCTAGCTGCTTTAGCCGCTACAGTAGCGTGTTTTGGACAGTCTGTCCACTGAATTACTGAATTACATATTACATATTACTGCAAGAAAAGTAATTAGATGACTCTTTACATATTTTTTGTAACTCCAACCAGCTTGTGAAAGCTGTTGCATCAGCTGTATTTAACACAAGTAGAAACAGAAAATGAGACATTGTTTTTAAATAAGCAGCCAGCCTACGTTTTCAATGTATTTACTGACTAGCCACAAGCTAGCTTAAAGTTAGCTACGGTGACGGTGAAGCCACAGGGTTCACGTGTCCTCCAGCTCCAGACAAAACCGGGTGACTTCTGAATGTAGGGTTAGCTGGTGTTAGCAAGGCACCCAAGAACACACAACAAATAAGTAAGACACTTTCGGAGCTGTTTGCATTTTGGTAGAGGCTAGCTGCCCCAACACACCGCCGGGCCATGTGCCACGCTAACACGTCCCGGAGTAATGGAGTTTTACTGGGATTAGTAAGTATGTTGTCTGTCCCAGGTCTTCTGGCAGTCATTCAACAAAGGTTGCTAATTCCAGCCTTAAGTTGTTTCTCAGCCAAGAGTCAGCGGCTGTGTGATGGTGAACCTCTTTGGTCATGCGGCTGATGGAAAACATGGGGATAAATCTATTGTATGTACTTCACCCTGCACACGTCCCACAAGAAATACGATCCTCACAAATCTCAGAGAGAAACAATGTGACACACGACTTTAATATCCACTCAGTGACAGCGCGTGCGAGCGCGAGCCTCGGCCGAGAGCCTCACAGAGCTACCAGCCCCTGCAACCCTGCACACGTTGCCACTGAAACCTTTAGCGGCTATTCTTGTCTCCAGCACCATGTAATTAAGTTCCTGTCGTTCTCCGCTCTCAAACGTTGCTTAACATAAACGGAGGCCCGGCTCGTTAATTAGTTCCAGTGTGCGATCACGAGCCGCTGCTCTCAGACGCTGAGATGAACCTACTCCCTCTCGATGTAAAGCACGGTGGTGGAGAAAGGAGGGCCGTAAATGAAAGTGGAGCATCAATCCTGAGGATGCGATGGGAGGCAGTCCATGTCACGTTAATGAAGAGAGCAAGGCAAGCCAGTTGTAACACTGGACCTGACTATGGATGCTGTGACTTCCTCCCTTAATTCTTTTCTCTGCTCTTTTTAAGTTTTCTGCTGTACAAATTTAATTTACTGATATTGTTTAAACTAGTGCTAATGTTTCTCTGAGTGCTACTGTATGCTACCACCAATAAGTGAGTAAGGCTGTAAAGTGTTCTCTGTCCGCATTTTGCATGTATGGATGCTGGAGGAGGATATATGCTGTGTTGTTTCCATATTTGACATGAATCATGTGTGACAAATCTATGAAGCGATGTATGGTACAGGTGGAAAGATGAAGTTCCTCGGCTTTCATCTTCAAATGCAATTACTGCGCTATGGATGGGCAGCGCTGATTAATGCAGCCCGGTGATATACGGCACAGCAAAATGGAAGGGCATATTTATGAAGTCTTTTAATCTCCCTTGACAACAGCCTCATATGAGCCAACAGGCTCATCTCCAATGGCCACATTAGGCCAACTGTTCTCTGCTCTGCCATGAATTACTGCTGTCACCTGTCGGAGATTTCACAGGACAGCGCCTCATTTGAGGTCAATTTCTGTCTTTCCCAGCAGATCAGCAGGTCCAGCGGAGAGGCAAGCCGATAAAGTTTGGGATTTTGAGGAGTGCGGATTATAGGATCAAAAGGCAATGGCGCTAATCCCTCCCCGTTATTAAAGATGATAGCGCTATAAATGACAACACATGCAAAACTTCTCCCAACTCCAAACTCTTGCTAGCGTATGTAAGTACTTAACGGAACCAGGCTCAAGGGATGGGGCCGCCTCCGAGCTGGATTAACCAGGAGAGATGGGATGTTGATCCTATAGCTACTCTCTCAGTTCCCGAAGTTTCTTTCTCTTTTTTTTCACTTTCTCTTTTTCTCTGTGAGGAAGTGCATGACTGTCTGAGGAATGGAGACAGGAATGCAGAAGCAGCAGCAGCAGCAAGGTTGTGGGAGCTCCTGTCTCTGCACTGTACACTGCAATTATCTCCAGAAGCTCAGGAAGCTAATTGGAAGAGATGTGGGATAAATCCCAGCCTGGGGGAATTGTGCTAATTTTCCACTTTCAGCTGACCTAATAAGAGGGCCATCCACTGCCACTGGAATGATGGTGTAGTGGAAGAGAGAGGGAGAGAAAGCAATGCCAGTCTCATTCTGTGTTAACATGCATACTTAATGACCCTCACACACTGGGATCCAGCTACACAACACAGATTAAATTACAGCTTCTGCGTTGGTGCCGCCTCTCCCTTATACAAGCATTCTGGTAATATCCATGTGCACGAGTGCGTTATTTCTGGGAACTGAGCCCAATACCTCTCCAGCTGACACTGCCCTCATATTACTTTGTCCGATGAACATCCCAAACAGCACGGACACTCGCTTCACGGATTCCTCCTGAGCAGTGAAGTGTGCACAACCACAGTCAGGGCTCCTCTGTGCATATGACAAATCTAATCCTCCTCCTTCCAAGTTCTAACAGGGAAGTCTCTATTCAGCCACGACCTTAATCACATTAACCCCCTTTTTTCCACTGTGTGCCAGACCTGCAGCTTGAACCTAGTTCCAGGGTTCCTGATAGTTTCGAAGGTGGTTGGGTTAAGCCCATACAGCCTGTCCAAGAATTCAAGTCCTGCTATACCACAAAGTTTATAAACCGCAGTGTGTCACAGAATTTTATTAAAATGCATTTTCGTTGATGGACAGATGAAACAAATAATAATAGTGAGGTGAAAGACTTGCCATGTAAACTGACAATCATGCAGTAAGTATAGAAAAACAATATTTTTTTCTGGTAATGCGCATACAACCCAAAGCCATATGTATTTGAAATCAATACACTGCTGTTATTTTACATGCACCAGTTGGTTTGCGGTTATCTGGCAGACTAATGCTGTCCACAGTAATGAAACTGCAGGAGGAGCAACGGGTCTATTCAAACACACATGCAAATGCTCTGTAATGTCACAGCACTGCTTGCAGTCCTGCATGCATGTAGGCTTATTAATCTTTTCCATGATTTGATTCCAGCCAGCTGCACCAGATATTCGTCGCTGAAACTAAGCCTTGTTATAACACAAGTGTAAAGTAAGTTCAGAAGTACATATCATTAGAACAGACCAAACCGGACAGCATAGCATGTATAACTTCTCTTGTTAAGAGAAAACATCATCAACAGAACGGATAACACATCCGACTCAGGTGTGAGGAGAGATTATTATGTGATTATGAGTTTAGCTGAGTTTGGATAAAGTTTCGACACTGAAGTTTGAAATAATGGGCTTTGAGCCCCAAATACATTATTATGCACTTGCCACCAAATTTAATGAACGTAAAAAAAATCATGCATACAATGAATACTATTAAAAATGTGCTCTGGTACTATTGCAATACTGTTTGCAAGTGGTGTCAGCAGCAGTGACCACCCATCCATACGTCATATATGTCACCTGTTTCAATGCACACATGTGGGGCAACAATAGGAATGAATTTCCAAAAAACAGCTGAAACTGTGCCTGGCTAAGATAGAAAAGTTGGTGTACTGAAGAGAAAATGTGATAGATGCTGATGGAAACTTGAAAAAGCAGCTTCTTTCTTCTTCTCACGACTTCAATAAGTACAGCGTTCCTCAAAATGCTCGTTTTAACGAGTTATCACTGAAATCACGGCGAGGACTTCTCACACAAACATGATTGACAAACACAGTAAGCCGGTGTAACTCTGTCCACAGCACCTGACCCATAAGAGAACAGCACTATTACCACTTGAACCTTAATCCCACCAGTGTAACCTGGGAAACATGTGATTATAGGTTGAGGCTTTGGATGCCTCAGATCATGAGATGTGCTGCATGCTAGCAGACGGACGCTTTGAAGTCAGAAATGTGCCACTTTTGATTATTATTTTCCAGCCTTTGTTGAGTTTATGCTGTTTATGAGAGGGATTGAATTATACAGATTATTTCTTGTTGCTCTGCTGTTTAATATACAAACCAAATCTGAATCTTTTGATAGCTGAACGAAACACTGATGATCCTCCACGTAGGTTAGGTTGTCTGATATGGGCTCCTCTTCACTGTTAGCCTCAGTGTTTCCACTGGCTTCTCTAACACTTTGGAGCAGAATTATTATATTTTGGAATAATGAAAAGAAACAAGAGAGCACAGAAACACCCTTGAACAGATGCAAGCAATGACACGCAAAAGCCTTTCCAGAGGCCAGCTCATAATGCCTTTTAATGGTCTTGTTTAACAAGCAAGGGAAGTGGTTTCCCCCCATTGCCCACAAACCCCGAAATCTTGCCCAGCCAAAGACAGGGATATCCCAGAGTTCAATGGGAGCAGTATCAATCTTCTCGTCCCCAAAGACATGTGCTTATTCAATAGAGAAGGATCAACCGAGATCTGGACCGTGTCAGAACTCACTAAACACGCATCACACAGCCTTTGCTTTGCTGGTTCAGCCAAACCACTCGCACCAAACTGAAATGCCACCAGAACAATCTGCTGTAATTGATGTTTTCTCGAGAGCAGTCTCAGCACCGCTGAATAAATTCGACCAATCATCTGCGTGCTGTCTGGATGACCACAAGGAAACTTCAAACACTTGGATGGCGTTATTCCCAAACTCTCATCTGAACTTGCTTCACAGTGTGACAACAAAATTTCACGCCGTAATAGACTTGAAGCAACAAAAACATGTGACACAGAAAACATTTCACAAAGTGCCAATCGTATCATTTTTATAGAGTAATGTTTTGAGTAAATCTGAGCTACTCCTATCAAAGCCTCCACTTAGCTACATACAGTAAATACACAAAACCGAATCACACAAGATGTTAGTAAAGCACCCACAAAGCTGCTGGCAGCCGCATATTCTCTTCATACTGGATTAGAGTTTGGTTTGATGGCATTTCCACAGGTCAATCCTCTCTCCTCCAACCTGGTACCTGCCAGAAAATACAGTTGAATCTAATGAAATGTATTCTCACTACCTAGATTTCCATCCAGATTTACAGAAAATAGGCAAAAGACCACAAATCACTGCATGTAGTGATACCGTCGAGGCCCCCAGGCAGGTGGGGCTGGCACCACACTGTGGCTACGCTTTGATGCTGACTGGCATTTATGAGTAGAGCTCATACATTAAGTGCCTGTGAGCTCACATCCTCCTGTTCATGTCCTGCCTACTGGGTCAGGTCCACTTTCACTACTACTCAGAAAAAAAGGGGGTAAAAAGGGGGCCAAGCCTGCCCCGGGTCACGGTAATAAATGTATTTACACTTCAAATCTGCACATTAAAAAAATCACCAGCAGAATGGCTATTTCTAAGTTGGTACCCCCCACTCATAAAGCAGCTATAAGTGATATTATGTTTTGAAATGGTGATGAACATACAGAGAATTATCAGCTGACTGCAGCTCTATGGAGCATTTTAGCATCTTTCAGCTCATTGTTTTGGTTGTCCCCAGCACAGACAGACAAACCTAGCGACTAGCTGGTGAACATAGCTAGCATTTAGCAGCTAAAGTGTCATATGTTTTCTTCAAGCATGGAGGCCTAAATAGCACAGTGAATATTACACATATAACTTACATCCACCAGGCGGCCAAGAAACACAACTCCAAATGAAAGCTAACGTTACCTGTAACTGCTTTATGGGTAAATACGCTACTCTTTGCTAACAAGTTAGCAACAACCGCGTCCACTTTGTAGGATTTTGTTAGTGTTGTGACACAGCTTGAATCTGTTTGTTTTTACTGCCCCCTAGTGGTCAAAACATCAATTATTGCAGGTTCACAGGAATAGTTTGACATTTTGGAAAATACACAGCCAGTAGCCCCTTAGCTTAGCTTAACATAGAAGCTCACTAATTAGCAACTTATATCATGTTTGTTTGGTTTTGTTACCTTGGTTACATGTTTATGCTAAGCTAAGCTAACTGGCTGCAGCTGTTTATATTTACATTACAGACAGAGAGTGGAATCATTCTTCTAATCTAATTCTCAGCGAGACGGCAAATAAGAGCATTTCACAAAAAGCCAAACTATTGCTTTCAAGGCGTTCAGTCCTGTAGATGGGGAAGTTATTTCTGATTTGTGGACATCAGCACCAGAGGCTGCTCAGTCGGTTTGGAGCCAGTGGAAGCAAACAGTGCAGTGGAGCCAAACCCAGTATTCAATGCTTTGTCCCAAACTCAAACGTCCTGGATCAGCCTCACTGAGCAGAATAATTCGAAAGCTGTCGGCTCACACTGCTCGTCATCAATGGAGTTATAAAGTCACTATATGCTTCCAATCTGTAATATCCGCTCTGCTCCAAGGAAGCGGAGAGGGAAGGAAACATTAAAGGAACCCCCTGAGGTTTCCTATAGGGCACAGAGACACTCTGGACATTATTGCATTGTGAAGTTCTTTTCAAGAGAAACTGCTTAAATATCCTCCAAAAGAAGCCACACCTCCTTGAAATGCCTATTTGGATATACATTAAACTGTTTTTTCTTCTATTTGTGAAGTGCTATTTTATTTTTTTGTGTCATTTTTATCAGGATATTGGTAATTGCAGCTCCAGTGTGCCCTGCCCTACCATTAACAAGCTAAAACATTTTGTGGTTTTTAGTCATTTCCTGCTTGCAGCTTTTTATTTTTCTCACATTCGGTGAGCGTGCTTTGACGTGGGAAATGGATCCAGTGGATAAAATTCTGCTTAGCACCGAGAATGTTTTCTTGAAAACATTATACTTCCATTACACCTGCGCGTTTCACGTTTCACACGACTAACAGCCCTCCTCCCTCCCTCTCATCCCTCCTCTTCCCTCTATCTGTCATGTTAACGATCCTCCCATTTGGGGTTCCTGATATCCCAGCTCCTCTCAGAGGATACTGCTTGGCAGAAATAGAGTTTAGAGCAGCAGAGCTGTTTCCTCATTGATTTTGGATCTGACCTTCCTGTAACCTCGCGTAAAACAATCGCCCGTGTGCCCCCCGCGGCGGGAGGAAGACCAACCGGCCGACTGCAGAGACAGTCAAACATAGAAGCAGGGAAAGAAAAGGCGCCTTTGTCACACTTCCCTCCTGACTGCAGTGAAAACACAAGGGAGACAATAGGGTCGCACAACCTGAGAATAGGAACCGCCGCTCCGTCCCAGAGCCGGTGGATCCCTGTGAGGCATCAGTGGAAAAAAAGTTGGGAATTTGAACAGCGCAAGTTGAGCAGTTGAGATTTTCTTCATTACACGGAGTCAAAGATGTCCTGTACTCTCAAAGGAAATAGATAAATTAAGCAGAGGGTAAAGAGGTGAGCCAGGAATACCCAGCTGTGAATTGGCCTGAAAAGCGTGACTGTGCCGAAGCAAAGATGACAGACGACCTGAGGGTCATTGCTCTGTGATTAAATACTGTATGTCGAATCCGGAGGGGATGGGCGTAGGGTGAATATAATTGTAGTTTAGCTGTAGTGCAGCTATGCAGTGTGACCGGTGATTGCCCTTCTCCTTTTTTCAACCCTAAACTTCAAAAGTCCCTTTCTTCGTGTGATAAATAAAGGTGTGTGCTCACCTTTTCCATGTGCGGCGTGCACCCGGCTCACCTTTACACACATCTGTTTCTACGCTGTCTTGTTATCACGGTCCTTGACCACGGCAGGGAGCTCGCGCCGTAATAGAGATCATAGTGATGGATGAGCTGCAGTTTGGAGAGACCTCTGGAAAGAACTTGGGATCTTGCTTATGAAGCCTGACAGGAATCCAAAAAGTCCCGGAGAGAGGCAGGAAAGGTGAAAACCTCAGACTGAAAGGTTATAATCACAACAGAGCTAACTAGTCATTTAAAAGTTGCATTCCGCTATCCATGACCTATACTGTGATCGTCACAAAGCTTACATCAAACTGCGCCATAAAAAACATTAATACTACATTTTTTAGCTGTTTTTTTTCCATCTAACACAAACAAACACACGTGGGTGTGTCTCAATACAAAGTGCTTCAATTCTACGTAACAGCGAGGGTTCTTTTAAGGACGCAGCTTGGCTTTTAAAGCACTCCTAAACTTCACTTTACTATCCTGGTGCTGAGGTGAGACATTTTTCCTCCAGAGACTTGTCCTCTTCTTCTGTGTGCACACTTTCGGGCCGGAGTGTACGAGTGTGTGACATTCCTCCGGTTCAGCCCCGCTATTGTTGCAGTTTGTGGTTGTATGAACAGCAGCAGGACAATGAATGAGGCAGCTGTTCAGGCTGTTAGTGGTGAAACAGCGGACGAGCCTACTTGTTACCCACAGAGATGGATATGCTGAGTGTCATGTGTTTACCTACATTGCCAGATATTGTCTTATTGACAATCCTCTCTTGATCAGCAGGTTCGTTCTTAGATTTCGAGCTGGTCTATTGGACACAGAGTCTGTTTTTGAAACAGCCAGTCTGAAAAATAAAGTGCACTGAAATTTCTTTTATTTTATGTAGAGTGAGAATGCAGTCAAAGCTAAAATTTTATAATATAGATGGATTTCTGGATGTAATGGGTGGAAAATGTTCATTTTTCAAAGAATGATGCCCACAGGCTAGCTTGAATTAGCTGTAGGCTGTAGTGATTTTTGTAGAGAACCTGGTGACGTAGAGATGCTTGATTTAAGGTAAGACAGCTCACACTGCTACGATGTCTTTATTTCAGTAAAATGATTTTGTCGTGGTCTGTGCTTTAGCGATCAGCTCGATGTTTGACATTAGAGTTTCAGTGTGTGACTGACAGGTGATGGCTCATTATTCAGCTCATAAGTTTATAGAGAAATAAATCAAACAGGTGTACAAAATCTCTTTCATGACAACATGTGGCTGATTATACAGGGAGTTCAAATGCTATATGCTAGTGTTACTTTATGAAATGCTAATGTTACTGTTTTAATGTTAACGTTGTTATCATTATGCCCTACTTTTCAAAGCTAATGGTACTTTTTGTATGCTAACATAACTTTTTAAAATGCTAACGTTACTTTTTAGAATACTAACTATTCCATTTTTCATGCTATCATTACTTTTTTAAAATTGTTACACATGTTAATGCTAACATTTCATGTCTGTTGCACGGGCCTCTGCTCAGTGCTAACCTTAAGTATCTGAAAGACCAAAGAACAAATGCTGCACACGAATTTACCTAGAAACAGTCTTTTGACTGGCTTCCAACAAGTTGCTTCAATTCTCAATACTAAAAATGTCCATAATTAAGCTATCATGACATTGTGGCAACATCTCTTCTATCCTTGTGCCAAATGTACAACCTGGATTATGTGTAAATGGGAAAAGCTGTCTATAACTCAAACCAATACAACAAAATCACAAACCACCACAAAAGAACTTCTCTCTGTCACAGGCTGAACGGAAAAGTCCACAAACGTTGTATTTATTGCATGGATTGTGTGTCATATTGCATTATATTTTACAGTGTGCTTTTATTGTGTTCGTCCTCTGCAGAGAGCTGAGAGTCCACAGAGGAGTTAATTTACATTGTAGTAGGTCCACAGACAGATCTAAAATAGCAACATCCTATAGCTGAGGTTCGCATTTATTGCTTCTCTTCATCCACCCCAGTGTAATTTCTCCTTTTGTATGGTGCTAAGGCTGCCAAAGGTCTGTAATGAGAAGTATTAGCCTCCTCACTGTGTGTTAATTGCTTTCCTTTGTCAAAAATGAAGAGACGGGAAATCGCTCAGTCTGCACATTTTAGATAGCATCACCTCCTTTTGCCTGTGTTTCCCTATCTTGTGTGCTGCACATGCTTTATCTTGTCAGTGTTTCTCTGAAAGGACAGAAATGTAAGAATCCCCCCCCAGCCCGTGACCACATGATGGCGAGCAACCATCAATAAGCATTGATAGTGTGGTGAACCAGTAGTGCCGACACATGACCGCCCCAGCTGAGAGGTGGCACTTGGGAGTGGATCTAAACAAGACATTCCAGCGCTTTATCAAGGCCGCTCAGCTGTAATGAGTGTGAAGGGAGGGGTGGGACCTGGACTCAGCGATGCCCTTACCCGTGGCATGCCGAATGCAGAAGTATGTCTCCAGCCTTATATAATGACAGCTCTGGGGTTAAAGGTGCCATGGGTGTTCATATCTGTCATAACTGAGTCATATCTCATGCAGGCCTTGCCATCACTAACAGCAGATCTATCAACAGTGTGTTGAGAGATGGTAAGACGAACACAGACGCATGTTATCTAAGAGAAAAGTCCAGCATCGTTCCAGTCCCGGCTTTGTTTTCCAACCTTGGTAAAAAAAAGATTACCAGTGGATTTATCCTCCAGGAACTACAAATGTGTGCACAAAATTGTAGCTGTTAAGATGTTTCAGTCGGGACAGTGCAGTGGATCAGCACACCAACATTGCCATCTCTACAGCCAAAATATATATCAAAATAAAGGAGCACGTATTCTGAGCACCTACCTGCCACTTGGATGCAGGAAATCACACTCACTTGACATTTTGTTATGTAAGAAAAATAATTCTAATTAAAAAGTCAATCATTCTTGGCAGCATTTTATTGGCTCTCGGTATCTCAAGTGCGTGAGTTCATCGTTGGCATCATTTACGTTTTTATCTTATCTGTCGGGGGACTTGGAACCATGTTTAGCACTCAGGTGTTTGTGGCCAGAAGAAGATAAATACACTATCAGAGCCAAAGACAACAGGTGCTGGCTGAAGCCAAGCTCCTGCAACCGAAGCGTGTCATTGGCTGGAAGGAGTTTGTTGTAAGTCACTGATTAAAGGAATAAAGTGGTTGTATTGCTGTGATGTGCTGTAACATCTGCTTTTGTGGAGGCCACCCGCGCTTGTGCACCGATAGGTGCACACGTGCGCGCACACACACACGCATACACACACACGGCATAACCACAGAAGGCAAAGTTTACCAGGCTTTATTTAGAAAACTGTGTTCTGCAGATTTTTTTAGTCAAGCAAACAAGCAAACCTCAGTTTGTTCATCTGAGCGGGACCTCCCTGACTGATGAGTGAATGAAAGAAGAAAGTGCCAGATTTTAAATAGGAGCTCCTTCAGGAACAGTTCATAATCAAGAGCTAGAGTGGAGGATTGTACCACAGATTAGAGATGATTCGGTAATAAGACTCAGATCCGCAAGTCAAGACCCCCCGAGTTCTGCTCCAAATGACAACGGACCCCTTTGCTCCTCTAGAATTACAAACAAATCTTTCTAATACTGGAAATATTACAGTCAACCAAATCCCATTGTAGAAATGCTAAATTTTAGAAGAAAGGCTGCAAACAGAAGTGGAACCCTGCTTTCCCCCTTGGCTGGAATGATCTTTCTCATCCTTTGCCATCAACATTAAATTTTCTAATCCTTGTAATTCATCCATCTTCTCTTTCCCTTTGCTGTTTCACCACACTGATCACTCCACCCTCTTGCTTCCTGCCACCCATTCTTTTTCCACCGCTCCCTCACCCCAATCAGTTTTTTCCTCTCCTCTTACTTGCCACCCCCCTCTCTTTGCCCAGTCTGCTCCCTGTCTTCTTTTCCACCCCCCCTTTCTTTTCTGCCTCTCTCCAAGACCTTTTCCACTGCAGCCATATCACCTAACGCTAATGAGGGTTTTAATCATTTATACGGAGGAAGAGAGGGCTCACACCCAGCGGCATGAGATACTGTGTCTGCAGAAAGAAGAGAGAGAGAGAAACACGCTACTCGTTTGCACTCCAGAAAACCAGAAATATACCATCATCTCTCCGCACCCTGTTTATGACTAAGTAAGCCTTGACACTTCAAGTGCATAGGGAGCTAAATACATCCAACCAAATACAAGCACAGCTAACTTTCAAACAGTATTATTCCCTCTGACCTCTAAGTTTAACAAAGTGGCTTACCAAATGAGACGACCTGAGGGCACGACGGCAGATAACTGTTAAACGAACAGATGTCTGAGTGGAAGTTCAGCACCATGCTGCCACCCAATTTGGCCCTAGCTGGACCTGGCCTGCAGTATTTACTCAGGATAGTATGTGTGTGTGTGTGTGTGTGTGTGTGAGGCTCGGGTCCATGGAGTGCATCCAGGCCCAGACGCCATAGATCCAGAGCCAGAGTGGGTCTAGTGGCCCCTAGGCTCTTGTAAAATTAAAAGTAGTTGGAATGTGGATGCTTTGGCGAGTGGAAGAGCTGCATCTATGTAGCCGCTCAGCTGGGACCGAGCTGGCGGGGAACACCTGTCTCTGCTCTGGACCGGCCCACAATATCTGAGCTCTCGTCGTAAACAAGATTTTCTGCGTGCAGTTGTGTGTGTGTGTGTGTGTGTGTGTGTGCACGCTCACTTAAACAGAAATAGATGATAAGCAGGAAAAATAACATCTGTTCAGGGTCATAAAAGCTTGTCTTGTTCGCTGATATCTGGCTCATTGTGGAGGGTAGGATTAGGTTAGTCACATGTTTTTCTGTCTGAATGATGTTTTATTTTCAGTGCACGGCCCGTTCAGCAGTGGTGGAGGGTAACAAAGTACAAGCCAGCCAGATGCTATATTAAAATGTTCATGTTTACATGAGAATGTATATAATGAGCCTTTCTGCATGAGTGTTTTGACATTTAACATCCCATTATATTTTGCTGGTAATTTTTATGCTAATTATTTATACTTAAAGCTTCACCAATCAATATGTTTATACTAACAATGGATCAAAAGACTATGTGTAACGTGAAAGGAGTTGCTCGTATGAACCCACGGAATTTATTAGCTGAATATGGAGTTTCCCTCAGCTACGCGGTACAGCTTAGCATCTTTTAGCTTTACTGTCGTTGATTCTCACCGCTCTTATCCGCATCATTTTCAGGCAGCTGTCTTCAATCGAAAATCTCTGATAAGCCCACATTACGCAACCTGCTCAGCACCAAACAGCAGACACACAAAGTTAGCAACTAGCTGGTGAACACAGAGCAGCATTTAGCAGCTAACAAGCCAGATGTTTCCCTCAGGAGTTGATGGAAACGAAAACAAACACTGGACTTACCTTTGCCAGCTGGCTGGAAACATGACTCCAAACAAATGCTAATGCTAATGCTAAGGTAATAATATGTCAGTGTTGTGTTGACTACTTCTTGCATCGCCCCCAGCTGGCCAAATACATGAATTAACGCAGGTTAAAGTCAAATTTTAAATGCAGGACACATATTCTAAAACATGGATGCTGTATAAAACAAATAAATCAAAATATGATAATCTCAACTGAAAACAGCACAAAGACAAATTAATGTTTGACCACATCAGCTTCATTGATTTTCGTAAATATCTGCTTATTCTGAATTTGATGCAGCAACACATTTCAAACAAGTTGGGAGAGGAGCAACAAAAGACTGGGAAAGATGTGGAACGCTCCAAAAACACCTGTTTGGAACATTACACAGGTAAACAGGTTGATTGGTAACAGGTAATAGGAGCGTCCTGGAAAGGCTCAGTGGTTCAAAAGCGAGGATGGAGCGAGGTTCAACACTTTGTGAACACATGATTGTATAAAGGAGATCAATACATGAGCTCAGGAACACTTCAGAAAACTGTCTGTTTGTAAATGATTGATTCTATTTTATTTGTGTTTTACACAGACTCTTTTTGATTCAGGGCTGTAAATTGTGTTATCAGTAATTTCACTTCCATAACTTTCCATTATGATAAATTCTTGTTGTAGTAATGGAAGAGCAGAACCTGTATATTAATAATCCCGGAAGCTGTTCAGACACAACAAACAGAACTGTTCCACTGCTGTTGGGAGGGCTCCGGCCCCTCAGCAATTAATATTGATTCCTGTATTGCTGTTTTTACTACTTGGGGGCGCAACGTTACCTATTAACTTCAATTAATAATGACATGTGCACACGTCCAAACAGCCAACATGGCAACCCCAATAATGATTTAAAGCTGTAACCAGGGCAGAAAATATTTAAAGCTCAGTTTATGTCTGTTTTTTCATGGGGGGGGGGGGAGGGTCGTGTTTATTATGTCACATTCTTTCACACGAAGTGAAAAGGCAGGAGTTCGGGAGTCCTTGCGTCCATTCAGTGGGGCATTACCATGTTCTTTGATGGACTTCATTGGACCCAAAGGAGAAGGACGTAACCCTGTTTATTTAAATGCACAGCTTTGTGGGCCCTTAAATGCTGCTCTGTCTTCGTCCCTCAGTCACTGTGCCTCCATTCACTGCAAAAAACAAAAACCTTTGACCCCTTTTGTCTGCTCCATTTGTTGCTCCATTTGATTGCAATCTTTGTGCTTCATAGATTTCTCAATTTAACAATTTTCCAGTAAAATGAGGTTGTCTCTCTTTAGACCTGCCTTTGGCTTTCCTGGCTGGGTTTCTGTGCCATTCTGGTGGGAATCTGCACCTAAAGACCTCTTCGGCTGTGATGCTCCGATGGGAATGCTTGCCCAAGTGACATTGGCATAATAGATTTCTGTCTTTTTGCTTTCTCCCCTCAGCTTGTTACAATTACAAGCGTAAGCAAAGACACAAAACCGATTCCCAGCCAAGCATTCACTGGGTCTGGCCAGTTGTTCTTATTTCAGATAATAGCAGGATTAAGTAATTCAGAGCAGCCATTATTTGAGCTAATATTGAGCCCTTGCTGAATACAGTGCGGGCTTGACAGGTCAATCTCACCATACTCTGGAAGATTATAATATTTCATCTCACAAAAGAGGTTTTAAACTCCACGTCTTAATTCAGCCCCCTACTTACTCTTTCTTGCTGATTTTGAGCTCTCAGTCAAATCACTTTAGGGTGATTCATGGGTCATCTCTGAAAGCAGTGACATTGTAAGTGCAAAAACTTTAAAAAAGGCAGTTTAATATAAAGTTTTAATGCAGTCAAGTTGAAACATTTATCAGCGTAAAGCCTCTTTAATCATGTGCACTCTCACGGCTCCGTTCAGGTGGGGAGAACCGCCGGTGCTCGGAGTTGTTGTTAATACCTTGCTGTTAATGCGTTTGTGTGTTGCTTTGGACGCTTTATGTATCTGGGCACAGCCGGCTCTGTTAGTGTCAGTTTATGAGCAGCTTTACGAGCTGGTCGCAGCTCTGCTCATAGAGAGTGATGGAGAGGCCTTGAACAGTGCCATTGACTGGGCTAACTGCAGCTCGTCTACAGCCGGCTAAAATCAACACCGGTATTATACGCTTTAGTGAAAGACCTGCCAGTAAAACACTTCTCTGAGAAACGCCGCTGTGGGCAGTCCCTTTGCGACCTCCAGCTTCCTTCTTTCTGCATCAGCATTACTGTCAGCAAAACATGCATCCACTCTGAAACAACAATGCACGCTGCGCTGAAAAAGCCTCGAGAATACATGAATAATAAGAGGAGAGACTTTGGCCAACTCCCCGTTTTAATGACCAATTCATCCGACAACCTTGTGTCACACGCCAGTTTAGGGTTTTGCAGGAAAATATGGCCTCCTGAAAGTGCCTTAAATTCTGACCCACCACAGAGAGGGTGTAAAAAAAGGCCGCGGCAGAGACAGACAGGGAAGTGTGGTAATATGAGGTGTTTTATGATACCGCCAGGGATAGCCTGATAATCGTGAAATATTGTAGCAGCGCTGGGGCCAGAAATTCAGCCTTCAAGATCCTGGGCAGTGTTTCTCTTAACAGGATCATAAATTAGTTTGGCGGGCGGGTTCTAAACTGTGGGCCACACAAGACAGGGACCGAAACTGAAATTGTGGCCTCTTAATTTTGAACCGTGGCACATGTTGGTGCAAAAAATCTGTTTACATGATGAGGGACGAGTCCAGTGTGTTGAGACCTGAAACGCATAACTGAGGTTGGCTAGAATGAGAGCAAAACATGTCTGCGTGCAGTGAGTCAGTTTTGTGTTTTTACACCAAAAGACACGTCTGAGGTCTCAAAATAAGGACGAGGTATGTGACCTTCCCAGCGGAGACCTGACTGGGCTGTGTGTGTGTGAGAAGGGGACAGCTTTAGTAAACTAGGGGCTCATAAAACGACCAGGATTTATATGGAGCGAACAGTATGTCCAAGAACCACTTCTGAGTTATGTGTCCAACAGAGACTTGTCCTCAGACGCAGGGACGCAGGGAGGGGCACCACTGAAATCCAATAATCTGCTCTCTGTTCACTCTATTCTGTTCCCAGTAAGAGCCTCCTCGTGGCAGTGTGCATTCAGTCGCAAACATTTAACGTTTAAATAATCACCAACTTCCTGTTTCCAGTTCCAATAAAAGAATATACAAAACAATCTGGAGATGAACACCTTGTTTGTAGCAGCGGCGCATTTGTGGCCTGAATTTTGTGGCACTAACGACACAGTTTCACTGAGCGACGTTTGACCTTCGCACATGTTTTGTGTAAAATCCAACTTCCAATCCAAATTTATAAAAGAACAAGATTTTAATGCCAGTAGCTTCTTTTCACTCATACTGACTGAAATGGAATAAAATAACTAAGTAAGTGAGTTAGTGTAAAATTAGGCTCCGGATGTGATGTTTGTCAAACATCCAAATTCAATCCCCAGTATTTCAGTGAAACTGGAGGAAATGTGACAGGTTTTATTTTGTGCCTCATTACAAAAAGAAAGACTTTCAGTTATTATTTCCTTCAGGAGCGAATGTAAATGTGAAGGATTTGTGCGTCTGTGTTACACCTGTGAATCCTCTGCCTGCTGTCTGCTCAACGTAAGCTGGGATCAATTTTTAATACCATCAAAAAAAATAATAATTCATTTACTTACACAACAATGAATAACAAAAAAATAATAGCCTTTCCGTCAATTACTGTGACGCTTAGCCTGTAGTGAGTGGTTGTTTCTTCGATCTTAACTGTTTCTCCGTGTCCAACTCAAACTGTGCAACAGAGTGTTTGTTTCATTTGCCTTAATGCATCAAATCTCTACAACATTTCAGATCTTATATCATCTTTGCACAAGTGGCCTCCAGACTAATTTGATAAGCGTGTTACGTGCATACTGTATAGGTTTTAATCTACTAATGCATTTGATTGGCTGATCCATTTGTGCATTGATCCGCTGATGGATGACATGTCCATGCAGCGATTGCAGTAACGACACATGATAGTACATGGATCTGCGCGCATATCTTGACACTTGAACCAGCGGCTCCTCAGTCAGGTTATTTGGGAGAGATAAGGTCATAGTGTGAAACACTCGTTCATCTGTGCCGTGTTAGCAGGACTGAGCAGCTGTCAGAGTCCAGCTGAACTTTGACTTGAGGTTTGGGACACTGATGTTGACAGGGATCACGTTTGTGAACGTGAATGGAAACACTTATAATGCTGTATTATATTATTGGTGCATGTAAGTTGGTGAGAAATGAATATTCAGTGAAGTAAAATGTAACTTCATATCAACACTTTCAGAAGTAGAAGTAAATCCAATAAGATGTTTAAAAATTTGCATTTTATTTACAGTTACAATATTAATATTTCTTTAAACGTCCCCTGTCTAATTAAAGCGATTGAGATTTAACCAAATACACTGATATCACCTCACCAAACAGGTAAATTACTTAAATACCAAATTGCATGATGTGTATCTTTTAGCAGAAATAGTTGTTTTTATCTGGAAAAAAAAAAGATTTTGCACACTTTTAATACAGCAATAGCAAAAACAGCAGAAATCTGGATGAACATGAAGCTCATTAAAAAGCGTTATAGTGTGAAGTGTGTAGCAGAATGGCACGCAGGCCCACAGATAGGCGGGTGTGTGGTGAGCAGAGTTCACGACAGCGAGGTGGAGCAGGTCACGGCGAGGTCAGTGGGACTAGCTTGGTGGTCTGCAGATGCTGAGAGTGACAGTTAAGACCGGGGATCTCCGAGGCCGAGGTTATCGCAGTCACCATCGCACACTTCCCAGGTTCTGGTGACATGTTATGGCTATCACTGACAGCAGCTTAAAAGCGAGTTACATCAAATAAAGAGCTGCAGCCATGCATGTAAAAGCCCTTTGCTGCAACATATGAGCCAAATTAAATCTTTGCTTGGTTTATTTTCTGCCTGAGAGCCTCTGTGTTATTTCTGCACGCATTAGCGAAGGTTACCAAAAATTATATGGTTTGCAAGAGATAAATGATGTCTGATCGTGAATGATGTGATGTTTGGCTAAATGAGGGATATGGTTTGGGCCTTCATTTTTGGCCTATTCACATTCAAAACCAGCACGCACACACATGCAAATGCACACATACACGTCAGCTGAAGCAAATCCAAGAGGTTTGTCCCCACTTTTTGAAATCCCTGGGACTTTTTAAGGTTGTTCCCCGAGTAAGAATGAGTCATGGGCCTCACAATGGGCCACAGTGACAGCCCGTCCTCCGCAGAGCTCTGATAGCAGGAGAATGCCACTCTAGGAGGGTTTAGTCGCTTTATATTCTCTCCACGCCGAGGTCCTAACCCCCTGTGTCGGCCCCCTCACCCCTCACCTCCTGTCTCCTCTAATGTGGCTTTATTGACTGTGACACACTGAGCATGGAGACGATGACCAAACAATTAAAAGTGCCCCCAAAGGAAGGGCCATTAGAGTCACAAACCATTCCACAGGCTTTGTGTGCCTGAGCGTGTGTGTGTGTGCGTGCGTGGATTTGTGCGTGTTCCGAAATGTGACAATACACAAGCAGTAGTGGACAAGTGAGGCGGGCAAAATTCCTCGCAGCCCACCATCCCCCATCAGCCCATGAATATGAAACAGAGTTCCTCAGCCTCCTAATCCGAACCAACACCACCAGAGACGACGGACACCGCAAACACGTCTCTCATTTTGGCCAAATTACCGGGAGAGCCAAAGAGATCAAGAGGATCATATGATCACATGGCGCTATTGTTAGCTGATAAGTGTAACTCAACCCTGAACCATTTCATAGTGTTCTTTCCTGAGATTACTTTCCGACACATTCTGGTGCGCGTCTAAGCCTCCGCAAACTGGGTTATCGGGGAAATCGAGCTCGCTAAAGCTCGAGCAAACATCTCAGAGATCAACTGGATTATGATGAATTGTATGTATTCAGCTGCCACGTAAAGCTCACTCTCTGCAGAGACAGATCTCTAATGAAGTGAGGGAAAATGACGGCAAGTGGCTAATGCTCTTAAAGAAACACACGCGTACATATAAATACTAGCGTGTTGCGTCAGGGTGTCGCTGCCTGCTCTCAGGGCCCTAGTCTTGTCTTTGTTTTAGTTCCAGCTCTGGTTCTGTTCTGTCTCCAGCATGCAAATGTGAAGCGAAACCTTATTATGATGCTGCTAATGGCCTGCGTGACCTCTGACCTCGTGTCTCTGTTAGGGTCTTCACAGGGCCACAGGCCAGCCACATAATCGCTTCCATGAACTACTCGCAGCCCTTTCAAATGTGACTCCTAGCCCTGCCGGAGAGTTAAAAGTTAATTTTGTGAAATGCAGCTAATGCTCGCCTGTCACTTGTCGTCAGGTTTGATTACGTTGGTGAGCTGTTGTTTGTCCTCCTTTATTAGTTTACCCTGAGATGAAATGATCTGCGTTTCATTATGACCTCCTGGAAACAATCCTGTCGACAATTTAGACACGGGTTACACACCCACGGACGAACGCACACACCCGTGAGGACACACGCAGCGGAAGCGACAGTTCAACAGCTAAAAGTCAAAGAGGGGAATAAGGATAATAAGATATTAGATATTTTTTCTCTTTTTCTGAATTAGCCTGTGGCTGGAATTTAGAAAACTCCATCAAAGACTGTAAAACTTTCATCTGGCAGGAATATGTTTAAAAATCTTACCTATAAAAGGTTTTTTTTTTTCATTAGAAGCCATCTGTTCAATGAATTTTTAAACTTTGTATCCAGATAAACTGGCAGTAAATTTCATCTGTGTTAAACTTTTACAGATCCCCCCCACTGAGACAATTTCATTACTGTTAGAGATGACATCAGGCCCAAACAACTGGCTCTTTTATCTTACTTAGGAACAGCATCAATTGGATTTGCTGCCTTTAAAATTGGAAGAACATGAGCCCGAGCGGAGCTCAGCTCTGAGAGGCATGAGCGTGGTAACAGGTATGAAGAATTCAGTTTTCCTGTGCGCGTGTTTTTGTTCACAGAGGAAATCATTAACTTATGAAAACATTCTGCTTTGGTTCTTCATCTCAACACTCACAGGTGAGCCCAAATAAAGCCTGAGCTCAGCAGGAGGGGAGCTTTCTTTGGTTGAGCATCAGAGTTGTAATACTAGATGAGGATTTCTTATAAAATTTAACACAGCATGTCTAGAATATGTTCAGCGTCCATTTAGCTGTTTCTGCAACATAGAATTACATATTGAACTTCCTTCTTTGTGCATTTAAAGCTGCTCCAATCATGTTGTTTTGTATGAACGGTGGATCAAATGACTGTGTGTAACATGAACAGGATAATCAAAAATTATCACCTGTACAGTTACAATCAGCTCTTCAGAGTGTTTTAGTGTCTCTCAGCTCATTATTTTTGTTTTAAGGGTCCGCAGTTTGATGGTCTGGTTGACCCTAACGTCTCTCATCAGCATCATTTCCTGCCACATCAAACTCCTGTTTTCACCAAAAAAAAGCTCAAAGAACCTGCATTACACAAACGTCCCTGCAGCAACGACAAACAGACAAAGTTACCAACTAGCTGGTGAACGTAGCTGAGCATTTGACTTACATTTGCCAGGTGGCGGGAGATGCAGCTCCAGGTGAACGCTAATGCTGCTATGTAGCCTACAGCTCAATGTGTAAATTAGCAACTGCTAGCTTACATGTTCGCCATATTAACTTTATATGGTGATATGTCAGTGTTGTGTTTACAGCTTGTTTCTGCTGCCCCCAAGTGGCCAAAAAAGATGTGGAATTTGTAACATTTAGGTGCTCACCAGCAGCGGTATCGATGCGAGGACTTACACTAAAATGAGTGGCAGCAAACAGGGCCAAGCTGACAGATGTATTTTAGAGCTACAGTAAGAAAATTTACACAATTCTGTTAGTATTAAGTTGGATAATATGTTAAGAAACAAACGTCTGGTTATGCGTTCAGCGGACACTTGGCATGTGTTTCTGCCAAGTCCAATATTCATTCGGCTTTTAGTTCCTGCAGCTACTGAGAAAATGGATCTTTACCAACTAGATGTTCAGCTCTCTTGAGATGTGACCCGCCACACCTTGTTAGCTTCTTTTATGTGAGCTGCTGTTGTAGCTTAAAATGGTGTTAGCTTGTCAGTGTTTCCTCTTATGCGGCGTACTACAAGCTGAGGAGGAAATTCTGTAATTGCAGGACTTGAGGCCTCTCCTGAAATCCACCACTGACTGGCTCATGCCTCCTGAAGGAGTGTAGTTGCAGTGGGGTCACAGTTTGTTTTACAGACTGAGGCCCACTCTGTCATCACCCTGAATGCAGCATCTGCATTCTGTAATTATT
This sequence comes from Chelmon rostratus, assembly GCF_017976325.1. NCBI lineage: Eukaryota > Metazoa > Chordata > Actinopteri > Chaetodontiformes > Chaetodontidae > Chelmon > Chelmon rostratus. The sequence continues at coordinate 25,674,359 of NC_055661.1, forward strand.
AGAACAAGAACATTTATGGTCGAGAAGAACGAATTTCACCAAATATGATCATGAATGTACAGCTGATCACAACATCAGCATGCCCTTCAAAAAAAAAAGAAAACAAAGTATCTGACTCACATGTTACCTTGATTAATGAATAAACTAATTCAGACATGCTCTGCAGTGCTGAAGCCTCATTTAGAGTTACCCACTACTACCATCTACTGGAGACTGTTGAGGTATTTCACCACACAGTCACAACCACCTGCAGTGATGATCGAATAAAAGCAGGGTGACCTTCTTGGGTTTCAGGTGCTGGAACCACAATCAGCTCTAAACAAGAAATAGAAACCCTAAAAACTCTGCAGAAACTGCTGAAATTCAGCTGACGTGAAAGCAAAACTCCCAATTACATCCTCAACACGCTGCTCAGGAGGGCTGTTACTCCGACATCCAAATATGATCTCAGAACACTTGTGTGAGTGCGAGCGAGTTTAGCCAAAACCCAAGAACAGACGGACAATAAAACAGCAAATGTGAGCCACACGAACACAGGAGCTGCTAACTGTGATGAGGTCAGGCCTCTTTGGACCTTCTCCTATTCCCAGTGTCATTAAAATGAAAACCTAAGCAAAAAAAACCAAAAAAGTCTTTCCTCAAACCTCGTAAATAACGAATATATGATTCAGAGATCACATTTCCTCTTAGGCGTCAAACATTAGGAGCTGCGAGGTCTGCGTTTTCTCTGCTGCACAACAAGACAAGTTGTGTTATAAAGCGACTTCTCAAAGTGACATTTTGAAAGAATGTATTTGAGGTTCTCACATATTAGAGAAATATTTTAATGTCATAAGTTAGCTGCAAAATATGACAGGATGGCGATCCGTCTGCACCTGCAGTCCTTTCAGTTAGCCAATGAATTATAGTCCAAACTGTCTATTCTCTAAAGTGAGCTTACAAAGAGTTCAAAACCACTTTCATCGTTTAAGATGTATTATTTTTGAGATATATTCTGTACAAGCTTCAAATGCATGTTAGAGAGCAGTAACAGCTAGAAGATGGTTTTCTAATTCTAATGCCTTTTGAGACAGTGCCCCCCTCTGGATCAACACAGAGAAATCATCCTTACAGGTCACACAAACACAGAGTATGTTTGTATGCACACATGATTTTATAACAGGTGCACGTCTGTGGCTGGTAAATGTCAATGCCCCGAGTATGAACAGCTATTAGAAAATGAATGGCCGTAGCTATCATAATAAATCCAGTGTTTCAGTGGAAGTTGCTGTTCACACCTTTCCCCTCCCTGGTTATAGAGAAGATTAATACTGCTCAGTATAATTTGGAACATCTGCTTAGCGCTAAAGAGGATGTGGATCTTGTCATAACATTCCCCAGACCGACAGCGTGTCATTCACTAATCAGATGACTCCGTGCACATCCTCTGGGATTTGAGGAAATTTCCAGTCTCCTCGCCTCACACCCAAAGACTTACATAAGCTCAGAAGAATCCGACTGAAAGGGATCCATAAGGAGACGAATGGGCCACAACAGGTCTTATGTGAATTCTGCCTGGATGAGCCAGACAAACACCAGAGACGCCTTAAGACAGACAGCAACACCCTGGACTCCAGCGGTCCAAGAGGGACTCTGCACCTGCTCTCAGTGGTTGTTTAGGAAAACTGACTCATCTCATTGCATGGGGCTATTAGAATGATATGAAATACACGACGGGGTAACGGCAGTCAGGTTTGAAAGTATTAAATCTTTAAAGAGACAGACTGAGGTTTTTGGAAATACAGTACACCTGGAAAATGTTTCATTAAATATAAGGTTACAGCCAGCAGCTGGTAGCTTAGCATAAAGACTCGGGCTCTCTGAGGCATCTTGGCTTGTTTCAACATAAACCTAGCCTGGTTCTGTCCAAAGGCAGCAAAATCCACCACATCTGTAGCTCACTAATTACCTCAGAACCTCTTGTTTGTTTTATTTGAATCAAAAGTATTTGTGGTTGTGCAAAGTGACATGTGGGACTATTTCTTATCCGGGCGCAGTGACTTCCAATGGTTGAACCTCATAGTGGCAGCATGAGGTTAGCTTTATCAAGCTTTAGAGGGGCTGGTAGGCTACATTTTGACAGAACTAGACTAGCTGTTTCCAGTTTTTATGCTAAGCTAAGCGAGCCAGCTCTTTGCAGCCTTATGTTTGATGAACAAATATGAGGGTGGTATCAATGTTCATGCTCTACAAAGACGTTGCAGGGTTGTCCTCAGCACAACCTTTTCTGAATCTGGTGAGAGCATGACACGCTGTTTAGTGTATCACCCCTGCAAGGACAACAGCCAATCAGCAACCAGCACACCTTCTTTTTTTCTTTCTTTCAACTGTTTCAGGTCCCTGTTGACAATGGTGGTGCCAGCGCCGGGTCGCCCAGACCTCAGCCCCTGTCAGCCCAGCGTACACACAGGAGAGCGGTGAAATCACTAGCACATGGGCCCTAACGCACACACTCTGCTGGTGTTTGGAGAAAAGGTATGTTCAGCGCAACGCTCCTGACCCCTGACGCACACACGCTATTCTTTGAAAATAATAAAAACAAATCTACCTGGGAAACATGAGATGAACCTGGAGATATTTAAATATTTAGAGGAGAAATCATAAGTCTGTTATTTACATTATGAAAACAACCATACCTGCTGTACAAATTGTAAACGTGGCTGCAGATGTTAATGGCAGCAAGATTCCAACACAATATGTGTGTGTGTGTGTGTGTGTGTGTCAGTGCGTGTGTGTCGGAGTGCATAGTGTTTAAGTGTGAGAGCATGTGTGAATGCTTACATGTTACACAGAGAGCTCTTTGTGCATCGCTCTAAACTTGTGGAGGCACCAGCAGTCGGCAGGCTCCAACTTTATGTCAACGACTTTGTGACAATATTTATATAATGTTTGCATAAAATTATAAATATACAGGTGTATTTACCTGTAAGAACGGAGGGACTGCTCTTTTCCCATGTCGTCTTTGAGACCAGGTACTGTGGAGGCGGTGTTGGACACATCAGGGCGGTGATTTGTATGTATTTGTTTAAGCTTCAGGTTTCAGGTTGAGCCGAGTACGTGCCACTTTCATTAACACGACGGTGCTGCCGGCCATGTGACTGCAAGGTCATCTGGAGTTACACGCTTTCACTTTGTGGTTACCAAAAGTCTTTAATTTTACGGGCAAGAAAATATATCGCTGTATGCAGGACACTTCTACGTGGAACAGCTTGACGTTTTCTAAATTGCTTCATATATCATGTCAGGTTTTTTTTTGTTTTTTTGCTGTTTTGTCATTTGTTATTAGCAAAAAGGTTGTCTGACTGCACATTTGTCATCTATGAGTATTTCTGGTATTCTTTCCCCTCACTAATCTGTGCACGAGTCCTGTTTTTATTTTGAAATGCAGGATACACGGTAAATAAATATATTTTCACAAGTAATGAAGCCAACTGTGTGTCTGGAGAGGCCTTGTCTCTTCAGTGGCCTCAGAGCTGCTATTAGCCAGGTTGCAAGAGATTTATGAACTCTTCACAGCTCAGTATATTAAACCGCTGCCGCCTGCCAATTTGCAGGGGTGTTGCAGGTGTCGGTGGGAGTGTGAGGTGAGCTCAAGCTGGTCAATGGCCCCATTATGAACCTAACACTTTCACTAAACTAAAAACAAAATATCCTGAAAATTAACCTCTTGCCATGATTTAACTACACACTGTATGTTCAAGTGCACAAATATACTGTAAGACCATTAAAATACTGTTGCATAAATGTTCAGCAAACTTAAAAAATGAACAAATTACACATTTAGCCTTAAATGCCCACTGTCTTTAGCAGCAGTACCACTGTTGCAAATGCATGAACAAACTCATAGTGACAAACATGTCTGCAAGGTTGCAGAAAATGCTATCACTGCATTCTGGACAGAATGATTTTGACATTTCACTTCAGAAGAATATGTCACATTAGCAGTTTCTTCTTCTTTGTACATTCTCAGCATTGAAAAAACAAGACCATAGCCATGCTAGCAGCTGTGTGAGGCTGCAGGCACAGGTATGCTGACATACTCACAGTGACACTTCTACTCACATCTACAACATTTAGCAGGAATGATGTTTACTATGTTTGATATCTTAATTTAGCTTGTTACAATGCAAATATTCAAGAATTAGCACTAAAAACAAAGTACAGCTGAGGCTGATGGGAATATCAATAGTTCTGCAGGAATTTACTCATAAACCAAAACTTTATGGTGCCGCTAGAGGACATCCCAGGTCAAAAAGTAGAATAGAATTGAATGTATTAGAAACATATTTTACTTATAGAAAAGTCATTACAAGTACACGTTTACTGTTTATGCTTAATTTAAAGTACGTTTGACATATACTTTTAAAAACTTTGAAATAAATGTCATTAAGTTCTGCTAAAATGCATTAAAAATGAATATACTAATTCTGCAATACTTAAAGTGGTATGTCAAAGTACTAAGTATAAGTGTATTATAAAGTGTACTTAAGTGTACTTTTAAAAAGTGTACTAAATTACAAATACTTTTAGCAGTAATTAAGAGTACTAATGAAAAGTTTACTTATTTTCAGGTCAAGTTTCAAACACTATTAGCAGCTGAATTAAAGTGTACTTTAATTTCACTTCATTTGAAGTATATTTAAGTGTATTTCCAACACATTGGTGATATAATAAAATCGTACTGCAAGTGTATTTTGAATGTTCATGAATCCTTCAAGTATTACTCAAGTGGTACTCATGGACTAATAAGTATACTCGAAGGTGACAAAAATAGCACAAAATGTACTTGGCACATTCTTCAAAAAGTAAAATTTAAGTATAATATTTTTTAAGGAATCACTTATTAAAATTCCTCCTGAAAGGAAAACATGAATGCGTGTTAAACATTTTATGGTGATTAATTCAACCATATGGTGGCGCTAGAGGAAAAGGTCAGAGGATCACCGGAGTCATTACAATTCGTCATCTTGGAACCATGAATGTTTTCGTGGAAATTGTTTCAGTAGTTGTTGAGATATTTCTGGACCATACTGCCAATCTTCGAGCTATGCCATCGCTTCTGAAAATAAAACTATGTAAAAAAAAAAAAAATCTAAATATGCATGTAGAGAATCAAAGTCTGAAACATGAGTGCATGTGGTTTTTCTGTTTCGTTTGAAGCCTGGCGAGGCATTTGAGATCTTACGAGAACGCAGCACCACAATGGCAAAACATAACTATGAAATATGGAGGGGTCAAGCGTCGGGAGGACTTCCTTGTTATTGTACATCAGTCACAGCCAGGAAACCTTAGCCTCTGTGGGAGAGGAGACGAAAGAGCGGGACTGTCTCCCAGTTGTCCCAGTCTGGTGTCACTATCCTTCATCCGGCATCACCAAATGTCTCTACAACCTCCCTTTGAAAGACAAATTCAGAAGCATATTTCATTCCAGCTCTGGTAGGTTAGTGTTAAGCACTCAGTGCTCTAATCTAAGCCGACAGTCAATTTTGGGGTCATTAGCCATCAGAAAGTTAGCGATTGAGCCTTATTATGTCGATTTCCTTTTGATGTTGTCGACCCTGAATTATGGATCTGTTCGGTTCAATTTAATGTCACAGTAACCAGGTGGCACTTTGAGAAACCGCCGAACAGTTAGTGCCAGAGAGCGTTACTCCTAAATCTCACACATGAACGGAGCTCATTTCCATCTGTCACCGCAGGTTTGGCTGTCGCAGCGTCAAACTGTGTTTCATTGTCTCTCCGTCTCTCTAACAGGATAAATGTCCCTAACAGAGACCCAGATCTGCTTTCAACGTGCTGCGATGCCCCTTGATTGTGCTAGAATTTAGCTGCTTTCCACAATAAAACTCTTTTTTCCACATTCCTTAATAAAACCTCTATCACATTAAGTCCTGCAGCTGAACCCATGTTTGATTTGTGAGTTAAAGGAGCAGAGATAATCACAGGGCCTCTGTCTTACATGACCAAAGCACTTTGTGTTTATGGGCTTGTGATGCAAGCCAGTGCAGCAGGCTAAACTGTTTTTAATTTGACCAACAAGGTTTTGGTTAGGCAGCGGGGGAGAGGGGAGGAAGAGGAGGCAATGAATCAAACTGAAAAGTATCACCACAGGAGCCTCGAGGTGCCTAAATGGAGTCGATTACCAGTAAAAACTCGGTGTTTCTGAACTGGCCGGCGGGGGTCCGAGGTGTTAAGGTTGGATCATCAGGCAGAGTGTGAAATAAAAGATGATGATGGGTGAAGGCACACAGAAAAAAGGCAGAGAAATAGATTCTCCTGTGAAGAATTAGTGAAGCTCCAGCTGCTCGGCCCAGAGCAGTTTAAGTTTGTTTGGATTTAGGTTTCCGTCATCTATCAATGCCAATTATCAAAATGGGATGTAATTGCTTTGTTGTGAATGGCTCTTTTCTTTTCTTCTACTTTTTTGCTTGGTTGGCTTGCGGGTCCATGACAGACAACAAAGACATTTACTTTGTAGTTGTTCTTCCTCCTGACAATGACTTCACCATTATTCTGCAATCAGAACAAGACGCTTGAGGGCAAAACAAATTTGGCTTTTCAGCCCTGACTTAAACCTTACAACAACAGACTTAAATATCGCTTTTCATTGGTTAAGAGCCCCAGGTGAGCCTGAAATGACCCCAACCTGAGAACTGTGGCCAAGTCTGCCCAAATGTAAAGTGACGTCTCAATCTATAACAGACAGATAACAGCAGTAATGTTTAACATTCTTCTAATTCTTCATGCATAGTGTAAGAAATGAATTTGAAATTGGACACTTGTCTGCGGTAAAGTCCCATTGAAAAAAGCACTTAACCACCAGGGAAGCAGCGTCCAACAGAAAAAGACTGCAGCCAAGTGTGAAATAGGACATTGCTGAAAAAAGATTACTCACTCAACTTTTCATGGCTGAGCAAATGTTTTAAAAAGTACTCAGAACCAACATCTGCTGCAATAATTAGATTAAACCCATGCCATCCATCTTGACTGAGAAGCAGAGCAGCAATAAGAACAGAGAGTCTCAGGAGTTGCAGAAGAGGATTGCATGTTTAAAAAAACCCATCTGAAGGCAACATTTTGGCAGAGCTGCTAGCAGACATAATGATGTCGGACTGAAGCCTGAAGGCAGACTTCACTCTGCTTCTCCATCACTCCTGCAAACACAGAAGTGGGAGAACTGGATGGTACCAAAATAGCCAAGGGGGCCAAACAAAGGCTTGGTCTTTTTGGCTGATCATAAAATTCAATGAACTCATCTTGCATTGCTGGGAATTATCACAAAAGGAATGGGTTCAGAGTTTGAGAAATTCACACATTCGCTTTTTTGACAAGAGTTAGTTGACAAGATTGATGCCCCTCTCATGTTTACTTGGTAAATATGAAGCTACAGCCAGCAGCCAACTTGCTTAGCTTAGCATTAAATGTGTAATTTTAACATAACTGTGTCTGCACAGAGTACACAAGGTATAACAAATAAATTAGTGAGTTTTAGAGGCATGAATGGATGGTTTGTTTTCATTTGAAAGAGCCAGGCTAGCTGTTTCCAGTCTTTGTGCTAGGCTAGGCTAACAGGCTAACTGGCCGTAGCTTCATGTCTAAACAAACATGAGAGTGGTAGCAATCTTCTCATCTAGCTTTCAGCAAGAAAGAAAATAAAAATATGTCCAACAATGTCAAAGTATTCTTGTAAACAATGTACATTTATTGGTTTCATGATGATTTGTAGCAATGCAGGATGACTTATTTAAATATTTTTTATCAAGTCTATCTTTCTTTGGTTCCCCTTTGCTATTTTGGTATTTTGCATTTGCAGTATGAAGCTAGAGCTAGGAGCCAGCTAGTTTAGCTTAGCACAAAGCCATGAAACAAACAGCTAGCCTAGCTCCGTGCACAGGTAATAAAACCACCAACCAGCACCTTTAAAACCCATCAATTAACACGTGCGTAAAAATGGTTGTATCCAAAAAAAGACAATTTTATGATAAGATAAAATCATCAGCTTCTGGGCGTAGGCTAGCTTCAGTGGTAGATTGGAACTAAGTAGTTTTACTCAAGTTTACTGAAGTATTTCCATTTTATGCTACTTTAGACTTCTACTCCAGTGCATCTCAGAATCAAATGTACTTTTTACTTAACACAATTTCTCTGATAGCTTTAGTTACTTTTCAGATGACAAATGATCATACCCCTCCTGTCCAGTGAAAACCACGTATCTCCAATCTAGTGTTTCTGAATCTGAATGTTTTTGTTAAACTGAAGGATGAAGTGTTCCCTCATGGGATAGGAAAATTATCCTACTTAATGAGATAAAATCTAATTAAAAACACTTTTGGATTAGCTGGAAAATGCATCACAACAAAGCGGAAAACAGGCAGCGACACCACAAACATATGATGATCTTATAGAACATGATGCATTGCTGTTGCTGTAAATTGGACATCCTATAGCAGTCAAAATGAGCTCAACCATAAACATCTACAGCAATGACATGCAACATTAATGCAGCAAGTAATATTAAGGCACAAACATCAGATATAATAATAAAATGCTGACAGTGAGTATTTTACTGCACTGTGATTTGACTTTTGAGGACTTTTGCTTGTTGTGGAGTACGTTCACAGTGTGGTTTTAGTACTTTTACTTAAGTAGGGGATCTGAAAAACGGCCGCCATTGGCAAGATTCATATTTATCATGCAAGCATGAGACTGGTATCAATCTTCTCATCCAACTCTTGGCAAGAAATTGAACAAGTATTCCCAAAATGTCAAACTATCCCTTTAATATTGTGAAATCTGCCTCTCTGAAAATATTATTGGTCACTAGGAGACATACTGTAGGCTATACCGTGCGCCTTCAACCAAATAATATCATGTTCACGCGTCACATTTTTCCTCTCTTGTGGTGAAAGCTGATATCATGCACTAACTCATGAGAAGCTGCATGCAGTATGCATTTATTCAGCCTATTTTTTTTTACCTTCCATTAATGACTGATATTCTTCTTCTCAGTGACTGGAAACTGAATATTGGCCACTTGATGTGACAGAGCAGTAAAGTGTGATTTATGTTTCGAAGGTCTAATTGGCAGCATTTCTTCCGTCTCCAGGCTGCACTAGTCAGATTTTTGACATATCTGAAAACCTTGGGAGATATATACTTGGCCTTAAACGGCGCTGGCTGGTCTCAGATAATTTATCTCTGTCTTGAGCTACCACTGAATAAAGAGCAGACATGCTTCTGTGGCTAACTGTATTTCTCTCTGGAAATATCGATTTACGGAGTTCAGCAGAACAATGTCTTGATGGAAATTCTTTTTTACAGAGAAAAAGAAACAATAAAAGGGTTATAGATGCAGGCAGTTTAGGAAGAGCTCATATAACTTTACACCAAACTATATTTTTCCAGCCATTTTATCATAAAATCCAAATATATTGAGCTATAAAACGTTATGTACTGTAACATGATATGGCGATCATTCCCTCAGGACTGTTTTGATAAAGTAGACATCGACTTGAGTTGTTTTAAACCAAGCTGTTGGCCTGTGGATGGCAAAGCTGGTCTGTCTCAAATGTCTCAACAAGGGAAATTTGGTACAGACATTCCTCAAGATGAATTATAATAACTCACCCCTTAGCGTTTCATGTAGCGCCATCGAAAGGATAACATGTTAGTCTGGTCAAAACTTTGATTTATGAGCAAATCCCTGCAAAACTAATAATAAAGCCCGTCAGCCACAGCTGCACTTTAGATTTTGTGCTAATTACCAAATGCTAACATGCTAAATATCATACCAGCATGTCATCAACATGTTAGCATGCTACACTAGCATTTACCTGTTCATAAGTATAGCCTTGGCTTTTTGGGCTCCAGCCCAGCTGGCTAGCTGGCCAGATGGCGGCCATCTTGTCTCCACTTCCTCTGTGGAGTCTCAGGTTTCGAATGACACCTCACTTGACCAATCACGATCTGCCATATTGAAGCCTAACAACTAGAGAAGCCAATTACAACCTGAGCTAATTGAAAGGGCCTTCTCCTCTTCTTCTGGGTGTGAAGATCGAGCCAATCGCAACCGAGTTTGCAGATGACTGACGCTCCAAATAGCCAATAAAATCCTAGCATGCTGAAATGCCACTTTAGTGGGTTATTTACAACTTCAGGCACCTTAAATCAATGATTTCAGTGCTAATAGTGACATTACCCATGGTTTGAAGTAATATAATAATTGCTTCAATACAACAATATATTGCCCATATATGCCCATAATTTTTATTTCCTAAATATATATATATATAGATGTTATGATGATGTACAGATTTTCAGTTACTCTATTATCTAAAATGCTTGAAAATTGTGCATATAGCCCCAGGTGTCTCCTAGGTTTGGGCTAAGCCCTGAATGTTGACATCTGACTCTGTCCCTGGCTGCTAGCATGCCTGTAAACTCTCTATCTTGTGAAAATGCAAATATAAATCATGTTTAAGATACTAATAAGTCAGTATGTTTCTATCATTTTCATTTGACTTTTTGAATGACACTGAATGATCTTCCGGTAAATTTCAAAGAGTTGTGTGCATAGTGCTTGCAGCAAATGTTCTTTTTCCTCCGTAACGACTTTAAACGTCTCTTTGTGATTGAAGGTTCTGTACTGAAGCTGCAGCGCTGTAAAATCCAGTGTTTGCATTTTAAATAACTGTACTCCACTAAAATTAAAATGATTTAAAATTGCTATTGATTCTTTTTCGCACTGTTGTACTTTATAGAATTTATTGTTTTAAACACACTCACTAATAATAAATCACAATTCCCGCCTGAGTGACCTCATGTAAACAGCATCAGTGGTTAATTCATTGCTGGCTGTAATTTTTGCAGCCCTAATCTGAATTATTCACAGTTCTGTCATTGCTGTGTTATGCAAACATACGGTACATGTCTGCTTGATAAATCTTCATGCGATGTCTGGCGTTGGGAATTATCTTAACATGGCGAGAAAACAAGCAAAGCCTTTTAGCTGTCGAGGCTGTATTGATTTGATTTGCTTCCTAAAAGGGGAAATTTATAGATGCACGCCGTCTTCTCCAGAGAGTGATATTAGTTTCCCTCAGGAGGAAAGAATACTGTCTGAGCGAGGCGTGAAGAATTGGGTCCAGATTCAGCAGGAGCGTGGGCCCCTTCGCGAATGTATAACATGTTATTAAAGGAGAGAAAGTTGTTACAGGACTGTTGCTCTTGAAGGTAACCCAAAGCTATCCAGTTCTGTGGTCGCAGGAAGAAAATTTATTTCTCGTAGTCCGCCGAACACCAAGACAGCTGACGACACTAAACCCTCGTCTCAGTTTCTCTGCCTTCCTCTCCTTCCTCCTTCCCTGCTTTTCTTCTTCAGTCGCTCGGAGCTGCTGCCTCAGCCACTCTCATTCTCACAAAGCCCACAGTTTCCCTCCAGGAACAGTTTGTTCTGTGTTCGAGCTGGAGGCCTTTTCATGTTCCCCTGCATGTTTCCACGCAGCTCGATGCAAATTATTGATTAGACACCAGCCTGGGAGGTTGTGTTTAGTTATGGTGATATATTTGATGCCAAACTGCCAGTGCTGTATTTGCACTGCACTTCCCAGAGACCACCGTGTAATGTGGGCAGTAATGTGAGGTCTTTCTCCTTGGATGTTGATGAAGGTGTGTTTTTTGCTAACAATCCAATGCTGCCTGCAGAGATGTAAAGTAACTCCATCCCTGTAACTGTGGGACAAATCTTTTCTAACCACTGGAAACGTCTTGACTCCAAAACTGGTAGCAAACTGCACTAAACTGGTGTGGCTGCAGTCCAGCTGTTCTTTCTGCAAGGATGTTCATGTTCAGTGGGAAATCCTAGACATGAAACTGAAAAAGAATTTGTGACCTTGGAAACAGCAGCTCATAGTTTGCCAGTCATCACTGAATTGTATATTTCACCTTCAATCTACAATCTCAACTCTTAGACGCCACGAACACATGGAAAAATGGAAATTTACAGTCACACGACACCTGGGAAACAATCCAAAAGCTCCACAGTGGTGTGGTATTATAGCTCCATTATAGCAGAAAAAAACGATTTAAATTCACTATCATCGTGATTTTATCAGCAACTGAACAGTGGCGACAAGCAGCTCGAGGCATAACTGCAATTTTGAGGTACTTGTACTTTAATTTAGTAACAAATGAATAATATATAGAATATAACAATGACATGGTTCAGTCTGCATAAAGACTGTTTGTATTTTTGATATTTTAAAGACATTTTTCTGATAATACAATTCTAAATTATGAAATGCATACTTTTACTTCAGTAATATTATGAATGCAGGACTTGTAACATGAGTATTTTTACACTTTGGCACTGCGACATCTGAGTACTTCAGAGGACATTATGAAGTACATCTTCCCAGTGCTGAACACTATTTTGCAGAGACAGCTTCTGTCGTGATTTGGCGCTTTATGAATAAAACTGAACCGAATGTTTGCGAGCAACAACAAACAACTTGTACCTGTCAGAACTGAACGACCTGCCGTGACCACTGTTTCTCTCTCAGGGAGACTCTGGAGGTACGTTCAGGGTCTAACCAGCTTTGTTTCCTCCCGTTTCTGCAAGGAAGTGAAGAAGCCCCCCGTCCTCACCTGTACCTCTGCCCTCAGCAAGCGGCTCAGTGACGTAGGTTCATACATAAACTCTATTTGATCACATGTCAAATGTCGCCGGTAAATAAAACATTTCGTGTATCAATAAGTCATGTTTTCTCTTCAGGTCGTGCTGCACCACTGAGGGTCTGCTGGACACCAGATGAGGTCCCAGATGTTTTCTCTGTTCATTTCTCATCCGGGTCAGAACATGTCTGCCACCGCTGAAAACATCATTTTCATACAGTACGATAAACTTGTATGCCTTTATCGGCATGCCTCTTCAATCAATGTCACCTAATTACTTAATGCCTAATATCAGATGTTTTACATACATACAATGATGTATAGTAAAATCCTTATCTTTACTTTCATAGCACTACAGCTTTATATTTTATTGATCTCATTCAATCTTGTCTTTCTTTTTCTCATTGTATCTTTCCATGAGTCGTGCTGTTTCTGCTGAGCCGACTTGTTTCTCTCCTTCAGCCTCCACATGACTAATAAAACCAGAGTGAATAGATTTGCATCACGTGTAAATTAAAACAAACAACCACAGCTGGTTATTACAAAGCACTGCAAGCAGGGAGAATCAAACACAATCTGCACGCTCATGTCTTAGAAGACAGAAAGATTCACCATCTCTGTAGAAATGCACAGCAGCACTTCATATTTCTTCCCCGGTGCTGTGTGATAAGAAGAATGAGGAATGGCTGCCCATCAGCGTGTGCGGAGGACTTATGAATCAGCGTTTCCGATCAATCATCACCAAGGTCGGCCAAGTGTCGGCGCTGGTGAACGTCCTGTCTGATACGCCCAGGTGGGAGCTGAGCACTTCACGAGATAAACCGCAGCAATAGGTTACCTTGATGCACGACCTCAGCAGTCTGCTGCATCAGACGAAAGCAGCACTTTGAGCCACTTTTAACAAATATACATCAGGTCTGAGACGAGAGGCTTTGCTATTTTTAGCAGGATAGAATATGATTAAAGGTACATGCAGTAACAAGCTCACAGCTTTGTTTGATCCATGTTTGAGAGGGTTTACACAAAAGTGCAGAAGTATCACAATGTTTGCATCAGCAGTTATGTAAAAGTAGCAATACCACAGTAAAGAAATACTCCACAACAAGTAAAAGTACATCAGAATATACTTAAAGCACCAAAATGAAAAGCACTCATGATGTAGACAGGCCCATTTCAGAATGACATCTTTTATGTTATTGGATTATAGTTATTGATGCATTAATGCTGCAGCTGATCTTTAACTTGATTTTCAATCTGAATCTGCCATCAAATAAATGTAGTGGAGCCGAAATCTAAAGCAAATGAAAATGGAAATACTCAAGTTAAGTACAAGTACCTCTAAAATGTACTTCACGGACCTGTGTGCAGGATTTAGTGGCATCTAGCAGCGAGGTTGTATACGCCTCATCTCACCCTCCCTTTGTGTACGGTGGCCGCTAAAAAATGGAAAAGAACTCAAACACCAAACTTAGTGTTTGGTTTGTCTGTTCTGGGCCTCTGTAGAAACATGGCGGACTCTGTGGAAGAAGGAGCTCATCCTAAAGTAGCAAAAACACCACGATTCTTATGTTCAGGTGATTTTACACTAACGCAGTGGAAGTGCAGCTAAACACTGAAAAGACTCCAGACAAAGTCATGAATCCTTGATGCATCGCTTGACACCTGCAGGAGCTTCACACTGCACTCCATTAAGGATGCAGCAGCTCCGTCACACATCAGCGTTTCAATGCAGAAGCATTTCAGAGCTTCTCCTAATGTTCAGATACTGTGTGAAACCAGACAGGAAGACTCAACTGAGGAGAGAAGTTCTGCCTCAGCCATGACATGAACACAAACCTTTTGACATTTATCTGTCCCCATCTGCTGGTACATGTGGGAACCTGCTCAGTGCTGACAGCATCACAGCAGCGCCACCCAGTGGACAGAAAAGAAGACAGCCGGTGGCTGCTTGTGTTCTCTAACACAAACATGAAGCAGATAAACTCTCATGCTACACACATGACGTTTTATATAAAGCTGCTTCTCTGTAATAAGCTTTAAACAGGGGTGAAATTCACACTGGAGACTTTTTAAAATCCTTTCTTTATCTACCTTACTTTCACAGTTTCAGTTTGATTTACACTCTAACATCTTTTTGAATATTATCCTCCTACTCTTCAGACAATGTGGACCAGACGGGAGAAGCACACCTGTAAAAGATGTCTGAATTACCTTCAATCATTACAGCACACTCACAGAAATCAGCTCAACGAGCAGCAGCAGCAGCAGCAGGTGCAGTGACTTACTTTTTTCCTGCCCCGGGATTTGCCTCTCAGGCTAAATCCAGCGTCTTCTCGCTAGAGGTTGTGAAGGCTGTATGGAGCTTCAAATGGAAGACCTGTAGGCACGACTCTGGGCTAAAAATACTCCAGCGTGTTTTTTGGGGTAAAAAGTCACCTGTGTTTTTTTAATGTAACACAGAACAACACAAGGTAAGGCGTTAAAGCACAAATACAGCAGAAAGTATCACAGCCTATAAATGAGTCTCTATCGAGGACAATAAACATGATTGTAAGTAGGATTGATTACAGCAGAGGTTAACGTTGCATTTCTATTTTTGTTGCTGTTGTTGTTCTACCAGCAAATAAGAACAATAACCAGTTTCATCAAAATTGGTTGTTTGCTAGATCGATTTTAAATGTAAAAGTAGCTGAAAATCAAAAAGAAATTTAAAGACTTTAAGTGAACAAACTCTTCTGTGTGTCATCAGAACACTGCAGGTTGTGATGCAGCGTTTCACCCTTTATTTACTCACACTGAAACAAAGCTGAAGTCTTGTTAAATTGTTAATGATTATTTCCTCACTGGTTCAGTGTCTCAGGAGGGTCATGAGACAGCGACCAGCACCACCTTTGTGCCTCAGTGCACAATAAACTACATGTAACATAGTGAGAGGGCATTGCTCCAGGTGCTATTTTCTGCACTCCTTTTCTGCACATGTTTTCTAGCTGCCTTTGATAAATTGACTTTAAAATGATTCACTGAAGCAAATCTGAAATGACGTTTCGACCGTGCGGAGGCAGCGGGGTGTCAACACCACCTGTCAGAAGATACCAGCACTTTTTGGGAGTGTACAGAACCTAAAGAGGCATTATGTCACACACTCGCAAATATTAACCACACTGGTGTGTAAGGTGTCGGGTGTTCCCATTATTTCGGCATGAGCAAAAGGGGCTTTCCATGCTGCTTCGGGTCACGGTGGATCATGTAATATGATTTTCTGAAATATGTTCTCTTCTGATGGCCAAATTAAAATATGGCGTTCTTCAGAACAGAAGGACCAAACCGACAAAAAGACCATCGCATCCAAATTCAGTGTCGCTGTAGCCTTGACACTGGAACCACCCTCGGAGGAGGTTCAACCAGTTTGGACAAGTTCTAAGAGCTGAGCTTTATGGTTTTATGGATTACAGCACAGCCTGCTCACGACGTGGTACTACAGGGTGGCCCCCGGCAGTAACAAGGGGGCAAACAGTTCGACCCTCTGCGCCAGCATGGCAGATTGGTGGCAGCAACTCAGTGGCCTTGTAGGCAATCATTGACTCTGCAACCACAACAAACCTCTGATGGAAAACAAAAGATTTTGGATGAGCTATAGGAGGCGGAGGAGCAAACAGAGTGCGGCTCTGCACGAAGAGGAGCGGTGGTAAAATTTCTTAGCAGGTCGCGCATATAGGTCAAATAAAAAAAACATGTCATAATGTGTTCCTAAAATAGAAGTCTGAGCTTTCCAAAAGGAAAAAAAAAAGAAGAAGACGCGTGTGGGTGGAGAGACAATGAAAGCAGCATTCCAAAGGTTAAAGGTAAACCTCAGAGCTGATCTTTCCATCATCTGCGGGTCTCCTGAAGTCACATGGAGAAAAAAAAACGTTGCATCAAACCTAATGTGTTAGTCAATAAATAACCAGGTGAATTGTAAAATAAAGCCACTGTGAGACGCATCTTCATACTTCGCTTCAGTCCAGCTGGACTCGTGCACAGGTTGTGTCATATTACTGTGCACGCTGTGGAGGAGTCAAGGCCAGAACAAGGAACGCTGCTGGAGCCAATCAAGTCATGTATTATATGACTGATCATCACTGCACCGAAGCTACGTTTCTGGGGGTTGGCACAGTTAAATAACCCAATAAATAGTATTTTAATCAGTAATCAATTTTGTGCCGCACCTGGTTTTAATGTGGTTTATCTACTTAGTGGATTATAATTTCTCCTGCTGAAAAGCACAAATGAATCTGTGGTGATTCATAACAAAATCACAACAAGTAAAGTAAATGAAGTTTATAGTAGAGACTTTTTCTGTGTTAAGAGACAGAGCAGAAAACTGCTGAAATTAATGAAGAATTAATACACAACATGTACACATATATAACATTAATTTTTTTGTATTTATTTGTTGTTATTCAATTTATACACAGAGTCTTGTTCATTTTCAGTTGTCAAAAAAGAAAGAAAAAAGATAAATAGAAAGAAAGAGAGATTATAAATTGAATGTTTTCTTAATTTCACTCAAATCCAGATTCAGATTTTTGCAGGTTTTTCATGCAGATATTTTTAATATAAACCTTCAGTTGCTCCTGATGTCGTAATGAATAAATTCTTTTAAAATATGTGCTTCGTTCTGAATGTTTTCTTTGATGTTTGTCACTTTTTGAGGTTCCCTCATATGATCAGACAGTTTGACATGGTTGCTGTATTTAGAAATGTGTTGGTAAAAATCATTTACTGTATGTATTTGTAGACAGTTGCATTATGTTGTGTTTGATTAAGCACATCCTCTACATCTGTGTAAGAATTTTAATGTTTTATTTGTAGGTGCATTGTTTTGCTGAACGCTGGGGAGCTGATCCTGCCTGACCTGTCATTATAATATTAGCCTTGTCGCAGTCACGTAGCTCAGTGTAATGATTGTTGGTTGTGAGCTGTTGTTTTGAAGCTACAGGGTCAGTTGAGAATATCAGGTTCCCCTTAAGGCAGAATAATCTTATTCAACAGAGATAACTGGATGTTTTACTTGCAGGCTTCGGTCTTAAAGTGATAAAATGGATCGAAGCGGCGTAAAATGGACTTTTCAGACATGCAGCCATCGAGAGGGATCAAAATCTGGGGAGCAGATCACACATTAAACCGACTCTGGTGACCAAAGTACATTAAATGCATCATGTGGGACTCTTCAGGCTGCCTTTAGGAGTTTTTGTTTTAAGAATGAAGTCATAGGAGTTCAATTCCAGACAAAAAAAACATCTTCTCCACAGTGTGTGAGTATGTCTTGCTGAAACACCCATGCTAGTCCCACATTTACCATAAAAATCAACCGCTGCTCCCAGGTCTCACGTGGCCAATTAGAACAAGTATTCCATATCAAACAAGTACCATCATCAACACATCAATCCTCATAAATCATTTACTGATTCTTTATGCAGGCCTGAAAAAGATCTGCTTTCAGTCATCTGCATGAACTCAGCGAACTTCTTTTATAAGTCCAGCATTAAACCTGCAGCGATTCTTTTATTGCAGTTTGGGATTAACTAAAACATCGTCCCAGCTTAATCATTTACTCCTATTCACACCATTTATTTTAGATGTAATATGCCATGTTATTACTGTCATATCTCTGCCATATCTCTCGCTGTAAACTTCGACTAATAAACAATAAATGTGTGTACATACGACCGTGTGTGTGTGTGTGTGTGTGTGTGTGTAAATGCATGTGCTATCTGAGGAGCTGTAAACATGTGTACGCATGTGTGAGTGGGAGAGAGATAATAAAAGTGTGTGTATATGCATGCATGGGCGGGTGTGTGTGAAGATAGGTAGAAGTGCACATGGAAAATTCTGCAGTTGTGGTTGCGAACACACACACACATCAGCTGGAAATGCATGAAAATGCACGAACAGTGAGACGAGTCCATATATGTTTGAAAACGTTTACTAACACAGTGCCAGAGGATTTGCAAAGACCAACAGAGGATGAACACGATGCAGAGCAATAGTAGTAGCCAATACTGTCATATTGTTCAATTTAAAAGTTTTTTAGAGGTTTTTTATAGATTGAGCTAGTCAAGCAAATAAACAGAAAATACAGAAACATCATCAATAACAGAAGTATCAGGTCTTTGTGCTGTTCTGTACAGTTTTTGCCACCTCCTCCACTGAGTAGAATTGAGATGTGCAGCTTGGAGTTGCATCTACAACCACTAGGGGGCAGCTTCCTTTTTTCATCATTCTATTATGCACTGGTCCATCACCTGTGGCTCAGACTAAAGCCTGTAGACAGGTTCCAGCCCATAATATAGACTTTATATACAAAGGATACATTAATTTTTACCTCTGGACTCACAAAAGCCGAGCAACATGTCGTTAATGTAAAAGAAGAAGAAGAAAAAGAAGAACTGAGGGTCATCTTTTCTATCTTTTCCCCTCCAGCAGCGCGTGATCTGTATCAACTCATCCCTAAGATCATTTCACAGGTTTTATCACTGTGCCCCATATAGGCAACATGTACCTTTCAGCCACTTGTACTCTGCACATGTGTGGACGACCTTTGAACTGAGAGTAGTGTGTGTGTGAGTGTATGCGTGGGTGCGTGCGTGCGTGTGCGCGCTCTCTCGGCGCGGGGCTATAAAAGCAGCGCTCAGCCTCTAAGTGAGCAACAGGTAACCCAGGTGAAGCGCCCGCGTCACGGCCCAGAGCGCTCCGCTGCAGGTGTGTATGCCGCCCGCGCCGCTTCCAGTCGGCGACAGACCGCACGAGCGCATGTGAAATGACTGAATGATCGTGATCGAGGACAAAGTGTGGCTCGGGATGCAGGGAACGTGTGTGTGAGAGATGATTTTTTAGTCTGATAATCTTGGACAGCCTTTACAGTGATTCTTTTTGAGTGCGCGCGCTTTTTAATGAGTTTTTACTTTATTTTAACAGCCAGTTTGGAGATTTAAGGTGATCAACTGAAGGCTGTATAGCATTTCTCCATGTTAAAATGGTTCTTATACAGACTGTTTGTAGACTTTTTAGCCGGACTGTTCACTCCTTCCTGCTCCTTTTCACACATGAAGAACTGATGGTGTTTGTTGACAGTTTGCTGTGTGTTTTATTTCACAGATTATTCTTGTTCTGCGTTTCTTATTTTTTTTTAACATGTTCTGTAAATAAATCTGAGAGTTAAATCATTGCATTTAAAAAGTCATCTGCTTTTGAGAAGCTGCACCTCACAGGTGACATCAGTTCCACTTCATCAGCATCAGTTGTTGCTCCAATCATAAACCTGCCCAAATTTTGAACATATTATATTTTCATGTGTATAATGTAATGATCTGACTTTTTGTTCCACAGATCGTCATGGCTCCAAGACCACAAGTGGGGACTGATTCCTCCCCCTCTCTCGGTATGTCCTTTTCTCTGGGACACGTTGAACCTCCTCAGACTGTGTGTCGTTTTCTCGTTTTCTAACATTCGCTCCTGCCTCCGTTAGATGAGAAGAGTTCGACTAAAGACGTGGCCATCCTGCCGGCTTACTCCACCGTGGACCTCGTGAAAGAGGCTCCAGACCCCGAAGAAGATCCCTGGGACCTCCCAGAGCTCAAAAACACTGGGCCGAAGTGGTCAGGTGAGGCAGCTCGCCGTTCCTCCTTACCTGCACTGCACAGAGGGGAAGATCTTCACCAAACCGAGTCTGACTCTGCGCTTTGTTCCTCTTTGCAGAGCTGGATACGAAGGGAAAGATCCTGAGAGTGCTGACTGCTTTCGCGAAGATCATCCTGCTGCTCGGGCTTCTCTACATGTTTATTTGCTCGCTGGATGTTCTCAGCTCTGCTTTCCAGCTAGTCGGAGGTAAAACCAGTTACACTTAATACCTTCGGTCTTTATCTTCACCCACCGCTGCACATTCACTTTATTGACTTGATAATGCCAGGTCTTATGTAATGTGTAATGAGTGCTGTGTTTTTGCCCTGACGGTGTTTGTGTGTGTGTTTGCAGGCAAAGCTGCTGGTGACATCTTTAAGGACAATGTTGTGCTGTCCAACCCTGTGGCCGGGCTGGTGATCGGGGTGTTAGTCACGGTGCTGGTGCAGAGCTCCAGCACCTCCTCCTCTATTGTGGTCAGCATGGTGTCCTCCGGATGTAAGCAGACACACACACTGGCACACGGAAGATGCATGCGTGTGCTCGGATTTGTACACATTCTTACAATGCTGCTCGTGTCCTTCAGTGCTGGAGGTCAAGTCCGCAGTGCCGATCATCATGGGCGCCAACATCGGAACGTCTGTCACCAACACTATTGTGGCTATGATGCAAGCAGGAGACCGAAATGAGTTCCGCAGGTAAACGAGAGCATGTGAAAATGCACTTTATGACACATGTGGGACTAAACCGATGCTGCAGCACAATAATAACTCAACAAACAGTGTTTGCCATACGTTTAAAAGCGTGTTCCGTCTCTTCCAGAGCGTTTGCAGGCGCCACAGTCCACGACTTCTTTAACTGGCTGTCTGTGCTGATTCTTCTGCCCCTGGAAGTAGCCACAGGCGTTCTGTACAAACTCACGGCGCTCTTGATCGACTCCTTCAACATCCAGACCGGCGAGGACGCCCCCGACCTGCTCAACGTCATCACGGACCCTCTCACCAACTCCATCATCGAGGTAGAGGCGGTCACGCTGAAATCATCAAGAAACGTGCAATGTAAAGAGGATTTATTTATTTAAAGCGTCTTAACCTGTGTTGTCTTAGCTGGACAAATCTGTCATCACTGGCATTGCCACCGGCGACCCGGCAGCCAGAAACATGAGCCTGATCAAGAGATGGTGCAATACAGAGACCAACACGGTAAGAAATAAACAAGAGCTGCATCACATGCATCAATTATTAGTTTGCCACACACTGAACATAACACAGGAACAGTAAAAACATGTGATAAAGCTTTGGTTACCTCTGCTTTTTTCTCTCTTAATGACTGATATTGTCCTTCTTCTATCGTGACCGCAGTCATTGTGTTGTTAGATCATACTCTGAAGGTGTGTTATTTTATAAAAGGTGGAACGTTTCGGACGATAATTTAAAGATTATCACGGCTGCATTGACTTCTTAATTATCGCGCTTGTGTTCAAAGCTGTTTTCGCCTCCGATCTTTTCTCTCAGACCTTCTGGAATGTGACAGTGCAGACCTGCCCTGCTGGTGGCCTCTGCTGGGCGAATGGAGACCAGTTCCTCTTGCAGAAGAACTCGTCTCATACCATTTACCTCGAGAAATGTAAGGGTCACTCCATCAGTGCGTGTAGAGAAAAAAGAACATTTACAAAGCAATTCGGATTACCCGATGCACTGAAGCTCGGTGAAACATGAGACACAACAGCCTCCTTCATCCAGACCCTCTGATGTCCGGACAATGACTACCTTTGAGTCTTTATAGTGACTCAGCTCAGACCCTCCCTTGACCCGTCTACCTGCTCAATAGGCCTATTCATGCTGCCTCGTTGAAGCACCCGAGTGCTGCATGACCATAAAATGGATCACCTATTCAAAGTAGTAGTTTTAAAAGTAAAAGACATCAATTTTTCTGTTTGATAAGATCAGAAACTGGTGTGGAGTAAAATACCAACTTAAGGAAAGACACCTGTTCCCCCACAAAAAGCTTTTTTTTCAGCCCCTTTATCAAAGACAGTTTGCCGTAAAATGAGTCATCCACATGAGGCTATTTTTGGCTGTCACATAATGCAGAGTGGACACTTCAGTGCCAATCATCTCTTTGACCGTCCATTGCAGGCAAACACCTCTTCGTCAATACCAGTTTGCCGGACCTGGCGGTGGGCCTCATCCTCCTGGCTGCGTCTTTGCTCATCCTCTGCACCTGCCTCATCCTCATCGTCAAGCTGCTCAACTCAATGCTGCAGGGACAGGTGGCCGTGGTCATCAAGAAGGTGCTTAACACAGGTAAAAAAAAAAAAAAAGCAGAAGACTTCCCCGTCTACATGCTCTCCGCAGCCTGTTTGATAGTCAGCACATCTGCTTGATGGTGATGCTTGATGAGCTACACAGGTACAGGAACCCTGTTGCTTCTGGCTCGCCTCCAGGCCCGCCTGTCCTGATGTGTGACGGAGGAAGCTCAGGCACAAACACCGCTTTGATAAAGCTCCTTGTTAGCTCTGGTCATGAGGCCGTAACGCGTGCGGTCACCATGTGCTCACTTCATCAGGTTTATTGCTCTCCTCCTGTCCTTCTGTTTGATTGCAGACCTCCCTTTCCCCTTCGCTTGGGTTACCGGCTATGTTGCAATTTTGGTGGGAGCAGGGATGACCTTCATTGTTCAGAGCAGCTCGGTCTTTACCTCAGCGATAACTCCCCTAGTTGGTAAGTTGTCATTTACATAACGCTTTGACTGTGTTTTCTCAAAATGCAGATGCATAATTTATATCTTATCAATCTTCTTTCACCAGGTATCGGTGTCATTAGCCTCGAGAGAGCCTATCCTCTGACACTGGGGTCAAATATTGGCACAACAACCACTGCTATACTTGCAGCTATGGCGAGTCCTGGAGAAACACTTTCCAACTCGCTGCAGGTAAGATGCAGGAAAAAGCTTCCCTCGAGGGCCTGTTTTTAGCCGTGCTAGCAGCACGGCTCTGTAGATGTCAATCTAGGTCATTTGGTGGATACACCACTTTGGTCCAAATTGCAGTATCTCAACAATTACTCGATGAATTGTGATGAAATGTTGTAAAAACATTCAAGGACGAACCCCTCTGATCCCCTGACTTTTCCTCTTTGGCTGCCATGAGGTTGACATATTTGTTTTTTTGGTGCAAAATTTCATGTTTGCCATGAAATTCGAATAAGATATTCATGTTCCCCACAGGATGCTTTCTGATAACTCTGATCCTCTTGTACGATACATTTATTCAAATATTCAGGGTGCCGGACATGACAATAATCCCAATCTGAAACCGAAATTAATTCACTGAGAATATACCTCGGACGGCTTGTCACCTTTGCATCAGGTTCTCCAATGCTATCACCAGATACCTACAGAACTACTGGTTTTCCCGTCAGCCTCAGGTGTACTTTGTGTTTCCTGCTAATTAGCCAATACTAACACACTAAGCTACTATGGTGAACATGCTAAACATGATGCCTGCTAAACATCTACGCGTTAGCACGCTGATGTTAGCAGAGCTAACGATTCCTAGCTTCATCTGACTGGCATCTCTGTGTGTTTTTTTTCTAGATTGCACTTTGCCATTTCTTCTTCAACATCATGGGCATCCTCCTGTGGTATCCAATCCCCTTCATGCGGGTGCCCATCAGGTTGGCCAGAGGGCTGGGGAATCATACGGCCAAATACCGCTGGTTTGCCGCCCTCTACCTCATCCTGTGCTTCCTGGTTTTCCCTCTCGGCGTGTTCGGCCTGTCGCTGGCCGGCTGGCAGGTGCTGGTCGGCGTCGGCGTGCCCATCGTCGCGTTGATCGTCTTTGTGATCATTGTCAATGTGATGCAGTCTCGCTGTCCCCGCTTCCTGCCCGCCTTCCTCCGCACCTGGGACTTTTTGCCCCGCCCCCTGCACTCCATGGCACCCTGGGACGCTGTGGTGACCTCCACCTTTGGCTTCTGTGGCAAACACTGCTGCTGCTGCTGCAAATGCTGCAAGTGCTGCAGACAAGATGAGGAGGAGAAGATGGAAAAGGTGCGGAGCAGCAGCACGAAGAGCCTGGAGATGTACGATAATCCTGCCATGTCAGATGATGAGTTTGTTAAAGCAACACAACTTTAATATCATCGAGCTAAATTTGTATCTGTGAGTGATAGTCAATGCAATAAGGTATTTGGAGCACACTTGTAATTGTTCATCACTTCTCAGGTTGTGGTATGTTGATGATTCCTGCCGGATGATGTATTTAACACTGTAGTAAACACTGTCGATCGCCATAACTCTGGAGAACATGAACAGAAGCGTTGTACATATCATCAACCTGCTGTTTCTGGACATGAGATGTTTATTTTATGATGTTTTCACTTTATTGTTCAGACTCACTATCTGCTGTGACCTGATTGTGGGTGGCTCCGGATTTATTTTTATATTTTTTATGACACGTGTGAATGGCCTTTGGTCGTAGTTTCAACTTTGAACATTTAAATTTCAGACATTTAATGTAGCATTTAAAATATTTGTTATCCTTCAGTATTTAAGACGCTATAATATGTGTAAATAAAGAAATTTACTATTTTTAAAGTGCAGTATTATCATTTTTTTTCACACACTTCCATCACTTTAATGCACATGCATTAAGTCACAGCTATTTATGGATACTGATAAGTCGTTTAAATCAGTTCATTTGATGCTCAGCTCAGATACAGTTGGTCATGCATGTGTTTCAGGTGATGGATCAGAAGATTCACTGATTCCCTGTTAAGTGTCCTCAGAGAAAATGGTTTCCTGCCACAAACAGATTCTCGTTTTATATCTGATTTGCCTTTGAACTGCCATTTTGTGACTTCACACCGAAGCACCGGGCAAAGTCTACTGTATAATTAAAGTCATGTTATCCAAGCAGCGTTTGATTCGGTTGATTTTTTAAGCAATTGCTAAAGGTTTGAAATGTGTGTGTAGAAACGTTTTTAGTGGAGAGGAATGGCTCGAGGTCGAGTCTAAAAACGACAGCAGGACTTTAACACAGCCAGTGACGGTGCTTCAGGTATCGCAGCGATCTGATCTTAAGTCCAATCAAGGTATCTTCCCACAGCCCCACCCACACCACGGACGTGAACGCTGCCCTTCCTGTGTTTACGGGGTCCAGGAGCATCAGTGGACTTGGCGTACAAGACACTCTGATCAAAGCGAATCTTTAACTTTTATTGTTTTATTACTTAATCATTACTCATCATTATCATTGCTCACAGTCATTATGTGGCATTTATCAGTGGACAACCCTGGCAGAGTTATGTAATTGATTTGAGGGCAACCCTGAGCAGCTGTTTGCTGCAGCTTTGAACTCATGTTTTCATTCTCCATGCCCAAATGAGCTGCCTATCAGCCGGCCCTAAAACACGATGCACCAGGCAAATGGAACAACCTGCAGAAACTCTTAAAACCAGACAAACTAATCCCCTTCAACCAATGTCTTGAGAAGTGAAGTGTAGGTGTTTTATTTGAGTTGCTGTGCTGTTTAATTTGTATTGTAATTTTCAGATGTATTTCATATATGCTGTTTGATTGCCATGAAATTCGGAGAAGATATTTCCCACATTTATCCAAATATTCAGCGTGCCGGACATGACAATAATCCTAATCTAAAACCGAAACCCCAACATATGGAAATGAGTTGATTGAGAATATACCTCGGACAGCTTGTGACCTTTGCATCAGGTTCTCCAATGCTATCACCAGATACCTACAGAACTACTGGTTTTCCCGTCAGCCTCAGGTGTACTCTGTGTTTCCTGCTAATTGGCCAATGCTAACACGCTAAACTACTATGGTGAACATGTTAAACATGA
The DNA here is from genome assembly GCF_017976325.1 of Chelmon rostratus. NCBI lineage: Eukaryota > Metazoa > Chordata > Actinopteri > Chaetodontiformes > Chaetodontidae > Chelmon > Chelmon rostratus. The sequence continues at coordinate 25,700,593 of NC_055661.1, forward strand.
TGCCTGCTAAACATTTACATGTTAGCATGCTGATGTTAGCAAAGCTGCTATGGAGCTGCTAACTGTTATCAGGACGTCATTGTAAAAGAGAGCTGGCTGTGATAACTTGTTAATCCTTTATGGCATAAACTCAAGTGAAAACAGCACAAAGACAATATATTTAATGTTTGACCTCATCAGCTTCATTGATTTTTGTAAATATCTGCTCATTCTGAATCTGACGCAGCAACATGTTTCAAACACGTTGAGACAGGAGCAACTAAAGACTGGGAAAGATGTGGAACGCTCCAAAAACACCTGTTTGGATCATTCCACAGGTAAAAGGTTGATTGGTAACAGGTGATAGTGTCGTGAGTGGGTATGAAAGGAGCATCCTGGAAAGGCTCAGTCGTTCACAGTGAGGATGGAGCGAGGTTCAACACTTTGTGAACACATGATTGGATAAAGGAGATTCATACATGGACTCAGGGACACTTTGTAAACACAGTTCATTTGTAAATGATTGATTCTGTTTATGTTGTGAGGTATATGGTCAGATCAAGCATGATCAGGGGTAAACTGATGTCTGGAATGGAGACCACTTTTAGTTGTGGTATGTGAGGCTACGAAGGGTCAGATAAAGAATAGATAAACCAGAGGTAGTAATGTTTAGGGGGCTATTAGGACTATTAACTTTAGATGTAGACATAGATTGTCACAAAGGAGAACATTCCTCAGTGGGACAATGCCCAGAGCATAATCTGGTCTGTAGGATGAGAAAGGTATGGGTGGAGTTAGATAAACAGTCATGCTATATATTGTGTTGTCTGTATGTTAAGGGCAGAGTCTTCTGATCTGACCCCGAAGCTCTCTCGGATGGCCGGCATCTGATCTGATACTGCTTGTTAATAAAGGTCTCTTCAACGCAAGCTTGTATCAGCAGAGTTCTTCCTACACCATCATCACACCACTACTCAGCAGGACCTGGCTGATAAACTTCAGTTGTACACAGAGTCCAGACTTCTCTGGAATCTAGGTTTTAATTTAAGAATCTTAATTATTCATATTATTTAGGTCTTTCTGAGTCTTTTATGAGGAGCCTGTTTTTCTGTTACACAGCCGTTAAACACTGTGATAATTAGCAACTGTTAACATAACACATATTATTCAGCCTGCAAAAGAAACTTCCAGGCCCTGATGTTTTATCTGTTTGAGTCATCTGTGTACTAACAAACAGAATAATGAACAGAAACAGTCACATCCATGAGCCTTTTACCGTAGCTGCTATGAGAATAGTTTTACCCTGTTATCAGATTCTGGAGTTCATGTAAAGTGCAAACCAGCTGTCATATTTCTGCCTCAACCACAGACACGAATCAGGTAGGTTTCACAACTCAGAATGTAAAGATAGAGAAGTGCAGAACACGTGACGGATGGATTCAAACACTGTGTGAGACAGTAAATATAAATATTGAGCCATGCTGTACGGCAAACACTGTAATCCTTACTGTTTAAGGGCTGTGACGTATGTTTCATTTCAGTTCTTCATTATTTATGTGGAACAAAGCACGCCTCCACTTTCACCATCCATCATAATCCTTCATCCACAAACCTTCATCCACAAAAGCCGTCAGCGTTTTGCAACAAAGTGGCTTGAGATTGTTCACAGAGATATCAGCGGTGTAAGAACAGCTGACTGGGCTTTGGCTTCCACCGGCGAACCACGGATAAATGTGTTTTCCCCGGTTCGCGGTCTGAGCAGCCGATGCAATGAAAACTAATACAGAGTCGGTATGAGCAGCACGTTCTGGCCGTTTCAAGATAATTGCATGACTTTTATATTCTATTCCAGCATTACTGAGCAGAGTTATATGTGAAGATTATTTTACTCCGTGGCCATTATCTGGCAAAAACATGAATGACTTTCACCTGTTCAGCTTCAACTCTTTAGGCAAGTGTGCAGGTATGATTATGGATTTGTTCATGGTTAAATAAGAAAATAATAACTCATCACTCGTTGCGAATACAAGAATGTATTTAGAAAGTAAATCCAATTATGATATGGAAAAACAAGAAATATTCAGTCGTTTTACACGTTTCTCTCAGGGTCTGCAAGCAATCTGCTCTGGAGCTGCAGTAAACTGAGTCGGCAGCATTCAAGGTTCCATCAGTCATTATGCTACCAACTCATTTAAATGGTCACATGGCAACACAAGCGATCAACAGAGGACAATAAAAGCTCTCCAGCTCTAACTGTTGACTGCACATCACAGCCAATTCACTGCGAAATAAAACACTGGAACAGATCAGCTCTTTAGTATTGACCGACATAACACGATAAATAAAAACTTATCAGATCGCTGTATCGTACTTCACCGTTCCAAGGAGCAACTGATAAGTCATTGTTGATGATCTACCAGATCTGAGGCTGGAGGAGTTTGCATGCTGAACAAATTAGATTTAATTCCACAACAAAACAAAGAGGGCAGAGAGTTCACCTCTTCAAACTGGAGCAAATGAATTTAAACCCGCATTGGCTGATTTTTTTGGGTGAAAAACAAGGCGTAAACTCAACACTGACACATTTTCATCTCTTAAGTTGGTGAACTTGTCGCTTATTTAGACATGCAGCACACCCACAGCAGCATTAGCATTCATTTGGAGTTGTGTTTATGTGCAACTGATGAATTTATTCCAATATTCACTTTCTTTTAACTCAAAACAAACTGTTTTTGTTTGCAGCCAACTCCTGATGGAAATATCTGCCTTTTTAGCTGTTAAATGCTCGACTATGCTCAGTCTGTAACTGACACAGTTGCTGTTTGGAGCTGGGCATGTAGTCTACCGTGGGTTATTAAACAGCTGCCTGTTGCAGCTGGAAACGTTGCCGATGACAGTGGTGAGAAAGGCAGTGAAAAAGGTGGAGGCCAAAAAACCAAAACAATGTGCTGAAAGATGCTAAAACAGTCTGGAGAGTTTCATGGAGCCTTGCAGGTGATAATTATAAGTATCATTATTCACATTACACCTACTAAACTGAGTGATTCTTAATCTAAAATGATGATCGCAGCAGCTTTAACTTGTCAGCAGGATGTTAGGTCACCGTGCATTGTAACCTACTCCACCCATTTGTTGCAGCTCTGCGGTGCTGCACCTTAACAATTACACCATGTCTTGCACTGTTTTATAACTACCAATAATTAACAGTGCTGCCGAATGCATATTGAAGAATAATAAACCAGATATATGACCACATATACCCTGCACGCCTACGCAGGACTTTCCACTTGAGGTCTGATTAGACCTCTGCTCCTCTGCCAGTTGGAGATGGGTGGTGCTCTGCTGTAATTACATCAGGCCAACAAACCTCATGAACCAATAAGAAGAATAACTTCTCATATCCACACAAGGGGCAACAAATCAAACAAGAGAGTCGGAGAGACGTCAATCAATCACACCACAGAGTCCTGAGAAGGCGTCAAATTAGGCAAAAGTGAAAACGCGTGTGTGGGGCAAGAGCACAGGACAGAGCAGCCTGAGAAGTCCAGTAAATACAGATGTAATATGCCTGAGTGTGTACAGTAAAGTGGATTTTTTCAGCTCCAGTTCTGCTTATGTGATCACATGAGGCCGATCACAGTGAACCTCAGCGCACACGACCAGAAGATGATTGGATTTCTGTGTTGGTTCCACATGAACACACAGGCACGAGTGTCCTCCCGCTGACGCAGGGCATCCCTTCGCTCACAACATTAACAGCCACATCACCAGCAGTCTATTGGAAGGCCCAGTTAATCTGATTATTATTGTCTATTGTTATTATCTGCTTATTGGTTTTACAGCTTTTGGCAGGCAAGTATGTAATTACCGGCTGCTGACAGGTGAAGGTCCACCGCGGCCAACCGACAAGTGAGGACACACAGCTCGTGTGGTTGGACACAATCAGATCTTCATTCTGGAGGTTCCTGCAGCTGGAATGCAGAGCAAATTCTATATTTAAGCCTCAGCTGTGCCCTGTTTGCAGCACACAGTGTTTTTAGGTGTTTTTTTTATTGCATGACAGACATGTTGTCATCACAGGCAAAGCACAGGTTGCATGCAGGTACATACATTTCCTGTTAAATGTCAAATGTGGAAAACACTGTTATCGCTTATTATTATCAGTATTAACAGTGCTGTGGACGTGCTAATACAGTTGTGTTAATTGCAGCTTTAAATGCATTTTTTATTGTTCCATGACAAATGCGCTATTTATTAAATCGTTCATGGTAAAAACACCTCTAAGAATTCAACACATCAACAATATCTAAATAACCTGAAATTGATGATTTTAGTATGAAAATTCTCACTTCCTATATGCTTAAAAAGTGGTCCTTCAATTCAATTCCAAACTTTATTGCCACATCAACACATTTTATAGGTAATAAAGTCAGTGTAGCTTTAAAAACTGACAAAACAGAAAAAAAGCTGTCACACGTATCAAACAAACAAACATGTATTTTCAACCCTGTTTATATACTTTATGTTCACAGTCAACATTTGTTTGGGTGAATGAAACACTGTATTTTATGCACAGTGCAGGACTGGAACATCAGAATCAGGGTTCAGGTTCAGATTCCAGACTGTGGTTACATTTAGGCAACTTTACTTTTTCTGTATTAAAGTAGGCCACGATCTTTCCCTGACATTAACCAAGTGCTGTCAGCGTCTACATGTAGCCATTAAAAAGCTGAATAATACTGTCGTCACACTCAGTGAAAAGGGCATTGCAGGTCTGCCTATTTTTTCCATTAATTAACAACATTGCTTAATTATGTTAATACAAAACGTTATTCAGTCGGCATGACATTTCTTTTAAAACATATTCCCTGTTGCTAATTAGCTGCATATAAATGTAATTCTGAGAAGACAGGACCCATATTTCATGTTTTATGTGGCTGACATAAAAAGCCCTCTGTGCTGTGCATGGAGTCGTATTTTGATGAAAATAGAGCTGAACAGACAGGTTGAGTGTCCCGCTGTCACACATATTCAATCAAGCGCTGACTGTGGCCCCCTTATCTTAAAAGCTCCAAAAAGAGTCATGTTTGATAGTGATTCATAGTGTTGTGTCACTGTGTGAGGGTTGTTGTAGCTGATGACATTGAGGACAACCAACTCTTCATGTCTGCGTAGTGTTTGCTTTCAGTTCATCTCACTCTGAGTTTGTTTCCCTGAACTCTAAAGTAACTAATTAATTAACTATTAATGCACAAATAGAGGGAAGTTGGGTGATGATGAGGTCAGTAAATGATAATTTTTCAAGTCTTTCCCAAAGATACTCTTTAAATCTGTAAAGACAAACCTGTGGGTGGCGACGCAGATACAAAGTCCATGTTTTATACAGCTTATGGGATGATCAGAGGTGTGCTCTGTTGCACCCGTAACCACACCCACCAGTGAGGTGAGTGAGTGAGGTGGGGGCTGCCAGACTAGCTGCACCTGCTTAGAATCTTAGATGCAAGAATAATAAACACCAGTCCAGTAAAAATGAGCCTAAATGAAGCTTTATCCTAATCCAAGTTACATAAAAACTGCTGATAATGGCACAGAAACTGAATATTTTCATGTTTTCTCTTATGGTGTATCCAAGCGTTCTCCAAAAAAGGCAATTTGGTGTATATTTATCTACATAAATATCAATATTGATATTCCTGAAAGCTAAATTTTGGACACCTATAGCATAAGTGAATGTAGCATCTGTTCTAATAGACGAGAAGACAAATAAAAAACAATAAATAATCCTACTGCCCGCAGGCGGGCTGTTGGAACAGTAAGGGGTTCCACTCTTAACGTTAGTTAAGAACACAATCATTGCTTTGTGTGTGTATGTGTGTGTGTGTGTGTGTGTGTGTGTGTGTGTGTGTGTGTGTGGCTGCTAGCTTAGTGAGTGGTTACGTGTGTTGTTGCCATTATCATTGTTCTTGTTTCCCCAAAGCCTGGACTCTGCACTAAAACACATGTCCTGATTATTAATATTTTATTAGAATTCTTTATTTTGCAATACAATTTTTAGTTGGTGCTTTTTAATGATTCCACTTATTGTCACTTTCCAGAAAACACATGAATATCCAATCCCTCTGTGTAATGACACAGAATTGTGAAATCATGTTGTATAATGAAGCAGAAATGTGAAATGAATGGAGGTTGCAGCACCGTCCACACATCACACAACAACTTACCTCCCATCAAAGCTACGTAATCCTTCCCTCACCAAACCCTGCAGGAGTTGTATCTGCAGGCTGTCATGACACTTACCAAAAATACTGAATCATAAAACACAAAACACATTCTGGTTCCAGTAAAACAGCCTCCCACTGAGTCTGAGAATAACTCTCCCCGGCTAGTTGCCCAATACTCTCGGCTTTTTACATCTTCATGTAAACTAACCGCTTTGCTCACTGTGAGACTGCAGTGGAAGCATTACATCTTTTAATTAGTGTGGACAAAATCAGTGTCCGGAGCATGAGTGACTGTGACAAAGTGCAGCTTACTTTCAGCAGTGTGGATGGTGACACATGTTTACTCCTCGAGGCTTCCAGTACGTACCCTCAGTGTGAGCGCGGTGGGTCAGGACTCAGCGTGCTAAGAACATTCAGTACTTTAATTAGCTGATGACATTTTTAAGTGGTATTCTGACCTTGAGTCAGTCAGGGTCTGTATCACTTTAAACTGTTGAAACTGAGTAAAAAAAGAGCTCGTTCCGCAGGGAAACAGAAACCCTGATAACATTCTTGACTTATTTCACATCCGAGTGCTTCACTTGCAGGCATATTTTAGATTCATGATTTATCCCTGTGCCCAGCAGCCTTTGACCAGCCCTCTGGTCTCGAGCCAAGGCTAAGGGCCCGTGGGTGCCTACCGAATGGCCCGCCAGTGGACAACAATGCAGCATTGCCAGTGTTTGTGTTGTGGCTTGTACCGTGATTCCAATTATAAACAGGTATTTTTCTTTAATTTGGCCAAAAAATAGCAGCATATTGGTGCAGTGCTGCTGAGTGTGGCCGTAGCTAATTTCACATGATCATCTGAATTTAAAACAGACCACAAGCGGGACTTTTGTTTTGGTCCGTGAAGCTCACAAGCACTTTGTAAATGAGTGATTTTCGTATTTACATGAAGACATTCTTTGAGAACCGAGAAAGTTTTCTTAAAAAGAAACATGCAGCACAGTGAGTCAGGGCATGTACGCTACACGCACGAAGTTAGCAGAACCGCTGCAGAAAACACGAGGCTGGCTTCTGGTGAAATGAAGCCTGCAGCAGGATCTGGTGTTTTACAGCTAATTTTAGCTTATTACGACATAGACCGGCCTCATTGTGCGGGATAAACCTGAGCTTCAGGAAAAGTAATATCATACTGTTACATCAGTAGCTGCTTGTTGTATTTATGGTTTGGTTTTTATTTCCTTTTACTGCCTCAGCAAGGCGTATTGGTCACCAGATCATTTGATACAGATGTTGCCAAAGTCCAGCTGAGATACAAGCTATTTTTTCTTGCAGTAACTAAGCAGGCACTGCGTACAAGTAATCCCTTTATTTTAACATTATGCCTGCGTAGTTTTGAGCGTGGTCAGCAGGTGGAAATTTTCCCTATTTAATAAGTGAATCACAATAACGCTGATTTTACCCATTGTTGTATCGAGACCTTGTGCTTCTGCTCTCCAAATGTGGCGGGTGGTGCTTGCTGCACCTAAAAAGCCTTACCGAGGTGTGTTTGTATGTGTGTGTGTGTGTGTGTGTGTGTGTTATTGCAGCCGAGGCATAAAACCACAGACCACCACAACTTCAAGTGCCAGCCATGCAAACACTTTGCGAAACTTACATGAAAAGGCACTCAGTGGTTCGTTGCAGTGCTCATTGAGGAAAGTGGAGGAACTTCAATGGGTGTCGATGGGGTGCTGGATTTAATTGCATGTTACAGCAGCCATTTGAAAAGAAGGGAAATTAAATCAGATGGTTGCAGCGGTATCATCACACTCTTTGATGAAGAAATACTGTAGGGGAACTAAAATTGCTCTCTACAGTCGTGGAAAATTAATAGCCCTGAAAAGATTTTTTTGTGCACATGCCATGGACATTTGATGCCAGCAAGACTTTGAAAAAAATCTACAAATCAAATATTGGTTGTTTTAATCAAACAGTCCGGAGGGTTCAGTGAGAGTTAAACCGAACTTGAAAAGAAGGAACAGTGTGAAAGTTTCTGTCAGCGTGTGGTGACGCTGGTCAAAATCATCATGACCTTACACACAATTTAATGTATTAACCCAAGGTCACATCAATCAATGTGTTATCAGCTCATTAAACAATTACACTGAAATCAAGGCTGTAATATAATATAAATCTACTTGCATATTTTCTACCTTCTTCACTTGGCAATTGCTTTTTTTGTGAAATCAATGGAAAAAAAGTTTGTTTTCAAAATGCCAAACAACACGTGGTGTGACATAATTACAGTCTAATTATATATTATTATTATTATTATACAGTATTTGCACAGTATTTGCACAGAGTTTGGAGGTAATGCAGGATTGGGATTTCACAATTAAGGAAATTATAAGTAGGCCTACAGTTTCAAACTGACTTGGCCTAAAATCCTCATGGAATGTTTGTAAGGCCAGTAAATCAATTTAATTTATCAGTGAAATGATAAGAATAAAGTCAATGAGTAACCAGAACAGGTGCGACAGCTCACGTTAGCTCGCTCACTTTGCCTTTGGTTAGATAATTTGGGAAATAATACTCGCCTTCTTGCCGAAAGTTAGGTGAGATGATCGATACCACTGTTGCGGTTGTACGGCAGATACAGAGCAAGCGCTAGCACCTAGCATAGCATAAAGACTGGAACCAGGTGGAAACAGCTAGCACGACACCTCTAAAGCTGACAAATTAAGATGTTATATCTTTTTTATTTAACATAAAAAATGTACAAAAACTCTAAAAATGACCAGCTAGCAGTCTGTATTTGTGTATTGTGTCTTTATACTTAAGCTAACCTGGCTGTAGCTTTATATTTAGCCAACAAACAGACACAAGACCGGTATTGATCTTCCTCTTTTCCCTAAATAACAGCCTTTAAAGCAAAGCTTCCTACACTGGTAATTGCTTTATATCATTTTAGTGCTGGACATGTATAATTAAGAAATACTTTGGGTAGCACTGTGGATATGGAGACATTAGCCTTGACAAACAACTTCGACTAGTGTTGTCACAGATTCCCAACACTATTAAAATTCAACCACATCAACAGCAGAAAACATCTAAAAGATCACCAGAGTGCACATGCGTAACAGCATGCAACGTTTTTGTTTTGGTGACCTCTCCCTATAAAGAAAGACACCGACGACAGAAGGGACAGGGATAGAAGAAGGAAGAAGGATCATTATTTCATCCCCAAATTATATACCGACTTCGCTCGAAACTGAAGGAGCTGCGCGTGGTGCTGTTTACACTGTGAAACTCCTTATTTAACTAATGACAGCTCCATGAATACCAGGCAACAACACTCACTGCTATAAACTGCACATCATCACAAGTCACCCAGAGCTGTAAATAACTGTTAAGAACTGAGTAACGCTGCCTATTCCTCATATTTGTTGGCAGCAATACAAACAAAATCCCTCACAAGATATTGCCCATTATGTTTTTTTTTTTTGTGAACACAGTGACAACAGCAACACAAAGAGGCATTAAAGGAGTGTTTGAGGTGTCCATCGCTATAGTAACTTATCCTTTCAAGCCAAACTTTTCTTGCCTCCCACAGCGAAGGCTAAAACTCATATTGTCTTATCTCATGTATTGACCGGCAGCCCAGAGACTGAAGCGATAACTTCTGAAGCTCCGTCGCTCTGACCTTGGACAAAATGTTTAAATGTGCCCGCATGCTGCTGTCGCATGTCCAGTCTCCTGTCAGACACTTATCACCAGCGCGTCCCTGATAGGAGCAAGTCTTAATAGCTGACCTATTACAACGCGGCTTCTGGTCGAACATGTCCGAACACATCCATCACTGAGGCTGATCCTTTGCGTCTTTTTGTGTGATTTCCACAAAAAAACATATCAAATAATAAACACTCTGCTAAAATATGATTTACTTATTGCATAACAGAAGCTTCACTCAGCCCAAAGACAATATAAACTGTGGGGTCGGACTCAGCATTGATTAAATGAACCGCATGGTAAGTTTTTCATTTTTCCACAGACAAAACAATGGAATAATGATTGGTGAGGAAGCATCACGAGCGCTGTGATAAAGCAGCACACTCACATTCTGATCAGCACTTCTCTCCTGACTGGAACTTCAGATGAGTCACACGCCTCCGAAACACAAATGTGTCACATGAATAGCTGCAACTCATCCGCTAAATGCATGCTCTTACGATATGTAGTGTCTGGGGCTTTCGCTGTGGCTATTGGATCACTGTGCTTTGTATTTTGTGTCATAAGAGGTGATAGAGGAGTGCGGTCCAGAAAGCACACAGACACACACCCGACAGAGTCACGGCCAAATCTCCTGTCTGCGGGGGCCACTGCTCGCCATTCAGGGCGGTAAGCCATTGATTCCCCGCCGCTCTGTAGGTTCCTCTCATGATGCCATCTTGCTCTCTATTCAAGATGACACCATCTTGGCTGTCAGATGATGTCCTCGCCCTCGGTGCAACCACACGGTGACGGGCAGCCGTTTGTTCTGTGTTAATTAGCAGATGAGCAGAATGAAAGGAGGTAACTTGACACGGCAAACAAACATGATTGCATGGATTATCTTTTGATGTGCAAGTCGAGGTACTCGACCGATATGTGGGGAAACTGCACCATCTTGTGGCAAATACATGCAAGTGGGTGCAGCAGAGAAAAGCAGTTACTTACGAAGACAGCTCTGCAACGGCACGATGGCAGCAACGACAATGGCAGCAAGAAGAGACGCATATGCCTACAGAGAAACAAGAAGAATGATTTAAATAAATCAGCACATATTCTCTTTTTCAACATAGCAGCCTATAGTGTCTTTAATTCCTTATTCATGATGAAAGTCCAATTTACATTCTCACACATTTCAATTATTAATGCTAGATCAAATTATCAAAGGAGAGCAATGTAATATAGGAGTGCAGCGTACAGTGTGTTGAATTCTTCTCACACTACAGCGACTATTGCCTAATTGCCTACCAAGAGGAGCCCTGCACCGCTCTGAGTCACTCTCCTCCAGGCTTTTCCCATCTGAACTCGGAGCAGAGCTAAAGAACAGGGCGTCACTGCTTCTTCAGCCTCAGTCTCCATACATCTGAGGAGATAAAACAACTTCTATATACACAGTATATATATATATATATATATATGGTCCAGCATAGCCAGCCTTTGAGATTTCTGACATTTTGGCATATACCAAGAGTTAAAATGTTGCTCTCATGTCTAGACAGTAAAAATGAAGCTACCACTAACAAAACATTAGCTTAGCTTAGCACAAAGACTGGAAACAGGTGGATGTAGATGCAGAAAAACGACAACAACCTGTTTTTGTGCGAGGTTAAGCCTTCATATTGACCACACAGACATGAGAGCGCTTGTCATTACTCATTGTTGTGGCTGGACATGGATTTTTTTTTTTTTTTTAAAAAGCACCTTTTTAAGATCTTCTCCACCACAAAGTCCCGCTCATCAAGGCGTGACACGTTGAATAAGCTGTGGGTGTTCAGCGGGAGAGCGTAGCCTCGTTGTGCCAAAACAGCCAAGTTGTACATTCCCTGAGAGTCCGCGTAAAAATAAAATCATAACAGGGGCTGATGGGTAATTCACTGAGAAAGTCTCCAAATAATAACACTGTATAATGCTGTTTGTTGTTTTTATTGCGGTGTGCCTGAGCCCGTGGAAGTTTAATTAAGTTTATCATAGGATGATGAGATTACAGACCAAGTAAATCTGTCACCTGAGGGCTGCCTGCCAGAGCTGCTCTGCCATACATCGATATGGCCTGACCAACCAAGGATAATGAGTCTTCTTGCGCGCCGGAGGAACCGTAGTAGTAGTCTCCCATTTTCAGCAGAGCTATAAAAGAAGATAAATACTTTCTGTTTATCGACCAGATTGACAGGGAGAGGGAGAGGTTAAAGCAAAATGAAATGAGAGGAGCTCACCGGACGGATGGGGATCATAGTTTAATATAGAGTAGTTATGATATCTCCACTGACAGTCATGGCCGAGATTCAGCTCCTGCATGTTGGAGAGTGAGTGCAGGGTGGGGGGAGAGCAGACACTGATGAAGGCTATGTTATCAGCTGCTAACAATTTCCCTCCGGCTTGATTTTCTTTCTTTTAGCATGTGATTGGAACGACGCGCAGTTTGTTCATCAACTCCCTTCAGAAGTCAGATTACGAGACATTGATTTCAGAATTGTGCGGAAAATCAGATTAAAGGAAGAGTCATTGTTTTGTTGTTGAGGACAGATATAAAACTAGAGAAAAAGCGCATTTACCTCACACAGGTGCGCAACATTGCTCTGGGCCAGGCCCAGTCCAGTTTGAGCTGCCAAAACATACTTCACAAAGGCCTGCTGCCTGCTTACAACACAATAAAACAGATGAGAAGAAGACAAAAAAAGGTACAAAGCAAAGAAAATGAGGACAATTGAAAAGTAATTGTAATTAATGTTCTCACCAAGAGCCCTGGAGGTAGGCCTGGAGAGCCTCTCGGATCATAAATCCAACGTGTCCGTTCTGTTCGCACACTGTTTTTAGCATTCTGCACAGAGGGTAAAGGATGGCTGATGAATTATGGAAGATCATTTTCTGCACATAAACGGAAAATATTTTAACATGATCCAAAAATAGTTCCTGATTTGTCGAGGTCATTCTAAAAAAAAAAACAAAAAAAACAGGCGCCAATAGCTGCAGCAGGAGCTTCTTTAAATTCATAAGATACCAGAGGAACAATGGTAAGCAGAATCTCTCTGTGCCAGACAATAATGCAGTGACAGTGACTCTTATTTTTAGATATGCAAATGCTAGGTTCTGACCTTGAATTAGCCACTGTCATTGAAATTAGATGCCATTGAGCTGCAGGCTACAGTGCAACAGCCCATAACAAAGCTTTCTTCACCAAGCTAATGAAAGCCTCTTACATCACAGCCCTCTCCACATCCTGAGACACCCCTTCCAGGCTTCCTGTCGAAAGATACCACCGATGCCGCTACGTGACCGAGCCGAGATGCGTTCAGAAAGTGCTGGAACGCGGCCGTCTGTGGATCACACAGGATGCATCAGCTCATTGATCGCGCCAGATCGGGGATAAAACCACATTTTGACGATGTGTGGGACTCGAACCTCATTCCTCCGCGGCCTGTCGGGGTTTTTCCCGTTGAGATGATAAATCCCCAGGTTGAACATGCCATCGTCGCTCCCGTTTAGCACCGCTTGCTCAAAGTATTTCACTGCATTTTTATGGTCGTTCAGTATACTCCCGTGGTACCAGCCCAAACCGTTCAAGGCGTTAATTGAGCCCTAGAGCGAGGAAACCAACACTGGTGAGGCGAAGGCACATACAGCAAACACACAGACTGATTACTCGGAGCGCACACCGACCATTGCTGCAGCTTTCTCCAGCAGCTGAAAACCTCGGGTGTAGTTTCTTTTTACTCCCTCACCCTGAAGGAATCAACATCAATCAGTGAATCAATAACTATCAAAACACACGCACACACAACATCCACCATTCAGTCTAATCAGAGAGTTGGTCGAGTCTTTCTAATCTCACAGAACCTTCATCAGCAGGATGGAGTAGTGGTACATCGCTGAAGGATCCTTCATCTGCATGGCGCTCCTCTCGAGCCACTTCACCGCGCTCACGGTGTCTTTCGAAACTCCACGCTGTCCCCAGTAAAGAATCGTCCCCAGATGTCTCTAAAGAGAACAGAGTTTTCATCGGCCTGCTCTGAACACCGTGTCAGAAAGAAGGAGGGGACTCAAACGTACCTGAGATTCGACGTCTCCTCGCTCTGACTGGAACTTCAGATACTCAACGACGTCACCTGTCTCGTGTGTGAGGCCCTTTAAATCCTCGTCACTGCTCAGGTAGATGTGTTCAGGCATGTATTGCTTTAAGACAGACAAAATAAGAACTCTTAGTGCTTCTACTATCACAAATAATGCCCTAATTATACTCTTAGTAGCTGCAATACTGCTGCTGCTGCTGCTGTAAAGCAGTGGTCGCATGACAAAGTGACATTCGGGGGGTCACAAGAACATCCTTCAGTGCTGGAAAGTCGACAGTATTTTCCTGAAGAAATCAATAGAGGGCTCTGACATCACTGTACAGTGTAAAGCTTGTTTACCAGCAGTGAAAATCAGCATCGAATGGATCGATCGGCGCCAGCAGATCAGTGTAAAGGCAAGTTAAAGCAGCCGCGAGCACTCGCATAAAATAAAGATTATTAAAGTCATTTTTCAGCTCAGTTTAATACGGCTAGAGAAGTTATTAAAACATAATCAGATGGAATAAGTTACATTATTTTGATGAAGTAATTGAAATAGTTGCATGACTGATTACATTTTTAACAGACTAACTAGTGACCTGTAATCTATTACATTTAAAAAGCTCCTGGAGCTCCTGTTTCTCTGCTGCTTTGTTTACTTCCTCCTGGCATTTTTTCCACCATCGCACACATTTAGTTCAATAAAAAGTCAGTTAGCAAGCTTTTTAGCTCATTAGCTTAGCTCAATCGCAAACGGTACAATAAGTTCTATTTAAAAGGCGTATTCGTACCATCGGCTCCTGTCTCATAGCTGTCTGAAAAGCTCTGACTCTGACTGGAGGAGGTTGAATAAAAGTTAATGGTGCAGAACAGCTAATAAGCTACGATAACTTGCTCTGTTTTGGAAAGTGGCGATGGGTGAACAGCACCGATTTACGGTACTCAGAAGTATGTGAGATGACATTTATCAGCTGAGCTCAGGCCAAACAGCAGCGACAGATATCAGATTGAAATAAATAAAACAGTTTTGACTCTAGTGGAACATTTCGTGGTCAGGTAGAACCCTATCGCTTATAATGATGGTGGAGCCAATGGGTTTTCAGGGTCTTTAATTAAGATTAGATCCAAATGGATTATTCTACCCAGAAAGTTAGCCGAAAAACAGTAGCAACAGTTTCCACTAACAAACTTCACCACAATAGTTCTCTCGGTGCATTAGCGGCCTATTGAAGCTGGAGCAGACAGTAAAGTCTTTGTGTTGTCTTCATGAACCGCCCCTGATTTGATGCAGCTTATTTAAATATCCCAAGAATAAACAGGAAATCAGTCTGAAGTCGAGTTTTCTCATAGCGGGCCCCTTATCTTTGGAGTGCTGCTCTTCTATTCATCATGACAGCTAACTCATTCGCATTTTTAAATTAAGATTTAAGACCCACCTATTCTCCCTGGCTCGACCAGCAAACACACTATTAATCATATTTTGTACATAGACCCTTTCGTATCACTGCTGTCATGTGTGTGATGTGTTTGTGCATGTGTGTGCGTGTGGATGTCAATGTGTTTGAATGCTGTGATACAGTTCTTATTCTTTTTTTATTGTTATGTTTTACTTATGGTCATCCTTTCTGTTTTTAAAGGAATAGTTCACCGTTTTGGGGAAACTCACTTTCTAGCTGAGAATTAAAAGTGAAGATCAATACTCTTCTCTGTTTATTCAGTTTGAAGTATGAAGACTGGAAAAGGGGAACCAGCCAGTCAGTTTCTGCCTGTAAGTAATAAAATCCAACTACCAGCAGCCAATTAAATCTCACTAATTACATCTCATCTGTTTAATCCATACAGAAAGCAAAATATTAAAATGACAGTTTGGTGTTTTACATGCTGGACTGTGTCTTAGCTGGGTTCGGTGGTTACAGATCCAGGCTAGCAGTTTCAGCATGTTTACAGTGTTTATGCTAAGCTAAGCTAAGAAGCTGCTGGCTTTAGCTTTATATTCAACTGACTGATATCAGGGAGCCATTTTTCTCATTAAAATCTCAAAAAAAGCTCTCTTCATGCAAACGTCAACAATTCCTTTAACTGTGCAGAAATGTGTTAAAGTGTAGTTTAAATAAATACCTTACCACCAACGTTACCAACTCCTCTGCACTATTTCTACCAC
This sequence comes from Chelmon rostratus, assembly GCF_017976325.1. Classification (NCBI taxonomy): domain Eukaryota; kingdom Metazoa; phylum Chordata; class Actinopteri; order Chaetodontiformes; family Chaetodontidae; genus Chelmon; species Chelmon rostratus. Next base: position 25,716,735 of record NC_055661.1, read on the forward strand.
TTTCCATCTATATCCTACTAATACAAGCATAATAAAACTTTTATCAATAAACAAGAATACGTCTAATCATGCTAGCAGCTCTGTGCTGTACTTTAGAACAGTGGAGCTCATAGCTAAACGCTAATGTGGGCATGCTAGCATGCTCACATGGAGAACGCTACCATGCTAGTGTTGTGCAGGCATGTTCACCATGCTCACCGTCGTAGTTTAGCATGTTTGCAAGGCTACATTTGCTAATTAGTGCAAAACAAAGTACAGTTGAGGTTTATGGAGATGTCATTAGTTTTGCAGGTAAGTGGACATGAACAACATTGAAATTTTGACTTGATATTGGTGGCAGATATAAAGTTAGAGGTTCACTAGAGGTTCAATTCCTCCTCTGGGGGTTGAGAAGTTTTCAAGACTAGTCTAAAGTGGAGGACCAACCGACAGAGGTATTTCCATTCCTAAAAACAATTTTCTAGCAATTTGAGTTGTTCAAACATACGTTTTTTTCATGCATCCTGGAACTGTCCATGCTGCTCTGTGCCCCAGCGTTGGAATAGTAGCTGTAAGCCATGTCCAAGTCTTTTGGAAACCCATCAATTCCTTGTGTGTGCTTGTACCCTGCGTGCATCAGGGCAAAGTCTATGTCTATGTCACGTCTATGTCTGTGCATCAGACATAGACGTGACCCTGAAACACAGTCAATATTATCAGTCGCCATTACAGAAGAGGTGTGATAAAGTGGCAGTTAAGCTACGAGGAAGGCACCGACTCTACCTTCTGCTGATCGACTGTATGTCCCAGGCCGGAGAGGTGGACAGCAGCCAACAAGAGAGACGCCTTATGATTTCCAAAGCAGGAGGCTACTTGTAGCAGAGCCGTTGAGTTGGAAATTATTTTATTTTCTCCCTGATCCACGGTGAATATCATACCAACTGCCTGCTCAAACAAAGTCCTCCTGAGGTCCTTCAGGCCTAAAGATCCTACAGAAAACGAAGACATGTCAAAAACTGTGCATACGTATATGGTCAAACAGCGCAGCGCAGTCACACCTGTTCCGATTTCCTCCGCTTTTGTTTGCAAGAAATGAAAAAGCGTGCTGTGATCAAGCTGGTTTTCCCAGGTCCATGTTGGTGTGCTGATTTTCCCTCCAAAGTGACCCCACAGTCTGATGAAGTGAGGGATGCAGGTGCCTGAAATAAAACATAGCCTGTCAACACTAATCTTCATACTTAATGTGGTGTGCTGCTGTATTGACACCTTGTACATGAGAGCTGTTTACGGTTGATCCCTGTAGAATAGCTGCGCCGCCGCTTTAAAAGACTTGTCAAAATAACATCTCACCTTTGTTGATTCGTGACAGGATGTGACTCTCAGCTACTTGATGCAGAAAAGCTCTTGTAAAGGCTTTTATTTCCCGACACTCCTGATGAGTCTTCTCCAGCTCCTGCAACGCTGGCTTTGAGTTTCTTACCTGTGATGCGGAAAACATCGCATTTCAACACAAAGGAATTAAACAACAAAACAGTGACGTTTTTAATTAGGATTAGAAATGGCATTACCTCTTCTGTTCCTAAACGATAGTATTTGATCGGCCCAAAATACCCATGGATGCCTGGTATGTATTTGCCTCCTCCGATCACAAAGTATCCGTCGGTGTCATCGTAGTGGATGTTGTCCTGAAACCTATAAGATACCATTTAAACCAGCTCTCATGATCAGTGTGTATGTATCAGTCATCCCTGCTCTATTGCAGTAACTGGACTAACAGGTGTTTTGTAAAGGCAACATTTCATATTTCATGACATTTAAAGGAGAAAAACTGACATAAAGCAATAACACATCTTACTCATATACATATCCGCGCGTTTCATCATCCCACGTTGCATCCAGCAGCACCTGAAAGCCAGACATAATAATGCACGAGCTCACGCCACACACAGAGAAAAAACCCACTCAGCTGTAAACGGCTCCAAATTGCAGAACACACTGCAATCGCCTGGAGTTTCCCAGCTGGAAAGGAACCATCTTTCAGGATCTTACAGCTGTTCTAAAAGGAAATCAAATGCTGCAAAGCAAGGGCGCCGAATGAAACTCAGAAGGGATGAGGATGATTGTAAGACGTTGGCCGAGCTGTATTTTAATTTCTGCTCCTTATCCCGGCTCCCAGAGGCAAACACAGAGGTTCTATACCTTCGAGTCCTGTATGTAACAGTCTAATCTAATCCATCTCCTCAGGGGCAACACGACACCGGCTCGAAAAGCTTCATCTTCTCCTGTTGTCACACGTGCCTGAATTATGACGTCCCCTACACAGGAGATATGACAGTCATATATTTCACCACAGGAGATCCAACGCTCTTTATTAATACATAACACAGTCTGTTCCACAGTTCTCACAAAACACACATCATCGCTCACAACCATCTCGTGATGCCTCCATCTAATCCCCTAAACTGGTATCAGGTGTCCCCACAAGCTGCTGTGACCCACCTGCGTCTGTAAGCTGCATCAGAACGGAGTCGTATAAATTGTTCCTATCGACGTGATGGATGATCCCGCAGAGCTTCCCGTGACACCATTTCAGCAGGTAGATCCACAGCGATAAGGCGACGCTGAAAACCAAACAAACGAAACGCGACTTGACAAATCATTTCTGCGGCCGCTGAGGCGTGAGGCTGAATTTAAAACGCAGCGCTTTCTGCTAAAAGTGACTGACCTCGCTGTCTGTCATTGACCGTGAGTAAAAAGCTTATATGCTCTGGTGAAGAGGCTTCCCGAAGCCTGCAGAGTCATTTGTAATGACGGTGAAGTAAAACTAAAAGAGGATTGCGCTCTAACAGCTGCCAGCACTGAGGAGGAAGCGATCACCGACCTGTGGCCTGACAGCCACACAAACCTCCGGCATTGTGAGGTGGTCTCTGGGCAACATTTGGAGACCCTGCTGGGGATTTGTTTCATGCTGTGTAGCTAAAAACGAACCAAAAGAAAAGTCAGTGTGTGAAGTGTGAGTCCGACCTGGGCTGTGTCACAGCATGAAGACGGGCTCTCTCCAGGGCTCGGTCGATAAAAGGCTGGAACCTGCGCACGACTCCAAAGCGCTCGCCGGTGCTCGCCAGCGGGAACGTTAGCATGTCGATTATATCTATGCGGATGTGAAACAGCAAGAGATTACATACACAGACCATTAAAAGTTTTGGTAATAAAGACATGATTAAGGGTCTGACCTGACTCGTGTGGACAATGACGAATCCTGTTTCTGGTCACCTGCCACATCAGCTGAGCAGACCATGAAGGGCACTCAGTGGGAGGCTTAGCTGGACGCTCTGAGAGTGGTTTTATCTGCAGCACTTTATAAACCCTCAGCATGGAGCCCTGGTGTGTCCCAGGTTCACCGCCATCATTAAGATGCCCTAACCAAGCACGGACTGTCACATTCTGGACGTCCAGAACGCGCCTGTTGAAAAAGTCCTGTTGATATAAAACGGATGGAGGCCATCTGAGCAACACCTGGTGGATCCTGTAGACTCGGGCTGTGCCGCTGATCCATTTCCTCCTGAAGACCACTAAATCCGTCTTCCTTAATGTGGACACCGCCGTCTCCACCGCGAGCCGACATGGCCTGGAGCATCGATACCGCACAAGGACCGCTGAGCCATCCGCCAACTTGTCAGGGGCCGAGTCAAAGCCTAGGAAATCGTCAGGCAGGCTGTCGCCAGTTTGGAGTGAGGAGGATGAAACGGTTTGTAACACACAGAGTCCCTGGTTGAAGTGAAAGTAGAGTAAAATTCAGTGAATGTAAAGAAAGCACGATGTGTTGCCAGAGGAAGTTTTAGAAGGACGTTCACCTTTTGGCCTCTTGGGGCGACCTATCCCCATTGGGAAGGCCGCTACAGAAGCCGAGAACGACCACGCTTTTTGATTAATTTATCTCGTTATCTCGAGAAAACAAAAGGCTGATTTCTCGAGATAATGAGATTTATCTGGAGACTTTTTCTCTGCTTCAACCAGCAGCTGCTCAAATAAAGCTGATTATAATGGCAGAGGTAAAAACATTATTAAGGCCGTGAGATTAGCAGACCCATCCCACCGTACAACGAGATCCCCACAGCATCGCCTACAGACACCTGCAACCCCGGACTTTTATCAACACATTTATGCCGTAGCTAATTTAGCAGGATGTCATGTGTGCTCAAATGAAAGCGCACCTCACCCACACCCACTGACGAGATTAAATATTTATTTCCGAGCAGCTGAACCTGTTAAAGATTGATGATGTAAGTTATCACACCAAAATATTTATAAGTTGACTTCTGATGCATTGATCAATAATGGGAGCTCCTTGATCTGATATTTTCAGCTTAAATCAGTTGCTACACTTGTCAAGATGCCAACTATGCATGCCGGCACTGATCACAAACATTATACATAATAAGAGGAAACAACCTTTTGTTTTCTCTAGATAAAATTATTTAAATAGATAATTGCAAGCTCAGTCAGGATCAGCTTCTGTGCCCATAGAAAAGCAAAGTTCGGTGTCGTCTTCGCCTCGTTGCGGTGTGCTAAGCTAACAGCCTCATCACTGCCCCCCTGTGGCCGGAGTTTTTTCCCCCCTGATGGTCACAAGGGGCAACAAGTAGCATACTCCACACTAAATATCAAACTTTGACGGGCGACACAAATGTGACATTTATGCTTTTTCAAACAAGTTTTGGTTTTACAAGAGAAAAGATTTCAAGGATGAGGACTAACTGGTTGGTTCAGCTAATGTGCGTCTGGTTAACCACCCCACCTCTGTTGAAGAACAGTGCACCTAACATTAAACTTATTAGCACACAGTTGCTGTTTAACACATCCATCAGTTAGAAAGCAACATTAGCTTTCATTTAGTCTTGTTTCTGGTACATCTAATATTCTGTCTCTTTTTGCTGTGGTTTCTACAGTGCCCACTCCTGAGGGAATATCTGCCTCCTTAGCAGCTAAATGTTCCACTGTGTTCACCAGCTAAACTTTAAGTCTGGCTGCCTTTTGCTGAGCAGGTAGTGTTTTTAACAACAGCTGCCAGCTACGACAATAAAGTTGTGGTCCTGACAGCTAGACGGGGAGCTGAAACTCACTATGAAGCTCTGTAAAGTCAAGGGGAGCTGCAGATTCAGGTTTTTATTATCTGTAGGCTCATTATAGTGAGCCACTTCTTTTACATCATTTAATGCAATGTTATTACAAAAATATCAATTAAAGAATAAACCTATTAATTATAAACGCATGTGCAAGTTTGACACTGAAATGATATCAGGGTTGCAGTACTGTAATACAATAATCAGCAAAGAGTAATAGAGTTTCTTACCATTATGAAAGCAGCACTGAAGACATATCCAACATGTGACATGTTCATTTTTGGTTTAAGATTAATTAAAAAGTAAAAACAATGTAATCCCTGGGTTCATTTTCAACCATTTCGCTCATAATGTTGACAGCTGGAAGCGTATTTGTCAAACAGGTGGCAAACGTATGAGCATACATCCCGTGTGATGCAGGATTACCTGATATTCTGGTGTGGCAAGTTCAGCTATTTGCATGAGTTGCCTTTAAAGGGCTACCTACAGAGCCTGAAAGGCTTGGCCAGAAGGACACCATTGTGTAAGGAAAATGTCGGCTAACTCATTTTATCCGTGATTCCATTAGGGAACTTTCCATAGAAGTGATGCATCAAAGCTCAGAGTCTAACTTAATTTTGATGTGCTCAAGCCAAGGCCGTGCCATCACCCAGCGTCCTCCGTGGCCTTCGCCCACACAAGACTTTGAAGAAATATGATCTGAAATACAACCTCATATCACAGCCAAAACTAATTACCCATGAGCTACTGACTGTTCGTGCTTCAAAGTGAAAGGAATGATGCATCGGTAACTGCCGCTGATGGGGGTTTTTTCAGGTGACCACACGCAGATGAATGCGGTCTCGTTGTCTATATAAAGAGTGGCTGCTGCTAAAATACACACTTGATTAGAGAAAAAAGGTCATTCAATTCAATGGCCTTACAGGACCTGTGCGTTTCCCAGGACTTCCTTCTGGACACCAGCGAATGTTCTTCAGTGGCTTTTGGAAAAAAGGACAGTTTTAACTTAGGGTGGTGCGGTTTGCCCTTTAGCAACAGCACAAATTTGTTTAATTTTTATATACCAGTTGCAGAGTACCTGGATGAAAGCCCGATACAGTTTGGGCAAATCAGCACCGTCCAGAGATCCAGTGCCATCTCGTCTCAAAACTCCATCTTACCACCCCTCTCCTTGCCCACAAGTCTTCCTCTGGCTTCCTCTCAGTCTATCCCCCTGCCTTTCTCCATGTCTCATGGCACCACCACGCTGGCTTTCACGTTTCAGGGCGGCGTGCTGGCCGCAGCAGACACTCGGTCCAGTTGCTCTGGGCTAGTGGCGTGCCCGGCCTCCCAGAAGATCCTGCCCATTCACAGTCACTTGGTGGGTACCACGTCAGGTACTTCAGCCGACTGCGCCCTCTGGAAACGGATTCTGGCTCGAGAACTGCGTCTCTACCAGCTCCGCCATGGCCGACGGTTATCCACGAGCGGAGCTGCCAAATTGCTTTCAAACATGCTTCACCCGTTTAAGGGGACTGAGCTGTGTGTGGCTGCCACGCTGTGTGGGTGGGATGGAGGAGAGGTGGAGGGAGGTGCAAACACTGATCTCAGTGACTGTAGAGAAATGACAAAGAGTCAAATGACTGATCCGAGAACCTCTGCAGAAACCAGTCTTGAAGCTGCCTCCCCGGCAAAGGCAAAGACTCAGAGCTCCTCTTCAGCAGCCAGTGCTCGGCAGCGCTTTGCTAGAAGCACAGTGAGTTTCTCTGGACCCAGTCTGTGCTATGTGTGCAGTGATGGCACTCGCCTGCAGGGAACACTCTTCTCTGTGGGCTCGGGATCACCCTATGCCTACTCAATTTTGGACCAAGGGGTCCAATGGGGACTGACAGTGGACGAGGCCACGTCCATCGCCAGGGAGGCCGTGTACAGAGCCACGCACAGGGACGCATACTCAGGAAACTACGTGGACGTCTTTCACATCACCTCAAAGGGATGGACTCGCAGGAGCAGAGAGGATCTGAAAGAGGAATATTACAGAGAAAAGGAAAGACGAGAGAGGAGGCAGAGACTGGACGTGACTCTGAGTAAAGACATGAAACAAACAAAAATGGCTTGAGAAAAGGAAGGCAAACATCGGGGAGTATTTTGGAGAGATGTGATGGCATCTTTGCAGCAGATACTAAATTAATGAACAGGACAGGCAGTTGTATCCTCCAGGCTATTTCTCCAATGATTTGGGCATGCATATCGTTCCCTCTAATAAACAGCTGATGTTTTGTTTGCGCTGCTGATAAAATGTATTCTAACGGCACACTGCTGGCTGGCATTTTGATTTAGACGTTAAGACATTATGAATCATTTCAAGTATAAGAGATAATTACAATCTACCCCTGCGTGTGTTTGAAGCAGAAAAAGAGGGGGCAGAGTGAATAGTCCAAAAATCGAAATGTCTGGAGTCTGAAGGTCATAATGTATTGCCGTGTATAAGGGAACTAATTTAGCCGTAGCAATAAACAGCAAGGAGTTGAAAGCTGATTTGTGTCTGCTGTCAGAATTCGTCTGAAGTTTCTCTGACACTTCAATAAATTAATGAATAAATGAAATTTTGCTGAACTTGCCTGTTCATTCTGTTTGAGCAGCCTGGTAGTAAATTAACCATACTGGTAATTATTCAAGTGACAATGGCTGCAAGGGATGCTAGGGGGGGAAAGGTATGGAGCTGTTCATCCTCATCCCCGCTGCCTTTTCAAACTTCACTTAAAGCAGTCGAACTATGCTGGTTAAAGCTTTCAAGGTTGAGGCCATTTGCCACACGGGAGTGAACTTCACAGCATCCGGCCTCACGTCGGCGCAGTGACGAAGGCTGCGGTTCTACAAGCTGATATGATGTTTACAAAGTGACAGAGGTTTAATGTGTGCATATGTGTGCAGTCAGCTGTATATATATATCTATGTGTTATCAACTGTATGAAATATATGACAGGCAAGGTTGCGTAATGATGCTCAGTATCTCCAGCGCAGCATCAGAGAGCTGAGTGTCTTCTCAAATCTCCACTAGCATTACTGTATGACTGCAGCTGGGAGAGGATGAGGGGAAAGCCTCCCTTCCTCCCCAGCCTCATCCATAATTCCCATCTCCTGAAATTCATTAATGACAGAATTATTTAGCGAGCAAAAAACAAAACAAAACAAAACAAAAAAAAAAACGAGCAGAAACCAGTTCAGTGGTCCAGATTTGAGAGCTTGCAGGGACAGGCTTGCAAACGCAGAGCGAGCTCCGAGAAGGACGGATTCTAATGAAAGTTTGGAAGAAGAGCTGTGACTCAGTGGGTGTCTTCCTCTGCTCGCCCTCTTCAAAGCTTTTTGTCAGCTTCTTCTCCTCGCATGCGAGCTGCAGCTGAGAGCCAACTCCACCGGATCTGACCAAGAAGTGAAATGTCACAGACCCTTAAGTTACATCAGTGTAGCAGGGTTTTTTTCCACTTGTCAAAAAGAGCGTTGCAAACACACGACCCTAACAGCCAGAAAATTTGCCATCATTTGTTTGACAGCTCCCCCTCACAGTCGGAGCTCAGAACACATTTTGCACTTGTAAATTTGTCCTTGTGTGCTCTCACATCCTGACTAGCAGATTGATTACAGCTTGGCTTTGTTTTGTGCTTGCGCAGTTTTTTGGCATTAACAAACCGCCGTACTGTTTCAAGCCCAGCTGGATGCGGGGGATCCGAGGAGTGACCTTAGGGCTGCAAGTTTGGCTTTCGAGTCATATCAGTGAACTCGTGTCTCTCTGCTGCTTGTTTGAAGGCTCAGAAGTCAAGAATGATCAAGAAGCATCAGCGTGCAAAGCGAGGCTGCACTCTGTGGATGAATGATCACTTTTTACAGCGGTGAGGCGTTCAAAGCCCGTGATTCTGCCGCTGTCCTGAAAGCAACGTTTTCATCGAAAGATCAAATCTTTTTTTAGAATTAAAAAAAAAATGTGTTCCAGGAAGTATCGAATGAAATATGCCAGAATGCAAAAAACATCCCTTTAGCCATCTTTTTATGTTACCCCAATTTCCAAACAGCAAATTTGGGCTTAATATTTAGATCCTGTGCATTCACAGGACTTAACAAATACAAACAAAGTATGAAATGATGTTATTTTGAACATCCATCCTTGAAATTCGGATTGATAAATTCAAATTTGTGTTGTGATTGTTTTACTTTCAAGAATTAAAATGACTCATTAAAATCAGATTAAACCCAAAACTTAATGAGAGGCTGACTTACAGAAATGTGCTGCGTATCACACTCACCACCAGTTTCCAAGAAGAAACACATCATGAACGATCCATTCAACCCACTGGAGAAAACATCCCATCAAAGTAGGAAGAAGGGGGGTTAATTATAGTCATGTGTTGCAGACATGTTTTTAACGAGTGGGAGAACACCAATGGTGAAATTTCATCTTTTAATGCATCCTTGAGTGGCAATTTTCTGGTCCAGCTTATGGGTGGAATAACTGGGAGAATGCAAACGTATTGAGGGTGATTATGCAGACTGGCTGCATTTAAGCAGATTACAAAACACAGCTTCAAAGAAATGATCCAGCCGAACCAGAAAACACTGAAGGGGCTTAAACGAATCATGTGCTGCTAGATAATAAATGTGATCATTAGAAACCAAAGCTATGATTTTTAAAGCCATCTGCTTTAAAACTGAGGCAATCTAAAATGCAATTATTATTATTAATAACATCAGTGTGGGTGTACGTGTGTGTGTGTGTGGGGGGGGGGGGGGGGGGGGGGGGGGTCAGAAATGGAAAGGCTTTAATTTAAGGTGAGCATCGTGCTTGTGAGTTAAAAACTAAAGGAGAGAGAGGGGGTGAGAGAGAGGGAGGGAGGCGGGGAGAGAGAGAGGGAGACTGGGCTAAGTGGACAGACCTCACGCTGAGCTCAGATGAACCTCGGCATCCTTTCCCACGTTGGATCATTTCGGCTCCAGTAACGCAACGAGCCGGCGGAGCAGAGCAGCAGACGCACGGTAAGCCTCATTCTTCTCTGCTCAAGCACTTTTCTTCGTGCTCTTCGAGTTTATTGAAGTGAAGCCTGTCACGCCCGCACAGACGTGCCAAGTTTCCGCTCCTCGGCTCTCCACTTCACCGTCTTGCGTCTCATTTTGGACGCTTGGACGCGGTGCGTTTCGCTGTCAGTTCGGAGCTGTTCGCGTTTACCTTTTCGCGTTTTTGTTGTTCCACGAGCAGATGTTACCACGCGCGAGCTGTTTTGGGGGGAAATAGCGCGCGGCTGAGAGGGCGGTGTGGGGGGGCGAGCTGTGCGCCGAGCGCTGGCAGATGTCGCGGATAGCGCTGCGCTTCCCTTCGCGTTTTCTGGCTGAGGTTTGTGTATGTGTGTGCGCGCGCGCGGCGTTGCGCGCGCCGTCCTCACTCACCTGCCGCGTGCACTTTCACGCGGGGACGCTCGCTTGCTTAAATGATTGGGGGGGGGGGTCATAGGACCTCCGGTTGTAGCCGACAGCAGTATTTCGGGACCTTGCATTCATTATAATAGTTAGCCCAAGTGTGTAAATCACATTAACATGCATCAAGTAGGTCATTTTTCCGGCTTCCTCTAACAAGACAAGGTCAGGCTCCGGGCTGTTTGGTGTATCTCTACTGGATATGCTAATAAGCAGTCCAGATGTGAGCGTGCGTGTATCTGTGCCGGTTTGTGTGTGGAGGGAAGCTGCAAAGAGCCACGATGTGCTTTGAGAAACGCAACGTCTGCTTGTGTTTACAGCATCACGCGCCGTCAAAGAGAAGATGACCACCTCGCGCACAAATGGAGCACCTTGTAAGCACAGAGGCGGTCTCTCATGACAGATAGGAACACTTGCTCAGCACAGTTCTCCCGCCGCGATATCACTTAAGGTTAAGCTGTCTGAGTGTCAAAGCTCGACTACAATGAGGTGACTGATGTGCTGAGTACAGTGGGCCTCTCCTCGCCGGTGTGATTTAGAAGGACTTAAGAGATTTCCATGTGTGCGGGGAGCAGGAGGGAGGCAGTGCGAATGGATGAGAGGTCTATAAGCATTAAGACGGATGGCAGATGGAGTGAAAGCCAGGGATGTTCAAATGGAACAGAATATGTCTTGGTCATTTAAGCAAGCCAGGCTGTCCTCCTCCCAATGTACTTCCATCCACCACCACCACCATCACACCCCCCCAACCCCCCCCCCCACCCGTTCCTGCTCTGCCTCCATCTCCCATTTTTCCCTATGTAAAAGGCCTGACATGCACAGGCTATTTTTAATAAAAATGAAATAGCCTTGTTGCAGTGAAGCGACTCGATGCAGAGTGAAGTGAGACTGAAACAGCGATTTGCAATTTAGAGCTATGTCACCACTCATCACTCCATCCCGAGCCGGCAACAGCAAATCGTCCTCACGCTTTCATCCTCCATCCCTGCCTTACATTTCACACATATCTCATGCGCGCTCACACTCTGAAGACTTCAAACAACGGTGAATGACATGTACTGCTGGCAACGTGGTTTTGGAGCAAAGCTAGCAGGGAGAAATGTAAGCCGGGAGATCAGCCTATGCTAATACACAATAGCTGAGGAAGACAAAAGTGTTTTGGATGAAGCACTGCTTGTATTCTGCTAGATTTAAGATGCTGGCAACCGGATGCAAATGCTGAACATGAAGCATAACATACAGTTTTTTGGAATTGGTATAATTGGGGTTCAAAATGGAAAAAAAAGGGTGAATTTCCTTTTAAGAAGAAATGCCATAAAGAGATTAGCAATTACTATTACTATTAACTATGATCAAATGCTCAAATTGACTCTGTTCTGAAGCCTACTTTTTGGAAAGTAGGTCAGTATCTGGAGTGAGAAAGAACATTACTTTCATTTTCATGTGTCCTTCCTTGCATATGAAGCATATCAATTTGAATGTATCAGAAAATGTCACGGTTCGTATTATACAGCGCCATCAAAGGCATGTGCATGACTATACATTAGGTCCCCTCTGTGCTTATTTGCATCTGAAGCACGTGCTTCACTTCTGTCAGCTGGGCCACAGATGAGGCCGTGCATTTATGGTCTTTAGCCAAAATCTCCATAATTACTTGAACAAAACAATCAACGAGACGTTTGATTGCTCACCCAAACACCATTGACATCGACTTTGTGTGAGTTTCCTTCCAGAATTACTTCCTGTCAGCCTTATACTTGTCGGGGCTGCAACTAACCATTGTTTTCTAATCTGTCAACTGTTTTCTCAAGTAATCGATTAGTTGCTTGGTCTATAAAATGGTGAAAACCATCGATCAGCGTTTCCAGGAGCCCAAGATGACGTCCTCAAATGTCTTGTTTTGCCCACAACCCAAAGACATTTAGTTTACTGTCACAGAGACGTGAAGAAACCAGAAAATATTCACATTTAAGAAGCTGGAATCAGAGACTGGTGATTAGCATAGCATAGCAGGTCGTGCACAGAAGTCCCTTTGTTTTTTTTTACAATTTTGTCAATGAAGTCTTTCACTGTAAATCTTTTAATTAATGAAAACTTTATTTAAAAATGTATGAAGATGCCTCCCTTCTTATGTATGAATCATGCACTGTCGGGTTGTGTGTGTGTGAGAGAGAGAGAGAGAGAGAGAGAGATAACGCTTGCCTCCATGTGTGCATAAAGGTGAAAAACAGATGTCAGAAAATTGACAGTCATTGCTGGAAATGGCGAGGCAGAGTGATGGATGCAGGTCAAATGTGGATGGAGAAACTGCAATTACACAGTTTCAGTCTTGTGAAGCTGCTGACACCTTTCAGTACATCAAATTTCAAAGATCAATGGCCGGGATCTGACTCAAATACTAACGAAACTCAGATCATTAAACTTTTAGGAAATGAGGACAAGTCATTGATTGAATTATTTATGAGCCTAATTAATCTCTTAAGGGGAACTTCTTTCACTACTGGGCATTGAGGCATGGGGAGACCATCTTTAGGGATGACATCAATCACCTGATGTCCAGGCAATAGTCTGTGACAAGGAACAGTAAAGTACCTGAGCTCCACCTCATCGCCAGGCCTCAGGGCTCCAAATTAATTGAAAAATTTTAAGACCACACTTAATTCTGAGAGAAAGCCTGAGTGATCAATAGCAGGACTCACACACAACAGCAGCGACAACAGCAACAAGAGTGATATGAGTAACAGCATCAGGTAAAAAGGGAATTCTTCCTTTGTTAATAGCTTCTGTGAAGAACTGAGCTCAGATCAAGAGGATCAACAAACAGGAGAAAGAGTCGACAGATTTGTCTCATAATATCAAACCTCCTCTTTTTTTTAAGGTAATGAGCGATGCTCTTTGTCTTGAAGCCCTTTGATGAATAGACTCAAGATCACACTTACGATGTTTCCTCTCAGGTGATCCTGTGCAGCATGTGTGCAGCAGAAGCCGAGACGAAGACTCACCGTGAGGAGGAGAAACCCGAAGCAGGAGGCGGCGCCTGGTCTAACATCACGAGATGGGCCGCCACGAAAGCCTGCATCTGATCAGCCATTCGTCCATCGGTCTTTGAAATCAGTTCATCGTAGCAATGGCAGCACATGTTGTGCTTCTGTTTCTTTTCTTCTGTAAAGGGGAAAGAAGTGGCCTTTCGGCGGTGGCTGGCGTTTCAGAGGAAGAGCAGGATTTGCGAGTGATATCAAGCAAAAGACAACAGGTCTCACCTCGCCCAGAGTCCGTGGACAACTTTTTTATGAGTTTAAAAGAATTCGAAAGCCCACTTCAGAAAGCAAAGGATGATGTAAGAACGCTGCCAAGTGAGGCTTTCAGACGACATGACAGAAAACCAAATGATTTTGACTTTAAGAACAACATGGCGGAGCAAACAGACATACTGAAATATCCTGAATCCGCTGCCAAATCCCTAATATCCAAACATAGCGCTGAACTTACGCTGAACCACGAGAAAAGAAGCAATCTGACTAATGGAGAGGTTGTAATTAATGCTCGCAGTCTAGTGCCGAGTTCAGAGGAGTATGCTCTCCAGCCCGAGCTCCATTTGGAGGCAGGTGTTGGTGACGTTCTGCCTGAGAGCGGCCGCTCTAAGTGGGTCATGGAGTCTGAAGGCGGCCGGCTGGAGCCGTACCTGCCGCGAGCAGGGCCTCGCTCTCGCCGGCGGAGGAGCTGGCTCTGGAACCAGTTCTTCGTGATCGAGGAGTACAGAGGGCCAGAGCCTGTGCTCATTGGACGGGTAAGCTGTTGTAATTGTTTGGAGTTTCTCCAAAGGGTTCGTCCAAACGCCTCAAATGTATTTCATAGAGAGAGAGAAATTTAATTTGAGCAAACAAAAATCGATTCTGCTCGAGGCATTTATGTGTGTTTTCATAAATAAATGAATTCGCGAGCCATTATCCACATAAGCGCACAATGATAACCTCTTTAACTCAGTTAGACTCATTTCCCCTCTCGGTTTCCCGCTCGGTGCGCTCACAAAGCGTTGGACACTCGCTCACAGGGTCTTCTGGCTCTCAGCATCTCTGCTCTGGCCTGCTCTCTCCTGGGCTGTATTATTAACTACCGGACTCGGTGACGATGCCCACTCACTTGAATTAAAAGTGCTCGCATGAGTTTTCTGGATTTCCGGCTTTGCTCCCGAGCTGTGCGGCCCAATGCACATACGCATCTCTGGCCGGCCCCGCCTGCTCGGCCCCCCTACTCCCATAGACTTCACAATGTGGCGACCTCACACACATGAAAACAGCTTTTCAATGCTCTTTTTACAAATGTAAACACCTCCATGGATTAAAAATTCATAATGCAAAGAGTAATAACTGACCCTGTTTGTAGTCTGAGGTGTCCCGTCAACAGTTTTACAGATATCTCTTTTACAATGGTGGTCTATGGGGAAAATGTGGCACAATCCCAGCCAATGTGAATATCATAGTAATTTAGATCATTTCTTCATGGCTGTTCTTTCTCGACTAGGAGATAGAGGCTAGAAGGATTATTGGTCACTATGGGGACTTGAACAATAAAAAAAACTGTTTTGTTTGTTAACACTTAGTTTAACAAATTAATTTCCATTTGTCAGTCAGCACTTTATTTAACCTATTATCTTGCATTGTCTATCTTATATTGGTAAGATGATGGCTAACATCTGCTATATACGCAGTAGCTAACTAAGCTAGTTAGCATAGTTAACTAAGATAACTTGATCTGTGAGAAGTGCAGAGTCCTGAGTTTATCCTAACATTTATAGCCAGCCAACTTATTAATTACAATAAATCGCAGTATAGCATGTTATTAAAACAATATCTCTTAAAATTATATATTCATGTTAGATTTCTTTAAAGTTACAGGCACAGTTAAAGCAAATTGTAGATTAATGATTCTAATGCTAGCCAAAGTATGTAGCTGGAATCATCAAGTTCGCTAACTAGCTTAGTTAGCTCATTTTTTATCTGACAGAACTTAGCTAGCTACCTGTCAGCATAGCTAGGATTCAAACTAATACAGATGGAAATTCACAAGAATAGTTATGCAACATTTGACCACTTAATCTTTCTTGTTATTCCGCCCCCAAACTGGCAATGTACCAACATTACAGACTTTAGCTTTAAGCTAGCTATTGTACGTGTGTATGTGCGTGTGTGTGTTCAGCTCAAGCTCTGACTCAGCTTTGTTCTTTCTCTAATTTTTCATCTCATCTGTGTTTGTCTATAATGCAAACTCAAAAAAAGCACGCGCAAATTCAAGATGAATCACTTTCAACTCATGCGAATTAATCATTTCATCAATTCCCAACTCGAGTGTGCATCTATTTGCGTCTTTTTAGTTGACTTTGTTTATTTCTAGTTAAGCTGAGCGAGCAAATCTGAGAGCACGCAGAGATGTTAGACTGTGAACGAGCGTCCAAATGTCAGGGACATGGGCCATGAGGGCAAATGAGCAAAATAGTGTGCAACGATATTAGCAAACACTCAAATACATCTATCCAGGACCAAACAGATATTTTCCTAGCGTGATAACAATTTCTCTAAAAACTGCATGTGCTTGCGAAAACTCAAAACATCCTGTCTGGCGCTCGGGAACGAGGCACAAATATAACTCTCTAATTGCAGCGTTTGTCGTGTCACGTACTTGAGTTTTCACAGCCGCCACACCAGCAACCTTCAGCTGCTGTCGGTGTTGCGACACGAAAAGTGTCTGAGATGATTTAATCCACTGCACACCTGAACCGTTCGGATCCCAGGGGTTTACTTGTAGCATTTCACAGCCAGGCGCTCCGCACTAATGCAGCTGCTGGCAGCTACAGTATACTCAGAGTAGGATTATATCAGCTGTAACGCTAACAGGGAATGCTGCCAGCCACTTTGTAGCTTGCAGTGTACTTTATAGTGACAGTCTAGATTGGATTCTTACCAGTGCAGTATACACCTCATAAATGTTTAATCTTCCTCTCTGGTTGTTATTGATACAGTCAGAGAGGGGTGTTAAAGCAATCAGCAGGCACACGAGGATGCTCATTCCTCTGCAAAGCATGGTCTTGATGTTGATATTCATGCAATAAAGCATCGCAAGGGGGTTGGGAGCATGTTCTCTCTCAGCTGCAGCTCAGTTTGTCAAAAATAGAGCGATTATCTTTTCAGACCCTTTGCCGGTGCAAGGTTTCAGGTGAGTTATCAACAGTTCAGATCGCAGGTGCCTCAACCTGTGCAAAAGAGGGAGAATTTGGCTGCCAAAGAAAGCAGTGTGAAGCAGATATAAACCCGGAGGTGGATGTACTGCATGAGTGAGAGGAGGGGAAAATTGGGATTACAGAGTAGGAGAGAAAGTGACAAAGCAATTGGAGGAGACAATTTCCTCTTTTTCCAGCTTTGTTTGTACAGGGCGGATAAATTTCTTCCCCACCGTGAGAGTGTTTTTCCATGCTGACTGAAGCACAGCAGGACTGAGCCAGCAATTAGACAGCGAGGAGAGCAGAGCTGGAAGGATGGAGCAGAGAGCAGGGGAGCGAGATAGGCACAGACTCCGACAAAGATGTCTCTCGTGGTGAAGTGTGGGATCAAAATCGAAGCTGGCTTTAAGGAAGAAAGGGAGGGAGAGGGATGTGGGTGCAGGGATGAATAGAAAACCCTGAGTCCCTTATCTAGCAATTTGTAGGGTATGCTATCATGAGTTTCATTAATCCCTAACTTTATCCTCCAAGACACACACACACACACACACACACACACACACACAAAATGCTCACTAATCTTATATTTTCTCCTGGTCTCTGCCTGCAGTGCGTGTGAATTGCACATGTTGTTAACATGCATTATGCTGGAATGTATGGATACTTTCATCTCAGCGCCTGTCTTCAACACACACATGATTGGACTAATTCTACACTTGTCCTGTAGGTGATTAAACGTCTTCATTCCCGCGTCACTCAAACAAATTCCACGGAGTAAAATGAATTTTGCGCCTTCAGAAATAATTTTCCTGTGAATGTGTAAACAGTTGAAGAGCTGAGTTAAAATTGAGGCTTTGGTTCTAGTATCTGAGGGTCCACAGCAGAGGTTGTGAGTAAGCCTTGTGGATTATGAACATGTGCAGATGCGCCTTAAGGGTAGAGAGATGTGAAGGTTCCTGGTCAGAAAGCTCAGCGTGATGAAGGCTGAGTAATCTCTTTAGCTTTCTATTTCTGTGTGTTTGGCCTTTTACCTATCTAGCTCACACTAATATCCTCTCTGCCATTAAATACCAAACCAGTATTCTCCACCAGAGAGCAAAACAGATAGCGGGAGAGAGAGTGGGGTGGGGGTGAGAAATGTGAGCAGATGGGCATTCTGTGTAACCGAGGTAACTTGATGAAAAGAGAGAGACACACAAGGACAGGATGAAGAGGTGGTTTAAAAGGTACAGGGAAGTCGGGCAGATGGATTTACAAGGAAGGGAAGGAAAGGACAGATGGATGGAAGAGTCAGAAAGATTTGCAGATGGATACTGCCTGTGTTTGCAGAATGCATCTGTGAACATACATGTAGGACATGTGCAGGGCCACCGTCCACACTGATGTGGTTCTGCCCTCAACAAACCCCCAATGGCACGTTTGGTCCAGTGAGTTAATTAGCTGTATGCATCAGTACTCATCCCGGTCCCATATGTATCTTGCACACCTGGTGCCATTCATTTCAAATTCAGTGAGCACATCACATCTTAACATAAATCACCCATTTCACACAGTCATGTTTGCAATACTTGCCAGACAAATAAATGGGTGTTAATGAGCGATACCTGCATCTGCGTGCTGTGTGAAAGCGCTGATGCCTGCAGGTGTTGCAGTTATTTTTCTGTGTGTTTTTATTTTCCAGCTGCACACAGATATGGACAAAGGAGACGGGCACACTAAGTATATTTTGGAGGGAGAGGGCGTGGGCTCCGTGTTTGTCATTGACAGCAACACAGGCAACATACACGTCACCAAGTCTCTAGACCGCGAGGAGAAGGACCAGTACCGGCTCATTGCAACCGCTATAGACCGTCAGACTGGCCGAGCCCTGGAGCCTTCCTCCGAGTTCATCATCAGAGTGCAGGACATCAATGACAACCCGCCTGTCTTCCCTGATGAACCCTATGTTGCCATGGTGCCGGAGATGGCTAACATAGGTACATCGCTAAAACAACGTTTAAGCTATACCCCACCCAAAATCTCTTGAAAGGTGGCTGTAAAATGTTTATGGTGTCGTCTTTCATGAGGAGCTACAGCTGTGGTCATCTATAATTAACTTACAGTGGATTCCAGTGGTGATTAATTTTCACTGCAAAATAAGACTAAAGGACTTGACACACATGTGACAAATATGCTTAATATTCAGCTTTAAATATTTCACATCAAAACTATTTATATCAGCAGTGAGGCTAATTTGTTTGTTTGGTTTGAATGTATTTGCGCTGTATGCAGATATCCTGCAGTTCATGAGTAATTCCGCTAGATGGCAGCATCTAATTTATCCTGCCTGAGTGCCCTCATGGCTAGCTTTATAAGTATAAACTATAACACATTAGCTTACATTAGCCAAACCTGCTAAGACACCATTGCCTTGGTGGCAAATCGACTACATCCAAAAGTAAACGACATAAGCTTATTAATTCTCAGAGTGTTTATTTGCGGCGCAAAAGGTTTTATGGTGAATAAATTTACCCTCTCAGACACTCATATGAAATTGCAGACAGTAGCAGTTGTGCAATAATATTAAGAATAATTAGACTGACTCTACAGCCGTGCTATCAGCTTTGTGAGGCTGAACTTTAAGCTAAATGCTAACATTAGCATGCTAACATGCTTACAATGACAATGCTAGCCTGCTGATGTTTGTTTAAAATTGTCACCATTTTATTTTACCAGGTAAGCATGCCATCATTTGCTAACTAGCAGTAAACATGGTGATCCTGAGCATCCTCTGGGCGCCATGGATACGTGTAGTGGCAATCCATCCAATAGCTGTCAACATATTTTGCTAAAACCCAAAATCAGAAGCAAAGTCAAAGACATCCAACGGGATGATGAACGTCTGTACAACGTTTTGATGCTAATTCATCCAAAGGTTGTTGAGATATTTCAGTCCGGACCAAAGTGGTGAACCGATCGACTGACTGAAAATAATAATCATTTTGTCTGTAAATCCCAGAAAATGTGACAAATGCTCATCACAACTTCCAGGAACCCAAGGAGAGGCACTCAGATTGATTATTGGCTGCAAAGAAAAAAGCTACCAGCGTATATGATAAAGAAAAGCGTCACATCTTCGCTTGAAAACCCACTGAAACAATGAATTGTTTATCAAAATAGTTGCAGATTAATCTTCAGTCAATCAACTAATGAATTAATCCGATGCAGTTGCAGCTCTACACCCCTGCAGCTCCTTCGCTTTCCTGCTGTCCAAGCAGGTCCTCAGTATCCTGCGAACAATCATACTTTTGCCCAATGGGACTAAATTTACTGCTCGTGGCAGGGCTCCAAGGATTCAAGGGCAACTGCTCCACATGAAAACAGGGTATTTAGTCAGATTTTGTCTAAAAGATGAATATTTGAAGATGCTGCGTATACAGATAGAAGAGCTTTATGCTTTTTAATCCTACAGATGTAAGCACTTAGTATTCAATAGACAGATTCTGGGTGGAGTATCACTTTAAGCCACCAGCTTCAACTACTATACTTTTAAAGGGCGGTTTGACTTATCGCCTTTGTCGCCTCCTCTCTGTCACAGGCACGTCCATAATCCAAGTCACTGCCAGAGATGCCGATGATCCAACATATGGAAACAGTGCCCGGCTGGTGTACGCCATTACTCAGGGCCAGGACTATTTCTCTGTGGATCCCCAGACAGGTCTGTCCATAGCCTCTCATGTTAAAGCTGTTTACCTCTCCAGCTGATCATTACACTTTATACATAAATCCCAGCAGGCCAGTTACAAATCATATGTCGTGTCTTTGCCACCATATGTCCGCTGTGGATAAGAACATTTTAGCTCACATTTTCCATGATCTGTCCAGAGACAGCAGTGGCCTGGAGTCAGATGTTGTTCAGCGTCCTAATGTATGCATCTGGCTCGCTTTGATGGTGATTTCGAGCGACGTTCTGTCACTGTGAAATCTGTTGCTGTTGTGATTTTTGCTCCATGTCCCGCTCTCCTCTCCACCAGGCGTCCTGCGGACAGCCGCACCTGACATGGACCGAGAGACACGGGATGAATATCTGGTCGTCCTCCAGGCCAAAGACATGGGAGGGCATCTGGGCGGATTATCAGGGACCACGACCATCACTGTGAAGCTGACTGATGTCAACGACAACCCCCCTCACTTCAGAAGGAGTAAGCACTGCTGTTATCAGATCACCACTTTACTGTCGGCTGCTTTCAGCCTCTGCTGCAGCTGGAGAATCTGTGTGTGTGTTTGTGTGTGTGTGTGTGTGTGTGTGTGTGTGTGTGTGCGCATGCGAGAGAGTTAAGATTAAAATGATTAAACATCCTGTAATGGCATTTATGACAGCAGTCTGATATTTTTCGCCTCCTTTGGGTCCTAGTCGTCTTGACAGGCGGAAGATAAGATATAAGCTCCTGCTAAACAGCTTGTCAGTCAGGCGTTGCTCTTTTATTGGATGCACTCTTCCTAATCATTGTTTTTAACGTCAGCTGGAATAACATAACCTTTGCCAAGACGACTAGCATTAACATTCACGTGAACACTCCCGTTTGGTCCGTGAGATTCAAATGGACTGCGCCTTTACGTAGAAGAGTGAAAGATCATGTCCGCTCTTTCTTATCCAAGCTTTTCCCTGTTCCATGCTATTAATATTTCATCTTAAAGTTCAGTGCTTTCTGCTTCAATAGACAGTAAAATCACTGCAGAATGTGTCTAACGCTTTGAGACATATACTGCAATTCTCTATATACTACTTCTGCTCTGTTCGCCTTTTCCTCCTCTTCCCTACTCCTTCTTCCTGACAGTCTCTGCTTACTGCCATTCATCTTAATGTTTAAAGCCCCTTTTCCTCTTGTTGATATATTGTGCTGGAATACAGTGCTTTATAGAAGCAATTCAATATTCCCAAATGCCAGCAATGTGTTATTTCTTTTACTGATATCTGACTCTATCGTCCCTCCCTCGCCACCTCTCCTCCAGGTCATTATTTTCTGTTTGGCAGTAATGCCACAGTTTAAGCAAAACGGCTCATTTAGTTTGCTCTCTGAATGCGAGGGGTGTGGTTTTTAAATGGGTTTCATAATGTGGAGGATTTGAATGACTAACAATTAGCAAGTTGGCTCCGCTCTGATTAAAATGAAAGCATTTCCCTGAGTTTGTTGCTGCGATGCAGAGGTCATCGTGTGGTGGAAGGCAAGAGCTGCCACAGATCACTGCGCTGCTGAAAAGCAACATAAGAACAGTTAAACTGAGCTTAAATTCTCCGTTCAGTAAATACAGCTCCTGATTCATTAACGGTAGAGTTGAGCAGACAAGCTTACAGTTCTACGTGCTGCATGCTTGTAACATTAATGGGATTCATAGAGCTGATACGTGTTTTTGTCCAGAGATTAAACAAAGAAAGTAGGGCAACAACTAATGATTGCTTTCCTGATCAGTCAATTTCTCTGTAAAAACGCCCATCACAAGTTCCCAGAAGCCAAAGTCATGTGTTCAAGTGCTTAATTTACTGACCAGCAGTTCAAAACCCAAAGAGATCCATTTATCATGATATCAAACAGAGGAAAGTAGCTAAACATTTGCAATGTTTGCCATTTTTGTATGATACATGACAATTAAGCAATTATCTCATAGTTAATTTCCTGTCTATCAATTATTCAATTAATCAACTAATTGTTTCAGCATAAAAAATGCTACAATGCTAAACCTAGTTTGAGTATCCATGCTAGCATCCACCGGCAGTCGTTAAGCTAAATGCTAACATCAAATGCTAAATGCTCATAATGATCATGCTAGCACTTTTATGTTTGGCAGGTATAGTTTAGTTTTCCATGTTCACCATCTCAGTTTAGTTTGTAAGCGTGCTAACATTCGCTAATCAGGACTAAACAGAGTACAGCTGAGGCTGATGGGAATGACAGTTTTCTAAGTAGAACCTGACCTGTTGGTGGCGCTAGATGAAAAGTCAAGGGATCACCAGAGTGAGTCGGCTTCACCTCCTGCACGTCTGTACAAAACTTCCTGAAAGTCCATCCAATGTTTTGGATATTTTAGCCTGGACTGAAGTGGCGGACCAGCAGACCGGCATTGCCGTCCTGAAAGAAAGACCACCAGCTAAAAACTATGACTGCTACCTGTAATTGCTTTCATTATCAGTCGCTTGGTCCATAAAATGGTAGGAAATAGTGAATATCTTTCAGAAGTTCCAGGAGACCAATGTGATGTCTTTAAATGTTACTTTAAAGCCCACAGATATTCATTTTACCCTGATATCTCATCTCCGCTCTGCTTGTTATTTGGAATTTAATTGCTCTTGTGTAGTTTCTATTTTTATTTCTATTCTTATTCATTTCATATACTTCTAATCTTTATTTTTACCTTTCTCTATTTATCTGTACTTATTTCTGTCTTTGTGCTGCCGCAACACCTGAATTTCCCCTCTGGGGATGAATAAAGGCTTTTCTTTTATTCCATCGACTGACTAATCATTTCAGCTCATAAAAAAAGAGAAAATGTCTAAAATGTAAAGCATGCAGCCAAAATCATTTACAAAAGAGGGCTGTAAATTTGCACACGAGTTAAAATCATTACTGGCAGACTTCTTGCCAATGAAAGCCACTTAAAGGACCATTTAAACCATGCTCATGTCTATACTCTGTGTACTGGTCACTGAAAATGTGCCTCCTCTCCCTGCTGGCCTGAAAGAGCTCAGTGCCTGACACAGTTCCCATGCAAGAGACGGGGGCTACAGTCCATGCTCTGTGCAAAAATGCATTTAAAAGTTCAGCCTAAGCTAATGCGAGGCTTCAGCAGACTGAGTTACAGCAGTCAGAGTAAGTGGAGAATCTTCAAAAGTTAATCTGCTCTGCAGCTCAGCAAGGAAAAGATGTACAGTGGCACGAAGAGGGAATTCTGCATTAAATATACATACTGTAACTTTTGAAGATACTTGATTTTATATTAGCTTCAACTGAACCTTTGATGCATCATCTCTTCCACTGGAGTTGCAGTAAGAAGGATCTCTACAGCCAGTGGGAACAGGTGGAATAATTACACCGATCAATAACATTATGGGCATGAAAATGTAAAGCAGTCCCTCACCTGGTCAAGAAATATGTGAATGACAGCCATAATAGCCACATGCATTGTCTTTATAACAACTGTGTTTTGACACAAAATTGAGCTCCAGTGTTTTCACAGTGCTCAGAACCATCATGTCCATTGTGCTCTGCTCTGCAGGTGCGTGGTCATTCTCCGTATCTGAGCTGGCAGCACCAGGTGTGGAGGTGGGCCGCGTCACCGCCACTGATCCTGATTTGGGAGAAAACGCACAGCTGGAGTTTACTATCCTGGATGCAGAGGAGGCCGAAATATTCAATCTAACTGGAAGAGACCACGAGGCCATCATTGTGCTGAACAAGGTGAGTGAGGAGGCTCAGGTGCACACTCAGTCTGAGTGTAAAGCAGCTTTAGTTCGTTACCAACAAAAGTTTTCATAATAGCCGAGGATCTGAACCTACATGGAGGTGTTTTTGCTTATATGGACACAAAAAAATATCCACCGTGTGACATTCAGGATATTACACAAATTTGCTTTGGTCTGGTATTTCTAATTAATTTTATTTGGTCATTTAAACATTTCATTACTGCCGGCAGACACGCTCTCTTGTTGACAGGTTCAGACTCCCGAGGCTCTGCATGAGCAGTTAATGAGTAACAATGAACTAATAAGCATCTGGTGAAAAACTGTAGCTCATTTGAAGTGCGGAGGCCGTGTTAAAGGCAGCCAGTGTGAACTGGTCTTTTTGCTTTTAAGGCTTTAACAGCGCTCCGCATTCAGAGATCATTACTGCTCAGGGAAATCTTAAATAAGGAGGTTGCAGAGGGTGAGGCAAGAAGAGGCTGATGATGGACTACCCACATTTTAAGAAAGGAGTGAGAAAGATCTAAAATGAATAATGAAGTGCTGTATGTGCAGCATATATACAGCACATATGAATCATATATGAAAGAGCTTTAGTAAAGTATAGCCCACAGACTGAGGCTGCTTTATTCTTCACCCCACAGCTGCTGGATTATGAGATGCGCAGTTCATACACTTTCTCTGTGGAAGTTGCCAACCCTATAGTGGATGCCCGGTACCTAAGGAAAGGTCCCTTTAAGGACCAGGCGACAGTCCGGGTCATGGTCCTTAATGCTGATGAGCCGCCGCAATTCTCCCAGGCTCGGTACCATCTGGACGTGTCTGAGAACTGCCCCCCTGTCTGTTCTGTTGGCCGGGTCTACGCTGTGGACCCAGACACAGGACAGAGCAGCAACATCAGGTGGTCATTTCACCATCACGCTCTCATTTAGTGCCTCACTCCGTCACTCAGGGCTCTCTTCACTATCTTTTCCTCCCCGTCCTCGCTCTTTCTCTATCTCAGGTACTCCATCGATCCCCAGTCCGACCCCGAGGCTCTGTTCCGCATCGCCTCTGACACGGGCTTTATCAGCACAGTGATGGAGTTGGACCGCGAGGAGGAGCAGTGGCATAATATCACAGTCATCGCCACACAGAGGGGTATGTCAGCTCCCCTGCCCTGGGGCGCAATGAGCAGCAGAGCTCACCAGACTCATATTTCACTGAAAGCACGCCTGGAGTTGGGGCTACAAAGTGGGAGTAAAAATGCTAGAAATTCAGTGATAAGTTCACCATTAGTGTCGGTTTCCTTTTCTTTCAGACAATCCCAACCTTGTGTCAAGGGTTGTTGTTGCCATAGAGACATTAGACCAGAATGACAATGCGCCGGAGCTGGACAGGCAATACACAACATCTGTATGTGACTCCAGTGCCCCCGGTCAGGTCCGTTCTTCTTTTGTTTCTGTTGTTTTGAATTAAAAGCAGGCATGACGCTAAGAATGAAAACTAGACATAGAGGTACAAGCAGAATGTTGCAGAAAGCATACAGTAAATAGCACCAAACGTGGGTTCATTTCATTAAAATCATAAGAATTATAACTTTAAATCTGTTTCTACAGTTACATACAGCTGTTTTTACCACCTTTTCCACATGCATCCACTCGCCACATGTCAGTAGTTCCACCAGAGGGTGATTTTCATGTGACAGATTCTTTCATTATAATCATATTTAGATTCCCAAAGAGGTAAAAATGAGAGAAATGTCAAAAACACACACATGTAATTCCCTCCTGATCTGCGTTAAACAGGTGGTTCAGGTCCTGCGAGCCATCGACAGGGACCAAGGAGGCCAGGACACCCCGGTCCACTTCAGCATCCCTCCAGAGTCCAGCTCCGCGCTCAACCTCACCATCCGGGAAATTGGAGGTTACACCCATTGGCTCTGTTTTCCTTTTTCGTGACACCAGCCAAAGCTGGTGCGAGCTTGTTGTGCGCTGACCGTGTTTGATGTGTGTGGGGTTTTTCTGCCACGTTATCAGGTGTGACAGCCAGCCTGGTGCTCCAGTCAGCCTTGGAGCCCCTCCCTGGCTTCTCCTCATCCTTACTCACCCTCTACGTGCCAGTTGTGCTACGCGACGGGGCCTCGGGTCTGACCAACACTGGCACGGTCACTGTGACCATTTGTCCCTGTCTGCGAGGGGGCATGCAGACAGAGGACAGGGGGAGGCAGAGGGACAGGAGATGGGAGAGACACATGGTTTGTCTCCCCGTGCCGTCCGCCTCTACGTCTCTCATATTCAGTCTGGTCACCTTACTGGCCATGCTGGCTTGTGTCACCACTCTGCTGGGTAGGTTTGATCTGAAGCCTCTTAGCAGTATGTCTCGCTGAAAGATGCTGAGCAGTCGTGTCAGGTTGCTTCTGTAGCGTCTGAACAGTACGTGGTCATGTGTCTCCTCTTTGCCCTATAGTGGTGTGTGCACTCTCGCTGTCATTGCGCCATCAGAAGCGAGACTCCCACTCGCCCTTCGAGGAGGATGATGTCAGGGAAAACATCATATCCTATGATGACGAGGGGGGAGGGGAAGCAGACACCGCAGCTTTTGACATTACAGCGCTTCAGAGCATGCACAGAATACAGCACATGCACAACAACAGAAACATGTGAGCTATTCCCAAACATTGAAAAAAATAAAGTTTATCCCTGCGATGGTAGCTCGTGGGAGCGTGTGCGTGTTTGCGTGCGACTGTGTGCTTCTCTGACATTTATCTCTCAGCGCAGATGGTACACCCAGCAGAATCCGCCGAGGGCCAGGACGTACAGCTGGAGCCGTAACCCGCGCCCCGGTCTGGACCCTCAGCAGCGCCCGGGCTCCGCTCCGCTCTACGGACGCCTCTGCTACGGCATCCACACGCTGCCTGTTCTCAGAGATTATCCAGCTGGGCCACTGGAGGCCGGTCTGCAGCTCACACAGCTGACCCACGGGCTCACCAGAGGTCAAATTGGCAATTCCCTCGTCATCCAGAACCAGAGCACCTTTGAGCCTCTGCTGCGCTCTCCTGAGATGAGCCCCGGTTGTTACGAAGCAGAACACATGCTGGCGGAGAGCAAGATCACAGACAGAAATGAAGGCAGTGAAGAAAACTCAAAAGAGAGCCAGGATCAGGCCAAGGTCAGAATATAACACAACAGATGAAAATACGCAGCAATTATAGAGAAGCGAAGGGAGACCACAAGGGCTTGAATCGTATAACAAAGTGAATAACAGTGTTCCTCTGCGACATAGCCTCAAATATTCATGACTAAATCTGCAACAGTGTGATTCATCAGAAACTTGTGGCTGTGGTTTAATCAGATTTGATTGACAGTCGCTGTGGCAACCCACCATCTGTCATCAGGGTGTGATTCGAGTGTTGCTGAATCCCGATTGGTGCACACAAGTAAATTACATCACCTTTATTAGCTCAAAACAAGTGAGAAGAGCTCAGACAAAGACACAAATACAGAAATCTGTCATGCAAAATAACCAAAGCTGTTCAGACTTTGGGGGAATAAACTTTTCTCTGGATCCCATCACTCACAGTAAGAAGCTGACGGAGGAAAAAAAAGGTTTTTGTGGCCTTTATTGTTGAAATTTCAACACGATTGAATTTATGGCATTTAAAATAAGTACTCTAATTTTTAATCTAGTAACTCAAAAATTTCAGACAGTAATTTCAAAAACTTGATTCAATGATAATGATTTAAGTTAGTTAGACAGTTCATTTGTCCAATATTTTAAAAGTTAGAAAAAGCTTATTTTTCCTTTCTGATTGTACTTATATTTAGGTTCAGGCTTCAAAATAAAATGTAAAAAAACACCAAAATTCAAGCTGAAATATTCAAACTTAAACATCTGATCTACCAAGGAGATGAAAAGGAGTCGGAGCCTTTTGTCCAATCAGTTTAAGCTCTTTCAGTCACATGACACAAGAAAGCGATGTTCAGATGAGAGCAAAGAGTTTTTGCGTCTGTGAAACTTAAAATTATCTCATTCAAACCACATAAACTGAGATAAATGGTTTTCAGAGTAAAAGATTCCAGTACAGTAACTTCAGATGTATTTTAATTTCAACATGACGTGTTCAGTAATGATTAAATGTAGAAATCTTAGATGATAAAAAACTGAATTCATCTTTCTTTTTTGGCTTCCACCCCCCTGCCTGTGTGTCTGAATCATCTAATATCTCCCTTCTTCTTCCCTTTGACAGATGAGCCCGACAGAAACAGAGTCGACACCAGCCAACAACGCTGCAGATCTGACCCACTGTGACCCAAATGAGCCTTCATGCCAAAGTCACACCAGCTCCTCGTCAAACCAGCAAGAGGGGCGGCCGGGGTCAGCGCAGACTCAGCTCAGCACTGGAGCCACAAGCTGCACTTTAGATGACATTGACACTGATTCCTCACTTCCCTCCGTTTCAGAGCAAAATTATTCAAACGGCAGTCAGATCGGCTCTGTGAACCCCCCTGTTTACCTGACGGGGGACGCGTACAGCATCGTGGGCTCGCTGAATCCAAGCAGCAGAGGGACGTGCGTGAACGGGACGAGCGGCGGCGGGTTATACCCGGCGGGAGTGCAGCTACTAAACATGTGCGGACTCCAGAGAAAGGATTTGACCCCACAGCCTTTGTCCTTACCTGGGGGGGCGTTTGGTAACAACAGAGGCTGGGCGGGCGGGGCGGAGCCGGCCAGAGCAGAAGCCCCAAACCCGCAGCCTCTCCGCATGGAAGACCTCCTGAACATCCGTCTGGATCAGGTCACCTTTGACCTGTCGCAGCCGCCCTATGACTCACTGCAGACTTATGAGTTTGAGGGCCGTGATTCAAGGGCTGAGTCACTGAGCTCGCTGGAGAGCGACGGCGAGAAGGACGATGGGCGCGTGGTGGGGGGGATGGAGGAGTTAAACCAGAAGTTTCAGCGGCTGGTGGAGATCATCAGAGAGCGGGAGAAGGAGAAGGAGGGGGACGGAGGAGAGGCGCGAGTGGCCGAGGGGGGAGAGGCCGCAGAGGCCGCTCTCGATGAGACTCGTAAACAAAAGGAGGGCAGAGAAAAAGAACAGCAGAAATGGGATTTCTAGACTGCAATGAAAGGAAAGTTGGAGCGAGGAGGACTTTCTTGACAGTGATGGATTCTAAACACAGCAGGGGTGGAACAGCACACAGCCTCTGACAGAAATCTGCTCGGAAGAATCCAGCAGGCTGCCAGTACAGTCGAGATCTGTGGTGGAATCAGTGCACAGCGTATAGTTTCCACGTCCACTATGTTTATACAATGCATATGGAATCTGTCACTTTTCACACTGCTCTTGTAACTGATATGAATAATGCACTTGGGCTTTCAAAGCTAAAGTTATGAAAAATTAACTTTTTTTGAAATATTGATTCTGAGCCCTGAGAGCTGCATTGTTAGAAAATAGGCCTCATCAAATATTGACCGGAATTGTGATATTTAATATTGATAGTTTAATAGGCGCACGCTCACTAGAAGTACTTTTGATTGACATTTGCATCCGAATCGGAGAGTTTTCAAACCACACGAGCGCACAGTGATGCAGGCCGACACTGCCACGTGCTCGCACGGCCTCGGTGATGAGTCCGAGTGTTTATGTTCTGTAGCTCTGCAGAGCTCAGCTCCAGCAAGTAGTCACCAGTATGGTAGCAAAACCTGCTCACTATGCAATTTGCACACAGTTAGAAATGATTAGATTGTCACTGTCGAAGATGTTGTGAAAGTACAGTAAATAATGTCCATATGTAGATAAATATCAACTTCTGCTTGCGTGCTCATTGCTCAAGAGTGGACGGTCTTTAATGGGAATCCACGCAGGAAATTAAGCGTCTGATTTTCAGCTATTAAACTGTTGCAGACATACAATATACAATGTTCCCCGTAATTTCACCCACACAAGATTATTTATAATTCGCTATTGTGTTTTGCGCCTGCTCGTCTAGAATTATCTCCAAAGGCTTTATTTATCTCCCACGTTTTAAAGAGACAAAATTAGGCAAAAGCCATTATGCGATGCTGTACACGCAGGCATTGTTCTTGTGATGAGCCCAGAACACAGACGCAGCGGCAGCAAAATAATCATTATTTTAAGATTGTGTGTAATGTTATTCAGGCAATCCGTCATTCGACAATGACTCATTCCTATAGCTGTATCAAAGTTCATTTATTATTCACAAGGTATCAGGATTAGTTATTAAAGTAATGCCTTTATATTCAATAACTTGATAAAACGTATTTGACTTGCTGCAATTATTCTCGCTTTCTATCTTCCTCTGCAGTGGGAATTTAGGTCGCAATCAGCTGCCACTCTAATAAGATTGTGATGCTTTCGAACTAAATTTGACAGGAAATCTTTGGCGTTCTGACAAGAACAATGAGGTGTAAGAAAGACTGGACTCCTCAGGCGACACAGTGAAATGCAGAGGGAAGGGAGTGGGATATCACAAGAGGCGCCAAGTGAAAACTAGTCATCACCACGCAGCATATTGTGCGCACACAGTGGGCATCTTCTGGCATGATACTGATTGCTGCAGAAATATCACTGCGCAAATGATTAAGACACATCCTCACCTAGAGATCAGGAGCAGGTTTCATTTAACAATGAACTAAATATAGACACGAGTTAGAATGTGAAACTCTTTCTGTATTACCACTTCAAAACAAACGTTAGACCAAAATAGAATAACAGTAAATTAAAATATGTTTGAAATTCAAATGTTTAAAAGGCATATTGCCATTCACACAGGCTTTAAAGAGGAGTGCTGTGATGTGGAGGACATCGGCGCCCGTCCTGGCAGCCACTGACGGCTCGATGGTGCCACCTAATGCTCAGCAGATGGATTGCATCTGTGCCGCCGCCTGAGCTGTGGATGGTAACATCACAACACAGCAGCTGCAAATATAAAAATAGATTCAGTTCAGATAGACAGTAGACAGGTCTGATTCATTTCAGTTTATAAGAAAAGCTCTGTTTTCTATTTGGGCTTCATATGGAGCTAAAGAACGTTGCAAAAGTCACGGGGGAAGGAGAAAGGCCCTTTAACTTTTTCTTTATTCCAGAGTTTAACATTTTATTTGAAAAAATGTTAAAGGTCAAATATGTACATTGAAAATATTACATGTGGGCCGCAGGTCATCTAGGGTTTTTTTTCCACGTGAGGTCAACAATCATCAGTTTAGACAGACAGAAAAGATGTGCATCTTTGTTATTAGCGATTCAACAATATATCTCCAGAGGGTGCAATTTAAGAGGAAGGTACATTTGTCGTTTAAAATGACAGCTCAAAAATGAAGAGCGGCTTTAAACAGGGTGTCACATTCAGTCATTCAGTTTTTCCTCATTTGTTTTGTTGCAATTATGATCACAAACACTGATTTTATAATTTACTGTTGTTCAATTTGGGTTCTATGTGAAAATTATTACGCCGTTAAGGTTTAAATTAGAGTACATCATCTCAAATGTCCAGTTTTAGTTATTAATAAGAAAAACAAGTGAGTTGTACCATTTTAATAGTGTGTTATCATTTTGAAATACTGAAAAAGTCCCCACTCTGTTCATTTGCAAACAGTCCCTAATTAGCCCTACTTGTAGCTGCCTGTTTCTTACAGCAGTTGTGGTTCCCAGTTATGTCAGGACCCCAAAAAGGTTGCAAAATACATCTAAGACAAAAAACATTCACAAAACTGTGTTAATTTATTTCAGATCTGCTGGAAATGTCTCAACTTTTTCAATTTGCCACATACAGACACTCAGTCAGGGCCCCTTAGCGTCACTTTTTAAGGCACTGGGTACCCCTTTAGTGTCATTTTTGAATGTGCAAGTTAGCAATAACAAACATGCAACACCTGGTTAGCAATATTAAGTTAGACTTTCAAAATAAAGCTCGCTGAGAGCAACAATAACCACCTGGATATGTTGTGAAACCACAGGACTTCGGTTTAGGCATTCAAATAAGTATGTTAGTCACGTACATTACTTCATTTACAAAATAAATCAACATCCACTTTTTGTTTTACACGTGACACTGGATGGAAGTCCTGTGCTTGACCCTCCAAGCACCCCATCCTCCTCCATCCTCTTCCTCGCTTGTTATAGTACTTGTAGTGAGAGTAATACTTGTAGTGAGAGTCGGCTGTCTATAGAAGGTACCCAGTGCCTTAAAAGGGGTCCTGACCAAGTGACAAGCTGGGAGTAAGAACAAGATTAGACATATGCAAAGATGTGGGGTTGCAAATCAACAT
This sequence comes from Chelmon rostratus, assembly GCF_017976325.1. Lineage (NCBI taxonomy): Eukaryota > Metazoa > Chordata > Actinopteri > Chaetodontiformes > Chaetodontidae > Chelmon > Chelmon rostratus. The sequence goes on from NC_055661.1 coordinate 25,749,199, forward strand.
GGTTTTGTTCTATGGGACCACAAGCCTAAAATGTTGGGTAACACTGGACTGACACTGGACACCTGGCGAACCGGAGACTCAAGCAGGTTTTTACTGTAACGTCCAGCGTCCACAGATATGACACATAAGAATTAAAATGCATGTCAATCAATGTGTGCACACATGCAAGCAAAAATTGTTCAAGAGAGCATCAAACAAGATCCAACCTGAGTCAATGCAGAGAAAAAAAGGACAAGGCAGTGAACATATTACTCCAGCGCTCAAAATTTGGGGATACTGCTTCAATACTGTGGCTACCACTGACTTCAGGGGGCTTTCCACTCATCACTCTGTGTGCTGGAAGAAGAAAGAGGACGGCAGCAGACATCTGGCAGCAGACATCGCCTCTGGGTCCTCATTTTGATTTGATCCCATCAAAATCAATCAAATGTTGGAAAAAAAATGCAGGATAAATGAAGACACTATGCTGTAGCTGAGCAATTGTTCCCCATCAGAGACACAGAGCTCTAGATATACCGAATTTATATTCTGTATCATTTAGTTTTGCCATAAATCCCAATTCTACAGACACACACTTGGCTGTGTTGAGCTGGAATGAGTCTTAAATGGGACCATTTTCTTGTTTCCATCTCATTCTGCTTCCTGGAAAAAAGCAACATTTATCTATATATACAGCAGAATAAATAGTGCAGTCACCAGATGTGGGTTTTTGCAGTATATCCACACAGATCTTTCAATTATCACCCCTCGACACAGAACATTTCTACATTTATTAGGAAAATGAAATTACTGGCATTACAAAAATTGCAAGAGCTTGTTTCTGTTTGAGGCAGCAGGTCATGACAGCATAGAAATGATGAGTGAGAAAGAAAAAAATCATGAAGATGTCTTCAATCGTTTAAATGACAAACCTACGACAAACTACAGGTTAAAACTGATTTTGCAGATGAAAAGTTAGTCCAGCTGGAGCAGCTTTAAAACTCTTTCTTCCCATCTTGTTTCCTACATGGGAGAGTTTCTGTCGAAGCGTTCTACATCTGTGTGAATCGTTCATCATCTGAGAATGACATGTTGTGAACTCCCTCACTTGCGGTGCCATTTTCCACCGTTTTCACCCGCGTCTCTTCATCGTCCTCATCATCCATTTTCTCGTTCTTCTTGCTGCAGTAAGAAGCCAGAGACGAGACTCATCTCAGTGATCACGTGTTACAAATTGAGAAATGTAAAGCACCTACTGTCATCTGCTTACCGTCTCTTTTGGACCACAGAGGACACCAGCAGAGCGACGATGCCGGCGCCCACAGCACCCATGACCACCCCGAACACAATGAGCCACGGAGGGGTGGCGGGCTGGAACGGTGCTGCCAGGGTGGGGACGATGCCGATGAACTCCAGAGTTTTATCAGTTAGCAGAAAGGCACTGTTGATGCGGTTCCTCGACTTCCTGATGGGAAAGTAAAACATTTAGATGAGAATAGTGACAGTTTTCAGGCCAACATGTCTCTCACAAGTCAGATTTTGCTGCATGTATTGATGCAACAATGCACCACTGATGCTTCAGATGCACCAGTTTGCATCATTTTTAGAACAGAAATCTGAAACTTGGATAAAAAGGTTCAAAGTTCCTAGTTCATGTCTTTGACATAGTGATTTAAGTTTAATGTTTTTTGAATGTATCATCTTAACACTCCGTAAAAAAAATAATAATAATACTGTTAACAGCCATTCAAAAAATCTATTTTTGCCATGATTTGTAGGAATAAAATGTTCTATAAATCAGGCTATGAATGATATATGAACAAAGTCTTTTGTAAAAACCTCCAGAATATAGAGAGGAATAAAACTGGCCCATGTAAGTGCAGCTAAAGTGGAGATGTCTGTCTCATAGTATGAGAGAAAGGCCTTTAAAGATATGTATTGTGAAATTTCACACATTTTAGACACAAAATAAGACGTTACAGGTGAGTAAGATAAAAAAATATATATATCACCATGAAACTTTTCCAGTGGAATGCAAATGATTAAAATATGTGTTGATTTGGCATAAGTTGCCAAAACAGAAATCTGAACTAAGATAAAATCCTAAATGTGTATTTTGGACATTTCCCTTCCACTAGTCTGTAAGACAACATGTTATACAAGCAAAACAGCCCATTAAATTAAAAACCAACACAACACACCCTTCAGTATAGTTTTGATGCTTGCGTGGTGGCTAACTGTGTGCAAACTGTTAGCATAATTCTTCTTCATAACAACAAAAAGATGAATTCATGACCAAAACAATGCACCCTTCTACAGCCTTCTTGTTCTGGTATGAGCTTATACAGTACACTAGCTAATTTAAGCTAATGCTAGCAAAATAACACTCACATTAAAATGTTAGCATAATAGTCAAATTCACAGTGAAAACAACACTTAATGTACCATAATAGCAGCTCAGTTTAGCTGCTACAGCCTCACTTTATGGTGGCGAATGTTTGCTAATATTAGCATAGTTTACTTAAGTAGATACTATCTAAGCTGTGCTAATGTTACACTGTGTAATATTCATCATTAAGCTAACAGGTTAGGCTACATGGTCTCACTTTGACTAGTTAACAAGGCTACAATCTGATAACTGGTGAGCATTTGAAATCTTAAATTAAATTAAACGAATTTGTGCAACTGAGAAATTATAATTTATTGTTTATGTGTTATCTCATTAGTCAATAGTCATCTATAATTAGGCACTACTTGATCAGGGCCCCATGTTAGAAAAACAGCCTTACTTGTTCTGGTATGAGCTAATACGGTACGGTGGCTAACTTAAGCTAATGTTCACAAAATAACACTCAAATTGAAATGTTAGCATAATAGTGGAATTCACAGTGAAAACAACACATCCTATCTTAATGTACCATAATAGCAGCCCAGTTTAGCTGCTACAGTCTCACTTTATGGTGGCTAATGTTTGATAATCTTAGCATAGTTTACTTTAGGTAGATCATATCTAAGCTGTGCTAATGTTACACTGTGTTTTAATATTTATCATTAAGATAACAGGTCGGCAACATGGTCTCACTTTGACCAGCTAACAAGCCTAAAATCTGATAACTGGTGAGCATTTCAACTCTTCAAATTCAATGAATTTTTGCAGCTGAGAAATTATTATTTATGTGTTACCTCATTAGCCATTACTCATCTATAATTAGGCACTACTTTATCAGGGGCCCATGTTAGAAATATACTGTATAATCAAGAAATGGCTATACTTAAAGTACATAGTAATCCAAATATAGCAACAACCCTTGTGTATTAAGACAACGCTGCTAATTCATCAAATAAAATTACATGAGAAGCAAACACATGAGAAATAAATTATGGAAAGGAACATTGACTCTCAATGTCAGAGCTGAATGTGACCTCTGACCTCTTGAAAAGAGCTGTATTGTCACTGTGTTGTTACCTGATAGCTTCCTCCACATTGTTTTTATCCACGAGGGTTGAAGTGTCGTTCGGTGAAGTCACCACGAACCAGAACGACACTCTGTCAGTCCTATCACACACGATGATGCTGGACACGCTGGTGAAGTACAAACAATAAAGACCAAGTCAGTGTCGTAACGGGCTCATAAACCGTGAATCACTGATTTGATTACGGTAAAAACAGATTATAGAGTAGCTTTGCAGTTATTGTGCCTATTCTATAAACACACTTAAAAAATCGAATGCAGTCTTACTGAAAGTCCTCGCTGTTGAAGTGGTTCCTCATGGCAAAAGCCAGAGTCGCTCGGAAAAGGAACATTTCACTTTCATTCCAAACATACTGCAACAACAAGCGCAGATCATGAGTTTTCAGTGAAGGCCTTCATGGTTAACTGATCACAAGATGGACCTTGTCCTCGGAGAAAGCAGCTCTACGCACTTTGGGTGAATTCTGGACAGTATTCATCACTGTTCATCACTGCAGCTAGTTGCATGAGTGATCAGTCGATTATGAATTATAGTTGACTGCATTAGAGCAGCATATAACACAGTAAGACTTCAGTTTATTTATGAGCTGACGCTTTGATGCAGGCGGATGAATATTTAAATATATACGTACAGCTTGATCTCCCAGAGCCGTTTTGATGCTGAGTCGAACTTTGTAGGCGTCTGCAGCATCTATAGAGATGCAACATATTTAAATGAACTGTTAGGAGGATTAAACACTTCATAACTGCATCAGCTATTTCCTCACAGAGGAACACGGACCAGCATTTAGAATAAATATTAACGTCAAACGGAGGTCATTGTTGCGAGGCAAACATTTGAGCTGAGTGATTAGAAGCTGCATTCCACACTTTAGAGGCAACAAAGAGCTCAAACCAGACTGGTGGCTTCACAGCAACACTGTGTTTGCTGATTGTATCTCAGCAGAAATACAGTGCAGGATAAAAAAAAAAAAGCGAATGTAAAACATGCAAGTTTTTACATTTAAAGGTGTGCTCTCTTACCTTCTGAACACAGCTCTTTTGCCAGAGCAGATGACAAACAAAGCAGGAACAAGCTCTTTTCCAGCATTTCCCCTGAGAACAAGAAGAAAAACATTCAAGTGTCCCAAAAGCTCAAGTGAGACTCCCAGTGATCACTGATTTGAGGTCAGCAGAGGAACGTCATTGGATAAAGCCTGAGTTTAATGGTTAAGCCAGGACACACCTGAAGTAACCCGTACCCTGTATAACGTGGAAACTGTAATGTGTGTGCTGCTGTTTGTTCAAGTTTCCAAGGAGCCCAATGAGAGAGGCAGAAAAACAGAGCGGCTCGGTCGGCCTCTGTTTGCTCAGCTCAGAACAGTTTGTGACCTTGCCATCTAGTGTGCCAGCCAGCCACCTTTATATTAAGTAGCAATACTTCTCCCTTCTTTGTGGCATGAAAACAGGAACTGTATGAACTCAAACTGTGAAGCCTCCGACCAGATCTGCTCCCCTCAGTGAAGATAAGATGCATTCCTCGCAGGGCAAATGGCTGATTTGGCGTACAGGTTGCATGATGCTGACAGCATCAGCACAGAACAACCCAATACTAGCACATGTCAGACTCGAACTGTTATTTCTGCCTCCTTTAACACGCCAAATGTTGCTTTCATGACATGTTGTGCTGTACTTGCTCCCATTCTCTCCTGAACACGTTTATCAGGCCTCACCGAGCTTTATTCATTTAGACGATAAAATGTGGAATAATTTCAACCTAATCTGCCACAGTAGATCCAGGAGGCTCAGTATGTTCTCTGTCAGAACATTCCTGTGTTTTAAAATTCACTGGACAAAGGTAAGAAAAGCTTTAGCAGACAATAGAAACCCCAGCTGAGGCAAATATTTAAGGTTAATGATCCATTGTGCGCTGACAATCAGGCTGGCAGCTTGGTTCACTGTTTAACCACAGCGCAGTGCTGGGTGCCCAGCAGAGCCATTTAGAAGAAAGTTGACACAGGGCACTAAAGGTAAAGTCTGTTGCCAAGTTTGCTTTTTAAGTCTCTAACTGATGATAACAGACGGTATCTACCATTTTAAACCACAACTGATCACATTAAATTGAGCACTTGCCCTACAATAAACGGCCTTTTGCTCCCATAAAGTGTCATAAGTGCTTTTCCATAAAACAGACAACACCCACGCTAAAACAATATGAAAATATTTTCATGACATGTACAGTACAGGAAAAGAGCAGAGCAGTTAAACCTGCTTTAAGCCCTGCTTTATCATTTATATATGGCTAAAGAAGCATAAATAAATATACATATATGTTTCATGTTGTGCCATTCTTCTCTATTCTGTCCATAAACAGAAAAACATGAGGAAAATCTAGTTCTCATTAGACTTCATGGCTTCATGAAGAGTAAACAGTAAACTGGTAACTTTATCAGTTCAGTCTCTGTAAAACACTGATATACATTAATAGCTTTTGCTGCAGTACCACAGACTGCAGGTATTTTCCTGAACAGAAGATGGCAGCAGAGGGGCATTAGATTGAGGAAAGTGAGAATGAATTCACTAATGTTGAGCAAGATTCATTCATTTGTTGGAGTGCTTTCTTTGAAAATTACTGTGTGAGTTCTGTTGCTGCATCTGCTTCAGATGGCTTCAGGGTTGCAAGTACTTCAAGCCAGCTCCATCAGTGCAACGCCACTTATACATTACGACACTGAGTATGTAAATAGTCTGATAATGTAATATTATATGTCAGCCACAGGGGACACTTTTATGCTACTTATAGTACATTTTGCTGTTAATAGGCTTCTACTGTACTTTACTCATTGGGTTTTGAATGCAGTATTTCTACAATAACATACTGGTACTTATACTTAAAGGTACACCGTGCAGGAATTGCCGGGTCCTGTTTGTAAACAGTTTTCTGTGCTGTGTCGGCCATTTTCATAACTTCCTCTTCGATGCGTCCTGCTTAACGTCGGTCTGACACCTGGTCGCTACCTTTATCTAAACCTCACCTGTGCGTTGTTATTGGCTGGAGGCCCACTGCCCAGAGGCTGCAGGCCAGAAACGTCCTGGACACGTCAAATAAGAAGAAAATAAGAAAATACAGGCAGAGGTGAGAGTGTTTGCAGATGAATGCCACACCACATACTCCCAGTTAGTCAAAAGTGATGATTTAGAGGGATTAGTGTTCTTTTTTGTGCATTGTTGTAAAATATCTTCTTACTAATACTTAGTGTACCACTGCTGACAGGAATTAATTAATACACTGACTTCCAAAGTGGGTTCCGCAGAGTCATTCACAGATTTAAAGGGTTCCACCCCATAGATTTATATTCAGTAGTATAATTAACTGATCAATTTTTTTATTTACCCCCCCTTCAAACAACAAAAAAACAATAAAATAAACAATAAACAACAACAAAATAAAGCGATCACATCGAAAATGAAATCAATACTACAGTTATTTCTCCACTATGGGGTGGAGAGACAAAGCAGCCCCTCATTTCTCAAACAATGCCTCCCTCTTCTTCCTGTGCTCTACCGCCCCCAGCAGGCGCATGTCGGTACTGCTACAATCAGCCATAACAGGCAGTGAGAGCGGATGATCCAGCCCAGCAGTCAGTCCGTCTTCTCGAGGAGCACTTGTCGGAGGTGATACCGCCCTCCGCCTGCCAAAAACCCCCGCTTCCGTCTGGAAACAGGAGCCGGCGTGCGGAGCAGGATGTATCGATCTGTTTGCTTGTAGCGCCTCTCCAGCGGATCCTCCATGCGTCAGCCCCGGGAATGGATCAGGAATCCGGTGTGGCGTCTGCAGGGAGTTTCATCCCCCTGAACGAGCATGAGCAGAGGTGTTACTCAGGTCTCCACAGCCTGTGCCAAGCTGACACTTCAGGAAAACTGTCGTCCGGCAAAGTGGCGGAGCTGTTCAAGGCGTCTCAGCTACCTCCTGAATCCCTGCATAAAGTGAGTGTCTGCGCCTGCCTGCTCATCACATGTCACCCAGCAGTGTGCAGGGCTGGGGGGGTCTGCGGCTGCTGATCACCGAGCCCACAGTGATCTGCGGGGTCGACATGATCAGCCCGTGGTCTCCAGGGCAGATAGCGGTATTTGCTTTGTGAATTGTCTTCCTGGTGAGGTGTAGATGTGTGTGTCAGAGAGGTTTTACACACCTCCTCTTCCTCACCCCTCTGTCACAGAGGAGGGCAGCCCCTTTACTCACTGTAGTGTGACTGTATGTCCCCTCACTGCATTTGGAGGCCAGCATTTTGTTTGTGGATCCACAGAAAACATGTATTTAATAGTTGGGTTGAGGGGTTAATAGTGAAATTAGACATAGTGATGTGTGCAGTTGTCCACATCATTAATCCTTCTTTGCTCAGATCAAATCATTTGAGTTTGTTTACTACTGTGGGAGGAAGAATTTCAGCCGTTTCAAGGTTTGCATGAAGGTTGTTGTTTTGAGTGTTGTCTGTTTAAAGCACCGTGATTCAGTTTTTCATTTTAGCCCATTTACTACAAACTACGTGCATCTCTCATTACAGCTTACAATTGTTTTCACTCTCCATTAAGCAGGAGATTATTTTCTCAGTTAACCATTGATCGTTTTGTCTCTAAAATGTTGGAATGTTACAAAATATGTTGAAATCCAAAAAACTTAAAAAAAATTTACAGTCATTTAAAGCTGAAAAAAATCCTCACATGATTTGAACAACACTTTGATCAGATATCAAAAAAGATGGCAATTGATTATCTGTCTATTGACTATCTAATAATTGATTAGTTTCGCGCTACAGACAACAATTCCGCCCACCGTGCTGCTGTAGATTGTTTTGGTTGTATTTTTCCTATGACTCCAGGCGGCCATTTTTTCCCCCCATTCATTTCTGTACTGTATGAAAATCTTGCAGACTCCTGAAACTTATGTGATCCATCACAGAGCAGATCAAAGCGAGGCGGCAACAGCACAGTCTGATTCCTCCAAATGAGAAGTTGAATTCATCAGCAATAAAATGCGCCTTTGCTCAGCTCAATACACTCGAGGGTTTTTGCTGCTAGAGTTGGTCTAATGTTAGCAAACTTAAGCAAGATATTACTGTATAAAGGACATTAATGAGTGAGTTTTGTTGACTGCTCTTGACTTGTGCTGCTCTTGCACGATGTTTTAACATTTATCATCATGCTGTATTTGTCACTCACTGGAGATCATGCTGTGCTTTAACACACAAACTAAAAGTGACTGTGACAGATTTGATGTCCACTGTGATGGATAATAGAGCTATCTATAACAGAAATGAATGGGAATCAATGGAGCAGGAGGAAAAAATGCAACTAAATATTTAAAATTACAGCATTTGAAAAAGAAATCAACAAAAATGTGAAGGATACGGGATTTGTAGTTAAGGAGCTAAAACTAGCAAAAACGCTGGCATGGTCCTTTAAGTTTACAACATGTAATATTAAAACTACATGATTTTTCTCTACCATCTCCTTGATTCACATTATTTACTATCTTGGGATGAGACCATACATGCTCGGCAGTAAAGATGTTAGCAGTGGTAGTTCTGAACAGCTTTAAATTGGTCCTAGAGCTCAGTCATTTTGCTGACCCACCGCAGGGATACAAACATATTTTTCCAGCTCAGATGAGCACAGCAGGTTGCCGCCTCCATTCACGCCGCTCGCGGTCCCGTGGGGTCAGCTCCCGGCGATCGCAGCCTATTGTGTCTCTGCGTGGGTGTCAGGAAGTTTGGCATTGAGCTCGGCTTCCTTCCTGTCCGGCCTGGATCGCCGCCACCACGCGGGGGTGATTGACACACAGCCCTCTGAGCTGTGTTTGGCCCTGCTGCAGGATGCCTGCAGTATCACTCTCCCACTCTGCGCTGACTTCTGGGTCATTATGTCAAACAGTATCGGAGAGTCATAAATGGCGTATTTCCTCCGTGATCTGTGATAACACAGAAGTTGTGTTAGGATTTGACTTGTTTTACTGTAAATACGCTCTGTGCTATTTGTCAAAACAAGGGGAATTTTCCGTCCCGCGCTGTATGTAGAGGTGTGTTTTGTTGAGTCATGATTCACAGATTGGCCAAACCTACAGCGGAGGGATCTTTATGTCTGGTCTATTGACTGTTTCCAGCCTGTGTTTGCAGCTCCTGCTGAGCTGTCACCGCTGTCTTTGAAGCCGGTCGTCTCTCAGAGAAAAGCTCAGCTTCCCACACGTTACTCTGCAGTGAAATCAATTGTTATGCTGATTTTATAGACTTTGAGTGCAGCAAATGATTCCCATATGGTTTTATCTTGTGACATGATGAATAGAGTGGCCGTTTGGAGGGCATCATGGAGGGTTAAGTGTTTTAATTGGATGGCTCCCCTGTGATATTTTGTGATTAATGTCTCTGAGTTGGTTGTTGTGTTGCATGCCATGATGTGTTGGCAGACATTGCTGTGGAACCTGTCTGGTAGACTAAGGTGTGGCCTTGTTCATGATATAACTCTCTTGAACTCGGCTGTCCTGGTGTTGCTTGCAATATGTAGGCACACTGATCTTGGTTTCATCAACTGCATTGTTTTTAGCCATGCTCGTGGTGGAGCTCTAGCAATGGATGTGTGGGTCTGTTGGTTCACCACTTTGGTCCTGGCTGAAATAACTGTTGGACAGATTGTCTTGAAATTTTTTTTTGAAATTTTTGCCCCCCAGAGGATGAATCCTGCCGATGTTGGTGATCACCTGACTTAACTTGCAGTTCCACCAGCAGGTTGACACTGTCGGCTTTTTGGTTAAATGGTTCAGCAACTATTCAATGAATTGCAAAGAAATTTGAAACATGCATGCATGGTCCCCAGAGCATGAATCCGTATGACTCTGGCGACCCCCCTGACTGTTCACCAGCAGATCACAGTTTTCACTTGCCATGCAAATGTCTCAAGATCTGCTCGATGAATTGGTATAAATATTTGAAATTCATGGTTCCCTGATGATGAATCCCAATTATTTGGTGATCCCACTTTCCTCTAGCGTCACCATTAGGTTGAGATTTGTGGTTTTTGAGTGAAATGTCTCAACATCTGTTTCATGGGTTGCCGTGGTATTTAGTACAGACTTCATTCACCCGTCAGGAAGAAATGGTGAAAAAAATGGTGCCTGAGAGACCAGAGATACCAGAGATACCATCTTTTTTATTCCACACGTTCATCTGCCTTGTCAAAAACTGCTGCCTACATTACCCATAATGCCTCGTGACCACCCACAGCTCAATGTGAGAGTCAGCTGTGTCACACTAGTGTCATCTAATGTGGCCCCTATCTGCTAGGAGTGGGCTGTAGAGGTTTGGTAAGCTCACCGTTTTCTAACTTTCTAACTCCTCCAGGTGTTTTGATTTTCTTACTTGAAGTTTTCAGACCAGCTGACTCAAGTGACATCACTTGAGGACATTCATCAGACATCACACAGCTCTGTTCAGAGCCACAAAACGGCTTATACAACTTTTTCACATACTCAGTCGTGGACCCGAAACACCTGTAAACAGACTGTGATGTGCGCCCCCTCCCCATTACTGTACCACCAGACTGCAGAGCAGCTTCTTTCCTCAGGCTGTTCCTCACATCCTCCTCCATAAATGAGTTTATTTTTAGGACTTATTATTTATTCATCAGTTTATGTAATTTTTAAATAAAGGGACTGCAACTTGCATTTCATTGTACAACCCCTGTGTTGTAGAATGCTAAATAAATTGACTTTGTACCTTATCTTTTCATCTAGCACCATCACCATGTCAGAGTTTCAGTGTGCAATACTTTGGTTTTCGATTAGTAGCCCAGTTCCCATTAGCTTTAGCTGTACTTTTTGTTTAGTGCTAATTAGCAAATGTTAGCATGCTAGCACGCTAGACAAGGCTGAACATAGTACACAATATAAATGCTAGCAGAGGCTTGTTAGCATGCTTGTTTTCATACTTCAACAATGATGCTGGATGTGGTAAACTGATATGTGCTCTTTGCTCGTTTGTCATGTTGCATTCTTGAATCACTGAAAAGTTTTTGTCATAGTTTGAGATTAAAGAAAGGACAAATCTGTCGCCGATGTGTCAGACATTCAACATATTAACATGGCTGACATTCAAACTCAGCCTTCTCATTCAAATTGTCAACAGGGCTTATGATTTATTAATATCCGGAAAGTCAAACCATAGTGATGACACTATGTGTGCTGAAATGTTTTTGGCATTTTTCCATCCCCCTTAAATAACTTCCCCCCTCTGGCCATAGATCTGACCCGCCGGTCTGGTTCCTCAAGGCCTTCAGCGGCGCTCCTGAAATAATCTCTTCATTAATCTTCCTCAGCAGCGCTGCAGACCTGACCTCCGCTGTCTGCTGAGCCTCTCGCTGGCCTGTAGTTGTTTTGGATCTGCCCGTGAAAGCTGCTGAATGAACACAGGTCAAGCAGAAAAAATGGCTCATAAGGCGATATGAGCCGCATGCACTCCACCCGCCCCTCAGCCTCATTAGACAGTGGGTATTAACAGCTCTCCTGTCACTCAGCTGTCCAAAACACATACCGGCCGGTGCAAAAACTCAACTTTTTGATCTCGTATGTTTATGAAAAACATGTTAGGCATTTTAAGCGCCTTTAATCCTCTGTTGCCACAAGAAGAGCAGAAGCTTTTCTCTGTTGGATGTTTTGTCATCTGTCAGTCACACCTTCCATGTTGAAAACAGTCCGTGTTGCTGTAATGTTAATAAAAGTCAGCGCCTGTATGGAAATATTGAGCTAACACCAGCAGCCTGTTAGTTAAGCCCATAAACATTTTACACTTTGGTGTAAACAAATACAATATAACATGTTTATTAGTGAGCTTCAGAGTTGCTGGTAAATGTTGTTTGTTTTCTTTGGATAGAGCCAGGCTAGCTAGCTCTTTCCGTTTCCAGTTTGCTAATATAAGCTAACTGCTTGCTGGCAGTTAGCATATCTTACACGATTAATGAACTGTCTCTTTATTGTTAGCTAGTTAACTAACTTCTTAAATCAAATTTGTGAAGGCCATAAAAAATAGAAGGTGTAAAATTGACAATTTGTGGTTTTACAGAGAGGCTGTGTGCTTTATCATTGCCATGCTAGCTGTTTACCCCAGTTTCCAAACTTTAGCAAGGGTAAGCTAGCCATCTGCTACCAGTAGCTTCATATTTTTCCTCATTAAAGGGGTGTTCTGGGGACAGAAAGTGTCCTAAATTGTGATTTGTGTTATCAGGCCATATAATTAAAACTGACATATTTAACGTACAGGCATGTTATCAATCTACTGTACATGTGTGTCTGTCTGTATGTGCTTGTGTGTGTGTGTGTCATACGAGACACCATGACAAAGAGGAATTACAGCTATTCAGGTTTGCATTGTTTCAGTAGAGTTCCTGTTCACATCAACATTATTATTAACTCGCCTATAAACAGTCTTAGTTTTCAAGCGCCTCTTTTTTTTTCTTTCCTAAAGAAATATTCATATTTTGGGGTATTTTTCCTCGATTGTCCTACATAATCCTAATCTTCTTTGCTCCCCCAAAGCAGCCATTGTACGTCTAATCAATAGAGTGCTGGAATAAATAGATCCCACTGTGCGGCTGATCCCTTACACACTGCCTCTTCTAGCTTGATTCTGTTAGCAGAGCCTGTAATTTTGTGCTCCTGGCTAGATTAGGTTTCTGAAAAGAGGAAAAAAATGCATGAAAGATGAGATTTATCAGGGTAATATGTTGTTAAAAGCTTGTCAAAAATCTTTGCAGGTGACCGAGGTGTGTGGAGCGAAGCGCCTGGGCTTCTTCGGCACACCTCAGTTCTACGTGGCCCTGAAGCTGCTCGCGGCCGCCCAGTCCGGTCTGCCCATCCACCTGGAGAGCGTAACAGCCAGTAAGTCTGCTGCCCAGAGAGGAGGCGTCTTATGAGAGCAAAAGGGGATCAGGAGATTATCTTAACGTGGCAGGATTTGGACTAATCTGGATGAAAGGGGAGTCGCGTGGAAAGGGCTAAGTGGGTTTGCCCTTATTACAGGAGCACACAATCAGTCACACCCCGACCAAAGAGAAAATCTGTTTTCTGCATAGCACATGGTAGCGTGATGGATTATTAGAAGAAGTGTGTTTAGAGTTTCATATTCACAGCTGTTCACCTCTGCATTAAACGCCCCAAAGCTCGAGAACACAATAGCTGTAGATATCCAGGAAGCAGCTTGCCCAATATTCTTAAAAGAAAGCTAAAAAGTTATCTCCTCGCTTTATTATTTAACGAGCTCTGACTTCCTGATACAGGAAGCGCTTTGTCTCGCGCTGATGCAATGCTGCACTTCTTTTAAAATCTTTTACTTGATTTTATGCATTTTACTATTATTCAATGGTTTTAATGTTCATCTTATGTTATACATCTTTATTTTCATCTTATTTCTGCTATTAGTATCAAGTGGGTTTTACTCTCCGTCTTATTGTACATGAATTATTCCTGTTTTCATGATCAAATTATGTCTTTTTATGTGAAACTCTGTGATTTCTTTGTCATAAAACACTTTGAGCCGTGTTTATTGTATGAAAGATGCTATACAAATAGCATTATCATGCTAATTATTATTATTATTCTTGTTATTAATTCCCTCAGTCTAATTCTGGATGTATCAAAGGTCATCGTACAGAAACTCCTGATCAGACTTTTTATATACTAAATACTTTTGTTTTTGACACATTTCCAAGGAAAAGAAAAATAAGCTTTGTGTCTCCCTTCAGATCTACCTCTGCCCAGATTTGTAGGGCTGAAGAATGAACCAGAGATGCGATACTCAGCCGTCCCTCCGAGCGTCGACGTTCAGGGGGCCCAGTGTGGGACTATACCTGGGTCCTGGTCTCCAGCAGACAGGAGCGCCTTCAGACACCTGGAGGCCAGTGTCGAGAAGAAGGTGAGCTTGGGATCAAATTTGCTATGAAACATTATGTGTGGACTTCTGCCTCCTTTGCCAGCTCATTAACATACAGCCGTGACACGATTTAAAATAGTGAATTTTCAGTTTGAGTGAGTTTAGACGAAAGCGTGGCTCAGTGTTCAGATGTTAAGTTGATGCATTGAGCAAAGACATTCCAGATCATCCTCACCATCAGAGCAGAAACGCCTCGTTGATGAGAGATTAGAGGAGAATGGCGGGCCTCCTTGAAGGTACCAGCCCGGCCACAAGTATGCGGACACTCAAGTGAAGTCAGACGTCTCAGAACACAAACCTAGTGGAAACCTGAGGAAGAAAACAGGCTCCAACTCTGCAAGATATCCACTTGATTTGATTCACTCAGACTGCTGAAGCCTCATATAAACTTGGACTGGAGGTCTGTGCATTCTGTCCCCCCATCACTTCACATTAGGAAAGGATCTTTTAGTGACCAGTAGTTTTAACACAGGCTTGAAAACTTGTGAACCTCTTCTTCCTTCGTCACATGGAAAACCCTCCCAAAAACATCCAAAAACAACGTTGTTCTTGGATTGGAGTTAAGATGTCTGTATAATTTACCGCAACCCCTCGAAACGGGAACATGGTCTGGAATAAAAGACTTGTTCCAGGTCAGTGCTATCCAGCGAACCTGCCGCTAATCATGTGAGACAGCAGCCCGCCTGTTCTCAAATATATCCCACCCCGATTCCAAAGAAGTTTGGACGCTGTGTAAAACTTAAAGCAGGATGTGATCATTCTCTAATGCTTTCTGACAAACTCAACTGAAAACAGCACAAAGACAATATATTTAATGTTTGACCTCATCAGCCTCATTGGTTTTCCGGCAACGTGTCAAAGAGGTTATGCACGGAGGCGACTTATTGTTCTGTGTGAGAGGAATAACCGATGTTCCGTCCCTGAAGGAGTCCTGGTCCCCGCCTCGATCGCCGTGCAGCTCGCCGCCTCGCTCTCCGCTGACCTACCGCAGTTACCCGTACACCAAGCAGAGAAACGGGGCTGACGCGCACGCCGGTAAGGCCTTCTCCTCACCTGTAGCAACAACAACACACCCTGCAGGTACACCTCAGGTCAAACCACTTGGTAACTCTGTGACTTCATGTCTGCTTTCATTTTAAGCGAATATGCTGTAATTCACCACGTTGGACCATTTTTAAGCACATGGTTCTTACTTGTGGTCTCTTTGATGAAGCTCTTCCCTTGTTGATTGCTAACTGAAACACTGCAGTGGACTGAAACTGTAAGATGTGCATGTGTTGCACGAGTTATGTGCTGTAAATTACAAATGAAACGGCCACTATGAGGTTTCACTGCACCTCTGGCACCTGTTCTCCCTCTAAACTTTGATTTCTCTCTCCTGTCTTTACTCCCTCCCGCTCCTTTGATCTGTAGATCTCTCATTCTCTCAGATCGTCTTTTGAGGGTTGTCATCGGCAGGAAGTCGTTGCATGTTTCAGGCTTCACCTCCACCAAAGCTGTGTTTTTTCTCTCCTGTCCTTCAGCGTACGAAAGCATACATTCCTCGCGGCCGATCATTCAGATGGAGCAGCACTCCTCGCCCGGCAACTACGGGACCAAAGCCACCGTGGAGCATCCTGCCATCGCTCGGGTAGAGCCAGATGTCTCTAGCTTTGCTGTCATGTAATAGTTCTTTATAGCTCTTTAAGTTTGATTATGAGTCCTGTGTGTCTACCCAGGCGTCCTCATCAGAGAGGCTGGACC
Organism: Chelmon rostratus; assembly: GCF_017976325.1. Lineage (NCBI taxonomy): Eukaryota > Metazoa > Chordata > Actinopteri > Chaetodontiformes > Chaetodontidae > Chelmon > Chelmon rostratus. Next base: position 25,765,346 of record NC_055661.1, read on the forward strand.
AGCAGGCCATAGTTGACCATTCTGATGATGACCCCTGGAGGATCACAGAGGAACAGCTGGAGTATTACACTAATCAGTTCAAGAGCCTGCAGCCTGACCTGGGGGCTCTCATCCTGGGTATGGACCCTTCCTCTGCTGCACCTGTTTTTTGTTTTTTTAAATAGAAAAATCACTTTTACCCCATCATTCTACTCTGTGACTCTTCTCCAGGAGCCATCGCAAAGAACTTCTTCACAAAATCCAAGCTGCCAATACCAGAGCTTTCCCACATTTGGTAAGTGCTGACTCATAGTGTCGTCTGTCCTTGTTCTGTTCTGGGGTCAGTCAGGCGTTTATCAGCCAAGCACCTCGGCGTGCCCACTGAGTCCCGCTGAGGCCTCCTTACAGTGCGGACCTGTACTGTCAGCTCATCCTCAAACAATAAAGGTTTCACCGCAGCCATATTTGGAGCTGTGTTATCATTGAATGCAACAAAGGGGATCGCTGAGTAGAAGAAAATTACACCTGGAAAATATAACATTGTGATTTGTACTAAAATATCAATAATACGATGTTACTCACTATCTTTACAGTACTGTAAATATAAAGCTGTAGCCTGGAGACAGTTAGCTTAGCACATAGAGCAGCAGTACAGTGTTTCAAACAACACATGCAAACATAAAACAAGTTAATTCACATGCTAAATATAGTTTGTTTAATCAATCATCCAGGCTCACACTGATGACAGAGAAAACACCCATATTCTTTTATCGCAGTGAGGGGGCTCAGTGAATGACGTGGGGGGGGGCACTGCCCCCTGGTGCCCCCTCATGGAGCCGAGCTTTGTTAGAGTTTCATGGAGTTTTGTTATCTTTAGGCAGAGCCAGGCTAACTCTTCCACCTGTTTCCAGTCTTCATGTGAAGCTAAGCTAACTGAGAGTGGAATCTGCATATTAACAAGCATGTCAAACTTCCTGTAATTTGAAAAACAGCATATTTAATGATGTCACATATTGTCAAGTTTCTACACCATATGATAATACAGTATCATGTTTAAGAGGCTAAAAATACTTTCATTATTACTTATTTCATTTAAAGTTTCTTGAAAGGAACCATATAATTAGGCACAAATTAAAGAGAAAATACAAACTGTCTTCAATTGTACTTTATTTTTAATTCAATAATAAATAAATTAGTTATATATTTCTATCCTAACTAAAGTCTTTTTTGTCAAATGGAAATATTGTGAAAACTGTAAATTGGTCTAAGTATTATTAATTAACCTGGTTTAAACTATTTTTCCTAATTGAGGATCATATAATAACATAAATCAATAACATAATCCTTCACAGAAAACATATTAAAGATGAGCAGGAAGATGATCGACCTGTAAAAACTAAAGCTCACCAAAATACTTCACACCATCGTTACGGATGAATGTAATAACCAGGATTATTGTTTGAGTCGTAGTTTTGCAGATGTTTTTCATTTCTCCACCTCATTCTTTCAGGGAGTTGAGTGATGTGGACAGAGACGGAGCTCTCACGTTCTCCGAGTTCTGCACAGCCTTTCACTTGATTGTGGCGCGCAAGAACGGTTACCCGCTCCCAGAGAGCCTCCCCCCGACCCTGCGGCCGGGGTTCATGCAGCAGGAAGACGACATCCCGGACACTCCTGAAGTGAGACGGCCATGCATCTGTCCTCTGAAGCATTCAGAAACATCTGCCTTTGCTTTAGTTTGCTGTTACTTCAGAGTTAAACTCAGACTTAAACTGTGCCTTTTCTGCAGAGTGCAGAGCCTCTGATTGTCTTTGAGGATGCAGAACTGAGGCCCACACAGATGGTAAATCGAATCCTCACATACTCTTGATGCCAGATTTAAAAAGGTGAAAGTGGAGTCCCTCTGTGGTGCCTGTAGGGGGCACTAACAAGCTGAGCATGAGGCTGCTCCAACTTATCCCAGCAGTGTCCCATCAACATGTTGAGCTCAGAGCACAAGCGTGTACTTCCTAAAATGCACCACACATTTTCCACAAGTCTTTGCAGGCAGTGATGATTTATAGGTCTTAATTATACAGCTGATCATTCTTTTTGCTCTGTTTTTTTTTTTTTTAGGATCGGAGCATTATAGAGCGGCTGCAGCCAAGCCTGACCACAACAAAGCAGGATTTGAAAGAGGAATCATGTAAACAAGGTAATATGAGACGCCCCATCTTCCAGTTTATTTAAGCAATTAATCCAGAAATACTGACAAACAGTTTATCCTAAAATCAGATGTGAGGTGCATGCCTTTCCTCCGAGTGAACAAAATATTAACTCCCAAAAAAATGTTTGAGTATGTCAGGAAGGCATATAAACACATGGTTTGTGATGCTGGAGTGCCGCTCTCCCAGTTTATACTGAAGTATTTTAATTTTATTTAGAATTTTTCAAATAGCCGTCTTTCTTCAGAAGATTGCACACGCTGAAGCTTTCACGTCTTTCTTGTATCTCATCCTGCTGCTGGTTTCTGTTTGTCTGTGGTTCATTTCTGTGTGTCCAGATGTGGGCGTGAAGAGGGTGACGACATCTGAAGACAAACAGACTCTGCAACTCGGTGCTTTTCCTGAGAGGCCAGGTGAAACTGGAGCTGCTTTAAAAAATGCGAAAATATGCATTAAAAAAAAGCCTGAAACTGAAATAAACGGTAATCTGCAGGAACACTGCAGCGTTCAGGTGCATCAGGATGGTTTGATATGTTTTGGTAATTAAAAATGATGTGAAGTGCTGCTTTACACACATGAAGTTACAGTTTGTGGTTCCATGGGGAAGTAGCTTCTTCTCATTTACATCAACTCAAACAAAACCAAAAGTCTGACGCGCCTCTGTTCATTTTTCTTTGCTCACAGAGCCGCCTCAGGACCTGGACCCGCAGATGAGGACGAAGACCAGACCGAGGTGAGAAATGAAAAAAAAAGATTTAATACACTCTTGCGTTGCTCGTTAACCTCATTGAGATGGTTTTGTTCTTCTGCCCGTGTGGCCTCACCTCCAGGTCCTACTCCAGCACCTCTTTTGAAGATGCGATGAAGAAAGCAGAGGAGCCTCCCACCCCTCCACCCCGACCCCAGAAGACCCACTCCAGAGCCTCCTCGCTGGACCTCAACAAGCTCTTCCAGCAGGGCGCTCCAGGTACGATCACAGCCGCCGGCTCCACTCAGCTCCACTCACAACACACTCACTCAGCATGTGAGCCGCCGGCAGCGAGTTGTTGTGTTCATGACAGTTCTTCTTTCACAGGAGAGCGGAAAGAGGAAACGGAGATAGGTGGGTTTTATTGTTCAGTCTGAAAGCTGAGAGGCTCACGAGAGTCAGTGTCTGATTATGAAAATATGAGCGGTTTATTTCTGTGGTTTAAAGACAGAATTGTGACTCTGCTGAGCAATTTAGGAACACAGCCACGCTGGTTTACAGCTCAGTGGTATTTGTCTGGATTTTAGGGGTAAAAAGTGGATGGTTACCACCTCCTCCGGCCCTCCCGCCGAGACCATCAACCTCACAGGTAAGCCTCATCTGATCTGATCTGACTCTGAAGTCCAGCTCTACAAACGCCTCATCAGCGTCAGCTGATCGGCGCCTTCATCTCTCTTTTCAGGTTTCGCATTTTATCAACGTCCCAGAGAAAACTCCTCAGAAAAAAGTGCAGCAGCCAAACTTTGCTGACTTCAGCCACTTTAGAGAAGAGGTGAGCATGAAATCTGATTTTCTGCCGTGATTTGTCACGGTTGGAGTTTCCAAATCTGCAAAAGGGGGGAAAAAAAGAAGCATCCGAGCTCAAAGCGTTTTCCACTCCTCTCCCTCCAGCTCAGATGTTGCACCGTAAATGTCTGGCGGAGGTCATGTTCGTCAAATATACGGCCGTCTATTTCAAGACACAAATGAAGGGAAAGGTTACGACAGCGCCGTACATCAAACTGCGAGCGTGCGAATGCATCCAGGATTTATTTATGGCTGATGTGACCTGTCGCTCGCTCAAGTCTCAGCCTTATCAACCTCATCCTCTTTGTCCTTCGTCAGTCTCTTGACACTTTTTATTATTGGCCTTTGCTTTATGCTTGTATCCTGTTGCACAACACAATAATCCAGTGCATTTTTAGTATTCATGAGAGTCGTTCTCGCACTGAAAACAGTGTCAGAAGGAGGACTGTTAAAGCCTGAATGTGTAAAAAATGTTTGCCTCCAGCACAAAGCAACTTCTGTTGTTCACAGTGATCCCTGAAAGTAATCCGGTCATTATTTCAGCTCAACTAGCCAATGGGAGAGCAGTGCAGCCTATAACATAGACCTGCATTCATTTCAGAGCCAGCAGCTTTTTTTAAATCAACTTCTCACTTCAGACATGTTTTCTTGTGTCTGTTAGTCACAGTTTATACAGTAGTATACTTCCTCTTTACTAATAATCAGTATGTAATCAATCAGCTTGTCACGTATAACTTACCCATTGTCACCATAACCACTGATGGTCTTTTTCAACAGCTGAAAATGAAACAGATGTGAAGTAACATCCTTTATCCAATCATGTGTTCACAAAGTGTTGAACCTCGCTCCATCCTCGCTTGTGAGGGACTGAGCCTTTCCAGGATGCTCCTTTCATACCCAATCATGATGCTATCACCTGTTACCAATCAACCTGTTTACCTGTGGAATGATCCAAACAGGTGTTTTTGGAGCGTTCTACATCTTTCCCAGTCTTTTGTTGCTCCTGTCCCAACGTGTTTAAAACGTGTTGCTGCGTCAGATTCAGAATAATTCCAAAAATCAATAATGTTAATTAGGTCGAACATTAAATACATTGTCTTTGTACTATTTTCAGTTGAGTTTAAAAAAGGCTAAGCAACATTCTGTTATATTTATGTTTTAAACCGGAGCCCATCTTTATTTGGAATCAGGGTTGTCTTTACACTGAACAAACATAATAAACGAAATGAGTAAATGTTCAACCTTTATATTAATTGTACTCACATTTAACAGTTTCCTGGTAATTCAGTTGGACAGATAATCATTTACAAAGCTCTTCGTTATAGTTGTTGACCGTCTGTCTTTATGGCATCCATCTCCTCGACTCCTGTTTGACAAATCAGATGTAGTTTTAAAGTCAAAGCTTCTAATCGTATTCAAACAAACTGGCTCGATCCTTCCTCTCTTATCTTGGACGTCACATGATCCCTCAGATCCCTCCTCCATTAGTTTATCACGCTTATCTTTTTAATGCCTCGTGGTTTGAACCCAGCAGACCTGCCCTCTCACTCCTCTCTAAGCTCTTAAACTCTTCCTCTCCATCACTGTTGCCTGTGCAGTATCACTCTCTTTCCTCTGTCTTCCCACAGGATGTTTTACTTTGTCTTAATTAAATCCATAAAGACTGGACAAGCCCAAAGGTGGCTCTACCCTGCATGTGCATTATTCACTTAGCAAGACAAACTGAAACTCATACAAGCCCAAATCCCTCAGAGACACATAAGTGAACTATAGGCGCTGTTAAATAGTTTCTTTAACATAAAACATGTCAATCTTAAATTAAGGGTGAATATTTGATACCAGCTTTTGCAGGGAACCCTTGGGAGCACTTCAATTTGCACTTATGGGGAATGGAGGCAGGCAAACACTGTTCAACATGCCTTCATTTTATTTTTTTCTTCACTTCACTTTTCTTTTTTTCACTTTACTTCATTGAACTTTACCTACAACCCCGAATCCAGAAACGGTGGAACGTTAATGTGATCATTTGCTGATCCTCATTGACACAACTGAAAACAGCACAAATATATTTAATGACCTCATCATTGATTTTGGTGCATCAACACATTTTAAACAGGAGCAACAAAAGACTGAGAAAGTTGTGGAACGCTCCAAAAACACCTGTTTGGAAGATTCCACAGGTGAACAGGTTGATTGGTAACAGGTGATAGCATCATGATTGGGTATGAAAGGAGCATCCTGGAAAGGCTCAGTGGTTCACAGCGAGGATGGAGCGAGGTTCAACACTTTGTGAACACATGATTGGATAAAGGAGATTAATACATGAGCTCAGGAACACTTTAGAAGCCTGTTGTCAGTAAACACAGGTTGATTGTAAATGACTGCACTGGTTTTATTTATGTTGTACACAGAGTCTCAACTTTTTTGTAATTGCGGTTGTAATTTAATTTCACTTCACTTTCCCAAGCTGCAAACTTTTACTGTACTTTCACTTTACTCCACTTCACTTCCCATAGTCTGACTTCACTCAGTTTTTCTTTGCGTAACCTCAATTTGTGTTACTTTACTTCGCTTGGCTTTCCTTTCCCGGTGACCACAGCAGGTCGTTGTGACTCTGGGCAGGCAGCCAGGAGTGATGCTCCTGCAGCCGTGACCCAAATGCTTCACCTCTGTGTTCCTCTCTCATCACAGCAGAGCTAAATATCCGTCAGTTAAAGTTCCTCCCGCACTCGCCGAGGCCCACCGTCTCCTCCAGAGAGGAGAGAAGTTTGCCTTCGATCCCCTCGAAGAGTAAACACGTCCAGACAGAGAGCAAATCATCCCTGCTCTCGTCCTCCTGACGCGATCGCCGCCTTCGCTCGATGAGCCAACGAGGAGCTTTAGTGTGCAATCTCTGCTCTCATTCACGTCAGTTAAATGAGGTTGTTGTAAAGATCCTGTCTCTGAGAAGGTCGATGCGATGATGACCATAACTCCTCAGCTCTCCTGCATTGCTGCAGTGAAACAGCCGTGACCTGTGGCTGATGTGACCACACATGCTGCAGATGGAGCTCCTGTGGTTTATTGCTTCTGTGGCGGCTACTACCGAACCTTTTTAAATGTTTCCATGCTGTGGTTGTGTTTCAGGTCTAACGGCGCAGTGAATCTCAAGGCCGTTTATTTGTGTCTGCTTGCATGTGAGTCGCGTTGCTCGGCGAAATGGATTTTTAGGCTTCTCGAGTGCAATTTACAGCGGCAGCATTAGCCTGTTTAACCCATCAGGAAAGCTCAGGCATTTCAACTGCCACCACAATGGAGACAGCAGCCCAGAGAAATTAGTGGATCAAATTCACTAAATCTAACCTTCACAGATGGGAAATGTTGTAGTGAAGGAGGTGCTACACAGTAAGAAATACCTTAAATTTTTTCAGCAGCTAATTTTACAGTCTTGCTATGAGCTAAACTTTAAAAGAATGACCTTCAAGAGTTGGGCCTGTCTTCACACTCCTGCACTGTTAACCTCTGCAGAGTGAAAGCAGGTGCTGATGCATCATATATTATGTCTAGAAGAGAATAATGGCTGAAATGCAGCAAGGAGATGCAATAAAAGCAAGTTAATCCATCATGGCTGCCCCAGGAGAGCTCTAGATCGTGGTCCCTGCAGGGAAGCTGCAGATTTATCCACAGTCAGGGTGGACACATTTCCTGCTGCCTCTTTAGCAGCTCCTTCATGTCATTTAACCTCGTCCTGACGCCGACGGTCCGGCCGTCAGGAGGAAGAGAGCTTTTATCGCACGGCTTATGTGACCAACGTTTGAGCAGATTTGCTTGAGTGATTTAATTTTGCTCATGCTGGTGTTTTTGTGTGCGTTGCAGGAGGAGAGCAGTGTGAAACCTGAAGGACAGGGTCCACACTCAAGATTTGGTCCAAGCTGTGAAGACCTCACGAATGTTACAAAACAGGTCCGACTCACGCAAGTTTTTGTGTTATCGTTTCATGCTTTATGTCCCAGATGCAGCGAGGATGCTAACTTTTGTTTTATTTCTTTCAGGATGTCATCGGGGTTTCTCACAGTCAGGCGCCACAGAAGCCGGTCCGCAGAAAATACCACCCAGAGAGCCAGAACCTGGAGGCTGTACCTCCTCCTTCCATGCCGTTTCCTCCGTCCGCCAAACCCGCTCAAAAGTTAGTCAAACATTTGACTCTTTATTTGTAAAATACACAACTAAATCTGATTGAATGTGTTTTATCGAGCAGAATTAGCTATAATTAGCAGCAGTGGCTAAAATGTCTGTGAGCCCATAGAGAAAACTACATTTGTAAGGTGACTTGTTAAAGCTGCTCTAATCAGTGTTTAATATCAACAAGGGATGGAACATTCAATGTGAAAGGGTCGATCTCTGCAGTTTCCCTCGAGATGCTTTTTAGCCTCTTTTAACTTGTTGTTTTGGTTGTACTGCGACGCTTTCAACTCACATCAGCATCATTAGTTTTAGCTGCAACAGGCAGCAGTTTTCAATAAAAACGCTCTAAAACAGCCTCTGTATGCCGCCCAGTACCGAACAGCAGACAGTTAGCATCAAGCTAGTGAACGTTTAGCAGCAAAAGACCCGACTATTTGATACAGAAGACCTTAGAGAGCAAAGCAAAGGAGAATGAATACTGGACTAACGTTCATCAGGTGGACAGAAAAATGACTCCAAATGCTAATGCTGCGCCGACAAATCTGCATGATATGTGAATAAGCAAATTTCCTAACATGTTAGCCATATCGGCTAGTATGTCAGTGTTGTGTTCAATGCTTGTGAAATGCATGCATGTTGCATGAGTGCTGCACAGTGATTATTAGCCGCTGAATCCTATCCAGACAGGGGAAGTCAACAGGCATCAAGGCGCACACTCGCCCACCGTAATGACTCCAGCATGTGTGCTCCTGTCTCCTTATTGACCAGACAGCTCACTGAAACTGTCTATTAGTGCAGCGGAGGGTGACCATCAATAACAGTCGTGACTGCCAGCAATGGCTGAATGATTGATGTGAAAACGCTGCGCTTTTGTCTGATCATTTCTGTGCGCGCTGTCTTCGACTGTAGCAACCTCCTTTGACTGAATCCCATCTCCAAACATCGCGTTTACGCCCAAATCACACCGAAAGTTGTGGCGTTGTAGCTCAGGAATTGACGTACGTTTATTCTAATATCCCTTAGGTTGTGCTCTGAACAAGGTCACTTATGATCTAGTGTTTATCTACCTGGAAAATGAATTTAAATGTAATAAAAGTGGATAAAACTCTCTCTCAGGCTGCTCTCCAGACAGAAGAGGGAGATCCAGATGGCGATCCGTAAAAACAAGGAGACCAACGCAGTGCTGACACGCCTCAACAGCGAGCTCCAGCAGCAGCTCAAGGTCAGCCCATCTTCTGTTTCTTCACACTGGTGGATGTAGATGCGGCCGTCGAGTGTGTGTGCAGGATCCTGCTGAAGGAGGGCGTGGACGACGTTAGTGGCTGGCCGCAGTGACTTCCTCACATTCCCTGCCTTCCTCCTCATCCTCCTCCTCCTCCTCCTTGGGGTCACTGTGAAAAAACACACAGCTCAATCAAACAACGTTTGACTGCGTGGTCGCGTTCGTGTTCACGCTGTTTTCTACCTTTTCTGACATGAGCGTGACAGCAAACGCTTCCATTGGTCTGACTTGGTGAAAAGCAGCGGCCTTCTCCGCCACCCGTCACTCATAGCTGAACTAATGGCTCAGACTCGGCTGTTTGCTTTGGGGATCTGCCTGCAGCGCACGCACTCACATTTGGAACACATGCCGCATGCCTGTCATTCTCCTCGTAAGTGATCCAGTAGCAGAACCTTCACGCTCACATGCTGGACTTTTATAGCTTTAATACAACAGAGACTAAAGAATGAAGAATCAAGCAGCACGCATTCAAATGGGCGTTTTGATTCGAAGCGAGGTTTGAAGCTTTCATAACGCCGTTCATCTTACTTTAGATGTCATTTATTCGCTCTAATTCTGCTAGTTCCTCAAAGCATCTGTGGAATTTTGCAGAGAAAGGCAAACGGGTCTTTATATAGACTCAGGCCTTGTTGAAATACCAACCAGCCATTGGCATTCACAACTGCCTTCTTGAAAATAGAGCCTGGGCTTGTCAGGCATCCAACTGCAGCCGGCTGCGTGTGGAGGGACGGAGGGACGGGAGGCTGGATGGGAAGGAAGAGCTCCTCTTTGACTTTTCCCCCAAAGTTACAGTAACATTTGAAATAAAGACGTGTGCAATGTTACCCCAGGTGAAAAAACATTATAAGTATATGCTAATAATATAAGCACACTCTGTGCTATTTTTGTTGCCTTTAAGTTTACGTTGGTGTACTCAAATAGTGAGTAGTAGTGAGTACCACTTTAGTAATACTTGAGTCTTCTTGAAGTGTAAAGAGTTACTGAAGTCCACCAGTGAAAATCAGGATTCATGAGCATTCAAAACACACTTACAACAATTGTACAATTGTATTATATCACCAATGTGCTGGAAACATACTTAAATATACTTCAAGTGAAGTGAAGTTAAAGTACTCTTTAATTAAGCTGCTAATAGCTTTTTTGCTGTTTTACAAAGGACTTGAAAATAAGTAAACTTTTTATAAGTACACTTACACGTTACCATCAAAAGTATTTGCAATTTAGTTCACTTTTTAAAATTACACTTAAGTACAATTTATAATACACTTACTAAAAAGTACACTTTTTACAAGTACTTTGAAATACCACTTTAAGTCAAATATACTTCAAATCAAGCACAATAAATCGTGTACATGCAATAAAAAAAACTTTTCTATAATTAAATTTTATTTCTAATCCACTAAAGTCTACTTTTTGACCTGGGACAGTTAAAGAAAATCTTAATGAAAACTCCACATTTTTAACATTTTTGCCCTTTAATCCACCTTTGGTTGTCATGGAAGACAGTATTCATCAGTACTTTCAATGTTGGGAGGCACTGAGAACGGAATAATCTTTGGATTTTTTTCATTTTGTCTAACACTTTATATTTTGATGGCGTATAAACATTAGGTGCTACTTTAGATTAATCTTCTCCACCATGACAAATAAAGGAATTCCTGTAATTACTGCCTGATGTGCGTATCTTGTTAAATGTGCAGTGATCAAAGGTCTTTTTTTCTGGTTGACTGCAGGTGGTTCACCAGGAGAGGGTCACCTTGGAGTCCCAGCTGGAGCTTCTGCGGCCTCTGGCCTCGACGTGACTGAAGCCTGCTTTGAGTCACGTGTGTCACCTAAATACATCTCTATCATCTATGAATGTTTGAGCCAAGATACAGAAAGCTGTTGTCTTTTGTCATGAATGCATAATAAATGTAAAAGGGTTGACGACGGGGACAAACAGGGATGTGACTCTTGGTATTCTTTGACGAACGACTCCGGTGTCGCATCCAGATGTTACTTTTAATGATGTTTAGCAGGAGTAAACCTTTCTTTTTTAATCCCTGTATGATATACACATGTAAAATATCCTGTTATTCATGGTGATGTTCTAATTTATTTTTCTCTTTTTGATTTTCCATCGATCTCACATTGATTACAATACACGTAACAGTTTGTGCTCATGTTGCCATGATTCAGTTATGTTCTGTGTTAATGATGGGACTACAGTACTCAGTTCTTCTGTATATGGTGCACTTCATGTGTGGTTTAAAGCAAGTGATGGTGCTACAGATTATTCTCTGAATCTGATTACTTTTTGCACTTAAAGTTTAAAAAAATGCACATTTGCAAGGTTGGACTTCATGTTTGAAAAAAACCACATTAGATATGAGTTGGATTTAATTTAGCGGCAGATTTCCAGCCTGCAGCCCTTGTTGTCAGGATGTAGCACTGGCACATGAGGCTAAAGGACACTAACGAATGTTGACACTTTTCACGCTGGATTTGTCTGAAATGTGGACATTTTACTTAAAATTCGCTCCATATTTTAATGTAAGCACTGTCTGATTTTTTTAATGCCCTCATGTTTTTTTATCATGTGACGAGTTATTTTTGCACTGCAGCCATTAAAACCATTAAAAACCAAACCAGTGTTAACGGCCAAGAAAAGAAATGAGCACAATATTCATCTTATGTTTTGCAAGATAGATTTCAAAACGGCCCATTTCTCTGTATGAGCAGATGTGGTTTTGATCTTATCTATGCAAATATGTGGTGCTGCTTTAGCTTGCTTTAGACCATTTTTTCCACACATCCTGTTCATGGTGGTAAATGAAGTGGTCGAAAAATGTGATGGCATGCTGGATTCTGCATGTTTGCTAAAATGATGTGAGCATTGGACTGTAAGTTCACATTAGATCGTGCACAACTGAGCTCTGAGCTGAAGACAATAATCAAACTAATCAATAAAGTTGTCTATTTTTATTGCTTGTAATTATTTTATTGTACTGCTGAACACAAGAGTAGCCCATGCTTTTTGTCAATATCTGAAAGAAACATTGTTTTGCCCTTTCACTGCTGTGTAAAGATGTAACTTGAGGGTGCTCTGAGCAGCATTAATTTTGGAAAACCTGCAAAACCTCCTAAGAAATTTATGAAATTGTGTTTCCTTATAGCAACAAGAGAGAGAGAGAAAACTACTCAGAAATTCCAAAAGCATGTACCTCTCCTCACTTTTAAAGCTCAAATGAAGGTGACATTGAAGTTTGGACACATCAACAGATGAATCAGAGCTCGTTATCATATCATTGGTACGAGAGAGATCAAACAGGCTGCAGTCATAACCCTCTGGCTCTCACATAGCAGCTGTGCTTTCTCCGACACAGACATAACAACCAAGGGTCAAGCAGATCACCACTGATGGCTGTATTCCCAGACCCTCCGCCACTGCCGTCCAAAAATATCCACTGACACACTTGGCTCCCATTTAGACACCTCTCGCCTGTTTCCCCCCTCATTCATGTTGCATTCAAAATCCACTTCACTCCAACAGCTGCTTTGATCAAGATCGAGTGCTTTGATATTCATCCAGATGTTTGTCCAACTTACTATGTGCACATCCTGGTTCTTAGTCGTGCTAGCAGCTGGGCTCATGGGATGGCGATGTCGGTCCCTCGGTCTGTTTATACTTGAGTCCAGACTAAAATATCTCAACAACTACTGCCATGAAGTTTTGTGCAGACATTCATGGTCCCCAGAGGTTGAATGACTTTAATTATCCCCTAACTTTACCTCCAGGGCCACCAGCAGATCGAACTTTTCACATCCGGTGAACTATTTTAACATCTACAGGATACATTGGAGGCAAATTTGGTACAAATATTCACGATGCTCAGACGATGCATCCTGTTCACTTTGGTAACCTCTCAACTTTTCCTGTAGCGCCACCATGAGGTTGACATTTGTGGTTTTGAGTAAAAATCCTTGACATCTGTTGGATAGATTGGCGTTGAATGTGGTGCAGGCATTCATGTCCCCCTCAGGATGAATTATAATAAGGCTTGTGCGACTCTTCATTTAGCACCACCGTCAGGTAAAATTCAAATTTTTCCAATAATTTATGACCAAATATCTGCAAAACTAATGACACTCCCATCAGCCTCAGCTGTATTTTGTGTTTAGTGCTAATGAGCAAATGCTCACTGCTAACTGCTCATGAATAAACATTACACCTACTTAACATTAGCATGTTAGCATTGTTGAAGTGAGCATGTCCGCATGCTAATATTAACATTTAACTTAAAGCACTGCTTTGCCACAGTACATCCTCACAGAGTTGCTAGCAGGGCTGCAGACTCTTACTCTTTTTACAGTTTGCGTGGTTGATGTATTCTTAAACTTTCCTGGAAACAGCAGCATATAACTCATTGTCAGGTATGTGAAGGATTCTGCAAGACTAAACTGAGCCCAGCAGAGGATCAAAGACAAGTACGACTGAATGAGTCCTTCTGGGTGATTGAAATCGCAGGACAGTGTTTAAGAACGAGCAAAATGAAACAGATCCTTAAATCTCAGGAAAAAGGCAAAGCAGTGTTTGAGCCTGTGTTAATGCATTCTGGAATAATACGCCGCTCCCACATCTGAGAGAATGAATGGAGAAAATGAATGAGCTGGAGTGAATGAGTTCAGTCTGGGAGACAGACACAGGATGCCAGACGACAACAAGGCGCTCGTAACTCCTCCGTGCCATAACCGATGTTTGGCACAGCGCTGCATGTCAGTACCTGCCGCATCGACTTACAGTATCTCCTCCCGTACTGTAGGTTTTATTTCATCTTACACACCAGGAGAGGGTGTGCGTACTCATTAAATCAAACAGCTTAAAAGGCAGCCATTCTCACTGAACTATAAATACCACTTAAAAGTGTTTGCTTTGCATTTCGAGATGACAGCTGCACGTGATGAGGAAACTATATGTGTCAGCCATGTGTCGTCTCTGAGTAAACGCCTGTTTGATATAATTGCCATCCAGCTATCTCACACAAAGTCAGCAACTGGCTTATTATTATCTACATGGTTAGTACTATTATTGATTCGTCTAGCTGGAGACAGTGATATTTAGTGCTCTCAGACGCATAAAGAAAAAAATCCCCAGTAACAGATTTGGGCATCTGTAGACCTCCATATTAATATATGTCTCAGAAAGTGCATTTCCATGACCAAATGTTTACTGGAAAATAGCAGAAACTCAAAGCTAATCTAATGAAATGAACTAAGACATACAGAGTTGCTTTTCAAGTTCAGTGTAAATACACAGCAACGGGCTTCTCAATAACTTGTGGCGGTGGCTTAAAGTTAAAGCTGACCCCTCTCACAACAAAGATTACCAGCTTTTGTCCGTTCAAGTTAGCCCTTTTGTTGCAGCACCATTACTCAAAGATGACGACATTCGCCGTTTCTCTCGTCCCTCCTTTGTCCAGTGCCGGGCTTTGCAAAGGTTGCACTTCTGGTGTGGACATTAGTTAGGCCACAGGAAGGGCTTTTAGGCTGTCACCTCTGCTGATTCTGGCCCCGTCAGCTGGTGGGATTTAGCTAAACACTCATTCAGCAAATGTGAATGAAGCTCGGCCGAGGCTGTCAGGTCTGCACACAGAGGTGAGAGCAAAGATTAACCTAGACATGGAAATTATGCAGTAAAACAAGAATCCTCAAGGTTTCGTCACAAATCCACGAATGAAGAAACATTTAACCCCGACAAGCTGCACAAATGTATGTATTTGGTGTCATGTAAAAGATCATCTCATAATTATTTTAATCCTACTTGAATCTTTGTCAGAACACATATTGTGCTGCAGCTTTCGAGCAGAATGTTCAGCCAGATACCCGGCCTACTTCTGTCTCGACCTTCCCCAGCTTGCCGATGAGGGAATATCGCTTACAAATATGAGTCCCCCTCCATGTTCACCTAAAATACACCGATAGCACAGCTGAAGCACCACAGTGTGAATAGCAGAAGCCGTGTGATGCTTCTCCAGAATGCGTTACGTATGTATGTATGCGCGTATGTGTTATTATTAATTTACATTTTCTATGATGTCAACTCTAAAAATAAGATGACAGTTAAAAATTGGGCTGCAATAGCCATTATTTTCAATAAATCTGCCCATTATGTTTTGATCAAACACTGAATTGTTTGGTCTATGAATGTCGGAAAATAGTGAAAAATGTCCGTCACAGTTACTCAGAGCTTAAACTAACATATTGAAATGTTTTGTTTTGCCTGATCTACAGTCAAAAACCCAAAGGCATTCAGATTAATATCAGAGTGGACGAGAAATATTCCCATTTGGAACCAGACTGGATATCTAAATATAGTGTACAGTACCACTGTTATGTTGACACCCAGTTATATTGCCTGTTACAATCCACTAATCACAGCGTTCCATTCTGATCTTTGTTTTGAAGACAAAGGTTGTTCAGTCACGTTTCTTTCAACTTAACATAAAAGATTAGATTCTTCTTGTCCTTTAAGAGTTCACACAGGGTTGGCCATGCCTTTATTTTTTCCCCATCTAGAATTCTGAAATGACACTGTTCAAGAAAACAAAATCATATAACTCCAATTCTGACCTCCCTGCATTGGCTTCCTGTTCATTTTCATTGGCTTTTAAAATGTCATTGTTGACCTTCAATGCTTCACATTCCCCTAATTATTAAAACCTACTAACCCCTTATGAGCCTGGATGCCCTCTTAGATCAGCTGATGATGGCTCCCTGGTCATTCTCAGACCCCGACTGGTGATTGAGGCCATAAGTTTTCTGTAATTGACTAATCAATTTAGTTATAAAATAAATAAGAAAATAAGATTTGTGATGTGGCTTTATTTATCCCCAGCCGGTGAAATTTGGGCATTACAGCAACATGTAAATAGCAGTAGGAAGAAAAATAGCAGCAGAGAGAGAACATTTGAAAAAACAAAAAAACAAAATGAAAAGTAGGCTATATATATGTACATATTATACAAGCAATATGAAATTTGACTATATAAAAGAAAAAATATGTAGAAAAAATATATAAAAAAATATGTATTGCATATAGATGAAAACACACTGTACCTCCCCTCATTGACAGATCTACTTAACAGTAACTGCAAAGAGGGTCTGTGTTGGATGTCCATTAAGCAAGTTAAACTATATTTGTTGAATTATACTTCATACACACACACCAAGTGCATTTATAGTTAGAATGTTTGTTTAAAAACAAGTTTTTACTCTGTGAACTGAACTCACTTTATTGTGAACTGTATTGTATTTTCCATCCTCCTCGTACAACTTTAACCTGCGCATAAGATCTCTGGTGTAATGTGTGTGGAGTGTCCCTCCTGAAACAGTTTCAGGACCATTGTGTTATTTTTGTCCAGGTGCCTATGAAGCCACCACGGCGAGGCAGTCCTGATCCAGTGAAGCCCGGCGCTCCGCTCCAGGTTTTCGCAGCGCCTTTTTTTAAAAACCACCTCTACTTCGGAGCAGTGAAAAACACTCTAGCATTAGGGGCAGCAGATGACCCGGCGCAGCAGCCAGGAGCACAACAGTCCTCTCTAACAAATGAAAGGATGGGGGGCATCAGCAGCTGCAGCTGAATTCAGAAAAACTGGATCAGGGGCCGAGGGGCGAGAACTGCTTTCTGCTCACTCTTGGGTCACTTTTATTGGATTTATTCCCCGGTCCACACCAACATGCCATTTGCCAAACGAGTCGTGGAACCTCAGTTGCTGTGCAGGTATCAAATCCCAAACGAGGAGGGTCTGCTTTTCGAGGATCTGGTCTCCATCAGTAATGTGGCTCTATCTCGGACCTTGCGGCAGCTGTCGGACCTGGCCAGACATGCCTGCTCCATATTCCAGGAGCTGGAAAACGACATCACATCCACCAACCATCGGGTCAGGGGGCTGCAGAGTAAGATCAACCAGCTTCTGCAGACCTCCTCCGAGCTGGACCCCAAACAGGAGGCAGTGCGTGAGTAACTTAGCGTTACTTGACTTGAGTTGCTTTCTGTTTTATATCGGAGCCGCCTGCGCACGTACGGCGCGCGACTCCGGCACGAGGAAAACACGCGAGGAGGCATCCTTTCCGCTTTTCCGCGGTGACTGGGGACTCGGTTGCTACAGCAACAATGGCGTAGATTAAAATAAAGTTAGCTAAGTTTACCTGAAGTTTTATAATGCTAAGTAAACACACAAAAGATAGCATACTAGCTTAAAAACTGCCTGGAAGTACGATAAAGTTGCATTAAAGTTACTGAGTCGCGGTAAGCCAGGTTTATTAAGCCAGACTTTTACCTTTTTCTCTGAAGTTGTAGCGTTTCCTTCGTTGTTTTTGTCGACATTAGCCTGTTGGTTCATCCTGGGAGACACGCGCTGCTGTTTTCATGTCTCCCCACGCTGAGGGGCGTGTGACAGCCTGGCTGCCGACTTCATGCTAGTAGCCTCTTAGCTATTACCCTGCTATAGACGGCCTATCTCTCCGAGCTACAGTCCGGTGTGTCGGTCAACGTTATGGCTTCAGGTGACTTTGTTAATGACGCACAGTGGTACCTGCGTGTGTGTTTGTCCCTCTAATTTTGTCAAATTGTCCATTTTTTGTTTTAGGTTTAAAAAACACCAGTGACCATATGTATTCATATTGAACGTTGATACAGTCATAAGCCTGGGTGCCTGTGGAGTGTTTAAAGTCAAACATGATGCTCTGCTGTCCTCATGGGTTGAACTTTGCTTGGCCACCAGTAAGAATTCATTACCCTGATAACACAGCATGTGGCTCCTTTAGTCTCTGTGTCCCACCCCCACCCCATCCCACCTCACCCCGAGCCACTGTGGTTTGATGTGATAGTGGTGTGTGTGTGTGTGTTACCCACGTTGTGGGGACACAAATCTGTTTACACAGTCACATTGAGGGGGCTTGCCTTGCTTTTGAGGACAAAACGTCCTCATATTTCATCATCATATTTTAGTTCGTCAACTTGGGATAAGGTTAGGGTAAGGTTTAGGATTAGACAAGTAGTGCTTATGGTTGGGGTAAGTCTCCAAGTAATGAATATAAGCCTATGTAATATGTGCATGCATGTGTGTGTGTGCAGGTATTTATGTATAAACCCACTCTCCAGGAAGCATTTGAGACACCTGTGCACCCCTCTCTAACCCCCAGAATTGTTCAGCCCGGAAGAGTCTCTCCCGCTTGGACATACCCCAGTGGATTTACCCTGCTTTAGTTTAGGTTCAGCAAGTCCTTGCATGTTCCTCAGACCCTGCTTCCTGTGGTCTGTGAATGGGTTAGTTTGCCTGGAGGTATTTCTCTGCTGCCTTCCATCAAAACCCTCTTAAACCTGATGCCTGCTGAGATTTATTTACTTTTGCCAGCATTTGCTGAGTAGTTTTGCTGGCCTGTTTAAGTGTCATGTTAAGCTGACCACTTGCAATATGTCCATAAATCTCCTGAGTCATCTCGGTCATATCTAGATGTTGTAAGGCAAAGGCAACCGGATTTGCTGCTTGGTCTTGAAGACAGTTTGAGCCTGATCCAAAGAGGCTCCATCAGTTCAGATTTGCAAGTACGCTCCTCTCCGAGCTGGGATTCAACACAGAGTTAATGGATGATCATAAGTGACACAGTATCTTGTTTCTTTTGAGTCGATCATGGTTTTCTTTTTGCTCCAGCTCTCTGTATCCAACCAGACTCCATGTAAATTAATTTGGCAAGCTACTTTGATAAAGCTAACTCTTAGAATCAGTTATTACAGCATGTTGGAATTAGAGTCACATTTTATGATTGAAGTGCTCACAGCTCAGTTTGTGTTTAAGCTGCTGTAGGAAGTTGACACTAAATGGCAAAATTAGAGTGAAATGACTTACTGTCGGACTCATTCCATGTCTGCTGCGTGGAATTAATATATTGGATTGGAACGATCAAATCCCTTTTGCACTACATGTTGTTGTCCAGGAGGTCATGCATGCTTGGTTACCAGATAACACCCTTTGGCCTGCAAAAGCCTAATTACTCTTAATTGTGCTTTTCATGTTAAACAACAGAACTCTGCCTCATCTGAATGACAATTAGTGTAAATGGAGCAATGCACTGAGGGCTCAGTAGGTGGGGGTGGGCTTTTGTGATGTGGCTATGACTTGTCCCCAGAGCAACTGCTGAAGACACAGCTGCAGATGCCATGTTGGATTATACAGAATCAGATATTGACCCGCTGTAAGGTACAACAAACGCTGTCCAACGTTAGCCACCTTGCTGTTTGGAATAAGTTTGTCTGGTGGTGCAGACAGGTACCGTTGGTGTGGAATGTTGTGGCTGTTCTCCATTCCCCTCTGTGGTAATATTTGTATGTGGACATATTTTTAAATGCTTGGTGTGATGCTGACACATTTAGGTCAAACGACTCGGCTTGCTGGGAGCGCAGCATCTCTCTTTCACTTTTACTCCATCTCGTATCGAGCCTTTTATTCTCTATCAACAACCCCAGCTGCACAAGAGCCGGCCATATATAGACAGTTAAGTGATGCCTCTGCTGTATGTGATTGATTGGCATGGCTATTTATACAGTGCAGTCCAACTAAATGACACCAGAGATCCTTTTAAACAAACAGTATACAAATATTTCTGTAAAGACAAATAATAAGAAGAGGTTGTCTTTGTTTTGGTAATCCATTTAGTCAAATCCATGCGAAACACTCTTTCTTTCTCTTCCTCTGTCTCATATCCTCTGCTTCACACACACAGTCACACACTTCAACACACATTTACACACCGGGAGCCTGGCATGTATCCCTCAGCTCTGTGTTTGGACAGCTCTCCTGTGACACCCCATCAATGTCTGCGTTTGACTACCATCAGAGTGCCTCAGCCAGACCCGACTCTGTAGTGCAGTCCCATGTTAGAGCACTCTGCTGGGTTTTAAGTTACACTGGCTCAGTGTGGAGGGGGATCTGTAATACTTGTGGCGGCAAGTGGCCCTCTGGCTTTTCTGGTCCGAGAGCACATGGCTGGCAGTTTACCACACATTCTTTGTACAGACTGCTTTAGAGACTGCCTCACAATACCAAATAGAGGAAAGCACAGATCCACTGAATAAAACTGAGAAAAACATTAAACAGTAGCACTCAAAATACATATCTGACACTGTGTCATTCTCTTTCTGCTCATTATAGATGCAAGAAGAAGATCTCGTTACATCTATCATGCGTTAGTGTTGCAAACTGTGTGCACAGTCTTGCATGATAATCCTGTGACTGTAAAGCATCGAGTTGAAAGTGATAAGACGTGTTTTTGGTTGTAGTATTACAACATAAACCTTCGGTACAACTGTAATTCAATGCTTTGAACAAGACTTGTCAGAATGCTTTATTTCACACCTGTACATCATCAGGATAATTGTGTGCACAAAAGTTTGAATTCAAAATAATGTACACCAAGAAACAGTGTTTGCAAATGACCCCACATGAAAGAAAAACCACAGTCTATATCTTATCTTTTAGATAAGCACACTGCATGTATACCGCTGTAAACAGTACAGTACAGCAGCACAGTTCTCTCATATGTTTGGAGATTTTTTTCTGAAAGTATTATTTAACCAGCTGACTAATTAAGCTTGCATTAATATTGTGGTTCTCCATTTATAGCTGTCAGGTGCAGTCAGCTTAGATGTTCGAACTCAAAGAACTCAGCTCATACGGTACCTTGCTTGACAGATACTACATGTGACAGAGCAGTTAAGAAAACAGGAGCCTGCAGCAGTTACGTTTTGTCACTTGCTTAAAGGTGCTTTATGCTTTCCACTGTGCTACTTTTCTGCTTGCCTAAACAGCCCCTTGAGTAAGATTGAGCACCATGCATTTATGCTCTGCAGCTACCGTCCTTTCTGTCTCTTGATGTCACTTCGTAGCCACTTCAGCACTGTGACGTTCGTGCAGCTCTGTGAGCCTCATGGCCTGAAATGACAGTTTCTGTGGACGGTATTAGTACATCATCTATGCTACTACGAGCTCCACTAGAGCAGTTTAGACCATGAAAACACATTAGCCTGCTGACAGTCCTTTCCGTCTGCATTTCATTGACCCAGTCAGGCCATTACTGGAACTTTGATTTACGTGAGGCCGCAGCAACAAGTCATTGCAAGCTCTATCCAAGGTCAATAGTAATCCGTGTTAGGATGCACAATAGAATGAAAACATTTTATCAGTAAGTGCTTTTTTATCAGTAATGTTCTCTCTGATTCAATTTTTATTTATCAAGTAGCTGAGTTAAATACGTGTGGTAGGAACAGATGTGGAAAGAAATTAACCAGTCTCTTTCCATAAAGTTTGCACTGACTTAAAGTCATTCATGCGAAGAAAAGATAGACATCAGTGATTCTTGGATCACATTTTAGAAGATCGAGAGCCTCTACTCATCTTTTCTCTTTCATTATCAGAACTGTAAGCATACTTCTGCAGGTCCAGACAACCTGCCGTTGATATAGTACCCCTGCTAATTATAGAGCAGATTTCAAAGACTTGCTCATTTATTCCTGCACCTTCCCCCATCTTCCCAGACAGACACTGAGAGGGCCTAGGCAGCCATGATGCTTTGCCCTGTTGTTTTCATTCAGCTGTCTTATAGCTAATGGCATCTATTTCATATCTTTCTACTTCCCTGCAGCTTATATTCAGCACTATGATTTTGCATTTTTGGGATCAGAGTATGAAAAAAGTACCTAACTAAGAACAAACCTGGCTTTGTTCAGTATTCTACATTGTAACTTGATAGCATGGTGTAAACACTTCATTGTCAGCAAATTATTTTTATACCAGAGTCATTTGACATTGAAATGAGGAGTGCGGTCTTTGTGCCAAGTTGAACTCAAGGTTTCACCAGGCTCCATTAACTATGTGTGTGTCTCAGCACCTCAGGCCTCGGTGGATTGCTCAGCCTGCGATTGAAGTGGTTTCTGCTGAACCTTTCTGTCAAGTCAAGCATTCCAAAAAGCCAATGACCAGGAAACCACAGTGCTCGCTTGCACTTATGAGACCTTGCACCCCACACGTGCTCCCTAAATTGGCCCGGATGGCTGGTGTGATTAGGGGAGATGGGGGGTGGAAACTGGAGTTAGGGGTTGAAGCTGTGTTTGTTTAGGAAAGGAGACATTTTGTTAAAATTATGGCGAAGGATTTCATTGCTTTGCTGGAGGGAAACATGTGAGTGATTACACTTTACATTCCTGTGGTGGGACCCTCCATGAGAGCAAGTGCTTCTGAGAGCGGGCGTCCACACACTTACCTAAAATCCCTTTTCTGGTCTTCTGTATATTTTCAGGTATATAGAACAACATTTGTGTTAAGTGTGTTTAGGGCCTCTCCACTGGAATGTATGCATGTGAACCTCTAACAACAGGCTTGTTCAGAGGAAGTTAAGCTCTAGTTTGTTGTTGGTGTGAGTGGATTGTTTTTTCTGCTGCAGGAATTGGGGACCGTGCTATCTCCCTACCCTGAGGTGTGTGTGTGTGTCTCTCATACACACACACTTATTAATTAACATTCCCCAGCAGTCATTACTCTTTATGGAGTTCTGAGTGTGGAACTTGGGGGGCCAGCAGGACAATTCAAGCTTGTCCTGAAATTGAGGTGGAGGGGGCAAAGTCATCCACCCCCTGACCTCAAAAGCCTGCTGACCTCAAAACCCCCTGCCACACACCCCTTCAAAACACAAAAGAGCAAACACAGCCGCCCCCATCTTTCTTATCACTTGGCCTCTAAAGACTTGACCGGCCAATTAGAGTGGATTTAATGTTTGACATGATACTGAATAGCCACAGGTCAGCAGACCGGCAAAACCCGGTCCAGGGCCAGTGGTGATTAAACTGTCAAAGTCAACTCAGTAACTTAAAGTCTTCCGTCCAGGTCGTCACTCATGGCTGAAGAAGAACTGAGCCATGAACAGCTGCATGGCTAAAATCTTAATTTTATGCATCGAACTACACATAAACAACTTGTCATGTTTTGTAGTTATTGTGATCTGCGGCAAATAATGTTTTTGTACCAAAGACAATTCACTGCAACTACTTCTTGTAGTATTTGACACAGAATATACATGGGTGTGACCTCACCTCTATTTATTCATGAGAGATAATCTCTGTTTTTGGCTCTACAACATCTGCTCAGTCGCCTGCTTATACCCACATGTCGCTATTTTTCTTACTACTGAAGCTGAGACTACCAGATTTTCTCCGAAGATCAAATAAATACACGTCTGACTTCAAGCTAAACTAACTTTATTGTAGCATGCAGTTTACAACACCTCACATTCTTTTCCGTGGCAACCTGGAGAAATATTGACAGCCCACAGGGCTATAAAACGATCGTCAGCTGCTCTTTGTCTTGCCGCCACTAGCCAGAAGAATTTCAGGCCACCTGCATGGGTTTCCTCTCCCAAGTCAGACCGTCTTTAAATGATATGATCTCCTGCCCAGCTTTTGTGCTCCTCTACGGTCCCTCCTCCCACGCCACTATAGTCACAAAGACAGACTTAAATATTACGCAATGGAATTATTCTTACAGAAATCTTAAGACAGATCATGGTATCTTTACAGTAAAAAGTCGAGTAAGATTCTCATGAACTTTCTTATCCCACATAAAGAGTTGCCTCGCTATCTGGTGAGAGAGATTAGTAGGAAGTGAGAGATAAAGGATCTGAGACACAGGGAGTGAGTCACCGGTGTATAAAAAGTACCTTACATTAGATAAATACTCT
Source organism: Chelmon rostratus (assembly GCF_017976325.1). Lineage (NCBI taxonomy): Eukaryota > Metazoa > Chordata > Actinopteri > Chaetodontiformes > Chaetodontidae > Chelmon > Chelmon rostratus. The sequence continues at coordinate 25,789,275 of NC_055661.1, forward strand.
CCTGCTCTTTGAAGGACACCTCTTTTGCTAGTCGGAAGTTATACTTTGCACTGAACTGTAGTGTGTAAATGCTGTATGCATGCAAATCTAAATTTTATAATGGACGCTTTCAAAGGATCTTCTCCTCTGACATTAAAACAAACCTAAGGTGTAAAAATGCTGGGTGGTGGGGAAAATGTGAGTTATAATGGCTTTGTATTTTAACAGGAAGGAAACACGTGTGAATTTGTAGTCTTTGCCATGCAGGTGTTTAGACTGGGATTTGGCTGGAATTTGAACTCCCCTCACCTCACCTCTGTATACGAGCCAGTGGATCGGCCAGGTTGAGTCTTTAAAGTTGAAGGAGGCTTTTCATCAATCATCCCACCATCACACAGGTGATGCAAAGAAGAAAGCACCTGTGGATATGAGGGTGTGTGTAAATGGTGGACTCATCAGTTTAGCCTAAAGCAGATAGATCTGTTGGATTTGTCCTCACACGTACAGTTTCAGGTGTTGGGTTTTCTTTTCAGTCTGGTGGGACAGTTGGAATAATCTCATCAGAACTGAGAGATATTCAGCAGTGTTGTTATAGTTCTAATTATATTATGTTCCTCAGCAGCACCATAGCAGAATATTTAAAGCAACCTGGCGGCTGCTATGAGTTTTAATACTGTTATTTTAAGGAATAGTTTATCGTTTTGAAAATACACTTATTAGCTATCTTGTTGAGCGTTAGATGAGATAATCATGCCACTCACGCCACAATGTATTTCTATTAAAAATGAACTACCTCCTCTGGACAGATACTTTGGCTGAGCATAAAGACCAGAAAGGGGGATACATCTGGCCTGGTTCTGTCCAAAGGAAGTCACTGCACCTGGCCAAGAAGTAGTAGCACATACCCTCCGATAAATCCACAACTTGTCATTTTTGCACTGTTTCATATTGATTAAAAGTGCAACATCTAGGAATTTAAGTTTGAAATTTTCCAAAATTAACTAACATCATCAAGACAATGTGAAGAAGTAGCACTTTTGACATAATGTAAGACGTGTCTTGCAGAGATATCTACTGAAGTTAGCATGCTAACTGTATAGCCCGACTCTGTCCTGTCTCAAGAGGCAATAGTCTGGTAGCATAGCTCAGACCTCCCATCACATAGTTTCTACTGGGAAATGTGGGTGAGCTGCAAGTTTGCTATGATTCCCAAACTCTCAGCTTTTTTATCCTAATAAACAAACTAAATGAACTAACAACATGACAAGAAAGTTGATATTTTTAGACCTATTTTCCTTATTAAACCAAAAAATACCACCGTACACCTTTTGAATTCAAGTTTCACTTTTTTATTGAACCAAGACGAACTGCATTGCCTTTTTAACTCATCGTAAAACACACTGAAACCAAAACCATGTTGGTTTGTCTTTCTACTGTTCCAACAATCACCGTCTCTGATTTGGTCGGCATAAACCATCATTCACAAAGTCTGCTTCCTCTTGCTCCTTGCTCACGCTTCACGGCTTTCCTGACGTTCCCAGAGTCAGAGTCCTGGTCCTGCACTGTTTTCCCTGTCGTCAAACTGGCCTCCATTGGTCTCAGGGTTCTTTGAGATCGATGCAGGCCAATAATCCCCCAGAGCCCCGAGCTCCTGGTCCCGGCAGACTCCAGTCAACTGATAGAGCCTAGCTGCACAGCTAACTGAGCTAACTAGCTAATGGCAGTGATAGATACAGTAGCTACAGCAAAGAGTATAGTGAGCAGCAGTTAGAGGTCACTCTGGTGATATGCTGCCCTCTATTTGTTTGGAGTGACCTTCGACAAGTGGTCCATTCTTACACACTGTTAAACCACCCAGATACTATTTAACATGTTGATAGGTGGATTTTTTTAGGGTCCAGATTAGCTGCTTCTCCCATCCTCAGTCTTTATCCCAAACTAAGCCATTTTATGTTCTCTGTCTTGTTGGTGCCAAATGGCTCTCTAACCTAATAAGCCATCCTCTGCCCTCCTTATACAACTGCCATTTCAGGCCAGACTCCCTCCTCATGGCCTTATCTGCTTCCTGCTGTGTTTGTACCGTCCTGTGGGCCCTCACTTGTCACGCTGATTTGCACTTTTAGTGGAAGAAGTGGAAGGCACCCCGTAGCAGTCTGGAGGAGTGTTTGTGAACGAGCGTCACTGACCTGGACGGAGATTTTTGGTGTCTGCTTCTCGTCACCTTTCCGTAAAGTAACAGCATGACTTTTGTTTCTTTTTATAACTTTTATCTCCCAAGACCAGTTCCGCAAATGCCAAATCTGACCTTGTAAATCAACAGTTTTTTATCAGATAGGGAATTCTACTTAGTGCACTATTCATTTCATGCCACATGTGCATCATTTTAATGCTCCAAATAGCACTAGTTGTGGTACCGAGAATGACCCGAGGCCTCCACACAGGCTTTCCTGGACAGGTCGATGTGAGAGAACGGCTCTTCTCCACCCGGCTCATTGTGCTTTGAAGCACACGCAAGTTCACCCTCCTGCACTGGCTTTTGTTCCTCCCTCCTTTATACCCTCCTCCTCTGGGATATTTCCTCGCCATCCGGATTCATCTTTTATCCTTGCCAGTAATTTCTGTGCCTGCCCGTTCCCTCAGGCATTTTGTATACTTTGTTCTTCTCCTCTGACTGCTTTCTCTGAGATTCTGGGTCTCTCTTTCGCTCTCACTCGTCTCTGTATCCCAGTTTCTTATTTTGAGATTCAGCCAGACCCGCTCCCAGCAGCCCCACTGGGGAGAGACCATCCTGCTATAGCAGCAAAAAGTGCTTTGCCATAAAAATGGATGACCTGCTCTCCATTATGTTCTGCTTTTTAGTGAGCAATTCTCCTTTATTAAACATTTACTGACCACAGATCAACCTAGAATTGATGCCTTGTACTCTGGGTGCAATTATATGGGTTAATATTTGATGCAGTTTTTAAGTACTGATGTATAATCACTGCACAGTCAGTTGTACTAAATGACAGCTTCATTTCCAAGCTCACTGTTCTCTGGGTCTGCTGAACTGCAGTCAAATGAATAACAAAAAGTCCCTTGGCTCATCCTGAAAGAGTAACAGGGGTCTTTTCATTTCCAAGTAAATTCTTTGAGTTTTTATTGTGGCCAAACTTTCACAGACTGCTACACACAGGTCTTGCCATTAGATATTTACTCACGAGAAAACAGGAAATTCTAGCTTACCATCAATCTATCCCACATGTGTTTACAAGAAATGGATTCTCACCCTGAAGAAAGATCCAGTTACCAATCTGAAGGTTGCACCCTCAGAGCTCATTGGGGAGTTTGGACTTGGAGGGAACTTCCACTGACATCCGAGCACTGACATGTAGTGAATGAGACGCTGTATTGTTGCTTTTCCACAATGAAGGTGCAGAAATTGTTAAATATTCCACCTGTTTAGATCAAGATAAGATAATCCTTTATTAATCCCACATCGGGGAAATCTGCAGTGTTGCAGCAGCAGAGGGATAGTGTAATAGTAAGAAGCATCAGTAAATACAGATCCTAACATAATGTGGCATTATGCCTCTCCCAAACTGTCTGGAACTGTGAAAGAATGGTGTAATTCTGCCACAAACATCAACCATGTTTACTGTACACTTGAGAAGCCAAGAAGGGGAACAGTTCATCACTAGTCACATGGAGGGCTGTGTGTGTGATGCAGAGTACGCAGCTTTAGTGAGTGAGTCCATACTCCCATGACAATGAACTTGTTGGGAGTGAGAGACTGGAGGACAAAAAAAAGCATTTTGGACAAACTCAGTCTTATATCCTTCGTAGCTGTTGTCGGGCTTTTGTGATGTTTTGCCCAGTCTTTTATTGGCAGTCACTCTACGTCAGGCATCAAGCCATCACAGAGCAACTAACTGTAAGAGTTAATGCTTCATTTGTAGTTATACAATGTGAGATAAATCAAATCAGCTCATTCTTTGGTTTTCCGTTCGTGCTTAACGAGCAGCGGTAATATCAAGAAAATTACTGGCATGCGTTTAGAAATGTCGTTAGCTTTGTATGCTGTGGAGGACAAACCGATCACGCTGAAGGGACTGCACTCCGGAGCTGAGTGATAAACAGGATCTACAGTATGGGCTGGGAAGAAAATTGCCTGGAAAGCTTCTCGGCTTCCTCAGTTATTTTGGTACAGTTATGAATGCTGTGGGCGACAGCGCAAACCAGGAATCAGCAGTGAATACCAAAGTCTAAACGCAGCCAATAAGAACAACGGTGACTTCAAACAAGAGTCAGTATTTGAATAATCCTTTGAGGCCAGCGTGCAAGGTGTATAACAGTGATGCCAAAGGTCATTACAGCTGGCGCAGCTTTCTGTTTTGCTCTCATATGAAATATGACCTCATGGAAAGTGGAGACATTCACTTACTTTGCTGTAGCCGTCTAGTTTTGCTGTATATGTGCATTTGAGGGTGTCAGTATTTGTACACATTAACATTAACATTTTGGTATGGATTTGTCCCAAACAAGGTTTACGCTTTTAGTGACTACACTTGTGGGTTTGACTTGTTTTCACTGTCAGACCCTGGAGAAATAGTTCCAGGAAACAGCTTTTTATAACGAGTCATTTATGGGAAATGCGAGGGCTGCTGGCCTCTGTTGCATCACAGAACTGATGGAGGGTCAGCCTACTGTGGATCGTTCACATCAGTTTGTCTGAGTCGAGTATTCTCTCCCTCGGGCTGTATGTGAAATGGTAGCTGGACATGGTGCATGGGGGAAAGTACCTGAAGGTGCTGCTGTGTTGTTACCAGCTGATAAGCCCCATCTGTTGGCCGTCAGCCCTGGAGCCCACAGCACTGTGGACGGTGTCTTTCATTAGAAGCATGGACTTTCATTTAGACTCTCTCCTCCTGCAGCAATACTCCCAGGAATACTGCTAAACCATAACCAGACATCAGGATTTGTTTGTGTGTTTCAATGTGTTTGTGTGTGTGTAACTTTTTCCTTGTGTGTGAAACTGAGATATTTTGAGTAATGCAATTTCGTTCTACTCCCCGAACACCCCCAAATAATAATAATTTTATACATCTTATAATGAAAATTGTGAGTGGGAAATCCTGCCTACCAACTAAACCCAGCGTGATTCTGAGGAGGCACAGCAAGTAAAGTTTGAGCGTCACTGGTGCTTGTTTTGCTCCTTCAAAGAACATTTGATTAAGTAGTCAAAAGGGCAGTTAGGCCTCAGTCATGACGTGTATCAGCCTATTTGTGGGAAAGTGCAACTGCTGCATAATAAAGATATGCACATGTCCTCTCAGTCTTGGAACTAGACAGGAGGATTGTTGTGACTGATTGGTACCTTGGCTCAGGTACATGCTTCAAAACTCTTTCTCAGATTTGGAATAGGCAAATCACCCACATCCATCTATGTTTGAGAGGTTTCTCTTGCTGTTTGCACACTACAAATTTGACTAGATAGTCTTTCAAAGCAGTCTGGGATGTATTTGCATTCAAACTATGATACATATGCGGTGAAATGTTCCTCCGACCACTGCCAAACGTGGCCTGACCAGTGGCATTTCATTGTGTCCTCAGTACAGTCACACTTATGACCCAAACACCCAAGGCTGATTTTAAGTTTAAGCATGAAGAAACCCACTCCCCACAGTCTCCACCAGCAAGTACATGAGAGCAAACTGGAGGTGAGTCAGATGATCCCTCTAGAAAAGAGAGACACACATAGAGAGACATATGTCTGACTGAAATCCAGACATAAAAGCACTTGTGCAAATGAAATGGAAAGCAGGGCTTTGAATGGCTGCCATGCTGAAACAGACCGGTGTTGGGGCGAAGGCCTACCCTCGCAGATCTCTTTGTGCAGGCGAGCTGCATGCCAGCTGGCCGGCCGCTGGGAAGTTTTGTGTGACTCATTACCTCTCCATTGAGGGACACAAAGCCAGGCCACACTCACCCATCAGAGCTCAGGGTCTCCCAGCCTCCCGTTTTCACCTTAACGTCAGGTCAAGGTCACGGCTCCCATGCTGGGATGACGCCTGGCAGCCTCATCGGCCCGGCAGCCAATCAGCAACAGAGATCTCAGATGTGGGTCCTGTTTGAATAAGGCTGTCAGTAGGCGATCTCTCCATTCACTTAATGTCTGGACAGTTACCTCGGCAGCACTTTGTCTAAAGAAAGAAATGCAGCGGTTGAACCCATTTGGCAGGACACATTGATGTCCATTGATTTGAATTCTTTCACTCCATGTGTCCTGAAAGTGTGCCTCCATCTCTTTCCTGCTTTATTGCCCGCCTGTTTGTTCTCTCTCAAGCTAAATGCCACAGTGGCACCAGCTTGTGACAGAAATGTCTCATTTATCACCTTGATGATGGCTGTTCATTCGTGTCATAAAGGCGTAGTTGTTTTGTTCAGCCAGTGAACCTTCTTGTTAGTTTGAACAAGGTGAACCCTGAGGTGGAGAGCTGTTTTGTTTTGACGGTGTGTTTTTAAAGGTGCAGCGTTAAAGGGAGTGCATAGAGGTGGATCAAAGACGACTTCATTCTGACAGATGAGAATAACACATTGTAATCAAGAGCATATGCACCATGTTTTATGAGCTCCAGGTTGAAGAGGGGGAGCTGTGATGTAGGTGTAGATATGGTGTGAAAAATAGCTGCTGTGTTATTCAGGACTTAAAAACATAATAAACTGCATACCGAGGCTTATGGATTGTGATGAGTTATCAAAAGCAGCAACAGTTTCTCAGCTGGTCTTTGCTCTCTCTCTCTCTCCCTGTGAGTGTGGGTTTGAAGTGTGTGGATTTTTCTTTGTTGTAAACTGGCTCATATCAGGTTAACCCCCTATCTAAATGTGGGAACCTGTGAGACATTGCCGGGACCATCTGTGACTCCGCAGATGGCCCTGCTTGTTAAAGTGGGCCACGGTAGGACCCTGTCGTCTACCCAGTACGGGACAATGGAGATTACGGATGTCTGATCTCTTGGTTTAAACACAGTCTGAGGACTGCAGGGCACGGGGAGGGGCACGCTGCCCTGATCTTTGCATTGCACCACTGTTGTTTTATCCACATCAAGGAATTATAAGACGCACAGGCTTTGTCAGGCTTCGACCAAGTCATTTACCCTGTCACTGAGAGTGACTAAGACGTATTTACAGAACACAAGTTGTCTCATGTTTATGAGGCTGAGTTGGAGAGTCAAGTCTCAATTGACGCTCTGTAGGCTTTTCTTGTTTGTCGGCCATTTGTCCTTCAATGGCACTTGTGTTGCCTTTTGTTCTGTCTCTTTATGGTGGCTTTTTGTTGGCAGTCGGCCTTTAAGAAGAGAGTTTTCAAGAAAGTGGTAATCATTTACAGAGGTCCAGAAATGTTGGTTATTTTTAGTTCTTTAAGTATTATTATTATTAAGAATTATCACTGGATTTGCAGCAAACTTTTGCAGTCTCAAAAAAAATCAAGAAAAAAAGCAAATTAGGCATGTTTCCATATGCAAAGTACAGTTGCATCACAAGTTGGAGGTATAGGCTACATTATGCATTATGCATAATAAACAGAGTACAGGAAGTAGAAGCTGCGAACTGGAAATATAAATATGTATATATATATGTGTGTGTGTGTTTGTGTGTTTTCATCAGCTTCTTCTCCTCTGAGAGGATACAGCTGATGAGCAGTCATGAGTTAAATGTTTGTTGAGTCAGAACTTATTTGGAAAGGTGTTTACATCTCATATTAATTGCATTACCTCTTTCAAAAAAGGCAAAAAACACCTCAAGCAAGCATAAAAACTTTTGGTGCGAAATTAAGTTTTTCCGAATTTCGCCGTTTCTAATGCAATAATCAGAAATGCACATAAATCTACACCGATGGGAATACAGCTATTGTGTGAAGCATTGCTCATCTTGTCCATATGAAGCACACATACCCACGCCCTATTTGGTGTTCCTTGTTTCTTGATTGTTGTTTATGTTGGTGCCCTGCCAAAGAATGATGTGTCTGCTCAACCTGAAAGGCTGCCAGAGTGAACCGTCAGGGAGTTTGCACTACTCTATAGGCAGGAAGGAGGAAGGTAAATTTTTCCTTAACCAAGATTTATGGCTGACAAGTACGCACTCTCTCTCTCGCTCTTTTTAGTGACACATTCACACCTTGAACATACAGCTTCTGGGCAATGAGCAGGTGCATCGTGTCAGCATATACTGAGGACGTGTTTCTTTCTAAGTAGTTGAGGTATTTAAACCAACTATTTGTTTATGACTTATGTGCATGTGTACATACGGGATTATGTTTCAGCGTCACCTCCTGTTCTTACTCCTCAGGGGGTCTACAAGTTAAAGGAGCACTGATCCTGATCTTATTAAGGAAGTGCTGGAAAGCCAGTGAGAGTTTAAAGTAACAGACTGAGTCAGACTCACTTGGCTGCCTTAGCTAGTGTCGACAACTGATGTGCTGGGCTTCATCTTTGGTTATTTATCAGGGTGGGAAGAAGAAATTATTAGTCTGAGACGAATTTCTCCATTGATGTGATCATGGAGTACAGATACTGTTTTCTGTGTGTATTTTGGCACGGGGTTGAATACTGAGATATTGCACAATAATCACTTGACTGGTTCCTCTTCCCACAGCTTTTGTTTTCATGACCTCTGCCACGAGAATGCTTAAGAAATCTGAGATGGTGGGAATGATCCAAGTCTTAGGTATCCAAGAGTGATTTACCTCTCTGGTCAAGCCCTCCTCATCCGTGAAATACCTTTTAAATTATGACTTCATGTCAGGGAGTGAATCGGTCCCAGAAAATACCTCAGGGCGACGCTTCAATCTAAATGATAGGGGCTACACCGTGCTGTAAATTACTGATTCATCCCGTTGTCATTCTTGATCTATGTTTCCGTCTCAAGAACAAGATATTCACAATAATAAGGCTGAACAATAAAATATGGTCAGAGAAAATTTCTTCAAGATACCACGAGGTGGCCTCAATGTTTGACTATTGATTGTGTCATATTGCACGCAAAGCCGAATCTGACTTCATGCCAAGCAGTCTCGACAGTGAAAGGCCACATAATTCAGACTGTAAGAGCCATTAACATCAGCCTTGAGTCCGTCATTCATTCTTCCATCCCTACTCAAGCCATCTCAGTGCTTCTATTATATTATAGACTTGGGGCATCAGACTCCTCTCAACAGACAACAATGCCTTCTAATAGCAAAGCATAGGGATGCATGTCTTTCTGATGGTGTCATGTGCAGTCAGTCAAGCCATAAGTAAGAACTATGCAGCGCTTCTTCTTTGAAAGGCACGGGGCAGCTGCTTCCTCGTTCTCCATCTGTGAAATGTATATGTCCGACATGAGCCTTTGTTGCTCAGTGGCAATGGCACTGACCCAGGGTCAGGGGTTTGAATCCCACTGTGGCTACCCATTGTGAAAATATGCACACTCATTGCATTGTAATGCAATTTAATCTGGACCAGGTGTCATCTCAGCGGCTTTATAAAAGAGGCTGCAATGTCAAAGATGATTCAACAGGAAATGGAGGATGAGGTGCAAATGGAAATGTGCACAAGGATAAGAAGTGGCATCAACAAAGCAATCTGTCTATTTTGAGTGCGGGCAGAGGAAGTGTTAGGCACGCAATCTGTGTTTTCATACTGCCTATCATTCTCTTTCACAAGAGCAGGCTGGTTATTTTCTCCCCTGAAGGACTTTGCTACCAAGCATTTTCAGTAATCAAGCGATGGCTCATAAACATCAGCTTTGACTACTTTTAAGTGAAGAAACTTTTTGTCTGAGCAAACCAAAGCCAGGTTGAGCACATTCAAAAAACGTTTGATGGTCACGAGTCATGGCTGAAAAATGAAAATGATTTGCTGATAACAAGTTATGAAGTCAACAACAATCCCACCGGGACTCATCAATGATTTGTAAATGCGGTATTTACGCTAATATCATGATGACACGGAGACTTTACTCATCAGTGTGTCTCAGCAAATGTCTGCAAGGTGCGTCATGTGCAGTATTTCAGCATCCTCCACCAGTTTTACACATAAGTTTGAAAGCAGAGGTCAGTCTGAGCTGACAGGAGGCGTCTTGGCTTGTATTGACTGTTACCATGGCAGCAGTAAACTCAGTAAAACCTGCACCCGATTTATACCTGATATTAAAATGGGGTTATGTTATCCGATCATGCCTTTGCGTGTACACCTTGTGTTTTTAGTGCGTTCTCCATAGCCCTTTTCAGATCAGTTCTCTGTTCTCCAGAGCATGTAAGTAACTTGAGAAGGCAGCACATCAGCCCAAGACTCCCTTCAAAAATCAAGGAATTTTATGAGTTGTTGAGCCAGTGGAAACTTCATAACCTTGGTGAAACATTGTTTATGACAAATTCTTAATTATTTGTCCCCTCTTGTAAATTCAGCAAATATAGTACATTATTGCTTTCTTTGTATGAAAAGTATTGTGTCATTTTTTTCCAGATGTGTTGCAGCACCGGCGTGTAGGCTACTCCGTGACTAGATAAATTATATGGCTTGCACACAGTTCAGTCGAGTAAGTATTTTCATGACACAGAATAGACATATAATCACTAATTAGAGGTGTGTCTCTTTCAGCCTTCTTGATTGCTCACTCTCTAAATTAAACCTGTATTTTATATTAGATAAAAAAAAGTGTATGGATGCCAGCGGTTGTACGGCTGAACAGTCAGACTAGCTCCTTATGTGGTCAGACAGATCTGACCACATTCCCATCATGACGCATTTACACCTCGCATTCACATGCGTTTTTCCTTATCTAGATAATGTTTCTTGATACAGATCGCATTTTGATACCGGCTGTAAATGGGATCTTTGATGCTTGCATTACGTGGATCCATCAATTGCCTTGTCATACAAGTCCAGATTTATGGGTGCATTGAAGATAAATTGTTTTCTGGCTCAATATTCAACGGTAATGGGTTTACAGCAGGTTTTATAGCCTCATTTGCTGTATCATAATGTGGAGAAATACACCCTTTTTTAAGATCGAATAAAAATTGTTCTGTTTGGCAGATGCAGAATGATTCATGCAGTCAAAGTTAACTTTGCTTCCAAAGTTTTCCGTTTATTGACTCACATTTGCTGACGTCCGTTGATGGCCGTGTAAGTGGAGCAACTGAACATGACTTATAGCTGTTAATGTTGCATTAGCCGTGTTGTTTTAGTGGATTTAATTTGCAAGTGGTGACAGTCTGGATTGTTGGTGGTTGGTGTTGTAATCGTGTTGCTTATGTTGACATGGAAGGATGTCTGTGGGAGGGGCGCCGATCACTGACACAAAGAACCTTTTCACCAGACCTTTATGATAACATGTCAACAAGGAGGTCGGGGCTCCGGCACTGGAATTTCACATCTAACTTAGGAAAACATGAGGATTGTCCAGTGTCAGTACAGTGTGAATCCTCCTTTAATCAGATATTTTAAGGTATAGGTAGAGCTACTGGGTAACAGATGAGTCACTGCAATGAATTTGCATATTCCCTTGATCCCCTAGATTATGATGTTTTATTTAATCTGTCTTTTATGATTCTGTGGCCTGTTTGTTTTTTGGGGTTGTGTCATCCTCATCATGGGCTGTCCTAATCTCTAACCTAAAAGTTGTTTTTGTTTTTGGCCTACGCTGCTCCTGTCATCCCACATGGCTTGTATTGGTCACGGTCATCAGTGTGAGTCTTTAAAATCAGAACGGGGAGTAGAAGGTGGAGAATAACCTACAGTCCTGACATTCCCAAAGCCCTCAGGGTGAAGGAGTATAGGGGTGACGGAGGACACATTCCTCTGAGCACAGATGTGACCCGTCCATTTGGACTTTTACTTTCTGCGAGGCTGAGCTGATCGTGTAACAGAGGAAACTGGAGGTGTGATTCTGTCATGTTGCTCGTGTTTCTTGTCAGATATCACACCGCAAACACACAGCGTTCACACCAAAGAGGGCGACAAGCCTAAACCACAATCCATTGAGACCTAATTTCCCTCCATAAACAAATTGTAGAGGAGCCTCCAGAGGGACCTGTCTAGACCACGATTACTCATTGTTCATAAATACACTTAAAGTTGAGCCCATACACACACACACACACACACACACACGCACACATTAGATCAGGGCTGGTTAAAGGCCTGACGTCAGGAATTACGCAAGGTAAGTCACAGCAGCAAACCTCACTATGACCTTAAAACTGTTCTTCCAACATGTCATCTTTGAAAGGTCCCGACAGGCTCTGCTTCAGATGGTAGATTAGCTATCCAACACTGCAATAATCTAATACAGGATCTTAACTGTGGCATCAGTCATCATCTCAACATTATTGTCACTTCAGATCAGGCTGGATCCTGTCATTCAGCTGCCCAGTCGTGCCTGCATACTGTACAGTTAATATGTTAGGTTAGGTTAGGAAAGGAGATGTTGTGACTTTTAATGTCCTTCATGGTCTTGAGTAAACATTGAATGTGACCAATCACAAAGCAGATGAGAGCAGTAGCATGCTGCAAGTTGGCTTGAGGCAGCGATTGACCAGCAACGTCCGTAGCCCTGCATTTAACCTGAGCCTTACAGATGCCCGATGCTCTGTACATCACTTCCTTCCATCCTGCTGCTCATTGCTCATTTTTGGGCGTGGGGCCAGAGGTGTTTCAGGAGTTGTTGACCTCATTTTGTTGCAGTGTGTCATCAGTAGTGCTCACCACTTTGTGCTCTCTGTATTTGTTTTCGGTAAAGAGTAGATTTATTGAAACTTGTACTTATGCTCAGGATCAGCTGTTATTTACTTTAAGCAGTGGCTTGTAGTAATCCATTTTTGCATTGAACTTTGACCTCTTCTAATTTGTGTCAACCTGTTTACCCTCCTGCAGTGAGATACTGTGTCCATAACAATTGCATAACTGCACTAAACCGTGGCAACATTTTGGCGCACAATATGCTGTTTCTGTAAGTGACAGAAAAAGCACAGGGTGTGCACCTGACCTCAGACAGATCGCTTTAATCTAGGACACTGGTCGCCCCTAATCTCCTGGTTGAAGGGGATCCCTGTGAAGTTTGGAGCCACTGCTGGTGACCCTTATTGGGACAAAGACAACGCATGTTGAAAAGCCCTCTTTCTTTTCATTAATATTCAGTGTCAATCACAAGCTCCTCCCTCACATGCGCCGGTGACATCTGGTGTGTTGTGGGCCGATGTAGCTGACCCAAGCGGGCTCTTAGTCGTATATGTTTTTATTCAAATATCTGCCAACTTGCACAAAGAAACAGGCCTGTCCGCACCGGAGAGCTTATCTTAGCAGAAAAACTGGAAACAGCTACGTGGCTCTGTTCAAAGTGACACAATATGGCTATGAACTCCTGTAAAGCTCACTAATTAATATATCACTTAACAACTTAGAGTCTCTGCTGGTTGCATGGCAACCATACAGTGCGACCTCCAAACTTCAGGAAATAGTCCCACACATAATCCCCCATAAAACTACAAATTTCTGTTTGTACACTGTGTTTTTTCCTCTTTACGAACTGAACAAATGATACATATTGTGTTCATTATAGAGCTTAAGAGATGCTGGTAGATGGGTTTTGTTTTCTTTAGACAGAGCCAGGCTAACTGTTTCCCTCTGCTCTTATTTTTTGTGCTTAGATAAACTCTTTGGGCTCTAGCTCTATATTTAGTGTAAAAACATGAGCGTGCTATCAATTTCATCATCTAACTCTCAGCAAGAAAGTGAATAAGTGTCTTTGCCATATTGTTGAACCACATCTTTAATATTAAAGATCAGTTCTGAAATTCTTACACACTCTGACTTCAATTCTGACTTACTGTAGGAAAAGCTTTAATTTCTAATAACCTGGATGCAGTCAGCAACGATGTTATGATCCATTAGCATTAAGCCGGCTGCTGTTTAATGCCTTCACAGAATTACTTGATATCTCACAATCCTCTTGTTCATGATTAGAGGGTCTGCAGAGCTGCAGTGAAGCTTTCGGCCCACAGACTCGCTCGTCACTATTGGATTTCCATTGGGGCCTGCCAGGGTGGGATAAACTTGAAGCTTGCAGTGATGTCACTGTGCCTCAGCTACAAAGTTGATGTGATTACCATCTCAGAAATCACTGTCAGACTGAGGAGACCAAATTACCATGCATGTTCCCCCGGCTTCCCCCTCTCTCTCTGACTGCATCTTCCTCGTCTCTCTGCGAGTGTTCCTGTTGATCCAGGTTCACCCTGGTGTGATATCATGCCCAGTGGAGCCAGACTAATCGCAGTCACTTCCCAGGATCATTCCCACACTGTGTAAGCCATTCATTTTCTAGACATGGGATTGTCTCTGCTGCGTAGTCTGAAAAGTGGAAAGAAGACATTGTACTTCATGCTGAATGTCTATGTTTGATTGCGTATTTTTCTTCTTCACTAAGGGCTTGACCCAGCCCTTTAGAGTGACTGTGGAACCTGTGGCAATTAAAATCCCTTATCTTACTGTGCCTCTTCTTCAAAGGGAGATTATTCTGCACACACAGAACCACAGGAACTACACAAGTGGCTTGTGTACAAGATTTCGGTGGCTCTAAAAGCATTGTTGGCTTTCCTCTCCGCTCGCATTCCTGCAGCTCTCTTGAGCAGCCTCCTGACCACACAAGAAGGCTAACGTATAACAGTCAAGCGGCCGAGGAGAGACGGAGGAGTTTGCCAGTTATCAAATATTTACTGTTTGCGCAGTCATTCTTGGGTTTGCGTGTTGGCAGAGCGCGAAGATCCGAGACATCAGGAAGCCGATTAATGAACATCTGACAATCTTTTGGCTCTCGGAAGACGAGGAATTAGAGTTTAATTTACAGTCGCTGATTAGCGAAGTTAAGAGCTCATAGATATTGTTTGGGGGCTTGAAGACAGAACCAAGCACACAAACAAACCAATGAGTCCTTTCGCAAGATAAAGGCTTATTTAATGGGAGGGGTTGGTGGTCACGCATAACTGAGTGGCGGCTGCTGAGTCTGGGGTCTTTCACATGTGGAGAAAGGACATCTTTTACCCTCCCATCCCTGCCCCCGCACACACACATACACACACACACACACACACACCATATACACATTTCCTCCTCTGCTACTTCTGAAAGTAGCCTAATCCAAGGGTTTGGTAGATCCTTTCTTAAATCACACTTTCCCCAGAGTGTGCAGCAACGCACTGTAGCTGCCTCTTCTTTAGACCAGGACTGCAGTTACAGATTGATGGAAAATTTGAAGTCACTTGACTTCTTTTTGCCTACACAAAACTACACAAAGAAAATTGCTTTAGGTTTTATGGGAATAAATTCAAAATTCTGACAGTTTTCTTAATGAAGTGCACAGTTTGTATATTAAACTGTAATTACCAATATGAGAGTGTGTCTCAGCATTCACCCTAGTTTGAAGTGTTTGTAAGGTATTACTTTGCTTGCAGAATAAATGGAGAGGTTGGCTCAATTAGGGCTGCAATTCTTGATTAATGCCTGGATTAATTAAGAATTGCCAGAATCCACAGTTACTCCTTCAGATGTCTTGTTTTGTTCGACCAACAGCTGCCCAAATATTTCAGTTTACGAGTGTATAAAACAGAGAAAAGCCGCAGATCCTCACTTTGGAGAGCCTGATGCTTGGGATGCTATATGATAAATGGTTTATCGAAATATTTGCCATTAATTTCTCTGTAAATCAAGTAATAGTTTAATGGACTAATCATTTCAGCTTTAGTCTGAGTTTCATGCATTTGGAAGTAGATGTGCTTATATAGAATACATCCAAATCCGGAGTTTGTATGGCTGCCAGTCATCCGTTATCACAGTCTTAGGTTTTACACTCATCAGTGGGTCACATTTCATGCATTGATTCAGATGTTCCTGTTGCACTAATATCAATATATTGTACAAGATTTAAGTAGAAGGGCGTGGAACACATTGCAGAGAACAAGGACAAAACTATAATGCAATACACCAATGAGCTTAAACACTAGATGTTACAGTGGATAAACACTCAATAGGATCCAAGCAGACGTTAGTAATCATATCGAGCTGGAAGGTCAGTCAAAATTACAGCTGTCCGTTAAAAACACTCATTTTGAAATTAAGGTGGGTGTAATTGTACCCAGATTGTCCTAGCTGCTACTTTAGAGAACCTGCCTTTAGTTTAGTCTATATGGTTGCTTTCTCAGACAAGTTGCAGGGGATTTCATGAGGGAGAGGCGAGAAGGAAACTCTGGTCAGGATCTACCTAGTATCTGGACTGGAGCAAGCAAGTCCTCAGTGCTGTGTTGCCAGGCAAGTTGCGCTAAAGCTTGTATTTATACTGGCCCAGTATTCGTGCTGAGAGAGGCAAATAATGATTCTGTACAGACGGAGACATGGACGCTAGTGCTGGTCTTTGCAGAACAGTTTGCTTCAGAGAGAAATATGAGAAAAATGTGCTGATTCGCAATGTTTGTAGTTTAGATATTATCTGTCTGTGGTGCCGGCGATGTGTCTCAGTCCTGCTGTATGTGCACGCAGATGGACACGAGGGAGTCAGTTCAGTAGTGAGAGTGCTCATGTGGTGTGCGACTGTAGTGGCTGTTTACTTAACAAATTACATCCCTAAATGGGGAAGGGCAATGAAAGGAGAAGACAATGAAATCATCTTGCTTGGTTGGCTTCAGTATTGAGGTCGACTCTGCTCCCCCACACACCCCACAGCAGAGGGCCGAGGAGCACTGAGCACACACACACACACAGAAACAATAGAGAGCAACGCTATTGGCTAACAGACCACGCACTTCTGGCCAATAGCGTCACGCTTAGTCGATACTGTATTTGTACCCCAGAGAGCATGATTACCTATTCAGTATGTTTAATTTGAACTTGTGTACAGCAGGAGTCATGTGCATGTGTGTTGTTGCAATCTCCTCTTGGTTTTCGAATGTAATCAGCGTGCTCTTGTTGAAATAACCAATCAAACAGTCTTTTTTTCTGTCAGCAAAACAACCTTTTAAGTGCAGGAAAAAGTAAACTTAGTCCATTAATCTGTTGCAGGCGATCAATAAACTGATAATGAACTGTCAGCTTGTTGTTGATAACCTGCTGACATTTCACGGAAAGATCAAAAGAAGAGCTGAGCGTTTGGAGGTTTTCCGCTACACGACCGGGCTGAAGTCATGTGAGTTTTACTCCAGCTCTTGGTTACGTAACACGAGCGTGTCAGGCAGGGCAGGGCCCGCGATGACTTCATAGTCTCTTGGCAGAGCGTGTCCACTTCTGAAGTATTTTCTGGGAAGTTAAACGTGTGTTTGAAACACGAGAGCTGCTCAGAATGGCCAGCACGAGCTTGCTCAGAAAATATCCCCTAATTGATGAACACAACCCTAATCCGTTTCTTTAGTAACCTCATAGTGTTGAAGAATTCTCGTAATCCTTTACAACTCAGAAACAGAGCGAGGCGCAGCGCTTAAAGGCGGAGTTTAATTTAGCCTGGAGATAATTCAAACATGCCTGCCTTGTCTGTGTGAAGTTCCGAAAGTTCACATTAAAATATTCCAATGTCAGCTAGGGTAATGTTCTGGCCTTCTCGGAGGCAGCCAGACATGATTTTTATCAGGTAAAACATGTTTGATCAGCTGGGATCAGTGTGTTGTCTGGCTCACCAATAACTGCAAGGTGGAAAACAAGGGATCTTGTTTCATGGAAAACAATATAATGCAGTGTTTTTTCCCATGCATATTATAGATATATTATATACTATGTTGGGCGATCGTCTTCCCTCCATGTGAACTTTAACACCACACTGTAGTCTGACTTTGGGATGGTGCCTCCATCCTGCATGTTTTGATCAATTTGATAGCTGCCTGCATAGTTTTTGTTGACATATTTTGATCTCGCCTGCGTTAACACTAGCCAAACAATATGTTGCCACACAGATGGACTGTGATGCTGCCACTTTAGCATGAAAAGTAATCGGAAGAAACCTGGAGGCGAGAAGTTGATCCATGATAACAGTCGAGGTCTGAGAGCACTAGAGGTTTGGAGAGGGTGTCTGCCATGCCACATTCTTCAGTATGTGAACCTGCAGGTACACCAAGACACATAAACACACACAGGATCAAAATCTCACAGGTGTTATTTCCCAAAACTGGAGCAGATAGGAACAGGATCTCAGTTCCCTTACTGCTCAAACCGTACACATACCACATGAATACACAGTGGATTGCATTATAACTGTGCATATACAGCTGCCCACAGGCCAGCATATTAAGTTTCCTTCCCTCCCATTATGGAGTCGGTCCTTAAGAGCCAATTTTCATGGGCCGTGTTCGCTGCTTCATGTAGCTCTTTCACCCATTCTTTCACTCAGCAAACAAAAGAGTACTAGACCACGAAGCAGCTTGTACTTCAGTGAGGGAAATACTAAAGGAAGCAAGCACTTTGGATGTTTTCAGACCATTAACAGCTATTTTCCTATGTGGTTCTCACAGGCCTTAATTTGTGACTGTTCAGTGTTGGATGGAAGCATTTCATACGTAATGCTGCTGGTTCCGATGATGGGAAAGTCACTGTGTGCATTTTTGAAAGCTGGTATTTTGGGGGTTTTCTTGTTGATTATCAATGTAATTATTGATTGGATTGTGAGACTACTCAGATAGATTTATTGGGGGCAGGAGGCATATTGACATGTGGATTTGTTTTGAGAGTGCATGATGCAACAGGATACAGTGATTGTGTGATTGTGTTTTTTCCTGGCAGCAGCGCTGTCCCAGTGTTGTCTCTGTTCCAGTAACAACTGGAATAGTCTGTGATCACAGAGATCAATGCGGAGAGGTCAGATCTTTGTTTCCTTGGCCGGACGTGGACCGGTGTGGCTAAAACAGAAACCATCTGGGAAATGGGAACGGCTTACATCAACATGGTTCAACCTGAACCAGAACAAACTTGGAGGGTAAACTCTGCTCATCCCTCTCTCTCAGAGGGAGACCATTTGCTGCCTCGCGGTCTCCTTTGTTTATAAAACTGCCCGTCTCTGAAGGCTTTCAGGGCTGAACATCTTGAATGATGTTGAAAGTGAGAATAGCTCAATGTTGTGACATGGCTTCTAGCAGCCTTGTGGCCTCCCTTCAGTCAGGGTTTGCCCTTTGGCTGGGCTTGTACTGCACAAATCTGCGGTCTGACTGCTGCTGAGCGGTGCAGGCTCTGCCCACTCGGCGTTAAATCTCGAGCCAAGGAATTCATTATAACACAGCGTGTGTTTTACGAGAATTCAGCTGTTTGTCAACAAAATGCTGTGTGGTTGAGAGATGTAAATTTACAGTGGCCTAAGTGGCGGTTTGTACATTTGAGTTAATGTGTGAACGGTACACAGAGCCGCCACACATTCAGCCACGGAAAGTCAGAGAGGTCAGTCAAGTGTGGGGACTCTCTTTGAGCACAAAGATAATGCACAGCAGAGCTTAAGAAGTTAGAGAAAGTAATGAAGAAATTCCACTCTCCCTGCTGATCCCTGCCTTTTGTAGATGCCCTCTTTCCCCTTTTACTGGCCCCCTGTGCCTAGTTTATCCTAATGCCCGTGTTATGGGAAGGGACAGGCAGTACTGCTGGGAGCGTCCTCCAAGCCCCAGCTCATGTGAAGGCGTGCTCTGAGTGGACCGGAGTGTGTTTTCTATATAAGGTAAAAAAAGGCCTCAGATCATAAAGAGACAGGGAGCAGCTGATCAGCAGATTAAAAAAAAGAAACATAAAAAGGAGTTGATGCTCTGATGTGCACATCCACAGATCCTCTCCTGACAGCCGTGTGCATGAAGGATCGTGACCTCTGGAGAGGAATCACTTTAAAACCTCCATTCTTTTAACCTCCCGTTTACACAACGCTCAAACATGCCCACATTTCATTCACACACACAAAGAAACACACATCTCTTGTCTTTATTGGCCCCTTTAAAATCTGGCTGACCAATGAAATGTGGCTGAATGAGTCAGCCCTCAGATAACAACAGTCATCTCCATGGTGATCACTTGTTAAGCCAAGTGTCTTTTTCTTTCTTTTATCTGCAGCTTAGTCACGCTGTACTGAGTAGAGTATTTTACAAAAATGCTAATTTCCTCATTTCGCTCACTGGTGAGGTGGAGTTTGCTTCAAATGATCTCATCTCAATGTTTTGGTTGTGCGAGTGCAGCTTCACTGCTTTGGTTCGCTCTCATCAGCGTAATATCCAGACACTGCAGACAGCCAAGCGAAAAAGCCCCGGCAGACCCACTGAATGCTGTCTGCCAAGCACCAAACAGCACACAGGCAAAGTTAGCGGAGCATTTAACCTCTTAAACAACCGGGTACCAAAAGCAGCCCTAAAAGGAGAGCCAGTATTGATTAAATGAATGCTAATAATGCTGATTGTCATGTGTAAATCAGCAATGGTTTGCTAACATTTTAGCCATATCAGCTTTATATGTGATATGTCAGCTTTTTGTTTACTACTTAAAGTGGCCAAAAAAGAAATCAGTGCTTCTTTAAATCAGCTAATGGCTTCATTTGAATTAGAACCTGAAAAAGCACATTTTTGCTGAGTTTCACTGTGGGATCATTTGTTTTTATTCGCCCCAAACAGCCAGAATACTGCACATTAGCCATGAAAAAAAACTGCATGCACTGAGGGTGTGTGTGTGTGTGTGTGTGTGTTTGTTGTCAGTTCAGCCTCTGTGGCTCCGGTTCCTTCAGTTGTTTCCTTCCAGTCCCTTTTATTTTTCCTTCCCTCTTCTCTGTATACCGTACATTAATGAAGTAAAGTGCATTTCCCCTCCAGTAAACAGCCAATGAAGAGACGGAGGTCGACACCTCCGCGGCTGCAGCCAGGTTGAAATGAAGATGATGTTGATGTTGATTTAGAACAAAAAAAAAATTAGAATGGCAACATTATGAATGAAGCTTCCGCTTAAACTACTATGATGTTATTTATTTCTCATTTCTTTAGACATTGATGCTGCCTGTCATGGAGCTTGCTTGGCCTGTAGTGTGATCACTGCATGCTAAAGGAAATGTCCATCAGACATGCATTCGATTAGATTGAACTCATCTTATTGAACCGTAAACAAAGCAAAAACAAAAGTCTGAGGAACGTCTAACTCCAGATGAAACTCTACCCCTATGGGAATAACCACCTCTGGAAACTCTATATGTTCTCTCTATAAGTACAATGCAGCAGCTCAGATAGGGTTCGGTGCTTTGGGAAGACTTGAATCTCAGGCATCCGGGTGACTTCTGATATTTAGACAGGAGGGGTGGCCAGGACGCCAGGGGCAATGCTATAACGATACCCAGTTGTTCATGGGCGGGGGTTCAGTTTCACTGTGTGACAGACCGGACTGACAGCATCACTCTCGGACTCCGGAGGCATTAATGGATCCGAAGTCGCTGCCTCAGCAGCTTCGTGGAAACGCCTGCAGCAGTCGAGTGTTGGGTGCTCAGTAACGGGAGCTTCCCTCCTGATATGATTTGTAGATCTGATCAGCAGTCAGCTGGCTCTGCACCCTCCTCTGATATCATATGAGAAGTTTTTACCACCGCACGAAGCTGGCAGGTGGCCCTTCACACGTTCCTCAGAGCGAACGTTTATTTTCACCTTTTAATTTTGGTGTAAATTTACCATCAGCCATTAATCAAGGTGAGCCAAGTGGTAAACAAACAGTAGTTTAGCTTTCTGATTACATCTCGCCGATATTTGGCATGTGTTCCTCGAGAGGATGAATCAAACGACTCATCATCCTAAGTATAGTTTTCATAGGTGTTAATTGCTGTTCTATTGTTTATAGTTAAAACATCATTAAGCGTGACCCCAAATACATGTTGTTTGATTGGATTTGATGTTTGATTTAGTTGTTGTTTGAAGAACAGGTGAATCTTATGAGCCTTAATCTAAAGCTGACAATAAACTGATCCTACAGACAAGACTGAGAGTTGCAGGCCCCTTAAAACAAAACATATTATGCACTGTTTATCTTTTTTTTCTTATTAATCAGTTGTATTAATCAAACTTGCCATTTGTGACTGTATCCCAAAAATGGATATTTGGTCTTGAGCTGCAACGATTAATCGATTAGTAAATCAAAAGAAAACATGATGTCGAAGGTCAGTTTGAGGCTCACCTCCACACACACTCAAACACACACTGCTCCCTCTCTGTCGGACACGCCCTCCCAAACCGCTATATGCTGCAAGAGCTGTTTGTGCAGCTGGAGCGGGGATCCTCCTCTTCTTTCAGCGGAGGAGCAGGGAAGTTAAATTCCATAGTTTCACAAAACCCTCTCCAGGGTCCGGGGTACCGATAGCAACAACGTGCAGCAAACAGATGTTGTATTTTTCGGCCTCGATTTGCTCTTGTTGGGGTTGGGACCTCGGGAGCGATGCAGAGCAGATTTAAGGGCTTGTGTGTTTTTATTACTTGGCTGCAGCTCCCACAGGTGCTTCAAGGGAAAGAGCTCAACTTGCTTGTTATGATTATGGCCCTACTCTTCCTGAAAATGAGCCTGTTTTCTTTTTACTTTTTTTGTTTTGGTAGTGTCTTTGGTCAAGCTGATGCCGTTCATAAAATTACAGGAAGTATGCTGTGTGTTTCCACCGCTAGCCCTGAGAGAGTCCAGAATCAGTGATAACAGCTCAGCCTCACTCAGGGTCATTTATTATCTTTACTACACACACTCGGCTTCACAGCTTGGCTTTAGTTTGAGTTTCTGTGTTGCTGCTGGAAAATGTAATTGTATAGCTCAGCCTTCGTGCTGACTTTGCAGAGCTGCGAGTGGATATGAGCTGGGCCGAAAGTGAAGCTGAAATTTGTCCTCAGTCTGATCTTGGTATTTGTGAAGGCGGGTTTAGCCTCAGTCTGACTCGTCCTGTGGTCTGTTTCTCTGGTGAGAAAAGCCATCTGGTGGAACTGGGACACCGGTAGAAACAGCTTGACTGGATGAAGATAACTTTTCCCCTCACCACTTCTGCTGTGCGCCGGTGGTCTCATGTTTGCAACCACCCAAACTGGCTGGAGAGCACACACCCAAAAATTCTGAGCAGGGGAGGAAAACTTCCTTCAGTCCACAGCTTGCACTAGAAATGACACATTCATAAATAAAGACATGACGGTTTACTATCAGCTTTTTAAACATCGGTTAAACCATGGTGGAGGATCGTTGCAAATGCAGCAAAAAGTCTTTGTAAAGTGGTGACTGGCGTGGTTTATTACTTCAGAGTAATTTGCCATTGGCCTCAGGGCCGGATGATTGATGGGTGCATACATGTGCAGTGTATTTAATTTCCTCTGGTGGCATTGTCAGGTGAACGGCTTGTCTTATAAAGTGCTTTTGAATTATGTTTGCCTGCTTCTTAATGTTTGCTTTGGTTGCCAGTCTGTTTTCTTATGTCACTCAAGTTGGCTTTTACACTGATGTGTTCATGTTTACGTCTTAAAAGAACAAATTAGTTCAAACACTGCTGTATATTTCCCCTGTTTGTCCTCCATTAAACGACTTTTGCTGGGCATTTGGCATTTGTGTTTGAGGTCGTGGGGGCTGAATAGGAACATAGGTGCCCCAAACAGCAACAATCCAATTGTAGTTTAGCAAATGTAACTAGGACACATGGATGCTATCGGAGTTTTGGCTCACATTAGCGGCTCTGTCCTGCTTTCAATTGGATTGAATTTGGGGAAGTTGAGACTCCAGCAACCCCAGTGTAGGTTACCTGACAGCGTTCCTGATCATATTGGGCTTACTAATCAGTAAAGTACTTGCTCCTTAAGGTCAGTGTACTTTGAGGTATTTTGTGAGACTTTATAGGTTGTACTAACTCTTTCATATGCTGGAGATGTCCTCCTTTGTCAGGAAAAAAGAGAGAAGACTGGCCTACATTCCCGTGGGCTCTGCCTTGTGTAAAACTGTCACCACATACCCAACCGAGTGTGTCAAGGATGCCATGTCATTGGCTGCACCCACTAATTTTACATCATGACATAACAACAGGACCCATCATTACCAAAATGCTGCTACTGCAGTTTAGTGGTGGGAACAGCTGAGCCTAAAGTCAGGATAGAAGAGGGCAAAGAGACATCTCAGGAGAGACAGAAGCAGCATAAAGGAATGACAGCTGATTTTACAGCCCTGATTCCAGAAATGTTGTGAGTCTGTGTAAAACATAAATAAAAACTGACTCAGTCATTTCTAAACAACCTGTGTTTACTGACAACAGTTTGCTGAAGTGTTCCTGAGCTCATGTATTAATCTCCTTTATACAATCATGTGTTCACAAAGTGGTGAACCTCGCTTGTGAACCTCTGAGCCTTTCCAGGATGCTCCTTTCATACCCAATCATGATACTATCACCTGTTACCAATCAACCTGTTTACCTGTGGAATGTTCCAAACAGGTGATTTTGGAGCGTTCCACAACTTTGTGCATAGCATATGTAAAAAACAATGAGCAAAGTATCACACTCTGATTTATTTATGTTTTACGCAGCGTCACAATTTTCTTTTAGAATCAGGGTTGTAGAGAAAAGACAAAAAGCCCTGACAAAAAAATACCAAATCTAGAGGGCATAGCTGCTCTTAAGCTTCAGCTTTATAGGCACAAATTTGCCCTTTCAGCTTGACAGCATCTGTCGACCATCATGATTTCAGCGCTCATTGGCATCCAGTCCTCAGGCCGGTCATTCATGAAGCACTTACATGAGAGAGGCCTCCAGGGGCAGCAGGCTCTTCAGGAGTCAGGCCTACTTTCTTTTGCTAGCATTTACCCGCGACCGTTTCTTTATTTTTCCCAGCGAACTCCCTCAGGATAGAGCCGCATTGAGCGAGGCTGCCGACACGTGAGCTGCGCTCCGTCTGAGGCTTGAGTCTGGCATCTGTAAAGTCGTGTCAAAGAGAGACACTCCAGGGAACACGCGTGTAGAGAGATAAGGGTCAGGTGAAGATGCTTGGTTCCTGTTCGGGACAGTCCCACAACATATGGTCGGAGATAAGAGTTTCCCTTAGGAGCAGTGAAGCAAAATAGTTTCTATTGTAATGAAAAGCAACCTGCTACTTTCCAGCTAGTACTCTGTAGAGCTCCGTCTGAGCTGAAAAAAACCTGGTTTTAAATTATAACAAGATGTTTTTCTGAAATCCTGCCGCAACAACTAATAATGTGTTTTCTTTCTTTTTCATGTCTCCCCTGACTTCCTGCTGATTTCTGCTCATCAATAGGTAAGTACCAATTGAATTTATATTTGCAGTGCATCTGGAAGCGATCATATGTCTGCAAATTTAAACACAAGAACATTTTTTGTACATTTGGTAGTTAGTTTTCCCAGTTTATTTGAGACACATCTGCAGAGAACTCGCGGGTCACTGCGGGGCTATACTTGAGTTTTCTTTCCACAGCTGAGGTATGATGAGCTTTGAAAGAGCACACCCTCTCTTGAGCACATGCCTCCATGCATATGTGCCCATTTCCATGGAGACACAGAGTTTAAAATAATACACACAATGGCGTCTTTTTTGTCATTTGCTGGCACGAGTTGCTGCGAGGAGTCAGCGCGGCGCCGACAGCCCAGCTGCGATTCTCTCAGTTTATACACTCCAGCTTATTGATGCTTTCTACACCGCTGTGCAAACGAGTAAACACACACCTCTGTGTTTTAGGCTCACTGAGTGGACCGAGTAGTTCACACGCACACACTCTGGCAGTCACACAGCAGGCCACCACTTTAGCAGAAGCATCTCCAACAGTGTGTGTTTGTATAGTCGTATTCCAGCATTGTGCTGACTCAGAGAGGCCAACAATAGAAAGGTATGTGTGGTACAATCCCAGCATGTCCTGGGAGGAAGGAGGGGTGGTCGCACTGATTTTGAGCAGGTTTCCTGGTTAGCTCATGTCCTCACAGGGATACGTGTGCTCCTCGTAGACCTTTATGTAAAACCTACCAACACTAATTCAGTGTGATTCTCTTTTCTCCGTAAATGATGCCAGCTCAAACACCTCATGGACAGTTTGTGTGTTTGGGGGATATTTGGGTGTGGTGCTGGAAGCCACCAGGAACTGGTATGGCCTGATCCTCTCCATTGTTTCCACTGAAAGGGCTGCTGGGTTAGCTCCCTGCATGTCCATCCTTCCTGCCAGCTATTGGTTTGTGTTGAACCAGCCAGGCCTTCAGTTTATTCTCTCTCTGAGCTGAATCCCATCAGGCAGAGATGTGTGAGGGATGGCCAAGGCTCAGCTCAGCTCAGCCCTGCCAGCTCAGCCTAATGCCACTCCCTCCTAATGACTTTCCCACAGACACGCACAGGTCGCTGGCCTATAAAGCTGACCTCAGTCTGACCATATTTGTCAGTTAAAGAGAGGTTTCCATTGCAATCGTCCGGCACAAATTCTGCCTTTGCTGTCTCTTTCCAAACCACACCTTCCCCCGTGTCTGCATTCTGGGTTTCCTTTTTTCCCCTCGTTGTGTTTCTCTCCCTTCGTAGTCTGTCTGTCCTGCTTATTGTGCTCCATGTGAGCAGTGAGTGACGCCAGTAAACTGGTGAAACCAGAGTCTGGGGCTCATACAGCTCAGTGTTTACACAGGAAACTGTGTGGAGAAAACCTTGTGTGATTAAGCTGCTCAGACACTTATATAACAGTCTGCATATTCTAGTTTACCTTGAGCCAGGTTACAAAGCCATTGTCCAATCGTCTCTGCAGTATCATGGCACTGTGCACACACATCTGCACACCCACGTTAACATATACATACATGTATGTTCACTGGAGCATCCGTCGGTTCGCTGTTTCCGTAACCTCTGCGGCTCTGTTTGTGACCCGACACTGGAGCGCCATACAGGCTTTTACCCTCTGACCCCTCGCCTGCCGCACACTGAATAACAAGTTGATGAATGAGTGGCTGCACAAAAGTCTGGAGGTGCTTCTGCTGTTGAGAGCTGGGTTTTGTTTATGTGGCTGATGATGGTCAGCACACTGCGGTGAGTGTACCTCGAAGTCAGGTCAGCGAGTCACATCAGGTCAGGTCATGATGTCTGAAAATGTGTTTGTGCAGACAGGACTTTTATTGATGTCTTTGTCCCCACCCCACCCCCATGTGCTCTGAGCAGAAACTTTCATTTCTGCAATATGCTAATCTCACTGTATGTTAGAGTTCGAGCAGCCGTTATTGCCGTCCGTGGGAAAATTTGTTTAGAGAACAGAGTGACGTAGCACACATTTAGAGTCAGATTACAGTATCACGCCCAGATCTACATGCACACCATGAATATTGCACAACACCATAAAATATTGCACAGACGTCCTACAGCAAGTTATGTTAGTCAAGGGCTTGGCCAAAGAATGATAAGGTATTGGATGCGGTTGTTAAATAAATATAATTATTGTGTATTTCCTGTAGTGTTTTACAGTCAAGGCATCATGCTGCTCTTCACCTGAGATATAGAGCGCCTACGCTAACATTATCCAACATGATGATGATAGTCAGAGTAATTATAATAATGATAAACGTCATGCAGTTCCTGTGATTTAAATGAGTGTAATTACCAAGTGTTGTACTGGAAATCCGTTAAATATGGCTTGCATGTTTATATGCATGATTGTGTGTATGAGAGAGAAGAAAATAATCATGATAATAATACATGTATTTAAAAATAATCAATAGGTAATAATAGAGGAAGAATGAACACAACTAAGATAATTGATATTTTGGAAATGTCAGTTATTGTACTGCGGGGATCTGTCTATTCTATGGTTGAAGTATATGAAAGTGGGAGCACCCACCCTGACATCTTAAGAGCTTAATGATTATTAACTATATTATTGGGCTTATTGAGAAGAGCAATGGTGCAGCATCACACCTCTTTAATCAATGAGGCAATTTTTTAACCCATAATCTACCAACTACAGTGGTATGGGATGAGACATGTTCAGTCTGATTCTTCTCAGCAGGTGATTGACAGGCCTTTATGAGAGGATAAGACATGGTGACATGCAACTCTGATTAATTACTGCAAAACAAGCACATGATGTGGTCAATCGACGGGCCTTTTTCATAGCTGATGCTTTGACTTATTTACTCTCTTGTGTAGATAATAGAAGTAATGATGGCTGAATTCTATTTAGCAGCTTCAGTTTCAGGGTCCTGTATCTTGTATTCTGGCTCATTGTCACACTGTGAAGTCTTACTGGGACACTTGAACAGAGCCATCGTTAATGTTAATGTTATTAACACCTGTGCTTTTCCTTTTATGACAAGTAAAATAATCTGTGAAAATAGCCTGTTGATTGATCGCATCCTATGTTCATTTAGCGGTTATTAATCAGAGCACGTCACGATGTTTTAAGGTTTACAGCCTGTTCAGATCAATTCGTTTTGCTGATGTTGAATGGACAAATGCTTCGAAAATTTCCATATTTCTCTATTTCGCGACTCATATTTGTTTATTTTTTGCATACATTTTGACACTATTTTCTCCTCGTCTTCGTGCCCTGTGTTGCAATGTTATGCACATGGCTTGGTTTTGAAATTACATAACGTCTACAGTTTAGCGCCAGCATGATGCACTCTTTATTATACGAGTGACATGCAGGAACAAAAAGCCCAGCGAAGCGTGTTGGTTTGGCATAGCAACATGCTGATGAAAGATTAATCCCCTTTGCCGTTCTTTTTTTGTTTTTCTTGGCTTTGAACTCATGGAAAGGTAAATTCGCTCCTGCGTCGCTCTTCCTGTCTGGCCACAGAGAAAACACTTTTGTTTCACCTTTTTACATGCAGTCACATTCCCGTAAGCGCTCTGGCTCACGTTGACAGATCTGACCATGCCGAGGCTGCTCACATTACTTCTTCCCTTGTTCCGACGTCCAGGTTTTTCATTATCCTCCACCTCATGGTTAACGCTACCCTTACTTCCAGTAAAGCCAGGAGCTCTTTCTCTTTTTTACACTCCCACCCATAGTTCCCGCCTTTCTGGAGGTGCCCGCGAGACGGGAGTGCAGACTGAACAAAAGCAGGAGGTCAAAGGACACACATTTTCATTTGTGAGACTAATAGGCCAGGTGTACCTGGAGGGTACGGAAACCCGGAGACAGCGGACACACCCCTTCCTCCTCTGCTGAGGCTGGGCGTGAGTGTGTGTGAGTACTTCAAAGGTCTAGCGAAAACAGGGACCCAGGCCAAGCTCAGCGGGAGAGCCATTACAGCCCAATAGGAGTCAGCTGTGACCTCAAAGACCGTTAAATGATGTGATATGAGAGGGTGTGCTGCAGCCCCCCCAAAGGCCTCTATAGTGAATCAGGAGGACGGAGCTGTAAAATTAACTCCGTGCTGGGTTAAGGGCAGAAGGAATTTTAAGTGTACTTAGGATTTTTTACAGTTTTTTCTTCTGTTTTTCCTTTATGTGCAGCATTAACAGCCTAAAGAGCTGCTTTTCTGGTCTGAATTAATGTCAGGGAAGAGTTTCTTGTCCTATAACACGGGGCAGTAATTGCAAAAAAACACTGTTTTAGTTTTACTCATTATCAGCAGTTATTATCGCCAATATCAAGTGGATGTGTTGCTTCTATCATTCATCAGTGTCAGTAGCATTTCCTGTGATAGAGAATAGGCCAAGTGGAGAGACTGAGTGGCCAATGAGTGAGTGATTTACTTCAGTGTTTACTGATGTGAGCTGACCTCCCACTCTGTGTGCAGACCTAATAATGAGGTGTCCGGAGGTCAAGAGGTAAAAGGTTGCCGAATGCGGGCCCCGACCCCTGCTGACCCCGCTGCGTGTGCATGTAAAGGACAGAAAAATGAAATGGCCGTTTCTGTGAGCTGGGAGTTGCTCTCATTCACGGTTTGTGTCATGCCGTGGCTTCGCCTTTCATTGCTCAGCGAGGGTGAGTCAAAGAGCGGATGCTGGTAAACAAGAGGTCAGCTTGTGTTGAGCGGACAGGCCAGCAAACATTCCTGACAAGCAGAGAGTTTACTCAGAGGTGAAGTGGGTACGAATGACCTTTCTTTTTTCCAAGCTTTTAATCTGCTTGCAGTAAATTCCAAGTGACTTCGTCATTGTTTTCAAAGTGTGAATCAAGATTTAATTGCAATTAACTGGGAATTACAGTGCGAACGCCCACTTTTCGAGCTGTTCAGCATGACTTATGGTTGCAGAACTACAAGAAAGAACTTCATTGTCTCTAAATGCTTTGAGGCCGATCCAGACTGCGCCTCACTCTGCTGTGATTAGTCGATTGACAGAAAATTAATCTGCAACTATTTTTGTAATGGATTAATCATTATCGCTATAATCACTTATTTTTTAAGCAGAATTGCCAAATTTTCATTAGTTCCACTTCAAGCTCTTCCATCATGATGCCTTGCTGCTTTTACATCATCACGACGTGAACATATTTGTAATGAATAACCGGTATTTGCAGTTTTAGTTGTTCTATTTACACAGCCAGTACACACAGAACAACATTAGCATCAATTTGAAGTTGTGTGTCTGCACACTTTGCTCATTAAAAGTCTGGTATTCTGTTAGCTCTGTTGTTTTCAACTAATCCTGCTAAATCCTCCACTGTTGTTCACCATCTAAATGCTAACTTTTGCTAAGTTTTTGTGCTGGTTTATTAGAGCTTTGTTGCTAAAACCAGCTCTCAGTCAATGAAAGCTGTTGGCGAGAGCAGTAAGAGTCAACCAGAGCATCTAAGTTTTAGGCTGTAAAACCAAAACAATGACTGAAAGACACTGAAATGTTCTGTCGAGGTCAACTAAATATTTGAAATAATAATGAATGCAGCTTTAAATATTTTGTGGCTCAGACTGTAAGGCTCAGGCTTACTTTCCTCATCTGCTTTCACTTTTTGCCCCTCCACATCACCCTTCGTCTCCAGTCATATTTATTGTACGTGCAAACTCTTGTCCTTGTGCTCAGAAACATGACCAAATTTAATGTTGCTGTCACATAAATGTGTTATGACGCCCTAACTGAATTGCCTGCTCATTACGGTGCTATAAAACACGCCACACACTCTTATGAACGTTCCACATGCTGTTAAGTTTTCACAAAGGAAGTGTTTCTGAGCCAGACATTTTCGGCATCGCTCGACATCCTTCTTCTTCCCCAAACCTCCAGAATCTGAGCTCCCTCTCGTCGGGGTGAGAGATCGTCTCGTTGGCATCGCGCCCGCCCTGCAATATGTACCACTCTGGAGGTTTCAAAATGGAAAGTATTTCAAAGTCACCGCAGCCTGCTGTTGGACTTTGTAGTGGTAATATGAAGCAGCTGAGAAAACAGGCCTCAGCCGTACACACAGCTCCTCTTCTGCAGCTTTGGTTGATCTTCGGGAGGATTTCAGCATCAGGAAATGTCCCATGTGCATGGTTTCAGATATTATCCAAAATAATTCTGAGTCAGAGTTGTTTAAGCACCGTGTGTGTGTGTTTGGGAAATGGATAAACATTAGAAATGTTATAGCTCTGTCGGGGAGTGTGTCACAAGAGGGAAGCTTTGAGGTTCAAGCTGTTAGTGATGTGGGTTTGAGTCTTTTCCCTGGTGTTGAAATATGTTTTTGTCTATCCAAGACATTTGTATGGTGGTCTGTGTGTTGGTACATGACCATGCAGCGCTGAATATGTATAGCGTAGCAAGTCGGCCATTTATCTCATTATTTACTACCAGCAGAACGTTGTGTTTATCATGAGGTAATGCTTTTTTCATCTCTTATAATGGAAACTGTGATATCTGATGGGATTCCCCTTCTCCTTCCTCGTTTCCACCCTTAATGCACCTCCCGGCACTCAAGCACACAGACAGTGTGGCGGTCCAGAAGCCGATCCAAAATCTGAGCGTAAAGCAGCGTCTCCTGAAGCACGAGAATGATTTAACCTCGCCACCAGACGAGTTTTCGTGTGTGGGCTTGCGGCACTGCCAGCGCGTGCTGACGTTATGACCTCGAGTCGGGAAATACAAGCAGACTTTAGAGCACTGCAATTAAACAAGAGCAATTTCTCACACCTGCACTACTTTTCCTGCTGGGATGATGTCATCGTCTCACATACTTTTCATTATGTTGAGTTGAAGAATAAATTAAACAGCCTGAAAATGTCACGCACATTAGGGACTATGAAGAGAATCAGCTGTCATAAGGGGGGGGCTGGTCTTCATTTGTCTACCAGGTATTTAAATGACTGGTGTTGAGGGACAGTAAAGCACTTCAGGAAGACAACCAGTGTTTTGATTACAGCTTAGCAGCCCTTTGCTGTGGTACCTGCAGGCAGCTGAGAGCAGCACCAGGCTGCAACAATGGCTCGTTTAGCCCCCCTGTAGGCCTCCTGGTTCCCAGCATCACATTCCAAGCAGAGGTCACAGGGCCCACCTGCTATCCCACATCAAAGCTCCAGGTGAGGTGAGGGAAGGAAGGCGTTCTAGGCTACATCCACACCAATACTTTTTTGTTTTGAATGCATAACTTTAGCTATTTTACGCCCAGTGTCCACACTGGTGCAGCACGGGTGGGTCGTACTTGACCCCTTTCTGGAGGAAATTAAACAGCATCAGCCTGTATATATGAGGATAAATGAGCCTTGCCGACCAGCGTTTATTCAACACAGATAATGAATTACAGGTGTTGCTGACCTTCTCGTCTATGCTAGAAGCTGCTGTGCAGTTAAATCCTGCATTTTATTATGGTCCTGCTGCCTACATGTGCAGGAGGCAAACACCAACCACTGGTGAATGGTCATGTGATAGATTATTATACTATATATATATTTATTATTGTTATATGGAGAGATTATTTATATGATATTGGGTCAAGTGGTTGAGTAAAAATGTGATTAATAGTTCAATCATCTTGTGCAAACTGAACTCAGTGGCTGTGGACACAGTTTGGTATGAACATTGTGTGATTACGATTTGTGCTGATTATAATTATAAAAATTAATCAGCAACAATTTTGATAATGGTTAAATTTTTTTAAAGAGGCAGTAAAGGTCGGTCTACTCTTCATTACGAGTACTGCTCAACCTGAGCATAGCAGAAAGCCTGAATTACAAATTAGGGCATGAAGTGTGGAGTTCGTGGTCATTTACGAGGAAGAGAGGGTCAAATGTAATGTGGGAAATGTAGGATCCCATGTGTCCCATTGTGATTTTGAGGTTTGAATTTAATTGTTGTCTAGAATGTTTATTTTTTGTCTGTATATATCTGTTTTTACACCGTCCTTGTGCTGCTGTAACACCCACATTTCCTCGCTGGGGGATCAATAAAGAATGATCTTACCTTATCCAGACTGGCTGTTCTGTAAATCAATAAGGCATCATGTTATTTTTCTGTCAGATAGAAAACAAAATTTGGATGTTTTATACAAAAAAAGCAATATCCTTACTCATCAGTCGTCTCTCTATAGTTAAAATTTCAACATTTAGGCAAAGTTGTTGCAGTTGTTCACTCAGGTTTTCCTTCAGCAAAGCATCTCAGCAGGTCTGCAGGCTTTAGCTTCGCCTCTTCCCTGAACGTAAACAGTCTTGTGCTCCACCTGCTGCAGCGGGTCATCAGCAGCGACATTGCCATCAGCTGGATGGATGTGTGCTCAGAGCGGATTACCGAGCCGGGTATTATTCTGTGCATACTGGCTTTGCAACCCTTTGTGTTTTACTAATCAGACCTCAGTGGGGACTTTCTCCAGCAGCTGACCGCCGACACTCAATGGAGCAGCAGCATTGGGTTTTTTTTTTTGGGGAGGGGTCCAGGTTTTCCTCACTGACAGCAAGCAGATTTCAGTTCTGAGCTTTAGATTTCGGAAAGATGCAGATAATTCTCCTCTAACTGATCTTTGTACGTGTTGTTTCTTGCCCGATTCAGGTGAGCAGCATTTATTTTGTCATTTGTTCTGTTGCGCTGCAGTGTTTACTGACATCCAGCTAGACGCTAATGTGAAATCATGCTTTTAGATTAAATCTGTCCAGCATTTTGTTTACTGGCTCTTTGACCTTCTTTAATTTGCAGCACAATACTGGATTGGAATAGTTCAGGGCCTATCAGAGATTTATCTAAAAGCTGAATGACAGTAACACACCTGTACTTGAACACAGTAATATTTGGGTCACAGATTCAGGTATGCACCGTCCTGCGTATCCCTTGGCATTCCTCTGCACCCTCCGTGATCCTCCATTGTGGGCTGAGCGGTCAGTGTTGTTTCAGCGGTTTGGATTAACACTCCTACTCTCCTGTAGGACACCATAAACAGATTAGTGGTAGCCCAAGTCAGGGCCTGGCTGGACCATCTGTACCCAGCGCTGGGTGGGGAAGGGGACATGGGGGAGGAGTGTGAGCAGATGTTGCAGCGGAGCTGTAGGTCAGTGTGGCAGCCGAGCCGAGGAGGGACGAGGAGGGACGTTGCTGTGAGGACATGAGGGCCGCAGGGTTTGTGTTGAGGTGACTGGGGGAGAGACGCTGACTGATTTAATGTCTCACTGATGCTCAGAGCTAAAACCACACAGCTCTGTCATGGCTCTAGGATGCTGTCTTGCACTCACATTCCAAGGTACTGTATAATTTAACGAAGCTTTAATTGAGCTGCATGTACCTCCCATGTCTTTTTGCTCTGCATGCACAACTTGTTACCTCGACCACAGTGGTTAGACAGACATGTCTGCACGTTGTTTGAGCGTTGTCACAAGATGTAAGAGATGTCGAGATGAAAGTGTTCTTCTCCTGTGCTGGAGACATTGGCTTGTTTTGCTTGGTAGTTCAACCTGTGTTACAGAGTGTGAACACAAGCCCGACATGCCTTCCAGAGGCAACACTTCTGCATTTTTCTTCAATTGTTTGGTATTTCTTGTGCAAAAATTCCCACTTAATTACTTGAAGAAGACCCTAGTTGCACAGGACTAGGCGACCTCTCATAATTTGTAATAATTGCAGAGGTCATCTCTGATCTTAATCCTGCATGAAACTGCCAAATTCGTGATTTGTAAATAAAAATTTTCACCACATATTACTTAAATATTTTGCCAAACACGTGATAATAGTAGTCCCAGGGGACTTTTGTTTTTTTTGTTGTTGTTGTTTTCTCCACGTTTTCTCCAAACTTTTATTAATGAAAGTTTTAACAACATTTTGGGTGTTAATACAGGAGACTCCCTGCTCCCGAAGTGGATGTTTTGCACAGTTTTGACATCATATCTGAGGGATAATGTCAGTAAATTGAAGTAAAATACAGGCTTGTGTTATTCTATGCAAATGTGCCGCACCAAACACGGATATGGGGGGAGGGGGTAATTTCTAATGAGGCCTTCTGGTAAAACTAGAAAAGTGCAAATAGGCACAAATAGGCCTTAAGTCTTTAATTTAACTTGCTAACTCACATCAGTACACAGAGCGGACAGTCACAGTCCTCGCTCACCTGTCTGACTGATCTATGAAGGTCAGAAAAAGTTTTTCTTATCTAAGTGTGACCTAATGGCGGACATATGCCGCTGTGTTTTCCCAGGCCGCTGGCAAATTGTAGGTGTGTGAGAGTGTGAGTGTGGGTGTAAGGGGTTTGGTTTGGCTCCTGTCTGGGCCAATGCTGAGTAAATTACAAGGCAGAGGCAGTCTGAGGATGCAGGCTTTCATCCCCCCTCCTCCTGGCCTGCAGGCCTGCTGGCAGGGCTGATAGCAATGAGGTTATTGGGGATGATCCCTCTGCAGATGAACAGGAGGTGGAGGAGAGATTGATAGGCTGTGTCAGGGTGCAGACAATGTCGTGCTTCATTTCACATTACTGGGAAAGATCACAGGGTGAAAATGCTTATTACAAACTTAAGGACAGTCTGATTGCAAACAGTGGAAATCAAGTGTTGTAGAGTTTTTGCTGAAAGTCTTGTTTTTCTTCTCACCTGAGGCCATGTGGCTCGTTTGGCTCCGTGCAGCCATGTTGAGTATCACTCAGCCTGCATGTGAAAGCAAGAGAAAGCTGCCAAGAGGTCAATGAGATGACTGACGGCTGATGTGTTTTCTTTGGCCTTATTTGGGGTAACAGCTGACCACGGCTCTCCCATTAAAGGGTTTCCCCATATGGACCTCTTGCCTCGATGAAAACCTCCTTAAAGGCCTCTCAAGCTTTGTTGTACATGCACATCCTCTTGAACCAAAAGTCACAGATTTCATTGAGCAATGTGAAAGGAAGTGCTGATGTGTTTTTGAGCCGGGGGGGAGACAAAAACAGGGAAAAGTTAAATGGAGTCAGGCACAGAGAGCACAGTCTGTGTCCTACTTGTTGTTATTGTTGTCAAATGGGTTTTTAGTTTGCTGGAGACGTTGAGGGTGTCACAGCGGGGCCAACAGTTCACATCTCAGCAGGGAGGCAGGGAGGGGAGAGGCTGACAAACAGGGTCAGAGGGCTCATATCTCAACACATCACTGGTTACTCACTTATCTCAGCACAGCTCGTTAGAGGCATGCATCACAATGTTCTGTGCTGTTTCAAGTTTGAAATATTCTGGGCTTGTGTTGCATAGTTAATTGCCAAACACATATTGCATACACGATGCTGGGCGACAAATCAAAGGAAACACCCAAATAAATGAAATTAACGACAGATGTTTGCATACAGAAGTGAGGGATCAGCGGATGGTTTGAAGTGTGACAGTGATGTGAATCATACGCTGTGGCTGTCTGCAGACATCAGATCTCTGTGGAACAAGTGTTAGACAGCTCTCTCCTACACCATCAGGAAAACACCAAATGGGAGAATATGCTGTGGAAGAACAGAGGATCTATGCTAAGGAGCTTATGGCTCAGTCATGTAATTTGACATTTGAAAATGTGCTTGTTTGTTTTCTTGCGGACAGTTCGATTAGAGGGTCGGCACCGCTCTCAAACAGCGGGGAAACAGCGGGCATGGCTGTCCAAAGTTTAGAAATCTTTTTAAAAAGTTAACATGATGTTATATAATCGGCAGAAATCGATTCCACTAAAAAATCGATGAACGTGGACTTGTTTCCTCATCCTTTTGCAGCAAAACGTGACTTGTAGTAAAACCATTTGATATATGAAAAGCAGCTCTGCTCCACATGCATGACTCTGCTCTTGATGAGTTCACCTCCAGCATCCACAGCCGAGCAGGAGACAGAGCACAGAGCTGGTTTTCAGGTCAGCGGGGTCACCACAGAGGGCTTTTAGATCACCCTGGGGTGTTTTATGGAAAACGTCAAGTTGCCTCTGGGACAGCAGATAAACACCCCGCCTCTCCTGGGGACTTCATGCATGGCTCCATGTGTCGCGGAAAGGACTTATCAGAGAATTCACAGTCGTCGTGCTGCTAGAAGATCACTTTACACATGGAGCGGTTTGATCAGCAGCAGGCTGGGCTTCCTGACCTTTGGTTGCTGCCATCAGCAGTTGAACTACGTCTTTTTTGAGTGAAACAGACTAAAGTTAGCTCCTGGCTGGACTACAAAGCAAACTCGGAGCGTGCTCAGCCAAAGCTGCCTTCGAGCAGACATGGGGGTCAGACAGAGTGTGTTTCGGTAAAGCTGCCAGGTCAAGGACAAGCCCAGAAATGTCCGCCAAGACTGACAGATGTGTTTGTCAGCTAAAGCTAAGGCTTAGAGGGTTCAAGCCTCTAGATTTTCACTGGATTCCCTTATAGATGTGTAAGATGTTATCTCACATGTTTTATTTTATGCTGTTTATTATCTGGCTATACTGAGTATCAGTGCAAAGTGTGTGTGTGTGTGCGTGTGTGTGTGTGAGATTTGTTTGTTTTTGGGGAGAAGAATCTGTTTCGACATGATTATTGATCATTCTTCACGTGTTTGTCTTTATTTATTGCACATACACACCAGTTACTGTTTAAATCACTTCTTATATTTTAAGCAGTCGGCATACAAACAGCTCCTTTTAACCTCAAACTTTTCCCCCCTCGTCCATGTGTTGTGTGTAATTTGAGAGCTGAGCGTCTCCCTCTGTAAGCTGAGTAGGTGTGAGGGGGAGCAGCGAGATTAGTCCAGGTACTGGTCAGTGTTTAGAGGATGAAAGTCACAGTATCAGGTTGCATTAATACCTATTGTTTGGCTGCAGGTAACGGCATTGCATTAGAAACAGGCTATTGTCCTGCTAACGTTGGCTCTGAATATCCTGCTCTTCATTCTCAGGCTCTCTTATACGACTGCTATTTCATCTCCGCCTTAGATCCCAAATCATTTCTGAAAGCTCGGCTGCTCTCATGGCATCACACCGCCGCCGTAATGGAAAGCTCATTAGTTTCGTTTGTCTGAGGCTGTGGAGTTCACCTTAATGATCTTAACCAGTGTATCACCACAAAAATGCCAGAGTGGAAATTTAAAGGCTTCCTTACCAGAAGTCATGGAGCTCAGCAGGCTGCCCCTTGTGATGAGCTTTTCCATTACATCTGTTGGCATACTCAGTATTTTCTGTCGGTCCAGTGACGTGTGCTGTACCCCATTTATCAAGACAGATAAAGACGACTGGGGCTGTTTCCCCTGCTGAACAGAAGCTGGCAGATTGCATTATACTGGCCACAAGCTTCAAGCCGTTACACAGCATCTGAGGAAAACAGTTTGGGTTAGATAAGTTATCACTGACGTGTTAAAAGACCTGGAAAATAATTCAAGGCTCCACTGGAAAAACTCACCTCTGAAAAACAAGAAAACGCAATAAATTGAGGTAAATATTACATAAAATAAGCAAAATGGTCTGCAAACAGAACAAGAAGATTTCACTAATAAAGATATTTAAAACAAGTTAAAACATCTAGTCTCAAAGAACCCACAGTTATCTGAAAAATAGTGCAGCAAAGAATAAAAATAAGAACATTTGTCTGGATGCAAAGAAAGTCTGTGTCAGACAAAAAATATGCATACCACACCTTGATTTAAGATATTTCATCTTATTTAGATTTCACTTTTTGCAGTGGGATGTTGATGATTGTAGCGCAGCAACAGTTTGTTTGCCTTCACTGTTTTCTTGTTGTTTGTCACCAGAATTGGGTCCAGTAACTTTGGCCCATCTGCACCTGCTTTAGGTGTCGTCTGACCTGGTCGGTTTCTCTTTTGCAGCGGTGTCTAACCTGGACGTGGAGAGTAAGCTGACAACACATTACCAAGCTCCCTGGCACCAGCAGAGGAACGTTTTCCACCCCTCCAGCCGGCCAGCATGTGTAGAAGAGCTCCACAGGCAAGCCAACCTCAGCCTGTGGGCCCTGCAGCCAGGTGAGCCCCCTCAGTTCCAGAAGTAAAGCTGAGCAGCTGCTACAAAGCTGGCTTTCATTCTCTCTGCGTCCTTCCCAATTAATCCACTCTGCATTTTTATTTGTCGTGTCATTTTTTTTTTGGTTTCACCTGTGTTATTTAAAAAGTCACCTTTGCACCTATGCTTTCCACCAACATCTTGTTGTGAGTACCTGTCATTCTGGGGTTGTTCTGCCCTCTAGTGGTCATATTTTGCAACCACATCCAGGTTGTAAGAGCAGCAGAGAAAATGAAATGAAAAATTATTTTTTAAAGGAGTGGACATAGTAATAGAAACACCTGTGCAATCCAACCAATCATATGTTTGTCAAGCTCATAATGATAACTCATAACATTAAACCTCTTGTAATTATTTAGGTTTGAGCGGTTGCAGTTGATTGCATTGTATGGAAATTATTCTGTCAGTCCCCGTTGGTGGACAGATTAACAGGAACACTGAATGCAAACCATTATAAAACACTAACTGCCTGACAGTTAAGATGAATCACCACCTCTCTGACTCATCTTTGATCATTAGAAGCTTCACAAAGGCAGAGTTCATTGTATACCGGATGTATTTATTGCTTTGTATTTGTGTCCAGCCTTTTTATTTATATGCTGGGCTTCCTTGTTCCTCCATTCTGTGCTTAAAGGACAGAGTCACATTGTTTCAAGTCTATTTTAAAAGACTCATCTCTGTTCATCAGAATCTCATATTATATATGAGATATATTATATATACACAGCATTTGCCTTCATGTAGTATGATCTAAGCAGTCTCCACCTCTATCTCCACCCACCCCTCCGCCGCTCCCTGCAGCTTCGACTCTGCTCATCAAGCACAAACCTCAGCAAACTGTTTTCTAACTCTGTAATTTTCTATCATCATGTAACTTGGCACGCTAACGTTGGCTAACATTGTCTAACACGCTGCAGATTTGTTTGGACAAAGTCAACAGATAAAACACAAGAAAAATAAACGTACCAACATGGTGGCTCGTGCTCACTGTGTCCTCAGGATAAATGGATGGAGCAGCGTCGGGCATTAGTTTAAGCTTTTGAAGAAAATGTGTCCTTTAAGCTGATGCTGGAGAGTTCATCTTTTCCCCTTTAAACCAGATTTTATGCATTTGTGTGAGTATGTCGGGGGGTTACACGCAGATCGTCTTCAGCGTCTCGCATGATTCTTGTTGCAGATCACCAGAGGAGACGGTCGGGCAGCAGGGAGCGAAGAGTAACCATCTCGATCTCTGCGGTGCCCCCGATGCCCATGTACCCCTCCCCGCTCAGCGTCCGGAGGCAAGAAAAGAGGTCCATAAAACTGACAACGGTGAGACGACGGGCGTTATGCTCCAACAGCTTTCCTTCTTGTATGCTTTGTACATTTTGATCTGACTTTAAGGAAGTCAGGGAAAAGTCAGTCAGTTCATTATGGAGCTGCAACGATTAGTCGAAAATGTCAAATATTTGCTGCTTCCAGTTTCTTAAATGGGAGGATTTGCTGCTTTTCTTTGTTATTTATGACATTACATGAATAGTTTTTTGGTTTTGGACTGTTGGTTGGACAGAAGCCGTTTGAACAATTTTACAGCTAAATGATTAATCTATTAATCTGAAAGAATTAGCAGATTAATCTATAATAAAAGTAATCATTAGTTGCAGCCCTAATTCATTTGTAATCTAAATGATCTTTTCATTTTACACACATGCGTGTTAAATGACACAAGCGTGTCATTTAATTCACATTATTTTGCACTTTTAATAGATTTTTTTAAATGGTACCATTTTCTTAGCTTTTATTTGATGGATATGAATGACGTACTTGCCATGCACAGGTTTTTCATGTACTTTTGAAGTGAAATGCACATTTTTCCCTACAAGCAGCCAGAGAGACTTGTTAGAGATGCAACAACTCAGTTAGCACAAACGCAGGTAAACAACAAGGAGCAGCGTGTTTGTGATGTGTTGTCTGTGCAGAGCATGGTTGTTTACATTTCATTTGACCGCTCTGGATTTATCTTTATGTTTCATCACCTCGAGAATAAACCATTCAGGACGGGTTTTTATCGTCAGCTCCTCATGTTCCTCCTCCCCAGGTTAAGTACTGTTTTGTCCATGTGTATGTTGAATATGCTCATTTCTGTCATTTGCTTTTCTTGTCCTTTTTTTGTTTTTGCCCTGTAATTCAGTTTGAATCCACCCGCTCCTCCTCCCCTACCGAATGTTGCCGCTTCTCTCCCTGGAGCAGAAAGGTAGTGGTCCCTCCCTCCATCCCTCCCTCCCTCCTGTGTGCTCCTTCTAACACTTTATTTCGCAACTCCTCGCCTGTTCCTGTACGTTCGACTCCCTCTCATTTACATCATGAATCTCTTTTGAAATGCACGCGGCTCTCCGGCAGAGGCGGCGTCCCGCTGTTTGTTGTGAAACTGAAGGAGAACGCCACTTTAAAGTTTGGTCCACGCTGGCACGTCACACGTCTACGCACTCAGACAGCTGTTGTCGGGCTTTGAGCGCGCAGTATGTGGAGAATGTGTGTGCGCGAGGGCCGCAGCGCTTCTCTAATGATAGGGTCGACTTCTGGAAGCTCGCGCCTGTGATTACCCATGATCCCTCTGTGCTGCGGTTTGCTCGCTGCACCCGTCCCCGAGAGCGCCGACAGCCTCGCGTTCCTCTCTCTGTGCCGTTTCCTCACCAAATATATCGTGCTCGATGCCCGCCGTGAGAAAGAAATGAACCCGAGGACGGGGGCAAACACCAAACACCGCCACTCCTTTTTTTTCCTCTCATCCCGTCCACTCTTCTTCTCTTTCTTTCACTCTTTCCGTCTGGCTCATCCTTCCTCTCACACACTCCGAAAACTGCCTTTCTGTTCTCGAAACAAATCAGCTGTAAATGCTCTCCTTTTGATTTTTTTTTCTACTAGTCGGGAGAAGTTTCCAAGGAAACCGGTTTCTTTTGTGGCCGGGGTTTTGTCAGGGTCTCATTGGTCTGCTGGGAACAGAGAGCACAAAGGCTCGAGAGCTGGCTTTAAATGGGGGTGGGAGGTTGTCGGCTTGTGAAGGTGGGAACCAGTTCAGCCTGAGAATCACTCCCAGTTTCACATGTGGCTCTCTGTAGGAACCTCAAGGTAAGAACTCGATAGCCTAAATTCATTTAGCGCGGAGCTATTAGAGATTTGAGTTTGGAAGTGCGAGGAGGCCCATGGAAAGAGGATGTGGAGTTATGGAGAAGTCAGACGTGGGGGGACTGTGCAGTGATTGATACTGAAGCTGCCGCTCAGAGGAATGCTGCCGTGAAGTGTTTCCCCTCAAATATTTCCGGAGTCTCGTTATTATGCAGGAGAGTCTCTTTAGGTGCCACAGATCGTCAGGGCACGAACGAAGAGTTTCCAAACCAGCGTGTTGTGGCTGGAAACGACCGTTTGTCACGTCTCTGTGGCTGTCGAGCGTAGAGGCGATTAATGCAGCGTTTATCACAGCACGTGCTGCACAGTGTGAAACAAAGGTTTCATTGATCTGACACACAATCAGGTGGTCAGAAAGTTTTTAGCAGGTATTTCCTGATTCTAACAAGTTTCTCCTTTGTGCACTTCATTTTTTTTTTTGCATGAGTAGATTCTTCTTCATTTCTTGTGCTTTCCATTCTCTTTCTCTAAAGCATGCTTTTTTTATTTCAGTTACTTACTGGATTTTTTTTTTGCACTCCCACTTGAAACTCAGCTCCTGGAAGCTTTTTTTTTCCTAGGATGGCAAAAAAGTCTCATTCATCCAATCAAAGCGTATAAATGTTCTTCACCCAAGAAGGTTGGGGTTGGGGGTGTGGTGTTGCCATCCTAGGGGGAAAAAATTGCTTCCTGGAAGGGCATGTGTATTGATTTTCTGCTCTGACAGTAAGCAGTTTGCTGCAGTGTAATAAGACTAATCTCCACACTTAGCCTTCCGCTCTTGACTTGAATCACTGTACAAATTCGCCTTTGTGAAGCCGAGCGTGATCAATTCTTAACTCTGCCGTACCATTTCTCATGTAATGCCACCTAACCTTCACAACCTAACCATGCAAATATCCATCTGTTGCAGGCTGCGCCCTTTGACCCCGACACTGACGGGGTGGCTCTAGGTCACCGGTCTAAGTTTCCCATCCCTAACATCCCCTCCACCCTGGACAAGCAGACTAACTGGTCTAAAGCCCTGCCGCTGCCCACCCCAGAGGAAAGAATGAAAAGCAGTTCCCAAGTCATCAACTCATGTGTCATTCCCATTAATGTGACTGGTAAATTTAAAGTTTTTATGTCTGAATCTATGGTGACAAGACTGAGCTGTGGTGTTTAAACCTCTTTGCCGTTCTGTCCCTTAGCGGCGCTAGCTCTCTTTAGCTCTTCTCTAGCTTTTCTTTAGAGAATAGTTTGACATTGTGGGAAATACGCTTATTTGCTTTCTTGCTTGCGGTGGGATGAGAAGGTTGACAGCATTTGCTGTCTGTCTGTTAAATATAAGGCTGAAGCCAGGAGATGATTATCTTAGCTTAGCATAAAAAAACAGCTATCCTGGCTCTGTCCAAAAGGTAAAAAAGAAGTCCACCAGCACCTCTTAAATTCTGTGATTAACATGTTGTATTGAGCTTGTTTAATTGGCACAAAAGCCAAAGCCTGAAAAGAACAATCTGTGGTTTTCAAGATGCCAGGAAAGAAATATTTATGGCACCTCACCTCCCATAAAACTCCAGCTTGACAGAGTCAGGCTAGCAGCCTCCCTCTGTTTCCAGGCTTTATGTTAAGCTAAGCTAACTATCACCTGCTTCATATTTAGTGCACGGACATGACAGTGGTATGGATCTAATCATCTAACTCTCGGCAAGAAAGCGAGTAGGTGTAAAAATGTTGAAGTACTCTTTTAGCATTTACTGTGGTTGTTTAAACCAGCAGTCAGATGAGACTGCTCTCACTGCTGAGTACAGGCTGTGCAATTGTTG
The DNA here is from genome assembly GCF_017976325.1 of Chelmon rostratus. Taxonomy (NCBI): domain Eukaryota; kingdom Metazoa; phylum Chordata; class Actinopteri; order Chaetodontiformes; family Chaetodontidae; genus Chelmon; species Chelmon rostratus. Next base: position 25,833,459 of record NC_055661.1, read on the forward strand.
TGTCGAGTTTGCAATCCCCACATAACAATAAAATGTGAAAAGTCTGTAATTAATTATAAAACCTTCTGATTATCAAAGGCATTTATGACGCCACGGTGAATCATTCTCAACGGGCAAGTCATGCTTTGTGCCCAGTTAACTTTCTTTCTCATGCTCCAACGCTTTGTGCATGTGATGGCGAGGCAAGACGCCGTGACAAGAATGCTAATAAGTTCTGTCCGAGTAGCTGAAAAGGCCTGCCCGATGTTATTTACTCTCGCTCGCATCGACTCAAAAGAAGAGCTATACGGCAACGCTGGCTGAGTCAGAGACAGTCGAGGGGAAAAATGCACATTGTAAGCAAAGTCCAGCGATTGCTGTGGTGCTGAAAGGCCTGACCTGCTATCACATGATAGTCATAACGTACGGCGAGGCAGGAAGACAAGCAGGAAACACAACAAAACTGAAGCAGAAAGTAGCATCTTTCCTTTGGTTTGGTTTCCCTTCTTTTTTTTTTGCATGTTTTAGGTAAAGCGCAGTACTAAATGACTGAATAATTTCTCCTGGCACCCAGTTTGTCTGACTGTGGTGCTCCATCAGAAAACTCTCCTCCACTCCTGACTGCTATTTTTATAGAATATCTAATTTAGTTCAGCCGAGTGTTACAGATATCTTTTTTTTTTTTTTTTTTTTTACAAGACAGCGTGAGAGTTAAAGAAGGAATGGCTGCAGTTGCCACTAAACAAAGATTCCTCAGATGTCCCGTCTCCGTTGCAGGGGTTGGCTTTGACAGAGATGCTAGTGTGCGCTGCTCGCTCGTTCACTCGCAGTCTGTGCTTCAGAGGAGGAGGAAGCTGAGGAGACGGAGGACGGTCGCCGGCGTTCCCAGGCAGCTGCAGCAAGATTTAGGTATGTGACTTAATGTCGGACTCTCCATGTCAGTCACAGACACGGGCGGTAGCTAAAATTCAATTCAAACTGCTGCTGATGAAGTAAAATAATCTTTGTCACGTGCAGAGATGTTTAACACATGGTGTCACTGTTCAGTGTTACTGGTCTAAATCACATGTTCGCTGCATCGTGTGTCATTTCGTGTTAAACTCACATCAGGATGCTGCAGAAAGAAAAGATTAAAGATTAGCTTTATGAAATGTTGACATAAATATGAAAGGAGGTGTACTTTCAGCGTTTCTTAGAGTTATTTTTGGGGCATTTCGTGCCTTTATTAGCCAGACGACAGCAGAGAGATGACAGGAAATGAGGGAGAGAGATGACATGCAACAAAAGTTCCCAGCTAGGATTAAACTATGGAGGTTGTGATTCATGGTCAACACCTTAAGCCACTATATGATTGTATGTATTATTGTGACAGAGACAGTGAAATAAATGTTTACTCTTTATAAACAGTATGAAGAGCAAAGACGTGTGCTCATCTCGGTTTTAAACCACAGTTGTTTCTGAGTTTGTCACGTATGGTATCACTTATGGTCCTTGTGTCCCCCTCTTCTTGCAGACTCTGATGACTCTCCCAGTTCCAGAGAGCGGACAGTGATCGTTCACGCCAGTCCTGACATCACTCCCTCCAGCGAGGAGCTGGCCAGCCATCTCAACACCAGGGACTCAGGTTGCCAGACAGAAGACTTTTTGATCTCAGGAGCGCCGTCTCGGAGGAGGATCAGAGCCCAGAGAAGTCAGGGAGTCTCCCTCTCCATTTCCCACTCTGCAGGCAACATCTCGTGCCTGCCGGACAGCGTCGACGCCATGTTCACCAGCTCTGTGGGCGCACGCCTGCGCTCCCGAAGTCTGCCCCGAGACGGGAACCGGATGATAGACAACGGGCGTAACGACAGCGACGATGAGGAGGAGCTTTCCCCCTTCGACGCTGAGGACTTCCTGCCTGGACCTGGGGAGCTGATTCTGAAGGATGAAGAAGAGAGCATGGATGAACAGGCCATGGCTGAACACCAGCTGGGCCTGAAGTACAAGCAGCTCTCAGAGAGTCCGGAGCGCAGCTGGATGGAGAGGACCAGATCCCAGCTGCCCAGGAAGGCCGACATGGGCAGCTGTGAGATCTCATCCAGTTCAGACACCTTCAGCAGCCCCGTCCACTCGGTCTCAGTCGCAGGGGTGCTGGGAGGACAGATGGACCACAAGGACGACCACCAGTCCTCAAGTGGGAACTGGAGCGGGAGCAGCTCCACCTGCCCCTCACAGACCTCAGAAACAATCCCCCCAGCTGCCTCTCCGCCGCTGACGGGCTCCTCGCACTGCGACTCTGAGCTCTCCCTGAACACTGCCACTCACCCCATCGATGACCAGACCAGCTTCATGCTGGACCACTACCAGGGCATGAGGACCCAGCGGGCAGGCTCCTTCTCCTCCACAGCCATGGACATATTAGAGGAAGTCGGGGTCAGCACTCCCATCGAGGGTGAGTGGGGTTACCCCCACCCGGACCCTCCGCGCTCGCAGGACTTCAGCCCCGAGCCGAGCAGAGAGGCCGAGAGCAGCCTGGGCTGCCCCAGCTACACCAGCATGGCCACCTGCGAGAGCAGCTACTCCGACAAACCGGCGTCGGAGAAGGCTGACTCCGTCTCACACTACTCCGTAGACACTGAAGGCTACTACACCTCCATGCACTTTGACTGTGGTCTGAAAGGTAGCAAAAGCTTCACTTACAACTATGCATCCCCCGGCTCTGATTGCACCCATTCTGATTTAAGTGGTCACATGACTCTGGGGAGACGCTGCCTCTCTTTAAGGAAACCAAAGGTGAAGCCGTCTCCGCCGAAGAGGAGTTCATCCTTGAGAAAAATATGCAGTGAGGGAAACATCCCTGACAAGAAAGAACCAAAGATTACTTGCGGGCAGCAGCTTTCTGCTAAGGAGAGGAAACTGCAGCTGGTTTTGTCCAGCTCCCCGGGTCATATAGAGAACTCCTCACTAGTCAGGGAGCCCCTTGTGGTCTGGGGGGTTGAGGGCTCAGCCGATCTACCTGACTTAGGCGTGTTCAGCTCCACAGATGCACATTCATTTAAGGATGAAGGGGTTGTACAGTCAGACTATGCAGATCTGTGGCTACTGAATGATTTAAAATCCAGCGATCCATACCGATCTTTGTCCAACTCCAGCACAGCGACAGGTACGACGGTCATTGAATGCATCAAGTCACAGGAAAGCTCCGAGTCTCAGACGTCCCAGTCTGGCTCCAGAGCCACCACCCCGTCACTTCCATCAGTGGAGGGAGACTTCAAGCTAACCTCTCCAGAGAAGCTAGCAGGCCTGGCCAGCCCATCCAGCGGCTACTCCAGTCAGTCAGAAACCCCCACCTCCTCATTCCCCTCCGCCTTCTTTCCTGGACCGCTGTCACCGTCCAGCGGCAAGAGGAAGCCCAAAGTCCCGGAGAGGAAGTCGTCTCTGTCCTCGCTGTCGCTGCAGTCGCTCTCCTGCAGGGAAGGAGCCACCTCGAAGAGAGACCTGGAGCTGCCAATCATCCCTCCCTCCCACCTCGATTTAAGTGCCCTTCACAGTGTCAGCAACAAGGCTTCAGCTTACAGGACCCAGATTCAGGTCCTGCATCAAAACAAGCAAAAAGCTGCAGTGTCTGCCAAACTGACAGCACCACCTAACTCAGAGTTGTTTAACGCCCACGCCATGTCCATCACACCCACAGCGCTGCACTCGGTACAGCTGCGATCCATCAGAAAGGATCATGAGGGAAGTCATGAGGACAAAACTTCCACACTCAAATGTCCCACTGTGAACTTAACTAGCACACTTTCCAGTAGTAAGTCCTTAGAGCTGAAGAGTCCCCCGTTATACAACTCACATCAACATCACATGTCCCCGCAGGGGCCCTGTGAATCAATGTTTACCTCAAACGAAGAGCTTGCAGATGGAGAAGCAGGATGTCAAAGTGAGACGAGGACCAAGTCGGACAGAGAGGCTCCTTCAGAGAGCATGACAGCATTCAGTCTGCAGGCGGAGGCGTCGTCAGACATCCCCGAGAGGGCCGCTGGTCACGAAGGAGAAGCGTGCGGAGAGACGGCGGAAATATCCGTCTGCAGCTCGCAGTCGCGGCCTTTACAACAGCAAAGAGCTGAGCCGTCTGAAGAAGAAGAAGAACTGTGTCCTCCTCCCTCTGCTCTGCACGGTTCACCCAAGAGATGCAGCAGTCTCGATAAAGTGCCTGCTACCGGCGGCCAATCAGAAGCGTTGCGAGAGAGTCCAGTCGGAAATGAAGGCAGCACAGATGTGGAACATGAGTCATCAGGTGTTTCAGCCCAAAGTGCCTCTCAGGATGTCAAAGAGGAGTCCACAGCAGAGACGGACGACTACTTCAGTAAAGGTCTGTCTGTCTTCATCGTCTCACATTCGAATCTGACATTTGTGGTCATGTCCAGCCTCCAGGCTGCAGATGTCCCCGGGTCTCAGGGCACAGTTTAGTTATACTGGCCGACTCGCTCTCGTTTCTTACTCAGTATCGAGGTTTATGTGCATGTTGTGTGAAATTTTGATTGTCACCTTGTCAATATAAAAAATAATCCATGCACACTAAAATGCAGGATCACAGATGTGCTACATTATGTAGATCAAACTGAGGTCTGTGTCCTAATAAACAAGGTGATGATTAACAGGATAGAAAAAACTGACCTTTAGTTTTTTGGGGGTTATTCATTGGACAGAAAATGAATCGATTAAATGACCCTGAAAAGTCACTTATTTTGCTATAACAGTAAATGTTCAAAAAGCATCTTTATTTGCAGTTTAACAGTAAAAGACAGCTAATCTGCTGAATAAGGACTGTGGCTGAGGATCAGCAAGCAAACAACCCACCAACCGTTGCATGAAGGTTTCAAACGCTAGCATGATCACAGCAGCGTGTTCACGTGTCCACTGTTTTCTGTCCCCAGACTCCACAGCCTGTGATAGTGCAGCGTCCCCTCTGAGCGATGAGTCCAGGCTGGAGGACGACAGCGTGTTCCTGTCGCCCACTAAAGCTCGGACCACCGAGGACCTGTTTGCTATGATCCACAGGTGAGCAGCTTGGCGTGCAGCGTGTTTGTGTTGGCTCTCCGTTTGCAGAGAGTCTTACCTGGGTCTCTTCATGTTCAGGTCCAAACGGAAAGTGTTGGGCAGGAAGGATTCCACTGAGCTGGGTGTGAGGAACCGCCTCACCGCTGCGTCGGGGAACACTCCACCCAGCAGCGCCGTCAGCTCCCCGGTGTCGCTGGTGTCCCCCTCCTCCGTTGTGACCCCACCGGGCTCGCAGAGAGCCACCGGACCCATCTACAGGAACGTGAAGAAGTCCAGCACCTCCAACGAGGAGTTCAAACTGCTGCTGCTCAAAAAGGGCAGCCGCTCGGACTCGAGTTACCGCATGTCGGCTACGGAGATCCTCAAGAGCCCCGTCGTTCCTAAATCTCCCGGAGAGACCCTGATGGAGTCCCCCAGGCAGCCCGAAGAGCCCGCCTCCCCCCTGCAGCAACAGCAGCAGCATCCATCAGGACCAGATCAGCTCTCCAGCCCCTACCCCAAAGCCAACGCCGAGGGCTTCTCCCCGAAATCCTTCCCCACATGTGCTGCTTCCAGGCAGGGCCGCTCCAGAATCCCGCCGCCCGCCAACAGCAGCCGCTACGGCATGCGCTGCAGACTGTACTCGGCGCCCATGCAGGCGATCTCTGAGGGCGAGACCGAGAACTCGGACGGAAGTCCTCACGACGACCGCTCGTCACAGGGCTCCACGTAGAGAGCAGAGTGTCAGAAGGTATGAAATTATTGTTAGTTTACAGTGAAAACACATGGACCAGAATGAGTCATAATATATATATATATATGAGATGTGGTGAGGGCAGGAGTGTCGGTATGTAGAACATTAGGGAGAAACCGTGTTGTTAATAATCATACATTTACTAATTGTGGCTGAGTTTCATAGCTGTTTCCTTTTGGTTAATCTGTGGATACTTTCAACAGTTTTATCTGTGTTTAGAAATGTTTTATACATACAGTACGTCTAAAAAATCTCCTCTCCATACGAACACGCAGCATCAGAAACAGTGAGCCAGAGTATTTACATCTGCATTCTGTAGAAGAATATGTGACAAATAGAAATGATGAGAAAGACTTGATTCCAGATCAGTCCTACAGGATAAAAACAGGCTTTTAAAAGACATGATTTGGTCAGTTTATGTTGCACAGAGTCATGTACGACGCCCAACTGGTTGCCTTCCTTCAGCCCTGCTACAGTATATCAGCGTTAAATCTGAACTGTGGTCAGATTTATCCTCAGAATTTAAAAAAAAACTCTCACATTTATCAGCATCTTGTACAAACAGAGAAATATATCGGATTAACTGTATTGTATTCTGTGAATACCTATGCAATGAGTTTTTAAATGTCTTCACGCCAGTTACACAGATTATTTTGACCCCCCCTCGACTGAAGATCAGGACTAACACTGTGTGAGAGCCAGCAGTGGACAAATGTGAAGCCTCAGTGCATCAAGTCGATTGATGCATTTGCACATTTTACTCAGTCCTTTTAAAAGCATACTGTCAATTATGAGATAGCTTCGTACGGCAGCATTTTAAAATTCTCACGCAATAAGACGAGAGACTGGAGGCGAGACAGGAAACGTCGAAGCCGAGCACTAACTCGACAATCTTAGGGGACGAGAGGGGAGCAGGTGTTAACGTGGGAGATGAAGAAGTGATCAAAACGTTGGAGGTCGTGAAATAGGAGAGCTGTAAAAGAATAAGGAGGTCATGTGTTTTTTTAAAAAGAAGCGTCATTTTCTGGTGTGCCGACTTGGTGTGTTTACGAATCGTTGAAAGAGGCAAGTGGAAAGTGTTCAGGAGGATTTATTACGCCTTATTTTACTCAACAAGAGACAGTACGTGACAAAGCAGCTCGGGCCTCCGCAGGTGGAGTGATTTTGTGAGATTTTGGGGTTTTGATGGAGGACGTGGGGTTAAATTTGGAGCCAGGTGATCATCCGTGATGAAAAGAACAAGTTCTGGATTAAGGGATGTGGCATTTGCTGCTATTTTGTACCAAACTCGTCTATTTTATTCTCCATCAAACGCCAACCCGCCACGGTTTCATGTTTTCTGTGTCGCAGCAAATGAAATCTATTTATTTTTATAACTGACACAGAAAACCTCTGCGCGCTCCCTGATTACACCTTTAATTGGACGGAAGTATGCAATGAATTGCTGGTGTTACTGACGGCATATTTTATTCAGATACTTATTTTGTGTATTAGAGGCAAATTTTAAATCAGACACTGGTCGCAGAGACAAAGCAGCTCATTAATGTCCTGAAAAGATGGCAGGAACAGCCATAAGCTACAGGTGAGGTTTGAGGAGTGACCCTGAGTCCCACATAGTCACAGTAATGTTAGAAGTACATGGTGTTTAATGCAGTGATGGTACTCAACCATTATGCAAAGATGACAGAGTCTATGTAGCCATATTCCCTATGGAAGACTGTTCTTCCCTATAGGTACACTGTAAATATCAACTTCATTTTGGCCTTAATGATGCTCCGTACTAATGCAATGACATATAACAGGGTAGACGATGGGTTATGTCTGTGAGCCGTCATTCCAACCATTTCATTTTTATTCTTTTTGTTTTTTTGCACTGATAAAGTGACGTTTGTGAAGTTCCAGCTGTCTCTTGCTGTACCTGGAGATATTTATAGACTTTTCCATGCAGCTGTTTGAATCATTCTCACTCTTGGAGTGGTGGAGTAGACGCTTTCTGCCAAAGGCTCGAACGTGCACACGGCATCAAACTGTTTTTCTCCTCTCGTTTACTTGACCGAGACGTTCTTGACAACATAAAACCGATACTAAAGATGAGTCGCAGCGTAACTTATGGTACTAGAAGCATTTCACTCCGGATCAGCCTCGACATACTGTAGGTGTCAGCTTTGTATTTTTTGTACAAACGTGTAAATACGATAACTTTTGGAATTGTCACAAAGGTTGTTGAATTGTTTCTTATGTAAAAATAAAAAATGTTTTCAAAGTTTACATTAATTTCAAACCTTTGTATATTTTTGAGCTGTGGAACACTTTGTCTTGTATTTATTTTTTAGTAAGCATTGTGGAGATCCCATAGTAAATCCTATCAGTGCGAGCACAACAGGCTGCTTAGCGAATGTGTATGAAAAGACAAATAAATGTGACTGCTTTGAAAATGGCTCTTTGGGTCGGTGGTGCTGTTGATTCTTCGTGCTTTACAGGTGTTTTTACTCGGCCACATAGCAAATATATGAGTACAACATGTCATGATATGTGCTGTAATGTAACTAAGTACATTTACTTACGTGCTGTACTTGTACTTTATTTCACTAGATTTATGTGCCAGCTTTATGTGACTTAATAAAATGTGATGCATTGTTATTGATTAAACTACCCAACAGTATATGAAATAGTTCAAATTACCTCCATTTTGACCAGCTACAACTAATGCTAGCTACACTCTAATGCTTAATAATATGTCAGATATTATAACACACATGACGTGTTTTTACCGTGTGCTGTTGCTCCTTTCGCTCAGGCAAAGTATCTGAATACTCAACCTGTCAAATGAAATGCAGTATTTATGTGGCTGCAGTGTCGGCTTTGTCCTCAACAGATGGCGCCAAATCTCACAACAAAACCAGATTGTAAAAGAATTTGACTTGTTTCACAGGATGGTAGAAGAAGAATTATTAAAGAGTCCGTGTGAAGTATAAAAAGCTCTATAACATTGTCTTATACATTCATATACAAGCCATTATTTTCTTCTGCACTCTAAACCAAACACATGGTTTACTTTTACAGTCGTGATTGTGGTCGTACTTTTTGTGTTTTGCTGTTTCTTAAACAGAAGTAAACACGTTTAGAGGTAAATAAAAAATGGCAGGTATTGACTGAAGATGAACACTTGAGGGCGCTCTTCAGCTGAATCCACAGGAGAATGTCTGCTGGGTAATTTAATGCAAATTGGGAGTAAATTTAAATGAGGCCTCCTTGTGTGCAGGCCAGAGAAATAACACAGCTGCGAATATTCTTTTTAAATCCGAACAGGTTGCTGCCGACAGCACAGACCGGAGGCTCAGCTGTAGTTACTGACATGTCAGTTCTGGCATGTGTTGTGTCACCGCCGTGGTCGCTCTGGCTAATGTCAAGCAGGCCTGCGACGGACAAAAAGTCCTTGTTCTCAGTCGGTGCATGTCAACTGAGCTGAGACTGTAAGTGAAGGGAAAAAAGGTAAACAAAGCCCGGGACTGTTTGGCACCCCAAGTGGGTACCCATCAAAGGGCACACTGACCGTGAACCCTGACCTCCATTACCATCGGAGACAGGATGGCTCGGCGTGAGAGGTAGGTGGTGCAGAAATCAAGTTTTGTTCTCCAGAGAAAATATATGGGATGTATTACGATGTGTGAAATGTGTGGGGAGTAAAGTGGAAATGTGCTGATTTAAGCTCTACAGCACTTAACCACGAGCTGTCTGATGACAGCTGACTACAGACAGTGTAACTGAGTACATTTACTCAAGTACTGTACTAAGCCATAAATTCAAGATACTTGTACTTTATTTGAGTATTTCCATTTTATACAGCTCTTCTTTGACTGACAGCTTTAGTTACTTGCTACTTTTCAGATTACATTGTTTTCATACAATTCCTGTCCAATGAAAACCACGTATCCCCAAATTTGCTGGTATTGAATGTGAGTATATGTGATCAGCTGTGTTCCTTCACATGTTGAGAAAGTTCTCCTCCTTCTTATCTAAATAAACTCTTTAAAAAGCCTCTTGGATTAGCTGGAAAATGAAAGCAGACTGTTTTTCTAATTTTTTAGAGATAACGTGGTTCTCACAGGACATGGATGGTCTTATAGAATATGATGCATCGCTGTAGATTAAACCAGCCAACAGTATATAAAGTAGTTCAAATGTGCTCAACCTGAAACATCTACAGCAGTAAAATACAACATTAATGCTGCAGCAATATTAATCCACAAACATCAGATATAATAAAAAAACACTGACAGGAACATTTTACTGCAACATGAGTACTTTTACTTTTGAGACTTTAAGTACATTGTGCTCATAATAAATACTTTAACTTCAGCAAGGTTTTGAATGCAAGACTTTTACTTGTAGTGGAGTATTTTCACAGCGTTGTATCAGTACTTTTACTTAAGTAAGGGGTCTGAGTACTTGCCTTTCTTGCGGTGTTTGTCGTACAGCGGGCTTTGTCCCATTCGTCGTCCTCTGGCTCTGGAGGCCTTAAAAGCAAACATTAGGACGGGAATATTATCTGGTGAGCAGGGAGTGGGAGTCAGAAAACATGGAGGGTACCATCACGAGTCTGAACACACAGTAACTTCATTCAGTCGAGTATCTTATGTTCGTAAGGAGAAACACAATACACGTGGAGCTAATCAATGCTGACTGATTGATCCACATCTCCAGGAAACAGTGTTTAATTTCTTATTGGCCAGAACAGTCATTCCTTTATTCTGCATCATAACAGGAAGCAGAACTAATGCTTCCTAAATTTAGTTCATAATATGATCCAAGTGAACACAGAGCAGCACTCGAGTTATTGGTTCGCAGGTTCTGTGGCTTTAATAACTTTACTTATAATAATTCAAGAGTAAAGAGTGGATGTGTTTTTGCTATTTTATGATGTTTGTCATGGATGTGCTGCTTTCAGGGTGTAGCAGTCAAGAGGAGGGTGCAAAAAAAACAACTGCTAACCCATGGGAGGGTCCTGCTTTTTATTAAATGAAATATTCAGCCCCCCCCCCCGACCCAGTCATTTTCATACCGCCCCTAAAGCACAGCCTTCAGAGGACTCATTTATATGGAGGTAGTCATTTTAATCATTTGTGCTTGTGTCCAGGTACCACAGGGTAACATTCAGCCTCCATGTTTGCATTTATAATGACAAGAGACACATTTTTGCATCATGTGTGGCAGAAATATACCAGAAACAGTCGGGAGCTGATCCACCTGCAGCAGATATCCACCCACACCATTGGTGGAAATCTGTCTGATATTCATTCTCCACAAGAATAACACTGTCAGCCTGACCTGAGCTGCACTTCCTCCCATGTGACTAACTCTGACTGTGGGCAGAGTGGGGGGAGGAGCGACGAGGAGGTAACCACACCAGGCCACCGGGGTGCATGCTGAGGCTCATTATATTGCATTAAACAGACTCCCTGCGGAACAATGAGAGGCCCGGGGCCCGGGGCAGAGCCCGAGGCTGGCTGGGGCTGATATGGAGACCCAGGGGATCCTGCTCACCCGGCCCTGTCGCTACCAGACTTTCATCCACAGCTGCCAAACTCCATCCTCCTCCGCTTCTGTCATCTGCCACTAACCAGGCGGATGCTGTCTGGAGCGCTGATCACAATGAGAGACTGAAGCAGCGTCTGAAAGCCTGTGCAGCACCCACAGATCATCTACTGCTCCTCTGCTCCTGAACTGGACCTCCAGGAACCACCAGAATCCTGATCATGAGGTGTTTTACATCTGTGCATTTATACAGCGCCCCCTGATTTTCATTACAACAAACAGAAGGTTTATGATGAAGTCAGCTCATTCTCTCAGTTCCTTCAGTTGAGTTTTTTTTTTTTTGGTGGTAATGATCAGGATTAGTTAGGTTTCATGATTTGGTTAAAGTTCATCTGAGTTTATGGTCAGAGTCGCATCTTTATTTATGCCAAATTACAGCCTGCACTTTATTATCAGGTCTGTCATTTGGTGCATTTGGTTACTTACATAAGGATTCCCTTGAAAGGAAATCTATCCACATTTAAATCCAGATAAATCTGAATGAATTATTATTTTATTTTGAAATATGTAAGTTATTATGATTACCATAGCGTTTAATCAAACTTTTATCATATTATATTATTATATTGTAAATTGGTAGATATGGCAGGTTTGAAATGTCCAAATTGATCCACTCACAAGAAACATTTTAATTATTTATGGAAAGTTTGGAAATAAAAAATGAACAGAATTTAGTGTCGTCTTAGTGGTTTTTCTCTCTCTGTTGTCCTGTTTATAATCTCACAACCCCTTTAATTTGCGACCCCTTGTGGGTGCCCGGACCCTCAGATTGGGAACCGATACCTCGATTACACGAACACATAAATTGATTTAGCTCATCAGAGGGGTACCATTTAAAAACTGACTCCATTTCCTTTCGATGAGTATCAGATAACTTAATTTCTTTCCGGAAACTGATTTTGTTTTGTTATTTTAATGCAGACCTGTAAAATAAAGCGCGTGAGCACTGGCAGACATGACATGAACACACCATGCTCTGCGCCATATGGATGATTTTAATAAGTTCATGCGTTCATTTTTACCTTTTGAAATCTATTGATGTCGTTAATATTGTGACTCTGCTTGTGTCTGTATTTCTTCTTCTGTCTTTTCTTCTTGAATGTGTGCAGATAATAGACGGTATCAATCAGAGGAGGAGGAGGAGGAGGAGGAGGAGGGAGGACCCGCTGACGCTGCTGCGTGCGCAGCTTCAGTCTGGAGTCGCTACGACGGGACCGCAATGAAGAGATAAATAGAAGGCTTATCTATTTATTTTAAAGTATTAAAGGTCCCGGTCGTTGAGCAGTGAGGGGGGGCAGCCGGCCTGGACTGCTGCTGACGCGCTCGTCTGCTTGAAAGGTGAGTAAAATCTGGCGTCTGTAGCAAAAGTGGGATTTTATAGAAGAATTACATTAAAGGGAAGGAGGGTGAGCCGAGGCTTTTCTGATTTGCGCGTCGCTCACGCTCTGAAACATTAATTCGTTTCAACATTAGCACGTGGATTAACTGGGAATTATTCAGCTAGCGGCACGAGCTCGCTTTTAAATCGCATTCAAGCCTTTTTTTGTTTGTTTTTTGTTTTCCTTTTTAAGAGTCGATCTGCGCAGCGAGCTCGTGTCGCGAAACGCTCGCTCTCTGTCAGCGCGAGCTCGCCTTTTTAAACGTGCGCGAGCCGAACAGGAACTTTAAAATAACAGGTTGTGATTAAGCGCGAGGACCCCCCCCTCCAATCCGTCCGCCGCACATTACCGTCTTTATGGCAGCGGAGCGTCACGCGCCCTCAGCCCTTCATGTGGAGACGTGCGCACACGCGACGCACAGCCCGGCTGCTTTCATGGCGAACCGACGGCGCGACGGACCAGACCCATCAGTGACCGACCGGCCTCACAATGCGCAGATCCGTGCGGGAGGCCGGCGGCGCTGTCTGCGGGCGGATTTCGCAGCGAGCGTGAAGAAATAAGAGAAATATCCTCAGATGAACCCGGCAGCTCGCGCTCGGGGCCTGTTCCGACAGCCTCGGCTTTAATGGCCCGTGCGTTCGCTTGTGTTGGCGCTCTGTCACATGTCCTATGACAAGACTGGGTTCAGAAAACAGCGAATTTAAGCAGAGCTGCTGCAGAAACAGCCTCACATGCATCTAATGTGAATGTGATTATTCACATTAGAGCTGCAGCAGTTAATCGATTAGTTCAGGATACCAATCTGCAAGAATTAGACTCCTAAACATTGCACTCAGTGTACTTGCAGGACGACAAAAAAAATACAGTTCAACGAGGACAAACAAACAAAAGACTTAACAGTAAGTGAAATGTGCAAACATAAACAATATAAGCAAATAATGATGAGGCAGTAAATATGTGCAATGACATGTTCAGCATGCAGGTGTTGTGCTGACAGTGACAGCGAGTGATGAATGCACTCGTTAAAAACTGGTTAAAATAGAAAAAAAAAGTGTAAATCCTCTGATTCCAGCTCTTTAAATGTGAATGTTTTCTGGTTTCTTCACTAGTCTGTGACAGTAAACTGAATGTCTTTGGCTTGTGGACAAAGCAAGACATCTGAGGACGTCATCTTCGGGTTCATTGATCCTATGGCATTTTATAGGCGGAGCAGCTAATCGATTAGACTGATTGACAGTGAAGACAGTCATTAGTTGCAGCCCTAATTTGTAAAGCAGGAAAACATCACATGCATTTTGTTCTCTAACGTTTCTAACTTCTCATTTGACCGTGCTGTTTGTATAGAGGGAAATCACAGACTTCCTAAACATGTCTGTTCAGTGTATCATCTATATATTTGCTAATGAGATACTTCATATACATAACAATACTTACCCAGAGGTAGAAATATATATAAATATTCTCACTATTTCACCATCTGAACTGGATAAAACTGTGACTTGTTCTCCCACAGTGCCCACAGTGATGGCCAAACCAATCGTATTAATTAGAAGTGTTAAATTATTCATCGGATCTGACGACTGTTACTGTGGGATTTGGGAGATCAGCTGGAGGACAACCAGCTGAATAAAGGAAAATGCGCACTGATGTGAGAGCAGCCTGCGTCAGTCTCAGGACGTGAAGCTCATGAATGAGGCTCCGTGCGCCTCGCTGATGAGACGTAATTGGCCGTTGGAGCGGAGGGGTGTTGAGGGCGATGACCTATAGATCGACCCCCCTGAACTCCGATTCAAACCCACAACAAGGAAATACGACGTGAGCAGAGAAAGCGAGGCCGGCGTCGTTGTTGTGATGGATCTGTTGTTGTTGTTTTCTCCCTGCTGTTGACTTAGTAAAGCGTACATTCCACCAATGAGGCCTGGGGAGAAAAAAAAAAGGGAAATGTGGAAATCATTACAGTAACGGGGACAGGGGCGGGATTTCATCTGGCTCTCTGCTCCGTCTCTTCTTGCCTATTTACTCAATTAGCTGTTGCTGGCTGGTGAGCGCAGACCTCTTGCAGATGATGCGAGCAGAGCTGGACGTGTTGCCGCTCTTTATCGTCTAAAAGAACGAACATGGCGCATTCGTCCGGCTGCAGGACTGTTCATGCCTCCTGCATTAGCTCACGTTCAGCGAGAAGTGCTGGCGCCTAATCGACAAACTGCAGCATCATGTGGCGATGGGAACTCTGCTAACAAGCTGGATTGGGGGAAGATTAATGAGTTTAACCTGCAGCTATTTATAGGGATGAGGTTGTGTTTCATTTTCTGTCAGTTCTCAGACTCGGTGCTCTGAGGCTTCACACTGGGCTGTTTAAGAGGTGTTGAAGGTGGCAGCAGTTCATCTCCGACCACAAGGGCCTGAAGTTATTTAAGCCGACTTCAGCTGAGGAGGAGCAGCTCAAGGCTTTTCGCATCAAAGAGCTGTTTATTGATGCATACCCGACCTCTTTCTGTGACCTTCCCGCCCTGTGATAACACAGAGACAAAGCACAGTCACAGAGTCGGATAATGTTAACGGGGAGAGAAAACAAAGACGAACACGGGCCCTGTGTACTTTGGCTCGCTTTGCTGGCCGAGCTTCCTCGTTCTGCAGCTCGTCTGCAGAGTTTGACACCGCGCTCACGTGACTCAAGTGAAGAGAGGCCGGAGCGGTGAGCTGGAACCGCCGTGTTCGCCGGAGGGCGAGGGGCCGGCAACGTGTCGCCCCGGCGGTGATCACCTGATCTGAGGGCTCAGAGTGAAGCTCACTCACGCTGTTTTTATTTCTCCTCACAAAGCAGGAAGCATAAAAAGTGATTTTAAATGAAGAGGGAGCATTAAAGGGAGTTCGGCATGCGGGCTAGTGTCCTGGCTTTCTGCACAAACGGGCCAAACCATTAGAGTCTGTGACAGTAGGGGAGTCTTAACCAAGAAAGACTTCTTTCATATTGGTCAGCGAGGCGTCATCGTGTCACAGACCTCATGACCATGTTATCAAGCAGGAAACGTCTCGCCACAAACTTCCTGGAATGCGACTGAGACCGTGACATGAAAACGGTGAAAAAGGAGAATAGATCCTCATTTTCTATTCAGGCCTAATTTGCAACATTTCATCCAATGTTGAAAAGAGGAATAAGCGGTGCATTAAGGATACGAAGCCTGCTGGAGGGGTGTCGCTCATGCGTGCAGTATATGTGTGTAAGACAGATGTCTGCCGTCGCCTTTGCTTGGATTCTCGTGTCAACAGTTTATCCTTCTTGTCCGGCCTGTGATCCCATAGCGTGCAGGATGAATCTGGAGGAGAGGCAGCACACGTGGGACACGAGCGTGTAGCTGTGTTTACGTATTTCCGTGCACATTTTGAAGTGCTGGATTAGGAGAGATTGATGGAAACGGCAGAATTCTGAAAAAGTAATTTGACAGTTCATTTTTAATGGAAGATGGAAACAACTTTTTAGAATAAGTTCTGAGTTAGCAGACGTTTAACTCACATGTAGAAGAAATTCAAAGTCAACTTTATCGATATTCAACGTGTGTACAGGACATACAGAGGGATGGAAATGTGGTTTCTCACAGTCCCACAGTGTGTGCAGAGATGCAAAGATAAAAACAAAAACGAATACATAAGAACGCGCCACCTACTGCTTACTTTGATGAACCAACTCCTGATAACCTCTTAACAGCAGTAGATGGAAACACGCATTAATTTGCATTTTCTTTTGCCCATTTTTATCTAAATTTGGTCGAAATTTGCAATACATTTGCATGGAATCCCATCTTATTACATGCATATAAAAACCACGACCAGCCGGCCCGTCACTCAGAGAAACAACCACCAGCTCGAGACTGAGAAAAGACAAGCTGACAAACCTCAAGCTGTAAATGCACAAAGCTTTTATTGGACTCTTACAGGGTATGTCTGAGCGTGTTTTTGTACTCCTGAGGTATTTCCCGCGTGTAAAACACCAACAAGGTTATCAGCCGACCGTCTGGCCGTAGAATCCCCCGTGTAATCCATCAGAGCCATATTACAATGTCTCATCTATGCTACAGAACAATATAAAACCAGCCTGGGGGCATCCAGAGCTCCTCCTCGCTGCTCGGCGAGGCAACCCAACACCACATGAAGGCCGTCCAGAGAAGAAAAAAGTCATGCGCGTAGAAAATTAGAACTGCATGTGTGCGTTTAATTGAGTTTTTCACTGAAAAGGTACGACATACTTAGCCATTTCATTTCAGGTCGTTTAAAGTGTTCCTCCCTCCCAAGACCTGAACTTATTATCCCCGCCGCCCCCGTCAGCATGAATAATTGACCGTGTTGACATTGGATGCATTGTATCTCCAGGCACCCGAGGGGTGTTTCATCGCTGCAGATGGATGAAGGTTGACAGCCAGCGCAGGCAGGATGTGTTGTGTAGAAGTGTCATGTAGTGAAGAGGAGAGCCAACACGCAGCAGGCTTATGAAAGCATGATACCTGCTGGCATGATGGATCGATACGCTGATGGATCGTTGATCGATTATAAACTGTAGATATTGGTCCTGCGTATGAATGTGGCTTATGCCCTTGTGCCCACCTGCAGAACCACCACCTCCAGTTTGTAAGATAATATCGTGAAATCATACTTGTTTTGGCCGGGATAATCATGACATGAAGTTTTCATATCGTCCCATGCCTGCATTGCATCATGGGAGTTGTTGTCTTCAACCACCACAGCTGATGAAAATCTGACGTGACTCAAAGAGGTGATAAAGTTTTATTCAGTTCAGTTTAATCCTTCCTCGCTGTCTGAAGTATCATCTGGTCTTCCTGATGAAACGCACTGCAACTAAACCAAAATATTGGGGATAATTACACAACTTTAAATGTGCAAATCCTACATTTGTCAATCCGTCAATCAATCAAACTTTATTTCTATAGCGCCTTCCAACATCCAAAAAGGAGCACAAGGTGCTTATCACAGAAGAATAAAATCATCAAATAAATAAATAAAGGAATTAAAATAAGTAAAAAGTAAGTGTGTTTAAATTATTAATAAAACATCAAAACAGTTGCAATTTTCTCTTGATTGACAAATGCATTAATCGACCAATCGCTCAGTTTTCCATCCTGCTTGATGAAGATAATACTATATTTCTGCTGTCATTGTCTCAAAAAAAAAAAAAGGAAAAACCTTCAGCATACACACTCTTCTTCCTCACAGCTTTCCTGGTCGAGGCAGGTGTGTTTGTGCAGCACCTGAACAAGCTAACTCAAAGTGCTTCACATGAGACATATAACAGCCAAACTGTCATTACCTCCATGTTGGTCCCGTCTCTGTTTACCGTTTAGTTTTTGATTACAGTAACAGCTGGGGATAATGAGCTGTGTACAACAGAAGCCTCACTCATGTTGCATAATGAAGAGTAAAATCCCCTCATCCTCACTCCGTTTACTGTAATCATTTGTGTGGGATCGTTTTAATTGTTTATTTTATTTTTCACACAGCGGGGGAGATTTTCCAGCAGCGAGTAAACGTGTTGGAAACGGAACAATTCGTTGGACATTAAAGGGCCGTTCCACCAGTTTTATACAGTCAGTGTGGGTCTGCAGGGGGGGTCTTCTCAGCCTGGTGTATGAAGGAGGAGGGTGGCATCAGGTTAACTCAAACTGGGTTTTTAGAACAGAAACACCAGAAACGTAGGAGCCAGCACTGAATGTCAGGATATGTCAGGCTTTGATTCTTCTTTAGTCCAACATGTTTATCAAAGTACAACATTAAATCACTGGAGAGCCTTTTTGTAGTTTATCTCAGTCTTAATTGTCTTGAATATTTTGCTGCTATAGTTAAAACTCATAAAAGCCGTTCATAATGCTAAATATAAAGACCTGAGCTGTATTAGACACAACACGCAGCAGGTGTCCTTCAATCAGAGGACAAATTCCAGTGTGAAACTACTGCACACCATTAGAGTCTTCCTCATCTCAGTTTAGTGTTTGAGCTTCGCTCTGCAGAATGACAAATGTGCAGAGTTTGACACTAGAAAACTGTTTTAACAGCTCAAAGTAATGGATCATGAATTTTTGAGAAAAAAACAAATCAGGCACAAATGATCTTCCTCTGGAGGGATGTTTAAACACTCTGATTCATGTGTTTCAGGGCTGCTGAGAACAATAATGGATGAGACCTGTCAGTAGCACTTGATGAAGATTTGGCTTGACTCTTCAAACTGAGCTATGGAGGGTAGTGATGATGTGTCTGTAACCATGACGCAGCCCCAGGCTGATGTGTGCGCCGCCGACGTGGGAGGAGGAGAAATCCCCAGTAAAGCGGAGGATGGAGTGAATCCACCCGTTCCTGCTGATTCCTGCGGGAGCAGCGCGACAGGACTGAGCAAAGGAGGGCTCTCGAGCCTGGTGGAGCCTCCTGCTCCCTCGGTGGTGAGTCCCACTGCTGAATCTCCGGGAGGCGTGGCGCTTAAAGTCGCCACGACTGTGCTACACCCGGTGTGCCTGGGAGAGAGCCCGCTGATGCTGCCCATCCACCTGCAGATGGCCGGAGCAGCCGGGCCTCAGCTCGGCCAAATGGGGGCGGCGCCGTACCTGATAACGAGCCAAAGCCCGGTTTCTCTTCCCCTGGTCTTGGATCAGCAGGTCATCCAGCACATGAGTCCCTCGGTGATTCCTCAGACCGCTAACTGCCCTCAGCTGCCGCTCCAGAACAACGTCCTGTGTCAGAACCCTCTGACGTTTGGTTTACCTCCAGCTGTGGATCAGAAGTCGGCGGGACAGACGCAGGACGCTAACCTGCTCTCCCTCCTGCAGAACCCGGCTTTTGCAGCCATCTTGCAGGATCTCTTCCCCTCCCAGGCAGGCTCGTCAACCTGTCAGTCACCGGGCTCCACTTTCTTCCCACTGCCTCCCCTCACGCCTCCCTACACCTCCCCTCTTGCCCCGTTAGTCCCTCCTGCCACCCTCCTAGTCCCCTACCCTGTCATCATCCCCCTGCCAGTGCCTCTGCCAGTCCCTCTTCCCATCCCCATCCCCGTCCCTCAGACCGAGGACTCAAAGGGGAACATGCCAAAACCTGTTTGCACTGTGAGTAAAAGCACTCAGACTTCTCCAAAAGATACTACCTCTCCGTCGTTGTCTTCGAGCAGATGCGTTGCATCGTTCCAGCACCAAAACGTGTCCCCGTCTTCGCTTCCTCTGGATGAAGGACAGGTTCTGGACCTTTCTGTCAGAGCGTGCCCAGTTGAACTAAAGCAGGAGTACCCGAGTCCGCAGCAGGACAGTGTGCTCGACTTGTCAGTGCCTGGAGTGAGGAAGAAGTGTGTTCAGTCAGACAGAGAAGTAGCTTTCCATTCCGGCCCAGATGCTGGTGGTACGTCTTTGTCTCTGGGGGTTGAATGCACTCAGAGTTTGGATTCCAAACTCCTGGGCAGCCTGGCCTCGCTGGAGTTCAGCCGGCAGCATAAGTGGGTGGTTGACAGCAGTGCCGGTGGGTCTAGTTCTCGGAGTCAGGAGGCGTCTCTAAGTGGAGCCGGAAACCTTGAGATAGTCAGCACCTCGCAGACGGCCAAGGTCATCGTCTCGGTGAAGGACGCCATTCCTGCCATCCTCTGCGGAAAGATAAAAAGCCTTTCGGGAGTCTCCACCAAGAACTTTTCCATCAAACGGGACGGCAGCCAGGGGGCGTCTCTGCAGCAGTTCTACGGGGTGTCGTCGGCGGCCAAGGGGGAGCCGCACGACCCCAACAGCCAGCTCAAAAAGGTTCCCAAGAACAGGGCCATCAAACTGAAGAAGGTGAGCTCGCAAGAGATCCATTTCCTTCCCATGAAGAAGCAGAGACTCGCAGCGCTGCTACCCAGGAAGTGAAAGTCCTCGGCGGATTAATAGCCGGACCGCGCTCTGGTAATCCCTCCGGAGCGAGTAACATATAACACATGTGAGGACATTCGGTAATCAGACTCATAAACGTCCAATCAAAGCTCAGAGTTTGGCTCCAAATGTTGCTTTTGAGTGAGGCTCATGAATGTGTGACAGTGTGACGCAGCCGCTGCAGAAATGCTTTCCACTGGACTCTTCTGGATTGCTGTGTTTTATTGTAATGCACTACTCTACAGCGTTCTGGTAAACCAGAGATGTTTGTGTGTATGGCAGCTTAATGGGCTCTCCGTGTGGCTTTGGAGCTCGTCTTTATGAACCGGAGACGTTGAAGAACATTTTTTGACTTCATAATTACAGCAAAGACACATGGGTTCCATTTTTTCCATTATGGATCATGGTTTGTTTCCACATGTAGTTTTTATTTAAGTGCACTGAAGAGCTAAAAAAAACCCCTGATAGTTGAGGTTCTCAGTGTTCAGAGCAGAGCAGGACGCACTGGCAGGACGTGACCGAGACTGTTAAAACATGTCCCATCATCGGAAATTCCCATAGTCATCAGTAGCTCAGCGGAGCCATTCATTCTCCTCTGATTGGTAGGGATTTAGCCTGACAGGCTAATAATGACTTGGCAGGGCCTGAGCCACAATTTCATTCTAATGAATGTTGGCAACGGCCGTCTGTCACGGCAAAATATCTTGTTATTTGTTCAACAGCAGGGAAAAAAGAGATTACTAGTCTTACTTGGTCAGTCCAAACACGAGGAAAGTCTTTCTGGAGAAGAGCTATGTTTGTAGCTGGCTGAATTAATCCGTTTTAATTCGGCAGTGCTTTGAAACGCGAGACAAATCTGAGAAAACACTTCAGAGCAAGTGTAGAAAAGACCAGAACCCGCTGCTGTTTCCATGAACACGATGATGAAGTGAATCCAGGTGGAAGTGTTAATGTTGAGCTCACCTGTTAGATCACCTGAAAATGTGAAGGGCAGGTACGGTGATGGGAACAGGCAGATTAAAGAAGAAAGGATCAAAGGTTTTCTTGGCGTTAGTGAGAGAAAATACTGTTTGTGTACTGAAGTGTGTTATTAGTCTGTTATTAGAATGAGTATTGATAAGACTCCCTCCTCTCTCTATTTATCAAACTTGTCTGTGTAAAACATGAGTTCCGAGTGATTTGATATCATAGATTCTTCCTTTTTTTCCACAAACAAACACAAAACTCGGCAGGTGGGTTATAATTTCCACCTACTGCTCAATCGCCACATTGTGCTTCACCTCTAGGGGGCGCCACTATCTCATAATCGGCTTCATGGAGTCATACAAAAGCTGATTTGCAGTGAATGCATAAAGTTTTTAAGAAGTAGCCATGGCTTGTTACAATAGTTTTAAATCACATTCCATACTACAAAAAACAAAAGCCCCCACTTCCAATAAACCTCAATTCAGAAGTCCATCACTCCATATTGCTCAAAATGAGGAAAATCCATTAACATCTCCAGTTGATCTCCACAAGTCTTCATTCAAATGCTGCTGAAACTGACAGAGACATTCTTTGGATACCAGACATCCCATGTTTTGAATGCTCTTCAGATTCGTCACATGACAAATCCACCGTGACGTTCAGTGTCTTCGTGTAATTAGTGCCGCAAGCTCAACGTTTGATGCTGCAGCCAAAACCAGCAGAATGAATTGTGAGTTTTGTTACCAACATTTTGACCGTTGGAAGCATTTGAGGTTAAACAGACAAAAAATACCCCAGTTTTGCACATGTGATGTCATTGCTTCAGCTTGTGACGAGGTGCGTGGAGAACCACGCCCTCCAGTGGTGCAGTGAGGAAGTCGCCTTCTCTGAGGACGCAAAGGTCCAGGGTTTGACTCCTCAGATGGAAAAACTCCCACTTTCATGTGCAAATTCATGCATGTGCATGTGGAGTGTTTTCATAACCTGCCTGGACCCCGATCATTGTGGCTTTTTTTTAAATTATTGTTCTTATTGTGGAGCATGGTCCTTTTTTTTTCCTGTCCCATGATTATGATCAGAGTTGTGAATGTGAGAGTATTGTTGTGTGTCAGTTTATTTATCCTATTGAGTGCACTTTGTCATAGTTTAGTTGAAAACATTACAGGGTGTTATTACCTTTTCTACTAAAACTGTGTTGCCCGTTTGTGATGATAGCATTTATGAAATCTGTGAATCGTAGGCCAAGAACTATTAACAGAACCGCAGACTGCCCGGACGAACAAACGAGGGATGGAAAACACCCAGAAGCTCCACTTTTTACCACTTCTTTATTTTTATTGATGTACTTCAGCTACTCGTGTCGGCAGTCCAGTCAACATGGAGCTCTTTGGTTCAGCAGTTTGAACGGATCACTTTGATCGTGCAGGACTTCACCCTAATTTATTGTTTGTACAACGTTTATTTATACAGTCTGTATATAAACTGGACGGTCGGTCAGGAGACAAAGTGTGACTGGATATAAAGACAGCGTCCTTTGTGTCTCCTGAAGCACTTTTTGCTTCTGAAAGCTGTTTTAATTAAGACGTCAGTGACGAAACACCAGATGAGATGTGCTGGCAGTTAAATGTTTGCTTACTGTACAGTATGTGTGCTTTTTATATGGAAGTGAACTAAAATCTCCAAGGTCTGAATTTGTGTCTTTGCCTTTTCTTCAACGACAGTCCCTTTTTTTTCTTTTTTGGATGGTTTGGAAATCACATCTCGCTGGCCTCGACAGCATTTTGTTTCTTCAGGGTGGTCTCGTGAAGACGCAGTAACCGTACTTGTGTGTTGTACCAGCTGAAAGGGAAAAGATAAGAATGTTCCCAGAATCGACTCATTAAAGGAATCTGAAAAAAGGCGCTCAGATAAAACTCGAAAAGACAAAAATGCTGCATCCAGTAAAACCAATCTGCCAGTTTGACGTTCTCACCCTTTGTACATCTTGTGGAACAAAATAGGACAGTTTGTATTCAAGTGGTTTGTCTCCGCTTCAGCCTTCAGAGACTGTGAACTGGCTCAGTCCTGCAAGTGTGGAAGCAAATGTTCTGCAGTTCAGGAGATTAAAATGTCTGTTTAAAACGAGGGATGCTTACAGTCAATTCAACACACACACAAGTGACATATCAGACGTAACAGCGTCACTTTTTCTTCTTCAGTTGAGACATTCAGCGGTTTCAAAGTGCTTGATAATTTGGGACTTTTGTCTCAAGTCCAGGCTTAAAAGACGTGTGCAGCTTTTTGCTGTCTGTCAGTGTGCTGATGGTGCAGGAAGTGTTTGAAACTCAGACGTCTGCTGCTGGTAGTTTCACAAACATTCCCCCTTTACTTTGCCTTCACTGCGTTGTTCAGAGTGAAAATGCCTTTTGGTGCTGTGTGTTATGTCCGATACCGTTGATTTTAGATGTACTTTGTGGCCTGTGATCAACCAGAATCATTTTTCAAAGTCTCTGACATGTTTTGACGTTTTTTTTTCCTTCTTATACTTCATGTCATAAATAAACACGAGCAGGTCTGGCTTATGAGAGGTAACATTTCAAAACAACGGTCCCAGAGACTGATGTGGATTTAATGATGGGAATGCTGGACTTTTGGATTCTGGTTCTTTATAGTTCTTCCTTTGCCAAGCTCTCATTTTATATGAACTGGACAGCTGATGGCGTTTTGTAAAATCAGCCAATGACATGTCTTTATAGGGAATACTGGTGAATGAAAATAAAATAACTCACTGTATTCACCTGATCAGTTAAATGATATAATCAGTAAAAACACAGCATCTTTTGTTTTTGACAGCTTTATAAAAAAAAAGGAAATACACAACATCATAAACACATATTGTTTATCTGGTGTGACGTAATGGACAAGTGACTTTTTTCCAACACATATTTTTCAAGTAGTTAAAAAGAAGATGCAAGAGAGGGAAATCAACAGCACTTCGATCCTGTGTTGAATATCATATGGCACAAGTCTTTTTAATTCAAGGAAGGGAATAACAGGAAAATTCTGTTAAGATATTATAAACAGTATGCTACAAAAGCTTGTACTAACAAAGACCACATAAACCTGAGAAATGTCGTAGGTAAAGCAAGGCAGAGTCTATTACTGGGAGTATTTGAACTAAAAGCACTGTGTTAAGTATTAAAAAGCAGAATGGAATCCACTGTGAAATATTCACCACGTCCCCATCCCCTTTATCTTCACATTTCTAACTTATGTATATGATTTCCTTAAAATATTAAGTTTCTACAAAATGTACATTCTGTTGCTGATATTCATGGTTAAACCCATAAAACTGTACACATCTGTTTTCATTGCTAACAGTGATTGGAACGGTCAAAAGTGACAACACTGAGGTCGCAGATGGACCGACGAGCTTACATGATTATGACTGATAAAAATATTACATCAAAACTAAACATAGAAAGCCCTTAGAAATGTTGGATTTGCACTTCCTTCAACAATCTGGCCACTGAAATTGATCATCTCAGAAAGTCTAAGCTGATTCAGAGCTTGGGATACGAATGGTTTGATTGATAAGAACTGCGTGGGGACCAGTGGGAGGCAACTTAGGGCCCGCTAAGACACAATAATACATCATGCCACACAGCAGATGATCCTGCAGGACACTCGTGGAAAAGGTTCAAGCAGAACTTTTAATACAAGGTGATCCCTGCCAGGACGCTGGAGATGTCCAAGCAAATTAACGTCTGTCTTGCCGCGTGCGAACGAAAAAGGAATGCACTGACATTAGCATTCGTCGGGCAGGCGGATATACAGTACCCATACTTTAGGCATACATGTGAAGAGTGAAAACAGCTATACAACAGCACAGACGAGAGAGCATCCAAATTCTCTTGAAGAGCATGGGGAAGAACATCTGATGGATTTTTTTTTCTTCAGTATATCAACCCTTCCTTATTAACTGGAAATTCAACAATAATAAAAACATTATATAAGAAGAAACATTCTCCATCTTTGGGGATCCAAAACCAGGATCAAAAGATTTCATCTCCGTAAAAAAACGTGTCCACGTGTGCACATGTGCTATGCAATGTAAACACTACAGGGATTCTTTTCCTTTGGGATTTCATAAAGTCAAATGGCGTCGGTTAGACTTGAACAGCTTTTTGTTCACTGATGAGGGGATGAGGTAATGTGTCAGCAATGCACGGCACACTTTCTCCACTCTGGAAGTCAGGATGAAGTTGTAACATCTCGTCAGTCCCTCGAGGTGGAGTTTAGAGTAACATGTAGCCCCTGCGTGCCCCATGAGTCAGTGTCCCTCCGCTGGCTCTTTCAGGGCTTATTGCTCATGGGTCTGGCAGGGACAGGGCTGCCCTGGCTCCTCTTACAGTTTACCTTGTTTCAGCCTCTCTATGTGATGGCATAACTTCAGTGCAGGCCCCAGTTTCAGACCCATGTACTTCATGATCATGTCACTCCGTAGCAGCATCAGAGCTTTTCCATCAATCTCCTGTGGAAACAAAGAGAGGGACTCATTATATTCAAGTACCACATATCTAATCCTAAAACTGTAAGCCGTTCCACATTAAAAGTTTACTTACATGTTTTCTGAATAGTTCAGCATGTGGAGCTAAAGCTGTGGGGTCAGCATCCCTCACAAACTGCATCACCTCTTCAATGGACCAGGAGGAAGGGTTTTTACTGGGCAGCTGCAGACTGTCCCGCTCAGAAACCAGAGCCTCAGGTCCTGTGGTGGAGCTGGCTGCTGAGCAGAACACACCGCCACCAGCCACACACAGAGACACACACAGACACACAATGAACATGTGAAGCAGAAATAAAGTATTTAAATACATTTAGTTCTGTGTTCAGTTCTTAGGTACTGTACCTTCAACTCGTCTAAGAGGCTGTGTGGA
Source organism: Chelmon rostratus (assembly GCF_017976325.1). Classification (NCBI taxonomy): domain Eukaryota; kingdom Metazoa; phylum Chordata; class Actinopteri; order Chaetodontiformes; family Chaetodontidae; genus Chelmon; species Chelmon rostratus. Next base: position 25,859,950 of record NC_055661.1, read on the forward strand.
GCTCAGCTCTGCAGGGTTCGAGGAGTGGCGGCGCATGGCTGCGCCGTTGCCTGGGTGGTAGAGGCTGCTGGCCTGAGAGTGGTACTCGGAGGAACTGCGCACTGTTTGGGGTCGAGGGGTCATGGAGTTGGAGGCTGAGTCCATGTAGCGCTGCTCCTTTATTAGGCCGTTCTCTTCATGTGGCAGGGTCTCTGCTGGAGAGAGAAAAACACAACTGACAGTCAAGTAATAATAATACACTTCAAAGCACCTTTCATATAAAAGTGCTTTACAAAAAGAAATGACATGCACCAAAAGCTTCACATAAAAAAGACTTAAAATGAACATAAAAACAGGGATTAAAATTAATGTAAAATAAACCCACTGAATGATACAATAAAATAGATGTCATTCTTGAAAAGCTCCCATCATAAACTTACATGCCTTTGAGACACTGTCCAATATACACATGTGATATTAAAGTGGTCATAAATACAACTTTGATGTATAGACAGCATTCAAGTACAACTGATACAACCTATAGGGGGCAGTGCAGGACTGCGAGATAACAATTTCAGTCCAAGTGCACTTCAAAGAAACCTTAACCAATGTTTGGCATGTTGACTCTCAGGACTCGACTTTATCTGCGTCTCCCTCACTTTGCTTTGATGGCATTAGGTCAGACCTTCTAAACTCAGGATGAAGATGAATAAATAAACACAAGCTTCATATCTCTATGCAGCCGGTAGAGGGACTAATCGAGCAACATGCACTACTCAGTATTACATCTCCAGACATCAATTCAGTGCCAATGCTGACGCTATCACAGAGCAATCAGCTAGTATACACACTGCAGTGTATCGAGAGAAAGCTATTTATCTTATTATACAACACACAGTGTTGGCTTGCCAAATAGTATGAGGTAGAGTGATTTGACTAATGTTTCTAAAAATAAACATAAACAGCCTCTGAATCTGCCCAGTGGTCTGATGGGAAACTGCTTGACTACCAAAAGATCGTCTAGATATTAACAGGTAGGCTGCATCCAATGAGCACAGAGTACGGCTGCTGATGTCAGGTCTGCTGCATAAAGGTAAAGAAGCACTGAGGCCAAACTTCACATAGAAGTGAGAACAAGCCTCCAGCACAGAAAGATTCGTGTCATGAAATAGACGTTCTCACTATATTAACATCTATGATTCCAGTGAATCATTTCCAGTGAGAAACATAATGTCTTCATGTAGAGACAATTTTTACAGCGGAGTCCAGAGGACTGATAGAGATCTGTATCACATGGTGCAACGACAATCACATGAAGCTCAACATCGGCACAAACAATGAGCTTATGCTGGACTACAATGCTTCAAATATGGATGTTGCTGCAAAGAAGCTACAAACTGTAAAACAAACCGGCATCAGAGAAGATCTATGACTTTTGACAACCAAAAAATAATCAGTTCATCCGTAAGTCCAAGTGAATGTTTGTGCCAAATTTGAAGAAATTCCCTCAAGGTGCTCCTGAGATGTCACGTTAAAAATGTAATGCCTCCAGCCACAGCTGGTGCCAGCAAAGAGGCATAATAAGCACAAAACGAACTGAGGAGCTGTACCTTCTGAAGGGTGAGCTTCAGTACGTAAATGTTTGGGTGACAGCGGGGCTGCGTACGGTGGGGAGACTCCTGAGAGACCCCGTTTACTGCCACGAGCCAGAGATGGAGCGTCCAACGCCTCTTCTTTCACTGAAACACAGACACAAGGAGGACTGGTTTTTAGCACAGAGTCTACAGTACATATGTGCTTACAAACTACAGAACACAAAGACAAACAGATATGATTAATTACTAAACGCAAACTTTTAAAGTTCCTTATCTTCCCACACAAGACTTATAAAATATCACTTGAAAAAAATGTTACCATGAATAATCATACCAAGAACTAGGATCAAAGCAGTGATACTTCCTTCCTGAAACACAGCTTAAACTGAACTGAACTGGTTTACCTGACTTGGTCCTGTCATAAGCAGTGTAGTGGCTGAATGGTTGGCTGCTGAACAGGTTGTCGCATTGCAGGTGACGGCACATAGTCTCCAAGAACCGCAGCACAAAAGAAGCACTGGAGGCTGCTGGGAGTTTGACCACACGAACTCCACCGTCTGTTCTCACTGGGATGATGGACAGGATGTTTTATTGGTTTATCAGCAAGCTTGTCTACTTATACAGCCCATTGTTTTACTGTCTCAATTATTATTTCAGAGATGAGATATTTCAATCACACAACAGCTTCTGATAACTGCTTTTGTATCTGTTTACCTCTGACAATCTCTCCTCCTCCTGAATGAGTCTGCAGAGCACTGAGCAGCACTTTAGGCTGGTATGCGCAGTCTATACATGACTGGACCACCTGCTGGAGCACAGCATTCACTGGCCCTGGTCCAAAGTGGTCTGGCAGATGCTGCATCTGCTTCCTGTCCAGGTGGGGACCACAGTTTCCGTGCTTATTCACATACACACACACTGGAACAACACATAGACACACAGGAAACACAGTGACCAAATTAGATCGTCTAATGATAGCTTCAAGTCAGTGCAAAACAAGAATTAGCTGATTACGGGAAGCAAGCGAGCATTAGTGTTTACCTGTTGAAACCACAGAGCTGAGGCTGGGGGGGCTTTCTTGTGGAACCTGGATGCTGGGTAGCTGTGCTGGGTTTTGGAGAACCTTGGACTTCCTCTGAAAAACACACATTTATTGCAGACACACTTTAACATAAAGAATGTGGCAGTAAAAAGCATTCACCCCATGTTTCAAAATCTCAGAGTTTGGGTTTGTTTGGCAGGGTCCCACCTTGCTTCCAGGTTTGGGGCCTCTCTTCTTGTGGGGCCGGGGTACCAGCTGTGTGTTTTCAGGTACAGTTCCATTTTGGGCAGCCGCTGCCTCTGCCACAGCTTTGAGCAGAGCAATGGTCTCACTCTTGGGCCGACGGCCTCTTACCCCCTTCCTGACAGGCAAAGGGGGCAGAGGGTTGGGGAGTCTGTAGGGGGACTGCATGGAGCGCCTGTTGGGCTTGGAAGGTGACACCGGGAGAATCTGCAGGTTCTTTGGCAGGGTGACTGAAAGAAAAAATGCAGACATGGACATAAAAAAGAAAGAAATGTCATCTTGGCACAACATTAACAGTGGCCTGTTGCATCCAGAGATTCTGGATTAATGTGAGCATGTGCAAAGAGAGAGGATTATAAAAATCAAGACTGGTTTGCAACTTTTCTGATCACTGCACAGTCTCTGCAGGCTAATTAAAGGGCATGTCATTATCTCTTGACCTAGTGAGCACCACAGTGCACTGAGCTGCTGTTGGTGGTTGGCAGTCAAAGGATAGAGAAGGTCTGGTGCCAGTCTGGGTTGGGAAAGGGGCATCTCATTACTGGAAATAACAGGGGGAGTGCTTCAATTTATGGCATATGGTCCCATATTCCTTGTTTTCTGACTTCAGTGTTTTGTGAATAATTGTTCTGGCATGCCCATGCATTTATATCTGATTGTTTAATAACTTAAAATAATAGCTCTGCGTAGTATGACGACGCCATTAAGTTAGCAGTGAGGCCTACTGCAAAGGCCATTATACAGACAAGCTGCCAAGTGCTCAAATAATAATGTCATTAATTTATATAATGACAACAACAACAAAAACAACAGTATCCACTTTTAAAGAGCCACAATTCATTTTTCTGTTGGCTAAATTAACACACTTTGAAAACATATTCTGGACACTGTAGAAACTCAGAGATGGGCTAGTGAAAAAACACTTTTCCTCAAATGTAGCTCAGTAAATTAATATAACAGCAAAGACAAAGATCACACACATCTGCAGAAAAGAAGTAATTGACTCTACATAAATCATACAGAATAATACCAAACTCATGAATGCACACAATCCAAGCACATAAAACAATCTGTAATCCTCAAAAAGAGGAATCACCATTTCAACCTTTTTTTAATACAAATGCATGTATTGTGTATGTTGGTTCTTTCTAGAAATAACACAAATACCTATAGCCAAGACCTGAAACATTGTTAAAGTGTGACTCCCCACGCTGAAAGGGAAAACATTTACGCTAACACATACCCACGCAAAGCAACAACCCATTTATTCAGCTAGTAAATATTTTTCTGTTTATGTGTGCTCAAGACTCCTTGACAATTCCCACACACAGAGTCAAATAAATCTTCCTCCAAAAATCAACACCCGCTCAAAACAAAGCACACACTGAAGGAGGGGTCGGAGAAAGCAGATCAGCATTAGATGGGGGAGAATAGACAGAGTAGGCTGGTAGGAAAAGGGTGTGTGTTTTCATATACCCTCCCAACTTTTTAAGGGTGTGTCAGGGCTCACACATGAGCAGGTATAAGCACTATTTAAGTATTCAAAAAGAAACTAACATAAAGGTGTAGCCACATCTGTTTGTAAGTTTATCATGTGTTTTGTGGTTGATAATATAATCCTCTCCATCCAGAGTCTTATACACAAATGGGGTTGAGCAGAAGTCAGAGACTGCATGGAGCAGCTTTTATGTAAATATATTTTTTCCGTGTAAACTGGGATGACGTGAGGAACATAAATCCTCGTAATCTTGCCTGTTCCACGCCTCCCCAACCAATCAGAGACACACAAACATGGCAACAAGACTCCATAGTGTGTATGCGAAGTTTCTCATGCAACACACAGCATGTCTCCTACTGCTGTTGGCTCAGTGCTCATGACACTTTTTTGAACGTACCCACAGTTTATCAAGAGTTGAAAACACAGTATTAAACTTGGTACTAAGCAACCAAACTTTCCTCGAAGTGCAGCCACTACGCAGACTCAGCAGCACTGCAGAAAAGAAAGCTTTGTGTACCCAGAGCAACCATGTGTGCGTGAAATGACACAACATGGAGTAGGAAAGTTTTACTTCCAGGAAACCAGGAAAATAGTAATTCCTAAGACACTTCCTAAGTAGTCACTTGAACAACTACAGTACCAAAACTAACAAAGCCAACCCAGCTGAAGTATCATAAGAAACCTTGCTTCAATCTTTGAATCATAGCCATCACTCCACTCATTTATCTCAACTGTAATCTATGATCATGCATCTCAAATGCAGAAACCTTTGCATTCAGACTTCACGTCTGGGAGATGTGTTAATGTGTGTTATTAGAACTGTTACTTTATGTTCAGCACCTGGCAAAGATTAGGCTGTGTATATTTTACTCTGCCAGACTAAGCAATAAGACCAGATAATTAATGTTAATTGTGACCATAACTAAAGTGAGTATGAGTGAAACATTGAGAACAAACAACAGCATCTGCCTCAAATCTCACTGTCTGTGCAGACTTGTGCTGCCACCTAGAGGGTTACACTCACCACTGTTGCCTGGTGGCTGGAGGCTGTGCTTGGTGAGGGAGCACCAGCCCACAGGGAAGATGTCCCGGGAGTCATACTTGCACCAGTAATCAAAGGCACCCCGCCACCCGTCGAACATGATAAAGACCTCATCGCCCTTCACTTCTCCTATGGTGGCAGGGCAGATGAGGTATGGATTCTTCTTGTCCACGGCCTCCAGCTTCATGCCTGGCTTAAAGTTGTTCTGGGTGGGCCTCAGAGGTTCCTGGAATGAGTGCAATATCCTCACTCAATGCATATACTGCCAATAAGATGGCGCCATACTGTTTGTATAATTAAAGTTTTCAAAGCTTTCTGAAGCATTACCAACCTTTTTAAAGGCTGTTGCTGGTGCCATCTCTGCTCCATTTAAGGTTCTCAACAGAAACATAGGCCATGAGGAGGCATTCATCCGAAATCCTAGAAGAGAAAATGTAATAGCATTTGAAACCACAGTGAGAAGCTAATTCAGAACATAAAAATTCTGGGTTATTACCACACGGTGTGATTTCATGGGGTTTTTCCATTGTTAGCAACCTTTTCTTACAGAAGGCATCAGAATAATTTTGGATTTTTAGCAGATAAATACAGCGCCAGTCACTGAACTGAATTGCCGAATCCAAAGAAATTCTTCATTAGAGCACACACAGACACACACAGACAAACTGTAGTTATTCAATATAAATAAAACATTTCTGCCAACTTTTTCTTACCTTCAGATTCTTTCAATTTATCAAAATAAAAATGCTAATAATCATAGTAAGTGATGCCTGCAGGGAAATTTTCTTTCACTTCAACATAAAACTGTAGGCAGCAGTTTCTACAGCATGGGTCTCACAATCATTTTCAGCTCAATTTCATCAATCAAACAATCTTTAAATCCTTTATTTATTTAAACTTTAGAGTCACCACACTGCATGGTTCTCATACAACTTATAATCAAAGGCAATACATAATGTGCTTCTTTCACATGGAATTGAAGGCCAAGGGACACTGTAGGTAAGTGGTCTAAGCCAACTCATTGTTGACTGCTTTGTTAACTAAGGAATGACCAGGACAGCAGCATGAAGAGAACAAAGAAGGCATGCCTGTGCATGTGGTATAATTAGCTAAGATAAGGAAAGTGGTGTCAGGACATGCACAGCTTTCTAAGTTAAAAGAGAACCTTTAAATCAACTCTAGCTTGCTCTGCAAACTAGTAAAGAGAAGCCGGGGGGTGATATATGATCATACTTTGTAGTTTTTGTCAAGACTCAAGCTGCAGCATTTTCAACATGATGAAGACTTGAAAAGGAAAAGGGCAAAACACTAATTAAGTCTGGAAGATACGAATGCATGGATTATGGTTTCAAGATCACGCAACGACAGGTTGGATTTTAGGAATATTTCTAAGATGAAAAAATGGTGTCTTGGTAATAGCCTTGATATGAGACTGGAATGTCACATGAGAATCAAAAATCACTCCAAGGTTTCTGATGGTCAAAAATTCAGAAATATTACAGTTATATAATCCTGCCATGGCAAAGACAGTACATACTAATAGAACAAGTCTCATTTTGAATGAAAATATGCCATGGAAGATGATTTCTTCTGTCAGACGGAGGATCACAACTAATGAGTGAAGGTTATGAGATTTCCTTTACTGTCTTGAAATGATTGTTATCGACAACAATAATGCACTTCCATCCCATCTCCTTTGACATTCTTACCCAGTGGTGGCTGCAGCATGTCTCCATTCTTCTCACAGGTGCCAATAGGCTGGATATCAGAGGAGTCTACCAGTCTCCAGAAGTCATTGCTGTTGTCGCTTCCATCCAGACGGAGACGCAGACGAACCCCAGTTAAACCCATCACTGTGGCAATACAAACTGAGGTGGAATTGCGTGGGTCATGGGCTTCGAGCTTCATTCCCACCTTGAAGTCGTTGGAGGGTGGAACTCTAGCCTGCAGATAATGGGAAAATGCACTATTAGTGTAAGCACTGCTCTAATACATTGCATAATTTATCTAGCCATGTATAATTAATGTCAAATGTTAATATTTTTAGGAGGGCAGTGCAACAGTCAAAGTCATAAACCCAAGACCATTGAGTGATGGGACAAATCCAGTTTGTACTGCTGGCAGCAATTCACAGAACCAGTAAGTCTCATTACTTAGAGGACAGACTTAAAAACTACATTTAATGCAGACTTTCTAAAGAAAACACTGTTTAATTCAAGACTAAACTTCCGCAAATTCTTACCCAATTACTTAAAATGTACTTATATTTACATTTAAGTAAGACTATGTCTTCATGCAACTCATCCCTGGTAAATATTAAGTGCATCAAAAATCCAAGAGGACATACCTGACGAAAACAGCTTGGTGGAGCTGGTATAGATGACGTTTCTTTTAGATATTCTTCCCAGCTGAAAGCATCTACAGGAAAATCATAAAAAACTAAAATGATTTCCAGTAAGGATGGATGGACGGGTAGATGGATGGATAGATAGACTACATATGACTGAAACCTGAATTTTGATTCTCTGTATTTCTCGATATCTCTGTTTCGTATTTGAGCTTTGAGCTTTTCAGAAAGACCAACAATCTATGAGAAAGTCTGTTGTTGAGGCAATGTTGGTAGCATGTAGAGAATGTTTTGAAAGAGTGAATCTGTCGCGCTTTAACAATAGCATGTAATTTCAAGTTAATGTATAAGAGTAAAGTGACTATAGGGCTCTTTAGATAATGTAAAAACCCAACACAGCTCCTCCCTGTGTTCAACCAAAGCAATCTAAATGAAGAGACTCACAAATCAAGTCAAATACATCACAAAGTGTGAAATAAAAAGTTCACCTTTAGTTGTTGCAGGGGTTGTACCTGTTAGTGGACCTGTCCTTCCCGGTTTCTCCTTTTTGCCATCTTTCTGATCTAAAAATGAATAAGATCATAAAAATCAGTGCAATACCCTCTTTCCAAACATCACGTCTTGTCATGCCCCTTTTTTGAAAACTCTGTTCAATAATGCTTGAACAATGAACACTTTTGACAAAGTAATAATTACCTTGTGATAACTTTTCATATTTGCATACTTTAACAGAAAGAAAACTGGTAATATATGCAAATATGGATTTCTGTGGGAGTTAATGTCAAACTTCGAATAAAATACCAGAATGTACACAACCCATCCGTGAAATACTGTACTGAAGCCTTGAGAGTCATCACAGCAGATGGCACAAAAAATATCTAATTGCGACCACTGGAATGCCTTCTGTAACCTAAGATACTCATAATGACACAAATTAAGCTGCATGTTGTCACATTATAATGCCACCAAAGTCCCACTATACACCCACACAAGTGTTTTTACTTAATGTGCCTTATTACATTGAGGACATTGTGTTCCCTGTATAACTATTGATTGCAACAGAGGTTCAAATTTCTTCATTACGAATGGGTTTAAGGAACCTTTACAGTTTAATGTAGGATTCAGATGTCAAACCACAAGCAAATATACCATTTTATTCAAGGTGATTTTGCCAAAAGAAAAAAAATTCAAACACTGACTTAGTAAAATGACATCTCCTTACCTTTTAACGGAGTCTTTCCCATGGTGGCTGATGACCAATGGTGACACTTATACAATAACCAGTAATGACCGAGTATGCTTCTGTGCCTGTGTGGTTTTGTCCTACAAAAGGTCAAAACATGATTCATATGAATTCATATGAAATGCAGCACAAACAAATGCAAACTAATTTCAAAGAGATTTATTAGTTAATTCATACAAGACACAATCCAAATTGCAGTGTCATTCATTAGGCTCACGGCATAGAATACAAGGGCTTTAATGTTTAATACACATGACATTTGTGGAACTGTGTAGAAATCAGCTATTTGAATATAACTATTTGTAGGAAAATAAGCAGACACTAGATGGCTTTTTAAATAGCTAATGCACTATTTTCAAAATTCTATATTGGGAATGCTGAGCAACAGTTGCACTACATACTAGGGCAATCTAAAGATTAAATAGCTTGTTCAAAAATAGTTCTCACAGCTTTGAAAAGCTCACGATGTTTCAGTTTGCTTATTTAATTTTACAGACATTACGAAACCCAGCAATTTTTCATTTATACTGATGTAAAACACAGAAAAGCAGCAGATCCTCACGCTTAAGAAGCTGAAAACAGCAAATGTTTTGCATTGTTGCTTGTTAAACAATTAAATGCATCAAATCTTCTGTCGGGCTTACTATCGACTAGTTTTTTTTTAGAACTAATGCATATAACTAGAGTTGTGGACAAAAATGTACTACACAAGTTTTCAAATACAATATAGTTATATACACTAAATAGTTATTGCTACTTGTATTACTTGTGCTTATTTATTTAATTTTATGTTTATAACTAATGATGCTATGTTATGTCTCAATGAACTTAGTAAAATGGAAGTTCAAGGAGCATAGAGATTATGATTATTGATATTATGATATTATTATTATTATTATTATTATTATTATTATTATTATGAATCAATGTATGATTTGGTTTGAAAGCACAATGAGAAGCAGTATGAAAACAACCAGGCAGCAGGGACATATGAAACCTGAAGCTATGTTAACATGGTGCTCCTATGAGCAAAGGGAAATCCTCTTTTTTTTAGTAAAGTAAAGAATACCAGAACCTCTTTCAAGTACAGTAGTGTGGTATTCCAGTAACGGACACTCCCACAGGAAGCCTGTAATATGGTGGGTTTTCTCATGAGGTTCAACAATGTAACGACAGGCCTGCGGTGTACTGGGACAGCTCCCATGTGACCCTGTATGTAACTTGGTGTACATTCCCCTCGCATTTCCAAATTCCACTTTAGTACTGTTATGTCACTTAGGAACTTCATGACCGAGACACTAGTCAATTACCGTTACTAGGTTGTTTACGAAGAAAATAAACACAGCCGTCCTGCATCCTGAGGTGAAAAGCGAAGAAAACAGGACTGCGTGTCTTCATCGTCAACTGACCCTTTACAGTAACGTTATCAACACAGGCTAACGTTAAGTCATTAACACCGACGTTAAAATTAGCCATTTTGAATAACTATTAACGTTATAATGAAGCTAACGTTACCGTTCAATGAGACAAATTGGCGCAAACGTAACATTTATGGGTTTGGTTATTAACTATCTATAATATCTAACATTATAAGTTAACTTAATGAAAATGTTGCTTTTTATCGGGGGAGAATTATGTGCACACTTTTCAATGTTTTTCTAACCTAATCTAGCTAATATACCTATCAACGGTAACTGTTCGCTGGCTAGTTAACGTTATGTCACCTCACAACAGCCGTTTGATGTTAACTTAGCTGGTAACAGCTAGGTTAGCTAAATGCCGAGATATGTATAATATCAATTTGCTTTCGATTTAACGTTACACTAACAGCAGTTATTATTCTAAATATTGCATCTTTGCTCTCGGATGCCGTATCTGATGTGTAACGCTATACGGTTCCAGGTAATAGTCTGGACCCAATGTTGACAACTGGGACTGCTTGATTTGCTAGCCACCACTGCTGGCTAATAACTAGGTTGGCTAACCTTAGCGTTAACGTTAACCCTCTGAGAGCAGTTTCTTCCATATTATCGAAGAGAATTACGCATAATCATTATCGTGGAGCTTATCTGACATTCTTCCGAAACTCTATATTATTTAGCCTGAAGAAAAAACTTACAAGTACCGTCTTTTTTCGACTGAAGATCCACACACTTTTCTCTAATCGTCAGCTGCCATTTTTTTCACGAATGTAGCGTATGCTTACACGCATGTAATTTATGCCAAAGATAGTCTTGTGCAACGAGCACAGACAAGCAAAACAGCAGGAGAGGCTGGCTGTGCGGAGCAGTAGGCCAATTAATTCTCACGATACTCACAATTACAGCCAACCAGGTAAAGGTTTACTCATTTTATCCAATCAGCGTTAGGTAACTATCCGGTCTGTAATTTTGTGTTCCAGAAAGTAACACGAGTTATCCATCTTCACTTTTTCTCTTTTTCACAGGGTCTTTCTCATTGCGTCCCCTGCTATCGTTAAAAACTGGCCCAAAACACTCAGTCAATGTCAGAAAAAACACATAAAAGACCACAAAAACTTACGCATAATATAGCCTCCAAATAATTAAATATATTAGAATGATAAAGTAAAATAATACAAAACAGATAATGAAACACAATGATACTAAGACTGGAAAATTCACGGTAAGATAATACAAACGTAGGGAAATTTGAACAAAAAAACGAAAACCCAATCTGAATAATAAAAACACACACAAACCATGAAACGTCTATGTATGCCACCAAGTACGTCACCACACGAGCCAGATAGCAGAACATGACTCAGAATCACTATCCCACATCAGTTTCAAACTCCTGTGCTTTTCCCCACCCACAACTTTCCGATAAATGACATTTTGCTAACAATATCAAACATAAACAGTCAATATTCAAATAGCATTCAGCACACGCTAGAACTCCAAAAGTGGTCTAAAGCAGTTAAGTCTATATTCAATAAAAGGGCGTGACTATGATCAGGGAAAACAGGTCACTCATACATGTTTTTTGTTTTAAAATGAAAGACATTTAAAGTATATTTACTGAACTTTACTGTACACGTGCCATTTTATGCAAATTAAAACTTCTAGTCCAATACTGTTATTTGATATATTTGCTTGAAGATTCTGATCATCTGACCACCTAAAAAAGAGGCATCCTTATAATTTAAACTGAAAATAGCTACATCTCGACTAGATACAAATGTAAAATTCCACGTACACATAAATGCATCAGTAATAATAATAATTATACTGATTATAATTCAATACATTTACTTAAGTAACATTTTAAACTCAGTTGCCCACTTTTGTGGAGTATTTTTACATGCTGTGTTGGCATTTTTAAGTAAGTCAAGGATCTGAATGTTTTGTCCATCTTGCTGTTGTTGCTGTGCTGTCTGTGGCATCCCACCATCCTTTCTTTATTCTCCAAAAGGTTACAGGAAATCTGCAGCTAGCTGACATAAAAAATCATAATGTGGAATATATTAATTAGTTGAACACCCATTTAGGCCTACTATGTTTTGGATATACAGTCCCATCATGGCAGCTGCTGAAAAATGTAAATTTCTATTTCTAATTGGCTATAAATATGTAATTCATTCACAAACAGTCAACAGTTATGATATTGCAACTAGTCTAAAATAAATTAATGTATGAGTATGAGGTAGCAACTTAATTGTTTGAGAAAAAAGTATTTGCCCGGTAACATTTAGCCCAGGTGTTGAGGTGATCTGTGCTATTATAGTCCAGCCTTCAATAGGATAATGCTGTTTCTTTGACATACTATAGGCCACTCTGAAGCCTTACTGTCACCCTAATCGTCCTCACAATCAGTGTTGTCTCTCATAATTGTTGATTGATGCAGATATGCGAAAGGCATCCACCATACAGCAACCTCAGATTGTACTGATTTAAAAAGCAGCATTGCAAACAGAACTTCATAGAAAATGAGGTTATTGAGAGCAAGTCGGTTCCAAAACCAAACTGTTCAATAATAGAAACAGGGAAACATAATTAAACACAATATCATCATTTTTACTTTATATTTTTATGGATTTCTATGGATATAAGATCATATAATTACTTGATATATTCTCAAATAAAATGTGTATACATGCCCGTTCATATATGCCAATCTTCATCATTGGTTTGTGATAACCACATCTTCACAGAGAGTATTTATTTCACTCTACCCCTTGCTGACAGACTAATGCATGTTTGAGCTGCAACAAACGCACCATAATTATCATTATAAGAACATTATGAAGATACATTATTGGAGGTGATGGCTCCATTGTGATTATGATTAGTTATGATCGTGTGAATAATATTTTAACTGATGTTACTTCAGTTCTTTATTCTTCACTTTATTCTTCACTTGGATCCCCAATAGTGTCCACAGGGGGGCTAGTCTTCCTGGGGTCCACACAAGTTGATGTTGCATTCCCCAACACATGCCGGTAGATATAATAAATTAAGACATAGTAAATTAAATGCGGAAAACTGCAGCACTATTTTGGGGTCCAACTGCACAGAGCAGACTATTCAGATAAAGAAATATTTGAAGAGATCAGCAGTTCCTGAGTATCATAGTAGTGAAAAAGGACGGTCTTAAGCTCTTAAGTCTCCTCTTAGGATCCAGCTGCTCCTTCTTTATCGCTGGCATTTCCTGGAAAGCGTTATTTATACCAGTGAGATTATCAATTGACTTTTGCCTGGAAGATTTAATGTTGATTGATTGCCAGATCGTTAAAGTCAAAAGAAATTCAAAATACACCAATTCTGACTCACCTCACACAAATATTTGCAATAGAAAACATTTAAAACCACAGTAAACTGTACATTGATTTAATTCAGTCCAGGTTCATCCTGTGGGTGGCAGCATGGTCTCATGTGATAACACAAACATGGAAAAAGCTGTATTGATCCTTCAGAGTGTTTAGAATGTCAATAGCTCACATTCAGTCTGAATGAGGTTGGAGTCATAGATAAAGATACACACAGGACCCTAGAAGCAGTTGTCATTTTGTTTTGTGCTCCTTTGAATTTATAAAAGATGGAGGTGCTTCTAATTTTCTATCCATGATAATGTGCAACAGACACGTTCACTATTCACCAAAAACATACATAATCACAGGGTTCTAGAGCCCTCTCCACATTTAATTCAGTAAACATTTGATGTAATTTGTATGCCAAAAAGCTCTACTGAACATAGGCAACTTTTCATTGCTGTTCAGATTTGTTTCTCTAAGCTCTGTTATCACTTGGGAAATAAATTCAAGCTGATTAACTGAAGAAAATGAATTTGAGCATAACTGTCTGCAGGATTATCATGTGTGAAATCACCTGTATATTGGACAAAGTTTGTTGTCAGGGGGCCATTTAAGATCTTATTTCCTTATTTTATTACACATTTTCCACAGGGAAAGAGGAAAATTACAACACTTCCTCTAAAGAAGAAGAGTATGAAAATATCATTAAACCATATCATAAACTCCACGCACAGCAACTGTGTGTGAATTGCTTCAAGCTACTCTTGAATAAGGCACATTTCAATTTTTGGCATCTGTTTATCATTTTTGTTGCTTTATATCGTCCTTATAATGCAAACTTTTCACTGCTACGTGTGATTTGGTAAAGCCTTTAGATAAACTATGTTATCATACTGAAAGCAGGGTGTGATCTTGTGAATTATGTAATTGAGAAATTAGAACAATAATATCCCACCTCATCCGAAACACCCTCAGACCGCAGTTTTCTCCCTCAGATTGCCGTTCTGCTCTCTGATTGGTCCAAATGAAGGGGGCGTTTGAATAAACAAGCGCGTGAACGGTTTTCATTGGTCGGTGTCATGCCACTCAAACTGTTGCCTGGTGATCTGCTTGCAGCTTGTCAACCGCACGATCCAGTTACTGTAGCTGCTTGCTGCAATGAAAATATCTTCGTTGGTGGGTGGATTTATCGGCCCCGTTCCATCATTTTTTCCCAAACAGTGACTGAGTGAGTAGTTTATTTTACCATAATGATGATAAAAATCGTAAAATAATCTACATTTAATGTGACTGTCGTCTTCAAGCTCACGAGAAAGGCAGCGTTTATCAAGCTTGAGGTTTGTTTTTAGCTAATTGGCGGTTTTCTGACCAAGGTAACACAACTAAGTTAGCTTAATTATAACGTACCAGACCAGTAACTAGGGTAACTGACCAGAGTCCAGTCTAGAAAACTGTTAATGTGACACAATTTGTACTCAGTTGTCTCAAGTGTAGCCGTATGTTTGACTTGTTGGATTTTTTGCTGCCCTGCATTGAAAGTGTGGGAGCTACGTACATTCATTCTGTGGGCAGTCGTAGCTACCACACACACACACACACACACACACACACGCACACACAGTACAGCCGAGCCACAGTCCCTGTTAAAAACAATAATTTCGCCCTCTTATGTGTGCGAGCTGCTGTTAAGGATGTGAAAGATCTGTAACAAGATGCAATAGGACAAGTGCATGACATACATTTACATATACAGCAATTCTTTTCACATGTTCTATCATAATTTAACATTTCACCATGAATGCAAATGTTTGCTGGTTGTTGCTGGTTTTCTGATTTTGTGTAGTGCCCGAAAATGTGCAGTCAAATCCCCTCAAATGGCAGTGACGTTGTAAGCTGGGTCCTTTGTTTTTGCAAAATTCTTACCACTGTGTCTAATTTTAATGATTATATACCCAAGTCGGGCATAGATAGTAGTTCACTGATCATATGAAAAAAAAAGTCCTGTATTTTGAATTCCACAGACTCAGTCCATTACCACGCATGAGTCATTCTGTTGATAGAGACGAAATATATGATCCACAGCAATGCCCAGTGCATTCCTGATCATATTAGCCTTCTAGGTCTGGGCCTGGAGAGTAGTTGGCGAAAATCTGCTCTGCAAAACAATAGGCTGCATGCCACTGCATGTAGGTTGTGAAAGGAGGAGAGGGAGGAAGCACATGAACACACTCATGTTTAAAATGAACAGAAGACCAAAGGCATTTTCTCCCTAGCCACCAGTGTTTATGTTTAGTCTTATATCATCCTCCTCAAGTTTACCTACAGTTGCTACCTGTGTTGATGGTGTTCGGCTGAGTAAGATAAGGGAGTGATAGACCACACAGCGGTGTTTAGTGTTCTGGGAGACGGAGTTTATTTTGGTGCTGAGGTTTTGCATACTGATGAGCAGCGCCTGTGCCCACAACACCGTAGGAGACTGGGAGTGTGAGTAGGCTACGCAAGTCCTTGAGCTTTCCAGCAAGGGGAAGATGAAATGGAGAAAGTGGTATCTGGAGTCTTATCTGATTCAATAAGAGTAAAGAGTGTGTGGATACCAGAGGAGATGCTTTGATCACATTAAGAGATTATGTGGTACTGTTGCACTCATTGAAAAAGGTAAGAATACAGCAAGGAACTTTGGATACTATAATGTGGATTTATAAGGCATGAAACATGACATCTTACTATTTGCTTATTTATGTTAAATGAGCACTGCGTTGATTATACACATGAAGGTCTGTTTACTCATCATTGAAAGTACTGCTAGGCATGGAAGGAGGGAGTCCGACAAAATAACCCTGAAGATGTCATCAGGCTTGATTTAGACTTTAGACTTCAAATATTTGCCAGAAAACCTGTGTTATAAACCGGGGGCATGGAGTTTGACAGATGAGGGAATTTAACAAGCAGGGCAAGTGTAATGAAAGATGCTTTTAAATGGCATTCTGCATTTTGTTTTTGTTTTTGACTCTTGTAAATCCTTCAACTAAATGGAAGTGCAATGCTGAATTGCTGGAGTGCCCCTTTAACTCAAGAGATAGAGCTGTAAAGTACCACTTTTATATCATTTAAGTACAACTGGCCTACTTAACAAAAAGAGCTTAAAAAAGTCCTTTTCTTGAGGGATGTTTTTGAAAATGGCAAAGCAATCAAGCTAATATAATTGTGAATCCATTTGACAAAAAAAAAATCATCTGGTTTTGGCTCTTTCTCACTTTCAAAGGTAAGTGAGGAATATATGTTTATATATGATTATGATATGATTGCATACGTTTTTCTGCAGATAAAAGCGAACCACTGAAGAAGGCATGTGTCGGATATTATGGCTTACAGCCGGCACACATCCCTCGGGAGCCATCAGCTGGCCGCCTCACGCCATCCTGTAGCTGGACCCCCTCTGCCTGAGCTCGATGCACCTCACGCAACATACCTTTTGACTTCATGAAGATCCCTGACATCGGTGATGTAATGAATAAATTTGAAGTCCTTGGGATTGTGGGTGAAGGTGAGCATTCTCATTTAATGGAACTGTAAAATATAACAATGTGAAATATAAAAACATAATCTGTACATTTTCTGCAACGGTGACTACTAATCCAGTCTAGTCTTCTGCCACAGCTTTTCATGTGAAGTAGTGCACTCACAAATTTGTTGCTTTTCAGTGAGCAATCATTTAATCATTTGTATTCAATTTGCCACTTCAACATAGCTTTTAAAAGCCTGCTCTGTTGGTCATGATTGTACGACTCAATAAGGTCAAGGGCATTTTTTAAAATATTTATTCATCAGGAAGAATTTTAACATGGAAAAACTGAAGATAGGTACTGTGACCTGAATTCATACTTGTTTTGTTACTGTAGAAACGAAGATGTGGTTTGGGGGATTCAGTTTCATTGTCGTAAATATCAATGGCACAGGGTGATTTGATCGTTAAATTCCTCTGAAACACTTCTCATGGCTTTTCTCTTTCCTTGAGCCACTTGGTTGATATAAAGTGGCAGAAGCCCTGAGGTGAGACCACCCACTTGTCCCAGTTTTTACACTCCTACTCCCACATCCTAGAAGTTTTATAATGTGGGTTTAATGCGCCTCTAGAAGACACAGGCAAACTGAGCTGGAGTCATCACTTTTAGTTGTAGAAGTTTGTCAGTCCAGCTCTACTTACTGCCTTTGCACTCATGGCACAGTGCGCTCCACTTGATTCAGCATTATAGATTGTTCCTCAGTGATCTTTAAGTCAGTCAATTTTGTTAATCAGTTCGGACTGAGTGCAGCATGTCGGCTCACCCCAGCAATTAAAAATACACAGAATCGTATGCAATTATATCCAGTTACTTATCTAAGGAGGGCAATGAATGGGTTGAATAATTCTTGTGGTTTTGTTGCACATAACCTACAAATCGTGCTTTTGTTTCATAGGATCATCGCTTAATGGATAAAGGACAGTTTTGAAGTGTGTAAGGGGCTTTAGGAAATACCAGCATCCAATGTTTGAGAATCAGCTGACAAATGGCAAATATTTGAATGTTACATTATCCTTTTTATCCACCTTGCTTATTGTTTGTTTTAAGGTTTGATTTTCTGTTGAGTTAGCTCATGAATTCAACAGCATTAGCAAGATTTTATCATAAAAGTATGCTAAATATTTGAATGGATATTAGTTTGTCTAAATATTTACTGATATGGATTATTTACTTCAGGTAAGTTTTAAGTGCCCTCAAGTTGATTTTCAGAGATTTTGAATGAAAATGCAGGAAATCAATCTGTAAATTCATCATAAAAAAATCGCCTGTAGTCATATAAAGCACATTCAATGTGTAGTGAATGTGTTAAAACATACAGAACCTGTCTGGTCTGGAGTCAAAAGGTGGTACGACTGTCTGTAGGGCAACAATATTTGTTGCACTCCTCTTGATTTAGGTATCTAAACTGTGTTAGAAAGAATGGAAATGCATCAGAGCCGCCTCTTGCAGACAGTAGATGACTTCTTGCAGCACTGATGTGCTTGTGAAGGAGCACGGAGCAGTTTGTCATATGCCTGCTCAGTCCAAGAATTCCTCTCGAACCCCCAGGGGATGTGTGTGTGTGACTGCCAGGGTCGATAACATCAGAACTACAGTAGCTTGCCAACACTTGTGTCCTACTTTCTGAGCCACCTGTCCTTTTATAGTGTGGGATGTTTTTCCTTAATTCATGTGAACATATGAGAAGCATTAAAAAGGAGGATTTAAAACCCCGTTCACTTTGTAGCAATATGCTCAGATAAGAAGGGCTCAGTAGGTTCTACATTTGGTAGCATTGTTGGCCAACTCACTTCATGTGAGATTGAGTCTCTAAATCAAGCTAGTCTTTATTTAATAATGACTATGGATCATGCTGGAATTGTTCATCACAAATCAACATTTTTCAACTGACTTGCTGTATTTTTATTATTATTTTATGTGGGTCTGGTTTTAAAACGTCGCTCTACTTGTAAAGGCAGAAGTTGTGTTTGGAATACATGAATGCTTTGAATATTTATGAAAAGATTAGCTGCAGTGAATCTCACTTAAACATGTGGTTTGCTCTCTTTTTTTAGGTGCCTATGGTGTTGTTTTGAAGTGCCGACACAAGGTAAGATCTGATGAATTTTCACGTAGTCCCTTTATTGGTCTTGTCAAACCATTCTAATCATCACCTGATCTTCAAATCCTTATGTTGATATATAATGTATTTAATGTAATATATTTTCACATGAAAACACTGTTATTCAAGAAAGTCAGTTTTAAAGGATAAGTCTGGTGATATTCAATATTTTTCTTATTGTCAAAAAATCCCATGAGAAGACCAAAACCAACAATGGATTCATCCTACTAGCAAGTGTCGTGAGCATTGCCAAAGCCTGAAATGGCTTATTTCTCAGTGCCATAGGCTTCAGTTTTTGTCTATAAACTAGTAAGAACACATCAATGTGCCACACCATTACATGTGGTAACATGTTCCTTCATTACCATCAATGCTCACACTGTAATTTGTTTGGATTCATTCCCACATACAGAATCCTGCTGCTGTAAATGCTCACTACAGCACCAAATGTGTATTAATACTCACCTGAAAATAGTCCCTGAGAAACGCACTATTTACTCCTGTCTGAGCACCATTTCTCACAACATAAGAAAATATTCATGACCCATTTATAAAGATTTATGTCTTCAGTGGGAGCCAGCGAGCTTGGGGCTGAGAACCACAGATAGGCTCTGGAAGTGGGAGGCAGACAAACACATTGTTGGTTTTGGTGTTTTCAGTGTTGACAATAACAAATATATAGACTTATCAGTCTTCTACTTTAAGGATGGGGATTGGAGTGTCCTGTGTGTTTATTTTAAAAAGATATGGCTAGTTGACCTGAGGTCTATAACTGTTGGAGGTTAAAGGCCTGCAGAAGCCCAGAGAATATTAAATGTACACACTGTGTTTCTTAAAAGAGGTGCGTCTGAAGCAAGTGGTCTTCATGCACCTGGTCATTCGACTTGAGTTTACTGCAGCGGTTGTGTGCCTTCAAATGACTGTGATGCCTTAAGTGGCTCTCATGGACTGCTGAATAATTAATTATAGTCCTTTTGTTTCTACTGGGGTTCATCAATGAGAAAGATCTGCTTTGAATGGCAACAACTGTCAGATTAAAGTCTTCTACTATGTTTTCATTCATGTAAAAGTGACTCTGATAGGCTATCTTGAAGCAATTAATTCTTTGCATGAGAATCAGAAAACCAAAGCATAGAAAAAACAAAAAGACAGCGGGACTATGAAAAGCAGACGACCCACACTGCAGTAATAGCCTTGTCATCTCAGTCCATTTAAGGAAGAGGCTGCGCCAGGAATTGACGGCAATCCAGCATGAATAAGAGAGACTAACTACCTCCTACTTACAGAGATCTGCAGGAAACAGACAAAACACTTTCTGAGCCTTTCTCATCAAAATCCTTGATGTTTTTCTGGTTCTGCAATTGCCATGCATTTGCCTTCATTACAATGTTTATTGCAGCAATGGCCTTACTCAGTGTATCCATTAGCCAGGTTTCTAATGTGAGCGAGTTACCTTAAGTGTCAAAATTGTAAAAGACAACAGCTCCAGACTCGATGTTGAGCGAACGCTCAGACGTGAGGAAAAAGAAGAAAGGCCTGCTGTAAGCCGGAATCACAGCCTATAATTACTGGGCTTTATTATTCAGACTGATTGATCCCAGGCCTATGCAGCTGCAAATGCCAATGTCTCCATTTTATACAACAGAACTCACATCAATAGACCTCAGTTAGGTCCACTGAACAGACGGCGGCTGTTGCTTTGTCTGTTAAACTCTCTTCACTGTGTTTATTTGTGCGTTAATCCGTCATTATCACCATAATTGCAAATATTTATCTTTCTTGAGGAAATAATAAATAACACTTGCTCTACATCTAAAAGGTTTTCAGAACAGTTAACATTAACGTCAGACAGATATAATCAGATGGTTCGCTATTGTTTGAGAATAGAATAAATAATTTTATTTTTAGTCCATTTTTAAAAATCAAATATTGATTTTGATAACAGTCTCAATAATCACGTTTTGGCCTTGGCCTCTTGTTCAAATTGGGTTTTATTACAGAATGAACACCACAGTACATTTGTGATGCTGCTGCATCAGACTAGCTACCTCCAGTTTTGCAACCTAGTACACAGTTGAGCAATTTTTGAGCACGCTGCAAATGCAATGTTGTGTTTTTTAGCTTGTTTCACTACAGTGGCCATAAAAATCAGTTAGTACATTAAAAGCTGACGTTATCAATATTTATGTTAACAGTGGCTCAAATTACTGTTTGTAATGTGAAAAGAGTAGTTTGTAATCCACAAAATTATCACCCAATTTGGCAGCTAATCCACTTATTTTTTCAGCTCCAGCAAGCATCTGTAAAAACTACTTTCTGCTCTGTTCAGCAACAAAAAAAAGCTAGCAAGTAGTTGCTGTTGTGCAGCATTTTAACAGCTAAAGACAGATATTTGCCTCATAGCTTTCCCCATTATAATAAGGCGATGATACTGGATAATAATGTGGCTTCAGCCCATAAGTGACCCAAAAATCTTTTGATGCAGCTTTGCTTAATTTTACACTTCAAATGCCAACAAGTAAATTGAATCACATCGTTTTCTAATTACTATATGTTAAATCACTTGCAAACTGGAACAAAATGATCAGCATCTCGTGAACAAATGCTGCTAGTTGAGTTTTGCTTCCCTGTTAAATTTAGATGTTACTGTTACTGTTAAGAATAGCCAGGATTTACGTAAAGAAGGCAGCAAATGAAACAAGCCTTGTAGCAGGTGAATGGTAGCCAGTCCTAATCTCAGATTTTACCATCCTTACCATCTGCGCCACACACATCGTGCTGATTGGTGGTTTACTGGGTTACCGTTGAAAAATGCACATTTAAAAACAGTGTTTGCTAGCTGTGTTTTCAATACTTGATTTGACATTAGGTTAGAAAGCTAATTCTTAATTAGCTCATTACAGTTGCATTATTTCTCCTGCATATAGCAAAGCAGTAACAATCCACTAGAGGTCTGACATTTTGCTACCCGTCTGTGGGCCATGTATGTGTTGTAAATTCCATAATATATGCACTTTTGATAGAATATCTGTTGATGACTTGCTTTATGTGTGAAAGCACAGGAGGATGAATTCTCTGGCTGCAGATCGATATGGACCAGTGCCATCTGGAAAATATTGTATTGTTAGTGTGAATGAACCGACATGTTTTTTCAAGGGCTAACTCACGGATCTATGCTGCATAATTATGTGTGCATACACACAGACGTGGGCACACCAGTCAAATACACACTTCATGCACAGACGCACACGCATGTGTTGACACCGACAAAGTCAAATAAGCTTACCAAGGATTTGATGGTGCTGTGACTATGGGCAGGGAAGTGTGCTGGCCAGAGAAAATGGCTGTATTTATACGTAACAACTGCTGCTCAGTCGCAGCTGCTCGTGCTTACAGAACATACTTATTTCACCAGTGACACGCCCCTCAAATTTGGTTTATACAACACATGTATTTAACAGGAATAATTAGATCCTTGAACGATCTGCGGACAGATATAGAAAGGATGGAAATACAAGTATGCATTCATCAATTTCCACACAATAATCTGAATCTATTTACGAGGCTGCCGGATTACACATGTTTTATATCATCTGAACACAGAGTTAAGAGTCAGATGGGCTTTAAGAGTCAGCTGGGCTTAGTGTAACATAGGGAAGTGACATAGAGAACAGGATAAGTTTTTGATGACATTATTTGCAGGTTTCAGGTATAATCTTTTCATTGTCATTGTAGTAGCCTATGTGTTCGAAGCAGATAAGTGTATGTGGATGATTAATATAATTTTTTACAAGCTCGACAAGAGCTACTCTCTTTATATATTGATACCCAAATTATACCACACAAATGGGATAATAGATTGACCTCCATGTGTCACAAAAGGCTATTATTGCTGAAATTATTGACAGTATATTGCTGTGTGTAATGGCTGCATGTTGGCTGCTATGGCATTATTAGAGGCCTTCAATACAAGTTGGATGAGAATCAGACTGTGGCTCCCAGCCATCATAACACCGTAGTGCCATTTATGAGAAATGTGTGTTGAAAAGATCTCGCTTTTTCAACTCTTTATGGCAGATCGTTGGTCCAAAATAGGTTTGTTTTCATGTTTAGTGGTGATTTACATTCAGAGGGCAGAACCATGCCTAAACATCATATAGGTAGAGTTTAAAAACTAAAGAATACAGACTAAAGTTGATATAGAAAACGCTGCTTGATGTCGCAGCCCCACACTAAAGTTCATCTGTCATTATGACTTGGTAACAAATGTTTCTCAGCTTGCCTGACTTATTCCATCTTCTATCTTGCCAAATTCTGCCACAGCTATTTGATAAAAACAGCACCCAGACTAAAATTGCAAAATGCTGTCATATGAAAGTGGCTGAGTGCACTGGGACACAGAGAAGCTTTTGTCTTGAGGGTCTGGCCCATCTTTTATTAATCCCCTTTCCATGTAAATGGATCACCAGAAGAAAATGTTTGGGATCACTAATTTTTTTTTTTTTTTTGCGTACTCACTAATGGGAATACAGTGTTTTATTGTGGCGTGATGACAGAGTCAAGGATGCCGCAGCTGTGTATGCACATTTTGCCAACTGAGCCACAAGGATGCTCCAGGTCTTTTTCTCTTGTCTGCTGATGTTTGATAAAACCTTATGAATTATGCTAATTCATTGTAAGATAATTAAGAAGCTTTTGTCCCTGAACCTCATCATACTAGTGGAGCATCAGTGAGGATATTGGTAAAGCCAATATGCACCTGTTTTAAAAAATATAACATTCAAACAGATTTCACAAATATTAATCCATTAATTTTTAGCCTTGCTAGCAGCGTGACTATAGGGATGTCAGGCCACCACTTCTGCCTAGATTGAAATATCTTAATCTTGGATGGATTGTCTAAAATTTTGGTTCAGACGTTTATTGTTCCCAGAAGATCAATCCTAATGATGTCAGGGATCACCATTAGCTTCACATTTATGATTTTAATTGAAATGTCACAATAACTGGATGGAATGATTGTCATGAAATTTGGTACACACATTTAGGATGAATTGTAATCACTTTGCTCATCCCCAATTGTCCATATGATGCCATCATCAGGTCAGAATTTCATTTTGTCCAATACTTTGGTTTATGACCAAACACCTGCAAAACTGATGACATTCCCATTAGCCTTAGTTGCATTATGTTTAGGTCTAATTGGCAATGTTAGCATGCTAACATTGTAAAATACGTTGTAGTAAGTAAACATTATACTCGCTGTAGCAGCCAAGCCTAAACTTAAAGCCACTGAGGGGCTGCATGAACGGGCTAATGACAATAGTTGACGCGCATGCTGTAATGCTGCCATATAGGGTTTATAAATTAAAAGTCCAACTTCTGTTTCTTTGCTTTGTGGTATTTTATTTGCTCACCCTTACGGTTCGTTTCCATGACTGATGGACATGACTCCAAAACTGAACTTCAATACAACACAATAATACAGCATGTTACTCCTCCTGGCACAGTGGTCAAAACTATATTGCTCCTCCTTCCAGCAACACCTGTAACCTGGACAAAGGTTCCTACCTATATAGGACACTGCCCCCCCAGCATAGTGACCCCTACTGGCCGAATTAGTGTCTTGCATTTGCTTATCTTAGAATGGCTCCTACACTTGTAAACATAATTAGTAGTATGATACAGAACATTCTTTCTTTGGTTGCTCAACATGCTTGTGTGTGTCAGCAATGCAAAATCAGCTATTTTGCAATGATGCTGTAAACCTGGTTATATGGTGCTGGCGTTACACTTGTTAATTCACTGTGTTGACGAAACTGGGAGTATCATTACTGAGCGTGGAAACCACCCTTTTTGCTTGGCCCAGTTTGACCATGAGTTCACTGACACGTCATAAGGCATGTTTGCTGATGGAAGATTACAGAGCCATTTAACCTATGTATGGCTCTCCGTTGACCCAGCAAAATAGCTGTAGACTATAACTGGTAAGTTCTGCACATGTTTTGCACATTTTGTAAATATACTGTATTATACTGTGGAATTCATTGGAAAAGGAACATCAAAGATCCCCCCCCCCCCCCGACCCCACCAACTCTGGAACCTGTTGATTTGCAAACAAAACACTCTGTATCTAAGCTGAAACTTTCCTCTGAATTAAGTCCAATACAAATCTTTATCAGCTAAGCCAAATCCTGGATAAGGCTTGTGCATGGCCTTGGCAGTTGGTTAGCATGCGGCAGTATGGGAAATGTGTAAGAGAGAGGGTAAACATAGTCGTGGTCAGTGTTTATTTAAGCGTGGAACACCTCGTAGGAATGCTCACCACACACAGTGTCACCCTGACTGTGCTTATCATCCCATTAACTGGTTTCCTCTGCGGCTTTCTCTCAGAGAGGTAAAACATTGACAGCATCAGGGCTCTGTCTCCTCAGTCGTGCTCTTGAAAGATTCAATTTGGAAGAGAAGCACTGAATAATCTGTCATATGTTTTCATTAATCGTCGGTCGTAGCTTTATAGAATTAAGCTTCTTTATGAAAAGCCCTGGCCGTGGCTGTGGAGGTGTTCTGGCTACATATTATGCCTGGATCTCAGCCAGAGTGTAAATCTAGTCCTTAAAGTAGTTTGCATCATTGAGAAAGTATCTGCCCACGGAGAAGAAAAGTCAAGTGCAGATATGTCATAAACCTCCAGAACAACATGGAAGGCCTTTCAAATCACTCATTCAAATCAATCAATAAAATCAATGTGTCATAGTAGTATGTGATGACTGTTACACAAAGAAATCTGGAAGGAGATTGCAGAGCAGGTGTGTGTGAGGAGTCATCTTCTACGTCTGTAAAAATTCAGAAAAGATGGCTCTTTTCCATATCAAAAGAAAAATTAAGTACAGGCTGTACATAAACATTGCTTTTGATAAATGTGCGCCTGCTATGTTTGTTTTTGTTGACAGTATACAGGCTTGTTACCTCCTTATCTAATTGCCTGCTTGACATACTGCACATGTAAAATAAGATTCCATTACAGTGTTGACAGAAAGCATAGAACAGCAGGTGTAAATGCAGGGCTCTGAGCATGTTTATTATGCAGATAACATTCACATTCATGTTGCAGTTTCACAACCGTTTACATTTGCTTTTCCTTCATTGTCACAACAGAATTTAAATGTGCAAAATGCTGTATTGTTTGTTGAATGAAAATTTCAGACTACGCTGAGCGATCCCATGAGGAAGTGCATCATGTATCATGCATGTTGTATTTTCTCTATTGTATTTATTATGAAAGCAACAATAGAAAGGCTTGTAATCTACAGTACACAGAAGTTTGCATTTTAAATAACGTAGTTAGGATTCCTCGTGATAATTTGCATTTAACTTGAAACATAGGTCTGGGATGGGGAACTGCGTTCCTGTCTAGGGCAACTTCACTTTTTGTAACATCCTTCATACTAAATTATTGATCACATGTATCACACTAACCTCTAACGTGATGGCTGGAACCGCTTTTCTTTGGCAAGGCGCCTGATGTCAGATGGCAGTGATGATGATGCTGCTCACCACTGGTTTTCCAGGTTTAGGTCAGTCAGTCTTGAGAACAAACGGCATCTTTGCAATAGTCACTTTTAAAAAGAATTGCTCACAGCAGCAGGTTGTCCCAAACAGATTAAGACTCTACTGTATGTTTCCTCAGAATGGGAAAATCTTCATGATGTACAAGCATTTTATAGAACTAGAGCAGAAGGAGGTTGTTGTATGTAGCTATGAGCCCGCCGTTGCTTTGCAGCTCAATGATTTCATGTCGTAGGTTGTCAAAGCAGGCTTTTGTTCTTGCAGGGTAAGAAAATGCAGAGTGCTAGCCCTTTCCAGTTGCACTTGCCAGAGCCACACATCGTATCAAAAGCCATGCACAAAAATGGCTAGTTGGGAGGTATTTGTTATGTCTGTTGTTTCACCACAAACCAGAGAGAATAAGTGGAAATGCTGTGTCCATTGTTTTTTCAGTACCTTGTGCCATATGCCACGGTTTGAGACAAACGCTTAGGAGCAGTTTTTAGTCTGGTGTGAGCAGCTCCACAGCAGCAACAAGGCACTCCTTCATAAATCCTTCCTTCAGATTCTTAGCTATTAGCTTGCTCACTGTAAAGCTTTCCTGCGTAGCACTGTCTCTGTCAGAATGTGGTCTTTTGAAAGCTGCTTGTTGGACATCCAAACTCTGCCAAAGAGCGTTATCTTTCTTCAAGCACATTTTTCCTTGTAACTCTTAAGATTGGACTTTTTCATCACAGTGAGCGTGTCACAAGTGTCTTTTACTTCAACAAAAAAGTGATAGTCCATTTCTCTTCGAATGGGCGACATTCAGCACCTGCTTTTGTTTCTTGACATTCGCCAGAAAAACGTGTTAGTTGACTAGTTTATGTTATTTTCTGTTATCACAGATAAAAAGTAATTGCTGTCTACCTTTTTTGTATTTCTGAGTTGTTTTTTTTGATGTAACCCATTTGATCCAGCCTACTGCATATGGCCTGGACGCCCCACACCGCTGATATAGACTATATTACTGTAAACATAGATATTTAGACCATAGTGTCATAGTGTGTTTACATTAACTTTCCTACCGCAAATCCTGCATATTGTACAAAGCAAAATTCTGGCTATGAATTTGTGTTTTTACACTAACTAACCAACTATTGTATTCTGAAAAGTGTGATTTAGGGTTTGGCACTTCATATGTAAGCGTAGCATTATGTCTTTGAAGCTAAGAGTTAAGCGAATTAAGAGATTTTGACATTGAAATGCTGTGTGAGTGAAAACTGATTTACTGTAATACTAGGTACAAGTTAAGCTGATTGGAACAGGAGGTGAAGACCGCTGACCCTAATGTTCCTTGAGAACAGAAGCTAATGTGATGGCATGAAAATCTAAGGGAAAGACATCAGCGTGAGTTTATTGTAGACAGAAATACCTCTTGACAGGAATGTGCATGCGTTAGTTGCCATGCGAGACGAAACAGAGAGCAAAGTGAACAAGTGAATCAGTTTGCCTCATACAATAAGTCAACCCTTTCTTTTATTGCAGAGAATAGTACACTTGTGGACAGTTTGCGTTGCATAGTCATCCTCATTATTAAATGTAAACAAGCAAATTTGTGAGTTGAGAGCAAAGAGCGCAGCAAGTGTTCTCCTGAGCCGCAGAAAGCATCACGTGATCACATCAGTCATCCTATTATTAGCAAGTGAGTGAGAACATATGTGGCACATGCCAGGAGAAGTCCACAGGCACAAAGCTTGCTTCTTATGGTGAAGGCTCCTGGCAGCTCCAGTATGGCACAGGGTTGTATTTTCCTGGCATGGTTCAGGTTCACAGCACCCCTGAGCGCTAAACACAGATGCCAACACAGAGCCATTCTTAGTAAACATGTTCAGCCAATGGTGAAGCAGTATGTACAATGCATGCAGTGGTATTTTTTAGAATGATACAGCCAATATGAAACTGTATATCATGGCCTGTTAATGCCCAAAACACCAACCTACTGGTGTTTGAAATATTTTGGTAATCAGATCAACAGGCACTAATGTTTGTATACTCATGGTGTATGGCTCTCAGCCTTAAGCACATGACTTATGTGCCAACTAGAGTGGTACTGAGGGTGCCTCTGCCACCAATTAAGCCAATGAATGGTGCAAACACATAAAATTTTAATCAAATGTGTACTTCAGTGGGGTTACATCTATCTGTTCTCTGTCTTTTGTGAAGAAAATATTTATTGCTAAATATCGCCCTCTCTCTCACTTTGGACTTGCAAATAACTTTTAAAAACCCCCAGCAAATTAACTGTTAATGGTGAATCTACATTTAACAAGATTGAACAACAGATAACTGTCTGTTGACCTCATCCGGCATGCCCCTTTTTTTGTTAGCTTTTGTCTCTTAACCTCAGGTTGCTATGCCAGTCAGTCTCTGTCCTGATCAGTTCAGACTACTGAACATCTCTCAAAGTTTCTCAAACACTCGCCCACATTAAGGGTGGTCACAAGGAGGTCATATGACCTGACTTTATTCACCGCAGATATCTGATAAAAAGTACCCTTGCTGCTTTCTTGCTGAAAGTTAGATAAGAAGATTGATATCACTCTCATGTCTGTGAGGTAAAAAGGAAATTATTGCAAGCAGTCAGTTAGCTTAGCTTAGCACAAAGACTAGGATCATAGCTAACCTGCCTCTGTGTACAAGATAACAAAATCCATCTACCAACTCTAAAGCTCCCTAATTAATTTGTTACATCTTGTCTGTGTATACTATGTGCCAGTAAATTCAATGACTCTGCCGGTTGCCTGGCAACTGGTCCCAGCAGAGCAAGGTTAACTGTCTCTGTGTTAAGCTAAGCTAGCTGGCTGCTAGTGGTAGCATATACACTGTATGTATTTTGTTAATAATATAAGTCTAAATAATAAGCTTATCACACAACAATAAACTCATGTCATGGAAAACTCATTCGGACCAGTCACCATGGCTGTTAGCTTTAAGAACGTGAGGAATAAATTCTGACATTTTCTGCTCTGTATGTTATATTATAAACATGGCCATAGATTTGCTATAATGTATGCACCAGGTGGTCAGAAGCAGCAGATACCAGCTAGACAACAAGTCATAGACAGGAAGTTAAAAGATAAAAACTAGACTAATACTTTGCATTCATGACTACATGTTAATTAGTGGAGTCAACAAACAAATTAGCAACACCTGCTGTGATCACTAATTAGGGTGTGTTAAGGGTGGGTAGTGTAACACAGTAAGATGAAAGATTTCAATTTACAGATAAAAAAAAAATCTTCTTCCATTCTGCTCTGTGTGATCCATGGATAATTCTCTCTTTAATGCTGTGTCACTTTGCCCACTGAGAAGAAATTATTATCTGCTGGAGATGATTCCTTAATGTTTCCAGTGCTTTCGCCTGTGCCTTTGAGTTGATAAATGGAGATACCACACAATGATCCAAAAAGTGAGTAATTAGTGTAATGACTAGATCTATTAAGCCCTTCACTGTTTTAAGAGCTGCCATGTAGCATCAAGTGAGTCACCACCGCTCTGCAGTCATCTGTTGTTTGTCCTATCTTGATCATAAATGTTCCTTTTTTTAATGATCTTTTATTTTAGCATTGCTTCAGCTTCGTTTTTTAGGTTGTGTAACCGATGGTGCTTTTTCCACAGATAACAGAACTGATGCGGTAGGCTTACATTTTTATTCCTCCTAAATAAGCTGAGTGGCTGTCAGTAACATCTAGATTTATTTAGTGGAGAAAAAAAAAAAAGTCCATCCGCCCCCTTTGATGGGAACGGTTATTTTTGCACCCAGTGAACAGAAACTGGGACAGGAGAGGAAAAAAGGACTTTCACATCTAGCATTAAATGGGTCACCTTGAGTGGAGCACTTGTCTATGTGGTCCTATCAGAAGCCAGAGAGAGAGAGAGAGAGAGAGAGAGAGACGGAGGGATGTAGAGGGGACACACGTTTCCTGTCTGAATGTTAAAGTCGTCATTGTCCCCTGATAGACGAAGGCTATTTCAAGTCTAATTCTGAAGCGCTGTCAAATGCAGACTGTCAGGTCCAGCCCACCTGTTGATGTACCCTCTGCCACTACAATCTCGCATCCTGGATGTCGCCTTCTTCTTTCTGGTCACAGTTAACTTTATTATAATGCAAACAATGGATTTAAAGTACTAAGTTATAATGCTGCATGTCAGCATTCAGTGTACTTGTACATGCAGTTTGGCTTATTCATCCATTCATTCAGAGCTCCACTTTGGCTTTTGCTTTTACGTGAGCCGTTGTCCATCCCTGGCTGATTTGTGTTTGTGGTTGGCACTTAAGGCTTATACCAGAAGGTGAATCAACTGTACAATCAAACAACACATGTCCATGTTACTGTAAATAACCCAACAGGACTGATGCTGCAGATAGAGATTTTGTTGTTTAAAAGCAAGGGTGCATGGATGAAGAAATGCATTGACTTTTGCTTTGTTGGCAACAGATGGTCTGTTTGATGGGCATTTTTTGTTTGTAATACCAATACCACATAAAAATTAGAAATAAAGGGATAATTGCACCATGTTAAACATTTATATATCCTCACAAAATACACATAAAACATACATCTTTACACATTTATACAAGTCATTACGAAACAAGGTCACAATCACCAGTTTTGCTTGTATTTTTTCCTTTTTTAGGGAATGAACTTACATTCCTTGCAGAGTTGTTGTGACTTGTGGAGTTTTTTTGTTGTTATCACATTGAACATCACCTGCAGTCCTCAGCATAAGAGAGAACGCTGTCATCAAGAAATCTACTTGTTTGCTAGTCTGCAACAGAAATACATTTACAGTCTCTTCTTTAGTGTTTTATTTAAGGTGATTTCTGTGCTACCAACTGAACTTTTTGTTGGCTTTCCACGCTAAGTGTGGTGGATACCAGGCTGTTATTAACAAATGTCACAACCAAGCAGTTTGAAAATAATGACATAACATGGGATCTTGGCAATTTGATCATGTCACGCTCTGTGCAGAAGCAAGCCTTTGACACAAATTGATGCCCTTAATGCTCGGTTCAGTATTGTAGTTTGGCAGCATGTACTTCAAACAGGATGAAAAATATGACAGCATGATGCACGAAGGAGTGTTACGCAGCCCAGGCTTGGCATCCTCCACTGACTAATTGTGCCTTGGAAAGCACATGAGATGACTTCTTTAATCAAGATTCTGAACAATGAAAAACTTAGTAATTAGTGGGTGGTATTTACATAGTTATAAAACTCATGTCTCAGTGTCTCCACTTGAAGATTTACTCACGACCTCATCAACATCACAGCAGATGTTCTCTCAGAGGTTTTCAAATACCTGTGGCGGTTTTGCTGATTTTGGTGTGGCCAGAATGCAGGTTGCTGTTAAAATAAATTGAAATGAGTTGGAATAGTTGAAAACGGATGCTTTTGATCTGGCTGCTTCATAGTAGTAGTGTTATTTATTGTATTCAGACATTCCCTTTAACACTGATGTTTCTAATGTCGTCGTTTTACTTAAATTCTATTATTTCATAGTCTGCTTTATGTTTAATTCTTTTGTAAAGTATATTGAGACCATGCTACATGGTGATTGTACACTTTAAATAAAACTGATTGATTGAAGTCCTTAATCTGTGCTGTTCAGGTCGTGGGAAAGGGACAGCACATTCACAGTAAATAACAATTTACCCAGCTTGGTTTTTCTCCCACACAATTGAGCCTCGCAGTCCATCCCCACATGGGAATTCCTAAAGAGCTTAAAATAAAATGTTACACAAAAAGGTTGAGAGCAGCTGGTGTACTACACTGATCCCTCCAACATGAAAATGCACACGTAATAAACTGCAAAACATATTTGGACAAATGAGAGATCAGTGTGAAAACAAGTGTGGTATTATTGGTTTTATCATGTATGTGTTTAGGATCTCTTATCATTCTGACTGCAATGCTTTCTGAAGTTTGTACTTTTCTAACAGGTTGACTTTGGTCTCTGAAGTTGAAGTAGTTACGAGCTGGGTAGTTTGGGTGGTGTTTATCGAAGGTGGCCATCATGGGAGTGCTGTAAGTGAGGACTCCCTTGTATGTCCTTCACAACACTTAAAAGCAAATCACTGATGTTGGCGCTGGCACAGCTCTGTGAAATAGTGCTACACATTTGTTCATCTGACAAATCATTCCTTTCTCCACCTCCCTAAGGTGTGTGATTACCGGCCTGCTGCTGTGTCCACTTCACAGAGGGTAGAGACGATTTTGTAGTGTCTGTGATGTCTACAATTGGTTTCCAAAGGGATGTTTTGAAGCCTGGATTTATGTGTGCTTCCTTTTTGGCAAATGGGTCATTGAACTTGAATGGAACTGAGAAGAGACAAGCAAGCTATCACCAAGTAAAATAAACATGTAAACATCAAGTAAACAAGACTTAATTTTAAACTTAGTTCGTTTTGATTAAATCACCATCAAGACACACATTCGGAATCAACCATGCATTTAATTGATTGCTTTCTTGCTCAGATACATGTAAAGACTCAAACCACTCTCATATCTGTACACTAAATATGAAGCTATATCCAGCAGGTGGTTAGCGTATCTTAGCACAAAGACTGGAAAGAGGTGGAAGCAGCTAACCTGCCTCAGTCCAAAAGTTAAAAAAAAACAAAAAACAGCCTACTAGCACCTCTAAATCTCACTAATTAACATGTTTTATCTAGTTTGTTTAATCTGTACAGAGATGTGAAAATGACAAGTTGCAGATTCATGGGGAGTTAGAACTATTTCTTGCGCAGGTGCAGTGACTTCCTGGAGTCTTGTCATCACTTTGAGGTTGTACATAAGTAAGAGTTGGATGTACAGTACATGCACAGTGCATGTACAGTGCTGTATACTACATACTGTAGTGCATACAGTACAAACACTAATCAGGTTTTATTTTCACTATTAATGAACAATATCTAGACAGAACAGGTTATTTAATTTATATCCTGCAGCGGTCCAGCTCCCTCACTCAGGATACCTTGCATGTGCACAGTACAGTGATGCTCATGAAGTTGACCCTGCTGTGAGTCATCCTGTATTTGTACTTGCTGGGAGGAGGGCTCACTGTTCGCTGTGTTCCATGTTGGAGTGGTGCGATGCTGCCTTTGGCTTTCTGAGGGGGGGAAACTGGAGCACAGCTCTGAGCCATAGGCAGAAATATCAGGCCTAACTAGGACATGTCGAGAAACGGGGCTAGTGGTGGGGCGCCGCTCACAGAGAACTTCATAGAGGGATGATGAGAAGTGTCTCAGGAAAACAGTGACTCAGTGGTGATTAGTTCTGAATTTCATGGTGTGCTCCACGTATTGTTGATTATTTCATGTCACTCATGTCTGTAAACAAGTGACAAAGATTGTTTTTGCAGGAATTTTTTCAAGCTGTATACTTTTCCAGGTGCACCAGTCCTACGTGCACTGCAATTCAGCAGTGAATCATTCAACTAGAATAGTGGTACCCATTTTTTATGCACACAAAGTTTACTTGCACCCGTTCTCATGGGGTGCATATTTCTCTGTGGGATGGGATTTGACCATCAGACCAGGGCTGCAGTGACTATTTTCATAATCAATTCATTATTTTCTCTCTTAGTCAGTCAATAAAATATCAGAAAACTGTGTGAAATGACATCCCAGTTTTGCAGACTCCAAGGTGGCTCTTGAAATTTCTTCTTTTATCCAACCAACAGTCCAAACCCCAGAGATATTGAGTTTATCAATTAATTGACTAATCGACTGATTGTTACTGCTCTACAACAGACTGGTTAATTTGAAAAAGGTAAAACTGTACATCATTTTACTAGTGATCACCCCCCCCCCCCCAAAGAATAGAGAAAAATCTCAAAAATAACTATTTTGTAAATCAGGTTTTTAGTTTTCCTTTTCCTGGGCCAGTAATCATTGTTTGACCCCTCAGGTTTGTCTTAGTGTAACAGCAGCACCCTGTATTGTGAACACTGTATTTGTATGCACTGGTTTTTAACTAGGTGTTTGCAAATTTGGATTTAAGCGTATGAGTGTTTGTATTACAAATCAAACCATTTATATCTTTTTAACTAAAGCCCACACAACTGACTGTAAAACGGTGTTGTCCACGTTTTAGCACTTGTGGTGGCAGTAGTAAAAGCAGCAGTAGTAATACTGTCTTATACTGTTAGCGTTAGTATAATGTGTACTGTTATAGTGTTTTAATCTCTGCTGTTGTTGTCTGCTTTTTCATGATGTACTGACTGCAGCAACAGTAGTGATTTCTCACCAATTGCTCTGTGTTTTTATTGCAGGAGACCAATGAAATTGTGGCCATTAAGAAATTCAAGGACAGTGAAGGTACGAGGACAACAAGTCCCATCAGTGTTTTTTTATTGTCAGACTGTTCAGTGTCTTTATTTCTGTTGGGATGCATCCCATCCTCATAACTGCTTGTAAGCCCAACGTGTTCCTGATTCCTCCTCTGTCTCACCTCCATGCAGAAAATGAGGAGGTTAAAGAAACGACGCTACGGGAGCTTAAGATGCTCCGCACCCTCAAGCAGGAGAATATTGTTGAGTTGAAAGAGGCCTTCCGCAGAAGAGGAAAGCTTTATCTTGTCTTTGAGTATGTGGAGAAGGTACGTTTCTAGTACAGATGTTGTTGTCAGGCTGATTTTTTAATGTCACTGTCACCTGTTGTGGTGGTCATCCTGATTTGTTGGTGGTGTTTGTTTCTCTTTCAGAACATGCTTGAGCTGCTTGAGGAGTTACCCAACGGTGTGCCGACTGACAAAGCTCGCAGCTACATCTACCAATTAATCAGAGCAATCCACTGGTGCCACAAACACGACATAGTTCACCGGGGTAAAGGCTCCCTTTTTTAATTTTTTCTTTCTTTAATGGACATGTATTAAAAACACTGAGAGGGACCGTAGATGTAGACATGTAGATATTTCATTGGCTGCTCCTGTATATCGCCGCTACGTGTCTGTGTGTCCACCATATTTGTGCAGTCAAGATCCACAAGTAAACAAATACAATGCTTATTGAAAGACTTCACAACAAAATCGTCTGTAACTCGCTTAATTCTCAACTGATTTCCAGGAAAGTTGGTTTGTTGTAAACGTGAGAAATTGGACATGATACCAATTACTTGTTGGAATTATATTGAGTTACTGCAGGCAGATCTAATCAGCTCCATGCCAAGACTTTATCCTTCTGAATAGCCACAACTTCCACTGGGACAGGCAGGCTCCGATCTCTGAATAAGCAACATCACGTATAAATTAATTAGAATTGCAGCTTTTGTGAGTATTATTTTGTTATAAAGCGGGCTGGATGTGACAGTGTTAGTGAGGCAGAGAAAAGAAGCTCTGAACATATTTGATCCTGAGCTTGTGGCTTGAAGCTTGTGCAGGTCCACAGAGTAGCATTTACAACTGCACCATCACATTCAGTATGGAATGGCACATGTCTTTATAGACTATTCACTACTCTCATCAAATGGTAGCTTAATAGTTTTTCTGACATGTTGTCACCAGCCACTCTATTGTTTGCAACATGTGAGCTTTCGGGCGAATCGGTAGCAGCAGAGCAGGAAACCAGATGGCCCATGTGACCTTTTGGCACAGCGAATGCAACAGAGCAGGCATCCAAATGGCCTGTGGTATACCCATATGACAGTGTTATCCTGGGATTTGATGTATATGTTATGGTATGTCTTTACAATCTGTGAATTTTCACTGCTAGAATTTGATTTCTTCGACTTACTGCTTTTTACAAAGATACTATAAACTGAGAAGAATCTACTCTTTTCAGTGAGAGAGATGAAGATGTGGTGGCAGGAATGATGGTAGTGATGATGTAACAATGAGCCCCTCGCCAGCTTATGTGTGTCCTTCCTCCTCAGACATAAAGCCAGAAAACCTTCTCATCAGCTCTGATGACGTCCTCAAGTTATGTGACTTTGGTGAGCACATCTATCAAATACTCACACTGTAAGATCTGTAAGGAAGGTGGCCAAGCGGTCAAAGCTGTGATGTGAAAGGAGTATTTTCAACAGAGACTATATTTGGCTGAGACCAATGCTTCAGAGGGGCAGCAGGCAGGCTTCATCCGGTTATCTAAAGCTTTGTGTGCAGCCCTCTCTCCTGGTTCTCAGCCTGCTGCTG
Source organism: Chelmon rostratus (assembly GCF_017976325.1). NCBI lineage: Eukaryota > Metazoa > Chordata > Actinopteri > Chaetodontiformes > Chaetodontidae > Chelmon > Chelmon rostratus. The sequence goes on from NC_055661.1 coordinate 25,897,100, forward strand.
TGCATTCTTCTCTCATCTCAATTAATGAAACATGTTGAAAAACAAGAGGCTAATCATGCTTTGATCCAATCTGGTAGGGCCACAGCAAAACGGGGGAAACGGAAAAGATGGCATAGCCAACGTCATGTAGGCAATCTGGAGTGAGAGACTGAAGACCTGCTGTTTGCTCTGTGTCAGCCAAAGGCATTGAGAGAATAGACATAGGCCAAACAGACTCCGCTCTGCAGCTTTACATTGAGGACTATGTCTTCCTGCACATTTATTTTCATTGTATGTGATTTTGAGTGTCAGTGCAAGCAAGTTTAAGAAATACTGAAAGTTGAAATGAAAAGCTCAAGTAATTGCATCAGTGTAGATTCAGATGAGAACATTAGTATCACTCCTGTATGTTAAGCTTGAAGCTACAGCCAGGAGATGGTTAGCTTAGCATAAAGTGTGAATATGAGGAAACTGCTAGCCTGGCTTCCTCCAAAGTTCAAAAATCTGCCTACCAGCACCTCTATTGCTTAAAAAATTAACCAAAGATATAACATGTTAATTAGTGCGCTAAAGGTTCTGGTAGACAGATTTTCTTTTTACCTTTCAGCAGAGCTATGCTAAGATATGCTAACTGTCTCCTGGCTGTAGCTGTATGCTTAAGGTACAGAAATGAGAGTGTTATCCTCATCTGGCTCTTGTTAATTAAATAAGTGAACAAGCGTATTTTCCCAGATGCAGAACTTCCTCTATCAAACTATTACATGATGACAATTCTCTGTATTTGTCAGTTTGTAGTGATGTTTCGAGATTATGAAAATGAATTTAGATTTTTTACCCATGATTTAATAGTAAGTATCTTTATGACTGGATATGTGCTAAACAACGTCTGGCATTAATATGACCATCCCTCCTATATGAGTGCAGCTTTCCCCTAACTCAACTACTTTATGACTTGCACCTCTGAATCATAATGAGGGTCCAGAGAGGATGGCTAAAATAATTTTGAAGTGCCTCAGCATGTAGAGCACATCAAAAAGCTCCTCATTATACTCTATTGCTTCCTGTGTCTTCTCTTGCCAGGCTTTGCACGTAATCTCTCTGAGGGGACCGATGCCAATTACACCGAGTATGTGGCCACTAGATGGTACCGCTCTCCAGAGCTCCTGCTTGGGTACGTCCGTTATGTTTGAACCTCGTCCAGGAACTCGGTCTCTACACTGACATCTACTTTAAAAGCAATTCTTACGCATGACCATAATCATCAATCCCTTAAATCTCCGGTCCCAGGGCTCCTTACGGGAAGGCAGTGGACATGTGGTCAGTGGGCTGCATCTTAGGAGAGCTGAGTGACGGGCAGCCCTTGTTCCCAGGAGAGAGTGAGATTGACCAGCTCTTTACCATCCAGAAAGTGTTGGGACCCCTGCCACCAGAGCAGATGAAGCTCTTCTATAACAACCCCCGGTTCCACGGGCTGCGGGTAATACCCCGAACCTCACTGCGCATCACACTGCTGACCTGTCACCTCCGTGTTGATCTTATTGCTGCTCCTTTCCGTTTCCTCCATCACTCTTGACTTGATCTTCTCTCTCCTTTGCTGTCTCTTTCTGCCTCCTCCTCTTCTACCCTTATTTATTTTCTCTCCCTGCTATGTCTCTGCTCTCTCTGCTTGTTTTTTCTTCCTCTTTTTTTTTTCTCCTGGCTGAGTTTGCTGTGCCGTGACTGATTGGATCACAATGACTCATCGTGTATCATGTATCCTGTATGCTCTGTGAAGGAAGGCTGTGATAAGTCTTCTGTGGCAGGCTGGTGGTACAACAGACCCGGGTTGTCCTTCCCTTCCCCTGTCTGCCCACGTCCAGGATATAATTATTAGTTTGGTAAACTGCACCTCTGTGAATGCCTGACAATGAATAGGACCCTGCTTGATAATACTGCATTTTTTTCAATTTTGGACTATGGTGTGTTTAAAAATTAGTTAATTAGCTTTAGAAATTTTGATGGGATGGAGGCTAAATTCTTGTTGGAACTCCAGCCCAGAAATATATCTAAGCTGTTTTTCTAGAGTAAAATGCTCGTTCCAGTAATAGGTACATAGAGATGCTTCTTGAATAAACATCTAGTGCCTGCTGTTGTTCGCACTCGCTCAAGGAAAAAATATCTCTATTCTTCACAACATTTCTACGCCTGTCTTCATTTAAATGAACAGAGTGTCACACTGCCAGCAGACCTCACTGATGGACATTTATGTTAAAGCTCCTCTCTCACAGTAAAATTTAATAAGATATATACTTAATAAGAGCAGAGAAGCACATAGAGAGGCGAATGGTGTTTGAGGGGACCACACAAACTGTTTTTATTAAAATATAAATGCATCAGACCAGCAAGAAACCACACAACACTTGTAAGTGAACACAGGATGTTTGATTGTTGTTTTATCACGATGGCCACCTACGGTGTGCTTTCCGCAACACTTGGAAATGTGTGATGTAAAAAGAACAGCTTCTGGACAGCAGAGCAGCAGATTCACAATAGTCTGAAGAACATTTCTGACAAAATGAGAGGTTGACATAGGAAGATTGAATGTGGAAGAAAGCACATGCAACAGTGGTCTTGTGAGTCATTGAGCAGTGGTTTCAAAAATGTAATTTCAGGAGTAGCAGCGTAGGGCAGGGTAGCTTCAGAAGAAAGTAAAATATAAAAAGACAAAGTGGTCATAGCCTTGACATGATGTGTGGGCATTCATACAATGTTGACAGCATCATCATACTCACAAGCTATTCCATGCACACATATCTTATTAATAATTATTTGGAGCATCTTGGCATCCTCAGCTGGTAACTCAACACACTTTTTAGACTTAGACCAAACAGGTGATGACCTTCAAACTGACTGACTGTTTGAACTCTCCTCCTGTGGACTCTAGAAAGACTAGCGGCCACTTCAGGAGTCAGCACTTGAACTTGTTCCTATCATTGACAATTCTGTTATCCCAGAAAACAACATCATATAGCATGGCACTGGCCAGACCGGTAGAACCGTCCTACTGGCCTTGAAGGACTCTATTCTCCTGATGAAAAACACCCTGGATTGTGCCTTCTTAAGCACAGCACTAACATTTTATTGACCAGTTCAATTTCATATCAAAATTAACCTCCAAATATTTGTATGAAACAATTTCAACCTGCTGATTTTGAGAATAATTGTTCCTTTTTCTTTCAAAGGTCAACAACTGCCCCCTATGTCTTACTAATACTGTGTTTAGGTAGATATCATAATTTACAATGAAACTAGTTGATTACACATTACTCCACACTCTACACACAAAGTACAAGTGGCTAGTGCTGGTCTTTCTACAAAGTAGTGATTATTCTGTAATTTATCACTTAGACATTTGTTGTGGCTTCATTCTTGGCTGTAGTATTATCCACTGTGTCTTGTTTTAGTTCCCTGCTGTGAACCACCCCCAGACCTTGGAGAGAAGATACCTGGGAATCATCGGTGGAGCCCTGCTGGACCTCCTAAAGGTAGGAATCACAGGTCTGACAAAGCTGCTACGCTGCAGAGATGTTTTTATTCCGACCTTGTATCGTGTTTCAGTTTATTCCTGCTTACACATCCCGAGAAAAAGATATTCTGCAACCATAAAACCTCCAATATTCATAAACCTGACATCTGATAATTGCATCATTATGACCGTGTTTACGTCGTGACTGCATGATGCCTCTTCACTGCTTCAGCATCTCTCAGCTCATATCCTGGTTCCAGCACTGCTGTTATTGCTGTGTCTGCACTGTAAACAGGAGCTCCATGTCAAGAATGTGGGCTGTGCTTGTGCACTTGCGCTTTTCCCAGTAGATAATGACTCACTGCTAACATAATGTCATGTCAGGACTGACTTCAGCAAGGACAGGCATCTCTCTCATCATTAATCAGGCATTCTTGAGTTTCATTTGGAAGTTAATTTAATAAAATATGTTTGCTAATTGCTAATGCAAAGCTGCCTCGCTTTCAGAGAGGAATGCTTGTCTTATTATTGCTATTGTAGTCCTGAGAAAGTGAGAAAAGCTGCACTGTAAATTTTTGTTATATAACTTCAGAGATCAAAAACTATCTTCAGTTCACAGGTTTTATTTTGAGTCTATGGAGACAGGTTATTAATCATATTTATTTGAGCAAGCAAAAAGCAAATGTCACAAATCATTTTTCACATCATTGTTTGGCTTGTTTGGTGACTGTAAGACACAATTAAATGTAGCAGCAGCCTGACTTTTATGATAATGGGGATGACTCATAATAGCATGACTGTTTCAGTGTGCGAGGTCTGAATGTTGGAGGTGTCTCGAGGACTCACGGGCTCCCTCTGTGTGTTTGTGCTTAGAACCTGCTATTGCTGAACCCGACAGAACGCTTTCTCACAGAGCAGAGCCTGAACCACCACGCCTTCCAGACCCTGCGGCTGGTGGACCGGCCCGGCCCACCCACACCGACACCTGTACGCTCCTCCAAGAGAAAACCTCACCATGGAGACAACACCACCCCCAGCAGGTCAGCAGTGAGCACTAAGGCTAGTTTAAGCTCGTCTACGTCTCCCTGTTGCTCAGATGCAAGTCAGTGTGTTTTTCTTCTTATGCAAATGTGACCGGTGGTTTTCAGTCAACAGCCCCCTGAGGACCATTATCTGCATTATCTGTTACAGTCACTGTGTAGTGACATTTCTGCAGAATGCGTTGCCCTTTGTTAGAGGATTCAGACATTTTCTGTTGGTTTGTTTTTTTTTTCCTATAAAGCGACCTACAAATAACACACCTTTATTCAGAAAAAAACAAACAAACACAAAAAAAGACTCAATCACTCATGAAACACGGAGAAGCAAAATAAAACAAAACATAAAACAAACAAGGTGTTATGCATAATAGCACCAGAAGCATGGCACAGGATACAAACAACTAGAAGCTGAAATATCTTGTTTCCATTGTGGTCCTGGCCTTCCCCCAAATCGTGGTAAGAAGCAAAGACGGTTGTGCTCCTTCTACAATACAACGAATTACAGAAGATGCAGTATTACTCATTAGACAAGTTACTAAAATACTAAATCCTCTACATTCACCCATCTCTGCTCTTTCCATTTGCTTAAATAAAAAGTTTTTACACCTGTTTTAAAAAACTGCAATAGATTAATGACAGTCTCCAATTTGAGCTCCCATACATTGCAATTACTTCAACATCCAAAATAGCCTTATCTACAAATTTTGGCTGAGCGGTATAACATTACTAGGTTATCGCATGCGATAGCGATTTATTGCACACATTTGAATGTTTGATATTGTTCTTTCTTTCTGATCAGGAGCCATGGGGGAAAGAGCTCAGGAAGCCACCGCTCCAGCAGCAGAGAGTGCTCCAGCTTGCCCCGGCACGAAGACCTCCACCCCAACAACGAAGGCTTTCTCAACGGCAACATGCCTGCAGCAATCAACCTCAGTCCCACTCTGCATCCCAAGAACTACCAGCCGCAGATCTACAACCACTCCACCTCGTGCAATATGGACCTGGCCAGCAGCAACCTGCCTCATCTGCTCAGCCCTGGCGAAGCCAAGAGCAAGGGCGACTTTGAGATGAACCTGGGGTCCAAGGTGTCCGACGGCCCCGGAGCCAAGTACCTCAAATCCAACTTCCGCTCACAGCAGAACCGCCATTCTTTTGTGGAGGGGAAGACCAACACGCTTCAATCAGGGGAGAAACACAGTCGACACAGCTACATGGAGTCCCACAGCTCCACGCCCTCCTCCTCCAAGTTTGCCTACCTAAACTTGTCCAAGAGCTACGGCACACTTAGCGACGCTAAGTCAGTGGGGAACTTAAATGATGTGCATCTTTATGCTGATGAGCCCACATCTCGTTATTTTCCCTCAAGCTGCCTCGACCTCACAGCCCCGAGCAGCCCAGCAGCCCGCCGGGTGGACAGACTGGGACCCGGCGCTGCTGGCAGAGGAAGCATGCGTTCTGACAGAGAGAGCAACACCCTGGACTCGTCTTACAGGCGCTCCTCCACCCGCCACAAGGCCTCAGAGGATGCCAAGTCACCAGATTCCCTGGACCCTGGGGAAAGTGGCGTAGAGAGGAGCCACGCTCACTCCCTGTCCGCACCACACGACCCTCTGTCTTACGGTCAGGGATACACCAGCCCCTTCTCCTCCCAGCAGCGCCCGCATCGCCACTCCATGTACGTACGGAGGGACCACCAGAGGACACACGGGACGGACGAGGGGCTGGCGGTGGGGCAGGGCGCACCCACCAGGGCCAGCAGCCTCCAGCTCCTGTCACCGCAGCTGCAGCACCGCACGCTGCCTCGCCACTCTGGGGGCTCCTCCAGAGAGGAAGACATGAGCAGGGTCAGTCATCAGCCCACATCAAACCTCTCCAACCTGAAGGAAAGCCTAAACCTACATGATCTAATCATATCAAATGCCTACACCAGCTCCTGTTGGATAACTCTGCCCCAGTCTCAATTTCTACAATAATGCGGTCAGGATTTATTCTGGTGGCGTCTGAAAATACCATGATCTGTGTTTCGGTTTTTAGCCAGATCTTGTTAGTCTTGTCAGTTTCCGAGGTTTGTAGTAATGACAGGGGGTAACATACGTGCAGCTTTGTCCTAATGAACACTGCAAGTGTTTAAGAGTGTGGCTTTCTTGTTAGGATATACAGTAAATTATATTACCTGTATATTTATATATACTGTATATACACATATAGTATATATAGCGTGTGCGTGTGTTTATCTGTATGTGTCTGCTGCAGCGCTGAGCTCACGTCATGCTTCATCATGTCTCCATTAACAGAGCGAACAGGCACCCACTGAGGTCACCCACAGCAGACCCCCAATAAGGGACTCCACAAGGGACAACACCGCATCTTTTCACACACAGCGGCAAAAAAGCGAGGTCCGACATTCTGCCTGCACCCACCATTCCCCACCCACATCCGCACTCTCGGTAGACTGGGTGTGGGTGGATACTGCTGTCATGAACTGCTCTCTCTCTCTCTCTCCTCTCTCCCTCTCTCTCTCACTCTCTCTCCCTCTTTCTCTGTCTCTGTGCATCAGATGCCTCTTCATTTTCTCTGTGTGCTTTGCTTCCCTTTAATGCGACTACTTCTGATAGCTCAGTGAAGCTTGTCATCTGAGCACATTTCAGTTTCATTCTGGAATACATTTATAGCTTCGACAGATGTTTTATTGTAATGACCACTTGTAAATCAACACGCCTCCTCCTTTTTCTGTTCTTTCAGGTAAATAAAAATATCAGCTGAGATAGAGACGTATGCAAAGCAGTTGGCCCTTGGTTTTTATGTGACTAGGTCTTCTGTTGTGACTCAGGTTGGCTTATATCATGACCAGCAAACAGAAGATGGGGGCTCTTCCAAAGAGAACCGTAACATCTACAGTGAATCCATGCCTCGGAGGGTGGGCAGCTTCTATAGAGGTTGGTTTAGTCACACTGATATCTTTGGCTCCGTCTTTCTTTCTTTCACTGCACTGTGGAGATCAAGAATGTCAGTTCAGTTTTCAGCACCAGACACTTGACTGCAGTTTACTGCAGTTGACAAAATCATTTCTTATAAATCGTATATGGTTAGACTTTTTATGTGATTACAGCACCTTTAAATACTGTATATCTGTTCCATACTAGATTTTTGAGCCTGTTATCAGTATTTATGTTCGAGCGCTTCAAAATCTGTTAAAAAAAAGGCTTAAAGATGTCAGATGAACTCCAAACAAACATTTTTTACAAGGAACTATCGATTTTTGGTTTAATAAACAAGACTAAACAAGAGTCTACAGCCGTGCTAGTGGCTCTGTGAGGCTCTACTTAAGCACAGTCGTGCTTGAGCTAAATGCTAACATCCTTTGTCATGCTCGCAATGACAATATTAACATGCTGATATTTAACAGGTATTGTTCACCATTGTAGTTTAGCATGTTAGCATGCTAACATTACGTACAGCTGAGGCTGATGGGGATGTCTTTAGTTGTGCAGGTATTTGATTGTATTAGAGAAACTGTGTTTGACTTGATGATGACGCTAGATGAAAAGCTAAGAGATCACCAAAGGCAATACAGTTTATGAGGTGGACCGTATCAATGTCTGTGCCAGATTAGCTGGAATCCATCCAATAGTTGTGGAGATATTTCAGTCTGGATTGGTGGACTGACCAACCGACATACAGACTCTACCACCTCTAGAGCTTTACCGCTAGTTTGTTTTGTAATATAAACATTTTTGATAATGATCCATCAAATTTCAGTCATCAGTCATCAGTGAATTGAGACGCAGATACTGTGTGAGAAATGCATCTTACAGTTGAAAAATACTGCAATCAGCTTGTCTCTACTAGACAAACTATGTAACAGAGACGTTAAATTACCTCAAACAAATCTTTTTTTAATCTTTTTTTCTTTTTTTATAATGACATTTCTCATTACTTATTGGCCAACATGTATGCAAGTGATGTAACCATTTCTTATTACCATTATTTTCAATTATTCTGATGACAATCCAGGTGAAAATTGATTGCATCTATTCCTTTTAGTCCATTCATGCCAGTGTCTAAGATGCTTGTGGGTAGTGGAGTACACAAGCTCTCTTCCACATGATCCTTTACAATACTATCACAAATTTTGGGGCTTTAAGGAAATGAAGTCGATGTTCTGTTGTGTTGTTGATCTATAATTTCAGTTCTTAGCTCTAAAACCACCACAGGCCTCTGCACTGTTGCTGTCATTTTTACTCATGTAAAAATGTGCAGTTTGCTTTGAAATGGCTTTTTATTTTTGTCTGTGCATCAGAAGCTGAATGAAGGTATTTGTTGTGTCTGTTGAACAGTCCCCTCTCCCCGGCCAGACAACTCCTTCCATGACAGCAGGGGTCAGAGCCGGGGCTCGGGTCTGTCCGGGGACGGCACAGGTTTGACGAACCACTCCAAACGGCAGCCAGCGTTTGATCCCTGGTAATTATCTCTTCTAACATCGACAGAGCACAGTTTATGTTAGAACATCGTCTATAACTTAGGTTACCTTGACAACTTCACAAATTTGTTCAATGCACATTGCTCTGTGAAACAATTTTCTGGTGGATTAAAGTTCACACTGGTCACAGAACATGGTTGATTTAACAGAAATGGCCACACTCTTAGGTGGGACGTCACGCTCAGTACTCTTTGTTTTATTTTCAGGACTGGCCCTGATACTGTTGTGTTGAACCCCTCTGAGCCATCCAAAGAAAAGGAGAAGCAGGGTTTCTTCAGAGCAATAAAGAAGAAAAAGAAAAAATCTCAAATGGTAACTTGCATGTCAAGTACTTCTAAGGATGTGAGCCACGTCTGGATGCACTATTTCATGCATTACATGTTGTTGGATGTCTGCCTACATACTATATCTCCTCTGCTTTTCAAATGTTTAATGCTTTGGTCTTATTAGCACCTTTAACAGAGATGTAAGATCATTTCTTCTTGTTGTCACGTGCATCATGTTTCCCTGTGCCACCAGTCATGTGCCTCTATATTACAGATGCAAGTCCCTGACGGAAGACCTCCTGTCATCAAGAAATGTCTTTTCCCTCTGTTTAGCCCAAAGAATAGCTTAAAGCATAGTTCCTCTGTGAGAGTCCTCCCTGTAGTGTCCTCTTCCATGGTACATGCTGTTTTACACTACCTCCAAACTCCATGCCACCCATCTGACACTGCATGCATTAACAACAATAATCAAGACGACGTCATTCATTTTAAGCTTGTTGTCAGTGGTTTCCTTTGATCATTAGATGAAATTAATTCACGTTATATGAGTTGTTAACATGAACAAGTGGGTACAGCGTCAGTACGACTCAATCAGAACTGAAAATGATGCCTGATTTGAATGCTCAGATTATTGATATTTTATCATTAAAGGTTCAGTGTGTAGGATTCAGGAGCTCTGGTGGCAGAGATGGAATATAATACTCATAGTTATGTTTTCATTAGTGGTTTAAGGCTTTATTCTTCCACAGAGTCCACCATGTTGCACCGCCATGTGTCTACTAGAACAGACAAACCAAACACTGAGGGGTTTTTTAATCTGGAACCTCACCACTAGATTTCACAAATCCTACACTCTGATCCTTTAAATTGATTAAAATTCATCGTACTCTTACAATTTTCAATTTGATGAAACTCCGGGCTGTTCACAAGTCTTTGTCCAGTTAAACGAATGGATCCAGCTCTATGTCTTTGTGTTGGGTCCATTTGATTTCAGGCACAGCCTTAACAGCATGTCTCTGGTTATGAGCTGAGGATGAACGAGAGCGCTCAGGCTTTGGTTAAGCACATGAGATTTTTGTGTGCCTGGTTACACTCATGCGAAGCTCTACTGCTTTCCAACATCGCATTTGATCAACTTCTCTGCCCCTCAAAGTGTATCTGAACCCATGACTTGATTAAAGAGCTCAGATTAGGAACCAAAAGAGTCGCTACATATAAAAACAACATTATTTTGACATGTGAAACTGACTGCCGTCTCACTGGCAGTGATGGTTCAGCATGACACAGGTGTTTGAGACTATCTTCCCCTCACATTTCTATTTATATGTGACAGTCTGCTCAGATGCTGACGGGGTTACAGCTGATGACAGAGCACAAATAAACGCAATCTGGCCAGGAGGAATCAGTCAGTCAGACTCAGACTTAGTGGAAAATAGTGTCTGCTGCATAAAGAGTAGATGATTTGAAAATACTAAGACTTTAGATATATCATGGATCGTATAATCATGGTTCCAAAACAATTTGGAAGCTGTGTAAAACGTGAATTAAAGCAGAATGTGATCATTTGCTAATCAGTTTTAACATATACTTTATTGAAAACAGTACAAAGACAATAGATTTAATGTTTGACCTCATCAGCTTCATTGATTTTTGTAAATATCTGCTTATTCTGAATCTGATGCAGCAACACGTTTCAAACAAGTTGTGACAGGAGCAACAAAAGACTGGGAAAGATGTGGAACGCTCCAAAATACCTGTTTGGAACATTCCACAGGTAAACAGGTTGATTGGTAACAGGTGATAGTATCATGATTGAAAGGCTCAGTGGTTCACAGCGAGGATGGAGCGAGGTTCAACACTTTGTGATCACATGATTGGATAAATGAGATGAATATATGTTGAAAGTAAACCCAGTTCATTTGTAAATGGCTGTATTCTGTTCTAGTTTTACACAGCGTCCAAACTTCTTTGGAATCAGGGTTGTATAAATGTCTAAAATCACCCGAAACATTTGATCAGCCATGAACAAGAGGAGTTGTCTCTTCTCTTCCTCAGGTCAGTGAATGCTTTGGGTTTCTGGCACCAGATGCATGTCATGATTTTTAATTTTTATAATTTCACTGTACGACGACCTCTCACCAAAACCTCAAACTTGTGTCTGTGGTAGATTCACACATGTAAAGGATAAAATGAAACACGCTTCAGGGTTTCATAGGACTTTGTCTAAAACCTTGTTTCTCGGAATAGTAATGAAAGCATGTGGTGGAAACGTTGTTTATTTCACCTCAAATAGCCCATGCAGTGTGTTTCTTATTCTCCTTTACGTCGTGTGGACCTACCTTGGTTATAAAGTTTATGTCATAAAGTTTGAAACTATTAGCTTGGACAGGTTAAGTGATATTTATACCTGATGTGTGAAAGGTTCCTAGTGAAGGGGTGGACACAGTCATCCAGAAGTCCTCCAGGTCCTCCAGTCACCAGAGCAGCCGTCACAGGACCCGTGACAAGAGCAGAGACCGGGACCAAGATCGAGACCGAGACCGGGACAAAGACTGGCCACCTGAGAAACTGTCTGATTCACACTCTCCGGTAAGATTTAACTACTTTTTTGTTGCATGTGGTTTTAAATGTTTGACTGAACCATGTTGGTCGTCTCTAATATGTCATGTCCCTCTCAGAGTCAGCCACTGAAGTCTCTGCGCAAACTCCTCCACCTTTCGTCCTCGTCCTCCAACCAGACCGCACCGTCTGACATGCGCTACCAGCCGCTGCCTAATCCAGCCTCTGCCCAAGGTGGATTCACAGAAAGCCGGGGTCACTCAGGGGTCAGCACGCCCCAGCTGAAGAGCCGACAGACAGCCTACCCGCTGCCCGGACAGCTGGAGTCCGGCTGGCACTCGACGGCCCTGGGCCGGCCCGAGGGAAACCCCTATCCGGAGCAAATGAGCATCAAGGGAGGCCAGAACGGGCACTTCGGACGCCCCTCCAGGTCTCGTATGCCAAACCTCAACGACCTGAAAGAGACGGCTCTGTGATCTCTGTCACCCTGCAGCTCAGATCCACTTCAGACTCCCCCGTTTCCCCTCTGTTGCTCCCACACGTCCTTTGCGTAACAGTACACCTGCTGAATATACACACACACACACACACACACACACACACGAAAACACAGATACCAAACCTTCAGTTTTAAACACTGCTTGCAAATAGGCCAAAAGCCTTTTTATGTCTTCATTTTTTTTAAAGCTTCCATGTTTGATAGACTTTATATTATTACTTCTGTAATTCTGATTATAATTTGTATTATAAAGTAAATATATTACAAATTGAATATATATATAAATGGATAGATGAAGTGTAGATTTTAAGTGTAAGTATTTTTGTTTCTATTCAATATAGAAATATAGTACATTTTACTGCGTAGTATTTCCTTAAGACTATCTAAGGCATTCTAAACCGAGTTTGATCAGTTGTTACAATAGAGATTGGTAATGTCAGTAACTTTGCATTGTGTTCATCTCACCCAGGATTGTAACTCTTCGTCCAAGTTGTCTTGCCTTTGGATGTGCTCTGTCATTCTGGTTACAGGCGCTCAAACGTGCAACTGCAAGTCAAAGCAGTCTTGTTCTTGAAAATATGGCTGTAGTGCAATTTTTCTGAGTTGGCACAGACAATCTATAAAGCTTAAATCTCTTTGTTCTTTTTTAGGATATTTAGGTTTTTATGTCTTTTTGTAATGCAGCCATTTTAGACACTATGGTGCCATAAACAGACAGAAATCCTAACCTACATCGCCCTCTGTAGGAGATAATGAAGCACTGCATCTGCTGTTTTCTGACTGAGATGACATGCACTAACCAACATATAGGCACTGACTTTTCATGCACAATATGTGTAAATCATCATTTTCATATGTATTATTAACAAATGTTATACACTTAAAACTATGGTCACACCTCAGTCATTTTACAATGCACACATACGACACACAATAACTGCTTCTTATACAGACTATACTGACGATCCTTTTGGTAGTAATGTGATCTAAAATTATTTACTGAAACATTTATTTATGTAAAAGCATTATGAAGCACCACTATGGATGAATTACACAGTAATAAAACCTTGATACTTTGCCCTGCTGCAAACGTCAAGGATCCAGGACTTCTGAAGTTGATGCTGAAGGATGCAATTCTCTCTGTTAACTTCCCTCACTACCAGGATTCAAGGAAGTCTGTTTGTGCTCATTTCTTACTTAAAGATTTCACAAAAGCAACTTCCAAGTGGTGCTACTTGTCTAATCAGTTAAAGAAATGTACAAATACAGTACATCCAAAATATTATACAAAGTTTAACTGCTGTAAAAATTTGATTTAAATTAACATTAATTGCAATTTTTTCCCCCCTCGTCTTATTAGAAAGTAATTTTTACAGCAGCTAGAGGAACACAAAAGCCATTCTGGGTGTACAAGTGCAGTGATTCCCAACCTTTAATGCCTGATGTATCCTCACAGTCCTGTCAGATACTCAACCATCATGTTCCAAATTTTTGTCATTTTAATTTTTCATAAATTAGATATGATTTAACACTGTTGATTATATATAAGAGTATGTTCTGAGACTGACTGAAACAATATATCTAGTACTGTAGCTAATTATTTCAACTGTTTATCCACTTCTTTTAGCCTTTTCACCATTATTTATATGCTAGCTAACTTTTCAATTGCGTGTTTCAGGAATCAAATTCAGCCACTTGTCCATTATATTTAGAAAACTATTTCAGCAACTATTTATCTATTACATTTAACTATTTCAGTCATGTCCCCAATACTTAGTTATTTTAGCAATTTTAACTTATCCATTTCCTTTAGCATTTTTGCTGTATGTATGTCCATTATTTTATGTTAGCTAACTCTTTAAACTATTAACTAACTTTCTGCTTGCTTGCTAACTTTTCACACACTCTGAATTACAACATGTAACTAATATTCAGGTATTAAATCTTAATCAATACTATTTTCAATGAAGGCAGAATTTTATTTATTCATTTTTTATAATCAAATTAGTTCAGCTAACTATACAGTCTTTCCATTTAACCCATTGCACCTGCAGAAGCACCTGCTGGGCTAATGTACCCCTGGTTGGGAATCACTGTACTATTGTATTTTAACTGATTGCACGTACTGAGCCACTTGAGTCAAGCTTCTGAGAAATCTTAATATGGAACCACAGTGGGGGCATAAGCTCTGTACTGTAACCTTATTTTCTGTTTGGGATAAAGTGCCATGAAAGTAGCTTGGCAGAAATAAATCCTGAGCTTTTTAATGTTGCACTTTGAAGAGACTGTGTGGCTCAGCAATATTGCTCTTCCTCACTTCATGTTCATCATGTGCACAGTGCGTGAAGACTGAAGCACGGGGCCCGAGGCTCCCACAGTAACACACTGAGTCCAAACATGACCGTATCGTATTGTGTATTGTGCATCTGTAAGGACTGTGCACACTCTGTATTTGACACAATACATCTCTCTCCTTGGATTATTGTTTTGCTGAAGGAGCACCATGTATTATATTAATACTGATGTGTGACTACTTGTTTGGTAATATTTATAACAGAAGATGTTTATCAACTGTTTAAATGAAATCAAGTATTACATTTGTGCTTTTATTACAGACACAAATTGGTAGCATAGTCAGTGTTTATCTGCTTTTTTTTTCAACAGAGCATTTACATGAGAACATAAACCCACAAATGAATGCTTAACAATTTTAGATTATTCATGTTTACATATGTAATAGTAAATCTCAAATAAAACAAACTCATTTGATTTGACTCTTAACCTGTAGAATCTTTTTTTATTGTAGTGTTTGACTCGATTCAAAGAAAATTTATGAATAAATAATAAAATCTTTATTTTGCTCCTGCAGCTTTATTGACAGTAACAGGCCTCCAAATTGCATTTAAAACTGGAATCCCCTGTATGTATTGATAAAGGTGTCCGATTCTGTATTTACATATTAAAACAATGAATTTATACAGACTTTAAACAGAGAAATAGTGCATCAGAGGACACCAAACATGTCCACCTGCCCAGACTTAGTTTTCTTTGAGTGTCAGGAAAGACAGACACATGTTAAAGAGATGAAGGTCATAACAAAGTTGCATGATGGATTTTTCAGTGCTAGATCGACGTCCCCCTTTTGGCAAGCGGCAGGTTGGCAGGGGAAGGAGGAAAAAGCCGGCTGAGTACACTTCAGGTACACTTGTTCATGCACATCAGCAGCTCCAACCTCATGGCGATGCGGGTATGCCAGCCCAGCGGTAGCAGACGGATGTAGCGAGCTACGATGGGTGGGCGCAGCAGGTTCTGTACAGTGGAGGAGCGGTCAGAGTTCCCATAGAAGACCTGAAGAGAGAAAACTGCAGGTCAAACTGCTTCTTCATTCATTCATTACTTAATTTCTGCTCTTAAATTGTGCAGAAATTGGTTTCCAATGGTTCATCCTTCATGTATATTAAAACATAATGTCTGACATGTGGATTCCAAACTAGTATTATTAGTATGTCTTTTCATTATCTGGAGCCCAAACCCAAAGATGTTTAATTTGCAGTGGTATAAAATAGAAAAGCAGCACATCCTCACACTGGAAAAACTGGAACCAGAGACTGTCTGGTGTTACTGATGGACAAATTACAATTCATCAGTTGTGAACATAAATTGACTTGATTAATCGGCCAGTCATTTCAGGTGTACCCCCCATACCAAAGAAAAACCTGTTAAACTCTGCTGTTTTGCCTTTTTCTGAATGATCATTCTGCAAAATGCAGTAAATGTTAAGAAAAGTGACCGCATGGCCCTTCAACGTTCAGTTTATTTAATTTTCACATACAAGCTGGGACCACTGAGTCAGCGTGAAACAAGTAAGAGAGATTAACAGAAGGAGACACGTCTAAAATACTGCTATCAAGAGGAAGCTTAATAAAAAATGAAGGTCAACAGTGATAAGTTGCACTGAATCTGTTCAAAGTGCTGAAATCACTGCTTTCACGTCCCCACAGATGATTTAAGTGGATCAGAGAACATCAAAGACATTTTTTTTTTTTTACTAAGAAAACAGCTCATTGAATTCCAGTATTGAGGTAAGTTTACATCATTCAGCAACTTAGAGCTGAAGAGGAGAAACAAGTGCAGCTACAGGGTGATTTAATGTGTGGTGTTATGGATCATAGTTGGTGGGACAGTCAGGAGGTGATCATTAGTTTTATCTTTACAAATTCAGGTCACATGAATAAAATCTGTGATGAGTCACAGATTTATACTTTACCCTGTTGTTTCCTGTCTGGTCTTTGTAGTAGATCCAGTTGAGGGTGTCCACAGTGCGGTACTGGATGCTGTATTTAGTGATCCACTCATCAGCATCACAGCGGCCCTGGGTGAGGATGCCAGACACCACACCCACCTCCTTCAGGTCAATCTGGATCCACTGATGCTGGTCGTTAAACTTGGAGAGCCATGCACACCTGACAAAAGTGAACATATATTGTATTCTTTTACTGCGGTACATTCAGTGTAACAACAAGAAGAAGAACCTGGCTGTTGAGACATACCCAAAGCCTTGGTTGTTAAGGCGAGCCTTGGTGGGGATCCAGGAGGAGTACCAGCCGGTGTACTGGTCCTGATTGGAGCAGCTGATCTGGTCTGATGTCACAGATCCAGATTCGAAGCCCAGGGCTCTGTGGTAAGGACACTCTGTGGACACATACCAATCCTAGGTCAAAAAACTGCTAAATTCGACGGAATTTAAAAGGCAGAAGTGGTATTAAAAGAAGAGTCATACAGGAGCTATAAGGGGTGTTTCTTATTACTGAGCTGAGCCGAATGATCTGTCTCACTAAGAAGAATTCCCATCACCAGTTCAGAAAGCCTCAGAAAACATATGCAATGTGCATGTAACACTTGGTTGGCATCCTGAAGGCTCACGTGATAAAGCGGAAGAAGATGATGTGCACATCAACTGATGTGTGCCGCGTTGCCCAGTATCATGCTATTAGGTGAAGGGCATGCCCTATTTTTGGCTCTCTAATCTGCTCATCACATTCCTGCACAGGTAATGAGATTATCTAACAGCATTTGCCCTTCCAGGCCTCACAGTTGTCCATTTCTTCCACCCAAACTGTCGCCATCTCTGTAACACATCCGAGACCTTTTAACTTAAAGCAAGAACCTTGTTGAAAAACTTCAAGATCACAGAAGAAGGTGATTGTGCACCACGGCAGAGATGGAGAGCCTGAGCCAAGATTAGGTGGAGTGCATGTAAGGATACAGCCAGCCTCCATCAGCTGTGTGATCCATCACACCAGCTGGAGCTCTCTATGTCCACAAGACGTCTAAGCAGTCCACAGGATGCAGAGCAGCCCATCATTAATCTTCACATGTGTGACGTTCCCTTCCGTGTCATTGTCCTTCTCATAATGTGCACCTCATTTATCACTTTTTAAACACGCTGACCTGCTACTCAAACATCCCTGTGAGCGAAACAGACAGAGGACTAAAAGTAAATCCTCACCCGGCATGCAGTTCAGTGGGTGACCCTGAGGTGGCGGCGTCGGCGAGGTCGGCAGGACAGGTGGGATGACAGCGGGGTTAGGTGTCGGTGAATCTGCTGATTCACAGTCACAGGTGCAGGCTTTGATGTTCCGCGTCCATGTCTCGATCACCTGCTGGTCCTCCTCCTGCAGTTCCTCATCCGGGACAACCTCCCCCTCCTGGGCAGCCTCCTCCTCCTGCAGGACGCACACAGGGAGGAGTTAATCCAGTCACATTTCAAACTTCTCTAAGGTGGTTTATTAATGGCCTCTTACCTCCTGGGAGCGAACAGTGACCAGGGCTGTGCCCCATCAACAGATGCATGAAATGCAGAAGCAGATGGTGAAATTAAACATGAAAGCTAAAATCTAAATTTACATAAGAAACTAGAGGAAATCTACTAAAATGAACATTCTGAATTGTCTGCAGGTATTTTCATGTGATTGACACAACTGACCAATGTCTCTCATTATCCTGCATGATTTGTGTGTATGTAGCCAGAAGAACTGAAAAGAGACTTTTCACACACATCACAAACAACAAGCTGCTGACTGGCTGCTATCAACACACCTCTTCATAATGAAGCGGTTCCAAATTTTTCTGCAGCTGAACTTCTGCACAGCACTTTGACTAACATGGTTATAAGAAGACAATAAACACGGCAGAGCAGTGAGTATATTCCTGATTTTCAGGGCAGACAGAGTGCATTATGATGCAATAATATCCCCCGTGCAGGTGCACAGTGACTTACCCTGAGATAGAAGCAGGAGGAACAGCACAGCAGCACATCGAGCGGTGACCTCCATCTTCCTCTTCAGCTGTGCTGGAATGCAAAGTGTGTGTGATACCCAACACTGGTGGATAGGATTACTGTAATCCACAGGCCTGCGATGGCCTTATCTAATACTCTTCATTGGCCCTTAGACACCTCCCTTGGGCTGGCTCATTGTGCTGCATCTGTGGTGAATACCAGCACTTCATAAATCATGAGCATCGTTCTTTATGGCCGCGGTGTCCTTCAGGATGACAGTGCCATCACCTGTCAACAGCACAACCTGCTCGTATGTTTGAATACGTGGACACGGTCTACGACTCAATTCACAGCAATCGCAGCTGTTTCCGTGTTGATATTTTAAGATTTTAAAGCATTATGCAAAGGAGTAATCCTAGTAATTTTGTTCTCACATGTTTCCTGTCTGCACCAAAGCTGTCTTCATCTGATAAAAAAGGCAAAATATCCCAAAAAGGAGAGAAACTTAAAAAAAAAAAAACAGTGTCCACCACTGCAACAGGTGGCTCCTTGAATCTAAAAAGACTGCTTTGACTTTTTGGGAAATGCTCTTACTTGGGTCTTGATAAGGGATTGATGACAAGATTGAGACCAGGTTTACACATGTAGCCTACACAAAATATGGAGCTAACCATGTAACCAACAACAATAAAGTGGCCCTCAATGACTCAGTATTTTGGCACCCTAAACACCTGATCCTGAGTTTACTATGATATCAACTATTGCATGACTGCAAGGGGAAGTGAGTGAAGGAGGGAATAAGTCAGAGTCAGCAAGTAAGCAGCTGTCCACCCTAAAGCCCTGGTGTCACCTGATGGGGGCAGGATGCTGAGCTCATGAGGGTGCAGGGCCTCTACATGCTCTCTGCATGACAAAACAGCACAAGAATTACTGCTTTTCTTGTTGCTTTGTTACTCACACACCTGAACATATCACAACATGTCCTTCCTCCCTCTCCTGGTTATTCTGCCTCTGTTTAAACACTAAATTCTGCCTCTAATGGCGATGCTTCAATGGGCTTGCGGTTTGATTGATAGTTATATCAGCCAATAACATAATAAATTAAAGGTTTGGGCGGCTTGATTCATTTCCCCACCAACCTCAAGACCCGCCCTACTCTGCCTCTGATTGGCTAGTGTTCGTCGCTTGCTTTGGGTTTTGGGTTAGATGGTTTGTTAGAGTTAGAAAAAAAAGTCGCAGTCAGAGCCAATCAGAGGCAGAGTAGGGGCGGGTGCTTCGCTGAGACTTATAGATGAAATGTTGGCCAATGAACAACATTGTGAGCGCTTCATTGGCCAATCAGAAGCTTGATGCCGACTTGCCGTGTATGTCTCAGGGTGGCGTTAGGTGGCTCATTTCTTCAGAGGAGAATACGGTGTTGTTATTCAAGGTAAGTAGTTTTGAGTGTGTTTAATTTCACATTGTATATTAAAATGTACATATACGCTCGGTCTCATGCGTATTAAAAAGAAGCTAGCCCGTGGCGCGACAGGCTAATGCTAACCGCTGAATAACGGTGTTAACAGTACTTCCGTTAGGCTGTGTTGAAATCGGTAAGCAGGTAATGATTTCAGTCTTGTTTTTTGGTAAAACTGTAGAGAACTGGCTGTTGAACTGGATATTAAAATGACAGTCTCGTGTTATTTGTTTCAACGTGTCTTAAATTGAACATATAGGGTGTGTTGTCTCTGTTAAACAGGCTAAATTTGACCATAAAGTGCGTTGTTTATGTTAAACACATGGCAGCAGACCATACACACGGAGCTTAGCAACCAACTATTCTGCTTCCATTCTGTATTCAGTTATTCCATGAAGATTTATCCTTTTGTTATTTTCCTGAGGTTGATTGACTTGATTAAATTGAATTTGTCTTCCATGTTGTTCCAGCACCTCCCACATGTCTTACACTAATTATTTCCTCAATTTGCCTCAAGTTGTCAGAATAAGACTGACTTCATATTCACATCCGGTTTTGACATTAAAAGTGACAAGATGTGTTCTTTTCAATGCTTTTTGTGTCTTTCTGCGGATGTCATTAACCGCCCACTCCTTCCTGTCATCTCTCAGTGTTTCACGGCGCCTCTGCTTTCTCTCATCTCTTCATTCCAGATGCAGTTCATGCTTCTGTTCAGTCGACAAGGAAAGCTCCGGCTTCAGAAGTGGTACGTGCCTTTGTCTGATAAGGAGAAAAAGAAGATCACCAGAGAGTTGGTGCAGACGGTCCTGGCTCGAAAGCCCAAAATGTGCAGCTTTCTGGAGTGGAGAGACCTCAAGATTGTATATAAGAGGTGGGTAGGAATGAGTCTTGTATATGTACAAAAAGCTCTCTGGTTGAACACTCACAGAATAGAATTTTTCACACTGGGTAATTCATAGGCCTGTCAGTCACAGACACAGCTCAGTTAGAGAATTGGGAGAAAGTGCTATCATAGAGAGGATGGCATTATGACTACAACACGAAGGAGCATTAATTTTGCCTCATTATATCCTGTTGCTGTGCCAACGGATGGGCAGGCAGACTACTGGTGAACCCGGGTGACCCATCAGGGACAGACAAACACTGCACTCGAGGTGCTGACGAGTCAGCAACTTTGCACCATTGCACAACCACACGAATGTTTGTTTCTTCTTAAATTCAAACCTTTTAAAGTTTTAAAAATTATTAATAGCTTTTTTTTTGTCTGTGTTTTTTGCTCACAACAATTCAATTTGCTCTTATTACATCATGTCAGGGCATAAAAGTGTCATTAAATGAGCCGTTGGGGCTGCTGCCTCAGGATTTACTTGTGCTGCATTGGTCACAATATTTGTTTTGTGCCGTAGTTCTGTAAAGCTTTCAGCTCTCTAACTGTTTACTCACATTTTTGGATACAGCTGTGTGACAGTTGATATAAGTCACAAACAAAGTAACAAAAATGAACAGCAGGCCTACTGTTGCTAAAGGTGAAGGGAAAGAGGTAATTACCTTGACAACATTATTCAATATTGGTTGGGATGTTTTGATTTTAAGGAGTCGTGAAGGGCCATCAGCTTTTGGGAAATCCTGTTTCTGTATTGTATTATATTTTTGACATATTTATTGAGAAGAAATGAAAATGATAAGCCGTCAGGTCAGATTTGCAGGAACAAGGTCGATCCCACAGCCAACTGAGCCTCAGGACATCCAGTGGAAATAGTTTTTCAACATAAAACACGTCTAAGGCTGCAACTAACCATTATTTTTGCAATTAATCTTTTGTAGGTGATGTTTGCAAGGTGATGTTTTCAGATGCCTTATTTTATTTAAGTACAAAACCCTTATATATTCGGTTTACTGTCAAATAAGAAAAGAAAGCAGCAAATCCTCTTATTTGAAAGCCTGTGTTGTTTGTTATTAACTATTATTAACTTGCTATTAACTAAAACAGTTACTCGATTATCAAAATAGTTTGAAGACTAATTTTCTGTTGATCAACTAATCGATTCATCTAATAATTTTTGCAGCTCTCAGCATGTCTTCATGAGGACATACAGCCTGTCCTCATGAAGACAGGTTTTAGCAATCCAAATCCTCAAAATGTGCACTATATCCTATATCCCATAGAAATAAGGCTGAATTCATTGCTGGTGGACATTTTTGCCAAATTAAATGTCCAAGTAACCCTGTGAGCTGCCTGCCAATCGCAAAGCAGACAACATAAACCTAAAGATTTATAAGCAACATTGTGCAAAAACAAATTTTTATTCAGAACAAATTCATCTATAACACAGGATCTAACTTTGCCATCAGGCTGCCAAATGCAATATGAAGAAAGCAAATTATATTAGGAACTTAGTCTGCTAAGAGTTATACATTTGCTTTGAAAGGTTTGACCCCGTAACTCCCTCCTGCCGTATGAGTCAGCTACAGTAAAAGTGCTGCATCATTTCTCTGTGCCACAGACAACTGAACAGCTGAACTGGACCCTTTGTGTTTCCTGAGCTCGGCTGTGCCTTGCATTCACTTGCACACAGCAGACAGTGATGGAGTGGACCGTGAAACAATTCAAATGCCCGGATCAATAATGCCAACATGTTCCAGTCCCGTCGAGTTGGAGACTTGTAAAATCTACAGCCTGGTCCTTTGTGCCCTCCTGTCCTGCTGGCTCTGAAGAATCAACTGACCAGCTCTTTTATTAGCCAATCATCACATGCTTAAAGAGTGCCTGAGGGATTATCAGGGATAAAGAACCATGGCAGAATGGGGCTTAACTCATACAGCCTTCTGCATCCAGCTTCTGGCTTTTTAAATGAATACCCTGTTCACAGTAAACAGCGATTCTTAATAATAACAGAGAAACACTCTCTCAGCACTATAAGAGTGAGCTGGGACGTAGCATATATCACCTGGAGATCAGAGTCATACAAAAGCACAAGGTCAGCTCTTCTTCTTCTTACTTTGTCAGGTTGTTGCTGCAGTTTTCACAATGAAAAGGTCTTTCTGAATCGCTGTTGTCAAGTTAAAGGCCCACTGTGAAAGATTTATCTTTTGGCAGAAATGGAATATAATATTCACAATTATGTTTTCATTAGTGTATAATCACTAATGAA
Organism: Chelmon rostratus; assembly: GCF_017976325.1. Lineage (NCBI taxonomy): Eukaryota > Metazoa > Chordata > Actinopteri > Chaetodontiformes > Chaetodontidae > Chelmon > Chelmon rostratus. Next base: position 25,920,316 of record NC_055661.1, read on the forward strand.
ATAATAATCATTGTGTTTGTTTTGTGTTTTAGAATGAGCTCTCTACAGAGGGAGCAGGGCCTCTTACACTGAGTCCACCATGTTGCACTGTCAAGTTTCTACAATAGCCCTGAATGGACAAACCAAACAGTGGCTCTAGAGAGCGCTTTTCACATTTTTCGTGTTCTTACCGGCCACCATAGTTCCTTTTACATAGGAGGAAGGGAAGGGGTATTCAGTTGTACTACACTACTACAACGTCTCAGCTAGATGCAACTAAATCATCCACATACTGGTGCTTTAAAGTTGGCTGGCTTGTCACTGTGTTGCAGATATGCCAGCCTGTACTTCTGCTGTGCCATAGAGGACCAGGACAATGAGCTCATCACACTGGAGATCATCCACAGATATGTGGAGCTGCTGGACAAATACTTCGGCAGTGTGAGTCTCAGCTTTCTCCTCACCTCTTATTCTTTTATATGTTGTGCATTCATGCTGTGGTTAATCATATGTTTCCCACCTGTTGAACATAGACTTCCTATCAGTATGCGATGTAAGGGAGGATGAGAGGGGGTTTCTTCCCTCTTGTTAACAAAATAGCCAAAATGTACCCCCCTTGTTAACCTGCCATCCCCCCTCTCCATCCCGTAGTCACAGAGAGAGTGCAGAGGGGTTGTTTCATTGAATATGTTAGTCTAGTCTCCCTGATTCATTGATCCTTCACCTGACTGAGGTTTGTGTTTGAATGTCTGACCTTGACCACGGCTCTGAAATATCAGTATGCTAACTGTGACGTGTATTGATAAATCCACGGTGCTGTCCGTGGTGCTGAAGTCGCAGACAGATTTGTAATTGTACCTTTTTCCCTCAGTCCCTTCTGTCAGTTTCATCTTGGATGTGTAATATTCTCTGAATTATATACTATAAATACTCAGTTCTATACATGTTGTAGCCTGTATACTCTATAGAGTAGTGTCACCTTCATGATCAAAGTGATAAGTAGCAACATGTAGGATCATAGAGACACACTGCTGCCTATAGTATTCCTGTAATGTTCCTATAAATATAAATTTGCTGATCATTCATTAGTTGTGCTGCTGAACATACTCCAGACCAAACCACCTCTGTAAGTAAATATTTTAAGGTAGACATGACTACAGATGCAGTTTTTACTGTAGGATCAGGGTCAGTATTAAGTTGGTTCAGGATTCAGAACTTCCCTCCTGTTAAAAATCACCAATCACTGACTGGATAATACTCATTCCCTATTAATTTCTGAACAACAGGTTTGTGAGCTGGACATTATTTTCAATTTTGAGAAGGCATACTTCATCCTGGATGAATTCCTGTTGGGTGGGGAAGCTCAGGAAACGTCCAAAAAGAATGTACTGAAGGCCATTGAGCAGGCTGACCTGCTACAGGAGGTAAGGCAATGATGCCCCATGCGGGGATAATAATAATAATTTCTTACCACTTCCTCAGTAATAATCTGCCCTCACTTTCCATTCTACAGCTGTAACTGTGTCAACATTGAGATTTCTCAGATTGAAAGATTTCAGTCCTTGTTGGCATCCATGGTTACTCGTGGTAACACAAAGTACTGTTTCATACTTTATATTCAATAACTTGCTTCCATTGCACTTTATTTAATTCATAATTTATAAATCAACTTTTCTACTTCAGCAATCCGTAAAAAGTTTTTTAGTATTTAGACTTCTTTTTTTAATCTCTGTCGTTTCCACTCAGTTTTATTTTTATCTACAATTTGAAAAATGTGCACAAAAAGAGGTTTGTTGGGAACACACTTACTGTGGCTGCTCTTTATTGTTCCTGTTTCTTTCTGCAATATTTAGAATTAATTGACTGACTCTTGTTGTTTTGTAGATGTAATTTGGATGGATGATCACAGCCAGCGCTAAACTCTGTGACAAATACGTCATCTTTAATGTTATTGTTTCACAATATCAGCCAGCCCGTATCTCGCCAGTGAAGTGCTTTCAAAGTGAACTAGCGGCAGTATCAGATGATGGGTTAGCATTAGCATTAGCTTAACATAGCTCTGATAACATGCTGAGTCATTTGCCTCTTGTATGTGAAGGCACTAACAGCGAAAGCGACTATAGGGAGGTAAATACTGAATGTAAATGCTCTGAATGGCCACGGCAGAAAAATGCACACCATAAATGGTAACAAAAATGTAATTTGATTACTGAAGGTTTTTATCGTTAAGTTTCATTGAAGTCAGTAAAAGCAGAGTAGCTACAAATATTTGTGTACATCAGATGTGCTTACATTAGATTTCCCTCCACAAAGTAACACCAGCTTTGTCACAGTAGCGTGCAGAAGGTGTTTCAAACCAGAGTTTCATCAGCGTGTTTGTGTTTAGCTCTTATCACAGGAGCAGTGTAAGTTACGGAGGTATTTTCAGTGACTTATAGGGAGTCTGGAGTGTTGAGTTTATCTGTCTTGGGGACCACTTGAAACTGCCGGGGCTTCATGATGTTTCTTTCTTGCACTTTTACTCCTGATCCTCCTAAATCCATCTTAAATTTCATTTGTGCAGCTGCATCGGTTCCTAAGTTGATTCTCACCTGTGTTTGATGTTTATTTCTTGTGGTTTTCCTTTTCTTGGCTTCACACTGCTTTGTTGTCTTCAGTTTAGTTTGCTTCATCTTGATTTCAGCTGACGTTTTTTTCTCTCTTTGCCTGTTTATTCTTTACTATTGTGATTTACAGAATATAGACTTTCAGATGCGCCTGTTTGCAGGTACAGTTTGTAAAAACCTGCAAGTGACCCTTGCTGTAGCGTTAGATCAGTAGCCTTAGATGTACTGTAGATTCACCCACATGGAGCTTAAGCCAGCAGAAACAGCACACCAGCAACAGAAACTTTTCAAACATCAGGAATACGCCGCTGATGTTTAAGTTTCTGGTGTGTTTTTTCTGCTTCAACCCTGATGTAATCCAGGCACTAACCAATAACTGTTTGTCAGCAGCACTTGAAAAAGTCTGCATCATTAGAGAATATTTTCATCCAGTGAGTTTAGTTTGTTGCAGTGGGAATCCCATTGAAATGTGCTGCGTGTCAGCCCCATGATGTATCCTGAAAACTAAAGAGAATATCACTGATTGGATTCAATTAGAACTTCTATTATTTCTATTATTCTATTCAAAAATGTTGTTCTCCCTTTCAGTGTCACTAAAACATTTAAAATTATTTGACTCTCCTCTTTGAGATCTCACATGTTCTTTTTAGTCTGTCTGCGTAGATTCATTTTCTCAGACATCCAGGTTGTAAACTTGTCATAAAAGTTTATTAAAATCACTGGACTGTTAAAAAGAAACAATCAGCAGGACGTGTCATGTTCAAACAAACACCATCATGAGTTGCAAAGTGACAGGTAGTAATTCTAGCAAGAAATGCACACAAAGAAGTCACATGATCAGCACGAGACGCCACCTGTCCGTCTTAGAAACTGGATGAAACAATAAATGAACCAGCTTGCTCCACCTCACAAAGTGGGAGGAGGTGCACCATCGTAAGCTGCTGGGAACACCTTCTCCCCTGGCGGGCACACTTCAGCAACATTTCAGTGTCGTGTTTACATCTCAGGTCAGGTGACGTCTTTCCACAGTTACTTCCTGTCACTTTTCACAGCTGATGATGAAGTTTGGATGAACACTGAAAATTCTTGTTGACGGTTTGTTTTTAATCCTCCGCTGATCTTAATAAACCGTTTAAACTGTCTTTTGAGACTTGTTTGATGGTTGAGGGGCGCTCAGGTTGCAGCCCACAAACAAAGCCTCATTGTCTGCACTGCAGAGACCACACACACACACACACACACACACACACATGGCCAGGGTTAGCATTTCATACAGAGGGACCATAAATACAGTAGCTGCATCACAGCATCACAGCAATATATGACACTGACTGAAAGGATAATCAGCAGTTCACCAACAAACACTGGTCATGACACCACAGCTGTGTCTCAGCTTCAGTGCACGAGAGGCTTTCTGTTACTTTAATGCATTAATGTCATAAATCAAAACGAAAAGCTTCAGCTTATCGTAATTCAGATATCTTTAGCTTGTAGTTATAGAATTAATGAGGAATCTTTCTGTTTCTGTTTCACAACGCATCGTGAAAAAGGTTTCAAAGAGCGTTCTCGTAAAGGCAGCTTTTAAATGTTGAATATGCATAAAAGAGGCAGAGATACAGACAGCATTTGGTGCGAGTGTAGACCCAATCAGCGTCACCAGGCTGATTGGTCTGCTGGATTTGTTTGCTCAACATTTCATCAGTTAGTGAGCTGAAAGGCCACTGCTAATGAGTTCTGGGAAGCAAAACCAGGCCACTGCTGACAGACCATTAACATCCGGTGGAGAAAAGTGATGTGACCTGTGGAAAATGACCGAGAGACAAAAAAAGTTTTCTCAAACTCGGTGGTAAAGATACAATCTATTTCGCTGTAGAATCTGAAATGATAAAACTATGGATCAGATATGTGTAAAAATATAGAATTTTGCACATTTGCTGTTGCACAGCAATGCAGATATTCTTAGATAAGCCAATATAGCCAGTCATATCAGCCTGTAGATGTATCAGACAGGCTTTAGTGAAGTCTGAATTTAAGATAATTTCAACCTTAAAAAAAGCTGTTAGCAATGTGCATATGTTAGCAATGTGCATATGTTAGCAATGTGCACATGTTAGCAATGTGCATATGTTAGCAATGTGCACATGTTAGCAATGTGCATATGTTAGCAATGTGCATATGTCGCTTTGTGCAGTTGAGCAGTTCTCTTTTCCTGCTGCATTATAGACAATATGGCATCACATTAATATTTTTACTGCAGCTCCAGCTACCATGAAGTTATTACGCCATCAGGGAGTTTAGTTTTACAGCACCTTAAGGACGGTTAGTTTCTTTCTATTTTTATGTTCAAACCTGAGAGCATAATTGGCTTTTGTCGTTTCCCAACGAGTGATCAATCCATCTTCATTATTTACCTCCTTGATTTGTGGATGAGAAGACATGTGACATGCCAAGACAAGTTTACAAACTCAAATGACTTGAAGTTAAAGTAAGCAATGAAATGAGCGATAGGATGAGGAAAATCTAAAAGCGGCCCGTAGCCATTAGCCGTGAAGCGGCTGCCGCCGAGCCAAGTCCAATAATCTCTGAGGACAAACTGCGAAGCTGTTAGTTGATTTACAGTCAGCAGGACCATCAGGTAGCTGCACTGTACAGAACATACTGCACTGAGGTCCTCGAAGGCTTATGGTAAGTTGTTAATGTCAGCTTTTTCCTTTAAAGTGTGTGCAGTTACGGAGTGAGAAGCCATTTTAAACCATTTAGTCAACGTTCTCACTTCTGAAAGTAATTAGGTCAAAACGTTAAGAGCGCCACTCCACATCCACCCTGAGGGGGAGACAGAAGGAAGTCTCTGATTGGCTCAATTCTGTATTTGTAGAGCCAGAGTGAAGACTGGGGAAGTTTGCCAAATGAGGAGATCTTGTAATGGGCCTAGAGTCCATCCATGCCTCCATCCAGGCGACTGGTAACTACTAGACCAAGACTGGTGCAGTCAGCCAGTCAGCATGGGTGTCCAGCTCTGTGTGCTGTGGATTTCTACCTGCATGTACTTCTGTCAGTATGACCGTGTCATCACTGAACTTGACACAGCGTAAAGGGTCGTAACAGGCATGAACTCAAACTTGAAGGTTTGAACATGTCTGAATACGCTCACTTTCACTAACAGGCCGTATAATCCAACACTTCCTAATTTGGTAATAACTGTTTTGCTGTTTAAATTTGGATTTTTTTTTTAACATAACATTGTAGCAGATTAAGATTTATTTGAATTTTTTGAAATTTTAAAAAATTCAAAGTTTTCTGTGAATTGGAATTTCACTTAAATTTAAAATTTTCAAATTCAGGTTATAACTGTTGTGGGTAAGTGAAAGGGCTATGCTGCCTGTGTGAAGTCTAGCCTGTTGAGTTACTAACAGCACTGAATGAAAAGTTGTTTTGAATTGGTGGAAAGAGATTTTGATGAACATTGACACATGCAACAGTATTTAATATTAACTAATATTTATTCCGCAGGTTTTTGTGCCGTGTGTTATGTGACACAAAATGACGATTTTAGTGTCATCTTGTAATATTAATATTAAGATATTCAAGGAGAACGATCACTGTATTCTACTTTTTTTTCCTATTCTTAACAAATCCCATGAATTAACAGATCTAACTAACAAGTATTGTGTGGTGTGTATATATATATATATATATATATATATATATATATATAATAGTAATATAATAATCATGGAGGGGGTGAGCTGGGGGCACATTTGGAGTGCGTGCGTCTGGCTTGAAGGCATTAGTAAGTGCATAGTTCAGTAATTACATGGAAAACATGCCAGAGGGGATTTGGTAGAAGTTATTTTAATAAGCCTTTAATGAAACGGGAGCTGGTCATTTCTTTGGTGCCAGCAAGCAGATCTTCTTTTAGAATAACGACGCCTCGGAAGACCTCCTGCTCGGCTCGACTCCGCATGTGAGACATCGGAGATAAATTGAGCAGAGACGTCCCCGTGAAGAGGCCATTGTTATTGTTACTGGTGCACAGTTAACCTCCTGCTCCCCCAGCACAAACTGTAGATGTGTACAGTAGAAGCTGTAGTTTTCCTGAGAGACTTTAACTTGATCCAAGTTGATGAGTGGTGCTTCGGTCTGTTTATTTTTGTCCTTACAAACTGTTTGCCTCACAGGTGTGATGGTCCCTAATATGGTCTCTGAGTCCTCTGGTCTTTTCCAGAATTAGGCCGGCTGAGGTGATTACTCTGTGTCTGTGGATTTAGGCCGTCCATGCTGTTAGAGTCCTCTAGTCAGAGCTAGTCCCAGTGTTCTAACTGTATATATGAGTCTGTCTGTAGCTCAGTTCCTGCTGGTTCAGACCGTTTTCTTGGTCTTGATCCCGGTCTCCAGTTGACAATACATGTTTGTTTGTCTGTGTTCTCCATTTATGTGTAACATCTCATTGACACTGTCCACTACCAGATGTTCATATGATTATTTTTTACAGGAGTAAATTCCTGCAGTTTGGATAGTTGACACTTTGACTGTGTGTCCACTGATTACCTGAATAAGCTGTGAAAATGAAACCTTAGCCAGATCTGTTCATACCGTCTCACTCAAAATGAAATATTTTGCTTTTTAGGGGAATTTTATAGCTTTTTCCTCCACTTTACTAAGACAGGCTTGTGGATGCATTTTTACAAAAACAATCAGAATTTGAGCTAAAAGAAGCTAAGCTCATTGCTCAGATCATCTTCAGTTCAGTTTGTTGGACTTAGTTAAGTAGGGAAAATCTATTTGAAGAAGATTTGAAGAGCAATAACACTCTCATGTCTGAATGCTAAATATGAAGCTGCAGCCAGGAAACAGTTAGCTTAGCATGCCATAAAGACTGGAAACAAGGGGAAATGGCTCATCTCCTTCTTTACAGACATAACATTTAAACAATAAGATGTTTATAGTGAGATTTAGAGGCGCTGGGAGGTGACAGAGCCATGCTAGCTGTTTTCCACTATTTCCAGTCTGTACGTGAAGCTAAGCTAACCGGCTAGCACTAGCATCATATTTCTCATACAGACATGAGAATGGTGTCTATCTTTGCATCTAACTCTGGACAAGAAAGGCTACGTCCCGCAGTGATGAACTATTCCTTTAACAGATAAAGGCGGAACAGTGGTGATGCCTCCGGCCTGCTGCACTGTCTCCCTGCATGTCCTGTGAATGTCTGTATAAGGAGGCCGTGACCACTCTGAGTTGTTTTCTAAGCTGTGTGCATTTCTCTCCCTCAGCCCCGTCATGAGTACTTTAATGTGCCTGTGTACTGATTGGCTGCCGTCGCTGCTGCTGCTGCTGCTGCTGCTGCCGCCGCTGCTGCTGCCGCCGCTGCTTCCACCCTGCATGCTGAGCTCCTCAGTGCCTGGCACCTTTCTTTCTGCCCTCTGAACACCTGTCATTGTCATTGGTTTGGGGGGGTGTCAATGCTCTCAGCTCACTTTCAATGTGGCACATGACAGTCATGATACGATATAGTCACAATGTTAAAAATAAGTTGAAAACAGTAAATGATGAAAACATTTAGGCATTTGGGATATGATCCATTTAAACTTATTAATCAGTGTGTAGATTGATATATACAGTATATTTAATGGTGATATATTGCTACATGTCTGTCATTCGTCCACCTGTTGTTGGTTTCATTGCACTAGTTGAACACCTCTCTTTATTATTACCACTGTGAGAAGTTTGCATCATGTGCTCTCATGACCCTGAAGCACGATCGTCAACTCAGGCTCCACTTACTGGGGGGAACATGCACCTTTAAGTGGACCTTGTGTCGAGGCCTAAGAATTCTTTTTGACCTGTTTAGTTCAGTGAATCACCACCAGCAGCAGCTAGCTATTTAAAACCAGTCGAAACCAGCTGCTGCAGAGTGGCACCTGGTGGAAAACCACTGGTTTAAGACTCAAATTGAAGTCATCTGCTGCTACTGAAACTATGTGGGGAAAGTCTGCCCTCTGTGGTGCACAGATACGTCTGACTGTGTTTATAAGTACAGAATACATTCAAGGCACGAGCATTTAAGTGTGAACACACTCTTTGAAAAGAGACACTTGAAGACCAGACCACATAATATGATCCATCACAGATTCCAGACCCATCACCGTCACACTAAAGTTAATATTCAGTCCAGGAGGTGTTCATCCAGATTGTATTGTTTCCCTCATTGGTCTTGTTTATGTGACTGAATTCACATGACATCAGCTGTGGGTGGGGAGTTGCGAATGCTTCAGACGTCCTGTGTTACCTGCTCCTTTATCACGTCTCTCGTGGGTTTCTCAGTTACAGTTTTATGTTTATCTTCTCACTGTAAATCACACGTACTTTGAACTTAGGTATCGTCCTTGCTGTGATTTGTAGGAGTTGTTGTTGTAATTATTAAAATCAGAACAAACCCTCGATCAGACCGTAGCACAGACTAGAACATCCAGTAGATTTTCAATATTATGAGGGTTATTTTTAAATCTTATTATATTATTATTATAGATCCTGGTTATTTCCTATATAAATCGATAGTGAAGTCTGCTCTTAAGGTAAGTGGTGTTAGTGGGATTAATGCTAAACAGATGTTTGGTTTTGCACTGATTAACTAAGGGCTGTTTTAGCTTTCAATGTTAAACTGATAACAGACTTTTAAACACACTTTGAACAATTAGCCTCTGTATTATAAATGCACACTGATTAAGCACTTATAATGGTTTCTATGATCTGTTGCCATTCATCTGTGTCCTACTTAGAAAGATAGACCATTCTGATAAATAGAGGATATTTTATCAATGTATATAATAGCTATAATGAATAAATTCTTTATGATTCTTTGTCAATTAAGCACGCTGGTGTCGTTCTTCAGTATAACTGATTGATCTGTGTTTTATGGTGCTTTTTTCCTGCGTGACGTTCAGGCTGACATTTAGTCATTTAGTTTTTAGTGCAGCTGTTTTCATCTGTGTCACAAACAAACCCGATAACCTCGCCGCTGAATGCTGCTGAGCGCCATTCGCTTTGCAGATGAAGATGTTTAGCCTACATAAGAGGTGACAAGGGATTCGTCACTGCAGCAGCATCTACCCCAAAGTGTGTAATTGGTGAATAATGCATAGTTTATGTTTCAAGATCTGTGCTGAGCGCTCTGCGCTGAAAATGGTTGTTTTACTCCTCTTCACATAAAGCCAGATTTCTGTCTCCCTGCTCTGATGCACCTCCTCTCTTTACTTTGTGCTCGACGTTGCTTTAGGATGCCAAAGTAAGTGCTTCTCTTTCTTTCTGCCACAAGCGACCAGCCCCGCTGTTTTCCTGTGTCATGTCTCGATTGTTACCTCTGATTTGTGACACATTGTCATAACGATGGCTGCATTCCATTTAGGTGACCCACTTACAGGACGTTGGCATTGTGCATGCTCACTCACTGACAATGGGCACTTAATGGAATAGAGCCGTCATTCATGTTATTATTCACACTTGTGCTTTTATACTTTGACAAAACGTCTGCCGTGAACACGGTCTGCTGATAAAGACGCATTTTAGGTTATCCAGCTTCCATCATGTTCGGATTTCTTTGTGTGTGCACATATAAATATTGTTTATTAATGCAGCTTTAACAATGAATGCAATATCAAATCCCCAAATTTTAACATAGATTTTTAATGTTTTCATTTGATTCAATGTTAAAATAAAAATGTTGAAGCTTTGAATTTAAGGACCATTTGCACTATCAGCTTCTCTGATTTGTATGTAGAATTTAAAGTGACCGACCTAGAGAGTTTTAGGTTCCCCACTACAAACCAAACCATTCACTTTATATGTATTTACTAGATTTATATCTATAGAAAGCATGTTGATTATCGCAGCTTTAAAGGTACCCTGTGGAGTTTTTGACCTCTATTAGCATGATGGAGAAAAGTTTTTATAAGTGACTCCCTGTTTGTTTTTATCAGGAACATGAACACATGGGCAGTGCAGTACACTCCAGCCAGCTTCATGCTGTTCCACTGATTAATATTTGATGGCGGTAACACAGAAAAAAACATAGTAATATGCTTGCAAAGACAAGGAAGAAGGAGACTGCAAGCTAACAAACATGGATAACGATTTCGAACATTTAATGAGGCAGAAAATGCACTAAAAACATTTGTTGGGCCTCAAAGATGCACTCGATGCATTTTGGCGAGAAACTGAATGCAGACAAACCTGAAGAACTCCACAGGGCACCTGTAAATTTAACATACGAAGCTTGAAATTGAAGGACCATTTGCAATATGAAATTCTTAATATTAATGTAGAATTTGGAGTGTGAACAGAGTTGTGGGTATTTATTTATTTTCATTGAGTGTTAATGTAAAATACTGATTTATGCAACTCTAACTACTAATTCCAGTATGAAATTCCCAAATAATGACTGAGAACATTAGACTGTTTGCACAAAGCCAACAACTGAATCCTTTTCATGTCTGATATAAAGCTGCTGAGGCAGTGGTGACATTAAACCAGATAAAACCTCACTGCGTGTGTGTGCGCGTGCATGTGTGTGTGTGTGCACATATGAGTAATGCTGTCGTTGCTGTTGAAACCCGCTGTGTGTGGCGTGTCGCTCGCTGAGCACTTCACTGGAGCTCTGGTTCCTCTCTCCCTCCACAGGACGCAGAGACCCCTCGCAGCGTGCTGGAGGAAATTGGACTGACATAAACATGCTCCTCTTCCTCCTCCTCGTCACCATCATCCACTTGCCACACTGTCCTTCATCTGCCAGTTCCTCTGCTGTATGTAGCTGATAACAACTCCCACATTTGAGCACATTCAATCACACACACACACACTGCCTTTGTTTTCTACTTTTTTTTCCCCCTGAAACAAACAATGTAGCACTGTTTGGTTATTTCCTACTGAGTTATTTATTTGTTCAGTGTGATGACGTTAACTGTTACCAAGGAAAAATGCAGCATAATTAAGGTTTTTATTGTTTGCTGCTTTCCAGTCCACAACAGGACGCTGTAGTGTGTGAACTGCTTGATTCTGATTTGACCAAAGCTGATGAGATCACTCTATATTCATATATTTAATGAACTGAATTTCAAATGTGTTACACGTATAGGATATTGTAAGTGGAAGTCAAAAGTATTACATTAACAAAACCAAAGAGTTATGTTTCATCTCGCCACTGTTTCTTTAATATTGTGATTATCAATGACAGTTTCAAACTCAGCATATTCGGCATTTGAAAAATACCTGCTGTACTTCCACCGTGGTGCACCACGGCAGCGTGAGGTGAAATGACGGTGGATGAACTGGCTTAAGACAGAAAATGTTGTGTCATATAATGAGTATTCTCTCAGTTTACAAGCTGTTATCATTCCTGTGGTCTCATTGTTTGTTTTGTTTCTAATGGCAGGATCCCATTTAATATTGAATGCCTTAACTGCTGACGTATGTCCATTCATTTAAAATGAAAGAATATGTTACTGTTCCATAACTTAACTACATCTGCAACCACTGTGGTGTAAATGGTGTAAGTGGTAAATACACTGGGTTTTCTTTATTCATGAAATGTGTGCAAGAGCTAAAATGACTGTTCTCTATTGTGCTTCTTGATTTTTTTAATATTTCACTGAATCAAAGATGTTCCACTCACTTCAGATGTCTAATCATTGTTTACGCCACATTTAAGATTCAAGATTTTCACTTAAAGCTGCATTGACCCATTTTTGTCCACAAGGTGGCAGAACTCCTGCAGAAATGCAGCATTCCTGCTCTTTAAGCTCTAGTTTGATCTCCACCAGCTTCTGAGAAACGTGTCTGGATCTGAACCTGCTAAATGTTTGGTTTTCCTCTCAGCTGCTCACTGAGCAGGAGGTGCACAGATGGTTTAGCACAGCTTATTTGCTGCAAACAGTTACCTGCTGCTGCTGCTGGGAATGTGGATGATGGCAAGACTCAACCATGTAATAAATGTGTGTGTGTTAAAGGGACAGTTCACCCCAAAACCAAAAAACACCTTTTTTCCCCTATTACCTGTAGTGTAATTTATCCATCTGGATTGTTTTGGTGTGAGTTGCTGAGTTTTGGAGATTAGCTGTAGAGATGTTTGCCTTCTCTCAAATATGATGGAACTGCACTGCATAAAAACACTAAACAGCAACGTCTCTCTCCTGACATCATGATCCAGTTACTCAAGATAATCCACAGGCCTTATTGTGAGCGGATTCATGTGGGAACTATTTTCTCTCGACTGAAAAACACCCGCCAACCGTATCACTGTGCAGAAGGAAGCGTGCATCTACCCCCTAACCCAGTCTGACATTGCTATCTCGTGGAGATTAGTTTATAGCTGACCAATACTGCGAGCTAGCGTCAGAGCTCAGCTGAGGACGACGCCTATGATTAGATCCATGGTTCCTTCTGCGCAGTGATACGGTTGGCAGGTTTACTCCAGTAGACAGAAAATAGTTCCTACATGAAACAGACATTACTGCTGACTGTGTTTTTTTGGCACATCTCTACAGCCGATATCTCCAGAACGCAGTAACTCACAACAAAACAATCTAGATGGATAAATAGCATTAAAGGTAAGGGGGGAAATGGATTTTGGGGTGAACTTTCCCTTTAAACCAAAACAAGTTAAAAGAGGCTTAAAAAAAGAGCTCCAGTTTTGGGTTCCTGTTTACACGCCACCCTTTTCTCATGTACATTTAACGTAATTCACATTATGTCAGAGGAATATGTTATAATGTTAAGTGAAAAACAAATAAATGCAGCTTTAACTGAAGATCAGAAATGCAAATGCATGATGGGATAGTTGTGATTTAAGGAGGTGGGACAGGAGTTTTTGAAGAGGGATGAAATGGGAGCAAACTACAAATCACTGCTTCCCTCTTTGTCGAGACTCTCGTAAAACGTGTCGATACCAGCGACAAACCTGTGAGATTCAAACAGACGTCTGACCAGTTTAAAGCCGAGGCTTGACCACAACGCAGTTTACTCTTAAAAAGCCGTTTCACTGTCTGCCCACATTCATGATTTACTGTAAAAAAACAGGTGACAACTTGTACACTACCTATTTACTACTGTGACTCTGGATTAAAAAAACTGTGCTAAAGAGACCACGCATTAAATAGCAATAGTGTCATAAACCGTAGCAGAGTATTAAGATTTTCTTGTTCTTTTTTTATGAGCCAAAACTAAAAGTAGTTTGGAGCCACTTGGTTGAAAAAGGAACACACGTAAAATGCCTTGGACACAGGACTGTACAAATATCATAAAAGACCATTCTTCCTTAGTTCTGTTTGATGTTAATGTTGCACATTTTAAGAAAAGCTGGTATTGCTGTTTAAACCAAAACTGTGTTTAAAATAGATTTTTTTTCACACTGTCTTTTGCGGTTTTCCAGTTTGCAACTTATTCTGTACAGTCGCCACTGTTTGACATGTTGAAATATTGAAATACCCTCCTGCTACCACTTTTATATAAATTCAAACAAGCATTTTCATGTCTAATTTATTCTGTAGATATGCTGTATCTCAGAAGTGTGATAGAATCTATGGAATTCTCTACTGTGTGTTGTGAGTACAGTAGTTATAGCATGAGTGCCCCCTCTGTATTACATTACTGGACTTGTGTTTCCTTACAGAGAGGAGACACTGTGTCGTTTACTGCTGCAGTGTCTGAAATGGACAAAAGGAGGAAGGTTGTGTTTTCCTGTCGGGTTCAGCAATAAAGAGTTCTCTAGTGGCAGAGAGGCTGCACTGCCACAAATTGCTGGTTTCCTTTCATTTTACTCTCCACCGGTCACCCTCTGCACACGGGGAGGAAGCAGCCCAGCTTTGATGATAAAAAGTGGCGTTACACATTGACTAAGACATGTAAAAATAAGCTCAAGTTTGGTTTTAAATGGTTTTTTAATGTATCTGATGCAGAACTGCATCCAAAAACAACCCATATGCAAACTTAACAGAATCAGAGGCACCGGCAAGAAAAGAATCAACACTTTTTACATGAGAATAAATGTTTTATAGGTTTAATAAGAATTTAAAAAAACACTACATTGAAGTTTGCATATACAGTAAGTGTGAACACAAAAGACAATGGATTTTGGGCGTGTGTTCCTGAATCACTTCTGGTGTAAACAGGAGGAACACAAAGTTTGTTTGGACTGGCACAAAGCATTCGATCACAGATAAAACACATGTTCAGTCATTTATTTTATCATTTGGGTGAAATACACAGGACCCAAAGGTCCTAACAGGTGTGATGTACACTGTGTAATGCATTCTGTACCATCATGAACAGTTAAAGGATTTTAAAAGTTAGATTAACAGAGGCTGCCACAGCCTCATTTCTCCTTATAAAAATGGGTTGGCTCAGTTATAAGATAAAAGTTTGTTCAAAAATATATTTTACTGGTCACATGAAATCCTGTGGAGCTGACAGAAACGGTCATCTGACTTGGTTCATGTTATTTCTGCAGCTGGCATCAGTAAAGAGAGAAAGATTTCATACTTTATACTGAACCTTTGATTTTAACAGGTAGTATTTGTTCAGCCGTTACATGGACGTTTTAATGAGGGTGAACTTGAAACAATCAGGATGGCATTTGTGCTTGAAATGTATCTTTAAAGCAAGACTATGCAACTTTTGTAAGAAGACGTAGCACTTTGTTCCTCTTACAAATAAACAGTTCAATAAAATTCACAAATAAACAGTTTTAAAGAAATAAAACACATCCTTGTTCGATTCAATACGCTCGCTGGTTTTTAGCCTGATTTGGTCTGGTATGACCAGCAGCTCACGGTGGCTAATTTAGCTAACAGTAACAAACTTTAGGTCCATGTTGTCGTGTAACAGTCATTGCTGAGTCAGCTTGTTGAGTTTGTGACTCGTGTCTACTTGTGCTACTGTTATGCTTTAGCTTAACTGTATTTTAAGCATTTACTATTATCCTGTAATTGCCACCTGTGCAACAGTGGCAGCCGCTCAGCAAAAGTTAGATGGTGTCACTTTAATTCCTGAGTTTGCTATGAAGGCGTTCACGTTATCACATTATGAGCTTGAGATACAGGACGATACCTCCAGGAGACGATGCTAAATATGTACTCATAAAACTAAAGGCCACAGAAATAGCTCAGTGAAATGTTAATGACGTCCAGTGGTATTCCTCTGTCTTGAGAGATCTCAGAGGACCAATAATTCAATGAATCGTTCCAGTGGGGCCATTAAATCTGTGGTCACAAGCTGCTTCTGACCTTCAGCTAAAAGCTTGTGTGAGCGTCTCCTAACTGTCCTCCTTTAGCATCTCTTCAATCTCCCTGTCCCAGTTGTCATCACGGTTCTCATTATCCTCCAACACGTCGTACTCCTGAAGTTCCTCCTGCAGCTCTCTCTCCCAGTCAGCGGTCTCCTCTGAAAAGACCCGACGCAGAGTGACTCACTGAACTCTGATCGGCTCCACTAACTACACGACAACCAGTGAAACAAAAAGACTCACCCCGCTGTGCGTTCGGCTGTTCCCTCTTGTCCAGGACCAGCTGTTCCATTTCTTTGCGTAGGTCGTCCTCGTTTATCTTGCACGAGTCAAAAGCGTCGCTCACAAATTCAGCCACAGTCGGGCTGGTGGAGATCTCCTCTTCATCCTTTCATGACAGAAAGAGAGGAAGGTCGGACTCTAACTACACTCATTTAAGTCCAATTACTGCTTTTTGATGACTACTCTTATTCTCTGGGGTGCTTTATACCTTGAAAGCAGGTGGCTTACCTCATTTGACTTTGGTTTGGTGGTGCGGATGGCAGAGGGAGTTTTCCATTTAACTGCATCTATGAAAATCAGTACATCCCAAAAATAAGTTTTTCTTAAAAATGTTAATCGTGCCGCATACCCTTATGATATTTCTCCAACTCCTGGTATTAACATTGCTACTTAGCTTATGTCACAAAAACAAGGTTAAGAAGTTAAAGAAGTTTCATGTTCAAACATTTCTTCCAGTTAACTCACTTTGGTTTATCACACAACATCTGGCAAACCCTGTATTTGTGTCAGTGATATCACTGCTTCTGTGTGAGAGGCTATGAACTCAAATTACTTATTTGTTTTTCACTGATAAGAACATTAAGGTTAAACGCAGGCGTCACAGTTTTACCCTTCTGATGAGCAGAATCAGGACCGGTGCCGGTCTTCTCCACGTCCCTCCGCTCAGCTGCCAGAGCTGTGAGCTGGGCTGACTGCTTTATTAAGGACACGCGGTAGAAGTAATTCTTCCAGAAGACTTCCTCTTTCACCCTAAAATGAATGACACGGAGGAACAGGCAGTCACCGCTGTGGCGGAATAAAATATTTCGGTTTTCAATAACCCCGCTCTCGTGCGGGGATGCGCGTGATGAAAACGCAGGGCAAAAGTATTATGTGAGTGTCAAAAAACGCTCTCACTGTTTGGGGACCAGATGGAAGCGCATCTTCCGAAGGAGCTCATCTTCCTCCAACATCACCATGGCGACTGGATACATTTGCTCACAGTCAAAGTGAAACTGCACCCCGGCAGGAGGGTCTCGCAAAAAATTTCTTTTGTCCTGCAGACAAACAAAGCAACAAAATGAAGTGGAGTTATTCTTGAAATTACACCGAGGCCGACTACTTTTCCATACCAAAGAAATAATTTCATATGGTGTAACACTCACAGCTGACAGAGCTAAAATCTGTTGCTGTATGGTGTCCTCTTCATTATAACCAACCCATGGTGGCACAGCAGCACCTACGAACGATGAAAACTAGCCTGTCGTTACTGTGCTTACATTTCATGCATAAATACCGAAGATCAATTAACATACAATTCAGTGCTTACCAGACTTTTTGGCTTTTTGCTCCTGAACAAACCTTTCTTGTTCTTTGTGGAAATCACCCAAAATGGTCTGAGGGAAGAACAAATGTACCAAACAGGCCGAGCTGCTTTAGAACAAACAAGGATGGGAGATCTTTTGAATTAAGACAGACACTGGGAGACATCTACCTTATCAATAATCCCATTCATCTTCCCCTCCTCCACACTCCTCTTGAGGGTTTGTGCTGTTTCAACCACGGACTCGGACAGTTTCTTTGAGGCGCTGCTGGCGAAATTGTAAATGTAACCTGCGAAGAAGCGAGTAAAACAGACATTACCGAGGTTACACAGCTGCAGCAAAGTCTAATATCACAGCTACGAGTACTACAAAGTTTAACTTTTAACCAACTTTTCTCAGACTCACCACTGAAGCCTTTAGCTTTTTGGAGAAGCTGAGGCGGTTGAGCATCTTCCTCAGCAGCACTGCTCCGCTCACTTTCAGCACCAGCAGTCGGTTTGTTTATTTCACGGTTCTGGTCTTCATTAATATCAACAGCAGACTCGCCTTCATGTTTAACTTGGCCTTTGTCGTTTTCTACTCCAAGCCAGGTTCCCCAGTTCTTAAACATACTTTAAATATTTCGTCAACAGACTTAACGGAAGTTCTTTAACATGCTCTGGCGATCAATTACTCCGTTTTGTACGCCAGTTTTCTTATAGTTTAAAACAAATGCCTAACTCTTAAGCCGATGACGTTTCACCATGCGACCACTTCCGCGAATCGGTTAAGTTTGGCCCTCCAGTCCGACCCTACGGGTTGTCATGGAAACATAAGCGCTCCGCTTGAAATTCTGAGCGTCTTGACTTACCTATCCTAATACTTAGCATTGAGCTAGCAAAATAGCCGATTTACCGCAGTTAGCTATGTCTTACCCTGAGAGCATGGTTAAAGTCTTCGCTCTGGGGTTACACGTACATATCTCAAAGCATAAAGTAGAACAAAGTTTTCCAGAGCGAAGTTTTACCTTTCTTGCTAGCTAACAGTAGATGGCACACTTGCGCTGTGTTTTCCTACACTTGTCATCCTAGTTGTCCATGGATAGAGCTAGGTTAGCTTAGCTAATTTGAACTCTCCTGAGTGTGTCAGTGTGTCGTCCCCCGTTTGTATCATGAAGTAGGATACGGACTGACGTGCTGCGTTTAAACAGTGGAAACTCTCATCTTATCACCCGAAACCGTCCGCACAACTCGCGAACTACTAGAAAGTGATTCATTGGAAGTTTAAACGGTAACAAAAGATGAAGTATGTGTAACGTAAAGCCGGGATATAGCTGCGTGCCACCCCGACGAGGCTTTCTTGTTCACCGGTTTATCCAGAAGTTGAATTCCCAGGTAAGGTCGGTCGTTTAAGATGAGTTGTGGTTGTGTATTTATTTTCGAGAAAGCTAACTCATGGAGTCTTGTTCATTTCATGACAAAGTGCTTGTTTGACACGAAGATTCGGTCACCTATTGAAAGCGGCAGGTCTGTGTGGGCTCAGGTTTGCTTATTTGTTGGTACACGCGAAGATGGTTTCCATTGTGCTGGTCGACATTGTTTGTGTGTTTAATTCTCACACATAAGAGCATTAAGTTGAAGCCAGCCTGTCTGGAGTATGACAACAGGTGTTAACGCAGCCTTACAGTTTTGTTTTCTCACATTAACGTCACGAGGATGCATTTTTGTGCCACATACACGAAGGCACAGCTTTCACGACAAGTTATTAGCTGATCACTAATCATTTTGAGTCTTAAACATGAGTTCCTTTCAAATTAAGAGCACATGTAATTTCAATGTCAGTCGGTCCAGTCATTATAACCTTTAAAGTCAGAAATCAATGTAAAGGTGACATCTTAGATATAACACCTTGTAATCTAAATGAACCTGAATCAGATCTGCCTTAGCCTTTAAAAAAGCAGTTTGAAATATAAACATTTAACCGCCTGCCCAAAACCACCAAAATCATTTAATATTCTTACTATGGCAGACATTTCTGTTCAAATTGTATTTAATAAATATTGTTGAAATGATTAAAAATTATTTTTCATGGAAGAACTCATTAATTTTATCAGTATCCTCAAACAATAAATCCTTTACATATTTTTTCCAATAGCTTACTGTCAAGAAGTATATTTTTCAGATGTTACTAGTATCCGAATGCAGTGACTTCCTATATTGGTATTTAGATTCTTGCCAAAATAAAGCTACAGTTAGTGATCTTGTTATAGTCCCATGGTGACCGGATATTCCATAATTTCCTGTTGTTTTTTCTGTCAGGTTTTGTTTAATGTAATGGTGCCATGTTTAAATATGAGCTAACTGTATTTCTTAACACATCCATGCTGTGATCACCTTCCCTCTGGCCTCCCTTTTGGAATTAGAAACATTATAGTCGGTGATGCCAGTTAAATCCTACACAATGTAAAAGACAATAGGCCACTAATACATCATCAAGTAAAAATCAAAAAGCAGCAGTAAAAAGTAACACACAAATAATTTTTTCTTAAATTAATTTATTCTTTTTTTGTAATCATGTAAAACATTCACAGTGATGGTTTATTATTTCATGCTTTAAACATGATTGGCACTGATACACCGATCACACACTGATCAATTATCAATCAAGACTAAGAAATATATTTATAATAACACAATATGTCTAAAGCAGACATTAAAGAAACAGACAGAATTTGAACAAATACATAAAAATAAAAACTACACGGTCCCACACAAGGTCAGCTGTAAAAAGTCTAAGTCTATTAAGAGAAAATAAGGAACAGGTTAAGAAAACACTCATAATTAGATATTTTCTTATCTACCAATCTGAGTCCTAAAATGATTTTTAGCGTCTTCAGTCACTGGCAAATGCTCAGTTAGCTTTATTCATGAGTCTAGATTGTAGAACAGTCTGTTCAGGTCACGCTCTGGTTCAGGAAGGCTTAAAAGATCAGCAGTATAACATGTTGCCAGACAGTGTTGAGCTGTGAAAGTGATCAGCAAAATCTTGATCATATCTAGAGCTGACTGTCAGCAAGAGTAATGCTACTGAAATGAGAGTAATATTGTCTTTTTCTTCAGTGCCAGTGAAGATCTAGCTCTAGCTTTCTGCTCATGCAAGGCTGTTTGGAGTTCAGAGAGAGTTGCAGCAGGGTGTCATCAGCATAACACTGAAACAGAATATGCTTACGCATTATGTGCCTAATAGTATTTTATGAACAGTAGATTGGACCAAACATTGAGCATTTTTATATACAGTCCCATTTGGTCAACATGAATGTATTTATGTTTATTATTATTGTGTCTGTACGTGTTTTCATGCTGTCGTTTTTGTTTCTTTACTTTTATAACAGTACCATGGACACTGAGGGATATAAACATGATCCACACTATACAGAGGCAGAGAGTCTTTGGCATGTGATGCAGAAATCAGGAGATCTGGATCCAAGGAGCAGAGATGGTGAGGGCTGGAAGCTGGTGGATGTATTTCTCTCAGGAGGAGCACCATGGGGATTTACACTCAGAGGGGGACTAGAGCATCGAGAACCTCTACTCATAACCAAGGTAAATACTCCTTTAAAAACAGACAGCTCAGAATAGCGGTGGAGTGTGAAAGTTTGCAGGTTTGAGAGCACAAGTGCCTTTTTTGGCTGTATCAAAATCACAGAATTATCCTTTTCTATATATTGTCAACTGCAGTCAAAACATCAACATAACTAAAAAAAAATGTAGATGCCTCTGCACTGCAGAGAGTATAAAATTGCAGCATTCCGCCCAATCATTTTATTGTTTAAAGAGGAAGTACACACAAAACAATTTTTTGGACTGTGCATAGATTCTTGTTGGTCATTGATGTAAATACAGGTGACTTTTCCAACAAACACATTCTGTGCATAAATCTACTTTTTCTGCTTGAAAGCATCTTATATCTCTGTGCTTGGATGTCAAAGTTTGATCCAACTGAATTTTCTCGCCCCTCGCTAACTGTGACCAATTAGGTAAGACTCTTGGTCTATTACGTATGTTGACCCCCCCAACTTTGGTAGCATCTCCTGTGCAGAGTATAAAAATAATCATAGCCCCAGTTGCAGCCTGTCAGACATACTGTAGCTCCAGGTAACATTACCAATCCTGATAAGTGCCCACCAAAAAAACATCATACATGGAGGAGATTTTTATTTCTCTGCAGCAGGAGTAAACACAACACATGAGCCTGCTGATAACTGTGCAGTATTCAAAGCTTAACAAGATATTTAGAGTTGATGAGCAGTGACATTAATCACGATAAACAGCAGGGCCATGACTATTTACTGACACTTCACCAAAGACACACACAAAGGTGAGCCTCTTGTAGTAGAGCTGCTAGCCAAGCTATAGCAAAGGTACCCAAACAGTGACTCTGTCAAAGGGACATAAATGAGCTTCTAGTGAGGCTCCTCAGCAGAGACACAGAGAATCTCACAGTAGCATCTAATGGCTGCAAGCTCAAACTACCAGCTCTATGTCGCTGTCCACGCTGCATTGAGTGGTGGTCAGTCAATAAAGTTTCTCCTAATGTTAACATGTATAACACTACAGGAGGCCAAACAAATTATGATTTCAAATCTATTTCATGGGACCCTTATCATGATGGCACAAGTGATGATGTCTGTCAAAGTTTAAGAGTACTCTCTCTGTGGATGTCTTTTGTCAGTAGTGGCCCAGAGCAGTTCTGTGTTTTACCTTTTTCAGAATCCTTGTCGCTGTGGAAAACAACAACTTGTGAGCTAGCAACCTACTTGCTAATCTATGATGAAAATGACAAGTTAACCTAACCCTAACCTGGCTGCTAATGGTACAAACATAAACAAGTTGTTACCTTTTCCTTAGTGGACCACCATCGCTCCATCCTGGACATGACGCCACCCAAGGTGATTGTGATTGATAATGGATGCAGACCTTTCTCCAGTGCTGACAGCACTGCAGAGATAGGTCTGGCAGTGCAAGACTAGGTCTAGACTGAGTGGACTGAAATATCTAAACAACTACTGGATGGATTACCATGAAAATCTGACATTCATTGTCCCCAGAGGATTAATCCTACTGACTTTAGTGATAGCGTGACTTTTCCTCTAGCATCACCAGCAGGTCCAAGTATTCACTAATTCACTGAAATAAGCCAAGATAGTAAACAATATACCAGTTTAACATCAGTATTTTAGCATTGTCCTAATGAGCATGGTAGCATTAGCATTTAGCTCAAAGTGTCACTGTACATAAGTACCACCTCAGGGAGCCACTAGCATGGCTGTAGACTCTTGTTTCAGTGCAGTCATTCAGCTTTGAACAACACATTTGACATGTAGACAGTATTTAACTGTCTTCTTTCAAATAAATGGACTGCATTTATATCTAGTCTACCAACCATTCAACACATTTATAGTATAACACATTCAACTGGGGGTTCAGTACTTTGCCCAAGGACACTTCAATGTGCAGACTGAAGTGGCCGAGGATCGTCCCACTCTACTTCCTGAGCCACAGCCACCCTCAGGTGGGATCTGTGCAGTCCTGTGTCAGTCAAAACATTTTCTGGAGCTGCGTTCATTTGGTGTGTTTTTCTGAATCTAAAGTCAGCATTTTATGTCAAGTTTTTCAAAAAAAAAGCATTCATCAGAACATGGGCTCTATCTTATAATTCATGTATGCCATGACTTTGTTAAATGGGAGATATGAGCCACAATGTGCATACAGTGCCATGAGAGGGAGAGAACCTAAACATAGTACAGCCCAGTCAGATCTGAAATCACACTGTAACCTCACTCTCTGTTGACTGTGTAATGATTTACTACAAAAGACCTTGCTAGTTAATTTGGCATGGTAAAATACCAGCACCTGTTTGTCGGGAGCTGGGTCCCTGCTTGATTTTTGTTCGTTGTTTCTGTATTGACCCAAAGGGGGTCCAAAGTCCAACTCAGATGGATGAAACTCAGGATCTCAGGCATCACATGTGCTTAAAGCGATACAGTTAGGATCACCGTCACCCTATTACTGTAAGTTTTACAAGAATGTAATTCAAATGACTAGAATTCTGAGCATGTTAAGTCTTTAAGACTTTTAAGATTAAATGGCTTAGTCACATTGCTGAATTGTGTGGAGTGAACCGTTGCCCAGTTGGACTGCCGTTCTTTGGTTTGATGAGTGACAGCATTTTATTGTTAATGTTTTGTCACTGAACGCCACATCTTAACTCCAAGGACCGACAAAAAAGTGGACCTGTTTGCATCTGATGGTGAGATGTCCTTCCTCAGAACCTTTTGAGAAGCCTTTTCTCTAAAGCCTGGCCGGCACTTACAGAAATGTTTCTGTAATCTCATAAAGTAAATTGGCCGTGGACTAGACTTAACACGCTTGTCAAGCTGTCTTGAAATGCGTCAGAGTTTAGTTTGCTGTCACTTCGGCTCCAGTGTATGTTATTAATTCCCACCTGGACCTTTGCTTTCTTATATATTTTTGTGCTGGGTTAAATTTCAGTTCGGAGGGTAGCCGGTGGTACCAGGAGCAGGGGAGGAATGTTGGAGCTTTGTTTGATTTTCTAAATGTAATGAATTATCTGTGACAGCCTGAAGCCCTTTGGAATGGCATGATGGGATAAGTGAAGTCAGGATTAGTGATTTGTTCTCTTTTGGACTGACTCTCAGATTATCACCATTGATTTACAAATGCACTTTGGTGAATTATGTGTGCTAACTAGATAAAGATGCACATAAACCTACTGTTGCTTTTACAAAATAACAACCTTACATTGTAGCCTGTAGGAAGGTCTAGAATGTGTCTACAAACCACTGTCTGCTTATTACTGAAAAAAATGTGAGGTGAGTGGCTGTGGAGGCCTCTTATTCCCAACATTCATCTCTCTAATGACATAAATATGTGAACACATTGCAGACAAGGTATGCATGTAAGCCTGAATGCACCACCTGATGCACTTTGTTCTTTAACTGCCACATTTTTTTGGATGGTGATTTTAGATGGAACATATTGTTGGCTGTTCCTCCACCCATATGTGCACTATGTTCTATTTTTTATTGAGCCCTGTTTTCAAATAACACATTCTATCCTCCCTCAACTGGCAGGACTACAGTGATGCAGGAGCTAAAACCTGGTTAGAATGGTTCTTAGACTGGATCTGATCTATCAAAATAAGACAACTCTGTTCTTTTAAGCAATCATAAACATCCACTTGGCACGGACCTTTATTTCCTTTGTGGCATATTATTATTTTCATGTCTTTCTGCTGAGTTTTAGTAGGTATGTGTGCATTTTATGTATTAGGAAACACACTGCATTGATGAAGGCCCTAAATGAATGATTTTCTTGGCTGTTTTCTCACTTATGTGCGTTCCCTCCAACTGCTAAAATGAGAGATAATAAAAAGTGCTCACAGTTAGATGAGAGATTTAGAGTATTGGTAAAAAAAATAATCCTGGATCTAATTAAAATTCTTAACATTCCATTCATAGCTCAGGTTATGCTCAAGGTCTTCGTGGACTTAAGTCCTTAGTCTCAATAAACTTATATAATCCTGTTTTACACAACACAGCTGGGCATGCACCTTATATGTAGATGTGTTTCCTCTGCCAGCATCACATTTTATATGGGAGAAAATATTGTTTGCTATTAAAGAACCAGTACCAGACACACTTCAAAACTGTGTATGTTTTTACATGCTGTGATACATCACCTGCAGGTAAACAGATTTAACCAATTATTGAATCCATTGTGAGACAAACTTGATCTGACTGTTTTAGTATTGCTCAACTTTTGGTGCAAAGATGATTCATGGAGAGTGGGATTAAGGCTCTTTAAGGGAAAAGAAGTTTCAAGATCCACATAGTTTTCTATTTGTAGAAGTCAGGATTCTGGAGGTAGGAATATGGAATGCTGGAATGATTATTGATTAGGCATAGGAAAAGGAATTGGTCAGATTGGTTTGATGTAAATGCCCAATATTTACGTAAGATCTAAAATATGGTTGTTTTAAATATTATGGCTTCACTTTAATATTAAGGAATTTTTGGTGCTTTAAGTTATTTCCACCTATGTCTTATCTGGAGTTTCAGAAAGACAGGTTTACTGTCACATGTATAAAGACCAAAACAATACCTTTTATTGTACCATACTTCGAGCAACATAAATGTTTTCCTGATGTTTAGCAGGTAGACCGTTTACTGTTGCACTGGGTGCTCACCATCATAGTTTAACATGTTAGCAGGCTGACATTTGCTAACTAGCCACAAACAAATACAGCTGAGACTGTTGGGGATTCCATTAGTTTTATAACTACATGCCTGCAAAACTAAGTATTGGATAAACTGAAATTGACCTGACCATGGTGCTATATGAAAAGTTATGCCAAAGTGTTTACATTTCATCCTGATTGTCGCATGAATGTGTCAGATTTCATCGCAATCCATCCAATGGTTGGTGAGTCATTTCAATCTTAGCCACAAATGTCAACCTCATGGTGAGGCTAGAGGAAAAGATAATCCTTTCGACGCCAAGAATATCTGGACCAAGTTTCATGGCAATCTATCCAGTTGTTATCGAGACATTTCAGTCTTAACCACAAATGGAAAAGTTGTTCTATTTCACTCTGGTCCCAAGTGATGGACAGGCCGATGTTGCCACAATGCTAACATGGCTAAAAAATTTATGACAATAAGTTAACTTCACCTCTAAGGAATGTTGCTTAAACTTCCATCAGTGGAGTGGGCTAACATGGTTATTGTGGTTATTGCTTTCCATAACCAAATGTAATGATTTAGAGGAAGAAATTGTTCAATAGGCACAGATTCTTAAAACATCTGTCGAACTTAGAGAGACAGTTTAAACTAAAAACAAACAAAACAGCAAACTGTGCTGAGGTCAAATTTGAGTGCGTGTGTTTATGTGGTCGCTGGTGTCTTGTCAAACAGCAGTGAACATTGTCAGTGATGTGTGCAGGCAGTGGCTAAAACCACACAAGAGGTTTGAGTTCAGTGCCCTGTGAGCACGCTTCGCAAGACATCTGTCAGCACAAAACACACATTCCTTACCCTCATGGCCACCACATCCTTCCCTTCATGTCCCACAGAGAGAGATGAGGCTATTTTTGAGGATACTCAGGCATCCAGGATGGCTGCAGTTTGACTGATTATAGCTTAGAGGAAGATGGTAAACAAAGGACATGGTATGGCTCAGGATGATTGGCTGCCATGGTGAAAAATGTTAGAAAAACAGTTTGAATCTGCTGCCTTAATGTTGAGTGAACACTGCCTTATGTTTTCTTTTATACTGCTACTCTACACGGTTTGTTGTTTTTATTTACATTCTTAAAATATTTTCTGATTGTGGAGCCATGTTTCCTTTTAGGTTGTTAAATAAAAGCCAGACTACTGTGTAACTCTAAGCTTTGTTGACTTTGATAGGCCAAGATAAATGTTATTAAAGTAAGTTCTTCCTTGGTTTCACTAATTTAGTTTAGTTTATATTCTCTCCTCTTTTCTCTTGAACTACTATTGACTACCAAAAGGGCAAAATAAAGTGTCTTAACGACTGAAAAAGTGACAGATGTCAGAAATGCATTCCCTGGAGATTCAGTGAGGTGGTTGCATGTGTCAGGTTTGTCCTCTCTGATGGAGGCATGCTGAAAGGACACTCATCAACCCCTGTAATTGCACTGTTTGAATAGCATTTGCAAAAACTACAGTGCCCTGCTGTTTTTGGAAATCCCTGAGCCTTTTAAAAAATGAACTATATGTTGGTATATTTATATTTAGCAGGAACCAATGGCTGAGTGTCACAAACAGGTTAGGAAAGTCAGAAAGTATTGAAAGAAGAAAAACATTATAACAGCTTGCAACCTGACCTGCAACACCTCTAAAACCAATCTTGCGTAACCCACAACCACTAATTTACCCTTGTGAAAGATAAACAGTTTACCTGAACATTTGGTGCTTGTTTACATCTTTATATTCAAACTAGCTTTTTCTAGTGTGAGTGATCTTCCAGTTTCAGAAAAAACGGGGGTGTTTTGTGCCCATTTTAAACATTGTAACCTACTGTAAATGCATCAGTCAGTGACTCAGTTTCTCTACAAAATACATGACCATATCAGGACCAGCTCAGGAATCCAGCCAGCCATCATAAAAACCCTCAGTCCAACCTGCCTTAACCCTGCCTTAAAATTGGTATTATAGAAAAATGAAAAGGGGCTTTTGATTAGAGCTATCTTGGCTCTGGTTTTCTGTGCTGAGGATAAAGGCCATATAACACGTAATGGTCTGTAAATGTACACATACCTCTGTAGTTGAGTCATACAGCCCCCTCTCACAGGTCGAGTGGAGAACTGATAATCAGCTGCAGAGCTTGGCTTTTGTGTGTTAATGTGCCAACTGCCAAGCAAGCTCTCACTGCTTCTCTCTCCACACTGAGCCGTGCTGTCTTGTTGACTTTTATCTGGCTTTCTGCGTCAGTGTGAGGACAGCACTGACCTTAAAACCTGCTATATCTGACGCTTCAGAGACCTTGGCCGTAGTTGTGATTCTGTCAGTTTAATGTCTTATATTCAGTGAGTCAGGTATAACGGTTGCTGACTTCAGTACACTGTACTCTGTCCACTGTACTTCCCATTGACAGATGTGTTATTCCAGGTGTCTGCCCTCAAACAAACACAATACGGTTTGTTTTAACATCATGCCACTGGCTTGGACAGCAGCTTTTTGAAGTATTTTTATAGCCTTTGATCCTTTCTTTAGAAACTGGCCTTCCTGCTGTTAACTTTGGTAAGCAGTGTGTTTCTTCTGTCACTGTTACCCTATAAAATATATTAAGAATGTCAGCAAGAGACTGGCGGCTTTTTGGTGCCTTTCTCTCACATATCCCTAAAGCGTTTTTTCTTTGTAGTTATAATGTCATTGATTTTGATAACTCAACTGCTGTAAAGATTGGATTCATAAGTGCGAGTTATAGTTTCGAATATTAATTAATATTTTTGAAAATGCATTGCTGTGATATCAAATCTTGGCATTTGTGTTGATTAGTAGACTAAAGAATTTCAATATACACTAATTTCTGTCTTTCATAAATGGTTTCCTATGCTGAAGATGCTTTGTAATAGGCACTGACAAAAACATGTCCAAATATTACAGGTTATTTTTC
Source organism: Chelmon rostratus (assembly GCF_017976325.1). Taxonomy (NCBI): domain Eukaryota; kingdom Metazoa; phylum Chordata; class Actinopteri; order Chaetodontiformes; family Chaetodontidae; genus Chelmon; species Chelmon rostratus. The sequence goes on from NC_055661.1 coordinate 25,948,958, forward strand.
TTGCCTCTTCAATGTGGAGAGAGACAGACACAAGACAAGAATCTAATCTAAAACACAGTACAAAAGTAGGACATAAGCTAACCTGAGAAGAACCTGCACCCCGGTAGGCTTTAAAACCTACAGTAAACATCAGGTTTTTTCTTATCACAAGTTTTAAAGTACTGGGAGGCAGTAAGTAGCAGCAAGGCTAGGTCGTATGGGGTCACTTAATCTCTTTCACAACACTGTGGTGGGAACCTCTTGGACATAATAAGTCTTTTGACGCCCAGTTATAAACTGTATTCTATGTGCTGGTTGCCATTCTGATAAATATTTTACACAATGTGCATTAAAGCAACAATTCACAGTTGTTTTGCAGCAACTGTTCTGCCCCCAGGGTCACATCACGGTAGCATCCACAAAGACAGTTTGATGTCCTATAGTTACCTCTGATTTCTCACATCTATCATGCAAAAGTCACGTCTGTCTCTTATTATTCAAACAGAAAGGCAACACTGGTGTCACTTGTACCAATTTAGCATCTCAACCCCTGGTTTTTCACATGTGTAGTTGGAGAGTGTTGGCACCTGTGGAAGTCCACCAGCAGTTCTGTGGTTCTCCCTGTGCTGATCTGAAGCAGGTTCCACTGGCAACATTCCACAAATCCCTGGGTCAGTTCTCTGTACTCCCTGTCTCCCCCCGCCCGTGATGAGGCCGACGATAGCAGAGTCGTCAGAGACCTTTTGCAGGTGGCAGTTAGCTGATTTGTTTGCGAGTCTGCAATGTAGAGGAAGAGTGTGGGTCAAGAGGAAGGGAGGCTCGCGTGCTGCAGACAACCGTGTCAGACTCTCGGTCCTGTATCCTCTCATACTGTGGTGGCTTGGTGAAGTAGTTCATGATACTTCCTGTATCATGGCTACTCACTAGCTAGCTTGCCACAGAAATAGGTTTCTTGAAATACTTTGCTATCTCTATAAATTAGCGTGTTCAATTCTCAGTTTTCCATCTGCTGTGTTTATGTTCCAGGTTGAGGAGGGCAGCAAGGCAGCAGCTGTGAGTCTCCAGGTTGGAGACGAGCTTGTCAACATCAACGAGATTCCCCTGAGTGGCTACAGGCAGGAGGCAATCTGCCTAGTGAAAGGCTCCCACAAGACCCTCAGTCTGGTGGTGAAAAGGTAGGTAACCAATCCTCGTGCCCTCTCCTCCTACATCTGCCGCTGTCACAAGTGCACCACCCCCGCAGCCTAACAGGTCACCATAGTAACATTTCCAACAAACCAAGGTTACGGAGGAGTGGAGACAGAGGATCCTGGCCTTTGCAGCTGTTTGTCTGCCTAGTGTGTATGCAGACTAGCCTGGACTTTCTGGGAGGTCTAAGTTGTTGCTTTTGAGTTCTTGGTAGCTGGATGGTCCTGTTTTGCAAGGTTGTACTGGGTTGCAGTCAACAGGAGAGCAGTTCATGGTTTGAGACACGATTTTTCGTGATCAAATTGAAAGAAGGAAGAGATGTTGTAGGTGACATCATGTTCTCTACTAGATGCCACACAGGCAGGTGTAGGAAGAAGAGACAGGGAAGTCTTAATGCAAATTCTACTATCTCGCACTGAGATTGGTTTTTATCAGTTGGTTTCACACCCTCTGTGATAAGGCATTTCTAGTTTGCATTGTTTTCTCTGCACACTTACACCACATATCTCTCTCTATCTTAAAGACCAAAGACCAGACTGTTGAACAGTAAGCCCACAATTGATAGTTACATTAGTTCTTTTTGTTATAAGCAGTCCTTGTGACCTATTGACTCCAGGGTATTGTTTAGTATTCATAACTTGTTTAACTGATGAATCATTTGTCAGCTTAGCCCTGAAGGCCCTCTTACAAATGGTCTTGTTGTGCGTGAAACACTGGTCCCATTGTCTCTCTTAGCCATCCGCATTTCTCTCTTGTATTGTATCATATCATAACGTAATCCCTGAACAAATCCTAGCGTACAAGGAAGTCCACTCACCATTTATCTCTCCACAAGGACGTGGCTGTGAGTGTTACTCATTGTGTTTTATTCTCAATAGACATGTCTATTATAGGATCTGGAAACATGGATGCATTACTGTCTACAACAGTCTGTGTCTATTCGAACACTTATGCTATTATGGGGCAACTTAAAGGCCCTCAAAACATACAGTCTCAATCAGCTTGTTATTTTGAGCGATGGAATCCTACATAAACAACAATTTTCTGCCAAAGTTAAAACAGTTTTGGTCACCACACGCAAGATTTCTGTTTGTGTCATTGCTTTTCTCACTGGTTTGAAGTAAGCAAGGCTCAGTTGGAAAAATGCAGCGTCACATGCTTCTTTGCACTGGTCACGATTTAGCAAGCGTTTGAATCACAATCTGGTGACGGTTGTGAGGTTGTTTGCTCATATTGCTACAGCCACTGTCAATCAAATCTGATCAAACCACACTGACCTGATTAAGCAGACTAGGGTTTTTGAATGCCAAACTCTAAATAATATTCAAGTATGTCTTTTTCTTTTCTTAAAATCTGAGCGATGAAGAGTTGTAGAGAGCAATGAATGCTTACTCGGACTTAAATTTCTCTTGTCTGATTCTGTCATGGATGCCATGATAGAAATTGTACAACTGACCAACTGAAAATGCACCTACAAGCAATACCAATATTACCGAAGATTTCCAATGTGCATCGTATCATGGCTAATCACTTGCTAGCTAGCAACAGCCAGTACAACACACAAAAGGACAGATGTACACCAAACAACATACAGATATAGACAATATATACAATCTTCATGTGCGTATATTCATACAACCCAGCCCACAGCAAGGCTGTTTGTTCAGGGCTGCTATGGTGAGGTCTTCTCCATTTTTAAGTCCTGTATCTCCAACCAGAGATAGCGCAAGAGTGGGAGAAAGGAAGTAAATACCGGGTAGATTAAACCACAGAAGAGCAGAAGGCATAACAAAGGATCTGGGTATTGTCATTTCAGCATGTTTGTAATTGTAAATGGAGAAAGATATTTCCTTACAAGGACAAGTCCTATTGTTCATACTGCATTTTACACAGACTTTAAGTCCCATGGGACTCTTTCTTTCTTCTGCTCGTCTATGTTGAAGAATTTAGTTTGCTCTTACTGTCTCAAATAGTATCTCCAGTCAGTCATTTTCCAGGGCCACAATAACAAGTCTGTCTGATTTAGAATGCAGCAGAGCTATAATGGTTCATTACAGAACCCCAAAGCTTGAATTGCTGACCCATTTCTTGTTCTTTTTATGCAGCTGCATGTTCTGTAGAAAGCTGCTGTTGGGTTTTGGAGATGTTTTACAGTGTGGCATTACACATCACTACCTGTATACATATAAAGCTTATGTTTGCCTGTAGCTCAGTCTGTGCCTGAGCATGTCAGGTGTCAGCCGTGAAACACCTTTCTTTTTATCTCGGGGATAATGTTGGATAGTTGAACGAGGACCGGGAAGCTGTCAGAACCTGCTCCTGTCTACAGGTGTGGTCTCTTTACAGACAGCGCAAGGGCGGAGCTTAATTTATTTTGCATGCTGTGACTAATGTGAGATTGTTGGTGTAATGTCATTCAGGGGAGGGGAAGGGGAAAGGCTTGTCACACACCACTTAGTGAACAGATAGGTGTGGTTATCTGTGGGAAAGCATCTCGTCCTCTTTGCACATGCCTCAACAGACCTAGTGTACACTGTGTGTCTCCACTTTGGTGTGTCAAATGAGGAAATATTTAAAGTATTACAGATATTTTTACATTTTAAACATCAGTTTAGCAAACTCATTGGAAACAGCTCTACATCAAAAACAAACCCAGGGTGTGAGCTAAAGTTAAATTGCACGTTTTATGTAAAATTTGTTTAACACTCGCCAAGACTAACTACTGCATACAGTCAAACACTGTAATTGTCCCACATCGACACATTGTATTTTCATGCATTCCAGCTTGCTATTGTTATGCTATGGTCATCATAAAAGCCAAAAGCTGTAATTTGGCTAAATGCGGCAAATTTTAAGTTAAATTGTAGTTAGTAATTTGTCACTAAACTGTATATAGACAGCCCTTGTCTCGAAGTTTACTGAGATCAAGGAAGCAAACAAACACAGACAGTGCATATTTTGACTAGTGCAACTCAAAATCACAGCAAAACAGGTAATCTGAAACACCAGTAGCTCTCCCATGTTGTCTTAGAAGTGTGGATATCACAGAGCTGCATATTATTTTGCCATGAGGTGTTCACATTATTTTGTCTTCCTCCGTAGTTTTGGGTGGATGTGCTTTTATTTAGCATGCGGACCCCCATAGTCTGGATTGCCTTCCTTTCCCTTCAGGCTTGTGCTGTGTATGCAACCAACAACAGAGTTAAGTCAAAGTCAGTTTCATTTATACAGCACCAGATCATAAGAGAAGGAATCTCACAGCTCTTTTCATTTAGAAACCTCTATAGTATTATTTAGAGACCCAACAAAGAGTGAATCGTTGCACTTTACTATGTGATGCTTGAAGTGTCTTGTAGCATTTGGTTTCCCCCTTCTGGCATTTTTACAGAAGTACCACAGTCATGAACATGCTTCATTATTTTGCACTGGAAGAGACGTTGTCTACTGGTGCAGAAGGCAACTGCTTCTCTGTCTGTCTATCTTTCACATGTTGCAGCATCAAAAATACTGCTTCCAATGCCATAATATAACTGTGTGGCAATTTTACATGAGTTAGGCCTGCACAGAGGTTTGGTGCACAATCCAATTATACCTGGAAAATCTTATTGGCCTAACTTACAGTGTAAGCAGCAGGGGGATTCAGCAGGGGCTGCAGTGCAGTGGCTTACATTTACTGGTCTTTGTTTTTCTAAATAAGCCTACGTAGTATGTTTGGAATGTTGTGCACTGAATTCTTGCTGTAAGTAGATTTCTTAAAATTGTTTGGTTCTCAGCTGAGGAAATCACTGTTTAGAGATTTCTTTGTAGCCCTGTCTTAACTGCACCCCTGGGTTTCTTTTTGGTTTGTTCCATTGCCAAGGTAAGTTGACATTGTAGTAGATGTCACTGCAGGTAGAAGGTTTCAATCACAGTCTTTTTCACAGTCTAATAAAAGAAAAAATACACTTGCTTTGAGCTGTGCTAACTTTTTAGCAATAATGTTAACACACTTTTCATGAGGTATGGATGTGAATCCGGAAAGTTCTTGGACAAAGGTGTTTGATTATTGCATTTTCATTGTTGAAAAACACAGTATCATTTTGCCTGTCGGGTCAGATATGTGTACTGTTTATGTCATAAGGCCAAGTGTTTCATCTATCTTACACACTGTTTCTCTCTCATATTCAGTGGCAAACATCTTGTCTAACATGAGAAATATTTTGTTATCACATACCAGTGATGAGATGTGTTCATGGGGAAGTTTGACTCGGGGATCTACCAGATCTCTCAGAGCATGTCGTGGCTGACATTGCATAAACATTTTATCACTTCACAACAGTTTTGACTCCACATTTGCTTGTGCCAGTAAATTAAATACAGCACTTTTATTGTTTGTGGTTGGTTAATCATTGCAGTCCGTAGTACAGACTTTCACACTTCAGCTTTGATGTTGTTACAACAGGTAATTTAGGAGCCCAGCTGCTTGCTTTGAGTTGTTGACAGGTTGTTGGTGGATTTATACCAGCACTCTGAGACACTAATTGCCCACGAACTGCAATTATGAAGAGTGTTTAAGACACAGGACGTGGTGGACTTTGTTATAGTGATGTTGTTCAGATCCGCACTCTTAGACAAAAGGTTTCCAGGTGTTTCTGGGCTTTGGGTCAGTGCAGACAGCCAGTGACTTGACAGCTGGTATGCCACTCAGCCCAGGAATGTGCTGGTCATTACATGCTGCTCACGGTTCACCTCTCTCACCCGAAACATGACTGGTTTGACTGTGGGGTCCGTTGAAGAGGGGCTTTGTCAGACTCTCAGGGACCAAATGGAATCCAGTGGCTCACCTGCAAAGTGTAGGTTGGGTCCATACAACCTCAGCATTTTTCTGCTGTATACTGTAAAGTATATGATACTGCACTTCATTTTGCCAGATGTTATACAACAGTAAATGCATCCATCTGTCCAAGCCATACATTGTATGACTTGTTTTTTACTAGAAAAATTTCACACCTTGGTCAAATCAAAACTTATTAGAAATGGTTAACATTCCATACGATATGGGAGGCATTTGCTAAACAATAACTAATACATACACTGTACCGCACAATGAAAACATTGTTTGGACTGTGTGCTTTATTGCTTCTCTTACAATAGATCCCTGTGAATTTTATTGCCTTCCTATCAGCTTTAGGTTGCACCCATTCTTTGCTAATCTTCTTGCCTGTCACCAGACCTCTTGCTGGTGTGCCAGATCACTTTTAATGAGAAAAAAAACTTGTCGGTCACTCAAGCACGGGTGTTTTCTACCATTTATGCCATTTTAGATGGTCATTATCCAAAGGTAACTGTTTAGACAACTATATATCTGCAAAGCTGTGGCTATCTATACAGTTAAATTGGCAAACAAGTAGACATATTAATTTGGATTTGCAAATATTTACTTTTTTATAGGAAAAGTGTTGCAGACAGCTTTACTTAACAATGTATTCCGGTGTAAAAAGTCATGAGCCTGCAAATTTGAAAATGAAAGTGCTTCTTGTTTCACTTAATTCAAACTGCACAACAGCTGGCGCTCTTGTGTCATTGATTGCTTCCTAAACAGAACCAGATCCTAACTTGTATGACTAGTTATGTGATAGAGTTTAATTAATTATGTCTTCGGAGAATCGGAACATGAAAATCCAGCCTGTACAGTAAAATCTCAGGCATCTGACCTCAGCTTTCTGTTCTTCATTTAGACTAAACAAAGCCCACTAAGTCATAATACAAAGTCACACTGCATTTCGTTGTCTCAGTACTTGTAGTCTGTGCAGTGACAGTAAAGCTGAATCTAATGTTGTCAGTCCAATCATTAGGTACAATCAAAATATTGTATGAGTAACAGCTGTTAAAATAGAAAATATGATAATTTTGCTAACCCTAATGTGCATAAGGCTTAATTATTAGTTATTAATTTTTGTGATCTCTTTTAATTTCATACATTAATTAAACTACTACTAACAAACTCAATTAAACACAACCTGAAATAATAATAATGAGTACAACAAGTGCTTAAGGCATGCTTTTGAAAACTGAGCTGTATTTGCCATGTGCTGCTGCCACCCCAGCTCGGGTAGTTGCAATGCTCATTACCCGAGGCTTTCAGGAAACAGGGTGGCCTTCCACCCCAGAGAGCAACCTGTTGCCATAGTAATGGTAGAAATGCATGTCTGCCACACAAGAAAGGAGATGGGAAGAGAAGAGTCCGGCATTTCATCCCATCATTAGCATATTAGCCCCTTGGAGCCAATGAGACGAGGCAAGGTACGGGAATACTCCAAGGGGACTGGCTGTGACAATAGCCCTCCTCCTCCTCTTCCACTCTTCCACCCCCTCTCAGGGGTAAAACCCCGTAATCCTGAAGGAAATCTCCCCGCCGTTCAAACTAATTCCTCTCAGTGAACTTTTCAGCCATGGTCATTCTGTGTTGAATGTTATGTTTTTGAGTTGTTGGTTGGTGTGTTTGGAGGCGGTGGATCGGTGATAGAGTTGTGCGATGATGCTCAGACCTCAGCGGCCTGCATGTCTCTTTATTTTGGCTTGTCTTTGAAGTGTCTGTGGAATGTGGTGCCTGACCAGCACACGAGTACAACTGGTCTCACTTCCAGTCTAATATTATTGTATGGTCTTTCGGATTACACATTTCTTCTTTGTGTCCATTTTGAACTCCTTCATCCAGATGTTTGGTGAGTCAAAATGAACATTATTTTATGTTTTAACCTCTTTTGGTATTTTAAACTGTTGACTTCTGTGTTTGGAGGTTGTCATACCTGCTGCCTTTTGTCTCATTATATGTCAGGGAATAACTGGAGGACATACTGGAGCCGTCTTTCCTTGGTTTTATGACCCTAATACTCTGTTATTGTTCTGATTGTTCTTGTCTTATCATTCAGTATGAGGTCATCCATCATTTAGGTTAAGCCATGATCAGCAAGACTTAACATTTGAAAACCAAATGCAAATTAATCTTTGAGGGAAAAGGCTTATAGGTAAAATAAAATCATCTCTGAGTATTCCCCTAAAGTATTTTTAATTAATTGGCCTTTAGTTTGTCCTGAAGTATAACAAGTTTTCTGTTCGGTTTTGCATCTATATGTGAGCTGTTTATGTTTGAATGTGGACTGGTTGGTACCGGATACATTTGAAGTGAGATGGGGCTCTAAACCGATCACTCAGAAAACAGTCTCTCCCCCTGCCCCCATTCCAGCCAACTGATTCACTTTCCTAGCATATCTGTGCTGGCCCAGCTGTAGCCCTGACGATAGGCCTAATAAAACCAGGATCATTTGCATACCAATAGCAGGCGCCATGTGTGGCTAGCTCCTAGTGGCCTAGAAACATGGACTGTGAGGAGACAAGGAAGACCGAGCTCCATGTTGGCTTTTCTTTGTCCTCTAAATAGGCCCTAACTTTAATCCACAATTAATTTTATGGAATTGTCCCATTTTTATTGAGCTTAACCAAATCTCTGTCTCAATCTATAAAATTGGTGTAGGGTGCAAAAATAATAGCTTATGTTATTCATTTCACCCAGTAGTGTGTTTTCAGGTCTCCCTCTGAAGGAAGCTGTTGTTTGGACCTCTTGTCATCAGATCATTGAAGGCCTTTAGACAAGGTGACTGAGCGGGCAGGACCTCCTGACCTCATGGCTTTGTAGGGAAAGTCTTGAGTCCAATGAGAACGTAAGCAAGCAAGGCTTTGTCTCAAATTCTTAACCAGTTTAACTATATATCTCTAGCGTTTCACAGTTCCCCCTCAGTAAAACTAGTTACCAAGGTCTAATATACGATGCTATACTGAGGCTGATAATAAAGTTTCAAAAGTATTTACAGATGTTTTGAAATTGTTTTTAAATGTATTCAATTTAGATTGTGTTTCTTTGATAGATTTCAGCAGCTGATGTGTGAAATCATAGCAAAACTCGAAGAGAAAATACCACATTTTATACACAAGCCTTGAATTATTCAGGAATTCAATTAGTTGATCCTTTTTATAGAAGAACAAAATATGAAACTGTGTAAAATTAATGAAACCCTGTTTTCTCTCTACCTTCCCCATTTAAAAGCTGTACTCATGCAGCATCATTAATGTCACTGCAGGTGGACTAAACATCCACAAAAGCTCCCTGTGCCTGTCAAGTGATGTAAGGTTTCAAGCCCATCGAGGATAGAAAGGCTGTCTGGGAGGCAGACGACAGCTTGGATAGAGGGGTGATGTGGTTGATCTGATTGTGTAAGAGATTCTCAATTCTGTTAAGCCCCCTGCCCCGTGCTGGGCTTGTGTTCCCCCTGGGACCATATGGCAAAGCCTGATCACAGCCAGCTCTCCTGAGCTACGTACTGTTTGGATAATGAGCCTAATGAGAGATGAGTAAAACTGCGTCTGTTTCACTGTGGTATTCTCTGTCTCTGTAGGGTTTTTCTCAAATTTCTCAACTTCCATGACACTGAAAACTGTGCGACATCATGAGCACACATTAGATAACCAGGAGATGGCGCTGTAACACCATGCATCAGCAGACATTTATACTTGTGTAGACTGCATATTACTGTCCTGTGAATAACAACACGGTGGTAGTTCAGTTGGATCAGAGGAGATTTAGAGAACCTTTGTCCCAGTGAGCTTTTGAGACACTGACCACCTCAACACGCTGAGTTTTCTGCAGCACTACGGTGTACTCAGACTAAATGTCAGGTGGTCTTTGTCCTGTCTTCTGCTGTGAGTCAATTGTTGGTGAGCTCTTAGTGTGTGTGTTCCTCCCCCTGCTGCCCAGGAATATGAAAATGGTGGATATTGTAACTCAGAAAATGCCCTCAGAGAATGACGTGCATGTGGCAAGAAGCTTTCTTACGAAGATTTTGCGAAGTTCCATGAGGTACGGTTCTGCCTGCGGCTTCATCGTAATCATTAGTACCTGTTCCCTGTGTTCCACTCCCTGTGCCCTTAATCATGTTGATCATTCATCTAGTCATATATTCATCTTCATTCCTCTTGTAGCAACTCTCCCATGGTTTATAACCTGCCCTCATTGGATTGTCTTGTGGCCCATGTCATTAGATGAATGATATGCATCCCATTTGTATCGCATGCAATACACTGTCTGTCCATGGCTTGTAAGAAATGAACTTGAATGTCATTTAATATGTTCTGTTCACGTTTTCCCGACATGCAATTCAGAAAGAATCGCTTTAAAGGGTATGTTTCATATGCATAACTGACAGCTGTACCAAGTTTTTCATTAAACAGAGATGTAGATAAAAACTCTTAACAGTTTCCATCTGTGAATGTTGGAGTGAATCAAAACTGTTGCAAATGACGACCTTGATATAGAAGCAGTCAAACAAGTAAATCCTTTACAGCATGTGCAAGAACATACTGTTTTCCATAAGGGGCTAGTCTGTAATCCAGTCTGTGTTTTTTGCCCTCTCTGCAGGCGGAATGAACCCATAAGCAGGCCTCACTCCTGGCACTCCACCAAGTTCAACGAAAGCCAATCAGAGACTGCCAAAACACAGTCTCCACCCACGCCAGTCTGGCACACCAGATATGATGCAAGGTAACTCTTGGATCTTGAAGTTTGCCTCATGATTCTCAGTGTTGGATATGAAGCACTTTAAAATGAAAGTATATGGTTATGCTTTTTTCCTACGAAGAGGGTTTTCCATTATATTTAAAACACTCAACACAGCTGTCGACCCTAAGCCTCCAACAGCCTTGGTCTGGGCTGTTCTAATACAGATACTTTGCAGATCTTCTGTTTGTTGAATCAAACTCTTTATAAAGATTTTTAAATTGGTTTTCCTTGTAAATCAACTTTCAGCGAGACAAACTTTTTCTGAAAAAATCCAAAGGTTTTGTGCATTTGCTCAGATGTTAAAAGTTACTTTTGTCAACAATGCTATAACCTATATAAAAAATTAGGTGCATGACTATTTTTGCTGAAAATAAAGTTTATTTTTGTTTTTTCACACTTGGTCCTTTGCTTTAACCTCCAGCTCATCCTCAACTGATCTCTCCTCTGGCTGGGAGCAGACAAACCTGCGCAGAGTGTCCGACCAGTTCAGCTCTCTCGGCAGTATGGACAGTCTAGAACATGTTTCACACCAATATCCTGCCGGTCAGCTGTCACCTGCCAAGTCCAACAACAGTATGGAGCACCTTGGAGGAGGGAAACGAGACTCAGCCTACAGCTCCTTCTCCACCAGCTCTGGGACACCAGACTATACCCTCTCTAAGAGCAACGCTGCCTCGACAGAGAACATGATTTATAAATTCAGTCAGTGGGATGCAGGAGGAAAGCCCAACAATGGCAGAAACAGCCAGAGCGTGGGCGAGGGAGTCAAACAGGATGAAAGGGTTGCGTACTTTCAGATCCCAGAAGTTAACACAGGCTGTGAGGGTCCACAGACTGAGGACTTTGCTGGCTCCCGCCATTCCACTTCAAGTAGGACCAGCTTTGGACCTGTTTGGCATGTCCCTGAAAAAAAGAAGACCACTTCCCCCTCTCCTCCCCCTCCCCCTCCACCTGCACGCAGTGACAGTTTTGCTGCAACTAAGGTACATGAAAGGGGTCTCGTTGTGGCTCATCCTGAAGTACCTGAATCACGTGTCTCCAATAAGGCTTCCACTGAAAATCGCCGCAGCCACAACCTATCCCCGAAAAATGACAGTGACAGTTTTTACCCTTCATCTGATAAATCGAATCATAATCAGTTCAACTCAAACAAGCAGTACTCCTTGTCCAGCAGTGATGTTCGGCAAGGCCAGCCCTACCATCAAAGACACCATAGTGACAAAAGCACTTTTTATTCTCAGCCCTGGGCTACATCCGTACCAAAGCCACAGAACGTAGGTGGCTACTATTGTAGCATGCAGGAACTGCCTACTAACGGATCTGCGCAACACTTTGGTCAGAACCAGAGAAGGAATTTAAGCACCTCCCAGTCTACCACAACCGCCGACCAAAACACTGACAGCAGTGGACATAGTCGATACTACTGTGTCACAACCTGTCAGCCCATGCAGCCTAACCCCCAGCCCTTGTCAGGAAAGCCAGAGGACAGGAAGAGTGTCACAGGCGTAGATCTAGCACAGACCCGAAATGAGCAGAACTCTCTTAGCCCACAGATAGTCACCAAGGTGAAGTATAATCTGCCCCAACAGCAGCAACACTCCTCGCACATTAAAGATAGTAATGGGTACAGCAAACACCAAGAAACTCCTGTACCCAAATCCAGCTCTGATGATCGGGGAAGCCAGAGAGGACAAAACACACACAATGCAGAAGCTCAGTACATGAGTTATCCTTCTAGCAGACAGCCTGAACAGAGGCGGTCTCTGCCACTACAACATAGAGAATTACCCCAGGACAACAAGCATCACAGCCAAGTCAGCAACAAGATCAGCCCCCAGGCCACCCCAATGCTTCACTCATTATCTATGGATGCTGCAGGCCAAGAGGCAAGAGGCTCACACTCTGAAGAGTCCCTTGAAAGCAAGCAGGCGAGACGCAGTGACCGTTTTGCCACCACGTTACGGAATGAAATCCAGATGAGAAAAGCCAAGCTGCAGAAAAGTAAGAGTGCGGCTACCCTTCCTGGTACTGAGGGAGAGACTGAAGACGATCAGGATATCTGGAAGTCCACTGAAAACACCACGCCCACCTCTGCAGATGGCTCCTTCACCAACACCTACAAGGTTAATCTGAAGGAAGCACAAGCACGAGTGCTTAAGGCTACATCTTTCAGGAGAAAAGACCTGGAGCCGGTTTTACTTGAACACCCTGCAGCTGAGGCCTTACCAAACTACCCGTCCTCAGTACTGACCCGTAAAGATGTTACCCCTCTGCCAACTGTCTCGGAGTCTGTAATAAGTAAATCAGGGCCTGCCGGTGGTCAAGTAACTCGCATTGGTGGTCGAAAGCGTTTTCCTGTTGAAAAGAAGGTACGGTCTTTCTCTGAACCAGACAAAATCCATGAAGTTGGGATGAAGGAAGATCTCCCTCAGAATGAAAAGGGAAGCTCCTCACTAGACCAAGAGACGCTGTTTAAGGAAAGTGGGAAACCAGCTTTCTCCAGTCACATTCCTCCTGAGAGCTGTACCGAAAACCCCACGGAGACCAAGGCCAGAGCTTTTGCCACAACCAGTGAAACAGAGGACACAAAGAAAGGCATCAGGAGCAGAGAACACCCTGAAGAGGTCCACGGAGGTCCTTACTCTGCACACAAGCTGTCCGTCCTAGGCCAAGAAAGACTGGGAACCTTCGCTGAGTATGAGGCAAAGTGGAATATACAGAAAAAAACCCCGGAAACAAGAGTCACCGGACGGTACCGGTCAGCTGATAACATCCTGGATCCAGGACCAGAGGAGAGAACTAAAACCACCTGTTTCCACGAGAGATCCCGATCATCTCCTTCAGCTGACATCTATGGACAGGTGAGACACTAAGATCGTTTGTGATCTCAAATTTTTTTTAACCGCCGTTTTATTTGAATAATCAAAAGTAAGAGGTCTCTTGGTTGTAACTGCAAATTTCTCTTTGGAGATGAATAAACTATCTATCTATCTATCTTGATTGTAGTCACTTAAATGTTGCAACTCTATCAAACCCTTGACGTGGCTTCACATCCCATTAAGACAAACATACTGAGTGAAGTGAAAGGAACAAAGGAAAGAGCCAAGTCAAATATTAATCCATGTGTGTTCATATGACACACCCTCAGCTTAAGGGAAAGAGAGGGGCATCAACCTGCTGATTTCTTTTTGCACTTTTGAAAAACCAGGAAGCTGCAACAAGAGTTGGTTGAAATAATTAAGAAAAGACAAGAACTTTGGATAACTGGAAGCCTCTTTTCTGTGGATTGTTTGAACGATTTTGCATAACGGACTTTGTGTTTGTTGAACTTTATTTACAGAAGATTCAAGTTCCTGCACGAAGGTCTGAGACAGGTTATTCCCAGACGGAGTGTAAACCTGCTGAACCTCTCAACACTGCACCAGCGTGAGTACATTTCTTTTTATGTAACCTGCTAGGACACCAATGTCTTTCACAGTGGGACTGCTCTGTCTCCAGTATGCGGTGCAGTATACAAAACCAAACATTTTATTTTTCTTTGGACTGCCTTGGTGTTAAGTCACCTCAGAGGGAGTAAACTAGTATTATTATTTATCATCAATGGGTAAATTGAAACTGAACGCTAACACAATAATGAACAGTGTCTTCATCATGCTATCAGCATGTTTAGTGTGATATGTAATTGTGTTTCTACTCCTCAGCTTTATCAGTGAAAGAGGGCAGTAAGCTTGTAGAGGAACAGTAGACTCTTTATAATCTGTAAAGGCATACCAGTGGCACTGCCTTGGTGCAGCTGTGACAACATAAGTCGTATCTCTGGCTGTGCTTTGTGTCGTGTAGTGGAGGCTTACTGGTGTAGGCGAGGCATCTGACTGTCTGTGACAGTGAGGACCTGTTTCTTCAGCCCGCTATCCGAGTTTGATGGGGAACCAAGTTCAGGGTGCCAGCCCTGAGGCATGAATTTATCAGCAATAAGATCTGTTGCTCTGCATAATTAGATTTTCTAGCCACGCTAGCAGTGTGGCTCCATGGCAGTGTCTGTTGATGGGTTCCAGACTGAAATATCTCAACAACAATACGTTCATGTTTCACACACACTCTAACTTTTCCTTCAAGACTCAGCAGTACAGCCAATTAACAAAATGTCTGTGGAGATTCTCTTCTTTTTTGGAAGCCCTTAGAAATAAAATGGTGAAACTAAAATGGTGAAGATTGTAAACATTATATCTGCTGAACATCATAATGTTGGCATTGTCTTTGTGAGTGTGTTAGCATGCTAACATTAACATTTAGCTCAAAGTAGGACAGAGCTCAAAGAGCTGCAGACTTATTTTGCCTTGTGTCTTAAGGCTGCTGAGAATACAATAACACAGGAGGTGGGTCTCACTAGCTATCTGCAGGCTAATCTGTTATCTTATATACTTATATATACTTTTTTGTGGTTGGAAAAAAAAGTGTGGAAATATTAACTCAAACTTTGTGAGGAATTGTAAATAATGTAAGCCTGGAAGAGGGTTTAAACAACCCCAAAATCATATGAAGCTGTGTGTGTATATAAAGTGGATTGGTCACATTGGATTAAACCTCCCTCCTTAGTGACTGTTTGTTTTATGGGTAGGGTAGAAATGTTTCCAGGTAATGTTGATGATTTCATGTGATCCTTTGATGATCCTGTATGAACTCCTGTCATATGAAAACAGTGCAATATTATTGTTTAATGCACAAGTGTAAGGTCACCTGTTGTATCTGTTCACCTCTCTTATGTTCCTTCCTTTATTTTAAATATAGTCCTTAATTGGCAGCCAGCTTTGTCCCGTCAGACTTTTACACATGAAGTTCAGTTTACTCCTCATGGACAGTACTACTCAGAGGAGTTTTCCAAAATTTGAAAAAGTAACCCTGATGATGTCATCAGAATGTGTTAGCCTCTGCTGCTTCACGCGACACAAGAATCTTATCAGGCCTTAAGTTATGCACTTGTGGACAGTCATTCAGACTGTGTCCTGAGAGGAATTACTGGAAGCTACTTGCAGAGTGGGTTTAGATGCGACAACACCGAGACTGGTTCGGTGTAACAAACCATCTTGTATGTCAGGTTAGTTTGGAATTTGTTTTTTTAATGTCTGTACAAAGCTAAAATCATCTAATGCTGATTGGTTTCATGCTTTGCAGTTTATATAGTAATGGTTTATGTAGTAATAAGTACTTGGTCATTACTTTGTGAGCATTTTTTTTTCCTAATGCCAGTACTAGTGTTTGATTAGCAAACATTATTCTCTTTTGTTCCTATTACTGAGAATCATTCTTACACGATGTAGTGACGTGGTTATGATGACTTCATGGGTTGTAACCAGTTATTCAGGAGTCTTTCTGCATTATCTAAACTTACCACTGGTGAAACTCATTCAAGGGTGTAGAGTATCCTGTCTTGAGCAACTTCATTGTAGGAGCCACACCATATGACACTCACTTTTGCATTACAACAACAGTGAAGGGGATGTTATTGTCATTGAAAAGTCAGAGAGATGAGCTAAGTGAGGCATGCTCCACCCAGAGAGGGTTATTGATACAAGTGTAAAGAGATACCAACAGGTGGCTTCTGTCACAGAGAGCCAGCAGACACACAGCACACTCACTTCTGCTTACTCTTCTATGGAAATGACAGCACTCAAACGTCACATAGGGTGAGTTGATACATTTAGATTCATTTCTTTTTTATAATTAGTGAAATATACTGTATTTTACCCTAGTTTACCTGTATTATACCTAATACTGCCATGGCTTTACATTTGTAGATATATTAATATTTGGGCTCCTTTAACGGGCAACAATGCCTAAGAAAGGCTTTATCATGTAGGCTGGATAATTGTGTTACTGTTGTTCATGTTTTGTATCCTTATTAATAACTAAACAATCTTATC
Organism: Chelmon rostratus; assembly: GCF_017976325.1. Classification (NCBI taxonomy): domain Eukaryota; kingdom Metazoa; phylum Chordata; class Actinopteri; order Chaetodontiformes; family Chaetodontidae; genus Chelmon; species Chelmon rostratus. The sequence goes on from NC_055661.1 coordinate 25,965,638, forward strand.
TTACATAAATATGGACTATTGGTTAAATACTGGCATCATGGTAACATTACTCATATTCCTCCCACCAGATACTACAGTAATACCACTGGCATCATGTTTCATGTAACTTTCTCTCCCTCTATGCAGAGCTGAGGCTGAGGCATGAGGGAGGGTGTAAGCTGCAACAGCAGTTGTTCATTGGGTGACTTGTCACAGCTTGCAAGAATTCAAATTGGTCGAGTTGGTTTGAGCTATGGCGTCTGTCTGTCACTGTACTGTACCTTGTGACTGCAGAGTCAATACAGCTTTGTCCTTAATGAAAACTGTGTGATTTATGTCTTAATGTTCTCTGAGTACTCTTAATTGAATTTGTGTCGAGCATGCACAGAAATGGGATCTGTGAGCACAAAACAGCAGTATTTTTGGTAGGTTTGCCTGCTTTTGCCATACATCTGATGAGAGCATTCCACTGTGTTGCATTGTATGGTTAAATTATGCAAAAGCACACGACAAATACTGGGTGAAATCTGGGTGTATAGTCACTTCTACTTATTTAGTTCACTTTCAGGCCTCTCATGATTCCTCTGATCTTGTTTCTCTTCAATGTCTAACTTTACCTACAAAGAGTTAAAACTGTAAATGTGAATCAGGCAGGAAAAAGTGATCCGGTCTTGCTTCTTTGCACTGGAGGATTATTTATTCCTCTTTGCTGACTTGTGGGAACTGAAATATTCCTCTTCAAGCTGCCAGCTGAACAGTTACCAGGGAGGAGGCTGCAGCAGAGAGGGAGACGTGTGTCTTGTCATGCTGGCATAATCATAGTGGCTGCCACAGTGTGTTATTTGATTGAGCTGCAGATGATAGCCCGTGCTGCCTGGCTGTTGCACAGTGTGTAATTAAAAGCTTTCTATTGTGTTCCTCAGGTTCTCTGACAGAGGGCCTGGTGACTGTAAAGTGAGAGAAAAGCCTCTGGAGTTTGAACATTACTCAGTGCCACCCCCTCCGCCCATGACAGGAACCAACCCTGACAGCAGACACAGAGCTGCCCCTGCCACCATGAACCACAGACCCACATCTGTCTCTCACAGTCTCAGAGAGTCTGCGCTCCCTCAGCCCGAGGACCACGGCCACACCGAGCCTCCGTCTGGGCCCAGGAGGAAGCCCCCTGCGCTGGAGAAGCCTCCCCCACCCAGATGCCCAGAGGTCAACTCCCACGAGTCCTTCACTGCTTCCCAGAGCGAAATCACCCACTGCTCTCCTAACACTGACCCTAACTCCGCCTTTGTCCCCACCCACTCTGCAAAGGAATCTGAGCAGGGCAAAGGACTTGTGGACAAAGGACAAGGGGCAGTACATCATCTGTCAACATCCAATCCTCAGCCTGCCTCCTCTCCCCCAGCTTCCTCCCACAGATCTTCAAGGCCGGCCACTATGGAGGGGCAGCGCTCGCCATCTCCACAGTTTTCCCCACAGAGACTCAGTGACAAGCCGCCCGTCTCTCTACAGGATGAAGACTCAAACAGGTAATTCTTTTTGGTTTCATCAGGGAGGGAGATTTATTTAAACAACCGCCCAGTTTAGTCAGAGCACAGTCACTGTAGCTCCTCTACTCGTCGTGTCTTTATGCTGCTTGTACAAAGGAGCTTATTGAGAGTCACTGCTTTGTAGAATCAACATGTGAGTACCATCAAGCCGCAGTAAATTAGAGGGATTCTCCACATTTCAATAAAGCCACTGGCGGTCTTGGCATAATTTAGCTAAATGCCTAAAATGTAGTCGAAATGCTCCCATTGTGAAGCTGTTTATTCTTCTTCTTGATCCAGAACTAATTGATATCATCTGTAGTGAACTTATGACTGTGCAGTAGGATTGTTACAGCTAGCAGAAACCAAAGTGGTGGGAGGGGCCCAGATGTCTTGGATATTCCAGCATGCTGGCCATGGAAAAAATCTCAGTTGCCATCATGCAGTGAAACTTTAAATCAGCGCGTGGCTGGAATAACTGCAAGACATTTTCTCCTCCTTTCACAGAGAAACACAAAGAACATTCCTGCAGCTTCTGTTTGTAAGATTGTTTCTCTCTCTTTCTCTGATATTTCAGGATGGAGCATGTGTTAGAAAACCAAACCTCTGCAGTGAAGAAAGTGCCCATCAGGATTGTCCACTCAGAGGGAGACACGGAGAAGGAGAATTGTCCATTTTTGCATCACAGCAACCCCCCTGCTGTTGAACCCGAGGGTCCTGGTCTAACCAGGCTCGGCAGTCTGGGAGCTGCAGGGCAGGACTCGGTCTTCTGTGCCTTTACTCGCCAGAGGGAGCCCGACAGCACGCCGGCCGCTCAGACAGACCCAAAGCCCCAGAGAGACGTGTACATGAGTACTATTAGAGATCACCTAATCTCCAACAGTCAGCAGCCACAACAGCCCACAGACGAGCCCGGCAGCAACAGGACGACAGTAACCACAGGACTGTCTGAGGATCAGAAGAGAGATGAGCTGGCCCGGGACATCATGGGGAAGGATAAATCGCTAGCTGATATTCTCGACCAGAGCAAGATGAAGACCACCATGGACTTGATGGAGGGTATCTTCCCTCAGGGGGAGCAGCTGTTGGGAGGAGCTCACCAGCGCAGGAAGGTGTCCCCGAAACAGACAGTCGCCCGGCCTGCTGAGGAAAGGTCAGCCTCACACACTGGGCCTGACAGATGGCCGTCTGTGATCCACTGGAGTACTAAACGTGCTTCTTACATGCAGCCAAGTGCATCGTTCAAGATGCATTTAATTTGTACATGCAGCAGCTCACCTGCTCACCTCACCTTGCTTGACCTGCAGTGTATTTACTCTCAGCAGATGCAGTTAGTTTGATATGAGTGTGAGCCTGACATGTACAGTAACTCATGAAAAATCATCAGCTCTTTCACATTTAGTCCTCCGTATGAGGTGAAACTAACTCACATACATGACTTGCACAATACTTAAGGGGCGGTTTGCTCGTACCAGTGCTCAAAGTCAGATTCAGTTCTCTTCAACTGCACAAATGTGATAAAATTGCTGGTTTCGGCCAAATGAGTGCCACCTGTTCAGGAGAAGGTTTACCTTCACGAGATTTGATCATTAGCATAATCAGCTGTGCAAGGCTGCCTGTTTGTCCTTTTGTGGACAAGATTCATTCAAAAAAATGTTACCAAAGAAGTAAAAAGAAGAATGTCACATTGTGGAGCTTCAGGTCATTCTGTCAGAAATGAGCAGTCAAATGTAACAGTGTCAGTAGTTGAATCACAAGACAGACGGACACACAAAAAAATATAAACTAGGATTTAATTGAAAAATATACCTATATCTGTGTTAAGGAGAAAAATAACCATGAGAGTGCATGAAAACTAGTTAGCAAGCCAGCAAAGAAGTCGAAATATTTACTGTAAAGTTATGGATAACTGTAAACAGTTGAAATAATTAGCTAAAAGTAATGCATAGATGGTGGAAAGATCCAGACTCAATTTAGAGTGTTAGTAGCAGGAATGCAAACTTTATCAAATTAACCTAAACACTGGTAATTCATTTTTATGGAAAACAAACAAAATGTCACTCAAAATGGTTCGGGAACCCCTGTACTGGGTACCAAAGAGAAAACTATACATGCCACAAATCTGTTTGTACGAGTAGTTCTTGCATGGGCCTCGTTTTTTACAGTCTTATTTCGTTTAGTAATGTGAGAAACATTTATTTGTTACTTATATTTCAGGGAAAAGGAGGACAGTATGGCGGCGGCTGTCACCATGGTGACCTCCTCTACATATTACAGCACATCAGCTCCCAAAGCTGAACTCCTTATTAAGATGAAAGACATGCAGGAGCAGGAGCAGGAGGAGGAGGACTCTGAAGACGAACTGGACATTGACCTGGCCAACAAGAAGGTACCATACACCCACTGAACCCATTCAGATTTACTGTTATTATGGTGACAAAACGTAACTGTGTGGGTGTCAGCATGTAAGCAGTGCAGCATAACAAAATGAACCAAGGGGATGAGATTAAAGGCCTGTTTGGCGTCTTCTGTCTTTGCAGCAAGAGCTGATCGACAGCCTTAGCAAGAAGCTTCAGGTGTTGCGAGAAGCCCGGGAGAGTCTTCAGGAGGACGTCCTCGACAACAACGCCCTGGGAGATGAGGTGGAGGCTCGAGTCCAGCAGGTCTGCAAACCCAACGAGCTGGACAAGTTCAGGATGTTTGTCGGGGACCTGGACAAGGTGGTGAGCCTGCTGCTGTCCCTGTCGGGCCGTCTGGCCAGAGTGGAGAACGCCCTCAACAATCTGGAGGAGGATGCTACTGCTGAGGAGAGGGTGAGTTAATGTAAACCCTAGAAATGGAACAGACAGATGCGTCCTCCCATCAGCAGAGAATTGTATCTCTGTGTATCTTTTCAAACCCTAATCTGTTTCTTTCATCTCCAGCGGACGTTGATTGAGAAGAGGAAGCTGTTGATTCGACAGCATGAGGACGCAAAGGAGCTGAAGGAGAACCTGGACCGCCGGGAGCGCGTGGTTTACGAGATCCTGGGCAACTACTTGCAGGAGGACAGCCTTACAGACTATGAGCACTTTGTCAAGATGAAGTCTGCGCTCATCATCGAGCAGCGCAAGCTTGAGGATAAAATCAAACTGGGCGAGGAGCAGCTCAAGTGTCTGATGGACAGTCTGCCGATAGAGCAGAGGCTGGCCTTCTGAGCGAGTTGGACGCTGATGAAATCAAGACATGTTGCTCAAGTTGGGCCCTGTGTCCAGCAGAGGGAGACAGAGATGAGGAATCCACAGAGGCATTCTGACATTTTTCACTTCTGTGAAGCCTCATCTGAGCTCGTCTTACTACTTCACATCTTCTCACCTGGACTGCCAGCATCCATCAGTAACTCCTCTGTGAAAGATGCTGCTTTTTCTGGCAACAACCAACCACTGTTTCTAATGTCTTTCATGCCATTTTTGCTTGGTTTTTATTTTGATGGGTTTTTTTTAGTAATTTATTGTAGCCTTTTGAATCTGCATAGGAGGGGACAGTATTTTATCTTCAACTGATTTCAGCAGCCATGCTACCTGATGTGTGTTACACACTGAGCGACGAGTATTCATCATGTTTTATGTTTAAGTTGTTTCACAATCTGGAACCCTTTTCACAAAATCCATCAAATCTGGCGCAATATTTGAATAAACACAAAGCTTTTTGTTAACGTTTATATATCAACTAGTGGCCTTTTACTAAAATGTTTGTGCCCTCTTTTCCTCGCTGAAGAAACTTTTCCTCTGCAATAAACGGATGGTGGGATGTTAGTGAATGCACTTGTGCAGAGAAAGTGTGCAGATACTGGTCATTCTAAAGAGCACTTGTTCAGCTTCACTAAACAGGAGAACAGCAGCACTTCCACGTTTGAAGTGCCTGGGGAGTCGCCCACGTCACTGCCGACACTGTCTCGTCTTTTCAGCCACTTCTGCATGTTGCATCTGTCGGTGCTGTTTCACTCACAGCCAGAAATAACTTGTTTAGATTATGATATTGCCACATATAAGTTGACCAAGTGTTTCTGTATTTTGTCTTATTACTTCACTGTGTTTTGTTATCCACGGTGCAGATGTTGAATGCATAGTTACCACAGTTGTTACTTGACTTCTAGTTAAATTTCATCACTAAAAATTTTTAAATTTCATCATTTTGCAACCAAATATGGACCTAAATCATTGCAAAGCATTTTTTTTTAACTCCGGTCTCAAGTTTCAGACTGTAAAGATTAAATCACTCACCCAAAGGTGAACCCTGTTGGAGGATGTTTGTTCTGCACATTTGAGAATATTAGTTTCACATGCTTCATGCACTGCTGCAGCCTGACTCTTAACACTTTATCAGCTGTGCTCCTTTATATCAAATAAAGAGTCTGCTGGAATCACGTTGTAACGTTTGATTGATTTCCGGCCGGTGATTAGCTCGATCTTCACTGTCACTCATTAACTTCACCACGCCCTCCTCTCTACTGATAGACTTTGACATGAAAAGGAATATCTTTAACAGTCAGGTGTGACAGCCCTCTTCTCACATAACCAAAGCAAAATGTGGACTATCAAAGTCACTCTCCAGTGGTGAATACAGCTTCTGTGGAAGGATTCAGGCTAAACTGAAAATCTGAACTTCAGGCACATCAAGGTGAGTGAAATCATGAGACGTAACAGAGGGTTCTTTTATTTTACTGTATAAGCTGCAATCAAATGGACAATCATTAATGACAGTAATGCTTGAATTGTTCCTACAGTTACTAGAAAACAGGAGTTTTATTCTAGTTTTCTGCGTGATTGATCAATACTTAACCCTTGTAATGTGTTAGAAAGCTGCCCACGTCTTTTGTTTTGACAGGTCAAATTTGACCCGTTATTTAACCCAGCCTGAAAAATATTAAAAACACTTGTTATCATCCAGTATTGTTTTTCACCGCATAGCTTCTGCGAGAAAGTTTGAGTTCATGTGGGGTGAAGGGAGCCTGTGTGTGTTGTGGGGCACATTGAGCCATATTTGATCCACAGCAACCCACAGCTTTTAAGTGATGCATACAAGAGCCAGTATTCTCTGCTGGATCAAATTTGACCCGTAACACCACAAATGTCACTTTTTCTTTTTTTTTTTTAGACCTTTAGAATTTACGAAAATGGTGAAAATTAATTTTGTTGCATTAAACTAGTTGTGTCTGAGGATTAGATGAAGCCTCGTTCCAGTACAAAAAAGCAAATGGTACTTTTTACATACCTAAACTTGAAAACGGGTCAACTTTGACCCGAACATCGTATAAGGGCTAAGTTTTTATTTTGCATGGTATTGATGTACATTTCGAAACTTCAAACAAAGTAATTTGCTTTTTCCTCAACATATTTGTTGTTATTGATTACTTAAGAAAAACTTGCAGCCTCAAATCCAAGAAAGATAGAACACTGTAAAACATAAATACAACAGAATGTGATCACTTGCTAATCCTTTATGACACCTACTCAATTGAAAACAGTGCAAAGACAATATATTTAATGTTTTGCCTCATCACCCTCATTGATTTCTGTAAATATTTGCTTTTTCATGAAAATAATGGCAGAACAGCAATGTGGATGTACTGAGCAAAGCTCTGAGCGTCTGAGTTTAAGCTTTTTAAATTTCTGTTTTCAGCAGGTGTGATGGAGGTCAGTCACGCTGTGTGAACTCAACAATATGTGATCAGTCTCTTTGAGCATTAGCAGCAGGATGATTTACCTGGTTCACACAGCTCACCGGCAGTTCCTGGCCCTGATCGTCGGGTCAGTGGCCTGGATTCTCATCACGACCACAGTCGGCCTCAACGAGTGGCGGCTGTGGCATGTGGCCAATGTGTCAGTCATCACCTCGGGCCTGGCCTGGGTGGGCATCTGGAGGACGTGTTTCTACAGTCACGCCCTTCCCGAAATGGAGAACTGTCAGAGCATCAGCATCTCGGACGAATTCGCCCCTGTAGAGATCCCCGTGGCTCAGGTGCTGATGCTGCTGGGGGTGGTCTGCGGTGTGGCGGCAAACATCAGCGGTGCGGCGGCCATGAGGTTGGCCTACTTCTCTGTTAAGGACCATAGGAACATAAGGCTGGTCTTTGTGATGGCAGGGACCCTGTACTTGCTGACAGGGGTGTCCTGCTTGGTGCCGCTGGTATGGAACATGAAATCTGTGCTGGAGAACAACACCATAGATTTTCCTCCAGAGTTCCACCTTCCTGCAGCTCCTGTCAGGCAGCAAGTCGGCTCAGCCATCATGGTGGGCATGTTTGCCTCCATATTGATGCTCATCAGCGGGCTGCTGTTCCTTTCCTACCACTATGTCTGGAAGGCCCTGAACTTGGAGGACCCCAAAGACACCAAAGACCCACTCCACGGTCCCTGGACAGAAACCACCCTGGCTCAGAAGTCTGACTTACCGAAAGGAGACGACCACGGCAGGGATAATCCTACATTTCGCAGTGAAGAAGCCTAAGAGTTTGCTAATTTATAATCTTGGATTTTCAATTTTTTCAATCCATGGGGAAGTGACTTGGACAATATCAGAGAAGATAAGTTACATTTAAAACACAGTGCTGCTGAGTTTCAAAGATGTGTCATGAAATTAGGACCTACAGTATGAAATTAAACTTATCTGGCGGAGCAGTAGCCAACTAAAAACTCTGTGAGCAACACATGAATCCAGGATGGTAAATCAAAATGCAGCATTATCCATAATAACAGTTAAGAATTCATTGTCACTGGACCACAACCTGAAAAATAAAAAACGATTTTTTCACTGTCAGACACTAAAAAGGCACAATCAACGGTCAACAGTCTGGACCCAGAGTCTCTTTCCAGATGTTCAAGGACAGGACAGTAACAGAGTAACTAGCCTCATGGTGAATGGCAGCTGTAAAATACCACACCATAAATCCACGTCTGGACAGTCAGCTCACTCCGTGAAGGGCCGTAAACTCTGGAACTCATTACCAGCTGAAATCAAATCAAGTCCAGATATAAAATCTTTTACAACAAGGGTTCAGTGCTGGCTAAGAGAAAAGTAGCACTGTACCCATTTTAAGATAATTGTACTCTAAATCACAAATCATGTTTGTGTACTAGTGAATGGTGTACGTGTACTGGTGAACTCTGCTATGTGTTTGTGTATTTTATTCTATTTCCATGTTGTGACATTCACAAATAGGAGTTAGAAAATGCCCTCATAGCACAATGAATCATGCTGGTTTACCTTGGGCAGTATGTAGCTCTGTAGGTAATTAGTAAAGTAAGCTACATAAGTACTTTTGGTCGCTAGCTTTTTGGCAATCTCATTAGCAAACGGTTGCCCATTAACACCTCTAGCAAATATGGAGTAATATTAGCATTCATTTGGAGTCATGTTTCTGTCCACATGTATTGATTGATCCAGTATTTACTCATTTTAGCTCTGTTTTTTGCTCTTGCTAGCTAACTCCTGAAGGAAGTCACTCAGCTTAAGTTAGCTCTTTAGCTGCTAAATGCACTACCATGTTGATTAGCTTGTTGCTAACACTGTCTCTCTGCCATTTCTGTAGGGAAGCTAGCTTATAGTGTGGGATTTACACATCCAGCAGATGTGGGGCAACATCAGCATTTCTTTGTGTTTATGTCCACCTGATGTATGTAAGTCCAGTGTTAACTCTAATTTAATCTCTGTTTTGGTTTTCAATAAGGAAGTTAACACTATTTATCTGAAGTTAGCGCTTCAGCTGCTATATACTCAACTATGTGTGCTCGCTTTTCGCTAACATTTTTTGTCTGCCATTGTGCTGAGAGACGTTCCCATCTGGTCACCCCATTAATTATTAATAGAAGAATACTGTTCATTGCTGCTTTAATATTGTACTGTAATACAACATATTGTGTATGATTTGATGGTTCCTGCTGTCATGTTCTTAATAAAACCTTCAGATATAATATTATGCTAGTTAGATTCTATTTTAAGTGATTACAGCTATAATGGATTAGTGTTGCCAGAGTTCAGGGACAGGTTTTATTATAAACTTTATCTCTCCAGTGTTATCCAATAGTGCTGTTTGGAGTAAGCAATCTGAGTGTTCCTGTAATGACTGATCAGCGTTATCACCACACAGGCCGGGGGAGGTGGCATGACATGCCAAGGTGTGGGCTTCTGACGGGCTCCATGTGAGGAGGGATCTTAGCAGGTCAGGTTGACTGGGGGCCCTGCTCATGTGACCTGGGTAGGAGGCTGACGAGAGCAGGCATGTGAGCATGGAGGGGGGCAGCCTCACAGTAGTGATTGTTGCCAGGGAAGAAAGACGCACACACACACACACACACACACACACACACACACTCGCTTGCTGCACCTCTCTGGAGGCGGCTAGCTGCCGGGAAACAAAAGGCCCTCTTCAGCCGAGCACAGCTCTCTGTCAAAAACACAAGTCTAAGAGTGGATGAAAGGTAGACCTGCTCTGACCAAGACTGTGCGGCGCTTCATCATGGACAGACAAAAACTGCCTTCTGTGTGCCAGTAATCTGCAACAGGAAAACCACTGATATTCATTTAACTGACTATTATTCAAAAACATTCCTCTGGATTAAAGATTTTTTGGAAAGCGTTTAAATAATTTTCCATCCATCCCTTCATCTCTGTCTTCACCCCCCCATGTCTCTCTTGCACATTCCCCTCTACATATAAGCCTGGCGTAAGAACCTGAGCCGTTGTTTTATCTAATCTGGTGGGCTAACTCATCTACTCTATCAGCTATAATGGATAATGGAGAAACACTGATAAGAAGGCTCTGAGAGAGGAGGCGCGGCAACAGTACAGTTAAAAATAATCAGAGCTGATGGGTGGTAAAGCTTCAAGCAGATGAGCGATTTTGCCTCATGTTCTTTTATCTTATTTGGAGATTCCTGCAACCGAGATATCAAAATCAAATAAAAATGATTATAATCAGTGCCATACTGGCACTGGGCCAGTAACTATACATACTCAGGATCTGTACTTAAGTGCAATTTACTTACTTGTGTACGACTCCATGTTTAATCTGCACTGCATTTCAGGGAATATTGTACTTTTTACTCCACAACATTCATCTGATGGATATAGTTACTGGTTACTTTTCAGATTGCTATTTAATATAAAAAGATATATATGATGAGCTTTTAACATACAGTACATTGTAAAAGCTTAAACCAGTGGTCCCCAACCTATTTGTCTTGTGATTACTTACAAAAGCAGCTGTCATTGGAGCCCCTTGTTTCAGATGCCTATGAATTATTAGCAGTAGAGTAATTTCCTCTCTTAAAGGGGAACTCCACTGATTTTACACATCATAGTATGTTTATAGGGCCTTAGGAGCACTAATGCATATGTGGAAAGAGTTGTATAAAGCCATTTGTGTCTGCAGAGGGAGGCACAAAGTCTAATAAATGGCCTCAAGTGGTGTCACTGCAAACTCTGCAGCCCGCTCTTCATCTCTGCTTGAGGCTAGAGCCTAAAGGCTGCATTAGCCGCTACTAGCATTACACACCCGAATCTCTGAGAGAACTGTCAGTAGTTAGAGTTGCATTGTGGGTAATGATAGGAGCCAGGTTTTGACCATGCAACAACCTCTGGAGCAGAAAAATTAAGCCTACACTCAAAAACTGCAATTCCTCAAATGGCCACTTGAGGCTAGCTCCAAAACCAAATGATTCCCTTTAGGCCGCCATATTACAGTAAAATGCTTAAGCTTGCAGTACAAATAAGCATGTTTACAGCCTGGTACAAAAACCTGTTTTAGTCTCTATTGCTAATTTCCTTATTCATGACAACTGTAAAAAGTCCAGTAATTTGGATAGGCCCAGTTGAATCCATGCAAAAAAAAAGGGGGAGTTCTCTCTCAACTACAGAATGGCTTCATTTAAAGGTCCAGTGTGCAGGATCTATTGGCATGAGGAATATAATATTCATAACAATGTTTTCATTAGTTCATACTCACCTGAAAATAAGCGTTGTTGTGTTTTTGTTGCCTTGGAATGAGCTCTGTTTATTTATGGGGGGAGCCATGTTGTGCTGCCATGTTTCTGCAGTAGCCCAGGACGGACAAACCAAACACTGCCTTCTCGGAGCACCTTTTGCATTGTTCATGTTTTTTGCAGCGACTGCAGGTTCTCCCAAGGCTCGACAGGGGAGGGTCAGTGGAGGGGCATTCAGTTGGTTGCAGTCTGCATCCTCACAGCTAGATGCTGCTAAAATCTACACACTGGTCCTTTAAATAACTGTTCAAGGTCCAAAAAGGTAAAACTATCTACAAAAGCAAAGATATGAGAAAAGAAAAAAAATGAACACAAATTTGTGTATCATCTCACCCCCCCTCACATTAATCTTTTGACCCGTTGGGGGGGCCTGACCCTGAGGTTGGGAATCACTGAGCTAAACTTCCAAACTGTATATAAAGCAGTTAAAACCAGCTCCACCTCCACCAGTATCAGTATTGCTCACAGGGGTGATGTTCCTGCAGAACGAGCACTTTTGCTTTTTTGTACTTTCAGCACATTTGACATGAATATTTTACTTGTTCTGGAATATTACGACATTGTTGTATTGGTCCTTGCTTTCATCCATGCGCGTCAGTTAAGGCAGATAAGGGGATTTGGTTGTGGCAATTGTGATGTAAAGGAACATTATCAGGATGGTTTATCATTTATGAGAATGTCGAGCTGTGGAAAACATGTTGCACTGACTATCTGATCTTAGTATCTCTTATCAGGGTTTGAACTCAGGACTGGATCATCTCTATCTCCATCTGAACTGTCAGCATCATATTCCAGTCAGTCATTTTACAAAGACAGAACATCATTTGACAATATTCTCTGTGCTGCGAGCACTTTGCTTATCACCCCCTCCGAGTAAGTTTGTTTGTTTGTCGGATGCATTTAAATAAAATTCCTCATGAGAAGAGGACATCCCATTTCCTTTGTGTTGCCACGCTGCCCAGCACTTACAGTAATCAGAAGAACATCTCTGCGGTTGTTTTCACTGCCTCCCCTGCTGATAGATGCCCTCACACTGAGAGACACCAGGCAGCTCCCTGCAGCCTGTGTGGCGTCAGAGGAGGCGAGGGTGCCTCTCAATCTGCTCTGTGAGGCCTAAGAACCACTTTTTATATCCTTTAAAGTCTGCCGGCCCCTCAGGCAACATATGCTTCTGTGAAAACATCATTATCTCTCATTAACTTCATTCTATAAGCACCGACTCCACAAAAAGTACCATCATTAGGATGTGGAGGTTTAGAAGTCGTCCTCCTCCCATGCAGTAACACATTCATGTCACTGTACCTGTGTCTATGTAAATGATACAGACAGTTCTGGAGTGCAGAGAGCGGCGGCGCCCTATGACCTTGGCAAATTTGTATAATTATGTCAAAGCAAGAGCCGCAAGGGCAACCTGTTCTACATTCTTCCCAGTACACGCTGCCCATTAGAGCATTCATTAAACACAGCTTAGCCCAGCGAGTGACCAGGAAATCTGATGGAATTAGTCTCAAGCTGTGTTTCCACCGCTGCAGACACACCTGACGGACCAAGACGGTTGTTTTCAGTCCCCCACACCCCCCTGCTCAGCTTGTCGTCTGGTTACAGAGCCACCAGGGACCACTTCAGACCAAAATAGGCTCTGGGTTTATGTGACTAGTAGACGACTGGATGGGGAAAGCGCAAAGGAGCAGCCGTGTTTCTGCCTCTGGCATAACTGAAGAAAAATATGCTGGTTGTTTCATACAGATTCAAGCCACAGCTTCTCCTTGTATCAATATAAATAAAAAATAATAATAAAGAATACAACACTAGCACAAGAAAGCAATTTAAAAGAAAAAACAGACAACTTTTCAAGAGAATTCAGCTCTTTATGTGAATCATCTGAATGTGCTGCACAGTGCAGCACATAAGCAAACATAACCGGGAACAGAATATTTTGTGCTTTCTCTATATTTTAGTATTAAGAATAACTTATAATCACAGCATTGTAAAAGCTACGGCGTCCTGTAAAACAGACCTGAAACTGTATTTTCTTCTTTGTTGGCACTGATAAGGGACAGAACCAGAAGCCGCCTCAGAATAAGGAACATAAAGCATTTTATAAAACATATCTTTAGAAAAATATTCATTTTTACTGGTCACAGCAGGTTCTTTGAAACTGTATTGTTGGATTGTGCGGGTGAGTCATTAAGAACAGGTGCAACACACATTCACTGAGGATTTGGTGGTCTCATTTTCACCGTTTTACAAAACTTTTGATCAAAATCCACAAGTGACAAAGCAACTCTGATACATGATGTTTGATATTTACATCATTATTTCGAAGCAGTTTGAAGTGCAGTTCTACAGGTGATTTGTGTTGTGCTGTCAGTCTCTATGCAGGAAACTGTAACTGTTCTATGATTTGTCCCTTAAACGTACTCTGAGCGCTTCCTGAAGGAAACATCTGTACTCATGACCTGGTATCTGCGCTGCAGCACAGGCTGAGGCTCCACCTGCGAGCATAAGCAAGAGGTGACCAGAAGGAGCCCGGCCACTATGAGGAGGAATCCTCCGGCCCAGCCGCAGAACAGGGCATCGCCAAACTCCCACCGCGGCACCACGTCGGGTACTTTATCATCAAAGAAATGTATCACAGCTAAATGGGCCATGTAGGACACGGGGATCAGACACAGCACTCCAGAAATCATTCCCAGCACCCCTCCTATGATGGTTAAAGTCCTCTTGGTCCTGCAGCCTCCGTGTTCTCTACAGCTGTTGACCAGGTAAAGTCCAGGTATAGCCACTAACATTCCCAGCACGCCCACACCAAGGGAAGAGCACATGAGGATGCGGGCCAGCTTGAGGTCACTGGAAAGGCCCAGCAGGCTGTCGTAAGCTCTGCACTCCATGCCCCCGACGTCCTGGACCACGCACGTCTCCCACAGGCCCAGCTCGTAGCTCTCCACCGGCAGCAGGGCAGTGGACATGGTCAGCCACTGCGGTAAGATGGTGGTGGCCAAAGCGCACAGCCACGCTCCGACATACACCAGCATCCCCAGCAGCTCCAAAGCGCAGGCGCATGTGTCCATCTCTCACTCTCTGGCCTCCACGCTCGACAGACCCACAAGAGTTCTTCTTCTCCGGCTGCACTTCAGATGGAGAGGCCTGCGGACGTCCAGTCGGCACAGGAGCTGCTCACGACACCTGATAATTAGAGTCGACCGCTCGGGCTCCGGACTCTGAGCTCTTTCACAAACAGTTCCCACTCAGAGGAGCACACATCTTCTGCTGCAGGGAGGAGAGGGGGCCCGCTCGGCCCTCCCCTTTGTGGTCCTCCTGCTCCGGCTGCTGTGCCAATGGGCAGCAGGGGCAGAGGCAGAGATGGCCGGTCTCAGCAGCAGGCCACAAGGGATGACATTAAATGTAGACAGGATATCGTGCACTTTTACGTAAGAAATTAACTCCCCGGGGTCCATTTTTATGCATCCTGTGTTTCCTCACAGAGACAGAAATGTCATAAGTAAGCAAACAAACAAGCATGAGCCAACTTAAAACAACAGAGTCAAGTTATTATTTACAAATGCCAGACACAGATAAACTTCTCATAAACTGTGCTGCCTCAAGAGATGCTACAAAATGTCCTGTTGTAAATATATTGCGTGATTAAGATTAGAGTTTCTTTCCACTCAATACTGTCCACAAAGTGTTCATCCTGTAGATTTATAAGTTAACTGTTTACAGTCATAAACACAGTGATTAATCATTCATTTATTATTCATGGAATAGAATTAGGACAATAAAATCAGCTCAATGGATGGTGAGATGTATGTAGTGAAGCAAAATGCATCACATCTTATGGAATTTATTACATTCGTCATCGTGTCACAGTCAGGCTCTTTGCTGCATGTGACTGAAACAGAAACAACAGTGCAGCTTATTGTCTGCTCTCATATGAACACTACATAGCTTGTGGGAAAAGGACGTAGGAGGCGATAGATCAAAGCTCTGATGTGAGAAGATGTTTCCCGGCCACAGACACACACACAGCGCTGCACAACCACAAACAAACACACATACAGAAATGCACAGGCAGAATCCTCAGGCCGCCAAACTCCTCCTCCAAAACGCTCAGCTGACTGCACTGACGTCTCCACAGAGAGTCCACGTCTGCTCGGCTGCACATGTGCACACACACACACAGAGTCAGGTGTACTGGTGTCAGCCTGCAGTGCATTGTCTGTGCCGTGGGCTGGAATCACTGGTAATACCAATCCCCACCTGAAAAAGACAATATTTTCTCCCACAGTCTCAGAAGAAAACACAACTTTAGAAGAACATTTCCTCAGTGACACAGACAGGCAGAATGTATTTGGCGTAATGACAACAGAAATTCCCCCATACTGGAAATTCCACTTCAGTTTCATGTCCCACTGAAGTTTAGTCACTGCACTAGAAACCAATGAAGAAAATCGTGAGGGAGTAAGTTTTAATGTTGTTGCAGTGCCTTCACCTAACAGGTAGAGGTCAACAAAGCCACTTACCTAAAGAATCCAAAAAATTAAATCCAGTGAAGAGGTACATGTACACAAAGTACATTTATGATATGAATAAATCAATTTATTTCATTATCTATTAATGTGATTACTCAAGATGTGATTACAAAATAATATATATTATGATTCAATATAATTTTGTGATGTGGTATTTTCTTATTCTTCTCAGCTTGTCTTATCATTAGTTAGTGATCACAAGGACAAAGAACACTGTAGCTCTGACCCTTCTTTAGTTGTAGAGGCTGACAGGTCAACACTTCTTCATCAAATTAATTTAAAATAAGATGGAAGAAAAGACTCAAGCAGCACCAATAAATACCAACACACTCCAATTCCACAGGGCTGGATAAACCTATTGAGTTAACCTCTCCCCCAACCCTGTTGTTCTGTCTGAATTATATATAAATATGAATTAGTTTGCAACGCGCACCTTGTCAGCACAGTATACACTGAAATAATAAAAGTTTTTAATCTCCAGTGTTGTGAACGCTGCTGTATCTACCGGAGGCACCAGGTGGCGCTGCTGTACCGCTTTAATAACCCTGCGGTCCACAACAAACCCCGGGTTTGTCTCGGCGTCCAGGGGGAGTTGTCCGTGGATTTAAATTACAGCTAAACTCGTGTAAACGATTTATCTGTGTCTGTGACGAGACTTTAATTTAACTTTTCATATTGATTATAATGATTTATGAAGTTTATGATGAGTTTCGTCATGCGAAGCCACAGGTTGTTGTCTGAAATCTGAACAGCAACGTTAGCTAAAAGCGTTCGCTGTCGCCTCTTTTATATCCAACCGCCGCCGACTGAATAATCAGTAAAAGGTTAAATTAGTTTAATAAAGCTGGGTTTGACTGCTGGGTTAGACTTTAATTAAAGTTTTCAGCTCTGAAGTCCCCCCATTGGACGGGGCAGCTCGCTCAGTTTACGTCCGACCGTTTATGCAAATCGGCTCTACCCGAATATGGACACGGAGGAATGAAATATGGTGGAGGAGGCGAACATGGAGGACCGAGGACCGTGAGAGCGCCGCGGTGGTGTTTTTTGGGGGGTAGGAAGACGAAACGTGGATGTACCTCCAGCGGGACGTTTTCAGCGGACAAACCCCGGCGGAAACGTGTGTATTTGCGCGTCCTTTCTTCGCGCCGATAAGTGCGTCGAGGTCGAGTTTGTTGTAATGCAGTGAAGAGCGACTTTTTTTTCGGGGGGGATAAAAAGCAGGGCAGAGGGCTTCAGCCCTCTCACCATCCCGACGCTATGCCGTGGGTCAGCGGCGGTAAGCGGAGAGAGAGCTCGGAGCTGCCGCTGCCCGCGGGCTGGGAGGAAGCCCGGGATTACGATGGCAGAGTGTTTTTTATCGACCACAACACCCGGCAGACTTCGTGGATTGACCCCAGAGATAGGTATGCTAAAGGCCCGGGAGCACACACACTCACACAAAGTGATTTTAATTCAACAAGCTAACATGAGTGAGTGGAGGAGATGCCAGGCGGCCGTACGGAGGGAGGGGGCGACTGGAAGTGAGGGCAGTTTTGTTTTGTATTTGTGGGGACCAGGGCTGTAAATTCCCTTTAATGTGACACAAGGTTGCGGTGGATATTGTAGCCACGAACGATGAATCAGATGAGATTTGGCAGCAGTTGTGCCCCCCTTCCCTCCCTCCTCCTCTTGAAGAAGTTCCCATGCAAACACGGGATGTAACGCCCATGGTCACCCACCGTGCAGCAGCTCACAGTAATGCGTGTCTTTATGAGTCTGACAGGTCTTTGACATGCAATTACACACAGCTTCATGTGAGCATCAGCCTGCGTCCAGACTGACCAGCAGTCAGTGTGGCCACCTGAGTGTTTACTGCTCTGACTCCTCTTCATGGAGGAAGAAGTCTGCCTCAAACCTCATTCAGACTCAGCAGCAAGCTCAGTAGATTTATGACTTCCAGTGACCTGAAGCATTCCTGCCTCACACACCTTAACACAGTGAGCTATTGTTATCCAGCACCCCTTTCCTTTTCATGCAAAGACCCCTGGAGTCCAGCGGTGCGAGGCACAGAATTGAAGACTGCCATAATGTTGTAGTAATCCCTAAATTATGTAATCTAATGTGTGTATTTAACTGGATTTGAGAATGGAGGCTAGTACGACAAGAGTTTTTGAACTCCAACTCCCAGAAATCTTTGTGAAAATATGTGAGGAATGCTAGTTGGGCCACTGGGAAAGCTGCAAGGATGTGCTTTTGTGGGGACTGGGATTTCACCAACCCAGAAACAGGCTCAATCAGGCATTCAAAGCAGACTTTGTGAGATTACTGGGAATTATAGCAAGTATTTTAACTCACAGAAACTCACAGCGCCTGACAAAAACACGCATGGCCGGGCTTTGAATTTCCGTCTCTGTCTGTGTGACACTTTAAAGCAGATTTGGGAATGTAGTAGCTGCATGTAATCTAGATAAGAGAAACCTGATTTCCTTGCAGGCCCCCCCTCCTCCCTGCAGGATGATTAACCATTGTTGTGTGCGAGGCTGATAGCAGTTTCTCTAGATCTTAAAGTCGTCAGCTTGGACGGAGGGGATCAGGGGTTTTACGTTTGCATGACTAAAGAATGTTTTCTGCATTTGTTCTGGTGCTGCTCGGTGATTTATAGGTCATCTCGGCCGGAGGAATGTCTTCTGTCACCACCTGATATTGACTGTAAATCACATCACGCTACAGCCATAAAGCTGACTTTCTGCTAACATGCAACAGGTACAAAAAGGCGTCAGCCATTCAATGTCAGCGTTGCCGCTCTTCAAAAATGTAGCCCTTTCCCTCAAGCTGCAGATAAAAGGACCGTTTGCATGCCACTCAGGCGTGATGTGGACGGCAGGAGCAGAGAGATGAATGCAGCGGTGATAAGGCTTCATGCTTCTCTCTGTGTGTGACAGCTGCTCTGTTTGTGCAACGAAAATCAAAGGCTGACAGTTTAGGGATTGTTGTCGGGTATCTACCGCATGTTATTGTAGACCTCCATCATCATAAGTTACTGCCTTTAACTGAACGTGAAGTACTGCTAATTGAGCGACTGAACGAGCCAGAGACTTGAGAAACAAATTGTGATGAGATTCTTGAGATGTTTTACGTGGACTGAGACGAAAAAGTCGGGTGCAGGCTGTAAGCTGTGATACGTAAGGTGATCTTCTCACTACAAACGATCCTCATGATGATGCCGATGTTATTGTTCTTAGCTTAGTCAGCCTTGTTATGGTCATGTTTTTGTCTGATATTAACTTTTCATATTGGCTGAAGATGAATTGATCTTTTCATATTTTAAGTCAGCCAGCAGAGCCCCGTTTCCTAATTTTATTTGGGTCATTAGGTGATTTTATTTTAATTTTTTTCTACATTGTTTTGTCTTTAAAGTGTCAGAAATGGTGAAAATGGCCATCGTCACCATTCTCCTACTGGTTCACTTATTCACATGTCCAAAAACCAAAGACCTTAAATTTCTAATCATATGACACTAAGAAAACCAGCACATATTCACATTTGAGGAGCCACAACACAACATGTGTTTTGCATTTTTGCTTAAAAAAACGACAATCAATTAGCAGAATTGTTGCCTTTTAATTACTGTCAATCGGGTTATGAGTTAATGGACTAATTGTTTCAGCAGTGACTTTTGATTGCTGGAGGTTGGTTGGAAGATGTTACCCAGTCAGAGGGCTCAGTGTTGGTCGGACCTCGGTAGCTTGTCTCACAGACTGAATGAAAGATGTCTTATTCAGCAGAGATCAAACTCTCCATACTCTGGGCACAATCTGTTTAATCTGTGTTGGAAGGGTAACAAAGGCCTTGGGAGCTTCTCTTGAACTCCTGATGCTCTGACCAACAAAGCTCAGTATAGCAGTTAGTGTGAACGCCTTGTGTAGCGACGCCAACTTCAGGTACTGTGATTCGGCACGTCGCGCAGCTCCCAGCTACCGTCGTCCGATGTGTTCGAGGCTTGAGTCTGCTGACCTGCGGAGAGGCGTGTCAGCAGTGAATTCTCGCCTAATCTCTAAAACACAAGAGCCATTGAGCTCAGACATGTTGGAGATGATCATGATGAGCTGTAGCGGAGCCGCGTATCAGCCAGAGTTCAAGTTTGTTCCCGCTGGTAGGCTGGATGTCTGGGGGCGGAAGAGAGGCTGGATGGAGCTGCGTCGGTTAGGTGACGGCGTGTAGTGAAAAATTGGATTGATGTGTGAACACAGTGCACAGATACCTAGGAAACTGATGGAGCATCTGCCAACACACGGCCTGCAGAAGAGCAAACTCTGGTGTTCAGCCTCACTGTGATTTGACCTAACTTCCAAGCACAAAGAGTGAAATGCAAACCTGTAAACTGCATCTACATCCCTCACTGCGTTCACTCTTGATGATTATTTGGAAGACGGTGGATACCTCGAGTGCTCGGGGCGGCCCTGCCAGCTCCTGCAGATAAGCCGAGCACTTCTGTGGGGCTTTTTTGTTACTGTGGAATGAGCGTTATGTTAGGCATGCCTACACTAATGCCCAGGGGCTCTGCTTGCTCGCGGCCCCAGACAAAGCAGCAGAACAGAGGCAGTTCCCACGTGTCTGCCTCCTCCTCTCCATCCTGGGCCCTGTAGGCCTCCTTTATTAGCTCTGTTATGCAACAGCCATGGCCGGCCTGCCGCTCAGCAAAGGGAGGCCTTTATACTTGGTCACAAAGCACACCAAATTCAATTATTCTGGAAAGGGTGAGCTGTGTTTCCAGCACCGAAAGGTTATTCACATGCGCTGAACCCCGCTGTTATTTTGCTTCCCCCAGTGTTTTCATTATGATGGCTCTTTTTTGTCTTTTGGTTGGGGGGAGGTTACGAACATGCCGTTGCTTGATCCAGTGTCATTTAGCTCTATGTGTTTTCTGTGTTCTTTTTCATGAGCACACAATATGTTCATTTCGCTCCTTGTTCTGGAAGTTCAAACCTCTTTCCTCCAGCAGTTAGTGTGACAGGCGTTCCTCCCTTTGATGCTTTGCTTTCCCAACTCATTACCTGTATTTATGGTTGATCTAATTGTCCAGGCAGTGCTTTGCATCAGTTCTCAGGCTGTACGTTGATGCAGCTCTGAAGCTGCTACGTTCAGCTGTGGCTTGCTTGTGTTTTTATGTGTACGTTGTGAAGAATGCTACCTAAACAGGACATGCCAAACTCAGTGGACCAACCTCGAGCTCTGGGCCACCATTGTTTTTTTTTTTCCTTCCACACATCTGCACAATTCTTATTCAAAAAGAAAGAAAAATGGAGTTGACGACACTCGCTCTGCCCGTTTGTTCTGTACGTTTCTGTGCTTTACAGCTTCTCGTAGCTTTTTTACAAACTGTGAGAGGTGAGAAAGACGTGAAAACTCTCTTTTTGCTGTAATTCAGCAGCTTGTTATGTGCTTGTAGTTTAGTTTCACGCTAAAATGAGACGTGCATTTTAGCTTTTTGGGTAACACATTAACGCCCTTTGTTTAGCATTTATATTCAGGATATAAAAGTGCTTTAAGCAGATATTTTAGTTTACAGTATGTTTCTCTCTGTGTTAGTGCTATATGGTCATTCATTATTATACACCAGCATTCAGTTACGGGGTTTTCACAGGATGTGTTGCAGTTGTTGACAAATGCATGAATAAACTCCTAAAAATGTCTTTATATCTGCTTACATCTAGATTACAGTGTGTTCATGATTACGTTGTGGCTTTAAAGAAGTAGCTCAACATTTTGGGGATTTTGCAGATTCCCTTTCTTGCCGAGTTAGATGAGAAAATTGATCTCATATATGTCGATATGAAGGTACCGATGCTAAGCTCAATGGATGCTTAGCTTGCAAAGATTACTAACAGCTAGCTTGGCTCTGTTAAAAGGTAACCAAATCCACCCGTCTCAGTTGTTTAATCAGTGCAAAATCAAAGTGTAAAAATGTCACATTGTCCTTACGTCTATTTGTTGGCCAGGTTTGATATCATTCTCGAGTCTCTGTTGCCTACCTGGCAAACTCACAGTGACAAATCCAGCTTTAGTGGACATTCAGACTGGAAGCAGCCCTGCATTAAAACACAGTGTAGCTGTTGGAAGCCTGTTGTTTGAGGTACCAGTGGGACAATATCCAGCTAGAGTAACAGATTAATGTGCTTAAAGTCGCACAAAGACAACTGTTTGTAGTGCTTAGACTCAGGAAATATGCTGTTGCAGCAAAAGTTGAACCAGGCTCAACTTTTTTTTTCTTTTTTTTTGCCGGAGCCCCCTGCGTCGACACCCCTGCTGCGTCCGGCCGGCCTCATTCAAATGAATGAGAGGGCTGTGGTTTGTCCTGCTTGACAGAGCCAGCCTAACTGTTTCTTGTGTAGTTTATGCTAAGCAAAGCTAATAGTCTGCTGGGTTTTGCCTTATATTTACCTTACAGACATGAGTGCTATCTTCTAATCTAACTCTTGATAAGATTTCCCCAAATCTCAAACTATTTCTTTAAAATGAAATGTTGTGTTCGCTCTCTCAGATGACGTTCTGTGGTCAAGTCTACGTTCACTGTGAGACTTGAATACCTTGAACCCTAATCCAACCCATAAAGCAGTCTGTGAGAAGATGCATTCATATTAAAATGGTTATGGTCTGGATGCTACAGCGGTCCGTCACACTGACCTTGTGAGTCAAGAAGCTACTTCTGAATTTGAGCAGATTTAATTAAGTGTTCCTCCTGGCTGTGAGTGATACTGTATTGTAGAAGCAGCACTTCTGTTGGGATAGTCCCTCTAGCCCCAATGGCTCCCCTCACAATCAGAGCAGCCCTTCCTCCTGTGTCCAGACGCTGTCTAAATGTGTACGGAGACAGACGTCGGTCTACTTATAGGAGGCCTATTTCTATAAGATTCAACACATAATGGGAGAAGCGGGTGTCTGTCTGTCTGTCAGCTGCTTCAGGCCTCGCTCTGAAATGCAGCACCAGGCCCTCGGAGAGGCAGGACATAAATGACATTCCTCCCAAAGTTGTTTTCACATTTCTTTTTTAACACAGAAAGGAATTTGTAGACCAACAACACTTGTGGCCTTTTTTTTTTTTTTTTTAATCCTCAGAGACGGTGTCTATCGCCCCTCCGGAGAAGAGCTAACAATACGGAAATGAAAGCAGGTGGTATTTGTGGTGCACATTGGAGTTAAACTGGGAACGTACAGAATTCTCTCTTATCGGCTCGTGCTCGTCTACGACGCTGCGTTGGAGTCATCACATTTGTTGTTTTTCTGGTCACACATGCAATGCTTGTCATCCAGAGGTCAAACCTCAATTCTTATTTGTGGACCTCAGCAGCTGGCTCGCTGGGACGAAGAAAGACTTTCAGTCGTTGGATGAGTTCGTCGATGTCATTTCTTTTTGAGGCGTGCAGCTCGCTAATCGTCCCGCTGTGGTCGACGCTGAATGTTTTATCGCACTTGTGTTTGTTTTATTTATGCAGTGAACCATCAGACAATTAGGGCTGACGATAAAGCATGACAGCAGCACCGCAGTCACCGCAGGGTTGAGCTCATTAACTACAATCACGACAATATTTATTTGCTTTTTTGTTGTTGTTGTTGCTGGCGAAGGTTACGGAAGTGCACACGGTGTGTGATATGAAATACAACTGACACAAAAATCATGGATCAGGTGTAATCATTGACTGTCTTCATCTATGTTCTAAGGCGTATGGAGGATTTATTTTGTGTGTGTCCGATTATAACGTTCAGTTGAATATATAATCCACAGACAAATACATTGTTGGCGTTAGATTTTAAATGCAGTGAACACACGTCTCTACTGTGATAACATTGATGCCCATACAGCTGACACTAGCCAGTTGGCATTATTCGATTCCTCCATGCTGCCCCCCATGTCGATTAAAACGTCCTGTCTCTACGGCTCCATTCGCTCACAGTAACTCCACCTCTGACACCATATCGCGTTGGGTTTTTTTTAATAACTCATGAGCCCACCCAGATCCCGGTTCTGCTCGAGGATTAAAAAAGGGAGTTTTCCTTGCCTCCATCGCCACTTGCTTGCTCATGGCGGGAATTGTTGGGTCTCTGTAAATAAAATCATAAAGAATACCTGCTGAGATAACCTCTGTTATGGTGTGCTGCTATATAAATAAGATTGGCTGTGAGTATGTTTTATGGCTGTGATTGAACAACACTCTCCAGCAATTAGCAGTAGGCTAACTTAACCGACTCCCCTCCTTTAGTCCCAGGCTTTGGTGAGGCATTGGTGGTAAACCCCTAAACCACAGGGATACGTTGCTTCCCGTCACAGCCCTGAGCAAAATGAAGCGTCAGTGTCACAAACTCATCCCCTGTGCACTCCTACACTGAGCAGACTGTGCTGAGCTGTGGCGACAACTTGTCTAAATTAACACATTTGGTGGAGTAATCAACTACAGGGTTCCCAATTTAATATGAACTGAGTGAACTGTATGAAAGGCAGCCGCAGCAGGAGACCCTTTGAATTTTGTTAGCTGTTCGAAAACATGTGGCTCTTGTGGTCAAGCTGAAGGATAGTAACTCAAATCAAACCCGGCGTCGTTGGCTCCACAATAAAATATAACAAGGAATTTGATGTTTTAGTAATGCAGAGACTGCTGGCACATCTTAATTTGCACATTGTTGCAGCAGAGGAACAAAGGTTGAGGAGCTGGTGGGGATGACCAGACCAGGCGAGGTCCAGTGGCCCAGACTCCAGTTTCACATGCCTTTCCCATGCAGCAGCCCGTCGCCAGGCAAAGGCGGGTTGCTACAGATGGAAATATCCTCTGGGACAACCCAGGATGGCACAGATTATTCTAGAATTAGCAAATGTCTTTGACAACTAAATATATTTTGCCGGGAAGTCGTGAGACGTGAGCGGGCCGTGCTGCATTTCATTCCTCCACAGCTGAACATGCTTGTCATTCTGTCAGTCTGTTTTTTTTTCCGT
The DNA here is from genome assembly GCF_017976325.1 of Chelmon rostratus. Lineage (NCBI taxonomy): Eukaryota > Metazoa > Chordata > Actinopteri > Chaetodontiformes > Chaetodontidae > Chelmon > Chelmon rostratus. Next base: position 25,990,659 of record NC_055661.1, read on the forward strand.
TTCAGATATCTGTTTCATTTTCTGTTTCCTGTCAGACTGAAAGAGGATCCTGGAGAATGTGATGAACAAAACTTTGGTCCTTATCGATAATCTCATGTTTTTGTTACAAATTATATACACCTTACATCCCAGCTGATCATTCTCACTGTGATGCTGTGGTCTTCTTCGATGTTTTTATGTCATGCTTTGCATCAAAGCTTCCATTGGTTCCAGACTGACTTAAAAACTATGCAACTGCAGCTAAGGTTGAAAGAAAAAACTGCCTTTGTGAGGCTGTGATTTGAGCTAAATGCTAGCAGTGACAATGGTACAATGCAGATGCTAAGCATATATAATGTTTCCCATGTTCTCCCTTTTACCTAACTGTGCTAGCATGCTAACATTTGCTAATTAGCACTGAACAAACGTACAGATGGAAGAAGAGCGTGTCACCAGGTTTGCAGATGAAGTGTCAGGGATTAAAGTTATTACGGTTCATCCTGAGGGGAACATGGATATCTGCACTCAACATCTCAGCAATCTATCCAATACCAATAGTCTGCGGGATTCATCCTCTGGGGGCCATGAATGTCTGTACAGAATGTCATGGCAATCCATCCAATAGTTGTTGAGGTATTTCAGTCAGACAAAGCCGTCCATACAGCCATGCTGCTAAAATGCCAAAAAAATCCCTCAACAGTCACTGCCCTCACCTGCTGTGGAGTTACAGTAATCCTATAGGAGCTCTATGATAATCCTACAGTAATATAGTTATTATAGAAATCAGTGTTTTGCCTTACATACCAGGGCAGAGCTGTGCCAGACCTGCATTAAACTCTGTTAGGTAATCCATGTTGTTGACAGATTCACAGTGTCAGCAAACAGGGGGTTTACCCAGGGTCACTGTGTCAGTCTGACGGGGCAGTGACACGGTTATTTTTCCCTCACTGCTTGTCTGACTCTGGGGGGAAAAGGCTGATTTATGGCAAAGATCATCAACATGTGATTGCAGGTTTCACATCTTTCAAACCGTCCGGTCGGCAGTTCTCACACACCAGCTGCAGCCTGGTGTAGTTTTGCGTTACCTGGCTGAGTCGTCGCCTACATGTTTGTCATCCGATTGCTCCTCTCCTGCTGTGTGCTGCCGCTGTGTGTCCTCTGTGCTTACACAGTCTCCCAAGACCAAGACAGAAAAACAGAGGCTGCTGTCACAAGACTGCGTAACAAATCAAACATTCAGACATTCAGATCTGTGAGAGGAGGACATGTTTTTCCCTCTGTCTCCGTCTCTCAGGGGAGGTCGAAGGGCAGTTCAGGACTGAACTCTCTCTGACGTCACGTAGCTTCCCATCCTTCCCGCTGGTTTTTACGACCATTTTGACAGCCACCAGAGCTGCTGCCTGTTTTTTGATGCGACTGTATTGTTTTAACGTTCCTCTCGTCACGGTTCCTCCTCTGACCGGTCTGAGCGTTTTTTAAGTATTTACAAGAGCACTGAGTGTCCGACATTTGTTTACCTTGAACAAACACTTAAAGCAGGAGCAGGTGGGGAGTGTGCTTGTGTTTGGCTGCGTGCACGAGGCTCATGTGAGAATCCTTTTTACACACTGACACCACGCTACTCACCGGAGAATACGTGTGCTTATTTAAGACCTGGCTGCTCGTCTAGACGGCCCTCTTTTTGGAGAATGCAGGACTTTAATGTGCTTATCTGTGCTTTTCTAGCAAGCTTGGTTGGACGACGTACTGCTGAAACGATTAGACAGTTAATTGATTTATCCAGCGGTTCCCAAGCCAAGGTCCGGACCCCTGCTCCCACTAGCCCCTCAGGGGGTCACAAGCTGAATCTAAGGGGTGAGGAGATGTTCAAGTTAAGTTAAACAACAAAAACCGGTCTGCTCCATTAAGTTATGAGGACTTTTTATGACATTTATTGGGACATATTTTTCAGGTATGAAGTGCTCACAACAAAAGACTCAGTTAGACCGACAGTATAGTAAACTACTTTGATAGTCAGTTAATTGTTTAAGTCATTTTCCGAGCAGAAATATCGTTGTGACTTGCGTATCTGAGTTTTGGACTGTTGGTTGGACACAAGGCTTTTGAAGACATCACCTCTGCCTTTCTCTGGAAATGTTTCTCCATTTAAAAGACCAATAAATTAATCAATCAATTAATTGATTATCAGATTACCTGACTGCTGTCCCACATTAGTGTCCGTCTTTATCTCAGGATGTTACCATCTGTATACACAGCAAATTTATGTTTGTCACGTAAAATCAAGAATTTATATAACTGCATCAAAAAAATTCTTTTTAAGTATTTAAGATGTAATTCTGCCAGATTTTAGTGAGAGTCGCCTCATCTTTCAGTTACGGATCACAATATCTCCATCTGGAGTTATATGAATAAATGGTAAACAGTAATTTAGACTGATTCCTACATGCACAGCTGTGACAAAGCCTGTAGAATTCACCCGAAAATGGGAGTTCATTGACTTTGAGGCATTGATGTAGCCTGTGTAATTCATCGTGAACTAGGATTGCTCTCAGTACGTGCAAATAGTGCTGCATGTGCCACATTTTAGCAATTTATTATTAGTATTAGAACACTCTGAAGGCACTGAGGGTAAAATGATCAAGTGCAGCTTCTATCTTTTTTTTTTAGATTGAGTGTTGTGAGAAAGTGGGCTCTGTGTTTCCTCCCAATGTGAATCATCAGCATGTGTCTCGGTGCTGGTGGCTTTTGACCTGAAAACCACGTCGCTGCAGCCAAACTGAAGCTCAGATCTGGTGAAGTGAGTTTGTCCCGAGTGCTGCCTCTCTCTCCTGAGGAATGCGGTGCAGAATGCCTCAGCTACTCTCTCCGGGCCGTCCCTTCATTGTGTGCATACCTCGCCAGAATCAGGCCTCATGCGCTGTCTGCATTGTGAGCATGCTGTGGTGGAAGGGGTCACTGCCACTGGACCCCCCCCCCCCTTTGTCTGTGCTGATTGATGGTGATCAGACAGTTACTGCATGTGCTGCTGTCATCAGACCCAATGGTTTACATCTCGCTGATTAGTGGAGTTAGTTTTTGTGTCAGCCTGATGTCATTAGCTGTGTGTGTGTGTGCGTGTGTGTGTGTGCGCGTGTGTGTGTGTGTGTGTGTGTGTGTGTGTGTGTGTGTTACGGTTTGTCAGTCTTTTGTTGGTGACATTTAATCGCTGCAAATACAAACTTTAAGGCAGAAAGTTTGAAGAAGAGTTGCACCTTAACATCAGAAATCTAAACAGGTGCGCTTGTATTTTTATCCAATTGAATGAAAAGTGTGTAGGCTAACCTGTCAATAAGTGTATTTAATGTCACATTTCGCAATGTAAACTAAGTGAAACACCTGGAGCGGACAATGACATTCATGTATTTATGAACAGCAAAGATTCCAAAAAAGTATTACATGTATTAATCTCCTTTATCCAATCATGTGTTCACAAAGTGTTGAACCTCGCTCCATCCTCGCTGTGAACCACTGAGCCTTTCCAGGATGCTCCTTTCATACCCACTCATGATGCTATCACCTGTTACCAATCAGCCTGTTTACCTGAGGAATGATCCAAACAGGTGTTTTTGGATCATTCCACATCTTTCCCAGTCTTTTGTTTTTAACTACATTTTGACTGTTTATGAAGTTTGTGCATTTTGGCTTTGTAGAGCAGTGGGATGTGATGTTTAAAACTATTTTAGGTCAGTGTGTCCTGGTACAATCACTGAGAAGGAAACTGTGCAGACATTCATTCCCAGTTTACTAAGACTGAAGTTATTTTCTCTGCTGACCACCTGGACTGATCTGCTCCGTCCCCTGGGACCACTGGAATCAACACCTTTGTAACCTTGTAAAACTCACACGCTTGTAAATCTGACTATCACACACATGTGAAGAATAGTATCCATCCAGATAAAACTCTGCATCTGTTTATGAGTCTGTAGTATCTTTCCCCTTCATTGTGTCGAATCATTCTGCTCTGATTCTTTTGTTTGCTTCTTCTTTGTGTTTACAGTAGTTGAAAGTTTGGCATGCTGAATTATTCTTTTTAAAAATGTTCATACTAATAATACTGAAACTTTTTAATAAAGTAATCCTTGGACCATGTCAGAGGAAGTAGTTCATTTTACTCTGCTGAGGGAAACCTGAGAATCACTTCATTTTTACCCAGTGAAGCAGTTAAAACAGAGGAACTACTGAGAGAGATTTTGGGATGGACCAACACAAGTCATTTAAGCCAATCATAGAAACACATAAACACTCATTACCTGTATGTATTCATACTGTAAAACCTCATTGTTTTTGTGTGTGCTGTGTACTTGGATTATGTCTTGCGACCAGATTTTGAAACAATCACTCTGGATAATTGCTAAATTGCGACAGGGTTTATCTTCGTGATAATAATATGTATCATAAAACTTACATGGGAGGCTGTGCTACGACTCCGGCCCACCAGGACTGGTACAGTTCTTAATGTTGAGGGTCAGGGTGCTGCGGGAGAGAATATTCCTTAGAATGATTGTTGACTTTTTGCCTCTTTCCCCTCGATTAACATTGAAAACACTCTATATAAACATGATAAATGGAGCGGAGCACCCTGTAGGCCAGTTAATGCTAACAGGGAAAATTGCATAACGTGGGAGATGAGATTTCTGCCGTGGAAAATAGATGCTGTGTATGTTGTTATTCCTTAAGATGATAGTAGAGTGTGCATGTGCCTTCCTTGGGGTTACTGTTGTACTGAATAGATTTGAAATCATTGCAGGATCACCAAACCGCTGACGTTTGCCGACTGCGTTGGAGATGAACTGCCTCTCGGGTGGGAGGAAGTTTATGACCAGCAAGTGGGAGTTTACTACATCGACCACATCAACAGTGAGTTGACTGAGTGAACGAAAGAAAAACAAAATACATGAACACAGATCTGTCACCTTCTAGTTTTACTCATTGGTCACTTCTGTGGTGTCCCGCCGTCAGAGACCACCCAGATCGAGAACCCGCGGACTCAATGGCGGCAGGAGCAGGAGCGCATGCTGAAGGAGTACCTTGTGGTGGCCCAGGAGGCCCTCAAAGCCAAGAAGGAGATGTACCTGGTCAAGCAGCAGCGTCTGGAGCTGGCTCAGCAGGAAATGTTGCTCTTCCACGAGCTCTCTGAGGACAACCGCTCCATCACCAGCAGTAAGACACACTAACGTCCAGCTGTGCCTTGTAAACATGAAGATACACATGAGCGTACGTGGAAGAAAGAAAATTAACAGTGTGAACCGAAAGGCTCTGTGCTATCTTGCTGATGTCCCTTCAGGAACTGGTGGGGGTGCAGATCTATAGAAAATCTTCCAAATCCCCATTCCTGGTTCACCCCACCCTTCCTTTTATCCACCTCCACCCAGTTTACCCCCACACTCCAGCCAGCTGTCACACACAAAGCGTCCACGGGGAGCAAAAGGCTGGGAGACGACACTGGATCCCCCTTCAGCTCCCAGTATTACCAGTTAACTCTAAAACCATCGGTATCACCTCACTGCTGATCCCCCTCTGTCTTTTGTTTTTATGTGTTCACAGCACTCTCCGGCTCGTCCTCAAACGCGAAATACGACCCCGACCAAATAAAAGTGGAAATAGCTTGTAGACGAGAGCGGGTAAGTCATTATCGGAGGAGAACAATGGGCTGCGGCGAGGGGCCCTTTTGGGTAGAAAAAGGGGGCTGGGGTGTGGCCCCTACAGGATACTGTGGCTCTGGCCCGGGGCCTCGAGAGGATGAGGATGAGATCATCATCAAAGGGTCAGGCAGAGGCTAGGTCACTGACTCACACAGCCAAGTTGGACATTTCTCTGAGATCAGTCACATGGGTGAGGGTGTTTCTGGATCGGGAAGTTCAATACTGAAAAGATGAGTAGGACTTAATTTTAATGTTACTATAGAAATCACAGAGAGATAGTGATGATGTGTGACAGACAGACACTGTATGTTACAGCTGTCTCGTACTATCTGATGACCAGTTGTTCAGTATACATTCTTTATTGACTTGTCATTTTCAGGCAACACCCACAAATCAGCATCCATAATTTGACGTAGCCGCCGAAGCCCAGAGCTCTGTCAGAGGGGCTTAAAGCCTGACATGCTCCCAATAAAAATCACTGCTCATCATTTTTATTTCCATAAATGTCAGTATAATCTGTGGGAGACGTTATTAATTTTAGGGCTGGGTGATCTGGCTGAAATCAGAATGATGTTCATGGTCTCCAGAGGATGAATTACAGGAACTTTGATTCTCTGAAATTTTTGACATGATAATTGCACTAAATGAAAAGTCTGTTTGTTTTGGTTTATGACCAGCTGTATTTACATTTCATGGGAATTAGCAAATGCTAGCTTGCCAAAATGCTAATCGAAGATGGCAACAATAGCAAATTTTACTTAAAGCATTGTCATTGTGAGCATATTAGCATGCTAATGTTAGCATCAATCTCACACCACAGCTGTGTACATCCTCACAGAGCTGCTAGCATGGCTGTAGACTCTTACTCTTGTTCCTGTTTTACTGATATTAATGTGCACTCCATCATAATATGTCAAATATATGCAAAAGTACAGTATAATCAAGTCAGTGTTCAATACAATTCCAACTTCACAGAAAGAGGCACTCCAGCGACTCAGCTTTTCACCACCGTACAGTTGGCTGACTCAACAAGATACGCATTTTTTTTAAAAAAAAGGTAAACAATACAGCAGCAGAGATATCTTGACTTTTAGTCTGTAGTATGAGTCAAGCTCCCCAAACACTGGATCCTCCATTTCCCATAATGCACCTCAGCTGCATATTCATCCGACCTTCCCTGCCTGGTAAATATGTCTTTTAAACTCCACACCCACAGTCTCTAACACAGGCCAAGCCGAGACAACTCTGATGACGCTGCTATTTGCATTGGCTGTAAATAAAGATGGCCGACGCGTCTCCACTTCCTTTAACTGTACAAAAATTAGCCTGAATATATGTCTCTGGAGCCAGAGTCTGCATGGTAGTGATCGGGGGATGGAGCCACGGTATCAAGGTCCCACCCGATTCAATCACTGGTTATGGTTAGCTGTTAATCATGACGTTACGCCCCCTTTTTATAGCATCAAATAACTTGTTGAAACCAAACATATCAGAATAATGAACTCTTAAACGTACATCAGCGTTATAAACCCTACCTTGAGTGGCAGAAACCATCTTTATCTTTGGGGAAAATTTATTTGACGTGTTTTGATTTTTTAGTCTGGCTCATCGCTAACATGGAGTGGGCGGGATTTATGACATATACCGCAGCCAGCCACCGGGGGGCGACCGAGAGCTTCACTTTTAAGGAGCTGTCATGTCGTCCATCCTTACATACAGCAATTGGTTGCTTTCTCAGGCTTCAGACTGATGAATATTTCCTTTGACGAGTAAACTCAACTTGATGTGTGAAGTCGATGGAGTGCCTCTTTAAAGTCGATATGCAACAACACTAAATCAATACAGACCACAGTCACAGACATCTTCTCCAGCCTCGGTGTATGAACCACTGTGTGTGTGTGTGTGTGGTTGGATGAACACAAACGTGCATGTGCGCCTCTGTACAAACATAGCGATGCATTCCTGTATGTGAACACTCATGACTAAGCGGTTTTGGCTGGTGGTGGTGGTGAGAGAAGCCCATTGTGTGCCATGGTAACCCGGTGCTCGGCCTTGTGTCCGCAGCTCTCCAGACTGAAGCAGGAGCTGGCCCAGGTGAAGCAGGAGCTGCAGTATAAGGAAATGGGAGTGGAGACCCTGCAGGAGTGAGTGTTCCTCTGCCTCTGTGTCCCAGGCCCACCCTTCCTCCCACGGCCGCCCTTCTCCTTCCTACAACACTCGGCCCCGCTGCTCCCCACCCAGCAGCCTTTTCCCTTTTTCATTCCCTCTCACCCTCAGTGTTGGGTCTCGTCCTCTACCTTCACACAAACTCTCCTTCTCTGCTCTCTCTCCATTTCCTTTCCGCATATGTTCAATCATCTTTCATGTAGTTTAGCAGGTTTTCATACGTAGAATAACGTGTCACATGGCTCACAAGTACAGTTTGATGACATTCGTGAACTTTATTCAGTTCATCTAAATGTGAAATGGTAAGATTTCAAAGATTTGGAGGGAAAAGGCCTTTGACCCGTGGGAAAAAAAGAGTTTTCAGAGAATAATGAGGAGATACTCTTCGTCTCTAGCTTGTATTTTAGAGGCGGTTTCCCATTTTCCTCTAGTTTGTGTTGGTCTTCAAACACATACACATAGTCTTTTGTGCTGGAAACATTTCTGAGCGGTTCCAAATTTCATGTTAGAATTAGAAGCTCCACCTCTCGGAGGGAAAAAAAAGAGAGAGAGCGTTTGAGAAAAGGCAAATGGAGGGAGTTTTTGATGGAAAAGGGGACTCCACCTCAGGAAGAGGATGCACCAGTGGAGTGCAGGGAGCCAAGGCTCAGCCTGGAGAGGAAGTTGCTCCACGGAGAGGGGAGGGGAGGGGAGTCGGAGGGGGAGGTGGGCTGGAGAGCAAGTTTTAAAAACACAGAGATATCTGGCAGCAAATTCCTCTGCACTTCCTGAGTCCTGGCAAAGAGTCCCTTATCTCTTAGATAATACACAACTCCAGTGATTCCCAGAATAGTCAGGAGAATACACAGCTTGCAGAAAACATGGACGCATCCTCCCCTTGAGTTTTTACGTGTGTGTGTGTGTGTGTGTGTGTGTGTGTGTGTGTGTGTGTGTGTGTGTGTGTGTGTGTGTGTGTGTGTGTGTGTGTGTGTGTGTGTGTGTGCGTGTGTGCGTCCTATTGTTTCTTCTGGGTCGCTTTTTGCCCAGCAGGGTGAGGCCAGGAGGGACCCTACGGCTGTTGTTTTTCCAATCTCAGCTGCTGTCAGCAATATAGCTAATTGTTCTCCACGCCATGTCGCGTCAAATAAAGCAAACAAACAGATCCTGACGTAGATCCGCCCCCCCCCCTTAATGGTCACTGCTGCACGAAAAGAATTCAGGAGTTTATCTCCTTTGGACAGTACAGGAATCTTTTCTGCTCATCTGTATTCAACCTTATCTGGACATATTTCTCAAATTTTCAGACGCTGCCCATGTTTACGAACTCTGTATCCATGACCACCGTCTCAGCTGGTGGTTTTTAGGACTTAATCAACCTAAAACCTGTTGCTTGTTAAGAAAATGTGAGCATATTTGCTTCTCTACAGTACACAGGGTGGGGGGTTCAGTACAGGCAGGCAAGGAGGGGTGGGTAGTGACTTTTTTTTTTTTTTTTTTTTGCTAAGCATATAAACTCCCAGGCCCTGCCAATGGGGTGGGGGGAACAAAGCAGAGCTTGTTTTGGGAGGAAGAGGCAGGGTCGGGTGGATGAACAGTACCTGCTGTTGAAGGAGAGTGAAGGAAGCGGGCTGTGGTGAGAGCGGGGGCCACGTGCCAGGCCCGGTGATGGAGGAGGCACCGTGCCGCACCCCCCCTCCCCCTCCTTGCTCCCAGCCAACAAACCAACCAAACCCCCTCCTCATCCCCACACTCAAGAGTACAAGACCATTCACTTCAAAGCTGGAGAGCAGGCTGGTTCAGTTCATCACATGATTCTACAATCTAGTAATCAGATGTCTCAGGATGGATCTTTTAACGCCGAAGGTCTCGAGTCCTGTGGATGAGATTTCCCATTCAAACGACCGGCCTTTGAAAGCAGCACGTTAATGGCTGAAACAATATCTGAGCATGTGGAAACACATTCACAGATTAGCATTTACACCGGCCTGTCACACACAGGCGTCAGTATTTCATTACTGAGCACAGTCCAAAAAAACACTTACCTCCCACCCACACACACACACACACACACACACACACACTTCAGATGTTCGTCTGATGATTTTCTTTGTGACTTATATCTGCTGGCCTTTACACTATTTTGCTAGTAAGTGAATGAGAGATGTATTTCTTCATCTGAAACTCTTCAATTCCACTGGATTCTTCTGAAATTATTCTGCACATGTCGTTTCCCCTTAACGATTGAGGGTGTTATTTAGCATCAGAAGTTGTATGATGCTTTTATACTATTTTGAATACGACCCAAAATCCATTTCTTCAAATTCTTCACAATGCAGGTTGAAAATGTTCAATAGAAATCTGTGCATGAAGAGATCAATTTTTCCAAACAGTTAATGCAGTTTAAGTACAAGAAGTCATATTTACAAAACGAGTTACTTACTAATATCTGAGCCCTTCTTTGAGATCACCTTAACAACTCTCTCATGCATCAAACTTGTAACTTTCTGCCTGTATTTGCTTTGAGGATGCCAGTTTTGCCTCCCAGAGCTGCTGTTTTAAGGAGCTGAATTCTGACCCCGGTGTAAGCGTTGGTTAAAGTTGGCTGAAATACAGCTTCTCAGTCCAGTTTTCTGCGCTCTCTCTTCCCAAATTTTATTAAACGTTGATGTTTTTTTTTCCTGAGCCTGTCAGTTGTAGTTGTGACACTCTGTAAGTACCGTGTACATCAAGCAGTTCAAACATCTGGTGTTTGACACTCGGTGGCCAAGCAGACTTGTCAGCGTGTGTGTTTGTGTCACAGGATTGACAGGAAGATGTCCTGCAGTCAGACCAACTACAAGCTGGACGAGGCTCAAGCCATCTTCAACGAGCTGCGGAGCATCAAGAAGGCCATCAGCACAGGCGAGAAGGAGAGGCAGGACCTCATCCAGGTAGCTCTGTCTTCTCTTTTTAATGGTTACCTTCACATGCTGCTGTCTGAACTTCACCCCTCCAAGAACTGTTGTTGGGATATTCTTTGCTGACCTCTAGTGTCTGTTATGCTCTACTGTTCCGCTGCTTCTCAGCATTGTCTCCTAATAAAACACATTTCCAGACGTCTGATTCACCGACCACGTCTCTGATTTTGTCAGCAAAGCAAAAAATGTGATGGAGGATATAATGAATAATCGACGGTGACTCAGCCTGATTGTCGGGCCACATTTGCGGAGGCATTTCCTGGCAGCGTCTCAACCTATTCATGAACACATACTGGAGGCAAATGACACACTTTAGATGTTAAAATGAAAATGAGGACCAGGACAACTGATTCTTTTAATTAATTTTGTATTTTTTTTGTTGTTTCATACGAAAACTGTGAGTGAGTTAGGCGGTGCAATATAAAACCACATGACCACATATCACGATACAGCACATTCCTGTAAATTAAAAAATAGCTTATATAAAGTGATCGCATGATTTCTTATTACAGTTTGAATTATAATATAAGTATTTTTCTGCTATTTGTCGAACTTTTGTGCAAACCTTCAGTCAGATATGTTTGATATTGACTGGTCTGCAGACTCATTTTCAAAATACAGTTTTCTGGTCCGTGTCAGACGAGGTACGAGCTCCTCGTTTTGTCTCTGCTGGTCAGAGTCCTTCTGTGTCACGCATCACTCTCCTCCATGTTTGTTTGTGTTGCCGTACCTCCTGCATGTATCTATGCCGTGCAGAAGAAAGCGTGCAATACGAAACAGCAGGTGTTTTTCTATCGTCACATGATATATATCGTAAATGTGCACAGTCCTACTGAGATATTCTCAAGGTGGATTATATTATTAAGCTTATGATACCGTCTTTTTGATATTCTCTTTTGTCATCAATCACCGTTCGGTCCCACAGAGCCTGGCGAAGCTGACCGTGAACTTCCAAAGCAGCTTGTCTATCGTCGACTCGTCCAGCGAGGTGGCGAACAGCACTGGAACCGCGGGTGACTCGTGCAATCTGCAGCAGTACTGTGACACTGGCTGTCAGACCGACATCATGGGAGAGGTAGGAGACAGTGAGACTCCTTCTTTGAGTCACGACTTAGTCAGATCTGAGCACACAGACACGATACTCATATTTTTAGATGCTGTGACTAAACCATCAAAGATCCAGAAAGATGCTTCTTTTAATTCCAGATCTTCTCGAAGAATCATGGAGGACATTGCAAACAGGAATCGTTCATAGCCAATTTGGCATATATTTAATGCTGTCAACTTTCCTAAAACAAAAAAAATCAAGGCAAAAAATATTCAAGTTGTAGCCCATAGCTAGCTAACTGGGGGGTGAAGCCCTGCCCTAAAAGAATGATCAGCTGCTCAAGTGATGACTAGATAAGCTGCAGGAAGCTCCCTATACTCCCTGTATATATCTGAAATGACCAGTGGCTGGTATTCTGTTTGTTATGCTGTGACTTTTAATTCTTTTTATGTCTCTTTTGTTGTAGTATGGTTCCCAAGATTCCTCACATTTAGTGGACAAAGTGAAAGTCAACTGGCAATACGAGGAAGCCAAGAAAAAGTAAGCCTGTCTGTTTGTTGTTTATCAGCCGCAGTACTCTGACACACCGGCATGCAGCACTGACTCACAGGCCCAGGCGGCCCCCTCTCGTTCCTCGGGGCCTGTCCGGTGGGAGGGCGTGTTATGAATAGTATTTGCGCCCGGTGGCCGTGGCTGCTGTCTGGCCAGCGGAATGAGCTGGGTGGTCACATTCTTCACGGCCACGCTGCTGCTGACTGTGTGCTGCCTTTGTGTGCGCGGCCAGAGAGCGCGCTGCCCACCGCCTGCCTCGGTGTACACCCTGCTCCTCCACAAGGCGGTTTAATACACACACACTGTTCGGTTAAATATATCCCAGCTCAGCCTATAGCGCAGCCTAAATTATACGTTGTCAAAATCAACATTGAAAGAAGCCTGAATTTCTGTTAAAAGGGGAGCTGATGAATTCAGCACAGGTTTGACATGAGGCTGTCCGGTGATTGGACGGCGTCTGCTCCAGCCGTGAGGGGCAGCAGTGTGATGCTAGCTGCAGCGAGAGTCACCGTGTTATTACGCTGGCCCCGTGCACGCTTTTATAAGTTTCATGTTGCTGTGGTGACCCAGCAACAGCGGTGCCAACCATGACATCAGGGAGAGGGAGAGAGAGAGGAGAGACCTGTGGAAACTTGCATGCTCTGTCACTGAGTCACTCTGTCTGAAATCCAGCGCACATAAACACAGTCATTTCATCAGAGCTGAGTTAACTCCGTCTGAATAAACGCATCAGCGATACACACCTGTGAGACCACTGGCTGATGCAGCAGTAAGAGCTCAGGTAGAAAATTGCTGCGCTGAATGCTGTCATTATAATCGCAGCATGAAGTGTCTGCTTGGCTCCAGTATGTGGTCTTACGTGGAGCTGATTCTGCCATATTGCTATAAACACTTGTGCAGAGTACACAGAGGCTGTACTTAACACTGCAGGTAACATGAACTCAGTAAACACTCATGAATGCTCTTTAAAAAGTGCACAGTCAAAGGAACAAATCATATTTTTATATCAGTGTTGCAACATAAACCCAAAAATATTTCCAGATTTATCTAAAAACCTAATTTAAAAGCTGCAAAGCTGCAACATGCATGAATTGTTGGTAACTGTCTGAAAAAAAAAAACATACAAGCACTGCTTATGACGACACTGCAAGCTACTGTTGTAGCAGCGTTATTTTAGCAAGCTAACAAAGCTAACCGCTAGCACCTACCTGTCCAACAGAAAACAGGCTAATTCTGCACTGCTCGTCATCCCCATCCGTCCATCTCGTTTCAGAATCAGCTTTGTCCTCTGGGCCCTTTTGCTTCACTTATTTGTGCTTTTTCAGCCCTGTGTTTTCATCGCTTCCTCTTGGGTTACTGCTGCTTAAAGGTCCAGTGTCCAAGAGTCAGTTGAATCTATTGGCAGAAATTGAATATTCACGAGTATTATTTCATTCGCGCATAATCACCTGAAAGCATGAAGTTAGTTCAGAATGAGCTCTTAATCTGCAGGGGGAGCAGGTCCTCCTGCTCAGAGTCTGCCATGTTTCTACAGTAGCCCAGAATGGACAAAACAGACACTGACTAGTGGCCACCACAGGGGAGGGTGAGGCGAGGGGTGTTCAGTCGGTTGCAATCTGCAACCTCACTGCTAGATGCCACTAAATCCTCCACACTGGACATTTAATGTGAGTCTGGCACCTGGTCGCTACCAGGCCTCACCTGTGTGCTCTTGTTGGCTGGGGGCTGCACACCCACTGCTCAAAGGCTGCAGCCCAGAATTGTCACAAACACGACAAAATAAGAAGGAAAGAAGAAAATACAGGTGGCGGGAATCATCTCTGCAGATAAATAAACACTTCTAGTGGGTCATAAGTGATGCCATTTGTACTTCGCTGAGAGAACCAGGCACATTTGGTTCCAACAAACTTAATGTAAACAAATATTTTCACCCATGCAGTTACTATAAACATGTTAGCTGCATGCACGGCTGACTCAGTGCCAGGTGTAAGGACAAAATTCAACATGTGTGTTTTTGTACTACGTTGTTTTCTCCCAGGGTGCAGAGCATACAGCACCAGCTAGCACAGCTGGACAGTGAGAGCTGGTCGGGGCGGGCCGAGGCGGACCGCGACCGGGACTTCATGCAGCTCCTGCGTGAGAAGGAGGCCCTCCTGCAGGAGATCATCCTGGTCAGCAAGCAGCAGCACCCGCCAGAGACGCTGCTGCAGCTGGAGGAGGAGCGCTCCAGGCTGGAGGAGGAGGTGCAGAGGGCCCACAGCTCCCAGAGCCAGGGAGCCAATCAGAGGTGAGAAGGATGACAGTCTCAGCGCTCAGTTTGTAGGATTTTTGTTCGAGCTTCTAAATGACATCTGAACTCTCCTAAACACATTTTTTTAAACCGTTTTAGTTATTTACAATTTAAATCAGTTTTAGAAATAAAATGCAGTAATGCAATCAGCACCATAACAGATGTGATGAAGGCATTAAGGCTTAGAGGAAACTGCAGGTTAGTGCAGCGACAGACGACCGTGATTCCATATGACGAGACCAAAGGTTATTTTTTTTGTCACAAATAAAAATATAAAAGCAGTTTGTGAGATACACTTAAAAATAAGCGTTTCAGCCGACATTTTATCCACTCAGGAGATGTGTTTTGTAGATCAAATCCATATTATCAGTCTGGGCATTTCAGTCTCAGTACTTTCAAGACTAAAGATGTGACAAATCGCCTCCAGCTGACAATAAGTCCATAAACCATAAATCTTTTTTTAAGTGGGGACATTTTTATTGTCACAGTTTCATATGCGACCATGTTTGCTGCTGACATGGTCTTCCTGAGCCCAGACTCAGAGAAGCCCTCTGCCACCACAAAAAATACGGCTTCATTCTGGTTTTGATGTGTGTAGCTTGAAGGTAGAAGCCACTTGGTTTTTCTTTTTACATCATATGAATTAATCACTGCATGCCCATGTGCCACATGTCTTCACCACGCTGTATTCACACCGTAGAGTGATGAAGTTGTGAGTCCAGGTGAGTTGTAGGACTGTAGGTGAACTGAACTTCTATTGCGTCCCTCAGGATCCTGCAGCAGGAGAAGAGGAACGTTCTGCTGAGGCAGCTGGAGGAGGCAACGCGCATCACCACCTACCTTCACTCCCAGCTGAAGAGGTGCGCCACACACTCCTTCTTCGAGCTTTCAGTCCTTCGGTGTCTTTTCTTACGTGCCTCTTGTCTTCTGCTTCTCCAGCCTGTCGGCCAGTTCTCTGACGGTGTCGTCCAGCAGCAGCCGCGGCTCTCTAGCCTCCAGTCGGGGCTCCCTGGCGTCCAGCCGGGGCTCCCTCAGCTCCATCAGTTTCAGTGACATCTACGGTGTCCCCCAGTACGAGCGTCACGACGGGGCCGGGGAGCCGCTCGACCCCCACCTACGCTTCCTGCTGCCGCCGGAGACCGTGTCCAGAGAATGCTCCATGTTCACTCCCGACCCCCTGAACCAGAGTAAAACCAAACGCTCCCACGACACCCCGCAGTCCCTGGCCTCCCTCTCCTCCCGCTCCTCGCTCTCCTCCCTGTCGCCCCCCAGCTCTCCCATGGACACGCCCTACCACTCCGCCTCTCAGGACTGCCCTCTCACCCAGATGACGGAGGAATACATGGAGCAGGCGGGCCGCGGCCTGTTGGAGGGGCTGCGGGCGCAGACGCAACCTCTGTCACACAGCGCCGTGCTGGGCGGTGAGGACGCGGTCGGCCCCGCGGCCGTGCATCAACTGGACAACAAGAGTCACAGGGACAGCGGGGCTCAGGGGGCCTTTACCTCCACAGGCAAGTGAACTTGATCCTGAGCCTCATCCCAAAGAATGAAGAGCACCCGATCATTAACTGGGTGTGTTTTCCTCTCTAGGAGTCACTCTGAGGGGAAACAGCGGCAACAGAAGCGGCAGGAGGGCCAGGAGAGTCTCTGCAGGCGTGTCTGAGGATGCTCTGGCCACAGACAGCGGCGTGTTCGAGGCCTGGGGCAGAAGGTGAGAGGAGGTCCACCCTTACAATGCTAAAACACAATAAAAGCACACAGCTCTCTGGAGCAACTGCGCCTCCTGGTGACAGAGGAGAAAACTGCCACACAGTCTAGTTTTGACACTGGTGGTATCTGTGTCTTCTTGTTCAAGTGTCGACAACAGCGTCTCAGAAAAGCAAGCAAAGAAGTCACATTTTTAAATGTTAAAAATTCATTTGAATCATCTTAAAATTAGGTGATGATAGTCCAGTATGTCATCTTCACCCCCGACTGTCTTCAGGTGACGTTTGTGTCCAGTGAAAGAGGAAACCAACTTGTTTATTTCTTGTTCTGTCGTTCCACAAACAGGGCAGAGGAGTCCGATGAGATGTCCTACATGAAAGAGCTGACCTCTGTGAGCGAGCCCACCCAGATCCAGCTGGGCCTGCTGTGAGTAAACTGTTGGGTGTACACTGCACGTGGGTGGCATTGGCTGTTCCCTGTCGGTGTCTGACTCCATGTTCTGTTTGTTAAGCCTGCGAGCCGGCGACCGCTGTGGTCAGAGGCATTATGTTCTCATGATCGCGATGTCTCAGGAGCGCCTTGAGGGAATTTCATTCACTTTGACTCCGCGATAAACCGAGTAGATTTAGGTGATCAAAGGTCACTGTGACCACACAAAACACATTTTTGACCAGGACTGAAGAATTCATCTGCTAGTTATGACAAAAGTTCATACAAACGTTTGACAGGATAAAAAATGCGGTTCATATCCAAAAGGTCAAAGGTCAGCTTCACTGTGACATCATAATGTTCAGCAAAAACACTTCTGGTCATTATTTAACACCACTTTGTTGCATCATGTGATGAAGCTCTCTGTCAGTCCTCTGTGCAGCCTCTAAGTGAAGACAGCATGTTTCTCACTGGACATTATTCATATGTCAGTATAGTGGGGACTTCCATTTAGCCAATAAACGTAACACATTTGATTTAATTCCTTCACTACAGATATTACATGAGTCTGGACAGACATGGGTGTAAACTGCAACGTGACTGGTTGCTGGAGGCAAACAACCAGTAGGTGGTAATCCTAGGTGTGCTTTCCTCTTTGCAGGTGGGAGTCCAGTTCTCAGGCTGTCCGGCTACATCTGCTGCAGCTCAAGAATTTGAACAGGTCCACTGTGAGAGACGGCTATAAAGTGTGAGTACAATTAAAGCAACAGTTCAACATTTTGGGAAATATGTGTATTTGCCTTCTTGTGTAGTTAGATGAGAAAGTTGTTTGTGTCTGCACTGCGAGTATGAAGTGAGGAGATGGTTAGCTTAGCTTAGCATAAAGACTGGAAACAAGGGGAAACCAACCAGTCAGAGTTTGCTGTTTTCCACCCAGCTGAGCCACTTTTTATTTGACGGGGCATCATTGGCGAGTTGTGACAATTTTGGCAAATGTGTGTCATCATTTGGGCAGTTTTCAGAGCAGCAGACGTGCTGGTAGGTGGATTTCGTTTCCTTCGCACAGAGCCAGGCTAGCTGTTTCCTCCTGTTTCCAGTCACTACGCTAAGCTATGATAACTGGCTGCCAGCACCAACTATGTATTTACCAGACATGAGAGTGGTCTCAATCTTCTCGTCTAACTAAACTGCATCTAACTGCAAGAAAGTGAAAAAGTGAGACGTTGTTGCATCTCTGTTTTACAGCGTCACACGTTTATACCACACAATGAAAAAACACTACTGAAAAAAAGCATGATTTTCCTAAAAACTAACTGTACAGACTCATAGGAAAGTAATCCCTCTCAGTCATCACATATGACCCACTGAAGTGTGTGTCAGTGTATTTTTCTGCAGAGGCTCGGCCATCTGCCGGGATTTTCTTGTTTTCTGCCTATTTTGCTGGTAGCGACCAGGCTGATGCTGTAATCTGTGGTCTGAAGGGCCATTACATGATCTTACCTGGACACATAAACAATTAGCTCGTTTTGCTGTTTGGCGTGTTGCCTTCTGTCTGTAACTCAACAGATTACTAGGAATTGCAATTATGGTATTGTCATGAGTAATTATTCCCTATTATCATGTCTATTCGACAGCTAGACTGAAGACAGTGAGTCGCTGCCTTGTGGGGCTGTGTGTGTTTTGGCAATTGTGGTCAAGGGGTGTGTGCTTACAAACAGTAACCAACAGTTGCTGCCTGGTATACTTGTACGGGTAGACTAAATAATTTATACACCTCACGATGAAGCGATTTAAACGCTGTTATAACATTTACTGAAAAGAAATGCGTAGAAGCACAAAGTGTCCTTACTAACTCTGTACTCGTATGAGGAAGCAGGAGCTAAAAGTCATGACATTTAAAACAGTGGCGTGTTTTCAGAGTAGGTGGTGTCAGTGGTGCTCGATGTGAAGTTCTTTGAACTGATGGTTATCAGGAGTCTCTTCTGCATCTGCACTCTGACTGAGGACCAGTAACACATCCCGTCTACGTTATTGCGGTTATCAATAAGTAGAAATTTCATGTTGTGAATATTGTTGCGTTCATGTCCAGGTATGTGAAGGTGCACTTGATTCCACTGGACGCCGGCAGGGCCTGTGCGTTTTACTGTTGTACGGCGTTGGAGCCGCAGTCCCAGATGAGTTTCAACGAAGGCTTCTGCATTCCTGTCCCTGCAAACGCCCTGGCGGTGTGTGCTCTGCAGCTGTCCGTCTGCTCGCTGGGACCTCAGGCTCAGGAGGAACTACTGGTGGGTCTGAAAGGCTGAGCAGGTCCATGGAGACCGTAGCAGGCCCTGACGCAGCATCCCATTCATGTAGAATAATAAAATGACAAAGGAGCACTGATTCTCTTCTTTTAAAATAATTCATATTACATCAGACAAAGTGCTGATTTGCTGATATCAAAATGAACATGATGACATTTTGTGTGCACCCTGCAGGGTACAGCCCAGGTGAGCCTGGCAGATTGTGAGGGAAGTGCTGAGATGGTCTACCACTGGCTGCGAGTGCAGATTTTGAGCGGGACGGAGTTGCCAAGGCCTGAACATAAAAGCCTCGCCCACCGAAGACACCACGACAGCCAGGAAGATGAGCAAAGGCCCAGAGCCACGGTAAACACACATACGTGTATTTATTCTGTAGCTAACAGAAGTGCAGAGTGACAGCACGACGGTGTAGTGCAGGCGATCTCAGGCACCGACCTCGGGGAGATGGAGACGAGCTTTGCAGAGAGTGGAAACGTTTTGTCACCAGTCTTTTGCTTGTGGCCCCTTAAAATGAAGACGTCTCCTCGTATCACAAGCTAATGCCTGAACAACAGTTATTCGCCTCCTGCAGCCCGTTCATTTTTTCATTTGTTCTGTTTCCGGTTTTGACCTTTAACTTGCGGTTGATGTTCTTGAGTCAAAAGTTCTGGTCGGTTCACACAGCCTAATATGAATTTATGTGGCAACACCACATCCAACAGAGATCCGATTTAAGTAGACGATCCGTGCCTGCAGTGTTTACTAACATAAAACCAGTTCAACTAGCTCAACTAGCTTACTGTGTGACGCAGCCGTGCATTCGCTTGATGTTTGTGAGAGCACTGAGGCTAATTCATCTATATCATGGTGCATTTCACTTCGTAACTATAATAAATTCTTAAGATTATTTGCAGCTGCCACAAAGGAAATTGCCAAACCAGCTGATGTTTACTTTTTTGGTTTGGAATCTGATCCATAAATATGATGTAAAATTCAACTTTTCACCCGACCATGTAACATATGATAGATATTTTATTTCTGATGTTATTTGGAATAAATACCACAATAACTAAGTCACACATAATTTACACAAATACCATCACATTGAGCAGTCAGCATGACTGTTATAACCCAGATTCAAAAAAAGATGGGACATTGTGTAAAACATAAAAAAAAAAACCAGGATGTGATTATTCTCTAATCCTTCCTGACATAAACTAGTACAAATCAATATGTTTGACCTCATCGGCTTCATTGATTTTTGTAAATATCTGCTCATTCTGAATTTGATGCAGCAACATGTTTCAAACAAGTTGAGACAGGAGCAACAGAAGTCTGGGAAAGATGTGGAACGCTCCAAAAACACCTGTTTGGATCATTCCACAGGTAAACAGGTTGATTGGTAACAGGTGATAGTATCATGATTGGGAATGAAAGGAGCATCCTGGAAGAGGATGGAGCGAGGTTCAACACTCTGTGATCACATGATTGGATAAAAGAGATTAATACATGAGCTCAGGAACACTTCAGTTGTTGGTGAACACAGTTTCTTTGTAAATGACTGATTCTGATTTTAGTCATGTTTCACACAGCGTCCCAACTGTTTTGGAATCAGGTGTTGTGTAACAGTAAGATGAGCAGCTGATAATCTCACTGGTGCTGCTGTATAAATAACAGTTGACCATTGGAGTAGAAGATCATTTCTTGCAGCTCTGTCTGTCCTTCATGCTGTACGTTATGCTGTAAAACCGTCAGATATTTGCTGAAATGTAGGCGCAAAGTGATCACAAGCTGCGGATCAGAATCTGCACAATGAAACACATTCACACTTCTTTTACAGGCAGGAAGTCGAAAGATAAAATAGCACTTCCTTGTTGCTGATACAGTGGTTTTTCCTTCCAAGAGGGTTTGAAGGATTTTTCGAGGTGAACATATCCAGAAAAATAAACATCACTTTCTTTCCTGTCTCTTTAATCATCTTGTGACTGCTCAGATAAGACTGAGAAAAATGCAGAGCCTTGTAGAGGACCTGATCAGCAGACAGATAGGACATATTAAGGACTTGAGTCACTTGGGAAGTGAAAGACTCTTCTAATGTGTCGACTTGTTGGCCAAAAAATTGAGCAATCCTGAGGCGTTTCCAAAAACATCATTAAATACATCAAAGTGTAAATTCTGCCTCGCCTGCGGGAGAAATTCCTCTCAATCCTTTTGTTGAGCAGCTCGTATTTTGCAGCCTGCCGGTGTGCGGCTGGTCAACGTGAGTATTTAACAAGAATGTTTCTCACGAGCCAAACAAGCCTTCACGCTGCCAGAGGAGGGAGGAGGAATGTTGACTGTGAGGATGGTGTTTTGGCAGTTTGCTCTGTGACATTACAGGACACTGTATGCACCCTGCTGTCACGCACCACCGCCGCCACCCATCTGGAGGAGCGGGAGGCAGAGCTGGAGCTGCAGAGGCTGGAGAAGAAGGACGAGCCAGGGGAGGCGGTTTCTGAGAGGTGGCGACACTTTCTGCTCACAACTTCCGTCATGTACAAAATTCCCTTCTTTTTGCCGCCTGTATGTTAACGTGACGTTAACGGTGTGCAGGAGCTGGCAGGCAGAGTCGGTGGACAGCGGCTGCAGCAACAGCACGGCGTTCACCGCCGCCTGCTCAGAGGGCCTGTGCGTGGAGGGCATCTGCATCACCACTGGAGGACGCTGTGACCAGACGACCAGCAAACTGTCTGCAGTGAAGGTGAAGCGCGCAGCAGCGGTCGCTCATTGTTGTCCACCGACGCCCGCGGCTGTGGCGCAGATGCATTCAAGTGCTGCCGATTTGCTGTTGCAGGTGGAGAAGTCCACCATGACGGAGGGCCTGTTCCCAGAGCCGGCGAGAGTCCGGCCCAAAGAGAGGGGGGGTCGCTGGGGTCACGCGTCGCCATTCATGCGTGGCAGCACCATCGTTCGCTCTCAGACCTTCTCTCCTGGCGCTCGGAGTCAGTATGTCTGCAGGGTGAGTTTCAGCAAACGTATGAAACGTTGACTTACATTCGCTCCTCAGTTCCCGTGTGAAGCCCGTCTTTACATGAAACGATTTTACCTTCCAGTTATATCGCAGCGACAGCGACAGCTCAACCCTACCAAAGAAATCGCCTTTTGTCAGGAACACGTTGGAAAGAAGAACGTTGCGATACAAGCAGGTACTCTCTCATTTTGTTTCAAGCTAGCACATATAGGAGTGTTTAGGGTCTGGTTTCTGATGTGTGTGTGTGTGTGTGTGTGTGTGTGAGCAGCAGTCGTACCGCTCCTCCCTGGCCGAGCAGCCGACACGTACCTCCCTGGACCTGGAGCTGGATCTCCAGGCCTGCAGGACGCGTCAGAGGCAGCTGATGGAGGAGCTGAGCGCCCTGAGGGAGCTGAAGCTGCGACTGGAGGAACCGCACGCCAGGGAGGACACCGAGCTCCCGCACTGGGCCCTGAGGGACGAGCGCTTCCGCTGCCTGCTCAGAGAGGCCCAGAGACAGGTGAGACCAGAGGCGCGGAGCTACTTTAAGAGCCCCCTCGGCCCGCAGCAGCTGACTCTGTGTTGTCGTGCTACAGGCCAGCCAAAGCAAGCAGGAGCAGCGTCAGGAGGAGGCGGCAGAGAGGAGGCTGAGGAAGGCCTCCAAAGAGGTTCTGCAGATGAGGGGGCAGAGCCAGAAGGAGCCCCTGCCTGTGCAGACTTTCAGGTTTGGATTGACCGACTCCTGGTCAGCTTTGACACTGTTACACCACTCGAGATGTTACAGAGCTTCAGTTTCAGTAATGTGACATTAAACTCAATCCAGTTTTATTCTTAGAGCACCAATCACAACAAAAGTTGTCTCATGCCACTGTTCATATGAAGCAGAATTATAAACTAAACTATAAAACAGCAATTCCCCCATGAACAAGAGAGAGATACAATAATAGAAACATGACTAATAATAATAGTATATGATAGTAAATGTATATTATGTAATATTATATCACAGTATATGTATATAATAGTAGAAGAATAATAGAACTGTGTCTAATAATAATAATGGGAGTAGCAGTAAAGCAGGAGTGCAGGACCAGGATATAACGTTGTTCTCAGTCTTTTCGAGCTCTTCTTCGTGAGACGCCGGCTCTTCCCGGCAGTCCCTGTATTTTTCTGTAGGGAAGACGCTGACAGATGCCTCGACTCATATTCACTCGTCAGGAATTTATTTCCTCTGTTGCAGCAAAACACATTACATAAGCAGCGAGAAACTCCCCGAGGTTAAACTGGTCTGCAGTCGAAGGAGCTTCTCGACGAGCGGCGTTAAAGGTGTCCTGCAGAGTCTTGTTAACAGAGAGTAGAAGCATTTTGCTTTGAAATCCATGCTTTGGATGGAAACCATGGTTCGCTGGTGCATCGCTGTGTTTCGAGACGTGTAACCGGGGCTGTCAACAAATATTCTAAATTCTAATTTCTATTTTAATTGTATACAAATGAATACATTCAATTGTTAAAATTAATGTGGAAAAAAGCAGCGCTGATCTAAAACACTTTTTTTTTGTTGTTGGAAACTTTGTTGAAGTTTGACATATTTTAGCCTCTCCGGTCATACTGTCCTGTGAAAATTATTCCCACGCTGTTTTCCCGCGCTGCTTCTCTGCCCCGTCCACCCTCTTTATCGCTCATCTCCAGATTCTTTGAATTAAGAGTTTATTTCAACCAAAGCAGAGTTAGTGATGATTGCTGCAACAGTGGAAAGATGAACCAAAAAGGTTTTGGTGAGTTTTGTTTTTGGCACGTTTGAAAGAAGTGTGATTTACGATGATAAAATCACTGTTTTTGTGAATGGAGTCTGGTGGCTTTGGCCAGAGTGATATATCAGCTGGTTCTGGATAAACAAAAGGATCTTACTCTGTAACAAGAAGGTGTGTTTGAAGGGAGCGTAATGTCGTCACACTCATTATAACAACCTGAGCCGTCAGTGGCAAAACCAAACACTTCTAATGTACGTACATTGCCAATGTACAAACACCCAGAGGGCATAAATTGCAGCATGTTTTGCATCTGTTGGCTGCAGCGCTCTCGTTCTATACTGAAAAACGTATTTTAATTGTTGTCTCCATTAGTCACTTGGACATGAAACGCAAGGGAGAATAGGGTCCATCGTCAGATAATATGTGACCGGAATACCTCCCGTTTGTCCGGGACATTAAAGTCTTCCAGGACGTGTTGACAAAGGAATCAACTGGAAACACGACGTCACTTTAATTGATTGAAAAAGAAATGTAGGTCAGGCTGAGACGAGCGCACAATTCAACAACAACTTTATTTGTTTATTTTGGAATTTGTAGGTGTGTAGATCTTTTAAAAGACGTTTATTTTGAAATAATAGACAAGTAGTATTTCTCTTGTTGTATTGGATTTCCCGCTTAAGGACATAAGGCGCAAACCAATGTTGTTGTTTTTTTTAAAGAAGGAAAGAATTTTTGACCCATTTTTAAAGACCTAATGTGAACAGGTGCTCCACAGCACCACCTAGAGGTGATAAACTCCACAGGGCACCTTTAAGGCTACAAACAACCCATAATGCAATGCTTTCTTTATTACAAAACATGCAACATAAGTCCGATTTTTTTTGTTCTTTGTCTTCACTTTTTTAAACGTAAGTCCAGAATTATTTATTTATTTGTTTTAATCTAATATGGAGTCTATACAGTATCTGATGGGCAGGAAATGAGAATATTCTTTAACATTTATTTGGCAATACCAATTAAGAAAAACACCTTTTTCAACAGTATATTAATGAAATCATTGTGGTCAGCATCGACGAAGCAGTCGTCTTTATTTTGTGGATCAGTGCTGATGGACAGGCTTTTATTTTTTTACTTTCTTTGTCTTCTTTGTCTGCAGAGAGAAGATGGCTTTTTTCACTAGACCAAGGTTCAACATACCTCCTTTGCCAGCTGACGACGTATGAGAGCTTGCCTCCGTGTTATGTGACTAAACATGAAGTATTTGTCAAATTTTCTGAGCTCATGAAGTACAAAGTTGTTTCGACCGAGGACGCGGGCAGGGTGACGCGCAGATGATGTCGAAGATTAGAAGGTTTCGCTTTTTCAGAAGTGTTTGTGCGGCTATAATAATCACATACGCACTAGACACACAGTTATCGACTGTTCGTTTCCTCTCTGGGGAAGACGCCTCTCACAAGGAAACAGCATCTCTTTCCTCCTGTATGAGTTTCTCCTGTCGTTTGTGCTCACAAAAGGCTGGAAGAGGGGAACAAAAGTCGGTTTGGACAAATTCACTGTACTGTAACTTATTTTATAGTACTTTTCCTTGAAGGAAATTAAAAGAAACGCTTCCTGCTTTTTAAGTGTATTTTGTAGCTTTGAACAAATAGCACTTCAGTGTTTTTACATACAGTTAAATGGAACTATTGTCTGATTTTGTTTCCTGTTACCTAATTCTTAAGAGTTATTTACGTAAAATGTCACTTTGTAATCCACTTTTATTACAGATGTCATTGTCCTTTTGTTGTTATGTTATTAAAATTAATATTATTTCATGTACTTTTCAATATATGGATGAATATATGAAACACTGTATTCAGATTTTTTTTAATGATGTCTGCAGTGTTACCTCTTGTGAAGATAAAACCATTAAACCACATCGTGACGCTCGGCTTTTTATGTTTCAGGTAATGAACAGGATTTATTTAATCTCGGCAGGGATGAAGAAAACATAATTTTCTGCGCACACAAACATTTTCTTTAAATGTGTCACGATCTCTCCGCAACCACAAGCACTTTGCGATGACCCACTTGAGTCTCAAGTTGCCGATTCTCGAGAAGCCGTACCACACGCCAGGCAGGCAGCTGTGTCAGCGACTCATCTTGATACGACATCCTGTTTGAGCCTCGAGAAGCCGGGGAGACTGGTAGAGCTGTGCTGAACAGAAAAGCACGCCTAAACCTCCACATTCTCACGCCTCATTCCCAAACAGAAAAATGCAGCTTGTGGTTTGACAAAAATGCCAGTAGCCCTGCAGGCAAAGCAGTCCCAGGTCTCTGCTTGTCTCGGTTAACTGTCGTGCTCGGGACCAGCTTCACAAACACCGCTGTGCTTCCAAGAGGAGATGTCAGTGCAGGGACAAGCCTGATGCAACAGACTATCAGCTGCGAGCACAGCGTGCAGCTCTGCAGCTTCAACGACTGAAACATCCGTCAAAAACTGACAAAACTGTCCGTCTGTGGTGTTTGACCTTTTTATCAGCGAACATGTAGAGACCGAAATCCTTGTTTCAGCCCTTTTTTTTTTTAAAAACAATTATACAAATAATGTGCGATTCACATGACTACACGTTGTTCCAGGTTGGTTTCAGTGCGTTCTGAAAATCAACATCAACAGAGAATGTAAACTTGAATTAGGTGTTCTGTCAGTAAACATCACAGCTGCTCTCAAGCCGGTGGAGTAAAAACATGCAAAAAACAAGCGTTCAGAAAGTGTCTCATGAGAAAAATCCACTTTGAATAATGCTGAAAGAAATCTGCCTCGTCTTTAAACAGTATCTAACAATCAGGGATTTTTACTCTTCAGTAACTCACCCAGATGGTCAGCTGTTTGCATTAGACAGATGCTGCAATAAGAAAGGTTAATATGGCTGCTGCAGCGTGTGCTGAGGAGTATGTGTCAGTGTTTACCTCTCATAAATGAAATCCCTGTTTCATTATCCTGTCATATATTTAATTATACAATATGTGCACACCTGAGTCCCAGTACAAGTATGATACATCTCTCATTTACAAGGTTAGGTGTTCAAATCCTAAGAACCACGAACTTTAAACTGCAGTTAAAAGAACTAATCGTTGCACTTGCCAGGCTGTGAAGTAAACAGTAAACATTACTCATGGTGTTGCAGCAGGTGGAACACAGAGAGGTGAAAACATGTCGCGTGAGGCACATTGACAAGCTGCCGAGAACAAAAAGCTCCTCTGTGTGCCTCAACACGTCACTTATGTAATATATCCCAGGAGAAGAGTTCACATGACGCTAACTTAAAATGTAAATTGATGTCAAACATCCTGCACAGGCAACCCCGTTCACCTCGACGACGGGCAGAGTTCTCCAGGAAGGTTTCAGTCCAGCCTTCAGGTCAGAGGTCTCTATATGGGGATGGAAACGATGGTGGGTAGCTCCCCTATAGGAGGCGGGTTGTACTTCTCGACCCTCATCAGCCGCCGCAGGATGTCGTCGCGGTCGCGCGGCCATCCGTAAACATGCGTGTTCTGAAGCCAGTTGGGAACGTGACACTGTCGTGATGGAACACACACAGCAGAGAGACTGAGCAGACTGTCGACGCCCGTTAGGACACACATGATGATGATGATGATGATGATGCAGTGTCATGTTGTTTAGCAGCACATGAAGGGAGATGCTCTCTCGTCACGGAGCGTGAAATTTACCTTTTTCGCCCCGGGGAACACGATGGGAATGAACCTGAAATTCTTGCTTCCATTCTGGATGAACTCATTCTGGAGCTGCACAGCACAGAAAAACAAAATGATTAAAAACTCAAACTCAAAGTGAGGATTTCAGTCTTCACTTGGACTCTGAACCTGTTTATGTATGTAGACGGTGTTGAAGGTCCTCTCGTCGTTCTCCAGGCCCACCGGGGACGCCGTCACGGTCTCATAGTACTTGGGACTGATGATGATGATGATCAGGTACTCTTTCTGCGTGAGAGGAAGAACAAAACTGTGACTGCTTGTTGACAGTTCTCATCCTTGTTTAACATGTTCGCTCTGGCTGAGAGACAAAGAGCTCAAGATGGTGCAGATTATCGCATGAAAAGTGTCTTCAGGTGTCTTCTTCTTTTTAGGAATTCTTAGTATCTCAGAAAGATCTTTACCTCGCTGAGGTATCGCTCCATGAAGTCGATCTTGCTGATACTCCTGAACTGCTGCTCGAAAATATCAATCTGAAACAAATGAAGACATCAGTCAGAGAGTGGGGGCGGTTCTACAGCCGCGCTGCTCAGCCAAAACACATAAATATACATATATGATGCAAATAGTCCATGCTTAGTTAGACTAATCTGGCGTGCTGACATTTATTTTGCCATGTTGTTCTTTTCAAGCCACAAAAATGTGCAAATTCAAAGAAAACATGTTAAAATGTGCAGTGACGACAAAAAAAAAAGGTCAACTAGAGGCTGGAGCAGGAGAGCTACAGCCTCATCCATGTCAGCACACTGGTTTGTAGTCCCACATCCATGAGACAGGAGCACGTTAGCTTAGCACAACAGCAGCAGCCAGATCAGTTTTTGACTCCAGTGGAATTCATGATTTGGTGTGAAATTACAATGAGGTGCAAATTCATGATATTAATTTAAAGATTATTATTATCATCATTATAAATAAAGGTGGGTGTAAAGCTGCTGAAAGAGCTCATTATCCAAATGTTTGTCAGCTTTTGGGAGTAAAATAAAGTCAATCACGTGCTCCATCTCTCAGTCAGCTCTCCACCTTTTGTCTCTGCAACATTTACATACATGTTGAACAAATAAAAGCCGTGAACATACGTGCGTGTCGAAGCCGTTCTGTCGCAGCAGAGCCACAAAGTTGATGATCTCGTTGACGTGCTTGTCGCTGTCCGCCTCGTAAGTGACAAACACCCTCCCTGCAGCCAAGAGCCACAAACACATGATGACAGTGTGCACGGCCGCTCGGTCAATCGTGCACAGCTGCACTGCACTTACTCTGCTCCAGGGACAGCGGCGTGCTGTACGGGGGCGTCCTCTCTTTGGCTGGAGCTTTGTGGCCCCTGCGCAGGAGTTAAATCACAGTTAGAGACATGCAACAGGAGGCGAGAGGCTCAAATGTGCCCAAACACTCACATGTGTGTGTATCCAGCTGCAGGAAGTCTGCAGTCACCTGGACCTGGAGGACGGGAAACACTCGTTCATAACTCAAACATATCATGTGTCTGGGTCAGGGTTGATTAACAGTGACAGACTTACAGCAGGGGCCGTACGCCGGGTGGTGCTGAGGCCAGAGGGGTTTGTTGACCACCGCCCCCCTAGGGAAGGCGTCTGCGGGGCGCTGCGCGCAGCAGGCGGCTCCCAGCGGCGAGCACGAGTACGGAGGCAGCGTGTGGTGGCACAGGTTGGCCGAGGGGGGGTTGGAGCACAGCGACAGCGGCTGCTCCAGGCTGCTCATGCTGGTGCTGTGTCCGCCGGGCAGGGACGGGGACTTGCACCCGGAGAGGCAGCTGGAGACCTCTTTTTGGCTCAGAGAGGACGGAAGGCTGCTGGGATACCCCGACCAGCTGCTGGCGAAGCTCGGGTGGAGCCAGGCGCCGTCTGCGTGGCTGGGGAACGGCGTGGGCTGGCTGTACCCGGGGGACAAGCTGCGGGGGAAATGGTAGGAGGGGTAGCTCGGGCCGGGGTGATGGAGGGCCAGGTCCTGCTCCTGTCCGCCAAACAGGGAGTCATCAGGGAAGGCGGCGCGCTTAGGAAGGAGGCGGTGGCCGTCGGGGTCAAGGGTGGAGTCTGGCTGGTGGACCACGCCGGCTTCTCTCTCCTCCGAGCTAATGGTCTCATCGTCCTCTTCCGGCGTGTTGCGGTGGCTGCTCGCGTACCTGCTCAGCTGGCTCACGTGACTGAGGAGGCACATTCATCCGCGTCAATCTCAACATCAGCCAAGACCAACACGTAGCAGCACACCTGAGCTCACCCTCACCTGTTCGGGGCTAAAGCCGAGTGGATTGAAGTGGGCATCATCGTTAGGCCTCTTCCTCCTCACACGCACGTGCGTCCAGTTCAAGCTGCACCTGGAAATCTGTTGGAGAGGCATTTTAAAACACAGCTGACCCAGCCAGGTGTCTGACTGACAGACAGAACAGCAGCTCCCCTTTTTGCATATTAACGCCTCAGTTAGCAGGAGGCGAGCCTTGACACCGGCCCCCACACCGCTGCTGATTTGCATTGAGTGCCCGAAAACGTGTCTCCCACACAGGGGACTTTTCTCTCACTGTGTGGTGGTTGATACGCAGGAGACAAACGAAGTCACATGTGGGAATTAAGATGCGATGCCTCTCGCTGACAGAAAGCGCACTCAGATGGAAAAAAAATAATAATCAAACCGCAAAACTTCCAGAAGATAAAAGCTTGTGTCTGGACCTCTGAGTAATGGCACGTTTGATTCACAGATGGATCCTCAACGTGATTTCTAACATAAAAGACAAAAAAAAAACACTTCACACGTTTTCAGTCGTATCATGAGAGATAAAAGGCTGAACGCGCCAGTTGGAGAGAAAAGCTGCATTCAGGGTCACATAAATTCAGCTTTTTAACTCACACTAACACTTCAGCTGTTTAATCTGAATTCAGGTGGGTTTACCTTCCAAACGCCTGACACTTCCTGTAAATGTAAATCCACTCATTTTAAGCCTCTCTGTGGTCGCATGTTGTCGCACTTTGCACGGAGGCTGACCCAGATCCGCCTGCGTCTGCACCTCGCTTCGTGCTGAGTTCAGGCTCTTTTACAGGTGAGAAAACAGACCTCCGCTCATCACCTGGACTCAGTCCGAGCCCGCTTTTAGAAACTGGGGCACAAGTCACCCCGATGTTAAAGGTCAGAACTGCTCAAAAAGCCTCTGAAACAGTTTTATGATCGGTGATAACTTACGTGTAAACTGGTTTTGTTAAGCACCGTACAAACACAACACATAAGCCTCAAACTGTGAAGTTAATACGGGTTACTTGTCAGAGGTGGATAAACAGGTAACATGTAAAGTCAAGTGTAATGACTCCTCTTACCGCCTGAGCGTCTCCTGCAGGTGATTCATCTCCCTGTCGACAAACTCCCCGTCAAAGTGGTCCTTAAACGCCTCACGGCTTTCTCTTCAGTATGAGTGTTAGATGTCCCGCAATGTCCTGTAATGTCCTCTTCTGTCCTCTCCACAAGACACGCAATTAATGAGGTGGCGGAAGAATTTCTTCTGTACTTCACCGCTGAGCAGCACCGCCCCTCTGACAGACCCCACCTCCTACACACACACACACACGCTCGTGTTTCCATCATTTTTGGGGACCTTACATACACATACATTCATTTCCTGGAAACACCAACCATAACCAAAATGTTAAACCTGATGATTTGCATTATGGGGACTTGCAATTTGTCCCCATTAGGAAGCAGAGTCCCTACAATGTCATTGTAAACACATTTATGTCCCCATAACATGAGTAATATATGGTCACACACACTTTGTGATTGTCCATAGACTTGCAATAATTTCCTGGAGACTTACCATAACCATAACCTTACCTTAATCCAAGTCTTCAACTTAAATTTACATTATTTAGTTACATTATGGGGACTAGCATTTTGTCCCCATAAGGAAGCCAAGTCCCCATAACATAACCCTTTAAACCACTAACCTTCAGTCTTTTGAAGATGTGTGTACACACGCACAGTGTGGAGTCGTGTTTCCATCATTTCTGAGGACATTACATAGACTTGACCTTGACCCGAGTCTTCACCTTAAAATTTCAGAATTTGCATCATGGGGACTTGTGTTTTGTCCCCATGAGGAAGGCGAGTCCCCACAGTGTGACTGTGTAAACAGATTAATGCCCCCACAACATGAGTAATACATGGCCACACACAGCAGTGCAGAGAAGTGTGGGGTTTTTTTTATTTACTCCTTGAGTCACTTATAAATCAATGACTGCAAACTGTCGTCAAATGATTTGACATTTAGTGGATTTTCAAGCAGACGCACAATTTAATTCCAGCTTCATACAAAAGGCTCGTTTTTTAAAAAAGAGATTCAAAAACGGCGACGGTCGGCGTCATCAGAGCTGATGCAGGAAGGGAGCGGCGTCGACTTTCCGCTGTTTGGAGAAGCAGGACTCCAGCCAGTCCTTCTGCACGGGGACAACCTGAGTGTACTGACGCACCAGATCCTGGAGCTCCTGTTCACACATGAGAACAGCTCAGTGAAAACACCAAACGCTGCTGTGTTTTAGGGGATTTAAGGTCAGAGGTCAGATCAGTATCACTTCAGCATGATGCTAACCTGTGTGTGGATGCTGTTCTCCACCTCTGCAACTATGTGGGTGACCTCCGGGCTCATGAGCTCCTCCTCGTCTCCATCATAAGTGAGCTGCAGCTAAGGAGCGTCGACATCATTCTACAATCAGACCTCATCTGTGTTTCACTGGAATCTTTCTGCACACATGAACGCTCACAGGTGTTCCCGAGCAGGAGATAACTAGGTCATATTCACAATTTAAAGACACCTGACCTGGAAAGACGTCTTAAATATAAAAACATGTGCTTTTGACATGGTCTGTGCACCATGATTATGAAGGATATGTGATAAGGTAGCGGGCCAGCCTCTTCCTCTCTGATGCAGGCAGGTTGTAGAAGAAAACCCGGACTCCCTTCATGAAACCGGGGAGCTCTGCAGGGCCGGGGCTCCGGCGAGGGGCAGAGGGGCCGGGGGTTTCTGCCGCCGCCTCATCAGTCGACCTGCTCGTGTTGTGCAACTGCGTTTGAGGGGAGGATGCTGATGTGGCAGGGGTGGATGTCTGAGGTCGAGCGGTGCTCTTCGCTGCTCTGCTGTGATAGTATCTGTCGGTCGAGTTAAGAGAAAACGACTCCGACCTTTCAGAGAAAACAGATTCTGAGAAAGAAAGAATTTATCTGCAGACGCCTTTCAAAGATACATGAACGTGGGGATGCCTCTGGAAGCCAGGTGTTTCCTGATGAGCCTCTCTGTGCCGTACCAGTTGAAGCCTTTGGTGGCGTGTCCGATGCGAGGGAGATGTACGCTTGCTTTGTGGGGAAAAACAAAGATGTTCAGAGAGCATTTTTTTCTTCAGGAAATCCATCTGAGTTAAACACAGATCAAACCAAAGCCTGCACAAGATGAGAGGCGTTTAAAGCAGTGGTCCCCAACCTTTTCTGTACCATGGCCCAGTTTAATGTCTGACAATATTTTCACAGCCCAGTCTAAAGGTGTAGCAGATAAAAACAAAATAAAATGATAAGATCAGCATTAAAAACTGTGGTATTTTCTCTTTAATAATAAAAATAACAATAATAATGAACGTAAATCCACTTTTTAATCATGTCAAGAGGACCTGGCTGCAGACTGGCACTGTCAGGCACCTCCACTGTCAGCACGGGAAATCATGTGATACATTTCAAAATAAAATTGCAAAAAAAAAAAAAAAAAAAAAAAAAAATGTGAAAAAAAAACAAATAATGGAAATCATTTTTCTTTCTGTGCGGCCCAGTACCAAATGACCCACGGCCCACTAGTGGGCCGCGGCCCACGGGTTGGGGATCAATGGTTTAAAGGATATATTAGAGGGGAAATCATTGGCTACACAAGCTCAAACCAATAAAAAACAGAGATGGAAACTTAAAAAAGAACAAATTAAATCTTAAGAGATCGATCTAAATCAAAAATATGATGCAACAGAACAAAGAGCTCTGCAGCTTTTGAGGACAAAATTTAAGAAATTATGTGCTGAAAAGGCTTCAAAGAGCTTATTATGGTTTAAACAAGCTTATTATGATGGAGGAGAGAAAACAGGGAGACTTTTTGGATAACAACTTCTTCAACAAGTCTAGCAGTAGATTCATTGGATATTAAAAACAGTCTCATCTCAACGATCGGCTGTAGAAACATGATGAAAATGAATATATTAGTGACATTTCTATACCTCTCTCGATCACTCCCTCTCTCTCTCTCTGCCACAATCATTTTTTGACAAACTTAAAAGTATCTTTCGTAAATGAATTTGGAATAAAAGAAAATCTGGATTGAGACTTTGGCTGTGAGTTGTGTCTATATTCCACTAAAAAGAACAACCGAGAAGCCCCTACTAAAAAACTCTGACATGTGTGTTAAAGATGTTATTTCTCACTTTTCCCCTATATGCGGGTAATACATACATTAACGCAGGAGGGGCAGATGGTGGGTGTGCAGAAACTAGAGGGCATCTATGTGAACGGCAACTTTCTTCCATCTGATCAGCTACATGTATGACATTCCCAAAAATTTAAAAACTACGACTGAAACGTTTCACCTCTTCAAATTAAAACATGTAGCTGAACAACCACTGTCACATTTAGAAAACCTCACACTTCAACGGCTAAAAGGACAGAAGCCGACTTACAAACTGAATCATCCGTCCCTCGACAGATTTCCAGATACCTGTATTTAAAGTTTAGAAGAAAAAGGTGCTTTGCTCCACTGGGTTACATTGTCCAAACATATAAAGACACCTGAAAACACAGTTATTCAAACTATTTCTGAGCAGAACAATGTATATGAGGTGCAAATCCAGAGGACTTCACTGTTAATTAGTCAACTTGAATTGACTTTGTGGATATATGTTCTGTAAGTGAGCAGGTGAAGAAGATGGCATCTTGTATTACGCTGGAGAAACGTATATAACCAGAGGAGGAGCAGGAGAATGTGGAGTTTCTTAAGCAGCAAGGTGTGCTGAGCTGAAAAGCTGAATACTATGAAGTGTCATCATGTCTTGTTTTTTGGGTTTTTTTTCTGTATGTATATTTTATTTTCATATGAAATTCTTTTTCTTGGATAACTGTAAAACGTGTGTAGTTTAGTTACAGTTGCTACCATCTGTTTTTCTAGTTTAAGAAGATAATTCAGAGAAACTGTCAGTGAGGGTTGGCATGGCTGGACCACTTCCTATGTTTACGATCTGCTGGAGCACAAGTGAAGGCGGGGCGGCTGTCGCTGCTGCTACAGAACGGTTTGAAGTTTTTGCTTGTTAGCATGAAACACCGCGAGCTGAACGCAGACAGGAGCAAACCGGCAGGTTTAGCTCCAGCTGTTCTGATCAGCTCCTCTCCTGTGCAGAGCGACCTGAGGGAGAGTCGCAGTATTGTTCTCTGTTTGCAGGAATTTGTGTGCGCACACACGGTGACGCCAGCAACATAACTCACAGCGTGTCCTGCAGATCTCGTCAGTCGAGTCGAACAATAATCAGACACTTCATGCTCCTCCTTTCTCTCTGTCCTCAGAGAGAATTAATTATCAGAGTGTGTTAGCAACCCTCTGAACCCCCAAACGCTCCAGCAGGTTTAAAAGCATGTTTTCTTCATGGGGAAAGAAACTAAATTAATCACCAGAATTACACCATTCAGTTTAAGGAAAAAATGACCAAACTAACCCTTAAAATAATGATATTTCATCAAGATCACTTTGCATGTCTCATTTCAAATGTTGGCAAAAATGAGCCAAATTCTTTTAAAAAAAGATCCTGCACTCCTCAGTACAACTGGAAAACCTTGGATAAATATGCTGAGACCTACAGTCACATGACAATAATTCAGTGGCAGGTCCGTTGAACTGCAGGAGGAGGAGCAGAAGCCAGGAGGAGAACACCAGAGAGATGTAGATACTTCAATAAATGCAGCGTGGGGAGCCCCCGGTTATTTTGGTCCAATATTGGTAACACTTGTGGGCACTTCATAATCAAAGAAATACAACTTGTGTTTTTCTCCTTTCATGATTTACTACTTGTAGCCATGATTGTGTTGATTCCACAGAGGTGCAGGATGTGAAAAATGAGTAAAAATGTGACAAAAACACCCACAAACTGTTCGGATCTGACGGTTGTACGAGACGTTCATTTAAGCACAGATGACTTGCCTCTAAAAATGTCTTGATTCTACAAACTCACGACAGACAACGTGATAACGACGGTCTACTACATGTTAAATGAATTGAAGGTTCAGCGTTTTACTGTACCCTTGTTTCTTTTGGCTGCAGCGTAAATCTTCTTCAGGCCTTCGTCCAGAGCCGTCAGGAGGATCCCAGACAAGTTGTTGGCTTTGTCTCGCTGCTGTGCCACTATCAGGGCCAACTGAGGTGACAGGAAGGACATCGAAACAGGTTAAGGCATTATCACATCACTTTCACAGTCTTGTCGGATGCAACTCTGCCACCACAGATAAACCCACACTCAGAGTATGATCGCTACTACTGCGAAGAAGCAGCATGTTATCACAGAACGAGCATTTCCAGGCGGTTTTCAGCGTCGAGTTTCATTTAAAAACAACCGACCTGATCCTGGCCATCCAATCTGGACTGTTTGTCATCGATGGGGAAGAGCAGCACATTTCCAAGGTCCAGATCTGAAAGAAGTAGTTCACACCTAATGGAGCCTCATTCTAAACCAGACTTTACAGGCATGAGTAATCATCTTCTTTGTAACTATGGTTAATCTTTCACCTTTCATCTTGCCGGCCAGTTCATACTGCTTTGGTGGTTCATCTGATCTCACCTCCAGAGCTGTGAACAAGCCTCCCCTGCCCCACCGGCCTGAGTCATCTACACAAAAACGAGCGTGGAAGAAGCGCTGAAGGGGCAGTATCCGTCTCTTTATCACGCCATCATGCAAAGTGAGATGCTGCTATGGCAGCGAGGAGGTAAGACATGTAGCGTACCAACACAGTGGACGATGATCGCGTCGCCCCGAGCGGTGTGAGGATGGGTAACGTCTCCCAGAACATAGTGGATGTCCGTGCTGTCGGAGTCTGTGGAGCTCACGCTGCTGGCGTCCTCCTCCTCTTCTTCTTCGCCGTCCACAGACGGCAGGGACCGTGATCTGTAGCCGCACGACTCCCACCACGCCATTCTGCACGAAGAAAAACACGCCAATTAAAAGGTGAAGTCAGTGAGAGCTAAAAAAAGAAAACACGAGTTGACGAATGTTCACTTCTTCTTGTATTTCTGCTCTTGTTGCTTCTTCTTCATGTCCTCCTGCAGTTTGGCTCTCTTGGCTGCAGCCTCCTCTCGTCTTTGGCGCCTCAGCTCCAGCTCGGCCTCGGTAAGAGGTTTCCTCTTCCTCGTCGGAATCCCAAGAGCTACCGTCAGTGAAACCTGGAGCACACACAGAAAATCAGTTATTCACATACAGTAGTTAAATACGTGTATTCGCCATTCTGATCTGGTCTGATGTGGTGTAAACACTCTCTGGGTCTAGGACCAAACTTTGGTTTCATTTTCAGCTGTCAGCTTCTAGTTTATAAACTTAGTTCATTTGTAACAGCAGAAACCGAGGAAAATCTTTAACTAGGACACGGACATACATGGATTAGTGAGGTGATATCTTTATTTACACGGAGGGAAAGGTGGTTTGTTGATGCTTGGTACAAACCTTAAATAAGAACGTACTTATGTGAAGAAGAATTGAACCAAAAGTTAAATATATCGTGTTGCATTCAGGTACAACTCGGATTCCAGAAAAGTTGTGACGCTGTGTAAAACAGATAACAGAATGTGATCATTTGCTAATCCTTTTTGTCATATGCTCAAATGAAAACAGCACAAAGACAATATATTTAATGTTTGACCTCATCAGCAACATTAATAAGTGCAACAAGTCAGTGAACCATAAAAAAAAAAGAAAAGAAGAAACAAAGACACCAAACTACAGGTATGAGTTATGACCTGATTCAGCGGGTTTTGCGCCCACCATCATGTCCTAAATGAAAGCTAATGTCTAGAAGTTTGAAGGCTGAGGTCAGTGACGTGACAGACTTTAAAGGCCAGAATAAACACAAGTGGCCTACATACAAAACACAATGCGCACATCCAACTGAAACAACACATGCACACACACACACACTTTGAATGATTTGATGATGCTTTCTCATCTTCATCCAGAAAATACGCTGCAGCCTTATGTGCACCCTCTGGCTTTTTCACAAATTGATGTGAAGTGTTGTCAAATCTAAAAACAAAATTAAAAAGCGGAAGTGACGGAGATGCTTACTCCAGCTTTGTGTCTTAGCGCTCGTCCCTCTCCTGCAGCTCTCTGGAACTCGTCCAGCTGCTCCTCCAGCAAACGCTCAAAGCTCTTCTGGTCGTCAGAGCTCGGGTCTTTGCTGTAGTCTTTGCCCTCAAAGCAGTACATGTGGTCTGAAGGACGGGACAGGACGGTGGTGACTTACTGAGTAACTTCTACTCATATTTGGAAAGATAAATATGAACCCAATAGATGAAATGAGAAGCGAAAGCAAAAGTGAGACGTTTACAGGCCAGAACAACCTGCTGAAAAGCACAGCATTCCATTATCACAGTCTGTACTGAAACATACTTGGCCCGTCAGAGTCAGAGCCGTCCTCTTCCTCCTCTTCCTCCTCTCTCGGCGCGGTGAAGTCTTCATCATCCGCCCACTGACCGTCACGTGATGGACCGAGGATCTTCTCCAGTTCCACATCCTGTACAGAGCTCTCCTCTGATGACAAAAGCTTATCTACCCCAAACTTCAGGATCTCACTTAGCTGCAGGGGACAGGAAACGTGAAACGGTGAAAACAAAGGCAGCTGGAGGGGTTTTGTATTAAAGTGGACAGAAACACAGGAACTGGAGACAGCCGGATTCAGAGATTACAGATAATGGTCTTGTGTTTTGGCGTGAGCTCACAAACCTGCAGTCCTGCAGCAGCTGACTGAGCCTGGTCCAGCAAAGAGAAGCGTCCTTCTTCAATAACAGTGTTGGTGAGGTGCAACTTGGACACAGCACGAGAGTACATTATTTCCTCCACGGTGTCTCTGGCCAGAAGGCGGACCACTTTCACAGGCCTGGAATAAGTGACAGTCAGTCGAAGATTAAGGGGGTTCACCAGCAATGCACGTCCCTCACGTTTGTGACAGACAGATTTTAAAAAGGAGGAAAGATGTCAATGCAGCAGAGGCTGAGTTTTACTGTGGGTTAGGCTTCAGTTCCCATAATGCAGCTCAATAGCATCTTCCATTAGCTGAGCTCAGCAGACAGCCCACTCCTCATCTCTGCTAGAAGCTAGCAGCTCAAAGCTACATCAGCTGCTAATGGCATAACACACCTGAATCTCCAACTGAACTGCTGGCGGTGGAGTTGCATTGTGGGTAATGTAGGCTCTGATTCTGCTTATGTAAAACTCCCCTTTGTGAGCCTGAAACTAACACAGTAATATTTCAGTATTATTCTGAATATGACATTATTCCAAACTTGATACGGGCCAAGTACATCCCATTTGGACATTCAGAATTAGGTCTTATTCCGAATGGAGCATTTTCCGATTAAGACATGTGGGATATGTTGATATCACTTTTTTTAGGTTTTAGGAGCATTCGTACACAGCGCATGTAGAATATGCGTTCTGCTCAGTTGGGGTTTTTACCATCGTTTGCAACACACGGCCTCTGGCCTGTTTGCTCTGTGCATTGACTCACCAACCGTTTGCAAGGCTGGTGCAGAGCATACAGAAAAGAAAAGCCCACATTTCTGGTAAATATCACAAGACACCTTTGTGAGAAAGTGGTTGAAAGAATGAAAGACAGAGGCTGCGTGCGTTAATCGGAGTATGCACAGAAATATTAGTGGAATAGAAATTTTTTAGCCATGTAAACAGCTTAGTAGGAGTATTATCTTTTCAGAATAAGGGCAAAAAACAGAATATTTTGTGCATATTCAAACATAGTTGCTGTTACAGGAGTATGAACTCAGACATCCCAGTAGCATCATCTGGGTATACACTGTGATGAGTAAACAGACCCTCGCAGATAAAGCTGTGGCGTGCCCCTTTAACAACCACTTCTACTAAATGTAGCCTGCTTGGAACAACTATTCATACACGTCACCTGTTCTGACCAATCCGATGGCAGCGTGCAGCAGCCTGCAGGTCATTTTGAGGGTTGAAGTCACTGTCCACGAAAATGACTGTGTCAGCAGCTGTAAGGTTCAGGCCCACTCCCCCTGCAAAGACAGCGTGTTAGGGAGCCAAAGCACAAGATCATTTTCACACTGAGACTACACCCATACCAATACAGCTTCATTTTTAAAGCAGGGTTTTAAACAAAAAACATGCATTAGTGTGAATGTAGCCTTATTATTTACATACTTACTCATTAAGCTTTAAGAGTTACTCACAATAGTGACAGGAAATCAGGTTTTCTCGTCAAACTCTCAGTGCGTGCATAAAACATGCTAAGAGAAGTCGCTGGCCTTATTTACACCAGAGTGTCATCCTGCCACAGCTCTTTATCTCTGTCATCAGCCCCCTTTCCTCTCTCAGCTACGCCTATGAACCCGGCTATAGATTAAGATATACAGGAAAGCTTGCAAGTGCAGCTCAGTCACCTTGCCCTGTTATCTACAAACTTGCCACAATGTCATTTAGAGGATGCATTTAACCACTTACAACGTCTTTACGATAAGTTTTATCATACTTACTACAGAAACTCGGTGTCTATGAGCAAGTTATAAAAGAGGCTGCAAAATAAAAGATGTACAGGATAGCTCGCCATTATATGTAGCAAATACTTAAAAACCTAAAAAATGCAAATACTGTTTCCAGTATTCTGCAGTGCAGATACATTATTAGGCACAATATGGACATTATTGATACCTGACAATGACGAGTGTAATCCTGCACAACAAAGACACCGTTTGCCATGTTCATGTTCAGGGTTTCGGTCACCTGCTTTAGTGCTGAGTAGAAACACAAAGATGTCTTTGCTGCTGAAGTTCTTCACGGCTAGATTTCGTTCCTCCCCTCGGACGGACCCATCCAGGCGTTCGTAGCTATAACCTGAAGAGAAAAGATCAATTTAGCACTTGTTTGTGGAGAAAAATAAAAGAATATACCGCTGGAAACATAATTAAAAGTGCAGCAGCATGTTTGAAAAGAATGGAAAGTATAATAGGTTGTTGAAAGGCTTAGAATTGGGCTGTCAAGATATAAGATACACTTTAAACGTTGGCAAGATTGATTGTGATGTTCTGAAAGTTGTTGAAACATCAGATTAAGTTTAAGTCAGTGAGAGTGAGAGGTCTATGAATCCCCCCCATTCACCTCTGTACTCCATGTAATCCTGAAGTATGTCCAGCATCCTCGTCATCTGAGAGAACAGCAGGATCCGGTGGCCACTTCACCACAAACATCAAGTAAGAAATAAAGTGAGATGATCTTATTGGGGGGGCAAGTGACTCAAAAAAAAAACACTAAAACTTTCAATTAGCAGTCAA
Source organism: Chelmon rostratus (assembly GCF_017976325.1). Lineage (NCBI taxonomy): Eukaryota > Metazoa > Chordata > Actinopteri > Chaetodontiformes > Chaetodontidae > Chelmon > Chelmon rostratus. Next base: position 26,031,786 of record NC_055661.1, read on the forward strand.
AATGAGCCAAACCTGCCACTAGGTGGAGCCCAATAACAATAGATCGACTCACCCGTTGTGAAGGTGAGTCAGCATGCTGTCCAAAAGGCAAAGTTTCCCACTGGCTTCAATGAGATGTTCCCCAATCTCAAAAGGCTCCGGTTCCACACCTACCAAAGACACCGCTGATGTATAACATGTGCTTCTACGTCCCATTAACAACTACTAACATCAGTCATGTTCAGCATTCATTCACCACAGAGCACATCTCACCATCGAACAGGTACGGATGGTCAACACACTTTCTCAGGTTCATCAAGATGTTCAGCAGCCGGTTCTTGCTTCCCTGCTCATTTCCAAAAGCCTCTGAAAACAGAAATCCATGAGAACTGTGTCTGTAGCCGTGTTTCCATCACTGTATGTTTATGCACACCATTAGAAAAGGTTGATGGAGGCGGCAAAATTCCCCAAAAATTTAGCGTTTTGCAAAAAAAAGTTTTTACACTTGCTTGAAGTGGTTTTTGCCTTTTTCCAAGGAGCTAATGCACTTAATGAGAGAATGACATACTGTTTATGAATAAGTTCTGATGCAGTGAACGTCACATGACTGATCAGCTGTTTCCGCTAAAAGAAGAGGAAGAAGACAAAGAAGAAGCTGATCTGATGTAAACTTCCTCACATTAATACAAACAAACAAACAGAAATGCCATATTTCCATAATGTTTTCTACATTTTTTTTCAACATTTGAGCTTCAGCTATTTAAATTATGCCCTCTTATTGCTCTCTCTCCTTCTGCAATGGTGTCATGGTTTTCCGACTGGAGAATTGGCGCCACCTACTGCTTCTCTCAAACTCCTAATAATTGCATAATGGTAGCGGCTGGACACAAGCACTCATTCGCATTTTCTTTTGCCGGTTTACTCAAAATTTGTTAAAAATTTGCAGTACATTTGGATGGAAACCAAACCTATGAGGATTCATGCCCTAAAAAACAGCATTATGGTTTACCATGGTACACCACAGTAAAGGCCAGGCTTAAATATCAGTCATTAGTAGCTTATTGCAGATATATGGGGAATCTGTATATTTGTCAGCCAATAAATGACAACAATTGTAGCAGCCATGACAAACCAGGTTTGAGTTAATTTAGAAACATTTAGAAACAACAATATGAGAGTTTTCCACTAGCAAGCACAAACATAAAATGGATCACTCTGTATGTATCTTGGTTACAATTCTCTAACAGAACAAATATATTGAATCTGTATAAAGATTGTTTGTTTATGTGTTTAAATAAAAAAAAAGTAGTATGGTTGTGTGATAAAGTCCAACAATATTGGTCCAATATTTATGATAATTTGTGTGAGATTACAGAGATGCAAATACCATTTAACCCTAGATTATTTATTTTGGGTGAACAACTGGGTAAATTGGATCTATATGAAGCAAAATGGGGCAAATATTTAAAAATTTTAAGGGGCTCCTGAAACCATATGGTGGAGAGATGCAAATTTTCAGTTAATATGGATAAATATAGCACAGTGCCTCTTGTTTGTTTGTATTTTATTTAGTATTATTGTTTTTACCTTTTTTTCTTTGTTATTCATTTTATTTATTTACTCATTCTTATTAACCAAGTATTTCTTTGATGTAGTACCTACTTTAGTTGTTGTATTGACCCCTGTGTTTATTTTTATTAGTTATTCTATGGTTGGTCTACATTGAGGCAGTTAGTAAAACTGGGATAGCTGTATATGAAAGAACACAGCGATTGATGTTGATAACCAGGAGGAGATCAGCACGGAGGTTGGTGGCTTGGGAAGGGTTTGTATGTTGGGGTGGGGGTTTCTGTTATTATTGTATTGTTGAAATAATAAAAATAAAAAATGTTAATCACCAAAAAATAATAAATAAATAAATAAATAAATACAACTCTCAAATATCGATACAGGTCTCAGTCTCACCCCGATCCTTCATCAGGAGGGCTTTGTAGTATTTCTTCTGCAGAGCCGACATGCCGTGGTACACCACCAGCTCTGTCTTCTTCGGCAGATCGACGGCAACCTCTGACTTGACCCTACGAAGCAGGAAGGGCTCCAGGACACTCTGCAGCTCAGCAGCTGCACACAGAAACACAGTACGTTGATTTAATGAGCAATTACCAGGGACGTTTTGCTTTTCCACAACATGCACAGCAAACACATCCTAAATTAAGTAACTAATATTTTCATCACACCTTATCTTTGAAAACGCTGCGAGTTGGATGTATGGATAAACACAAACATCAACCCTACTGCTGAATATAATCCATACTTTATCATATGATGATCATGTCTGTCCTACCAAGAGCAGGTTGATTTTGCACATTGGAGTAAGAGTTGACAAAGTCGTCCGTCTCATCAGCTGTAAAGATGCTGGGCTGAATGAAGCTCAGCAGGGAGTACAGCTCCTGCAGGTTGTTCTGGATGGGGGTCCCTGTCAGCAGGACTCTGAAGCCAACTGAGAACTGGACAAGACACATGGGAACATTAAAAGACAGTGCCAACAGTTTGAAAGATGAGGAAATAAATACTTGGCAGCACAAACCAGGTGCAGCTCAGTACCTCGGTCAAGGTTTTGTGCAATAGGGACTCCTGATTCTTTAGTCTGTGAGCTTCATCCACCACAAGCACGCTCCACTTCCTCCTGAGCAGCAGAGTGAATGATTTGATGACATGGAAACATGGAATTAATGTATGAAAACTGATCATTATAGCTTCATAACATTATGAGGAGATCCGTTTCTTCTCAGACGCTCAGTGAACAAATGAAAATTCAGATTAGTGATATGACCAAAACCTTCTGTCTCTGTAAATGTAGCTTTAGAACATGGTAACAGTATATATCACAATACAGTAATCATTCTGTAAATTACACTGAAATATGGTTTAAAATAACCACACTTCATCACATTTGATTATTTCCAAACAAAAACAGCTGCCTCACATGAGAAACACTTAAGCTAAAAACAAAAGAGTCCAAACAGGCACAATCACCCTCCTCCTTCATATTTTCTTGTCACTTTTCTTCTGCAACAGCTGGCCAACCACGTTACAGGTGCACTTCAGACACAGACTGTCGCTCTCACTTCACACGATAACAAGGTGAACGGTCCCGCAGCCCAAATCATGTTACCTGAGAGGCAGCTGTATTCAATAAACCCCGCACAAATCCGGCCCCAAATATATTGTATAGCAGAGACACTAAGAGCCAGCTCACGCTGTGAAAATGGTATCGGTACCAGAGGACACATTTCTACTTTTACACGGTATAAACCGCAGTCACATAGGCCACTCACCGTCTCAGGAATGAAGCATCTTTGAGACATAGCTGTAAATGCAAAAATAAAAAAAACACACGTCAGTTTCAACACAGATGAACCTTCAGGTCATTTTGTTCTCAGGAAGTAGCCACAGACCTCATATGTTGTGAGTAGCACATGAAAGTCCTGTGTGTCTGCTTCCCTCTGGAGCTCAGCTCGCCTCTCTTTGTCTCCTTTGTAGCACAGCACAGTCAGAGACGGGGCGAAGCTGCAAAACACAAGCTTAGGATTTTATATATGTATCTTACGGTCTGTGATGGATGGTGTCATGACTGTAGAGAATGGATGTAGATACGTATATGAATGTGACTGTACCCTTCCAACTCCCTCCTCCAGTTCTCCATGACAGAGAGCGGACTCAGCACCAAGAACGGACCTTTCTTCCCGAGAGCTCCTGACATGTAGACCAGCAGAGAGATCGTCTGAAGGGAAAATGATGAATCTTGACATACACTGACATATGATGTGCAGTCCTGACAAGAGTTTACAGTGTCTGTGTGTTTCATGTGGCATACATTGACAAATAAAGTCCAGCTGTACAACTCGTTACAGCTACTGAGTCTCTGTTATGGACAGTAGTTATGTGTGCATGATAGATTAATCTGTATTGGGCCACATTTGCTTGAAAATATGTGACTGGTATGCAGGACAAACCAATATAAAAATTATGGCCAAAGATTCTTGTTCAATCTGCCAATTCTGAGCGGGAATTTCCAACTCCAACAAATGCGCCAGGAAGCCATTCCAGTGAGCCAGCACACATAACGCATCAAACATCCTTCCAAACTCCTTCCACCTGCACATTTCCTCATATAATCTCTACAGACGTGGTCCAGACGTTCCCTTTCTGTAAGTGATGGTAACATTGTGACAGTCAGGGATGTTATCAAGGATCACCTGATAACATTTAGAAATGTTTATGATACGATTAGCTATTTTGTGCTCATTAGCTTTTAGCTGTCACGACTATTTTAATTATCATAATGGAAAATGTCCATTACATCATCCTAAAGGCAAAGATAATGTCATTATACTTTTTTGTCTGACACTCCAATTACTTTTCTGCTGATTTAATAATAATTGACTAGTAGTGTAATTATAATTAATAATATAAATCAGGACAGGTACTACACACTTTTTTTCACTGAGCATATTTTGATATCTCACAGTAGGAAAAGCACAGATGTGAATGATAAAATCAGTTATGGCTAAATTCCATTTAGCTTCAGCGTCCTGGAAGTTTTCATGCTGGCTCACTGTCATGACTACTTGAGCAAACTATCTTTAATAGTATTAGCATTGCCTGTGTTTTTATAACGAAAAAGGCTGACAAGTTAGTGTATTTTCAGAAATCTGTTCAGGTACATTAAACTGGAGAAGGCTGGTGAAAAATAGATATGCAGAAGTGTTTCTATCAGGCAAAAAATATCTGTATCAGCCACAATGACCATTTATTCATATATGTTTTAAAAGGCCACTGCATCATTATAATAATATATAAAAGAGTGATGGAGCTCACACCTGGCAGGTTTTTCCCAAACCCATCTCGTCTCCCAGAATGCATCCCTGCTGGTTCTTCAGGCACTGAGTTAACCACTGCACCCCGTCCAGCTGGTAAGGCCTCAGCTGTATCCCTGTGAGGAGACAACGGGACAGGTTAGCCCCGCTGGGTCTCGTTCAGACCAAGAAGTCTCCATGATGAATCATGTAGTGGAAATTAGGTCAAGTAGGAGATCCGTCAAAACTACGAGTCTGGGAGAGCAAAACAAAGATATTTCAAGATAGTTTGGAGACTGTCTCAGAGTACCCGGTAGCTCGTTCACGTTACCTCACCAAATGAATGAAAACAGCTGAAGGAGAGTTTATGACTTTATTAAGTTAACAAGCCTTCGTACCTCTTAAACCCCACTTGTGCAAGTCGTTCTGGCCGACAGCCGTCTTCTTCTTCTCTGCTACGCTGTTTTTTATTCTCAAGAAAATGTCTGACATGTTTACAGACCGGCAGAGCTAACACACACAAAACTTTGCCTCAGCACAGACATGTACAGACAAGTGAGTCCTCAGTTAACATCAAGTTCGACTGCACTTCCTGGTTGGGTCACGTGAGGCCGAGGAAAAGGCGCGTCACAGCGCCGCGCGCCTCATCAAAGTCAAACACTGTAAAAGTACTAAAACACGCGGGAAAACTTCCATGCAGTTGTAATATTTGTCTATATATATATATACATATATATATATATATTTCCAAGATTTCTAATACTGTTAAGCAGAATTACCTCGTCTGGATACCCTAGGCAGTGTTAAGAGAAGTACAAAAATGTTTTAAAACAAGTTATGAGCTCTTTTAATCTAGACCTAGTTTATATACTGATATTTAGGCCTATCATATATAGGCCTGTCATTGTATGTAAAAAAATCCATGTTATATTTTGTACATATATTAACATTCAAACTAATTACAGCTGTCAAATACATTACATGAAGTATTTAGTATAACTATTTTCCTCTGAATTGTGTTGAAGTAGATTTAGTATATAATGGAAATACTATATAGGCTGAAGGAAGACAAGTACACTCCTTGAGTAAATACTGTATATTGTTCACTATTAAGGCTGTGAATATGGAAAATATTTAGATATATGAAAAACCTACCAGATTCAACTGCATCACAACCATCTCGTTAGCTGAAGGCTAAAAGGTGAGATATGCCTGTGTAATGCAACATTAACCATAGTCAGATAATAATCTGGCTATGGTATCTGCACAGGTATCTGTAAGGGCTCCTCAGGTGCTGTGAGAGGCTGTGGCTCCTCAGGTCTTTATTATTTTTCCCTGTCTATTCCCTTCATCTCCATAAATACACAATGTAACACAAGCATGCACTGAAAGATGTGACTCTTACATCTAAGTGTGAAGATGTTCTTCTATCCACATGCTGAGTAAAGATTGGTTAGAATGAACAAAAGACACTCATCTCAATCGTGCACATTTTTAGTAGATATGAATCTGCTTCCAGGCAGATTCATATTGTTGGATTTACAGAATGATGATGAAACATGAGCTGCTGTCTTTGTGCTGAAGTAGAGGTTTTGTCTCTAACACACTGTCATCAAGCCTTTCACTAAACACTGTGTGCACGGTGGATAAACACAAGATCTGACTAAATAGCTACATTAAAGTCCTAACTCACACAAGAATATTTCAACCTCAAACTTCAAAAGTCTTAAAATGCTGCTAAACTCCTGCATACACTTATTTAATACGTAACCTTTGAACTTCTGATGAACCAACCTTTGTGCAGTGTGTTACACTTAAGACCAGAATAACACAAAATATTCAAGGAATGAGTTGGTGAACTAGATTTGTGTTTCAGATAAATGTTATTTAGATTATAGAACAATTAAAAGTGGAAGACTCTCTCATAGAAATCTTAAAGAAACAGATATAATGAGGTGAATAAATAAACATTCTTGCAAACATGTTGTTGTGTAAATGTTTTCCATTGCTACAGCCCCATAAATTAAACTCATTCATCTTTTGGACTGTTCCCTTCGATTGCAAACAATTTTCAGGCACCAAATCATCTCTAAATGATGCAGGCAACTGTATTCACTTTACCCATGTCAGTTTTCAGCCATCTGAAGCTTCCACATTGGCTCTCTCTGACCTTTCTGGATCAAGTGTTCAGGCTGAGCCACACTTACATTTACTCCTCTCAGTAATAGAAATAATGATGCTGCCGTGTGTTCATTCATGAAACCAATAACACGTTAATTTATTATAAATATTTACACATATTACAAACCAAGCCCATGCTCTTTAAAATTGGTATAAGTAATAAATACATACCAACAATCAATCAGTTAATTGAATGAAGCACAGAGCAGAAAAAGAAGCATCTCTGGAGATAAAACATGTTTGAGCGTGCCACAGGTAGAGTCACAGACTCTCTGAAGCAGAACCATGAGGAGGCTGTTTCAGTCACTTCAGTCAGAGACCTGCCCCTTCCTAAAAAACACTTCATCCAGCCGGGAAGCCACCACACCAAGTCTGGGCCCTTACTTCAAGCAGATTGCCACCATCCTCAATATTGCCTCCCTGGAAAGTATAATTCACACACATCAGACATCCAGACAGGCTACACACAACGTTTTGATTCTGAACACTTCTGCAGCTGATTTGAGTAAATGGTGTTTAAATGACGAACCTCACGAACGGGATGTACGACAGACTGTACCTGCAAACAAAGCATATTTTATGTCACAGTTTTAATATTAATTCCAGACTGAAATCCATGAAGGGAAATTGTGACTCACCAGGAAAACGACAAGACTTGCAAGATGCAGAATAACAAAGCGAGTCCAAAGTTCTTCCACTGTAAGAAAAAATACAACTGCTGTCATGAGAGATCAGCTTTATTCGCCACTGCATCGTGTTCTTAGCTAGAACTGATCACGAGCATTGATCATTAACTCACTCACCCAGAAGGCTGCGCAGAGAGTCAACACGAGGCACGTCTAGAATGACGAATGGGACAAATATAAATAACAACATGGAGATTTTTTATTAAACATACTTGTTGATGTTTGGCCCTCATACTTCAATAGTGATGACAGAATAATTCTAAATTTCAGGTTGTGACTCAGACACAATGCACTTAATCCCATTTAAAGACGGGTTTGAGCAGGTTCACGTGATTTTCTTTGAATTTTTTATTTACATCAACAACTTTTGGCACATTTTCTTTGTGCTTGAGCATATTTAAATAAGGAGCAAGTGCACAAAGTCCTCAGAGTAATATCCAGGTTAATGTCATCACATTTTCCTTATTAATTTTCTTTAGACCTCTGTAGGTAAATAACGCTGTATATGCATGAAACAGAACAAAAATCAGCAGTCGTTCATCCAGGTCGTGGTACCTCTAAGTGCTTTGCAAAGGCAGCTGGACTTGCTTGTGGTTCTAGAAGATGTTTAACTTCTCATCCAAGAGGCTCCTTCACTTCTAACTGGTGGGGCTCCCCAGACATTTATCCTCTTGCAGGATAAACTGACCATCGCGTGAGTCGTTGGGATCACATGAGTCATGGTGTGAATGTGTGTTAAGCCGCCTGGGGAGGGATCTCAGGACTGGATTGCAAGTGGCTGATAAGGGGTGACATAGACCACCTCCTCTGCCCAGTGACACTGTCCTCAGGTCAAGACTCAGCAGTCCACCAACAACTTAAGGACAAGGGACACTCATTTGAGGACAATTAAGTTCACATTTTAGCCAGAGAAGAACGATGGTCAATGGACAGAGGATGTGGTCTAGCCACTCCCGAGGTGTGAACGATCCTACAAGAGGATAAATGTCTGGGACTCCCCACCAGTCAGTCAGGAGAGGCGAAACGTGTTCTAGAGCTTCAAGCAAGTCCAAGCAAGTCCAGTTGCCTTTGTAAAGCTTTTGAAATCACTTCTGTGCGCTCACAATCATAATTGTGGTGGCCAGCGCTCTCGTTTTGTCACACATCCTTTTCAGCTGCTTCACCGGCCCCATCAGAAACATGGTGCTGTGAGACAGGAGAACAAAACATGTAAAAGTCATCACATCACATCAGTGCTTTATAATACACATTCCTCCTTCAAATAAAACATCACAATGTCATCGCAGATGATGCTGTGGACACTGACCTGCACAGAGCACATATGTTTCCAAAAGTGTAAAACACGATGAAGAGAGTGAGCCCAATCCTGGGGATGAAGAGCATGCACACCCCCTGCAAAGACAGACATGCAGACGGGTGTTTGGTGGCTGCAGGTTTCATCTCTTAAGCTGCAGCTGAAGGCAGGGCCCGCTGAGTGCAGCCACGTGAACCAACCTCACATCACAACATTCCTCAGGGCGAGAAGAACCAGTAAGACCGCTGCAGCTCTCCTTCCTCATTGTGTGGGAGCTCAGCAGGTGATTAAAAGAAATGATCATGGATTCTTACCAAAACTGTGCACGCGCCCCCCACCACGAAGCAGCCGATGAATCCCTTCACACGCGTGCCCCAGCCCAAAGTGGACGCCTCGTTGACAGTCTGCGTTAACAGAGATTCAGCAGTTAACAGCCGGTTGAGATCACAGTTGAAACAGCGTGAGAATGAAGTTACTGTTCAGATTTTACCTCTAAAACGGTTCGGTCATCCCTGCGCGCCTCCTCGCCGCTTAACACCGACTTTAATTTATCCATCTGTGAAGATCCCAGGAGAGTCGACTGGACTGATGGAGGTTTCTGGTTGTTTCCTGGAGCCAGAGAGGAAATTCGCCGGTTTCCTCAAATCTGTGAGGATGGACAACAGCGTCACGTGGCTGAGGAGCTGTCAGGTATCTTACCTGGCCAGGTGGATGACTTCAGGTTAGTCACGAGAGGAGACGCAAGAGGAGCTCTCACTCTGATTTCTATTTTGCCAGATACGTGATTCAAGCTCACATCACATCAGGGAAAACTTTAGTTTAGAGTTTTAAGTCGTAAAGTATTTCATGAAACTTAAGATTCAGACGTTTCAATTTATTTCAGATATTTAATTTATTTTTATGCAACGAGGCGAAACATTAAGATTTCCAGTTGTGTTGAGTTTGTTAACTTTCTGTTTTATGTGACAGTTAACTTAATATCTTGAATATTTTGTTAGATTAAGCAGATAAAGCACACCTTATTGTCGTTTTCGCAATTTTCTGCTATTTTATACATCATTTGTTTATGAGTTAATCCAGAAAACACCTGGCAGATTGCTCAATAATAAAAAATAATTCCCCAATTAAACACAATTACTTCAGGTTTGCAGCACACCAGACCACTTGTTGAAACTGCAGGAAAGTAAGCTTCAGTCCCAAAGCGAACACTCTCACACATCATAACTCGTTTTAAAGAAGTGAGTGATTCATCTTCTTGAACACAGACGATCTTTGTTGACGCCTGTTGTCAGGTATGTATTGCATTGTGTTGTCCTAACAAACGCAAGTCTGCAGGGGGAAACCATGTCAAACTATTTCTAGGATGCATGAGTGATAATTTGTTGTTAATGTGACATACTGTGATTTCACTAATACAGTGAGAATCTGGAAATAATATTTATAGTGATGCGTGTATGATTTTGGTCAATTCATTGAGTCTCGCAAAGAATAAATTCAGCAGATAGTCTCTTTATAACGTTTGAAATGACAGGAAAGTGTTATTATAAGCTCTGTGTTAAAGTGACAAATATTTTGTCCCCACAGTCCCTCAAGACACAGAATAAATACTGCAAAAAAACAAGACATGCATAAACAACAGCAGCAACCATAATATAATCTGTAATAAAGTCAAATAACAAAACATCAAAACATTTTTAATACACTTATTTTTTGACAGTTGTGTTTGACTCACATGTGTGACTCAACCTCTTAACATTATGAAAAAAAAGACATGCTTTCAAGTAATACAGTATATGATTGCTTTCGCCACGAGCTGGCACTGCTGAACACCAAATCGTCTGATAAGGACAAGTTTGGCAAGTCAAATGAAAAGCATGCGATCCTTAAAAAAGCTTTCCCTTATGAGTTCACGTTCACTTATACCGCGAGTGCAAATGAATGATGAAACAATGATATGACAGAATTTATGAAACGTACTAGGCCACAGTAAAAGGAAAGGCACTACTTCTCTCCTGACCATCTGCACCACCAGGTGAAACTTAACACTTCCTGTGATAGTGGGGTTGATGTTAGTATTAACTCAAAAGTAGGGTCCCCCATCAATATAGTAAGAATACGAAATTGCTTTGAGCATTTTATTGGTGCTTCCCAACAGCCTCTTACCTGCTGAACGGTGCATTAAAGCAATTTCACTGGTTAATGCTAAAGTTTGCACCCACTCAGTGCTCTCCTGCGTCATCACTGTCATTCACTGCTGTAGCTGCTATATACTGGTCCTCATTCAGTCACTAACTGTCTGTCAGTGTATTCATGACTTCATTCATGCATTCATTAGTTGTTTCATAGGTATTAGTTGTGTGTTGTTGGTAGTTTAATAAACCTTTCTTTAGAAAGCAATAGTCACGTGACTTTGTGTGTATGAAGAATTAAGGCCACTGCACATGAGTCAAGAATAAGAGCAACATAAAAAAAAGAGGCTGAATTAATCAATTGGCTTTTGTTTTCCCTTTGTGAAGGGTGGCGCAAGTTAAATTTAAAGTTTCATATAAATATTGATTATTTCTGATAGTCGTACTGCTGCTTGAACTGCAAACATCATATCCCTGATTTATTTGTGATATACATGAGTCACAATGTAGGTGCAGAACAATCCTCTTCATAAAATCTCATCCTCTGACTCTGGATCCCTCTCCCTGGGCTTGAGAAGTCCCATTTCCATTGGAGGAGTCCGCTTCAATCTGGAGCGAACCACGCTGCAGAGAAAGCCCAACAAACAAACACCAGAGTCACACATTCCATCAACTGTTGTGTGATTATATGACTTGTGCAAGACTTCCACATCTGGCGTGGAGCAGGGTCTTACCAGCTGACGGTGCAGTAGAGCACGCTCACGACGAGCATGGCGAAGGCGAGGTGCCAGGAGTAACACATGGTGATGAACATCATATTGTTATGATCGTTCAGGTCCCACTCAGGGCCATGAGGAGGGTACAGCACAAAACCGATCTTTGGCAAAAGAGAAAGAGATGCCAGGAGTTATTAAGCACCGCCGTAAACCTCTGCTCAAACATGCACACATTCAGATTTACCTGCCAGAACCAGCTTCCCTGCAGGAGAGTGAGGGTGCAGCGCAGCAGCTCCAGGAGGATGTTACCTCGGTGGAAGACCTCCAGGAAGGCAACAAAAGCATCACCGAAGATGGCATAGAGAAGGAGCTGATGTACATGGACGTCCAGCATACTCCTGCCATGGAGGTGGTAGAGGAAAAGAAATCCTGCCGAAACAAAGAGACAGTCATCAACGCAAATACAGACAAGAAATGTTAGTTGTCGAACTGTCAAATGGCGCCTTCACTGCATTTTTGCTTGTGATTCACTTGCAACTATGCATTCATGTGCTTCTTTTTAATTGACTAAAAAATCTGTTAATGGTCCACGGTCTAAATCAGTGATTCCCACCCAGGGTACTTGTACAGTTCTGCAGTTACAAGGGGATAAATTGGAAGCTGCAGGGAAAAGTGAAATAACTAGATTAGAAGATATATATACATATATTGCGTCAGCTGTGATGTGAACACAATGCGTTGCAAATGAGTGTGTGAAAATTAGCAGAGAAATTTAAAAGGTTAGCTAAAAGTATGGTTGAAAGAGTTAAAAGTAGTGAAAAAATAATGAGTAGTAAAGTTAGTGTTCAAATAATTAGCCAAAAGTAATAAATGGTTGAAACAGTTGGCTGAAAGTAATGAATGGTTGAAATAACTGGCTAAATATACAACACTTTTACACCTTCACCTCCAACTTCACCTGCACCTTCTGTGTACTTAACATTTAAGCACACACATGCTTACCTAATTGTCAGCTGAATCTCAGCATATACATTTTAGTTTATTTTCAGCTGTTGTTGGTATATTTTATTGTTTTATTGTTTTAGTATATTTTATTGTTTTAGTATATTATTATTGTCTTAGTATATTTTATTTCTGGTATATTTTCTTTTTTATCGCATTTACACATATTTTTACTGCATGTTACTTTATTTTATTCCCTTATCTTTACTTTATTTTATTGTCTTTCTTTCTTATTATCTACATTTGGGTTGCAATGCAAATTTCGTTGACATGCTCAGTGACAATAAAGGATTCTTGAAACTTGAATCTAAATTAATGGATAAATAGTTAAAATACTTAACTAAAAGTAATGGATATGTTTGGAATATTTTTTGACTAGTAGTGAAAACTTTGAAACCAAGAGTTTGGTTACTTGTAGAAAAATACAGTATACTGTACTAATATTGTAAAATGTTATTAGAATTGTATGGTTTGTTAAATAATATCCAGTTTCTGATCAATTCAAATGAACACTTGATAGGTGGAGCTGATGAAGTTGTACTTGAGTTCCTCTGAAAGGGCTGTGGGGGCTATGTCTTAGATAGATAGATGCAGTGCAGCAGCAGCATTACACACAGTGAAATAAGTGAAAAATTCTGAAATAAGACTATAAAGAGCAAACTATACATAATAAAATATCAAAATAGCGAGCAGTAAAAAGATTATATACATAATAATAAAATAGCAAAATAGTAAACAGTAGTAATTAAAAAGTATTGCACAAAAAAGAATATCTACAGCAAATGGCAGTGTGCAGAAAATAAAGTGTACCATGACTGTAAGCATAACACAGTGAAAAAAGTGAAAATTTGTGAAAATAGGACTAAAAAGAGCAAACTATACAGAATAAAATATCAAAATAGTCTTGAAGAAAGCTGGGAATTAACGGTCTAAACAAATAATGTCAAACTGAAGGCTGGACCATGCATCTTACCTTCATTAAAGAAAGCAATAGCCAGCATCAACCTGTCCAGCGCCAGCGGAGCAGCCTCTGTGGTGTGGATGATCAGAGACACGGCCGCAGACAGGCCAAAGAACAGATACATGGTGGCGTGCTGCCAGTTCATCAGATCTTCCCAGTGTTTCTCTGCAAAGTCGTACAGCTGGAGTTTGGGTCCATCTGCCAAAAACTGCTCTGCCACCATCCCTGAGGAGCACAGCACAGGAAACACTCAGATCTCCTTAATTAAAGAGAGAATAAGCTTGTATTTGTGTCATACTTTACTCACACAGTCATTTAAGTCTCTTTAAATTGCTTTCATTTGTGCTGGATTAATGCATACAAAACTTAGATCAGTTGTTTTTTACAAGATCATATCACTCACAGTTTTTGTCTTTTCCTATTAATGTCTTCTGGCCAAATAGCAAGATAGTACATACCAAAAAACGAGAAGAAGAGTACGACAGAGCTTTCTATGATCTCCAGGCGGCGCTGCGAGGCTCTGCTGGCCAGCCGGGTGGAACCGATGCTCTTGTTCCTCCGGGTGGCGTACGAGAGCGAGTGCTTTCCTATCCACCAGATCCCAGCGACCAGAAAGAAGCTTCCAGGGAGCGCGTGGCCTTTGAAGCTTCCCATGACTCACGACACCTGAATCGTGGGAGGAAACAAATCTGCTGGTGGTTCTCATGGATACTTGCTTCATTGCAGGGAAACCAAAATTGCTGACGTCTCAGTGATCTAAGAAAATTTAATTTCTTTGTGCACTACAACAGAAAACAGATGTTTGCTCTCAACATGAATCAGGGTCTTATTCTCACTGCTGCCTCTATATTACATTAGCAAGTAAAATATCTTGGTTTCCTTTAAACGCAGGTAGTAAAAAGTGTCAACACAAACCCTATAATTTGGCATATATTGTAGACAAAGTGTTCTTCCAGTGGCACATACAGTATTTTTAGCGTGGCTGGCAAAGGAGAAGGAGTAAGAAATGTGACGGGAAAAGCAGAGGAGTGCCTGCAATTTAGTTCAACAGCATAATTAGACATAATTAGTGTGTGCTGGCAACGGGCCTTCAGCTGACCTTGGTAGAAGTGTGTCTGGACAGAGAAAGAAACCTGTTAGAGCTTCACGAGGCTCGCACCGTCACCTTTAAACATGTGATCCAGTCCAGCATTACACAATAGAGCGTTTTTTATGATTGAGTTACACATTGATTGCATCTTGTGCGTGGTAATGATTACCCATCATTTCCCTTACGATTAAAGCTATGAGTGATTGATATGTGCAGGTGTCAGTCGGTGCAGACCAGGCTGTCATCGTCTGCCACATGTTTACTCTCTCAAGGGAACAAAACGTATCTCCAATAAAAGACAAATGATCAGAAACAAACAGGCTGTGTTCTGTGCCTCCTCATGGTTTCACTGTAAATAAGGAATTACTGTAAAGAGTATGAAGAAGCTTTAGAAAGGTGCCTGACTGTTTGTTGCTGTTTAAACTCTGGAAGCAAAGCAGGAGTGACATTGATTATGAGAATCAGAATAAGGGCATGGCTGCACTCCCTTTTGTGATGGAGATGATGATATCCTGCCTGCAACAAAGGGAACCTTTTGAAGGACGACGCTCAATAAAAACAGACTGTTTGAGATGTTAAACTGAGCTCATCACATGGCCCTTTGCCTGCGAAGCCTCTTCAGACAGAGGAAAACACTTCAGTCGCCATGGCAATCGCTCCCTCGTGTCACTCCATGCTGCTGGAAGACTTCAGTTTTTACTCGTAATGTCAACAACAACATCTGTGCAGCCTCGTTTCCACATTCAGTGGCTCCCACACATCTTGAAGTCAAGGATTTCAGTGAATTAATACACATTTTATTATACTCAGTGGTGGAAAGTAACTAAGATCATTTACTACACTTACGAGGTACTTGTACTTCACTTGAGTACAGCTTTCAGATGCTTGTTTATTTAACAGCATTTAACTTGCTGTTAAAGAAACAGCAAGTTACATGTGAAGGTGCTGGTCTGCGGGAGGAGCTGGGGATAGAAACACCACCCCTGTGATGAGTGGACAACCCACTCCAGCACAGGGAGGCCATCGTTGTTAGAAATTAAACGATCAAACACAGTATAAAACAGCATCACCTCGACCTTAATGAGCCAGAGAGGCCACTCTGCAAGATGAGTAGGCTTTATCCCAGCTACTGATACCTTAAATACATTTTAGGACGGGACTTTTACTTGTAATTGCAGTGTGTGATTGCTATCTTTACTTAAGCAAAGCCAAATAATTACTCCACCAACGATTTTGTTTGCTTGATTTAATATTGACTTATCAAAGCTGTCTATGCATGAAAGAAGAGGACAAAAAGTTATCATCAGGTGCATCATTTTCATATTGTACATCATTTTTGCATAGAGTGCTCACGTTGAGATCAACTGTGCTTAGTAGAATAATCGTTAAGGTAGGTTGTGTGTGTGTGTTTTTTTAGATTTTAGTTTAGGATCCAGCGGCCAGATGCGTTAAAATGTGATATAAATGTAGAGGCGAGAGAAATAAAAGACCATAGCTGTTTCTGAGGGTAACTGAGCTTTTAAAATCAAGTGTACACCTAAAAAAAAAAAGTTTTAAGGACATTCATGACCTGGCAGAAAGCTCACTTTGTTATTTACTCTGGAACAACAATCAAAGGCTGTAAAGCTTATGAATAGAGATTATAAAGTCCATTAAACCGATAAAACTCAAAAGCAGCTAAATGTGTTACCGTGAGATAATTAAAACAAACAGGGTTGCAAAGATCAACATTAAGATGTGGTTTACTGAGCCTGAACCTGGACTGCAGAGACCAACATAAGGACTTATTAGTATACAGTACACTGTAAAAAGAAGAAAACTTGATATAAATGCATTATAAAGCTATTGTACAGGATACAGTATCCTACAATTCCTTCACAGTAGAAAGAAAAAGGGGGGGTCTTACCCAAGTGTGTTTGTTCCTGGAGATGAAAAGTTGCGAAGTACGTTCAGTCAAAAATGAATCAAAACATTTTCATTTTCTCATCGTGCGAATCATTTTTCTCGTCACACCTCGGCGAGATATCTCGTCTGCTCTTCGGCAAGTCACGAAGTAAACATCGGCTTTCTCCTCCGATCCCCCGCTGCCTCCAGACCCGTTTCACAACGTTTTCTTTTTTCTCCACATCTTTCCGATGCTTAACAGCGCAGGAGTCTACCTCCAATAAACCATCCCATTGGACGACAGCGATGAGTGGCGTCATCGGCGTGTGCTGTCATTGGCTGGAGTTCACGTCGGTCTCAGGTGTACACGTGTGCACTTTCACTCCGCCCGCTCGTCCTCTGCCCGGTCCCGCCCTGCTGGGTGGAAACCGCTACTTTCCATCCTGCCAGACCGACCCGGACCAGGACAAGACGTCCGGCACGTACGCTTCCTTATCTCCGGACGGGGGCTTTGGGCCCTCGCGTCAGTTGTTTCTTTCTAACACTTTATAGCACAGCCCGCAATTAGCACTTTATGTTGATTCAAAGGCTCAAATTACACTCTAAATTGGGCTGTAAAGTTAATGTTTAATGGCAGCAATAAGCATTAAGTCTACAAGAAAACTGCACAGGGCACCTTTGATATACTGAGTAAAAAATAAAATAAATAAAAAATATAATAATAATTATAGTGGAACACATTCCACTATAATTATTTTTATTATTTTAGGAGGAATAAGACTCATTACTTTCCAGTATTTACATTATCTGCAGTATAATTAGTGCTATATCAAGGATTGTGATGCATAATATTGATAAACTCGTAACTGAAAGTATCCAAACACTCATTTGTGATTGTGTTTGCACACCTAGATGGAATGGAACCATCAACATCATTTAAGCCTACCTGTGCTTTACCTGCCACATGTCAAAATGTCTGCCATGAGGGAGATCTACTACGGTGCAGCCATTGTCATTATGGGATTTGAATATGTTTGAATACTATTATTATCGGCTTTGGTGTGAGCTGCTGTGTTGAAGTCTGAACAATGAAAACAATGAAGAGATGACTGCTATAAATGGCACACTATGCAGTAAAGTGTATGTTTGTTGCAACCACATTAAGCATGGGAGTGTCACATCAGTGTGTTTTAAGAGTGCAGGACCACAACAGTGGAAACCAGCGCTGTGTGTCAGCAGTTTGTTCTCAGGGGGACACTTAACTAAGCAGCTTAAGGCTTCTTGTGTTTTATTGTAATGTCTTTTTAGCCTTTAAAGTCTTGGCAGTGTGAAGCAGCTATTCTGTATTTTTGGTCCCAAGTAAAAATCTTTTAAAAAGTTGGACACTGTCAAAATGTTTAATAAATCATGTATGAAAGACAATCCAAAAAGCAAATGTATAACTCTCAGAGAGGACAGCAGGCCTAGCTTAGTTCCAGTGTCATTTTCCCTTTAAAGAGATCAAAAAATTACCTGAAAACCTTCCAGTTATAATTATTGAGATACTAACAAACTTTATCTGTACAGAGTACAAACAGATTCATTTTGGTTGGACATAAAAATATGTCCAAGATAAATTCTAACACCATCACAGCAGATTACCAGGGTTTACTGGTCAGCGGTGATACATGTACTGTACATGGAAAGAAAATGACATATTTGTCAGTAACTAGAAATAAAACCACATTTATTTCATTTATATGGATACATTTATATACAGGCAGTCTGATTTTTGTTGGACATTGAGCGCTGTAAACTCTGACGTGGCAGCGCGAGAGCAGCACAGCAGTTCGTAGATGACAGCAGAGTAGACCTCACATGCAAAATACTTCACATGCAAAACAATAGCATAGATAAGGCAGGAAGATGGAGCCGATGGAAAACGAGGTACAGAATGACAGAAGCTCACTTTTAAAACTCCAGAGTACAGAAAACAGGTGGGTGCATTCACTCACTTTCAGATTGGAAAAGTCACCTGTCGGTTCCAGTCACCTGTCATCAGCATGGCCTTTCACAATGCATAAGAACAACACACAGGTTGTCTGAATATGCAAATACTCAACATACTATTGACACTTTGAATTTAACGTGTTTGTTCTTGTCAGACAAAGAGAGAGAGAGAGAGAGAGGTATCCGGAAACCGCAGGAACTACGAGCTGTCATTTAAATGTGCAGGACTCAGATGAGATGCTAAACATAAAGCTAAAACCAGCAGCTGGTTATCTTAGCTTAGCATAAAGGCTGGAAACAGATGGAAACAGCTAGTTTGGCTCTGTCAAAAGGTAACAAAATCCTCCAGCTGCTCTAAAACCAATTAATGTGTTATATCTCATTAATTTAACATGCAAAAAAAAATAAAAATAAATAAATCTTGTGTAATATTTCTGTATTTCTAGATTTCTTGGCCTGGTGGGGGATAAACTATGCATCCTACAATGGTGAAGGGATTACCCGCCCTACTTGACCTCTGATTGGCTAGTGCTGGTTGTCTTCGTTGGTTGGGTTGGTTAGATTTATGCATGAGCCAGTCAGAGGCAGACCAGGGTGGGCAATCCCTTGGCCATAGCGGGATTTGTAAATTCACTGCCTGGGACGCCACTGGACATTCCTGAAATCTCATTGGCCACCTAAAGTGCCATCCTGAAGCATGATTGGCTACCAATTAAGAGGTGGGACTTTATTTCCTCATGCCACCCCTGCTAAGATAAGCTAACCTGCTGCTGACGTGGCGTGGCGTGACAGCAGTGTCAATCTCCTCAACTAATGCAGAAGGCAAATACGTGTGTTTTCCTACAAGGTAAACAAGAATGAAAAAAGAAGCATAACTAGTTTGTCGAGAAATTGCTGGAAAATGAAATTTACCTTGAAGATATTTGCTTTACGAAACTGAAGGTTCATTGTAGTGTGTCAGATGAACAAAATATAGAAGACAAGAAGCCCTCATGTTATGGTCTTCATTTACACAGAACACTCTAATCTTATCTTAAATAAACAGTGTAAGATGCCACCAAATAACAATTTCTGCCACTTATTTTGGGGGCATTAGCTCTCATACAGTGTCCAGGGCCCCTCCTGTCACAGAAGATGAGCACCGTTGTTAGTAAACTCTCACACACTAGCAGCACCGGGCATTCATGCAGAAGGACTGAGGGGAGGTGGAGGCATGGGGATCGGTGGGTCACATGGGCATGCAGACATGGCAGGTGTAGGTGCAGGACCATTATGGGACTTTGGTGCGGGATGAAGACCAGTAGAGGGGCTTCAGCATGGACACGTGGACTCGGCATGTGGGACACATCTGTTTCTTCCACAACCACTGCTCCATGCACTGAAACACATTTTAAATGAGGTTATTACAGGCTGAATGTTTATAAGTCCTGCAGGTACAGATTTCCCTCACTGATGCCAGGAGGTCGTTTCCAACATGCTGACCTACAGAAAGCACAGCAGGATCTACACTGACCCTGACCCCCAGCCGTGAGGGCGCTGTGGCCACACATTTCACTGCACTGTGCATCCACTGCACTGCTGAATGGCTGCAGCTATACAAGAGCTGGCAAAATACAAAGCAGGTGACTCAAGAAGTTATTGCCTTGATTATTTATTTCTCGTCTGTTACAACACAAATCACAAACAGTGAAAACACACCTAATTTTGGCCTTCATTAACTTCCCAGCAATCAAAATGACACAAGCTGTCCTACAAGTCCTCAGACTCTACAGTATATAACATTACTGGAAACAGGAAATAGCTAAACCACAGCAGGTCATCTACTGTATGTGCCATGTTAATTATTCTGTGTTTTACTGTACTGAAAGACTTTTAAAATGTTCTCCATGTGTGATATTTAAAATCATACAAAAAAGTATGATTCCATGACATCTTGACATGTTTTATGTACCGCTATGAAGAAAAGACCTCACACCTGTGCTTTAGAGAAGTGGCGGCAGTTAGTAATTCAAGCAGGAAACTTCAGGTAATCAAATATTCAACAATTCAAGAAAAGGTTGTGTTTTTTTTTTAATTCATACTGGATACAATTGTTTATTTATGTAATTATAATACATAAAATACTTAAAATATTGAATTGTTCATGTAAGGATTCGACTAGATGCGGCTTTTGTTCTTTTTGTGTGTGTGTTTTTATAATGTAACGCACTTTGTGTTACAGTGCTTTGTATGAAAAGTGCCCTACAAATAAAGTCTGATTGATTGATTGATTTTGGCACTGAGGAGAAAACACTGTAAATTCTCCAGTTGGATCCACAGAGCAGTTTTACCGGATCAGGTTTGGCACAGTCAAGGCCCCGAGATTTTAACACTTGAACGCCACACGATGAGGAGTTGAGGTGTGGCTCCTGAAGGCCCCACGAGCTGCACATCCTGCCCTGTTCCACCGATGAGTCTCCTCCTTCCACAGAATGATATCAGCGATGCCTCCGCAGGGACAGTTGACGTCGGGGTGTTTGCTGCTCCTTCTGCATGTAGATCGGTCCGTCCGCCGACTTCCTCCTCTCGTCCGAGGGCCTCCTCACCTGACAAGTCGCCGCCTCGCTGCCGCTGCGGGGCCGGCTCTCCTCTGACCTCCGAGCCGCCTTCAGAAGCCACCAAACGGAGACATCGCGGTCAGTAAGCTGTCCTTCCACAGAGAGAGTTTCAGGTGCAGGCGGATTGTTTTCATCCCGCTTCACATCATGCATGTTCAGGAATGAGCAGCCTGCATGCACCGCGGGTCTGAGATGTGACATGCTGGGATTGGGCTGAACATGTAAAGACTGCCTCGCTATGGGGAAATCAGGGCGGTGTAAACACAGTGTGGAGGAGACATGCAGTGTCAGATGTTTTACCTCTTTGTGGAAGCGGTGCGAACAGTGCAGCTCCTGAACTCCACCTCCGCTCCTCCTCATGTCCTCATGGCAGATCAGGCACAGCTTATCTTCATCATTCTGTCAAACAAACACTCAGCTTCATTTTCACAGCTCAACATCAGCATGAGACCACAATGATTCACCTGGTTTATTTACAATATTAACGTTGTCTGGTACCCAAGGGTGGAAAGTAACTAAGTACAATTTACTCTAATACTTAAGTACAATTATGAAGTGCTTGTACTTTACTTGAGTATTTCCATTTTTTACACTTCAACTCCACTATGATTCAGAGGTACATTAAGTTACTGGTTGTTTCAGAGCTTTAGTTTAATAATACAAATGTAATAAAGAAATCAATTCTGATGTAATATTAAAATAAAACTTTATTGATCCCAGAGAGGCAATTCACAGGCTTCCCAGCAGATAAACTGTTAAATGTTAAATAACCTTTACTAGCTTCAACATTAATGAACACATTAATGCATCAATAATAATGATAATTATGATAATATATGTTATTCTGAGATATGCCATTCTACAAAATGAGCACTTTTCCATTAGGTACTTTAAGCATGTGTTGATGCTAACACCTTTGTGCTTTTACGTAAGTAAACATTTAAATGCAGGAACGTTACTTGAATATTAGTATTGCGACTTTTACTTAAGTAAAAGATCTGAGTACTCATTCCACCTCTGCTGGTTGCACTGTGCTCATACTACTCCAGCGCACTGACAAAAATAAAAATCAAATGACTAATGGATATGAAGTTTGAAGATGGAATGCTGTTATGTGAAAATTACAGAAACCTTAAAAAACTAAAACCTGACTTTACTTGTTTGTTTGTTTTTTACATCACAAGATTAACAAAGTTAAAACTCAAAATGTGAAATATTTGCTAACCAAATACAGAATATGCAGAAAATACAGAAGTGAAGCCCTTTCCTGTTCTGGTCCTTATTGTCACAAAAGATGCTGTTTACGATGAGAAATATGAGCTTTTGCGACACGTCAGGCAGTTCAAACCTGTCCACGATCCTGTCAGCACATTCTCTAATCTACATTAAAGTGCTCTTTAATCTTGAAGTGCTTCATCATAGTGAAACAAAGAGTGCACCGAACCTGATCCACCCTGCAGTTAGCTGGATGAGCTACAACACACCGACCTGGTAAAGAAAAGTGTAAAACCTGCTTAAATCTTCATTAACTTTCTAACACTTCTGCTCACCGGAGACATGTTCTTCTTATCACGGAGACAAAGCCTCCTCTCGACGGACTCTGTGAGCTCTGGGATGGTGGTGATGCGGTTCTCCAGGGCGGCTGACTTGGGACGGCTGATGTCGTCCGAGGAGGTCCGGCGAGCTCTCTGGTGGGGCCTGACCTCCCCCTTCTCCTCTCTGGGTTTGATGTGGCTCGGGGTGGGCGCCATTGTCGCCGCATGGAGCCTATTCAGCTTCATGGCATCTAATTGAGACTGTGGACCGCAAAAAGAGGGATAATGTGTCCTGTTACACAATGTAAGAACCACAATGATTCAGTCTCAGCTGAAAGGAAAACAACAAATTAATATTTCAGATTTCCCATTAAAGGCTGAAAATGTGAAGAACATTAAACCAGACAGATGAGCATGCTGAGCTTTTGTCTGAACAGGGTTAATCACTCTTGATATTCTTAAGTAACCATGTCCACAGGGCACCCACCTAATTATAGTTTGCATCTCGACTCAGGCCAGTCGGTTCAATGATTATTTATACAACAGCAGTAATCAGATTACAATACTTATGTGTTGCCAAATAGGTATGTTGAGGTTACAGAATGGATTTTATGACTCTCTCATCACTCACTGCTACACTTTAGTGCTGGTGATGAAAAAATCAACAATTTACAGTGACGAGTGTATCATCAAACTCCAGTGATTTAGTTTATTGTGCCTCAGTTTAAAGCTGGGCTCCTCACAACAGAGACGACGCAGCAGAGGCAGAGATATAGGCAGAGACACCTGTTGGGAACATTCCACAGGTAAACAGGTTGATTGGTAACAGGTGATAGTATCATGATTGAGTATGAAAGGAGCATCCTGGAAAGCCTCAGTGGTAGAGCGAGGATGGAGCGAGGCTCAACACTATGTGAACACATGGTAGAATTAAGGCTGGGCTTGTATTTGAGTTTATCAACAGTGTCTAAAAAGACTGCATTACAGTACATATCTCTCTACTTATGGATTAACAGCTGATTCACCTTGCTGCTGTGTAGCTGTCATTGACCGCCGACCTCCCTGTGGCAAGTGAAAAGTCAGTTCACTCATGGTATGAATATAGCAGCAGATTATTCACTGTTTCACAGAGCACATGTTCCTTTGTGACTGACTAAAAAAAGAGATTTCTAGAAAAGTCTGTGATTTCCTGCCAGAGGATTTGTTTGTTTCAGCTGGAGATAAATGCTGAGTAAGACAAAAAACATACATAGACATCAATGCTTGTTCATTAGCAGGAAAAAAGAAAAAAAGGCTTGCAACCAGGTCTGCCGTCATCTAAAACCTTTCTATCACCTGAGCAAACTGACTGGTTAAAATCAACATGTGGCAAAAGATTTGCACTCGGCACAGGAAGTTGAATCAACTCATGCTTCCATTAGTTGCAGCAGGATAAAATAAATTTTAAACAATCTGTCCGTGCATGTCTGTGTGTGAGCGTCATATACTTGTGCATCAGCAAACATTATTGATGAGCAGTTGGTTGAGACAAATTACAGGTCAGGACATCCAATTACTAAACAATATAACAGACCTTCAGAGTGTGAATATGCATTCATTTACTGGCTGCCAAGAATAGAAATAGCTTTCTTTTTCAACCTTAGAGCTTCAATATGGTTTTCTTTTTTACTTTTTTATATTTCAATATAACAATTTAATCAATTTTTCCACACTGACATATTGGATTTTGATTAATTCTGTGAATATTTTGGCTGATTTATTTTATAAAGGTAGTAATATTAGCAAGTTTACATCAGTTTAAAAACACTCTTCATGCTGTGTCAGTCCAATCTTTTGGTTAAAGTGTGTTGAACACTGAACAAAGTCACATCCATTAAATGCTGGTGGTCCTTACCACAGTCGGCAGCGATGCTCTTCGATCCACTTGCATTTTCGTAGGTCTTCTGAAACTACGTTTTCTCTCCCTGGACTGTCCGGCTTCTGCTCCGTGACCCCAGTAACTGCTCATCCATTTTGTGAAGTTACCATCATCATCATCATCGTTGTCCACAATGAAAGCAGGCAGGAGCCTGAGAGACATGATGGAGCTGTTGATGGAGTTGGTGCAGCAAGTCCCGGCACAACAGATGAAAGTGTGATCCCAGCTGGGTGGCACAGAGAGTAAAGACAACGCTGAGCTGACCTACTAAGCCTCTAACTGACTGGCTGCTCTACTACACAGCACTGTCCCACAAGGCAAAGGTAGCTTGTTTCAATCAGATCCCTCTGGAACCTCGAGCACTGCTTCTACAGTTATATTCTTGGATGATCCAAAAATAACCTGCAGAGCTTTTGCTCAAGTCTTTAAATAAGTGAATCCCCTATAATCTAGTTACCGTGGCTGGGAGAAAGTAAAAATGGAGGTGATGGGAATAAACACGGAGGCGGGAGTCAGAGAGGAACGGCTAGTATTTTGGCACTGGGTGGGTGATGTGACCACTGCTTTTAATCTTTCCATTACAGTCATGAGCCTGAGGGTAGACAACTGAAACTCCAATGTCCCCATACTTTCCACTCGCTGAGTACATCAAACCTGTCAATAATTATGGAGTGCAGGCCACCCTGTCTACCGCTGTGTGCTGAGAGCCTGCGGCTTGTTTAATACAGGACAGGGAGGGAGCGTTTTTCACAGCACACTACTGAATCATATTCTCTTTTTTCTTTCCTTCATTTTTTATCAAAACGGTTAAGTAAAAAGCACAAGTTGGAACCAAAATCTTCTCAAGCACATTTGAGCACATTGAAGTTTAATTAAAGCACATTTAAGATTCATAGAGAGCAAACATACATTCTAACACATTATTTATCCTTCGCTTTCAATGAATTAAAGAGGGACAATATTTTTACCAACATTAAAGATACTATTCAGTCATAGTGGTGTATCTTACCAGGATGTGCAGATGCTGTTATCCTATTCTGATGACCTCTGATCAGACACAATAGAAGTATTATTACACTTTGTTTGCAGAAAAATATTACACAGGACTAAATATTAGATAGCTAACCACTTTTTTCCAAGTTCTTTCCTTTCCTTATCTTCAGAGGAATTTATCAAAATAAAATTTATACTTGAACATGAACAAAATCTTCCTTCACTACCAGACGAAGTTCAAACTGCTGCCAATCATGTCAGATCTCAAAGAGGAGGACTAATCTGGACTGTTATGAGAGGTTCATGTCGCTTTGTCAAGTCACCTCAGATCATGGCTGAGGACAAGATTACAGTAATCTGCTGTTTGTCCAAAGAAAGGGGGGCAGTTAAGGTTGCACATGAACTCAAATGACCAAGAATAGCAATAAGCTTTATATATGCTGAAGATAAAAATCTTAGCCAAACTAGCATTTTTTTAGAAGTTTTTAAATTTGTTGTACTGGTTGTATAGTCCATAAAGAATAAACTGCAGCCTTACATGTAAAGAAGTGCAAACAGTTGTTATGCTACGTTTCAAATCTAGTTGCAGGGCTGAAGGATCAGACTTGTGGCTGCCATCCAATGACTACAATCAATAAACATATACTTTCTCTTCTGTGTGCATGCATGTTACCCACCTGCTAAAGAGAGTCGCAAAATACTTCTTGGAGCGCAGACCAGTTATCCAGAAAACAACAAGATCAACAACAAACTGTATAAATAAAATGCACCTACATGAGCATCTGAAGTTAATCTGGTTTAATAATCGAACTGGAAAAACTTGGTGTATTTATGTAGTTGATTCGTGAGGATTTAGGATTTCAAACACTTCCCAGCACAGACACATCTCAGTGCTCACAGGTTTCCAAACATCTATTGGCAGCGACTAAAACTAAGCCAGGCTGTGCTAACAATAGCAGGCACTTTTCACAACAAACAAGAATCAGGAATAGCTATGGAGAAGATCAGACATCCTTATTGTAACCTCTGTCAGTCGGCCTATTCACCTTTCTAAAACAACAGTACCTGCAGGGTCATTGGAGACGGGATGCCTCACGTGCAGAGTACAGTACAAGGTTATTATGCCTCATCACGCGTTGTAGTTTAGTGGCAGAATTGATTTTATGGCTTTTCAAAACAAGCTGTGTCAGTGCAGAATGGATTATTTTAGGGCAGTGACATGTTTTAAGGGCGGACAGATGAAAATGTATACAATTTTAATGCATTTTATTCTTCATTTAGGATAAATTATAAATGGGAAACTCTTTATTCTTTATGTACTTCTTTATTTGATACAACTACAAACACGGAATAAAACTCTATGTACCAAACTGCATGAGTATATTACTAGTCAGTCCTTGAATTACAGAACACCTCATGAGGGAAAAGTTATCTTATCAACGGTCTATGCTGCTGGAAGGACAACCCTCTTCATTACACAGGCTTCCCCCTAACCTGCTAAACACAGTTGACTTTGAAAAGTGTTCTGTGCTGGTCACTGTTGGAGGACAGATGGCCTTGGGCACAAATTGAGTAGTCAGACTGCAGCAGCATCCAGACAGACCAGACACAAAGCTCTGAAATGGGACAGAGAGGGGACTCAGCTTTGCAAAGACACAAACACGCACATTCAAACTCATATAATAAATAGCATTGATCAGAATTAAATGTATGTGCTGGCGCTGAAAAACGTAACACTTTATAAAATAGCCTTTGCTGTTGGAACAAATTAGACTGCATGACACTCTGTATTTTTTATGAAAGTAATAAGCATTTTCCACAACGTCTTTGAACAAATGTGGTCAAGTGGTTATTTCTGTACAGTGCAAAAGTGTGCAAGTGTAGATTTATGATTAAAGTCAGCAGCACTGCCACCTGGTGGCTGTAGTCAACCTGTTTACAGATACATTAATATTTTTTCAAGATTGAAAAACATCACTCATTTGGAACGTTTTTCGCTTATTTATTCTTTAAATAATATTATATATGAACCTTCTTTATAGAAGGCTTCACATACAGCATATGTTCACTAGAGTACTACGGACTACAAAATGCTACTGGCGAACTACAGCTACACACAGCCCCGTGGCGTCCCCGCCAGTATCCCATGATGCCTCGGTGTGCGTGACCTCGCAGAGTACGGGAAGAAGTAGCGGCTATCGCTCACGCTGTTTGCTGGTGGTGCTGCTGGCTGGCTAACTATTGCTCGGTCGTACATCATGGCTGCTTCAAAGCCAGTCGAGCCACAGTCCGGTACTGGACTACCCCGGTGGCAGCTGGCACTGTTAGTCGGGACTCCCATAGTGCTTGGAGTGGGGGCGGTTTACCTCTGGAATCGCAGCAGGACGAAGGAAAGGAAAGGGACCGGGGAGCGGAAAACACCAGAAGGTAGCGCCAGTCCCGTGCAGGGCCAAGACGGCGCAGCACGAGCCAGCCGGGAGCAGGAGAACATGGTACCGTTGCCTAGAGACCCCACTTCCATCTGCTGTCAATGTACTAAAACGTTCCCCACGTTAGCATGATTTTTCTCGGTGCAGAACGTACGCTTTTCTGACTAAATATGCCACTACCGTTTAAGTACAGTCAAGGACACCTAACGTTGCTGGCACTGTCAGTGACAGCTACCTTCTCCAGAGCAAGGCCGATAGCAACCGGTTCATCGCTGGTGGATTAGCCAATGTTAACTGCTAGCTAGCTGTCGTATAAGCTAACGGTATCAAGGTAGCTAGCTCGGTTAACTATCCCGGTGGCAAATGGCTAGAATTAACGTACATGCTAGTAAAGCAAGCATGGTCGACATGGACGGTTAACGTGTAATAAGTGCAGCTGGTAAATTGTACGGTAAAACGCACATGGGAACAACGTGACAACATGTCTTACAACTAAAATTGATAGCTTTTCGTTTCGTTTCAGCGCATGCTAGCTGACGTTATTTACTGAGATAGTGAAGTGGGGCGGGGATGGCTGTCATTTGAATCAGCCTTGTTTACGCAGGGCCAGGTTTATTACGTCGTCTAACAGGCTGTCACTCTTTTCACTTTGCTGTATCACGCACAGGTAATGTCCAGGAACGCAGTCTGACACATGTAGGCGATACTGCTGATAGTTCAATCAAAGTAGAGGGACCAACAGTCTACCCTTAATTGGAGTGATTGAGCTCTCTGCGAAAATGTTTTACAAAGTGTTCAACTAAATTCAAGCTATATTGTGGCTTTAGTAATTTGTATGAGGCCATTATATCCTATTAATTAACAGCCATCACCATTTGACAAGTCAGACAGGATCCATTCGAGGCCTTAGGTTATATTCATATGTACCCTCGTAAATGGAGTTACTGGTAATATGCAAGCATTGTGCAGGCATAGTTTTCCTCAAGAAACCTTAACTTTGATTTTGAGATTTTGCGCACCCATGGCTCAGTTGTTAGAATTCAGTATTACTGTAGTTGTAGTTGTTATAAATGGCTTATTAGCAATTTTGCACCTGTCAATTTACATTCACGTGTGTGCAGTTCACCTGAAAAGCTTATTGCAGTCTAAGATGCTAAGGATTTCTTAATTATGTACAAAAACAATCTTAAGGCTCTTCAGCCCTTAAACCAGTCCACTGAGTCACAGGGGAGACCATTTGATCAATAATTGTTTGCTTCTCTCTCTCTCATTTAGAGCCCATTGGATCGGGCCCAGGCAGCAAAGAACAAGGGCAACAAGTACTTTAAGGCTGGCAAATATGAGAACGCCATCCAGTGCTACACAGAGGCCATTGGTCTGTGCCCCACAGAGCAGAAGACTGATTTATCAACGTTTTACCAGAACAGAGCAGCAGCCTACGAGCAGCAGGTTGGCAACACCTTCTTTTAATCTGTTCAGTGATTATTTTTAATATGTTGTCATCCTTTGATTCTCCATTGATTATTTTGCAGCAATGCGTTTCTTCTTCCCGCCGCTTAAAACCAGAAGCAATGGCATCTGCAGAGATCAGTGGTTGCTCCTCTTTGGTCAATGTGTAGTAGATTAAGTGCAAATCATCAACATTCTCAGATCTTTCCACCCTCATGTCTTATTGAAGGTTTACAGAGTCACAGAGGTTAATGTGACCTCATAATGTCCTCTGCTCACATGAGCTCTGGAACTAAAA
This sequence comes from Chelmon rostratus, assembly GCF_017976325.1. NCBI lineage: Eukaryota > Metazoa > Chordata > Actinopteri > Chaetodontiformes > Chaetodontidae > Chelmon > Chelmon rostratus. The sequence continues at coordinate 26,061,775 of NC_055661.1, forward strand.
GTGTCATCTAGAAACTGTGATTAATCAGTGAAGAAAATTTCATTCCATGCAGTGAAATGTTAGCGGCTCATTTAGACTTTTTTGTGACTGAAGAAATGTTTGTAAGTGTTGCCTTAATGTTTTCGGCTGCAGCTTTAAGTTGTTTGTCTGCTCGTCTTGGTCACAGTTGTAGGACCCTGTGAAAATAATTTCATTTTGTTTCAGATTCTGTTTTATTTTCTTCAGAAATTCCCTGTTTTCTATTTAAATTTTTCTGAATTCTGCATTTTAGAAATCAAATACATTTTGTCATCAGAAAGAGTGCCTAATCATGTGATTGATGAAGACAATTTTAACAGTTTAACAGGAAAATATTTAGAATTATTTGAATATCAGTTAAATTCACGTGACACGACATTGCATTATTTTTAGTGCAACGGATCTTGTGCAGGACAACCTCCATATGCAGCTCGAACACCAGATAAGTGAATCTGGTGAAAGCTACTCTCACATTCAGGCAACGCTCCTCCTTGTTTACAATGCTTGACCAGAAACAGCCGTAGCTTTTTCATTTTTTCCAACAGAATATCGGAGTCCGCACATACAGCCACAAAGTCTTCAACACACTCGTTTCTTGTATCTGCCCATGTGGTTGCACTTCTGAGAGTTGGTTGAAGTCATGAGCTCTTGTTAGCACGCGACCTCTTGCTCTCTCAGAGGACCTCTTTTTGTGTGTGTGTGTCACCAAAACAAGGCAGCATTGTTCGTTTTTTTTTTCTGTTTATTTGGTGTAGGAGCTGTCAATAAAAATGTTTATGATGTTAAGGAAAACCCTGAATTTTAAAATTACAACCAATGTTCTGAGTTCTAAAGTTGATTCTGTTTTATTCTCAATGTCCGGATTCTGTCTGTGTTTTCTGCATGGTGGAAATCGTAGGGCACTACACATGCTGGTCTGTTTTTAAAGATTTGTTTTATATATATTGCTCTTCCGATTTTAGACCCTGTAGGTCTCGAGTTCCTCGTTAAGACCTACAGGTCTGTGTCTCCATTGTACCTGTAAGGCTTCCCGGGGTTGTGGACAGACCTCTGAAGCACTGCAAATTCAGATGCAGATATACTTTGGAAGATAACCAGCATTTAAATTATCTTCTCAGATGAAATGGACAGAAGTGGTGCAGGACTGCTGTCAGGCTGTGGAACTGAATCCACGTTATGTCAAGGCTCTGTTCAGGAGGGCTAAAGCTCTGGAAAAACTAGACAACAAGAAGGAGTGCCTAGAGGGTGAGAAATCTGTCTTTCTTTTGAAAATGCTTTCACAAGTTTAACTTGAACTTAACTTTTAATAACAGTCAGTTTTGTTCCCTGTGTGTCCTCCAGACGTCACAGCGGTATGTATTCTTGAGGCCTTCCAGAACCAACAGAGCATGTTGCTAGCAGACAAGGTACTGAAACAGCTGGGAAAAGAGAAGGCCAAAGAGAAATACAAGGTACTTGTCCTCTTTTACAAAAAGTTGTTTCAGTTTTCTCTCTCGGAACTGTCACAGTAAACTTTTTCTGTTTTTGAAACCCCTCTTCTATAGAACCGTGAACCGATGATGCCCTCTCCTCAGTTCATCAAATCCTACTTTAGCTCGTTCACCGATGACATCATCTCACAGCCCCTGCAGAAGGGGGAGAAGAAAGACGAAGACAAGGACAAGGAGGGCGAGGCAGCTGAGGTCACTGCGAGGTCAGAGAATGTTTACTCAGTATCCGCTCACCTGGCACACTCAGGTTGTAGTAGGAGGGAAGGAGAAGCTACTGGAATAGAATGAGATGTGGGGAATCTGTCCCTGTGTTGTTTATACTTTCACTTCATCATTTAATGCCTAAGTCTGAGCACAGGAAGTTGCATGACAAGCGGTAATGTGGGTTGGAACTAAAAAAACAAGGCTTTCTGCCATTTACAATTGAGGATATTGTGCACAGAATGTTGCATCCTTTGGGGATCATGAATTGTTCACCAAATTTTGTGGTGTTCCACCTCAGATTTTTGGATTTTACATCAAGAAAGTTGTGAGGATACATCCATCAAAGCCAGTGTCGTACTGATAGACGACAGACTCAGGAAAGGACAGCAGCTCCTCACACTGCCCACCTCTGTAGTCTGCAGACTGAGAATTATCACCTGGGAGGTTCACAATTTTCCATCTGTTTTTTCACCTCTTTAGCTCTGGCTACCTGAAGGCAAAGCAGTACATGGAGGAGGAGAACTATGACAAAATCATCAGTGAATGCACCAAGGAGATCGAGTCAGGTGGTCGATACACTGCCGAGGCCCTCCTGCTGCGTGCCACATTCTACCTGCTGATTGGTAACGCTACTGCTGCTCAGCCTGATTTGGACCGGGTAATCAACATGCAGGACGCCAACGTGAAGGTACGAACTGTTTATTTTACGGCCTGTTTGTAGTCAAGAAGAGACTACTGGGATAGTGGATTGGTAAGTTAGTAAATTTCTCCATTGTGAGATTAATGAAGTCTTATCTTACTCTTTACAGCTACGAGCCAATGCTTTAATCAAGCGTGGAAGCATGTACATGCAGCAGCAGCAGCCAATGCTCTCTACACAAGACTTCAACATGGCAGCCGAGATTGACACACGCAACCCTGATGTGTATCACCACAGGGGTCAGGTAGGAATGTGGCTGAATTAGTTTCTTCAGGTTTGTTAACTGATGGTTTGCTATCACATTTGTGCTGCAGTGCTCTGTCTAAAGTCCGTGTTCCCTCTCAGCTGAAAATCCTGCTGGACCAGGTGGACGAGGCCGTGGGAGACTTTGACGAGTGCATCCTGCTCAGGCCCGACTCTGCTCTTGCCCAGGCACAGAAATGCTTTGCTCTTGTAAGTCATCTACTCAGTATTTAATAAGCAAGTCTGCAATTATCTAACGAATGACTGAATTTTTATTTAGCTCGGCTCTGCTGTCTGTAGCATCAATGAGTGATACAAGTCAAGATCAGCTGCTGAGTTTCTTTTTTTCTGTTCTTCAGTACAGACAAGCATATACTGGAAACAACCCCTCACAAGTACAGACAGCCATGGACGGCTTTGAGGACGTTATCAGAAGGTTCCCCAAGTGTGCAGAGGGCTACGCTCTTTATGCTCAGGTACGGAGTCATAAACTTGATTCTCTATCAGTGATTGCTTTAGTTATCATTTGCTCTGTCCATTTCACAATATGCTATGTAGAGTATAATTCAGACTGGAAATGGCAGCTGGAGGCCTTACTGATGTGTTCAACATGCACAACACAACTGTTTTTCAGGCTTTGACTGATCAGCAGCAGTTTGGAAAAGCGGACGAGATGTATGACAAGTGTATTGAACTGGAACCAGATAATGCTACCACATATGTCCACAAGGGGTAGGTATTTTTCTCCTTGATGCAGGCATGTTGTTCAAATAACATGATTAGTCATCAGTTATTAAATTTCCGATATATGTCCAGTTTGTTACAGCTTCAGTGGAAACAAGACCTTGACTTGGGTCTGGAGCTCATCAGTAAGGCCATTGAAATTGACAACAAATGTGACTTTGCCTATGAAACCATGGGAACTATTGAAGTTCAAAGGTGAGACCAACAGCTTGACTGAATCCACTCATGAGAAGACTTCTTGAAGTGCTTGAAAATAACGATAACTTTTCTTTCAGGGGCAATCTGGACAAGGCAATAGAAATGTTCAACAAGGCAATTAACCTGGCCAAGTCAGAGATGGAGATGGCCCATTTGTACTCGTTATGTGATGCAGCATACGCCCAGACTGAAGTAGCAAGGAAGTATGGGCTGAAACCCCCGACACTGTAACTTGCCCACCAACTGATCGCCAATCTCTTCATTGCTCAACCTAACTGTGTTAAAAGTGCAACTGTCTGAGCTACTTTGATTTGTAAAAAATGAGTACTGGATTATAAGAAAAAAAAAAGTAAAGCCCTGAATATAGATTGTGTTTACATCACATTAAAGGGGGTTGTTGTCACGAAAAGACAGATTTCTATTCACAATCAAGCCGAGGTTTTCGTGTCAGGGTGGGAAGTTGGGTGGGGGGCCACTTAATTCAACCAGAACGTCATTGTCCAACCTTTTTATTGGTCTGAATAAAGAGAAAGATCGTATCATCTAGAGAGAAAAACATACATGAATGGCCATGTATACCTATCTAAATGAATAGTAGCAATGTAAAATGTAAGAGAATTGAACTACGCGCAGTCTTTTGAACCAGTTGCTGACTTTAAGGCTTTTGTGACACCTCAATCTACAGAAAATACTGTGAGAGCTTTATATAGTTCTGATGGACTGTTCACCTGTTAATTTATGCCGATCTAAAGTGGTTTTGTCCAGCTCCTTTCATATTGTAACATACATAATCAGTTCCGAATGCAAGATTGAAACTGTAGTCAAATGTGTAATGTCTGTGTTTGTAATGCTGGAATTGATCTCATGGACTTGGGCTAACGGAGAGGTTTAGCATCCTGAAGTGTTTTTTTTTAATTATGGGATTGCCTGTTTTTTTTTTATATATATATAAACATACTTTGTGCAGCATGTTCACTTTATAAATAAATGTAAATGCAATGCTCGTGCTGTCTTGAACACTAGTAAAACCCCAACTTAAAGAGACTTTGGGCAAAACACTTTTGATTAGAAAAATTTAGCCAACTTTATGTCTTTAGTTTTTTGAAAAAGTTTTGTTTTAATCGCCTCTAGTGTCAAGATGTCACAAGGGATTGAATATTCAGAGTTTTTCCTAGCTCACTTTAATTGAGACACATGATTTATTTTCTATTTTATTGTAAAATGTTTATTTTTCATGCTTTGATTTCATCTTTTGAGTGAGTAACCTAAAAAACGGGGGTATATTTTTTTTTCTCCACTTCTCAAATTATATTCTCACAACCCAAGCCTTATTGTTTCCAGCCCACATGCAGCCCTCAGAATCTCGGCGTCATGTATGATTTGGTTCTCATGTAGCATCCATCTATAAATAAAATTAGCCACCACTGCTGAATGTTTGGAATGTTTTCAGTTTTTTGAAAACTAAATTCAAATAGTTGTGTGACATTCGTTTATCTGGATGCAGTAATGACTACATTTTATTGAACGTGTGGTAATAACAAGGAACCAAATCATAAATTCCAAGCTGCAGCTGGTGAGGACTGCTTCTCAACGAAAATCATCTTTCCTTACCTTTCAGAATCAAACAAGACTTAACCTTCGAAAAACTGATGTAGCCATCTGCAGATGTCCGTGAAACTTTGGCTGTTTGATAAAGATTTTGCTGATATTCTTCATCAACGATATGTATGGTGACCAAAGTGAAAGAGAATATAAATCCTAATAAAGTTATAATTCCTGGAATGAATTTCACCTTTGCAAGTGTTTCTGTTGTGTTTCATGTGCTTCTGTTTTCATGCTTTGAATCTTTTTATTGGCTTTTTTGGAAATTCACAAAGTCCCATGTTAATGTTCAGACATACTGGTGCTGCCACCTACAGGCAAAGAAGGCAACAGCTGCTTCAAATTTAACAAGTGCCCCCCCTGTAGGCAATGTTCAGTCTTACAACTTAATTTTTCTGCATCCTCTGCTGTGTTTGTGCATTTTTATGGCTTTACGTTTTAGATTTGTATATATAAAGTGCAGTAATTCCTGAATTTGTAGCATCGCATAGCCTTCAGTAGATATTTAACATTGAAACAAATGTACAATTTTGCTTTATATTAGGCAATTTTGAAAAACAGGTGTGAATAATAATATGAATGATGGCTGAATTCCATTTATCTGCTTCAGTTTCAGGCTCCTGGTAAATTATTGTTCATGCTGACTCAGTGTCACGCTGTCATTGCTTACTGGCACAAATAAAATGGAGCGATTGCGATTGTTAATGTTATTAATTACACCTGTGCTTTACCTACTATGAGTCAAATTGCTTTAAAAAAAAGGCTAATCAAATAGTGCAATTAACAGCTATATATAGTTTCAACAACACTCAGGTTTATTGCTCCAAAAATTAAAGACACAAGTAAGTCAGCAAAATCTGCAAATTACAAATGTAAAATATAAAATCCTAAACACACAATATAAGGTTGAGAAGATGCAGTAGAAACACACTGCCTGCAGGAGGTTGTCTTGAAGTGTCAAAGTTCTTCAGGCTTTTTAGGCTCTATAGTCTGATACGGAACAATGAACAGTCTCAGTCCAAATCCTGTAAACACGTACAGGCTCATTAAAATGCAGGATTAATATTAAAAGAAGATCACATGTAGCATTTAGGCTTTTTGAACATAACAGCGGGATGTTTCATCATATCTGTAACTATTAAAAACTGCAGTCGTTATGAATACCTTTATAAAAACTTGTGAACTGGGACAATTGGCTGCACTCAATCTCAGCGGCTCATTAGTCACAGCGGTGCGCGACACATCGGCCGTGTTGACGGCACGTGACGTGTCTCCGTCAACACAACAATGGCGGATGCCGCGGAGGAAGCTCTTCAGGGCAGCTGGTGAGACAATTTGTCAACGGACAAACATCATTCAAGACGTTTTTTCGATTGTCAAACAATTGTTTCGCCTCCATCTGACTAAATTTGATGTGAAGTAACTAAATATGACTTTGCGGAGTCAGTCCGTTCTGCTGACGACGGATGCTCGTCTGAAACCAGCTTGGTACTGTTACTACTCGGCAGCTAGCCAGCTAGTGTTAATTAGCCAAGTTGGTTCTGATATATTAGCAGCCCAGACAGTAAGACAGACACAAATGACCGAAAAGCTTTTGAGAAATATCCATCAAAGTGTTTATATTTTCGTAACTTTCTTCCTCGCACAGACAAGTTTATAGATAAAGCTTTTTAGCCAGTATGCTAACAGTAACTAGCTAGATAGCCGGTGTTTGTCGGGTTCTTCTTCCCTTTAACCAGAATCCTGCTGTAGCTTTCCACTTAGCTCCAGTTTCTTCCTCTCGTGTAATATGCTAAACTCGAATGTAATAATAATCATCAAAATCACATTATGCTATGTAGAGTATTTGAAAGTTGTCAGCAAAGTATAGAGCTTGTCAACACCTGTCAAAAAATAGCTAGTTGAAGTGCTGGGCGTTATGGAGATAAATATCGACATAAAAGATTCCCATATCTGTAAGTGTCTGATATCTGCCAGTAATGGAAAATCACCTGTTAAACGGTCGAGCTTCAACACTTTTCACTGCATAATAATGAAAAGACAAACCGAATTGATCAGCTACACGATCAGTAATGTCTTTGTTGTAATGGTTTGTGTAACAGTAATCACATTAGACCTACCTAATTGTTATTTTGTTACATTTATGTTAGTAATAATCTCACTAATAAGTTTAGCACAGCCAAATGTTGTATTATAATTCACAATGTAAATAGACATGACTACAAATAGGTGATTACAGTGAAGTTTGATTAAATTGTAAACATATATTCGTTGACCATCGTTTGTCAAACATAAAAAAATCTTATCTTTGTTAATAGTTAAAGATGAACTTTTATAACCATTTATGCGTAGCATGTCTGTTAACTGTTTTAACTGTGCTGTGTGCTGTTTGTGTTTCTTTAGGGACCAGGATCTAGCTGAGGCTCTGGACTCTGGTGGCTCTGACATGGAGATGGATAGAGGTGTCATCCAGGTCCAGGAGCACTCAACTCAACACAGGGCCAAGATGTGGAAGGTGAGAAGACTCAGTCACACATGCTGACAATGACTGCCTTTAACAAAAAGCCTTTTCACCTATAATGTGACTCTTGTTGTAGTTTAAAACATATAATTACAAAAACTGATTATTTGCAATGTACAAGATTGTGTGTGTGTGTGTGTGTGTGTGTGTGTGTGTGTGTGTGTGTGTGTGTGTGTGTGTGTGTGTGTGTGGAAATTGACACCAGTAACACATCTATTATCAGAGTCCACATGCTGTAAAGGTGGGCATGTCTCTCATCAGACACAAGTCAACAAACTGGAAAGACCAGCATCTCAGGCACAAATGAGGAGCCTGAGATGCTGTATGGCAGACCCACAGTTAAGGCGTCAGTCATGTTTGAAACCACATACCTGCTGCATATTTTCATATGTAAATTACGTGGACAAATGCTGAGAGATTCTATTTTGGACAGTTAGCACGTGTACATCTCTATCGACATAGCTTTGCAAACGTTACAATATTGTTAGCTATGCATGCAAATTGCAAAATGTCATTCTATGAAAAGAGGCATCGTGTCCTGCGAATAAAATAGATACTGTATGGACAAATTAGAAGGGAAAAACTAGGCAGCTTGTTCATTGCTACTTCAGGTTCTCATATTGGCCCATTTTTTTTTCTAGTAATCTGAAAAATTGAAAATCAAGTAATTACCATTTGTGATTATCTTTTTACTAACAAATTAATGGCAGACACAAGTACTAACCAGTTAAATTGGTGTTGCTCTGCTTGTAATCATTCTCAAGTAAATAACTAAAAGCTAGTTCCTTTAGTTAAGAAGTCTTTACTAGGGTTGCAGAGATTGCTAGTCTTTGTCATGCAGCTACATCTCTGTAGACCAGTTGTTCATTAATGTAGCAGCAGTTGAGTCACTGATTACAGATCAGTCTCAGTCTTTGATATGTGATTATCAAGCGTCCCCTTATCAGTTAGTAGCTACAGCGTTTGCAGCGATTCCTTGTTTTGTGTTGGCAGATCGCTCTAAACGTCTCTGGAAAAGGAGACAGTCTCTCTCCGTGGGACGGCATCCTTGATTTACCAGAACAGACCCTCATTCACAACCGCAGCCAACAGCTGATTGGTGAGTAAATTCCTCGACACAAGACTGGAATTGCCACAATAAAACTATATTGTCAGCACTAAAACATGATGATATGTGAAAAAATGTTGTATAAAGCCTTTTGTGGCTCCAGAAGAAACTGCATACAACTTACTCTGTCCACTTCGTCACACTGGCAGACTGTCTGGGCATTAAGCATTAAGGCAGCATCAACATACAGCAATAGAAAGCAGCCGTTCTTGAAGCGTTTCATGAATGCATATAACTTTCCAGCAGCTGGTGAGTGTTAGTCACAGTTTGAGGCAGCAGATAGGACACACACCTGGAAGCAGCAGGAGAAAAGAAAGAAGGGTCATGTTAATTTTGGGTCTCTGTCACAGTCTGCCAGTATCTAAAGAAGATCGTCATGATTTCATAGGAACAAAAAACTTTCATCAGTCTGCTCTTCTGACATGTTGACAACAAGATCTGTTAGAGCTCAAAATAGAAAGCCTCTTACGAGAATGATGCTCAGAAAAACTAAGAATACAGGAGAAGTGCTCTTTTCATGTGTATTTGATAATTGAGGTTTGTCATACTGATTATTTTTCCTTGTCAGTGCACATTTACATTTCTCTGCGTCATGTTTTTAAAGGCCAAATGTAGATGGTCCCCTTTGGTCAGGCTGTTTCTAGAAATAAGCGACTAACACTTCCTGCTTTGGTTCCCATGTTCAGACCAGCTGGGAGTATCGGAGGAGGAGAGGAGTGAAATGGTGTCTGATGTTGAGTCGGTCATCACTTTCTACTGCAAGTCTCGCAACATTTCCTTCACTCCGGACCTGAGCTGGCCGCACCTCCTCAAACCACTACTGGGGCTTCGGCTTCCCCGCAGTGACCTCTACAACTGCTTCTACGCTATCATGAATAAATACATCCCCAGGTCTGAGCCCAGTTTTAATCATCGTGTCATTCCACTCACATATGGACAGGAAATAGAGACTTGAATTGTAACTGTCACATACGTCCATTTCAGGGACTGTGTGCCAAACGGCCGACCCTTCCACCTGTACAGACTACTGCTGCAGTACCACGAACCAGAGCTCTGCTCCTTCTTGGACACCAAAAAGATCACACCTGACTCTTACGCCTTCAGCTGGGTTTGTATTTCTTTTTCTACACAGTCATTCTGATATGATTGACCGATGATTCCAACATTGTATGTGTCGTCTGTGTTCATATTTCCTATATAGTCGGGCAGTCTGTTTTCCAGCCACTGCCTTCCTGAAGTTACCCAAGCCTTGTGGGACTTCTACCTCCAGCAGGCTGACCCCTTCCTCATCTTCTTCCTCATGCTCATCATCCTCGTCAACGCCAAGTATGCAGCCGCTAGTGGAACCTGTTCATAAACATGATCACACTTAGAAGCCTTTAATGTAAGTTTGATCTGTCTTTGTTTGATTTGCCTTTAGAGAGACCATCCTTACACAAGAAGGAAACAGCAAAGAAGAGATCATTAGTAAGTCTGACATGCTGTCATTTTGTTTGTGTGTTTGTTCGATATTGTGTGAAATTCTGGACTTAAATGCGACTTTCTTTGTCACAGAAATGCTTGAAGCATCTCCTTCTCTCCTGGAAACCGAGGATATTGAAGATTTGTTTTCTCTTGCTCAGTATTACCAGAGCAAGACACCTTTGTCACTCAGAAAGGTGAGGCAACGTACTGATAAACAATCGTGTTTGATACACAGCAGAACCAGGACTGTGATGAGAAAGCTAACAAAGAGATACAGGAAGCTGGACAAGAGAAAGCCACCATTGTGTGTCTGCTTTTTCTGTCCCGATAGATGAACCAGAATCTGTTTGGTAGCAGCCTGGTGGCTCTGAAAGAAGAGGACACTGACCTGAGTCAGGCGCTGTGTCTCCTAGTGTCTGTCCCTGAGATCCTGCAGGCAAACCAGCATCAGCAGGTCAGTAACACTTATTTCTCAACTACATTCAGCCATGTTGTTAGCCATGTGAGTAGAAAGAAAGATGCGATAACAATGGATTTTACTTTCAGGATGGGGTACGTTTCTTTGTGGTGGATTGTCGGCCTGCAGAGCAGTACAACTCTGGGCACCTGTCCACGGCCTTCCACCTGGACTCCGACCTGGTGAGAGCAGACAAAGCTGATTCTGTCTTTATGTAATACCTGAATGTATTTGGAGTAATCAATGTGTTTACCTCTCGTCTCACAGATGCTCCAGAACCCCTCTGAGTTTGCGCTCTCTGTGAAGTCCCTCTTGGAGGCTCAGAAGCAGTCTTTGGAGTCCGGCTCCATCGCCAGCGGAGAGCACCTGTGCTTCATGGGCAGTGGGAGGGAGGAGGAGGACATGTACATGAACATGGTGCTGGCACATTTCCTGCAGGTGAGGGGCATGAAAAGAGACGGACAGGATGGTGGCTGGAGGGAACACAAATTGCTACACGATCTGCAATTCCCAGTTTATTGTTCTTCGCTGACACCTTTGCTAATTAAAGGTTTTTGTCTTGCAGAAAAACAAAGAATATGTCAGCATTGCTAAAGGAGGTTTCATGGGTAAGTAAGGGAGTATTTAGCTCTAGAAAACTGTTCTGAAGTACATGTTAGGAGCACACATTCTCACCACACATTCTTCTGTCATAAATTCCAGTTTATATGTAGAGAGATCTTGTATGCATGGTTCTTACTTGTGCACGTTGTGTATATATCTGGCAGCTTGTCACAAATGCAGTTTGGATATTTGTGAGAAGTGAAAACACATTTTTGTGATTTCAGCCCTCCAAAAGCATCTGGTGGACATGAACGTGGAGGGTCTCGACTCTTCGTATGTCCACTGGATCGTCAGCACCTCAGGATCTCACAGCAGCCTCAGCTCTGCCGATGTAAGTGGCCACAAACATGTGAATGCAAAATCACTGAGGCATCACGCTGCCTGTTTGTCTTCAGCTCCATGTTGGACACGTTGAATATCTTTGTACTTCTTTAAACAGATGATTATTCTTCCCTCTGATACAGGGAGAGTCACTAAGTAGCCCTGGAGACAGCAAAGGCGTCAAGTCTTTAGTCAACAAAATGACGTTTGCTCTCAAGTCCAAGTCAGTAAACGTGAAGGAGAAGATGATCAGCTTCATCGAGAATACCTCCACCCCTGTAGAGAGGTGAGATCTAAATCCATCAAAGAAACCCCCACGCCTGACACCCACACTGCAGCACACTCTTACACCCCTCTTGATTTTTACAGGTGAAGGTTTTGCTTAACACAAAAAACAAAACAGTGAAAACAGATGTTCCATTTCTTTTTCAAGTCACAATAAATTCCACCAAAATGAGGTTATTGCGTGCTACTGCTACTTTGTTGTTTGTAACATGTTCAGTCAGGTGTGAACTAAACACAAAGTGTGATCTATAAAAGCTTTAAAAATGAAGAAATACCACACTGTACTGACCCGAACAGAGTGGACTATGAAATCAGAGAACTGTGGTCATTTGATGAGTGTCACTGACGTTTAGTTTTGCAGTTTTTTTTTTTAAGTTCACCAAACCTTGTGCCTTATTCCATGCTAGAATATCTTTCAATCTGCCCTGGCCAGAGAAGGTGACTCCAGATCGGTAAGAGCTCCCTGACATCAGGCTGTTTGTCACCAGCATGCCCACTGGCTGTAGACCCGCACCAGTCCGCGGGGCTGTAGGAGAGTTGGCCTGTGTCACATCAACGCATGCTTAGTATCGGCATCTCTGCCCACACCCCTCACTCATGTAACGCCCCGTTCAGTATGGGCACGCTGTGTGCGAGATGTTTAGGTTCTGTCTTACGCTTTCACTAACAACATTCAGCACTGCTGTTTCGTTCGCACCACTGAAGCTGCTGTGGCCTTTCAGGAAGCATTGAGTCATCTTTACATCTACACCTCACCGAGGCCGTCGTCTCTTTCGTCTGAATAAGTGAGGTGTTTTTAGGGAGAACCTCAGCTTCGCTGCTGTTTGCTTGGAGATGCCCCTAACAGTCTGTCTTTCCATTTCATTGATCTGTTAGATGATAGCCAGGGCTATGCAGAAACATTAGTCCACTCTCAAAGATAAAAACAACCCTATGATTTGCTGCAAATAGCCCTGAATATCATACCCTGACTAATCTGTAGCTCTTCTGGAGTATAAATGTCTCATTTAACCTCTTTCTTTATGTTTAACAGCATAACCTGGCAGTAGTGGGCTAAGAATGTTTTACTGCAGCCTGGAGCTGGTCATGTCATTTCTATTTTCTTATGTGTATTTAATTTGATTTCATCACAGGCACTAATGTGTCTTCACCTCCTTCACTGATGCTGATGTGTTGCCCTGTTGCTTTCCACCTGTAGGCACGTGAGCAGCAGCGACCGCGTTGGCAAACCTTACCGCGGGGTGAAGCCCGTTTTTAGTATTGGTGACGAAGAGGAGTATGATACAGGTAAACTCCCGCTGAATGTAGCTGCAGTGGAAATTAAGACTAAAATATTTGAATAATATTAGAATTGTTTTGAAAAACAAAATGGTCACCTGCTTCGAATGCCCCCCCCTCAGATGAGATCGACAGCTCGTCCATGTCAGACGATGACAGGAAGGAGATTGTCAACATTCAGACCTGGATAAACAAACCAGACGTGAAGCATCACATTCCGTGTAACGAGGTGAAAGAAACCGGTCACATGTTCCCCAGGTGAGCTGCTGCCTGAATGAATGTGTGTAAAAATATTCCTCACGCGACAACCTGATGCGTCTTCCCCAGCTGTCATGGGTGTGGAAGGTTGGATTGGGCAAGAAGTCGCATTTAAACATGACTAATCTCCACTTCCTTAAACGTGAATGAACAAGAGGCATCGCAGTAATTCGGGAATCCATGAATCACAACACTGACTCTGTTAACCAATTGTGTTTTTCCAGCCACTTGCTGATCACAGCGACTCACATGTACTGTCTGCGCGAGATCGCCTCAAGGAAAGGCTTCGCCTACATCCAGTCCAGACAAGCACTAAACTCTGTGGTGAAAATCACATCCAAAAAGAAGCACCCGGAGCTGATTACATTCAAGTTTGGCAGCAACAACTCAGCTGGAGTGGAGATATCGGCAGTTGAGAGGTGCTTGATTACAAATGTAAAATCCCAGTGATTAGGCCCTCATTGTCATTTTAAGGCAGCCGTGGCTGCAGGTATTATGTTGTCAGGTTGTCTGTCTGTCACATTCTCGTGAAACTGATATCTCAGGAACATGTTGAGGGAATTTCTTTAAATTTGGCAGAAATGTTCAGATGAACTGAGTAGATTTTTGTGGTCGAAGGTCAAATTCACTGTCTGTCTCATTCAGTGTCTGCATACATCATCATCATACCTGTCAATATAGTAATAACTTCCATTTCACCAAAAAATGCAAATCTTTTATTGAATTCCCTTAAAGATTTCGCTGCTGGTCTGGTTCTCTCCTCAGGTGAAAGACATGCCTCCCAGCTCATCCTAACCTCAACAATCAACACATTTTATAATTTCTTCAACTGCACACAAATAGAAAAAAAACAGCTTGTGTTTTAACAGGGAGCTACATGCTGTAGCTATATCTCTGATCAACAGTCAGGTGCATTCTAGTCTTAATACTTAACTAAGCTAAGCTAATCATCTGCCGGCTGTAGCTACTTATTTACGGTACATTTTTTTTAACTCTCGGTATAAAACCAAATAAGTGAAATATCGAAATATTTCCTAAGCAAAACAAATTTGTAAAGTACTCATTTAGAGATATGTTAATATGATAGTAATATGCCCTGTTTGTTGGTAGAAGTTCACCACTGTTTCCTCTGATCTAACATTTTCTTTCCCTCCCCTCGTCAGATATCTGATACCCAACGCAGGCGACGCCACCAAGGTCATTAAGCAGCAGATCATGAAAGTCCTCGATGCGCTGGAGAGCTCGTAAAGGGAGGCCACGAGGTCGTGACGGCCAGCCGTGACACTAGCTGTAAGAAGCGTCTCTGTCTGCCAAGAGTGAAACCTTGTCCCGCTCTCCCTCGGCTGTCCTCCCTCCTGGACGGATCCAGCGCAGTGTTGACTGTGACGCCCTGTGTTGTCTGTGTTTGGGACATGGGGACACACTGCTGACTGCAGGCCTGTGGGACAGACTGTGTGTGATGAAATACTTAGGTGCTCCGCAGTCATCCAACCATTCTCTTTGACTAATTTAAACAATATTGGTTATACCGTATGTTTTCCTTGATTACTGATAAAATATCTCATTACAGTGCAATTCCACTTCGCCGACTTCCCTCTGGCCTTAACGTAGCGTACTGACCGATCTGTTCAATCACTACACGACTGACCTTTTCCTTTGACTCTGACCCATTCGCTCTGTCGTGAACAGTGCTGAGGCTCAGTCATGTCTCTTAATTTACTTTTCAAATGTGTAGAGAGTAGATTTAGCGTCCATTGTCCTGGTCAGGAAGTGAGCCCGAGTCAGCTGCTCAGACTTTAAGACGCACATCCCAAAAATAAGAAGAAGCAGCGCTGGCACACGAGGCAGGTTTTCCTACCGCAACAACTTTTTGATAACTTTTGTTTTCCAGCAGACAGCCTTAAATAGGAATTATTTGAGGACGTTTATAAATACGTGATGTATATATTGTGTTAACTGCTCTATATCAGACCTTTGCAATGTCATTTTGAAAGCATATCCTGATAGTTAGAATATGCAGTGAAACTTCAGCTGGCTTCTAAACCAGCTCCCCTTTTCTTTCTAGACTAAGAAGTAAGTTTCTGGGAGATCATTTATTCTCTTCTTTTACTTATATTGATGAATTAACCTCATCTCATAGCAGTGTGATGTAGCTCTCAGAAAGCGTTATTCACAGCCCCTCTGGACTACATTAGTATTACAACAGGAGCTTTGGTGAGTGAAGTTATTAAGACCCTGAGCACCTCAGTATTTGTCCATCCTATTCAGATTCAGTGTGTGAATTATTTTCCCCAGTTATCCTTATGAAAATGTCCAGGTGAAATAAACTGCTGATTGTGTGAGCATCTGGAAGGCTCTTACTGTCATTGAAGCGACACCATGCTAACTGCTACTTATTTAGAAAGAAATGTCGCTGTAACAAGGACTGTGCTTTGCACTTTTAGACACGGCTCTGAAAGGAATGAAAAGAAATTGTGTTAAAAGAAAAGTCATTATATATTCTATGTTTTCCAACCAGTCTGTCTTCTCCATCGTATTAGTGGAAACTACGCGGTTTCAGTTTGCTTGCCACTGTTGCCTTCGGCCTCATGCCTGTGATGTGTGATATTGGCACCAGCAGTGGCAACATATCACAGTACGTTGCTGCTTCTCCTCTAATCTTTAAACTCTGTTTCGGACTTTTCCTCGCTTTGTTCTCGCTTGTTCGTTTGCGTTGAAGTCTAGTTGTGTAGGCAGCCTGGGTTCAAAGTGTCAGAGCCTCTGAAGTGATGCAGCACCTTCCTGACGGCTCCAGTTGAAACTCCTGTCCAGAGAGGGTGCATTCCATTTAGCTCTTAAAATGAAATGTGGGGAGAGGTCAAGCTAAGACATTTCAAATATGGTCAACAAAAACCAAAACTTGAATTAAAGGCTCATTAATCTGGTCTTTCCTCACCCCAGTCTCTCATAGCATTCCTGTGTAATCCATGCATTGTGTTGTAACTTTGTGATATTCTTCAGTATTGACCAGAACATCCTTGATCAGGAGTCTTTACTCTGTAACATCACTGGCAAAGGATGTCACCACTAGTCAAAATGCAACATGTCTCAAGTGTAATTTGCACCTTACTGTACTGCTGTTATTTTCTAAGCGTTTCTGTTTTTAATAAATGGAGAGTATTTGACTGCACCTGAGTAAATATACTCCTTTATACATTATATTTGCTGCGACTGTTGTAAAAAGCTACGACACAGACCTTTCAAAGAGTGTGCACAGTCTTCTACATTGGAAAGTTAGTTGTGTTCAAACACTAGAACAATGAAAAGCTTTACACAGCTTGCATATTCTTGATTATTGTAAACCATTTATAATGGAACAGGAACATCGTGCTTGCTAAATGGTGGCCATGTGAACGGCAGATAAGTCTACAAATGTCCCCTGCAAGAGGCAGGACAACACAATAGCAACATTAAAAAAGGCTGGCCTGTGGTCCCCTGTGTTTTTACCTCTAATTTAATGCATAAATAAAGGTCTAAGCATTCAAAATGTAATTCAGAGTCCGCTATAATAAGTACAAATATACAGTATATTTACAATTAGTACCTGTTTATAATAACAAACCCTTACAAGGATTAAGCGTGTCAACTATGTTAATTTTTCTTGACTCTGCTTAATTAAAGCTCGTGTTTGCTGATGATGTGATTAACCAATGAGGAGAGACTTGTACTGATACTGGATTGGCAGAGAAACACCCACCCCCCGATGACGTAACTTCGCCTCTAAACTTCACATTAAAAGTTTTGGACCTTTCCATAAGCTCCAGCAACGTGCCGTGCAGTGACTTTACCACCATCAGTTTGAATTATAGTTGTTTTGTAACCTTGCGTGTTGTTTTACTGGACCTCCTTTATTCTTCCGCTTTATTTTACACGTTGATGCGTTTGCTAAATTCTCCTCCGGTACAGCGGGTGGCGGTATGTAGAATACTGGCTGTAACACTGAGTGGCAAGCCGCTCAGTCAAACGGCCAATTACAGAAGAAGAAGAAGAAGAAGAAGAAGAAGTAGGAGCAGTAGTACTAGGAGCAGTAGTAGTAGTAATTTGTGCAAGTATCTCATCAAATTTAATTTAAATTAAAATTTCTTTAATTTAAAGAAGCTAACTTGTCCTTATTGACAGTATTTATACCATCTCTCCCATCTGTTATCACCCTCTCATACCAACTGTCTCTCTTGCCAGTAGCGTCTCTCAAAAACAGTGCTGTTAACATAACCTTCAAGTCATACAGAAATACCGTAAGTGCTGAATTTAAGTGCACTGTTGTGTTTTTATTTAAATAGAGCCGAGATGTTAACAACATTTCACTTTAATTCAGGTTATCTGATTCACTTAATGTAGGAACCAGCCAACCCGATCCTTGTTGCTCGGATATATTAAAGCAAGTGTTGACCCGGTGCTGATTTTATATTTCACTGTGTGTCCTGGGTGTGAGTTAAAGGTCTTGAGACAGCCCGGGGCGAGGCGCCGGATTATTTTCCTTATTCTCAAATCCCATTGTTGACATGCATGTCTGTGTCAACACTGCCGGCGTCAGGACTGCAGACTAAACACAGACTCTTATTTTGAAAGTCGAGCACCCACCCGGAATCACATGCTCTGTCTGCACTCTGACACCGAGCAGGACTGATCTGCATACATGTCCGCTGTGACGAAAGCGATGTCCAGTAAGTACAAACTTCTCTGCTTGTTTTACTGAGGTTGCAGCAGACTAACATGCACATACATTATACTTATAGATAATTAATGAGGAGCGCAGTCTACAAGAGCCTCCTCCAAGTGTTAACACTGCACCGTTATTAAGTTAAATCAGAGCTCTCTTGTCTGGTCAGAGTTCCGTCTCGCTGTGGTCCAGCTGCAGGTGACGAGCGTCAAGGCGGACAACCTGAGCAGAGCCCGGCGGCTGGTGCAGGAGGCGGCGGGACAGGGCAGCAAGGTGGTGCTGCTGCCGGTGAGGAGGAGGAGGGTCTCTAGTGTGGGGGTAGTAGAGGAGAGACCTTTTGACCCTGCATGGTCTCTCTCTCTCTCTCCTGCAGATGGTTGAAGTATTGACCATACTGGTTGTCAGGGGTCAGATTATGGCGTGTTGCTGTGTGTTCAGCTCGATGCACGTGAAGAGTAAATGCATCAAACTCCTGTTTTCATTGTTGATTAATCGATTAGTTGCTTGCTCTATGAAATGCCAGAAATGGTTCAAGATGATATGATCACCGGTGTCTGAAGAGGTCAACCAGCAGAGTCTCTGTCACCTGTCCTTGATGCAGGAGTGCTTCAATTCTCCTTATGGAACCAGTTTCTTCTCTTCGTACGCTGAGAGGATCCCAGGAGAGTCCACACAGGTGCTGTCCGAGGCGGCGAAAGAGAACAAGGTGTACCTAGTGGGAGGTAGGAAAGCACCTCTGGCTGCACTGATGTTCACACCACGGTCCATACAGGACTGGAAGCAGTTTCCCACACTGAAAATTTACATTTGAAAGTTAATCGTGATGATAATCCTACTGATAATCCTACTCTGTGCTGAACCTTGGAAACCTCCAGGGTAGATTTACAAAACAGTATTATGTGGTGATGTTAGAAGTGTTTCAGCTTTGTGTATGAAAATCAGTTTGTTTCTGAAGATACTTGATATGTCAAATAGCTCTAAAGACAAGAACAGACTGAAGACCAGAGGAGAGTACAGGAGTGAACGTAACTGCCATTATTTCTTTTATTCTGTTATGTCAAGATCAAGTCTTTGTTGTTTTCTTGAGATAAAGTCATTTTCCTGTGATCATAGGTTTATAAGCTCATTATCTTGACAAAACAAAGGTTGTGTTCTTCAGTTAATGAGAGCCGAATCAAGAGCCGGGCAGTCGTGTAAACAGCAGCAGAGTTAATAAATGATTTATCTCAACTGGCAGTAACAGCTTTAAAACTATGGAAAGTTACTCAGTAGATGGAGCTGGAAATAAATAGTGGAGGAATGAACACAGAAGGGGGTGAAGCATCACTGACACACGCAGGAAGGTCGCAGCGTGCTGAGCTTTAAGGCAACAAGGCTTGTTGCTATTGGTTGAACAGTAAAAAATCATACAAAAAGTGTGATCATGTGACTTTTTGTTCACCAGGATCCATCCCCGAAGAGGACGGTGGGAAGTTGTATAACAGCTGTACAGTGTTTGGGCCTGATGGAGAACTGATCCTTAAACACAGGAAGGTACGTTTGCATCAAATACAAGAATCTGCAGCCCCGATTCCAACAAGCTGCGACGCTGTTTAAAACATAAATAAAACAGAATGTGACAACTTGCTGATCCTTTTTGACATATATACATATATACATTTTTTACTGATGTATATAATTTTTTACTGCTTGCTATTTCAATATTTTATTATATATAGTTTGTTCTTACAGTCACGGTACACTTTATTTTCACTGCCATTTGCTTTTGATATTCTTATTTTGATATTCATTTGCATTTGATATTCCTTTTGTGCAATACTTTTTACTACTGTTTACTATTTGGCTATTTTATTATTTTGTTATGTATATAATCTTTTTACTGCTCGCTATTTTTATATTTTTATTATGTATAGTTTGTTCTTTATAGTCTTATTTTCACTTATTTCACTGTGTGTAATGCTGCTGCTGCACTGCAATTTCCCAGCTTGGGATAAATAAAGTATATCTATCTATCTATCTATCTACATAAACTCAACTGAAAACAACACAAAGACAATATATTTAATGTTTTTCCTCATCAGCTTCATTGATTTTTGTAAATATCTGCTTATTCTAAATTTAATGCAGCAACATGTTTTAAACAAATTGGGACAGGAGCAACTAAAGACTGGTAAAGATGTGGAACGCTCCAACAACACCTGTTTGGAACATTCCACAGGTAAACAGGTTGATTGGTAACAGGTGATAGCATCATGATTGGGTATGAAGGGAGCATCCTGGAAAGGCTCAGTGGTTCACAGCGAGGATGGAGCGAGGTTCAACACTTTTTGAACCTATGATTGTGTAAAGGAGATTAATACATGAGCTCAGGAACACTTCAGCAAACTGTTGTCAGTGAACACAGGTTGTTTGTAAATGAGGAATTCTGTTTTAATTTATGTTTTACACAGAGTCCTAATTTCTTTGGAATCAGGGTTGTATTTAATGACCTCACAGACATTCACTCATCTTTCAATGTTTCCTCCTTCAAGATTCACCTCTTTGACATCGACGTTCCAGGAAAAATCCGCTTCCAGGAGTCTGAGACGCTGAGTCCAGGCAACAGTTTGTCAGTGTTTGAAACACGTAAGTGACGTCTCCGACTCCCGTCTTCTTCCCTGCGGTTGGACGAGCATCGTTGTGACGCGTCTCCTCTGTAATTCCCCCCGCAGCGTTCTGTAAAGTGGGTGTGGGGATATGCTACGACATGAGGTTTGCAGAGCTGGCGCAGCTCTACAGCAGGAAAGGTAAGCGGCTGGTTGTTCGCGTGGGGTTTTTATTGTGGTGCAGGACAGTTGATCAGCTTGTCCTGCTGTCCTCAGGTTGTCAGCTGCTCGTCTACCCTGGAGCCTTCAACATGACGACCGGTCCGGCCCACTGGGAGCTCCTCCAGAGGGGGAGGTCAGAGTCCCAAAAACAACTTCTGAAAAATGTTTATTAAAGTGAACCAAATATCTTACACAGCTGTTAATTCATGTCACCCATGAGACAACGTGATGCTCAGAACTTCATCCATCCTTCACCATGACGTCCATGGCATTGATGTGATTATCGTCTCCTCCGCAGGGCGCTCGATAACCAGGTGTACGTGGCCACAGCGTCTCCCGCCAGAGATGAAACTGCTTCATACGTCGCCTGGGGTCACAGCACGGTTGTTAGCCCATGGTACAGTAAGCTCGCGTTGCCGGTTGTATCCTCTGACCGGCTCATAGTGTGACTGTTGAATGAAAGGGAAGCGCAAGCAGAGCAACAACAAGCCGGTGGTGGCAAGAAAGTGCACGACAGGTGAAGAGGACAGGGGAGGGGTGCATGTGAGCGTCCATACGTGAAGAGGAGACAGAAAGGGAGGCTGTGAGAGGGCAGGCAGAGTCTGAGGGGGGTTGCTTTTAACGAGGTAAAAATACTCCATTACAAGTCAAAGTCCTGCATTAAAAACTTCACTTCAGTCAAAACGCAAACATATTATGAGAAAAAAAGTCTCCTGTGAAAGCGACATCGTTCTCTCTCATTCTGTTAGATTCATTATCATATTATCAAATTGAAGTTTAACTGCTTTATATGCACTGCTGATGAGTTCAATCTATAACAGTGCATCAGATTTAATAAATGAGCATGCCTGTCATTATACAGTAATAAACTTTATTTGTCCAACACATTTCATACAGGAATTGCATCTCAAAGTGGTTTACAAGAAAGAAATCACATGCACCAAGTGAGTGCTTTACACAGAAAAGATGTCAAGTAAAAGTAGTGGAGTAGAAGTACAAGTAGCATAAAATGGTACTAAGTAAGTACTCAAGTAAAGTAAATGTACTGATGACGGGTGTCGGGGTCATATCGAAAGCTTTTGTTATCCAGTAAGGACCAGCTGTGTCTTCTGGTGTCAGTCTGAGTGTGTTGTTGCAGATTTGTGATCGCTGC
Organism: Chelmon rostratus; assembly: GCF_017976325.1. Taxonomy (NCBI): domain Eukaryota; kingdom Metazoa; phylum Chordata; class Actinopteri; order Chaetodontiformes; family Chaetodontidae; genus Chelmon; species Chelmon rostratus. Next base: position 26,083,928 of record NC_055661.1, read on the forward strand.
AGTCTGTGTTTGCAGGGGAGACGTCATCTCAAAGGCCGGACCAGAGGAGGCCGTTATTTACGCCGACATCGGTGAGTGCTTGTTTCTGCGGAATCCAGGCGTTTCAGACTGAATCTGATTCCACAGAGAGTCTTTGTACAGGTGTGTCTGTGTGCCTCTCTGCATCCATCCTCTGTGATCTGTTCCCAGACCTGCAGTACTTAGCCGACATCCGGCAGCAGATCCCGATCACGGCCCAGCGTCGGGGCGACCTCTACACGGTGGCGTCTGTGCAGGAGGGATCGAGCTGAGCGAGAGAAGGAGCGAAGGAACAGACGCCAACATCTCTGCCGCATCAGAGTCGTCTTCCCTCCCGAGAAGCACGAGACGTGATTGTCTTAATTGTGGAGATGCGGTTTGGATGGTCGTTAATTCGCCGACGGCAGCGTGTTTGGCGCGGGTGGCTTCCTCAGGATGGAGCTGTGGTTTGTTCTGTGTCATTTCTGCTCCTCAAGTGAGCAGTTAATCAAAAGTTGATCAGAGGGAAATTGTGGTAAGCAGTTAATTGTTTGCAGTACATCATTTTTCATGTAAAAGTAAACATTTTCTGGTTAGAGCTTCTCTAATGTGACAGTTTAAACCCTTTCATTAAGTTTATCTGATCTCAATCAGTTTCAGATTACTGGAATTTTTCTTGACCAAATGCTCCATTTAAAAAAATATCTATATTTTTGAGCTCTTTCTCTTTTGTGGCTCATGACAGATTGCACTGATTGTCTCACTAGATTTTGAAATGTAGGAAATACTCAAATCGTCGACACGTTTTCTGTCCTGATGGAAAAACGTCGACAGCTCTGGAAAAAGCTGAAATAAAACGTCTCCGTGAATGAGTCTGAGCGTCTTTATGAAAGCTTGAAGCGACTCCTCGCTGCGAGGAGCAGGAGGTCCGGTAAACACAGCAGAACAGGAAGTGGTGATATGTTACAGTGTCTGTTTAAAGCCCCTCCACGACATTCATATTTACAGGTCAGTGCTCTGTTGAGAACTCGTCTCCTGGTGTCTTCACACGTCGGTCTCTTTGGGCTCCGGCTTCATCGCCTCCGTCTCCTCCCTGTACCGGTTTCTCCATTTGTATCCTGACAAAGGCAAACATTCACGTCAGTGGGAGCAAAAGACAAAAGCATATTTACACACGAGACTTAAATTAGTGTCGCTGAATGTTTGACACCAGCCATGTGATCAACAGGTCAATAAAATCATTCAGGAGGACTGCTCTGATTGGCTCGTGGCCCCCCCCACGTGGCAGAGATCTAGTTCTACACAAACCTGATCCACACCCTGATGGGAACGGTTATATGCTGAACATCATTATTTCCTCTTATGGGTTGTTTGTTCAGATTGTGTTTTCAGATAATGTGACATTAAATTCCACATTAGGAAAAGACTAAATGAGCTTCATTAAGATTCCCTCTAAAGCAGATTTAAGGATGAGAAACATTTCTCCAGTCCACCAGTTCAAACTATAAGGCACTAGTTTCCAACCTGGGGTTCAAGGCCCCTCCAGGGACCCCAAACACTTTGAAGGGTCACCACAGTTACATTAACATAATGTAAATTTTTTAAAGTATTTTCTCATTTCTTTCTTGTGAAGTCGTGGATATTTTCTTCAGGCCTCTAAGATTAGAGTAAAACAACAACATGGTTGAACTGTTCACGTCCACACTGAGGCCACAACCTGTGATGAGCTGCCACAAGTTCACAAACCTGCAAGCCAACCAGGCAGGAACACACGTTTGATGTCACGTTTCCATCTCTTGTGGGGACATTACATAGAGTTACACTCATTTCCTGCAGACCTAAACCAACCCAAACCGCAGCGGTTGACTGATGTTAGGAGAGCAGAGCGGCCGACGGCTGATGTGACATGTTTTTATTTTGCATCATGATGAAAAACAGAATATAATATTAACAAATGAGGCACGACCGCTGAACTTAATAAACATTAATTTAACACTAATGTTATTGTCTCTGTTTGCTTAAGTCTGCACTCTGTCTGCAGTGCACTCAATTAAAAAAATAAGTATCAGCTGCATAAACACCCTCAGGTAATCAAACTAAACTGTAAAAAACCCTCATGAACAAACGTTTCAGCGCACCTGAAGCAGCAGACAGAAACGTCTCTGTGCTTCTGAGAGAGAATGAAAATCTGTAAACTTAAAAAGATAAATACTGTCGGTGCACACAGCTGCAGCCAGCACAAAAAAAATGGTTGTCAGGCATTTGTTGTTGAATCAACCTGATTAATGGACCTACAGATTAATCATTATACCACTAATCCTAAACTTAACCCAGGTCTTCACTCTGAAATTTAGAGATTTACGTTATGGGATTCAGCATTTTGGTGCCCATGAAGCTTCCAGACCCCACAGGGTGTATAAGTTTCAGGCCTGCTGTGATGATGTGCCTCCTGCAGCAGATGCTCACCTCTGTTTCCCTGGTGCTGGTACTCGCGCTTCTTCCTCTTGCTTATCCGGTCCAGGTGAACCTGGTAGGCGACCCCCACCACCACCATGACCCCGACCACCGCGCACAGAGCCGTGCTGAAGATCCACATGGCCTCCGATGCCCTGCTCACCACCGGTCTGCCCTTCGCTCCATCTCAACACCGACAAGAACCAGAGAAGAGTGAGCGGCTGGTGACCCACTGGAGTGTGTGAGGCCGAATGACTGAATGATTGAGCTACAACGATTAATCGATTAGTTGTCAAATATTAGACTTATAATTAATAAACTAGGATACTTGCTGGTTTCTTCACTCCTCTGTGACAGAAAGCTGAATATCTTTGGGGATTTGGGAAACACTGATCAATGTCTTTCACCATTTTCTGACATTTTAAAGGCCAAACAACTAATCGATTAATCGAGAAGATAATCGACAGGTGAATCTCTGATCACTTACAGCTTGTGGACGTCAGGGTCTCGTTCATGGGCTGGTTTTCTATGGTGCACGACACGATGGCGTCCCTGGAAATGTTGACCGTCAGGTGGCTTGTGATGTTGTACAGACGGGAGTCTGGGAGTGATGCTGCCAGGGTCCTCACGGAGCCTTCGGGGGGCCTCTCCGTGTTGTTGATGAGCCAGTGAACTGCAGGTTCAGGAAACCCGCCGCTGGAGTGACAGAAGAAGGCCGTCTCCTCGCCCTGCGCCGCCTCCTCCCTCTGCAGCTGCGGGGGGCTGAAACGGGCTGCAAACAGCCCCCACAGAGAGGGGTTAGCTCCGTGAAACACTCTCCTCATTACTTCCTGTGTGTCTGACACTGACCTGCTATCCTGAGGCACGCCGTGCACAGCGCAGCACTTGGCTCTCCTCCTGAAACCAGGACCAGACTGTAACTCATATTGTGCTCCTTCGGATCGACTGCGGGCAGCTCCAGAGAGAAGTTTCCCGTCTGTGCGGCGTCAACCGGGATCTCGGCGCTGTTGGCGCTCAGCCTCTCCACATTCTCACTGTTCCTCCACACTGACCTGAGCACCACTTCATCGTCTCTCCTCCACTCAATGGAAAAATTCACCAAGCCAATTAGTTTAGGGTAGAAGCAGGGCAGCGAGACCGGCCGTCCGACTACGCCGAGGACGCACTCCTCGTCTGTAGAGGAAGAAGTGAAACCATCAGATTAGTGAGCGTCAGAGGAGAAAGTTATCTCAGTGTGTGACATGTATGATCCGACAGAGTCATCTCACCCGAACAGGAGCAGAAAGTGAGGAAGCAGAGCAGCAGTCCTGTGCGCCACAGCGCCACCGGCATCGCCCGCTGCGGACACTTTTGCGCACCCAAGACGCACAAACGATCCAAAAATACGATCCTCTTTACGCTGGAGAACAAAGATGAGCCCATTGCTAATGTACAAGCCCTCTAACTCTGCTCCTGGTCTGCTGCTCGCCCCCTTTCACCGCTCAGGTCGTACGCACACCTTTCCTCACTCAGGGAAGTCACGGTCAGTCATGTTGCGGCTTGTTGTGCCATACCTGCGCTCCCCCTCTCTCTGCTCTTCTATCTTTTAAATTATTTAACAGATATTGAGTCCTATACGGCAATTCATCAAAAAGCAGACCTCTCAGTTTCCACCAGCGTACATCCTGTTAGGAGCCACATTACGGAGGGTGGTCCGACCAGTTTGACCCGTTTCCAGGTCACACACCCACAGGCTGCGTTGAGGACAGCACCAGACACCGGGTGTAAACTGATATTGATTAAAGAAGGTGTTTAATCCTACAGAACACATTCATACAGCTGCAGATTATTGTTTTTTGTCTGTTTGTCTGTTTGTGTGTTTGCTTTTAACAATCAGCACTTGGATTGTAAGATTGTTGTGCTCGAAATACAAAATCTCAATTTTCCACTATAGTAATAAATTGTTTTGAACGTTTCATGCAAGACGAGAAGGTTGATACAGCAATGTTTTGCTGGCTAGATATTATTTACACAGATTTTACAAAACTATTTAAAAACGATTGAACTTCTTTATTAAAACTATTAATTGTAATCAAACTTGACTTCCTGAAACTGTATTCCTACTTTTACACATTTCTATGTCTATTTCTTTCTTCTTCTTCTTTTTTTTTACTTTAACTTTTGGTAAAGTTTGTTATTTTCTTACTATTTATTTATTTTGCTTCTTACCTCAAATTAGCAATCTGTTTTCAACAGTATGGTAATTTCAAAAAAATCTGTATGTCCCTCTCTACTTATATCTTCATACATTAATACAGAAAATATAAAATCATCTTGATTTATATATAAATCATCATATATAATTCAAGCATTGGTCATAAATTTATCAAACACCTGGAGGAGCTTTTGGCTTTTATATCGCTGCTGGAGCTTCATTACAAAAAGAGTGAAGCTGAAATTAAATAAAAAGTATTAAACTAAGGAAATGCCGTAAGGACACAATGCTAAGATAATCATAAATAAACGGACGCTGAAGTTAAAGGTGCATTGACTCAGTAGTCCACCAGGGGGCAGAACCGGTGAGACGATGGTGAAAACAAAACATTTTGTGTTGTTATTTTATTTTGTTTTTTCGTTCGTATCAGAGGAAATTTAATGATCCATCTGCTAAATTGTTTTGATTTACGGTTTGTTGATTTTCAATAAAGATGTAAAGAAAATGCTGACAAAGGAAATGACGTAAACCGGAAGAGAACTTAACTATCCCTGTTTTTCTTTCTCCAGGCAGCTTCATCCTCGCAAGTTAGGTAAAAAAAAGTGTCACTCAAGTGGATTTACCTAACAGACACAAGCCTTAACCATCGTTAAATCCATATATTCAACCACTGAAACCGCTTTAAACAGCTTGGTTGGTAGAACAGGCTGTGGTTTTATACACAGCCTGGGAGGAAACGTTGCCTGCAAGACTAAACTCTGGGCGAAAATACTCAAGGTCAAACACGACATCAGGAAGCTAACATGCTGTCTATTACAGCATAAACAGAAAACTCTGCCTTAAGCTATATCTATGAAGTGTGAAAGAAGTTCAGGCAGAGCATCAACAACAGGCTACTTCTCGCTACAGCAGGTGGCAGTGTGCGCTCCCCGGGCTGCCTTGTGACCCCTCAGCAAGCGCGAAGAAGAAAATGTCACCGGTGAACGGCGTGAATCAGTGTAAGTTAGCTCCTACTGTCTGAGATCTGAACGCAGTCCCGATGACGGCAGCCGCGGAGCTTCTGGAGGAAACATGACACCCCTGAGGAGGATTCAGTCATGGCTGCCGCTCCTGCAGCGACCCTGTCCGAGAGCAGCTCCGACGACCCGCACACTCCTCCGCACTCCCCACCGTGCAGCTGCAGCCAGGGCCGCCTCCCCCCTGCAGAGCAGGCCGTTTGCACTCTCTGCGCGGAGGCTGAGGAACACGGATGACTTCGGCGGCGGATTTACCGAAGATGAGGAGGAGGAGGAGGAGGATGAAGATTTCATTGACGACAGCGAGGTGGAGGAGCTGTTTCAGCTTCCTGCAGGCATCGCAGAGGGTCAGCACAGGGTGTTCATCGTTCACCCTGACGTGAAGTGGGGAAGCAGGAAGCAGCACCTGACCACCGGTAACAAGACAAGGTGTCCTGCCAGAGAGTGATCATCTGCCAACAGCTGATTCCCATCTGTTTTAAACATATTTAAACTGGTAAAAATGGGTGGACTGGTTACAGTCAAGCAGCTAAAATAATGCAGAGGCATAAGGATAATTGCAAAAGAGATCAGAAGAGATATTTTATATATAACACATCCGTAAATCATGTAAAATACAGTGTAGTTACCAAATATAGGCCTACACAAGGACATTACACATATTAAGCACATATAAACACTGAAACAATAGTATGGTATTGCTTATAATCATGTAAACTGCAAGCACTTTTTTTTTGCCACAATTGTGATTATTCAGTTACAAGAAACCTTAAAGTTTCACAAAGACGGACCTTTGCTATGACCACGGACATAAAGCTATGTATGTTTGCGCGTCAGGACCAGATAAAAGCAGCTGTAGACGTATTAACTGGGTGATCTCTCACTCCTGCTGCTTTCTCTGCAGCTGAGCTGATGATGGCCGAGGCCGTGGGGCTCGTCAACACGCTGGACAACTGGAGAGTGGTGGACAAGATCATCCTCTCCACCAAGACACCAGAGAAGAAGAGGATATTTGGCAAAGGCAACTTCCAGTCTCTTACAGGTGCGAGCCGTCCTGCGTCCGCCTGTGAATCTGTGCATGGAGGCGGCGAGTGTCTCCTCATCTGTGCTTTCTGTCCCCTTCAGAGAAAATCAGGAAAACGGCAGGAATCACTGCTGTGTTTGTGAACGTCGAGCGTCTGTCTCCTTTGTCCGAGGTGAGCTCACCTGAAAATCGCTTTCTGGCTGCGCAGGGAAAGGTTTCATGCACCGACGGCCATTTTGTCATCCATACAGAGGGAGCTGGAGGAAGCCTGGGGGGTTAAAGTCTTTGACAGATACTCAGTGGTCCTCCACATCTTTCGTTGCAACGCCAGAACTAAAGAGGCTAAGTTACAGATCTCTCTGGCAGAGATCCCCTTGTTGAGGTAATTTTGCCCCCTCAAAACATCCCATCACATGTTTTCCCCCCAGTTTGAGCTAAATGATGTTTTTGTTATTACCCACTTGGATTATAAAACGTCCTCATCCGATGGCCGCAGATCTCGTCTGAAAAATGAAATCGCCCACCTGGACCAGCAGGGTGGAGGATCGAGGTACATCGGAGGTTCAGGTAACGTCAAACACCTGAGTGATGGGTGCGTCAATGAGCTGGCCTGTCAGAAAGCAGCTTCAGCTTTCTGATTGGTCGTTACAGGTGAGACCCTGCTGGAGGTCCAGCAGAGACTGCTGAAGGAGCGGGAGATGAAGATTCGCTCAGCGCTGGAAAAACTGCGGAAAAAGAGGCACCTGCTGCGATCTCAGCGCAAACACAGGGAGTTCCCCATCGTCTCTGTGCTGGGTTATACCAACTGTGGTGAGACTGGAAACGGCACTGGTTCACTGGTTTGATACTAAACATTTAGGGTTTCAGTTTCACAATGCTGACATACTTTTCTGTTTGTCCAGGAAAAACGACTCTGATCAAAGCACTGACCGGTGACGGCGGTCTTCAACCCAGGAACCAACTTTTCGCCACCCTGGATGTCACCGTCCACGCCGGCCAGTTACCAAGTCACATGACAGTTCTGTACGTGGACACCATCGGCTTCCTGTCCCAGCTGCCTCACCAGCTCATTGACTCCTTCTCTGCCACCCTGGAAGATATTAAACACTCAGTATGTACCAGATATAACGGCTGTTTGTTGTGAAACGCAGGCGGCGTTTCAGTCACTGTTTGAGTAGAGTTGCTGACTCTGTGCTCGTCTCTCTGGACCCTCCAGGATCTGCTGGTTCACGTCAGAGACATCAGTCATCCAGAGACGGTGAATCAGAAGGTGAACGTTCTGAATGTCCTCAAGAACCTGCAAATCCCCGACAGGCTGATGAGCTCCATGATAGAAGTCCACAACAAAATCGACCTCGTTGACCAGTAAGAGAAAACGACATGTGTTCAACATCGATTTGAAGACTTTCAGAGATCTTTTAAATTCCATTTAGAATAAAAATAAGACCCAAGATGATCATTGAGGGGAAAAAATGGAAATGTAGGCATCTGTTGAGCAGCTTTAAGGATGTAGAAGATGAACTGTATGATTGGTGGAATGTCTCAGTGCAACCTTGCATTAACAAAACACAAAATTTGACAAACGCAACTGAATTAAGGTGATAAAATGCCACATTTAACTCCTCAAAACCAGATCAGACATAGTGATTGATTTCCCAGGATGCTGGGTAATGTGTATCATTATGAGTGGCATCATTTTATTGACCTTTATGTGAATGGGGGTTGAGCCAGATCTTGGTTTAGTCTTTAGAAGAAAAACAATTCAAATTATTTCCTGTTGTTCCTATCAGCTATCAGTTCACAGAGCCCCACGTGCTGCCCATATCTGCCCTGGAAGAGCGAGGCCTGGATGAGCTGAAGAACGCAGTGGAAGAACAGATCGTGAACTCGACGGGAAAACACATTTTAGACCTCGAAGTTGACCTCAGCACTCCGCAGTTAAGGTGAGAGCTGTTTTTCCTCACTGCGTTTTTAAGCTTAGAATAAGAGACCATCCAAAGTAAACGTGCACCTTCATCCACAGTTGGCTGTACAAGGAGGCCACAGTCCAGGACGTGCGGGTGAATGCGGACGAAGGCTCGGCCGTCGTCAAGGTCATCATCAGCGCCGCCGCTTATGGACGCTACAAGAAACTGTTTGCAGGCAGATAGCAGAGTAGGAAGAAGAGCGATCCTGCTGCAGCTCTGAAGAAATGACTGCTCCATGCAAACTGTACCACTAACAGTGTATGTATTGTACAGAATATTAAAATATTTGAAAATCTCATTTAGTAAAAGAATGATGTTTCTGCTTGTAAACATACAGTGCATATAAAATGCAAATTACAGCTTTAGACTATACAGATTTTTTTGCTGGAAAATACAGATTTTTTTCAAAACATTTCTTTCAGTTATAATAAATGAAGGCAAAGGTGCAAATATATTCAAAAAAGAGAGGAGATGAGGTATGTTGTAGCTGCTTTGGGATCAGTTCCTGAGGAATAAAATCACAGTTAATAATGTTTTTTTATCAGACGCCGTTCTTCTGTAGAAGTTTTTGGTTCAGTGCAATGACCAGAGAGCAGAGTGGAAGTGGACCCACAAAGTCTCCTGCGATGATATTCAAGCTGTCGGGGTCTGATCCAGGTTTCTGCTCCTGCAGCCATTTCCTCAAACACTCCCAGTTACTGAAGGTCAGCGTCCGCAGGGATTGCTTCGGGTTCTCGGTGATGTAATACCTGTCGGCTGTCAGGTTCAGGCCGGAGACGAAGAAGCCGTCTGGGAAAAAAACAGACAGCTTAGTATGTTCATGAAAAAGCAAGAGAGTGACAGAAAAGACACGTGAGCCAAAGTCACAAAACCCACCTGGACGTCCCAGGTCTTTGTTCCAGTCCAGGAAGTTGATCACTCCCTGTGCTGTGCGCTGGTTGGCCCACCAGTAGGGGATGGCGGGCCACAGCTCCTGATGTCTCACCGCCATCTGGGAATCATAGGACAGGATGACCTGGTAACCAGATGCCCACAGACTCCGCAAGGTCAGGGCTGATTCCTGTGGAGGGGAAGGTTGGCTTGTGTGAGGCACTGAGCTGCTTTCAAACCGTAAATCAGCTGCACGAGGAGAAAACTAACCTTCTGGGGGCACAGCTTCGAGCCAAACAGCTTCTTCAGGGAGAAAATGAACGCTTGATGGAGTTTGTCATTAATTCCCTCAAAATGGCTGCAAGCAAGGATGACAACCTCCTTTGGGTGAGACTCCAGCCAGGCGGCAACTGACACCAGTGTTTCCTGTAGAGGAAGAACATTTACTATGAACACACTGGAAAAGCCCAAACTGGATGTTTAACTTAACATGATTATACTCACCAAAACCGTTAGATGTGTGTAGATGACGTGCGTGAAGTACAGGTCGCTGGAGGAGTCCTTGGGTTTGTGCGCAACGCGGAGATCGAAGAACCGAATCCCCATCGAAAGCTGCTCCTCGATGCTTTTGTCCTGCGAGGAAGAGCGATTCAGAAAACATGAGCAAAAACACTTTTAATAATGATAATAAACTCTTTTTGTGTAGCACCTGTCATACAAGAAAAGCAGCTCAAAGACATCACATAAAATGCAAAAAAAAAAAAAAAAGCATAAACCAGGGATGGAAAGTTAATGAAAAATAAAATGGAGAATAAAACTTTACAACCATAATTCCATGAGACACGTCTGGAGACTGCATATAAAAAAATGCTACCTCTTGGTAGGAAAATCATTTAAGCCACATTTATTCAGTACACTTGTGCTTAAGTGACTCTTCCCTTCACTTTTAATGTGGTGAATCATCAAAATGTCACAATCACTTAAAGCTGCTATAATCAATATTTTTACAGTGACAATGGATCAAACCACCGTGTGTGTGTGTGTGAAAGGGGTCAGTTGTGATAAACCCTAAGAGAATTATCACCTGACTCTGTAGTTCCCTCAGATCTGCAGAGCGTTTCAGTATCTTTTAGCTTATTATTTTGGTTTTCTGTCCCAGAAACTTCTCTGTTTTGGTTCACTCATCAGGCCTGTTTCCAGCTGCAGTTAGGCAGTTGGGTTTGTAGTTTTTTTAAGTGGGAAAAAAACTACAAACCACAAAAAAAAAAAAAAAAAACCATCTCACTGGGCCTCCAGACCATCCTGTTTGGCTGCCTAACTGACTTCTGGGACGCTGAGTTCAACAACAGCACAGCAGTACCTTTTTAGTCCGATAGGGGTCCTCACACCATTAAAAACACACCTTGACTGGCTGCTGCTATACTTTACACATGTATACACTACATACCTGTGTTGTAGCCCATCTAAAAATAACAGGTCGCGTAAAGCAGTAGAAAAGTCCATCCAGGAGCCTGAAAAGGTCCGATTCAGACGGGATCAAGGGGGAGTTTATGTCCAGGCAGTAACTCATAGCATCATGGCTCCCTGGATTAACGAGTGAGAATAGACACATTTAAAGTTCCTCGTACCGACTCTGAAAATGGGAAAAGTGGTTTTTAATACCAAAAACATAAAAAAATAACTTTCATTATTCTTTTATTCTTGTAAATACATCTTTACCAACTAATTAAGTAAACTAACACAGGTGATCAGAAAACAAGCAGATGCAGGAGGCACAAGAAGTCAAATAAAAATAAAAGAAGAAGACATGCACAGTCAACATAAACCGTCCAAAACGCAAAGATATTCAGTTTCTTGCCATAGAAGAAAAACAGCAATATTCACATTCACAATAAAGGCTGGAATAATAAATGACCTGAATGTCTATGTTTGCTGCATTGTGGTCTTTATAGGAATAATATTCTGCCCTTGTAAATTACTACAGCAGTAGCAAAAGTGTTGAAAGTTTGAGATATACCAGGGATGGCCAGGTTTGTCAGAGGGGTGTCCCACAGCTCCTCGGGTAAAGCTGACATCCAGTCCTGGCAGCTGAGATCCATGTCGGACAGTCAGTCACAGACCTGCAGGAGTCTCGCTAAAACCCGATCTGAGAGCCGTGTTCAGGCTCGTCATCATGTGATCGAACCTGTCCTCTTCCTTTATCCAATTCCTTTAAATGATCGACCATAAACTACTCGACAAAGGAGGAGGAGGAGGAGTAGGAGGGAGATGATACTCTGAAGTTCCTGGTTCTTCTGTGCTGTTGAATAACCGGTAATGTTACGTTACACTGCGCCTCAAGTGCAGCACTTCAGCTAATGCGGGAGTTCCGCTGTTTAATGAGTCTGCGGGAAAACGGGGCCACTTATATTTCTGTAATGTAATATGTAATATGTTATGTGTGAAAACATTATTTACACATAGACTTAGCGTACACACTCCTTCATCGAAACACTTCCGGCTTCGTTGCCATGACGTTTGGAAGTGGGCGGAGTGAACATCAAACCGGAAGTTGAGCACATCATGCAGAAAACTCAAAGATTCAGGTTTCCGTGCAGAAAACACAGCAATGGCTTGTAAAACCACAACACTTTTCTAAACTATTAGGCGTGTACAATATATTTGCAGTCAACGTTTATTTTTCATTTTGAAGCTAAATGAAATGATAAACAAATGTATGGGCATCATCAGTAAAGCTGTAAGATGTATTTTATGTCACTGGAAGAAAACACAACTGCTCCACAAAGATGTGGTCTGATAAAAATGTGTGTTAATAAGGTTAAAAGCTGTTAATGGTGGAAATGTTGAGGTTTGGCAAGGTATTGTATTATGCTTTTTCTGTTTACTTTTTTTTTTTTACTTCTTCTCTTGTTATAGAGATGATCTTTATTTTTACTTATGGTATTATTATCTGATATTCTATTTATATTTAATGCAAACTGAACCATAAAAAGGATGTGATAGAATAATTAAATCACAGAAAAGGAAATTATGCTTTATGCGATATTGACCCGACGTAACAATATGTACACTTACATATGATCTCTCTCTTTCTGCTGTTTTAATGTGATTTTATTTACGTGAAAATGTAATGTTGCTTCTTTAAAAGATGTTTTTTAGGTTCATATTTTTTTAAAGGTGATATTTGTAGCTGCAGCTCACATGAAATGATGAATGTATTTTATCATGTTTTAAATTTCAAGGAGAAAATGAGTCATGACAAAGTGCTGATGTCAAATTTATTTGCACATCCCTCCATCACACAAGCAAACACAACCTTTCTTACACCGTCCTCATCATGTGATTCACCCATCTCACAAAGAAGCAGCCGCCGCCAAGAAGAAGGAAAAAACAAGGAAGCAGAACAAAGCAAAGTCCCTGATTAAATAAGAGCGGTATGAATAAAAAACATAATCCTGTACATTCAAAACCACATCTGAGATCTTTAACTGTAACTGTTTGGATGTAGTACTGGGGACACATGGGGGCTGGACAGTGCTACTGGAACATTTCTAGACTTTTCAGTGAGTCTTTATAATTAGTGATACTTTAAATGATACCTTTCAAAATAAATGCTGGTGAGAGAATTTGTTTGAACTTTGTACTTTGTGACTCTGTGGGTCAGACCTTGTTCATGTTTTACGGTGGCACATTGGCTTTAATTATAGAATCAATGTTTAAATTGATCTTTGGGCAACCGATGATGTGATAAAATATGACAGGAAATATGTAGCAGATGAAATAAACAAAACTTTTAATTTTATTTTTTTGGAATAGATTTAAAGAGTTATTTTTGGATTTTTATTGCTAATTTAATGCCAGTAAAATGCAATAAAATAGTCAAACTGATACTACAGATAGCTAGAGTGGGAGCTCTGATTGGCCAGACTCCCGCCAAACACATAAGTTGGCCAATCAGAGCTCCTTGTGCAGCTCTGTGGGTTAGACTTCATTTAATTTGCAGGTATTACACTGTTCACACATCCTAACATTTAACTGAGCCTCTTTAAATGGAAGAGATCATTAAATTTGAACAGTAAAAGTTAAAATATGACTATGATTGGAAGACACATGAGTAAATAAAATCTTATCTTTTTATTCCATTTTAAAAGCCACCCATGTGGGTGGTACACATCGCTTTACCATGATACATCACAGTATCATGGTAAAGCGCTACATAAATGTAATCCACGACTATTACTACTAAACACATAATAAAGGAAACAGAATTGTAAATTAGAAAATTTTAGAATCTTTTTAGTTTTAAAACGCAAATACATATTTTAAACTTGGATTTTTAAAAATTGGGCAATTTACTTTAACATATGAAAAGTCTGGGAATTATCCCAGTGACACACCCCAGTCTCAAATACTAAATGCATAATTTAACGACAATTACCACTATTACAAATTTTGCTTACAGTGTAAATAGTTTTATACCCCAGGCTAACAGTAGAAGCCATTATCTCAATGTTACAATAAACAACCTTCTACAATGAATTCATCTGAATAATGAGCTTTACATGAATGATTTGCCTGTTTATCATCTTGTCGGCTGCTATGATGGAAATGCTTGGACTGACTAGGTCCCAGAACAGCATAGTTTCAGACAGATGATGTAATAGAAACTATTGTGAGGAAACACGAAAGCATTGAAAAGGAACGCATACTGCAGGGGAACACAAAAGCTTTTTCCCCGCTGTGGCCCTTTAGGGCCTGAAAGCACCACAGACGTGCTCACTTCTTTTGTGTAAATGAAACAGATGCCTTGGTGAGCAGAGACTGTGCAACTCCAGCTGAGGCATCTCGGAAGGAAACATTTTGGGAGTTTTATCTATGTTCCTCGGGTCCTGCTCTCAGTCCAATATTCTGTTAACATGCATAAACCCTCCTATTGTGGTCAGGTCAAAACCCCGACCCTAATCCTGGGAACACAGGACCCTGGGGCAAATAGAAAGGACTCAAACAGTTAACCAATGAATGATCAGTGAATAAAAGTGTGATTATTTGTTTAAAAACGCCCATGTTTATTGTAAAAGCTCATCTCCACAGGCACGGCGGTGCAGCATTATTTTAAATCAAGGCTGAACCTATTGGCTAAAGTAGGCTATATTATAAGTAGAACAGTCAAGGTTGGGTCCATGCAAATAAGTTTTCCATGCAGTTTGCATAAGTTTCATGTCTTCTCTACATTCGCTACGGATAAATACATGTATTGTAGGTGATACAGTTTAGCTACTTCTTAAACTTGCTGCCCACATGTCATACTTATAAAAGTCTGTGGCCTACTTTACACTCGTATGTGCTCGTTGAATACAAGGTTTGTGCTTACTCGTCTAAAATGCCTACATTAAGGTGAGATTGGTTGTGTTATTATTGCTTTGGTCACCGTAACATGAAACCGGCCACCTCGCTGACTCGTGGAAACGGATACAGTACATTGCATAAATAGTGAAGTGACTGTAAACAAACAAGCGCAGGTCAAAATAGCAAAAAGTCTGTTTTCAAGCAGCTTTAAGCCTGAAACGTACATGTCACTGCCTCCAATAAGTGCATTTATACGTAGATGAATAGTTCAAGTACTTGAGTATTTTTCAGTCACTCTTAATGAAACAAGCTCGTGTGGTTCATGCTGTGATTCACATTTTTTGTAGAATAATGCAAATTGGTGAAAAGTCACGAGGACCATTTCAGTAGTTTCTCATTCAGCGTAACAACAGTTGGTACAAACTGGCTCTCTGTGATAAAGTCGCCGGCAATGATATTGAGAGAGCCGGCTTTGGAGCCGGGGGTCTGCTCCTTGACCCAGCTCAGCAGCGTGGGATACGTGGACATCACCAAGTCCTTGAGGGACTCTGTTGGGTGTGTGCAGATGTATTTCAGGTCCTCGGTCAGGTTAATTCCTGTGACGAAGAAACCTCCTGAAACACAAAAACACTCACGTGAAATGTGATTATCGAAGACCAGCGTTAATTAAAAAGTAATAAAGCATCAATTTTCTTTCCAACCTGTTTGGTGATACAGATCAACATGAGACTACCTGGTCTGCCGTGTTGTTTCCTGTGTTCAAAAGCCTCGATAAGAGCCTCAGCTTTGCATTTGTTGGCCCACCAGTACGGAATATGAGGCCACAGCTCGCTGTGACAGCTGGCTATATTGTGTTCATAGGACACAATGACTGAGCAGCCTAAAGCCCACAGGTTCCGAAGAGTCAACACCTCCTGAAATCGACAGGAGAACAGGTTTAGCTTCCTTTAGTCAGTCAGTTAGACGAGGCTGACGGTATTCTGCATTTTGATTACTGTCACAGAAACTCATGAAAAGACCAAAACCAGCACAGTGTTAGTTAAGTCATGATGATTCTGTAACACAGTGCAAGCTCTCCTCCAGCATTTCTATAATCTACGACAAACTGGCATCAACTACCACTGTTCTTATAAGAAACTAAAAGTTACACGTTTACTTCGTGAGCACAGAAAAGAAACTCAGTGAGAGTAACCTCTGCGGCCTGAAACCTGGAACAGAACCCAGACGTTCTGGTTTCACATCAGCTCTCGATACTTTGATTCAACTACCCCGTCAACCCCGAGCCCACTGGTTCCTCCTGGTTCCTCCTGGTTCCCAGTCAAACAGGAGTGAACGGTGTATTTACAGCAGCAGGACGCAGGAGCTACACAGACTTGTTCTGGTCTGTTCACAAAATTCAGTGACAGTAAGAAAAACTTCATGTAAAGCCTTGTTATGTGAGTCCTTATTCAAACGTGGAGGAGAAGTTGTACCGTCTTGGGGCAGAGTTTGGAGGTGAATACTTTGCGTATGGTTGTGAGCAGCAGCATGTGGAGCTCCTGGCTCAGGCCGAGGAAGTGGCTGAAGGAGAGGATGACCACCTCTTTGGGATGAGCATCCAGCCACTCGCTGATCTCCACTAGAACGGTCTGCCAGGAAAACACAAGGTACCGTTTAGTCTGCTTCAGCAGGACTCAGCATCTTAATGCACACTTCACAGCCTTATTCTAGAAGCTCCCAGCACACGTGAAACACTGCAGGTTCAGTTATGGACTTTGGCATTCACACGACATGATGCAGCATCCTGCCCGAACACTTCTGGATAGATGAGATTTTTCACCAGCTGGTAACTCTGCAGGAGCAGAGGCGAGTGAAGATTCATCACACAAGCTGCCTTTTTATCTTATTATCTGGCTTGTGGACGTGTTGAGTACCATAAAAACAACACAGTCCAGACAGGCGAGGGGTGGGAATCTCTACGCACCTCATGTCTAGATTCGATTCACTGGCAGCAACTACAACCAGCTGTTTTTCCTCCAACCCCGGGTGCAAACGTGAAGTATGGTTTGACATATTAGTTGTGTTCCCAAATTATTTGACTTTAGTTAAGCACAACTTGCATCTGTTTTACCTTTAACTTAATAGAAGCCAAAATGCTTCTGGACGGGCTTTTAACCAGGGGTAGTCCGTCAGATCGTATCCATCTGCAGCTGCTCAGTTACAGTCATCCTCATCACAACTAAAGCAGCAGCCCAGTTGAGAGTGTTAGCATGACGATCATATTTACGTCCTTTACGTTTCATCATCTGATGGTTCAGCCATAAGGAACGTACAGCCCGGTATCACAAAATTCTTAATGTCAAAAATTGAAAATCATCTTTCAAGAGAGAATCGCGCTGCATCTAATAATCAATTTTGCATTTCTGTGCAAGAATGGCAAAACCTTTCACATTTAATACCTGGAAAATCTGATTAAGTCCTGAGCTGGAAACCGCCGGAGCATCTAATGCAGCGGATCGTACACCGAACGCTGTCTGCAGCTCCTGTTTACACGTGAATATTGTCAAAAGATTCGCCAGTTACAGCACATCTGAGGAAGGAGCTTCAAGTGAGACTAACTTTAAAAGAAGAAACAACTTCTCCTTCCTCTTACGAACAGAATGTGGAAATTCATAAGCAATAAACTGCATCCTCGCTCAGTTCAGTACACTGTGTGTTTCCTGCTATATGCTGAGCTGGTCTGGTATGACCAGCAGTTTATGTTGTGTCTGACGGATATTTCAGCATTTCTTTTTATCCTGTGCTGGCTGCTGTTTAGCAAAACTGACAGGTTACTAAATAAAAACGCTGTATTCCCATTAAAATAACCTTTCAAAACATCCTAAATGACAGGCCTGATGTTGATTTCAGCGTTACAAATCATGCATAACCAATCTGAGTCTTAAAGAAGCAAAGGCTGGGTGATTTAGCGTCTCACTCCTGTGAAGATGTATTTGCTCTTTATGGTGATCTTTACGGTTATTGTTGTCGTTGCAAATGGCCGTTACAGGGGCGTAAATCTCACTGCGGCAACAACCTCGTGGACTTGTGTGTCGGCGTGCCATTACTTCACCTCCACAGTGAGCGTGGTGTACACGCCGTGGTAGAAGTACAGATCAGTGGAGCTGTCATTGGGCCTGTGTGCGATTCTCAGGTCACAGTATCTGACCCCGCAGTCCAGCTGCTGCTTTATGGTGTACTCCTGCAAGACACGGGATGCACATTTCACTATGAGCTTCTTCGTTGACAATAAGCAACAACTGGTGTGTCTATTTCTGGCTCATCACCTGGGTTATAGCCCACTTGTACACAAAGGGTCGAATGAGGGGCTTCATGTATTTGTCCAGCTTTTGAAGCATGTCTGGCTGAGTAAGGTCAACGGGGGATCTGTCATTCATATCCAGACAGTAGGTTATTGCATTGTGGCTGCCTGAGAAAAGATGATAAACATAATCACCATGAGACACTTGACTGGTTCATGTTACAGCTATGGTGGCCCTGAGAGCTCAACACACTGCAGCTGAAGAAAACACATGTAAAAGTGGACAAAAGCAAAGGAAGAAAACACCTTAATTATGTGAGTGTAGATTGTGTTTTTAGGCCGCTGTGATGGATGCAGCCGGGTTGTCCGTCTGTCTGTCTGTAGATACGTCCATGACTGATGACATTTTGGTGGTTAGAGGTCAGTGTCATCAAATAAAACCCGTTTTTGGCCATAATTCATGAGCCAGTTCTGACAAAATTTCACACAAATGTCTCAGAGGACAAAATGATGAAGTGATGACATTTCATATCCGAAAAGGTCAAAGGTCAGCTTCACCGTGACATCATAATGTTGTGCAGGAACTCTGGCCATCATTCAGAAACATAACTCAGGAACAGAAGGCAGACTGTGACCATGCTTCGGTTTTTGCTCAGATACTGAGTTGCTGACGCTAATCTTGGGCGTCCACCTTGAAACTGTGCTGATTGTGAAGCGCTCTTCTGTCGTGCATGGTTGAACACGTGTGTGAAGCATCAACGTTTTACAGTTTGTAGCCTCTTTGCAGCAGCATCCATATTTGAAGCAGTGTAGTCCACCACAAGCTCATCGGTAGTGCTGATATTGATCTGCAGGTGATTGTTGTTGCACAGTGTGATGAAGCTCTCTATCAGTCCTCTGTGCTCCTCTGGAAAAAATAGTCTCTAAGTCAAGACAGCAGGTTTCTCACTGAACATGTAGCCAAAAAAGAAATTTAATACTTTATATTAAATATATTCTTCACTGCAGATGAGTCTGGACAGACATGGATGTAAACTGGCTTACTCTAGTTTGTTTTTCCTGTGTGTTTTATCTGTGTCAGCCGGTGAGGATGTTTTCCTGAATTTGCATGTTTTCTTTAGCTGCAGGGTGCAGCTCTTGGCCACCCTGCACAGCAGCTAGGATAGTTTGTAGAGTTAATTAAGTGTTGTGGGTTAACAGACTGAAACCACTCACACACCACACATATCTCCACTGATAACACTCTAGCTAGCAACCAGCTCCATCATCCGCACCAGCTTACCTGGGATGGCCAGGTGGTACAGGGGAGTGTCCCACAGAGCACATGGCAGGTGAGACATCCAGCTCTCCATGGGCAGCTCGGCCAGGCTCGGCTCCCTCACTCCGGACATACTGAGCTCCAGCGCTGCACCCCGCCAGCAAACACACATGTAATGGTTTATTAAAGCCGCTGCATCAGCTGCAGGACAATTCGTGCGTATTTCGGGTGAACATCACATACATGATGCGCGGAAAACTCCTGCATCGTGTTCAGCGTCACTCACAGTAACGTGAGAGCTTGCAGTCCTGTTTATCTCACACTTACTTGGTCAAACTGCTACTGCTGTTTCCTTTTAGCACCAAAACCAGCCCAACCGGCCAAACCACCACAGGGGGGAAGAGCGACGATTACAACTCCAGGCGTGAACCGCGAGCAGCCGTCCGTCCCACAGCGCCACAAAATGTCATGACTGTACATAAAACATGCATGATGAGATCCGGAGATAAAGCGTGGCGGCTCAGTCTGGTTACCTTTTTACACCTGCACAGCCCGGGAGAATGAGCACAGCGGGCCCGGCGCATGTTAGCTCCAATCATCGATCGTCCATAACGAATCGAGCATCCACGCGCGATCCGCAGGCTGCTTCCAGGCGCATCAACGCGCGGCGAGTCCCTCAGTTCGCCGGCTGTGCGTCGGTCCTCCGAGGCGCAGCGGCGGTGTGTGCGGGGAGGGCGGCGGCCCGGCACCGCGCCTGCTGACGGATCAGCAGATGCAGAGACGCGCTTCTCTTAAAGAGCCCACCGCCAGGGGCGGCATAGAGGCCGATGTGCTGGGGGGCCATGGCCAGAAATACAGTATCAATAAATAAAATAATGATAGTAATATCCATATCAGGGTAAATACTGTGTATACATTTTGAGATTTTCATGTCAATTATTTATCTTGTCCATGAGCTTTTCTCCTTCTTCTTCTTATCATTATCATTATTGTTATTATTATTATTATGGGAAAAGGGGTGTGCGACTTTCTGAGGTAGAAAGTATGACATATTTAGAAGAATATGTTTGACTCATCATATAAAATTATCATAAATACAAATAATAGTAACAAATTAACATAGAACATGAAATAAAACGCCTCTGCACACTGAAACTCCCAAACATGCTACAACCTTGCTGCTCCTGCTCCAAGCATAGCAGCAACGACTGTTAGCTTAGCATGTAAAATAAATACCGTCATCTATGATCCCCATCAGTTTGAGCTGCGATTTTTTGGTAGGTCTGTGGTTCCAGACCTGGGAGCTGAGACCCTCCAGGAGGTCAAAGGATAATTCAGAGTGGCTGTGATAAGATTAAAGATGGATTCCTTTGAGCATCTGAACATTTCCTTCCTCATAAATCATTTTTAAAGCCTATTTTTTAAAATAAAATTGGCACATTGCTACATTTCTTTGTGTATCTCGTCGATGACCCTACATGTGGTCAAAAACTCCAAAGGGTACCTTTAAAAGATACATTTATTGTAATGTGTTATACTATTATTTGATACTTCTCTCATGTTTGCTTTTTATTGTGTCATTCTGAATAGTTTTTGCATCTTCAGCCACATTGAGGTGGAAAGCACTTTTTGATTGGACTGCTTGTCACATACATGCAGCCTGTGACTACAGGTCATGGTCAGCTATATTCATTTCCTGTTAAATGTGCCAGTCTGGCTCACATATGTCACACACACTATGTGGCAGCTGCCTTTATCTTAAAATGTACCTCAACATAAACAGGCTTTAGAAGACTGAACTTTGTACTAAAATGTGCCTCCGAAGTGGGAATTGATTAAGTTGTCTGTTTGTTTACGATTATTTGGTTGGTCAGGTCTTCCTCAGCTTCTTCAGCAGGTCAATAAACCCTGAAACAGCACTAACCAGCGTGGTGAAGCAAACTAGACGAACTGACTCAGCAGTACGTGAATTGTTGAAGTCCAACCTTGCTGACTTTTTGCAAATCACATCAGAAGTCTTGTTTCCTGTTCAGTGAGTTTAAAAAACCAGCAGGTCATTTGACATGCCATCAATGGGAGCACAGGGTTAATTAATGATGTTAATTGTGACAGTAATTCATTTAGTTTAGTCACAAGGCCTCACTGGCACACCTGGACGTAACAGCCTTCATTCATTAATGTTAATAATGACACCTGTGCTTTTCCTGCTATAAGGCAACATGTCTGTAAAAAAGGCCTGAACACATACACTCAATGCAGCCTCCACCTTAAAACACACACGTGCAGTGGTGGGTGTAGTTAATAAATGTGGTGATGCTGCCATCTAGCTTTCCATCCACATAACTGATACAACTCATGAAACAAACAATGGCGTTATTCTAAGTATCCCACTGATGTTTTGCCAGCAGTGAGTCATTCATTCATCCTCTTCTGAACACTCACACACCAAACTTTTGACTAAACTGCGTGACTTGTCACCTTATTGCTGCTTGCAGCTTAAAGTTGAACTGTCATTTTGTCAGGTCTTTTGTGATTTACATGAAGAGCACAATTACTGATTAAAACGATGTCTTTAAAAATAAAAGCTTGAGACACAACACAGTGTGAAAAACGCTTAATGTGGGAGACGGTTTCAGTGAAAATTGAATGTTTCTGAATCCACTTCAGTCACAGCAGTTTGTTGCTGGCTAATTAGAGACTTTAGCAACATAATTAAAAGGTCAAAAGAGGAAAAATGCATTCAGGCAGTTTTCATTTACACAGTGGGGCTGTGCCGCTGGGTTAAATACAATACGTATACTTAATCCTTGTGACCAGTTAACAGAGTAACCACTCAGTAAATCCACCACCACGCTATCTGTAGCATTTAGAGGGTATTTGTAAAACTATTAGAGGTGTTGGTAAGAAGTGAAAGCCGTGTTTCAAATCCGTATTGAGGCTCAGAAGTACATCAGCTTATCATGATGCCACTTTGAACCCCCGCTGCTCTAAACCTCACCTCTTCTTCATGTGTTTCAAATGAGGCAGCAGATTAAATGTCACCTGCTTTCTCTTACCTCACCTGGTAATGAGG
The DNA here is from genome assembly GCF_017976325.1 of Chelmon rostratus. Classification (NCBI taxonomy): domain Eukaryota; kingdom Metazoa; phylum Chordata; class Actinopteri; order Chaetodontiformes; family Chaetodontidae; genus Chelmon; species Chelmon rostratus. Next base: position 26,106,407 of record NC_055661.1, read on the forward strand.
CTTTGGCCTTGTTGTGAGGGTCAGCACAGGGTGAGGGTCTCTTCCAAGCTTTTCCAATCATCAACATTTTCACACTAAATCTGTACAACTATCAATTATACCGAGTGAACTCAAAGTTGACACCAAACAGTTGGTCAGCTTATTTATTCTTTGATCAGATTTCCTCATCTAAAACCTGATTTTGGTCATTTTATTTTCTTTAAACACCAGCTGTTTGAAAAAAAAAGCTTTTTTGTGGTAAAACATTAGTGCTGAAGTACTGAATTGTAAAAGCACTGAATTTGGATCTGTATATTAAAAATGTATATTAGAAAATCAACAATATCACCAATACCAATAACAATATCCAGCCCTATTAAAACTAGTTACACCAGATCATTTATTATCAAAAAATGTGACACAAGTAACAGTTCCAAAGTTCAAAGTCTGTGGTAGTGACGACTGATCATGTGATGATCTGAGACCAATAATAAAGGCCATCAATTACATATCTGTACTTTGTTTTTATGCATCCAGTTTCAACCACGTTACTGATGGACACATCAGGTAATGTAATCACACTCTGACGCACATTTCTGTCCATTTTGAGACAAGAGCTTAAATGCTTTTCAGGGTCCATTCATCTAACCATGACTGAAGGTACTAATAGTGTGAAGCCGTGTTCCTACACACAAAAGGCATTTGTGTTCATAAAAATGACTCCACTACTTGACGAATATAAAAAGGTCACCGAGTCAGTTTATCGCAGGTTAACTGCAACAGACAGTGTGCAAGAAACAGATGCAGGAGAGACCAGAATTCACTACAAAATCCCATCTGGCATGTTGGTTTTAACTTCTGCAGCAACCTTCATTCAGTTTTAGAAGTATCAACAAAGTGGAAGGTGTGTGATTCAGTTACACATGATTTACACGTCAATTTGACCTTCTTATGTACAGCAGTTTCAGTCAAAGGCAAGTTGAACCTGTGTGTGGGGGAGCACGAGTGTTTCATACAAAGTTGAGTACAAAATGTACCGCGAGCCACAATGAAAGGCAAGCATGATAATCTCAGCAGACGGAGAGATTTGTTCCTCTCAAACTAACACAAGGCTGCGTTTCTTCATGAAACCCACTGGGAGATGTTCTTGACGACCCGTCATGCATCTTCTGGTTCATGCATGCAGCACCATGAGCACTGGGTGTTGGGTCTGGTCCCGTATGGAGATGTGTTCACAGAGACGGCCTGGCACTTGGGAAGAAGGTCAGGAGAGAACGGCAGCGGCGAGCTGAGTGAGCAAACAGCCGTCACCTTTGCACGGGGTGCCTGGAACCGAGCGACTGTTTCCCACGACTGACCCCTTTCCTCGAAGCGTCGGGCTGAGGCAGCCCGACCTGCCGCCCGTGCCTCCCTTTGGCCTCCGGCTCTGAGTCACTGAGCTCCAGGTCGGGACAGTATCCGTCACTGTCCTGGTACGATCTTGCGCTTTTCACTTTGTGTTCAGCCACGGGTTTGGCCCACAGCGTCTCCTTGCCTGAACCCTTTCGGGACAGTTTGTCAGAGGCCCGCAGGTCCTTTGTGGTCCGTACCAAGTTAATGGTCGCCTCTTTGAAGGACCTGCCAAAGTGCTCCATGGCAGACTTGCGAAAGCTGCTCTTGTCCAAAGCCTGATTTGGAGTGTCTTGATCGCTGGGCGTCTGGCAAGAACTGTCCTTCTGAGCTACAAACTTCTCGAAGCGGCCGTTAGATTTAGCCCTGTCTTGGTCCAGTTTGCCGTTGCTGTTGGAGGAGTGGCCGTGGAGCGCAGCGTGCAGGGCTAAAGGTTTGCCGGTGGGTTTAACAGGCAGTACCGAGCTGCTCGAAGAAGACAGCCGCCCGTTGGAGCGCTCGTCTCTCCGACCGTGTCCGTGCAGCTGAGGCTTCCCCTGACCCAGCCCTTCAACTGCATGTTCAGTAACATTGCCGCTATTGTCCGGGCACAGCGGCCCATTACCAGACTTGGAACTGGAATTTCCATTTCCGAGACTTGAGGATTTGGGCATTTTAAGCTTCAGGGTTATCCTCGGAGGAGGACGAAACAGCATGCTCTCCACTGGGTATGAAGAAGGAAGGCCTGGCGACAAAGAAACAAGTTCAGCGATGATTCAAATATCACAACCGAGTATTAGCATAAAAGCCAGATCATTACTGGAATCAGCTGCTTTTATTCTAAAACGTGTGCTTGTAGTGACAGAATAGCTGGCGAGCTGAAGGACAACAGATGGCTCACCAGCAGAGAGCTCCTGGTTCACCAGCTTCACATGCAAGTTGAACATCTGCTCCTGGGCTTTACTCTGCAGCAGCTTCAGCTTCTCCCGCCGGCTCACCATGTAACACAGATTCCTCACCTGCACAACGAGGAAGACGAACAAACCAAACACTGTCCGTGAAGAACAAGCACAACACCACATCTCTAGAGCCCCGTTCTGCTCTCTGCTGCCTTCAGGAACACACTGACTGAAGCTTTGTCTCTGTGGACTCGATCAGTTTAAGAAATAATGAAGTGTATTGATTTTTAGATGTTTTTAGAAAGACATGCTAAGTGCAAACAATTGATCTAAATTATGATCAAATATAAAACAAAGATCTGAAGCAATTAATCGACTAATGTATTGACAGAAAAATTGAAGCTATTTTAATGATGACGATTTATTGAACATTTACTCGTCCCACCTCCTCCAATGTGAGGGTCTGCTGCTTTTATTTAACTTTTATGACAATGAACCAAATAATTGTGGGATTTGGATTATTGGTCTGACAAACAAACACTAAGAAAAGGCCACCGTGTGCATTTTCTACTATTTTCGCCCATTTTAATCAGCAGAATAGCCCCTACCTCCACTTTTCTTCACTTGACTCTGAACTCAATTTTTAAGTCCGGCCACAAAGTCTGCTCTGGCTTGGTGTCTGGACGTTAACACTGTTGTTGAAGCCATTTGTGTGTCGCTTTGGCTTTATGTTCTGTGTCGTTGTCTTGCTGGAAAATATTCCAGTCTTTTTCAAAGTGGCAGTTCTCTTGCAGACTGCAGCAAGCTTTCCTCCAGGATCTCTCCCAATTTTTCCATCCATTTAACCTCTACTTTCACATGTCTTCCAGAGCCTGCTGCAGAGTTTTTTCTGCTGAGGTGCGCAGATCTGTTTGTGGAGGTTTGATTTAAACAGGTTGTAAAAACAAGAAAACACAAAAAACACTGAAGAAGGTGAAAACTTAGGAGACAATGTATGTTGGCTCAGGAAATTCACTAGAATATTTCTCTCTTCTGGATTTTCTCAGTATTTCTGTCTATGCCACACAAAGAGTTGTGTTATGTGCACACTGGATTGTAGGAGAATTTTGAGATGGACACGTGTCAATAATAATACACGAAATACGTTAGAATTTGCTATACTCAAACTGATAGTGATCATCAATTACCACAGTGAGCTCATGAAAAATGTCAATTCTAGCTGTTATTTGTTCCTGGTTCCTCATTATGAAATCCATCCATCAGCTCTATTAGTATACTGACATGTAAAAAACATAAAAAGCACCCACCCTCTCCAAATCCTGCCGCAGGTGCATGAACATCCGCATGCGTGTGTGGATGCTGTCCTCCTGAGGCTGCAGCACCAGGTTCTCCTCCTCCTCTTTAGGGGGCAGCAGAGCTTTGTTAAAGTTAGCTTTCCTCTTCAGCTTCCAGTACTGATAGATGAAGTCTGCCAGGCGCTCGGAGAGCCCGAGGGCCTGGGCCAACTCCTCCAGCTGGATTAGGGTGTAGAACTCCTCCTCCAGCTCCTGCAGCCTCTGTGCCCGCTGGCCCACCTTCTCCACCTCAGCGGGGGCTTTAGAGCGAGCTGGGCTCAGGCCAGCGTCCCCAGTTTTAGACTTGCTGTGCTTGAGGCAGTACGACTTGAACTTGACTTCATCCCCTTCATCCAGGATAGTCTTCATCTCCAGGCTGTGCTCAAAGGCACATGTCACGTGGAAAGGAGTGGTGCAGTTCTTCACCGAGCACTGTGAGACAGGGGAGGGGGCAGGTTATTATGCTTACATTGACTATAACCAGTTACTCGGAATAATGAGATTATGATTAGCGTAGCATTTACGAATTAACGTTTCCCCAGTAACGTTTACATGATTTGTTTGCTAACTGAAGACTGTCTGGATGGTTGTGTGGTAGCCCTCAGAAAATATATTATTTGTAAAAGGAAAAGGGAAAACACAGCAGCTTTAAAGAATACTTTGATATTTTGGGAAATAGAAAAATGTCTGTTTGCTAAATATGAAGCTACAGCCAGCAGTCAGTTAGCTTATCTTAGCACAAACACTGGAAACAGATAGCCTGCCTCTACCCAGCGCTAACAAATCAGTCAACCAACACCCCTAAAGCTCATTAATTAACATCATATTACACACAGATCCACGCTCACCTGGATACATGCGCCTGTCTTCAGTTTACACAGACTGCAGATGAGAGACCAGCGGCTGGGTGGGATGTGGGAGACTTTGGTGATGGGCTCCATCCTCTCAGGACAAGCGATGCTCACCTACAGAAGAGGAAGGTGTGCGGCATGATCAGAAGATTTTTGACTCTTACTGTAGAACATATAAAGAGGCCCAGAGCAAAGAAGAGGGCGTAAGAGTTTGTTCATTTACCTCTGGTATCCACAGGGCACAGCTTACATGCGCCCACTTGGTGCCGGCACGTGTCGCCTTCATGGCACCGCCCTTCTGAGGACACAGAAGGCACTGCGGGTCGATGCCGAGGACACACGTCCTACACAGCCAGTTTCCAACAGGCACTTTGACGATGCCATAACAGGCCTGTGGAGAGCAGCAGGTTGGAATGTTAACTGATTTTAGAATATCGGGTTTGATACAATTTCTACTGAATGATGATGATGAATACTCTATGATGACGGGTATTCCTGTTTACCTGGTGCACGCAGATGTTGCACTTGTCACAGAACACCATGTCGTTGCCCTCTTCGCTGTCGGGGGAGCGGCACACGTCGCAGATGACGTCTTCGTCGTATTCAATCCCCAGACCCTCCACGGTCTCGATGGCGTGGTTCATGTTGTCATGGCACTGCCTCTCCAGGGCCTCCATGGCGCGCTCCATTGTCAGCTCGTCTATGGGCTCCTCCCCTGGAGGACAAACAAGAACAAAACCCCACATGGTCAGAGAAACCCCAGCAGACTGTTGGGACATCATGAGTGCAAATCTTAAATCTTATTTTCGGTTCAGGCGGACAGATGTCGATGCTGGTGTACTGACTTTACTGCCCAACGATCAGCACAATGTGAATTTCATGGCAGATTATCCCCTCATGATCCTGTTTCTTACCCATGTGGTCGAGCTCTCTATTGAGTGCCTGCAGCCAGTACAGGTCCACGTCATCCAGGTCGTAGCGACACATGGCCTCTGCCAGCTCTTTGATGTTAACGTAACCTGGTTCTGTTGACTCCTGGCTCGAGCACTGGATGTGCTTCCTGTGATGAGTGTAAAGAACCTCAATGGGCTTCTCCACAATAACTCTGAAGACAGAAGACACCAACATGATCTGTCAACACGGTGGCACGTTTAGACTGCTTTCTCCACTGTGGGACCTCTGGGAATCCAATGCTGTTACCTGACTGACGGCTCTGGGATGGTATCTGGACTTGCCAGCACTTGGACTCCCTTCTCCCATTCCTGCTTCCAGGTGTCTGCCAACAGGTAGTAGTCCTCTGCAGACACATGGTGGGAGTCAGGCAGCTTCATGGCACTGATCAGGTCTTTTCTGAACACCTGTGGGAGGAGTTGCAGTCACACACCGGTCCTCACGTTTAACAACACGAATCACAGAGCCTCACGTCAAGAATGGGAACTTACTTCAGCCGGTTTCTTCGGGTTGGAGATGGGGGTTCCAGGTTTGCTGCCATACTTATTGGAGGAGCAGAAGGAGGTAGAGGGACCTGAAGAAAGACAGAAGGCTTGAATGCAAGAACAGCAGAGGAATTGAAATATTCTGGTTTAGGTTATGGGATCCTTTTGACAGGTGACTCACTCTCATTGTCAGAACTGTTGCTGCCGCTTGAGGACCTGAGACGTTTCATCCTGTAACATCCTGCAGAAGAGGCGAGAGCAGTGTGTGGGGACAAGAAGTGTGTGTTTAAAATCATTCACAAATCAAACTTTTTAATAATAGTTTTCTCTGGACCAGCTGAGATATAAACCAACAGCGTGCACACACAGGAAATAGTCACTCACCATAAATTTCAAGTTGAAAAGCATGCTAGTAGATTCCTCTGATAAACCCTTAACCGCTTAATTTTGTGCCTGCAAATGAGAAATATGTCAAACCAATCAGCAACATGTGCAGCTGTAGAAGAAAAACATGAAAAGGAAGCAAAAGATTTACTGCAGCTTTACATAGTTGGGTTTATATTTACTAAACATTATAGTCTGACCAGAAACCTTACCGTGAAGTATTTAATATATTAACATACTAACAGTATCAAAACATAGCATTTAGCAGACAGAATCACTGTTCTTAACTTCTGGCAGTTTAAAGTGAAGGAAAACAGAGCAGGCCGACCCCACAGGCTCACACTATGAGCATTTAACCCACTGAACCACTGGGACGACTCATTAAAAGGTTTCTAAATGCTGAGGGACTCAAGCCCACAGTAGCCCCCAAATACAGTACGCTGTTTCAACAGACAGGACATGCCTCACATTCCCCATGAGGACAGGAGGGGCAGGAGGGGGCATGAAGCCAGCTCCACTCCATACCATAGTTAGAGTAAAATACAGTAGACTGATGCCAGCTGCTGAGAAAAACGTTCCAGCAGTTTGTTACTGTGACCCCAAACTGGGGTTTATAGACATACTTCAGTGTGATCTCAGTGACCCCCGAGTAAATCACGACCGACACACACTGAACTGCCTCACACAATTTCACCATCAGCAGTCATTTCTCAACTACATCTCTGCTATTTTTAAGATCAACACAAACACGGTACAGCAGACTGTGTGTTCACCTCCACAGCAGAGCACTCAAAACGCCAGGCATCTGCAACTGACACGAGTGTTTCTGCCTCTGAACGCAGCAAACGTTGTGTTCAGGGACTCCAGACTGATAAATAAACGAAAGGTAAATTATGTCCTGTTGAAGTACAAAGCTACAATTCTGAGTGGCTGGAGATAAAACGCAGAGATGAATAGATAATATCACTGCTTTTCTCTGTTTTGCATAATCACCTGTGTAGATCTGCACTCTGTCTACAGTGAACTTATCCTAAATTTAAGAAATGCATCAACTAAATAACTGTCCACAAAGCTAAACTTCATAAAATAAATGTATGAATGACAAATAAGTAAAGTTTGAGTGCACTGAACAACATTTATCAGCAGACAGCAGCATCTTCTTGTTTCTATCACAGAATGAAAACTCGAATAAATAAAAACAATAAGCAATGTCACAGTAGCACCCAGCAGCATCTCTTATATAACACTGATGTTTTATTGACTTTAACACAGAAAAAAATCTGAATAGAAAACCATTTTTTGTTGAATCTGCCTCTTGAGCGTAGCCATCAGCCATGTGGATTACCTCAAAATGACAGATATCTACCCGATCAATCCACTGACAGATTAATCGATCTGCCACTAATCTTTGGGGCTTTGACTGCTGTTCATACAGAACAAACTTCTTGATGACGTCTCCATGGACTCTGGGAAATGTGATGGGCGAGTTTCATTATTTCCTGTCATTGCATGGATTGAACAGTTGATCAATAATAATTGGGTGCAACATGCAAGTGCTTTTTCTTTATGTCAGGCGGATTTGTACAAACATGGAGAAGCTGAGTGTGGGATGTTTTATCATCCCCTGTGGCACACGGCTGCAAAATAGACAACTTGTGTTATAATAGTGCTCCAGCCTTACTTTAGTGCTATCAATATTAATATTAATTACATTACAGTTTAGGAGCAGGCACTTGCAGCTGGCCTCCCCTGGAGGAAAGTACAGACTGAGTCAGTCACCAGAGGTAAGTAATAGAAAATATGAGTCATTAAATGTCTTCCTCCCCCCAGTATAAACTGGTCGAGTGCACGGATGTGACCCCTGATGAGTTTGTGACTAACAGGAAACAACAGTGATCAAACTGCGGTTGCCGCCTTGTTTAAATCCCTTGCCTCATTTATTGTGTTGTTCAAAATATGCTAATGTCTGGGTGCTAACCGGGGCTATATGTAGACTGGGGGGCTTTTAGAAAAATAAACCCATACACAACCAGGTGCCTGCCCTGCCCCAAGAGCCCTGTTGGCGCCAAACACAGAGCCGCAGGCCTGTAGCGGGCTGCACTGCGGGCTGTGGGGAAATCAAACATGGGCGCCACCATCATACAAAGATGTCACTTCCTACAGCAATTAACACTATTCACTCTCACAACCGGGCTTATTATTCCACGTATGGAACAGCGGAGTGTCAGAAAACACGTTTGGCTAACAGTCGCTAACATTAATGAAGCGAAGAAGCACGGAGAGTCCTGAAAAAGCAGGAAAGGAGCAGGCCCCGTGGCCTGGATACACCATCCAGGGCAAATCCTGGCACACTGAGCCCCACTGAACACACGAGCATATTGTTCACATTCCTCGCGCTTTACCTCCAGTCCACGCTCTGCTGTCCGCCGTATTCCAACCACGTACCAGTCCAGACAGAACTTCCAGCATATACATGTAAAAACAGAGGCTCTGGGTCCAGCGATAGATTAAATTTAGGGGTTTTTGTATCCCACCACAGTGGGAATCTCCAGGGTTGCAGTCTGTCCACCACCACGGCACAACAGCTCTATTGTACCGCGCCTCCCGCCGGGTCCTAAGCTCCGCCGCTTTCCCTCCAACCGGGGTGCGCTCGATTTGGCTACTAGCGTCAACCTCTGTCCGTTCGCTGCAAGAAAGTCCTCCACAGTGATAACACAAAAATATTAAATCACCACTCAGTCTCCGGTCTGCTTTCACATGTTCTACGGCTTTTAATGTGGCTCATTTCATAAAGACAGTTAATTTAAGTGTAGAAACAACAAATTACACACAAATGTGCTTTCTTAAAGAGTCTACAAAAACTATATGCTCAAGTACAAAAGACTTACAAATACAAAGGTACATCACAAGAACAAGTCCCTATGTGTTTCTTTTTCATCAAGGCAACTGTACAAAACTGTGTGATGTGTCAGGCTAAATGTCTGCTGTGTGTTGCATGTTATCGCCGATGAATGAATAAATGATACACCCCCGCACAGGCTGGGTGAGGTCAAGCTGTTCGGCACTGACTGGAACAGTCCATCATAAGCCAAATGATTTACTGCTGTCTGAGTAAGTGGAAGTCAAATAGCTGAAGTGAAAGCAGCTCACTGTGGTTGACTGAGGAAGACAGCGCGTTGTTAACAAGGTCCCGAATTCAAAAGATTAATTCTGCTTCAATAAACGCTACAAGGAGTATGCTTCCATTCAAAGCATGAATCTAATCTCTAATGTTTAAGCACCATTGTTGTGAAGAGTGATATTTGTAACTTTTTACCAGGTTGACACAAAATACATACTGTCAGATATGAGTATTTGTACCAACAGCTTTTCCAAAGTTAAATCGCTCAAACTGAACTTTATCAGTTCTTTATTTTAAAAAGGGCAGGTAGATCAGGTTACAGAGGGGAAACTGAATGTTCCTCACATAATTTACAAATGACTACCTTAAACCCAAGTGGTCTTGCTGGGCATAGTGACCAGAACTAAAACTGCACTAACTCAGGAGGAAGGATTATTAATCATATTGTTTGACGGTTGCTACCTGCAGCCTGATGACAAAATGAAGTTACAAGATCAAACTTTACTAAAAAATTATAAGAAACAACATGAATTTATGTCTATACAAAAACATTCAGTAGAGTATAAAACAAATATTACAAAATAAAAAAATGCAAAATGAGTTGCCTACGTCAAAAACCAGCAACAGATGAGTTCATTTGAATGACCAGCAAAACTTTCACAACTGAACTTTGGCCTAACAGATATCAATAAAGATGTAGTTATTGCCTACACAGCATGTCTCAAATATACACATTTTAAACAAGTTTATCTAAACCACATACACAAATAAACCCTTATAAGAAATAAAAATATGATTTATATATATATATAAAATATTTTCCCTCAGGCATTCTTGTGCTCATGTTTTTTTTTTCACTGCAAAGACGGTTTCAGACAGTAAAGCTTTAAATTAAAATGAATTACATTTACAGCAAAGAGCTACATTCACGATCGATAGAAGCAACAGAATTACAGAATACATTCATAGAAATATAAATATTCACAGCACTCTTAGCAACTAGTGGAAGTTAGGTGGTTTACAGCAAATGTTTCTGGATGAGAGGGGGGTGAATTTTAGACTCGTGGTTGATGAACTGAATTGTTTTATCCAAGGCTTTATCAAACACAGTCCTTAATAGTTTTCTTTCCTACCTAACTTTTGAGGACAAACAGGCTAATAATCAAACACTACTCATATTCAAACCGAGCTGGGTGGCAGGGGGGTTAGAAAATCCCATTCAAAGTCTGACAAACGGTTTGTTTTGATACTTAATCATTCACAGGCCCATCTGCATGTCAGCGAAGTTGAAGAAGTTGTCCACGTCTCGAGAGGACGTATTTTTGTTATCGGAGACAAAAACCTGTGGGGGAAAAAAGGGGCATAAAATATTCTAGATTACATTTTTTGCTGGACATTTTTCCAGAGAAAGAGAACTGATCCTTGTTATACAGGAAATCACGACATGCCGCGACAACAGTATGATTACCTTTGTCCCACTGAATACTTCTTTAGCGATGTTCTTGCAGGCTTCCACAACTCCGTCACCGTTCAGCTCGAGTGCAATGACGGGACCTTTAGGAGTAAGACATGAAAGTCACAATCCTACAGCGCAACAACAGTCCTGACGCCTATATTGGTGATTTCCAAACATTTATAACTGCTGTACAACTCCACTGCTACATTGACACTACAGCTAAGTGCAGGTTTCCACCCTCCTGTTATCCTGTTACACTACCACACAGTTTGGCTATGAAACAGTAACTGCTTTCTACTGAAATGGGAATCCTAACACTTTCCAGTATTTACCACCTAATTTGTGTATTTATTCAGGTGATTTCTGCACCCAGTACAAGGTCGGCACTGGAATACCAGCAGTCAGAGATGTTGTCATAATAAAAATCATGCGAGCATGTTGAGCAGGTCATTTTTTTGTTTGTGAAAAACAGCAGAAACCAATGGCAGGCTGTGATCTGAGGAGAGTTCAGTTTCCTTTAAACATTTGGGCAGAAAAAGGAATCCAAAAGAAACCGCTGAATACGTTTCTGATATAATAGATTAAGAAAACAGTAATTGTTTATAGCATTTTTTATGCCTATTAGAAGATAACAAACTGACCCTGTTTGTCAGTTTTGACATTTTAAGACACACTGCTTTTTTTCTCTCTGTAGTATATACAACACAACTTGACACTCTCATTACTGTAAATGCAAATGAGCATGATGCAGCTGTCAGCTTATGAAACAACTTTACCAGGTAACATCAAACAAATCTGGTTGAGTGCACAGGCAGCTAATATTTTGAAGATATTTTTGAGCAACAACAGCAAAACAAACAAAAAAAAGACACACACACACACACAAAGAAAAAAGAACTACCTTTCGTGATCCACTCCACCAGATCCTCTGCACTGTTCTGGAACACTCGCTTCACATCTTCAGGCCGCATTGAGACTTCCTTTGTCTGGATCAGCACAAATCCTTTAGCGGTTGCCTGTGCAAATGAGGTGGACAGAGTTGAATACTAAAAATCTGAACCATCAAGAATCCTCCATGTACACACACACACACACACACACACACACACACACACACACACACACACACACAAGAGATAAACTGTAAAGAGTAGTCTTTACTGTCCCACATATGGATCCAGTCTCATTCTTATGTGATAGAGTAATGCATACTTTGGCAACGACACAAACATCACTGGAATGTTTAAAAAGCAACACAGCCAGCCCAGCGTGGTGGATTAGCATTTCAGTTACACCATTCTTCAAGCTCCAAATGAGCTAAACAAAAGAAAATTGTAAAAAATCCTATAATGTGGAATACTTAGAGAATACTAAGCACATAAAAAACATTTAAAATATTGATATGCAAATACTAGTCAATGGAACACGCAAGTGTGTCCCATAAAGAAATGCTGATTGTGTGTGTCAACACATTGAGGTGCAACAGCCTAAACTGGAGAGTTTGCCATTTTAAATTCTGAGTCATTTATATTCAGAAGAAATAATTAGGTGGTTTGAAAAGACTTGTTAACTTAAGCCCTCTTCCTTGGATGACAGTAATAAAAGCTTCAGTCATGATGCAGCTCTTTTCATTTTGTTGATTACCTGCTTCAGATTGCTCTACTTGTTTTCCTCAATATTTTAACTTCATCTAGGATGTTTGTGAAACTTCTGTTCCTTCAGGCCGTGATCGTTAACACAGATTTTTGCTTTTCTTTGAGTTTACACTGCAACCTTTTAAAGCACAGTTAAGGCAAGGCTGATAGCAATCAAACTTTTAGCAGTGTATCACCAGTAGGTGCACTGCTTTGAAACATTTCTACCACTACCATTTTCCATCCCCATCCTAAAAAAAAGACTTGTTAACATAAGAGAAACTACCACACTCCTATCCATATTATTCTCCTCACCTCATCAATCATTTTGCGGGCATTTGCAGTTGTATACTCTCCAGCGAAGAAAACAAAGAGGCAGGACTCTTCACTGTCCTTACGTCTCCCTCCCTTTGTCAAAGGCACAATGCTTCGAGCGGGGTCACTGGAGATTCGAACAGACTTGAATTCAGACTCAGCGTCTGGGACCGGTACAAAGTCCAGAACCGCTGAAGCCTCTGGCAACAAGCTCCAGTTGTTCTCTCCAGACACCGGTGTGAAGTCGTGGATGTTGCTCCAGTTGTTGTTAAATATGCTGAGCCCGGCATCCTTGAAGTGGAAGGCCAGCTCGGGGTAGTAGTACTGAAAGCAGCCAAACTTCATACCCGTAGATGACTCAATGATGGGCTGAGTTGCGCAGCACAAGAACACCTCCATCTTTTTACAGTCCCGTGTGCGAAACTGCTGACAGGCCACCACACACTTTATGTCTTTACAGTCTCTGAAAAACACACTGCCCTTGGTGGGTCCTAGAACAATGCGGCAGTTGACACAGTCATCGATGGTGATAGTCGCTGAGTGGTCGAACACGTAGATGTTGCAGTTCTCACACTCTTGGATGACAAACTGTTGCCCATTCAGTTTGCCAGGCAAACGGCCCACTGTGACGTCTTTGAGCCCCGTCAGCATGTAGTCTTTGGGATCAACCTGTGCAAAGGTGGACCACATTATTATTCAAACAAAATCTTAGAGATACACCAAATTGCCTTCCTGAACCACAATGGTCCCTGATAAATTCCCGCCTCCTTCATCCAGTAACAACACTGATATGTTAGTAAGGGTCTTAGCCTCCAGATTGCTGCAGAACGTATCAAGTGTTTTAGACATGCTTTTACTGGTGGTATCTACTTTTAAATGTTTTACTAAAATTACAGGTGTTTTACTTTTCCATGCATGAGTGGGATGCCGTCTCTTATTAACTTGCAGGTATGTACAAAACTAATTTTGGACTCCACAGCCGGATACTGCATGAGGTAGTATATATTTGGTGTACCACAGCTCAAGTGCAACATCCCATGAGTCAAAACGGAAGTTGAGCCGCCGGTTAGCTAACGCCTATAATGTCCGAACAAGCCATGTTAAATACGGTCAGCTGTGGAACAGTGAACTACACAGTGTTATGTAGTAATCCGATAATGAGATAACACTGGATACATGAAGTAAGAGAGAGAGGGCGAGGCTTTGAGCCTAAAACTCAAGAGTGTTTATAACTTAAAATGAGCGTCGCATGCATCCCCTGGCTATTTAAGTAACAGCTAACATGGTGGCACGACTAACTGCTGCTGCGCAATGAATCTAGCTGTTAAACAGTCTTCACCTTCGCATATGCATCACTCAGGAAATGAGGATAGAAGTACAAATATCGTAAGGAAACGCACTGGTTGGTACAACACGGTCACTGACACTCAAACATTTGGGATTTTGTTACACAAACGCTAGCTACATATTAAATTTGTACATGTAGCTAACTGCCACTCTTCGGTAATGTATGTAACGTTACAGTAACATTAGCCACCTGGAAGGGAGTTAACACTCAAGTTAAAAGATGTTAAACTCTCAGGTTTAGCTAGTTAAGGCCACCATTTATCAACAGTTATGAGTTAATTCAGTTTTATCACTTTAAGTTTTACAGGATCTACGCGTTACCTTTTCTCGCTTATCCCAGCTGTACTGCTTCGGTGCCTCGTCGGTGTTGTTGCCAAGGGGAACCGCGTTGCTTGTCGTCGTAGTTTCGACAGTCGTTGTTGTCGGCGTACGATCCTCTTTTTCGGATGACTTCCTTTTGGATTTTTTCGAAAAGAAGCACCCCATTTTGGTCTTTTAGTGGCTACCAGACAGAACCAGTTTTCTAGCTGCGACGCTGGCGTGAAGAACACGAGAAAATGTGAGGGAGAAGCTTACGTGCACTTCAGTTGACAAGATTTTTTTTTTTTTTTAGCTTCCTGTTTCCTAGCTTCGTTTCGCAACCAATCGGTACCGTGGTAGTCGTTACAACAGCCAATCACGGACCTGGATAGAGTGACTCGTTCATGTGGAAGAGGCGTGCATTCATGAGGCGTTTGAGTACCCGTAGAAAAGAGGATTCCGCATCCAGATTTTATTTTAAACACATTTTTAAGATGGGTAAAGGGACACAAAATAAGAACAGAGATCTAGAATAACTTATTCCCAAATTCAATTTCATATGCTAACTTCCTATAGCGCATATAAACACATAATAGCTCCTGTTGTGAAATACACTAGAATTGTTGAGGTGATTAAAAATTAATTACTCTTCTGTATTTTTCTGTGGCAAAATACAGTTATACGTCATATAGAGTGGTGCTCTCAAATTAGATTGATCTCGCAACCAATCAATAGTCAGTGAGGAGAACCAATCAAAATTGTGTATTCACCAGACTATCTTGAACGCACCGTCATCTGCACATTGGGCACACCTCTCTGGGTGTTGTCTTTACCACAAAAATATACAGTATGGTATCATGGGATGAAATACAAGAGTGAAAAGAGTGTCGAACCAAATCATGCAAAATGGAAGTGCGCCATATTTACATGTTTGTAATGTATGCAGTGTGAGCTAGATAAGAAGACCACACAATCATGCACAACAAACCACAAACATGTAACCATGTCCAGCCAGACATGAGATTAACTTGCAACTTAAGCCACTAGGCCAGTCTAATAATAGGTAATCCCCCATCATGCCTCTGTAAAAGATGCTCTGAAGCCTGGTGTTTCTGTACATCCACTTCTCATTCTGTGTGACCCTTAAGTGACCGATTTACTGTCGAGATACAAAATACTTTTCTGCTGAAAGTGTGGAGTAGGTGGTGTATGGTAAAGGATCTATCAAAAGAGCATTTGAGTATTAAATATCATACAGTGTGATAGAAAGAAGTTGCTGAGTGAAAAGGCAAAACAGCCCACTGACAGAATTAGAAATTAAATCACAGCTCAAAGAGGGAAATTGCTTGAAATCTTATTAACATTTCACCAGACTTAGTATCCCTGAATAACAGCTGGATCTGCCAGTCATTGTGCTGATAAAGCCTATGATAAACCAGCATCTTCAAAATTAAATGTGCTTTCAGGTGCTACTATTACATTAGTTTGAATTTCACTTGAAGAAATTCATCTCCTTTTCACTCACGCAGCACTGGCTTTCTCATAATTTAAGCAGCAATGACTGGAGTGCACCCCACTGGCTTGCAAAAAGACAGTGGAGCAGTCCATTAACTCAGGAGGAAATCAGCAGCACCTCTGTCATAGCGCATGATAGCATAAGGCATGATTGGATTCACCTGTTGGGGGGCCCTGGGCTGTTGAATACCCCCCCAAACCAATTCCCCTCACACTATCATTACCCCATCACACACACACCCTCTGTGCTTTGTGTGTGCAGTCAAAGTCAGTCATTTATTAAATACATCTTTATTCATGGATATGTCAAAGTGAGTACAAAATAAACTATAAAATAAATAAACCTGCATTAATTGATTTTTTTGGCCACTCAGGAGCAGTGAACCAAATAATGCTGTGTGAAGTGGCCATGGTTAACATGTTTAACATGTTTAACATACTAGCAAACAGTTGCCTCTTTGCTTATATATTTTTTACTGCCTCTTCTTCTTATTCTTGCTGCCTGGAACAAGGAAATTTCCCCAGCATGGAATCAATGCAGTCTTATCTTATCTTATCTTACACATTCAGCAGCAGAAGCAAAGTGTAGTTAATATTTATTTGGACTTGTGTTAACTGAGAAATCTTTGGTCTCCACTCACCCCTGAGGGAAATATAGCTAAATGCGATGTTCACTGGCAGGTTGCAGCGGGTAGTTTACAGTGGGTTTACCAGAGCTGTTTCGCTGTTGGAAAAGAGGCTCGTGAGAGTGAAAGAAAAGGTGAAGCCATAAAACCAAAACAGCACGTTTAAAGAAGATTGAACTGAGCAACACCTTTTACATATTTGACCCATTACTAATTTAATAATATTGATTTGTGCCACTTTCAAGTCTTGGGGGGACACAGAAACGCCTCCTGAAACATATTGCTCTGGTACCCTCTGGGGGCCCCTTTCAGCTGTGGCCCCCCTGGTATCATCCCACCTCTCTCCTCCCTCTGCTATCATTATCCAAGGCGGATATGTGAGCCCACTTTTCTTGCAAAGGGCTGACGTTTAGCAGCCAAGCACAGCCCATGTGAGTTTCCTGTTTTGAGGAGGACAGAGCACCGATGTGCACATTCATCAAAATCTCAGGACAATGACTCAGTAGCCTGAAATCAGTGGACTTGGTGGCTGTCTGGCCACGGTGTGATTCGGTGTCCTCCACCAGGGCAGCGCACTCTCCCTCCGGAGCGGCTCCGTCGCCCTTTCTCTCATCGCGCAGTGTACCTTTAAAAGGTTGAACTCGCCGGTCTGCGAGCACTGAATTGTTTCCCCACTCGGCTCAGCTGTGCGTATCCTCCAGCAGTGACATGGCATAGAGGCGGTGTGCCGCCCGCAGCAGCAGCAGCAGCAGCAGCATCCTGCACCATGGACGCTCTCCGACAGAAGCGGAGCGGAGCCTTCGCCGCGCTGGACGCGATGCTGCGCGTTTGGATATTGCTGACCGCGGTGTCGGGACTGAAGGCGGAGGACGACGGAATGGAAGAACTTGCCACCGAGAAGGAAGCCGAGGAAAGTCACCGACAGGACAGCGTTAATTTGCTGACATTCATTTTACTGCTGACCTTAACGATTCTCACCATATGGCTCTTCAAGCACAGACGGGTCCGGTTCCTCCACGAAACCGGGCTGGCAATGATTTACGGTGAGGCTTATAGGATTATATGTTGAATGCACAAACACACACTCACACTCACACACACACACACACACACACACGTACGCACACGCTCTCTCTCCTTCACAGTCACCACCTTCCCGCAGGCTTTGCATGATTCAGTCTCCCTGGTGGTTGCACAGCGGCTGCACAGAGGCGATGGGAAGATAAAGCTGAAGACACGGAGACGATTTAAGTCTGAGCAAACGCACACTGGCGCGCCTCCGCATTTCCAGCCGCTCACATTGCTCCCATCTGGTTGGGCCAGCGCTGGTTTCTAGAAGGTGCTGTCGGCTGCTCAGCCTTGTCTGAAACTCCACCAGGCTGCTGCATGTGCCGCTCTGACTGGGAACCAGCACCCTGACATCGAGGGCACTTAGACTGTGGTGCAAGAAATCAGATGACCTTGATGTAGACGAGTATTTTATCTCCTGAGACCATCTAGCATCTCTCAAAGAATATTATGTGATTTAAAGATTTGAACTGCATGTCTTGCATGTGTTGCATGTACTCAACCTCTACATTCATTGGCTGTTCAAAGTGCTGTCACTACAACACCACTGCTTATCTAACCAGCATCATCATTAATCATCTTTAAGAAAAAGGGACGTTTCCTTTTGTCTTTGGTTGTTAAAGGTGTGAGAATTAAAGGTGTGAAAGCAGAGGTCATCACATTCAGCTGCCGTCAGCTGGCGTCTGGATGTATTTCTGTGCCAGTGAGTTTATGTTTATTCCACATGAGCACAGAACATTCATGGAGGTGAACACGCTACGCAGGCAAACTGCAAATGCTTAGTTGGGAAATCAACACTGATCATTCCTCTTTGCCGGCAGCTGAAGGGTGGCAGATATGTTTCAGGCAAGAAACTCTTTAAGTAAGAAAAATCAAAGTCTATCTTCATCATCTGACGGCATGTTCAAATCCCATGACCAGAGTCAGTGACTGTATGTGTGTTGTGTAACGCTGAACCGAATGTGGCAGCTATGTCTCAGGACATGGCTGGCCACAAAAAAAGCAGTGATACCACATCTGTAGTATGTTGTTTTTCCTCGTAGTTTATCGGAATGATCCCATTCGTCATTGCTGCAAATGTTACTCATTAACCGGAGATCTAACATGGCATAGACAGACTTTGACTTGTTTTTATAAATGCGGAAAAAGTAAACTGCGCTGTGGCGTTCCTCCAGCGTAGCTGTCTTTGTAGTTTCATTTTCCAGCTCCACAGATTTGGGCCAGGTCCTGGCAGTGGTCAAAAACATAAACCGACGATATTACAGCTGAGATTCCTCAATTCTAGAGGTGGGACCATTAATAACATAAGGGCTTATACATTACCTTATATTCATTAATAAACATGTGGAATTAGTATATTAAAGTCTTATTGTCTCACAAACCTCAGGCCTGTAGAATATTATTTTCTCTGGATTCAGTTTGATGTGATGAAGTTAAAACATACACTGTTTTTACACTGTTTAAACACTGTTTGTCATTTTTGGACTCACCAGTGTGAAAGTGCTGCCAAGCGGAAACCTTGTCACGGTATTGATTTGCTGTATAAAGAGCAGACTTTACAGAAAACTTGTGTTTTCAGTTGGTATATTCAGTTGCTTATTGTGGCACAAATACAAGACAAAGATCAGCGATATTAATGATAGTTGTTGGTGTTGGTTTACAGGAGGAGCATGAGGTGTTGACATCTTATCAAATGTTTTTACCTCCTGGTCCATGAACATGGAACTTCCCTTTAGCTGGAAAGAACCTAAAGTTTGTGGACTCTGTTTCTGATTATTTTGCCAGAAACCGAGACAACCGACAGACATGTTTAATTCTCAAGGATTATTCAAAGCTAACCCTGTTGCAAAACTGTCACTGTTTGTGTGTGTGTGTATGTGTGTGTTTGGTTAGCCGCAAGGCAGGGTGTGATGTGCGAGGTTAACCCTCGGGTAGGGAGAGTGAGCGCAGTGCTGGCAGCTTTGCTTTGCCGTGCCTCCTGCAGATAGCTGCTGTCTGATCGGAGGATTAATGTCCTCTAACTGCCTGCCTCTTTCCTTTCTTCCTGGCTTTGGCCTCCGCTCAGCATCTCCTCATTTTTCTTCCTTTGCTCTGCTGCTCTCTGCGTGTCGCTGCCTGATCCTGGGGGCTTGTGAGGCAGAATTGAGCAATTGACTGGAGGAGTTTGATTTTGGTGGCATTTACTTTTTGGGAGGTTCTTTCCCCCCACATTCATTAGCTGATTAACTGGAATAACTACACCCACGGGAAACGTGTCTGAGGGTATAAATTTCACGTGTATTTTTTTAGCCTCACTGTCATCCTCTCTTTTCCTCAGGTTTGCTGGTGGGTGTGATTCTGCGGTACGGCATCCCTGCCACCAGCTACCACAACAAGACTCCCCCAAGCTGCTCGCTGAAGGAAGGACCTGTCAGCACCCTGCTGCTTAATGTCAGCGGCAAGTTCTTTGAGTACACCCTCAAAGGGGAGATCAATTCCAGAGAGATCCACAATGTGGAGCAGAATGACATGCTGCGCAAGGTAACAGCCAGAGTAGAACATCAGCTCTTCATGCATTTGCCAGATTTACCCTGTTAACTCTTTTATTTCATGATCTTTTCCAGGTGACCTTTGACCCTGAAGTATTCTTCAACATATTGCTGCCTCCTATCATTTTCCATGCTGGGTACAGTCTGAAGAAGGTGAGATGTTACGTGTGAAATTCCGCATTTGTGACTGTTTTCAAAGCTGGATTCAGTGCACAGTAACCTGAGGTGTTGTTGCCGCGTCAGCCAGGTGGTCATACCTGCTGCCACAAACTGCTGTCTCATTGGACAGATGGTTAGCTGAGGAAAGCCCTCACTGGCCGCACTGAGAGCATTCAGTGCTTACACTGAGCACGAGTGGCCCTTTTGAGGGGAAGTACAGAGCAGATGTCTTGCATTTCCTCTCTGCCGTTAACGCTCTCAAAGAAAAAAACGGCTGACTGTGACAGTATGAGTAGTTTCTGCTTTTCATTGTTGAAGAGCAGAAGATTTGTTTTTTTTGTGGGATCCGTGTGGTGGCCCTGCTGTTGGAATTATTAATCCATCACCATATGTACGGCTATGAGAATGTCTGACTTTCTATGTATGAGAATTGTGGGTTGTGGGTGCTTTAGTGCCCCGACCTTGAAATAATGGAGAGCGAAATGTGTTTAAGCAGCTGCTGACATCTGATATATGTTCTCATTGTGAGGGCGCACCTCAGCCTTTTCCAATTACACAGTGATAGATGATATCAAGGAGAAGCCAGATGAATGAGGGGAAATATCCCTGTGCTTTGCCACCGTGCAGAGCATCATGAGGATCTGACCATAGGTTTCATCGAAGTGGTTTAGTTTTTATTCTGCTTTTAGAGCTGCGGCTCGAGGGATGGCAGTTTCGGCTGCTTGGTTAACCTCTCTGCTCCGGACTGAAATATCTCAGCAACTGTGCCATGAAATTTTATAAAGAGTCATCGTCCCCAGAGGCAAATGAGTGGCGATCCCCTGACTGTTCACTGAGCACCATCAGGCCCACATTTAAATGTCAGATACTTTCGTTTATAACCAAATACTGTCCTGCAAAATAAGAAGACATGTTGTGTTCTGTGCTAATGCGCTAAACTTTATACCTACTTAAGTTAGTAAGTAAGTTAGCATTGTCATTGCGAGCATGTTAGCATGCTAAAGTCAGCATTTAGCTCGACAAAGTAGCCTCACAGAGCTGCCAGTGTGGCCTCTTCAGACTGCATATTAATGCTACACAGTCTCCATGACAAACTTATTTTCATGTTATATAGCTTTAACGGTTAGTATACAGTTTTTGCACTAGTTGCATTCGTGTGACATCCGACATCCATCAAACTGTCTTTTGAACATCACTGCTGGTTAAACTTCACAAACAGAAAACATAATGTCTTTCTTAATATTTAATACTGATTTTTCTAGCTGTTTCATCACCCACCCACAGTTTATGTGCATTTTCTTCCAGCTGTGCATTGCATTGTGGCAGAATAGTGTCCATCGACAGCACTCTCAAAAATCAACTGTAGTCTGCAGACTGAGTGCTTTGAGTATGCTTTTGTTGATTTTCCAGTGTGAACTCACTATAGACTGAACGCCTGCTGGGAATTAGCTTGTAGTGTGGATTTGGGACAGAGCTTTAGTATATGTGTTGTGTAGGGTTGCAGTTTATAGATTTATTTTTAGTCTATAAAACAGTAAAAAGTTTTGTCTGGCCAACAGTCCCACACCCAAACAATGTACTGTGATATAAAACACAAAACATGAACAAATCCTCACATTCATGATAGAATCAGAAAATGTTTGCTTGATAAACGACTTCAATGATCATCATCAGTTATCAAAACTGTAGGTTAATGATCTGTTGATTCATTTGTTATCTGATGGACTATCGATTATTTCAGCATTAATCTTCTCCACATTGCTGTCAAATCTGTCTGTGGAGACTTTTAGTGTCTAACAATATAAGTTGCCTCTGGTTTGTTGTTTAAAAAATCTCTCTGTGACGGTTTCTGGCTACTGCACGAGTGTGTGTTAACAGGTTTTTTTGTTTTTCCAGTGAGGCTGTTATTCAGAAAGTAATTTGCTGAGTCAAACAACGAGCCTGAGGAAATAGGAAGCGGGGGGTCACGTTAGCTTCTTTCTTTAAATCTGTTGCAGTGGGAGTTCATCTGAAGCGCGATGTTAACACCTGTGGACAGAAACAGATTGTTTGTGCGCCTCTCTGCGCGGTAACTTGTCGATTCAATTAATCATCTGCTTTAGATCACTGTGGCAAAACACACAGGGCTGCGGCTGATGTGCAAATGTTAGCATAGTTAGCAGTGTGTGTGATCTAACTGCGCTGTCACCGTCGATCTGCCGTGTGTACCCTGAACAGAATCATCGCAGTATTTGTTCTCGCTGTTTTTCTCGATTTTTTTATGTTTTTATTTGACAGACATCACTCCTGGCAGGAAAAACTTGTTTCCTGGAGAAACCTGAATCAGCGTGTTTGTTTCGTAGATGCTGGCTGCACAGAGGGTTGGCGGGACGCTCAGCCATATAAGCGATCTGGTCTTTGTCGTGCTGCTCGTTTGTTTTGCTACCAGTCAAACAGCTGAATCCGTGTTTGTGGTTCTAGTGGCATTTGACAGGGAGATACTCGCCGTCCCGTGGCCCTCGCTGACCTGAAGCCTGTGTTGAATCCTTCCTTGTTAGAAGTTGATCGTCTTGTAAAGGGAAAATAAAAACAAGTTTAGTGAGAAAATGCACAGCTTCTGAAAACGGAGCAGCAATGCTCACTTTGCTCACTTTTGCTAAACTTTTATATAAAGCGTGTTTCTACCTTTACTTACTTTTCTTTTTTTTAAACAAAACTTTATTACATTTTCAGCAAGTTTACAAATGAAAAGAACACTAACACAGATTGAAAATACAACAAAAGAGACACATTACAAGCTTTTTGTTTCCTTTCTGCATCTCATTCTCCAGAGGCACTTCTTCAGGAACCTGGGCTCCATCATAACTTACGCGTTTCTTGGCACTGCCATCTCATGTTTTGTGATCGGGTGAGTGTCCGCCTTCCGTTTATGACTCTAAAATCAGGAGCTTTGTGATAATACCGGCTGTTTTGATCAAAACATGCTGCACCTTTTGCTCTCCGTCTTCAGGAATCTGATGTACGGTGTGGTCAAACTGATGCAAGTGGTCGGACAGCTAACGGACAAGTTCTACTACACCGACTGCCTTTTCTTCGGTGCTATCATCTCTGCCACAGACCCGGGTACGACACATACGCACGCTAACCAGGATTATGTGATGCAGTTAATGCATTTAGATGCCTTTTGAATGTATCTTTGTCCCTGTTTGTAGTGACGGTGTTGGCCATCTTTAATGAGCTCCATGCAGATGGGGATCTCTACGCTCTGCTGTTTGGAGAAAGTGTTATGAATGACGCAGTGGCCATTGTGCTGTCATCGTAAGTTAAATCTGCAAAACTCAACACTTTCCATCCTATTACACCAGATAAACGTCTCTCTCTTTCTGGTTTTTGAGCTTTTTTCCCTCCTGATGTTGAAATTCAACACTGACATGTGAGACGGAGCAGCAACGCTGTGCATCGCTGCGCCTCTTGACAGACAGATGGCACTCTGCCTCCCTCTGCTGGAAGATCACAAATCATCCGCTTCTACAGATTTATTTTTAAAGACCAATTATTTGATTTCATTTTGTAATTCTGTAAACAAACAAACAATACATGAACACAGAGATTATTTTCCAAAAAAGAACCAACCTTAAAAACAGCCTCAAGAGGAAGAGGAAGTGAATCAATTCAAAACATCATTTGGTAAACACTGAAAATACCTGCGGCATGTTTTTTTTTGTATTTCAGGTCAATTGTGGCCTACCAGCCCAGTGGAGCAAACACACACATGTTTGACGCCTCAGCCTTTTTCAAGTCAGTGGGGGTTTTCCTGGGTATTTTCAGCGGTTCCTTTGTGATGGGTGCAGCCACGGGAGTTGTCACCGCTCTCATATCCTTCTCTGATACCCACTGAAAACACATAAATTAAGCCTACTTTCCAGATTGCTTTTACTTTAATGGGATAGCAGGAGCATTATAATTGTGATTAGTGAAGATCCAGAACAGTGTTGCGTCTTTAACTCGATTCTCACGTCACTAAGTTCACCAAGCTGCACTGCTTCCCGCTGCTGGAGACTGCCCTCTTCTTCCTCATGTCCTGGAGCACCTTCCTGCTGGCCGAAGCCTGCGGGTTCACAGGTGAGCTGAGCTGTGGAGGAACTGGTTGCAATTTGGGAAGTAGGGACTAGACAGCCGTGGTCAGGATGGTGAAAGAAGGCTGCATATTCAGCTTCTGTCTGACTTAAATGAATCAAACACTGAAGATTCTCAGTCATCCAGGTCACAGTATATCTGGACTTGCTAAATCAGGTGTTGTTGACTTACTTAGCACTCCTAGATATGAATCGAGGATGTTGAAGATGCAAAAAAAAAAACAACCAATTTATTTCTAGTTATATAAAAGGTGGCAAAATTGGGAATAAATATGTACACATGATATTTTGGTCAGACTGTCATCAGCTATTCCGTTATTTTTTTTCACATTTTGTCATATTTTGGCTTTGTAATAAATTGACCATTTTTTGTATCTGATTTCTAATGATTTGTTAGCATGGGATGTTTTTGAAGGGGTACAGCAGTGATTTAGTATTGCATTCTATTAAGTTGGTAGGCATACAAGAGACATATTAAAAAAAAGAATCACCAAGGTATCCTTAGTTTTTGTCCTAAGCCTGGATCCTACATTTCCCATAATGCAACTCAATGGTCTCATGATGTCTTTGGTTGCTGAATATTTTAAAAGCTTTTCTAGATAACTACAACGTAACTGATGATCATGCACCAACACAATTATGAGCAGTTTAAACTAAGTGCGGTTAAACCATCAGAGAGCTGCATCTGTCTGTTATACAAATGAAATGTGACAGGGACTTTAATACAGATTATGCAGCAGATGTGCAGCAGATGAAACAAACAGACAGTATGATGCACAGAAGCGAAGCAGCAAGAGGGCTGGAAAGCTAATCCCGCAGTTCTGATGTATCTAAACAGGCGAATTGTCAATTGCATATCCAATTTATACAGCCCACTCTGTGCAATGCACTCTGTCTGTTCGAGTCACTGCATTAAGGCTCAGTGTTCGCATGTGTGTGTGTTGTCCTACAGGCGTCGTGGCTGTGCTGTTCTGTGGCATCACGCAGGCTCACTACACCTACAACAACCTCTCTGAAGAGTCCACGAAACGCACCAAGCAGGTAGCATCCGACCACTTCCTGCACCATCTATTCTGGACTGTTTTGAGCCCCCTGATAGTAGGAACAGGGTGCTCGTCCCCGGTGCCAGATGGCTCAATGATCAGCCCGCTGTGACCTTAATCGGGGTTGTCTGAGGACATCCCTCCTGACACGACTGTTTAGTTTCCCAGAGGGGGTTCAGTCTTGAGGACAGGCTACAGATTAGCACGCAGACAGCTCGCAGCGTGACACTTTTTGGATCAGTGTCCTGGCAGGCTCTTGTTATTTGGTCTCAAAGAAAGCTAGACATGAATACAATGGCAAGGTTCAAGTACTTCACATGTTTTCCTGTGTTTCTATGTCAGTGTGTTTGCCCTTTCCTTTGCCTCCCTCGCAGAGCAGTAAAGACGCAGTCAGCTCTGTAATCATCATGGCAGCCCGGGAGAGAAAAAAATAACTCTCAAAGCTTTTCTGGATTCTGAGGCAGCAGATGAGGCGAATAGCTCAGCGAACTAGGGAGAGGACTTCTTTAATAGAAGTCAGCGCAGTGTGGGAAACATTAGAAGACTCTTTCTGTGCCTTTTTTGCTTGTATTGCTGAACTGAATTAACGATGAATGTTCTATTTCCCGTGCAGCTCTTCGAGGTCCTTCACTTCCTGGCGGAGAATTTCATCTTCTCCTACATGGGTTTGGCTCTGTTCACCTTCCAGAATCACATTTTCAGCCCCATCT
Organism: Chelmon rostratus; assembly: GCF_017976325.1. Taxonomy (NCBI): domain Eukaryota; kingdom Metazoa; phylum Chordata; class Actinopteri; order Chaetodontiformes; family Chaetodontidae; genus Chelmon; species Chelmon rostratus. The sequence goes on from NC_055661.1 coordinate 26,132,595, forward strand.
TCATCATAGGGGCTTTTGTATCCTTTCTGGGACACAACAAATGTGCAATTTTTCTGTCTTCATTTGGGACTAACCCGCTCATAGAATTAAACATTTTCCACAGCTGTAGAATTGGGTCATAGTTAAGGTCTTTTGTGGGGGATTTCTGTGCTATTTATGTCCAAAAAGACAATCAGGTCATTCTAAGAAAGATTTTGCTGTTTCATTAGAAGGTTCACTTCCATGTAATAAACTGGTCAGGATACCCCCTCCCTGAATCTCTCCAGCATTAAACTGTTCAGTTAAAGACTTGACCTGTCCGTCAGATTGCCATATTCATTGGAAGAGCTTTCAACATTTACCCACTGTCCTTCCTCCTCAACCTCGGCAGAAGGCACAAGATCAAGGGAAACTTCCAGCATATGATGATGTTTGCTGGTATGGAAAAGCCACTTTTGTCCCTTATTCCTTCAGGCTAAATGTGATTTAGGGCTGCAACTAATGATTATTTATCCTTGATTATGATTATTTCCTTGTTCTCAGTTTAACAGTGGTAATGTCTTCAGTTTGCCTGATTTGTCTGACAGCTTAAGATATTCAATTTACTGTCATATAACAAAGAAAAACAGCAAATTGCCACAATTGGGAAGCTGACACCAGAGATTGTTAAATATCTATAATTTGCTATTAACAAAATAGCAAATTTTCTCTTAGTTGACTATTGATTAACCAACTAATCATCGCAGCTCTAATGTGTTTGGACAATTTTTGGATTCGACCCCCTGCAGGTCTGCGTGGAGCGATGGCATTCGCCTTGGCCATCCGAGACACGGCCACCTACGCCCGCCAGATGATGTTCACCACCACGCTGCTCATTGTCTTCTTCACTGTCTGGGTGTTTGGCGGTGGGACGACACCCATGCTGTCCTGGCTACACATCAGGTGATACGACAGTTTTGTGCCGTACTTTTTGGCCTCATCTGCATTTGGACTAATGCACATGTTCTCACAGTTAAGAAAATTCCAATTATGGAAGAAAATATGTTAATATATGACAGTAGTTTTGCCTCCAAATAGTTAATTTTTCAAATGGTAAAAATTGGGATAAATGATTGAGGAATTACTGCAATATTTTTTCTTAAATCTAAACTTTTTCCTTCCAAGATAACACTTAGATAAAACACTTTGACTAGACATGGTGTTTAAATTAGAGGTCTACAGACATTGACTAAAATTAACCTTGATTTCTAACATTGATTTATTGAAAGCATATACTGTTTAGCTTCCAAAAACAACTTAGTGTTCCTTCTTTGCTTTTACATCTGTGCAATATACTGTATAACATCTTTGAAGATGTTATGCATCCTCACAGGACTGAGATAAAATTCCTGAATACATTTAAAACTGGCTCATTTAATCTTGTTAAGTTACTAAACTGCAGTGATGGAAAGCTGTTGCCTCTATAAGCTTCCATCGCTGCGCTCTGCCACAGAAAGACGTCCAACTAGACAGCTAAAGCAAGAGATGTGAAAGCTAGCCGGTAAGCTAACCACAGCTAGCTTTGCTAAAGCTAAAAGTAAAATTACTGATTAATTTTCCCTAGCTGTTGTCTGTAAATGAAAAATATCAATATTGATGAAATGACATCTTGGTAATTAAGCTAGTTCCTCATAACAAAATGAGGCAGAATCTAAATCTAATTGTAAGGGGGAAAGAACTGCTAATCTCCCGCTAAAGCTAATGTTAGCTAGCTTAACGTATTCGGAGAAGCAGTAACCAACATCTCCAACATGTGGAAGCTTTTTGTTTTGCTTAAGTCACACCAGAGACACCAAGGAAAGCAGGGAGACTTCTAATTCCTACAAGCTATAAACTGTGAATTATCAAAGTGAAGTTTATTTTATTAAACTAGTTTAAACTAGCTAAAACAAACTAGCTAAAGAAACATGGACAAGAATGCAGCATCAGCATTTATAGTTATCAGTTGGTTACAGTTGTCACTTATCATGTGGTAAAACAAACTAAAAAGACAAAATTGAGGCCTTACAACGTTTCTATCTTGTTTGAGCCAGTTTTACTGAGTTTAGCTTCAGAAATACGTGTTATCTCTGTTGTTACTGCTCTGTCTGTGAAGGGCAGCTATATGTTTGCTCTGCATTTGTACCAGCTTTAACTAAGCATTACTATTTTCTCCTGAAACATGTAGTTCCTCTCCGGTTGACGTTGTTAAATTGGTGTTGTGCTGCCTGGTGCTTTTGACCAGGAGATGGGGCCAGAGTTCTCCCCTGCCTCTGGCTTCCCATCTCAGACGTGCTTTCATCCAGGCCTTTCAAATCACAGGGACTGTTGTTGCATCTTTGCAGAAATCCTGGCGTTTTCCTCCAGAGAAAGTGCTATCGCTTCTTCACTCTGAATGCTAACTTGGGCTGTTTGCAGCCCGGCCTCCCTTATTTTTGCCCAACCATGATGCACTGGGAGCTTGTGTTTGTGGTGACAAAGCGGATTATGGGCTGGTGATGTGTGTGTGTGACAGCAGCAGAGGCGACCTGAGTGTGCAGGCTCTGTTTAATATGAGTAATGCTTCCTCGGACCGAGCGGGAACTATTGTGCTCGGTGGAGGTTTAGAGCGCCGCCAAAATCTCCCCTATGCACTCGTCACCATGGTAACACAGACATGTGGTGCATGGCAGGCGGATATCAGCAATGCTCAGTGCTGCTCAGTATCATCCTCTGCATATGTGCATAAATTTACACATTTTTAGTCTTTGTGGGGGACACATTCAAAGCCCTGAGAAGTAGTCGGATGTCACGTGACAGAATGTTTGCCTGTATGTTTACATGTAGTGTAACCAGTCTGTTTAATAGTATTTTCCCCAAGTATTTCATACCAAAGATTAAATTTGTAATTTACTATGTTTGTGGCATAATCCTCTGGCTGGGGAGTCAGAAAGAAGCAGTTCTGATGAGGCTGTCGAGCAGGATGTGTCGATGTTGTTATCTCAGCACCAGGATAGCTGGTGCTGGGATAACAAACGTCTGGTGTGAGAAGAGATGCTGTGGTTTCTGTTATAGGGTTTTGATGGATGGTTTGTAAGCAGCAGCCGTGCAGCTTATCACCGAGCCCCGGCAGTGCAGCCATCGACAGATAAAGTGATCCCCATGTGATCTTGCTGGGGCAGGGAAAAGCTACAAATCTGTCAACTCCAGTGCTGAAATTTTTAAGTGCTCTTGTAGGATCTTTAGCAACGTTTGTTGTGTTTGCTTCAGTTCACATTTTTTGACACAGTGGGCATTTCGAGCAACCATTTGCTGTAGAAGCTTACTTTGGGTTTTGGTAGAACTTTGCTGTATAGAAGGCTGAGTTTTGGGGAGAAAATTGAAGTGTGCTTGCAGCTGAAAGAAATTATTGCAGATTACAAAATACAACTATTCAAAGAAGTTGACGGTTCAAATGGAAGTGCTCAAAGAAGCTGAAGTGGCACTCAAAAGACAGTTGGTGAAACACATATAGTATGTAGTTCTGTTTATACTAGCTTTGCTTTGAGGATGCGTTCTGCACACACGCAGATATATTTAGTAGTTTATTGAGGTCTGCACAGAGCCTACACCTAAACCTTCTAATGAGGAAATGTACATCACGTGGACCCTCACGCACTCGTGGACACGGGAACTATAATTTTGTCTTAACACCGAAAGAAGCCGAAGTGGCGGCCAAAAGACAATTAGTGAAACAATTTTGAATGGCAGCACTGAAAGGACTGAACCAAGGTGAAGTGTTTATTTAAGCGTAAGCTCTGATTTAAGTGAAATTTAGCCGAAGTTCAAACACTGAGAGGAACTGAAATCAAGCGAAAGCGTAATCAGTTGAGTTGGAAGTGTTGATAAGAGATAAAAGCAGTGGAACTGTTGAATTGAATTGAATTGTCAGTTGAGGATTTCTAGTTATTTCATCCTCTGTTTTTTATTTTTATTTTCATGTGTGGGCTTGAACATCTGCTGGGCCTCTGTGCCAAGTCCGGGGATTAGTGCATGTCCCCAAAACAGAGGATCACATTTGGCCGAGACTGACAAAACACTGAATGGTCACTGTTATCTGCTTAAACTCTCATTTATGTCTCGTCCTCCATTAAAGGTCCAGTGTCAAGGATTTAGGGGGATCTTTTGACGGAAATGGAACATTCATAATTATGTTTTTGTTTGTGTGTGACCTGAAAATACAAATCATTGTGTTTTTGTTGCTGTAGAATGAGCTTTTTATATCTACAGAGGGAGCAGTTCCTCTTTCACGTTTTTAGCAGCCACCGTAGGGGAGGGCTGAGGCGAAATATATTCAGTTGCAATCTGCCCCCCTCACCACTAGATGGTGAAATCTGACACACTGGACCTTTAAACACTGACTGTGATATAGTTTTTGATCCTCAAAATAATATGGATGATATGCTTTTATCTATCGTGTGATAGTATAGAAACCTTTTTTCAATTTCACACATAAAACAACTTTAATTCTTGAGACATAACATATAGTCCCCATCTGTATATGTTAAGATCGAATGTGAGAGTTGAGAGATTTGTGTTGCACTGAGACCATTCCAGTTCCTCATATGAGTATCTAACACACAAGCAGGTTATTTTTACACACACTAAAAAAAGAAGAGCTAAATAACTGAAAAGTGTTCATGTGGTCGATACTCGAGTGTGTGTGTGTGTTCATGATGTGATAGCGTCTGGGGAAGCAAAGCATTGCAGAAAGAGTGACGTCAACATTGAAAGCGGGAATACTTCAGGTGCGCTATCTGCATGTGTACAAACCCTCTGACAGTAACTGGTGTTGGGAAAGTGTGTGGTTGCTTCAGATGGGACTCTTTGTTTTCACTGTTTACTTCTGTTTTTCTGTTGAAGGGGAACATGGGCACATGGGAAATGTTGAGACTCCCAAGAACATGTGAGATATTTTTTAGAAGCTGGAATAAAGTAAAAGAGGTTTGTTTGTTGAGAAGCAATATTTTAGGAAAGCAGGTGTGAGAACAGCTGAGCAGCTCCGGTGGAGGCACTGCAGCGTGAGGAGTTACCGTACCGCAGTGCTTTATTCAAGGCTTTCTCTGCGTGATGTGAAAACCCAGTCAGTTTCTTTGTTGTTTCTCCTTGGACTGTCCACCAGCCTTTCACACAGCAGCGCAAAGAACAAATCACACATCCCGGTGCCCGAAGCAGCTCGACAGATACGTGTGATGTGATCTGAAAAGTATGTGCAACAGAGGAAAGTAAGAAAGAAACTGAGAGCTGTGTCCTGATGGTTTCTCCATTTGCACTGTGTTCAGGATTGTCTTCCCCAGAGGACAGAAATCCTGCACGCGAAATAGCTTGTGAGGAATATTTGATGGGTTTAAGGAGAGGAAGGAATGTTTTCAGGATTAGGATTGAAGGTTGGAGAGTGAATTGAAGTCAGTGGAGCACGCTTACATAACGATGTGTTTCCATATGGACATGTGTGACGGTTCTATGCTGATTCTTATCAGAGGAAGCGTGTGCTACACCCCCCAAACAGTTCTGTCCTAATCACACAGATCCTTCCTGATGCAGCACCAGCAGGCTTTGCACCTTTGTTTTTGCAGGTCCGTTGACCTACACCCAACCTCCGCCTCCCGAAGAGGAGTGTGTGTGTGTGTGTGTGTTTGTGTGTGTGTGCGTGTGTGTGTGTGTGGACACCCGTGGCCTGCTCCTTCTCAAGCTGTTATGGTGGAAAGCAGAAAGAAAAATGCTGTTACTGTTCAGTCAGAATGGATATTTCCTCTGTGTGGCTGTTATGGAAAAGTCTAAAGATAACCACACACATTAGTCTCACCTCCCACTGTTCGGTCTCAGTTGTAGTTTCAGATCTAACCATGAAAGGCTACACATCTCTGCCTTGGCCTCTGTCCACAAGGATTAGACTCAACTGCTCCAGAGCTTATGTGAATTAAAAGTGTCCCTTTAAAATCTGCTTGTGTTCAGTTTAATCCCTCTCGGTTGGTAAGAGACACCACAGGGAAATTAATTATGTCCAGCTTCAAAGACTAAAAACATGTGCTGCTGTAACTTTAAAGGAGCTGTTAAGCATTCAGTCAAACCAAATCTTGTTTCTGTTCTGATCGTTACATGAGAAGATTGACACCACTCGCATGTCTGATAAAAATAAACTAGTAAGTGACTGCACCTGATCGAGAAATAGGCCAGTGCATGACCCATACGTGCATAACCCCAACACAGAGGGCACAGTTTTCCATTAGTTTGTGAGGTGCTGGTTGGCAGGTTTTCATTACATTTAGACTGCGGCTTCACCAAAATGTCAAACTATGTCTTTCAATAGTAATAGCATGAATATGGTACACACTAAAAATTCATGCATTGACCAATTTTTTGGTCAATATTAGCACAACGGCGACTGTATGCTTTAATCAAAGCCTAGACAATGGGCTGTTTTGTCCAAGTGTTAAGTCTTATGTTTCTGTTGGCTTATTAAACCAAACTAAGGGGACTTCAGGGGGACTTGATGGTGATTTCTGGCTTTGGTGGAAACCTATCCTGTTTCTAAGGCTGTGGTTTTGTGCTTTGGGCCGTGATTCGAAAAGTTGTTATCTTTGCCAAATCTCTCCCTTGTATGCTTTCCACTGAATCATACATGTGTAATATCTTTCATCTTCTCACTCTTTTTCTGTCTGTGCTTGAGTTGAATGCTAATTTGCAACATTTTTCAGCCACTAAAAGGGTCTGGCAATCAGCACTTTGATGTGTGTGCTTTGAAAGCAACTTCTGACACGCAGCAGAGCCACAAAGAGAACAAATCAGCATTCTGCAGGTGCAGTAGTCATAAAAAGATGTGGGATTTTTTTTGTGTCAAAGAGGGCTATCTACAAAATCATGTCAAATTCAAACTGCATCGAGAAAGCAGGTCAGAGGTCGCAAGTAGGAAAATTGCAGGCTTGCAGTATAAGGGGCTGACAAATACTGCTGATTACCATCTAACCAAGCATGAGTCACATTTGTGACAGCCTTTGCAGCAATTTAGTTGCTTCAGAGTTAAAGTACATTTGCTAATATTTTCTTTCCACTCTCTTCCTGTGTTTCAGAGTTGGCGTGGACCCAGATCAGGACCTGCAGCCCTGTGGAGACAGCTTCCAGGTCTTACAGGGGGTGAGGAATGCATTTATTACTGCTTTAAGTCGGTGCCGCTCTCGCTGCTGGAATGGTTCTGCTTCTGCAATTTTATGTTGACACGGAGCACAGTCAGCAAGTCTGATGATACGCAAATAGTTTGTCAAGAGAAATATAAGTGAATTTCCTGAACGAGACACAGGAAGCAGTCACCACTAGTTGTGGTGCACAATATGATTGAACTCACTTTTTAGTCATCTTGTCATTTATGATATGATGAGTCTTGTCTTGGAGGGAGGAGCACAGGTCACCATGGAGCATTTTTTCATGTACTTATTATAGTATTTAGGTGTTGTAACCACTTCTCACCACACAATTAGGAAACCATTGAAACCAAAAATAATTCAACCACAAATTTCTAACTGGTACCAGACCACTGGAACCAGAAACCACATGAGATTATGATGGGGATTTATCGTTGACAAGTTATGCAACATACTTGAGTCATAAATATTGGACTTTATATGCTCAGATCATTAGCACAACAGCATGTACCTCCTTTAGCAAGAACTTGCACTATGCGCATATAGTGTAACTGTATTCAATCATTCTAAATAACTGTATAACAATGGTGGAAAACATTGTGGAGCATGAAAATACAATAACACCAGTAACAATGTAGAAATCTATCCAAACGTAAAGCCCCAGCGCATGGTGGTAACCTTTGCTGTACACCTCCCTCATATAAATGCAGTCATATGATCAGCACTCAGCAGATAATGTGACTGCTGATCATGGTTGTAACTCTCACATTTCAAAATAAGAGCGTGCTGTTATTCAACTTCTTTTTACTTGATCTACAGATCAACACTCTGAATTTGAGGAACCAACTTAGCTGGATGAGAATTACCAGGATCATTTTTTTTGATAATATGTTGGATTTATGCAGCTAATCTTGATTTTTTTCTATGTGTCTCTCCAGGATGGCACCCAGGCTGAAGGACAAAGTAAAACCAAACAGGAGAGTGCATGGCTCTTCAGGCTGTGGTACACCTTTGATCACAAGTATCCTTACTGTGCCCTGCTTTACAGATTCAAAGAAGGCTTCTGGACCTCAAAGTAGCTTTTTGTGGTAATATCAGGTCTCATATCCAGTCAAGGTGATTGTCCAGGGCCTATTTTCCCTTTGCACACTGTATAAGCCATCAAAGTCACAGTTGCAGTTGGTGTCTTAATTGGCTCATCCTGGCATATGGGATCAGAGTAACATTTCAGATTTAATTTCATATTTAGATATTTTCACTCATTTCAGTGCACAAGTGATGAAGTACACAGTAACTCAAACTACTTATACACATTCCTCGACAGACAAAAGGAGCAGGAAGAAGAAGAATCTCATACACAAATCCATACAATGTTTGCTGTCCCTGCTCAGACTGACTCCAAAAACATAGCCCAGAAAATGTGCTTAGCGGCTCAACCTCCCGTTCCCTCCCTCCTGTCCACTCTGCTCAACAGCTGCCTCCCCGGGTGGCTGATTGTGTAGCTGGTTTTGAGCAGAGCAGCTGTGTTTTACAGTGGTGACTTTCTCCCTGGTGACACGTGCTGGAGGCAGCTGAAGCAAGCAGGGTGGGTACGTCTCATGTCCCTCCGCTGCAGAGGCTGAAGTAAACACACATGACGCAGAGCTTTGGTTTCTGGGTAACGGACTGTGCGATGGGCTGCTAAGTTTGATTTCTGATTAAACATGCATGTTCATACTGCCACTGCTGATTGGTGACCAGACCGGCTGAACTGAGAATTGGGTTTTTCCCACAGTGCAATCCAGCCTGACCAATTACAAAAAGGAGGCAGAGGAGCCCGCTGGTTCATTCTCTGCTGCACGGCTGCCAAGCGTCAGCTGCTCACAGCTCCATACAGATTTAAACTTCAAATATGTACTGCTGGCAGACGTCCTCAGTGTTATTAAGCCATTATTCATCATTTGAAATGCTTATATGGTGGGTTATTGCAGGAAGAGAACTTCTTGTAGGAAATGACTGACTTTATCAAAGTCAGCTTCAAGACCACGGTGTGTTCTGTGTGAATCAACTTTTCCAAACTGTTTTATCAGACAGTTGGGTTTACTTTTGCTTTATAGATTGATATCTAAGCATTTAAATAAGAGCAAAAGAGTAAGGAAGTGTCAAGTGTTGTGCCAAGTTACCTAGAAGACAAAGCAAGCGTCTTGCTGGACTTTTGGTCTGGGTTTTGGGTCGCCAGGTTGTGGAGAATTCTTTATAGCCTGGAAACCCAAAAGTTATTATGATTACTATAATTGATCTATAAAGCATTCATTTTTATTAATCTTTAACAAAGGCATTAGTGCAACTTATAATTCCTTTGTGAAGGGTGCCATATTAGAAAGTGGTTCAGTGTAGAAAATCAATTATGGACATTAAATGAATTATTAGCTATATTAACTATACTACATTCAACCAACCTTTGCTCACTGATCATAGTTGAGGTCTTCAGGTCATTGTCCTTAATAACTGCCCAGTTACCTTAAGCCCATTTTGACACACAGCGGTCCGCCTCTCACCTCCACTCTGCCCGCCTACTGTGGACCACTGGCGAGCTGTCTGACCAGCCCCCAGGCGTATGAGGTGAGTGTCCGCGTGCACTAAAAACCAGTCCGCACCACAGATACACAGTGACACATGTTCACTGGATGTTGTCCAGTCAGTGTTCACAGGAATGTGCGTATGACGGTACAGCTAGCAGTCAGTTAGCATAGCACAAAGACTGGAAACAGGGGGAAACAGCTAGCCTGGTTCTGTTAAGTGATAACAAAATCTGCCTACCAGCACCTCCAAAGCTCACTTATTAACATTTTATATCATGTTTGTTTAATTAATACAAATAATGGGTTGGTGTCTTACTTACCTCTGTTACCATTAGACAGAGCTACAGAAGGCTAGCTGTTTCCCTGTCTTTTCAGTTTTTATGCTAAGCTAAGCTAACTGGCTGCTGGCCAAAGCTTCATATTTACCATATAGACATGAGAGTGGTATCAATCAAACCCGACCCTCTGGAGAAATCATCAGTTTAAAGCAAATTTATCCAATATAATGGGGCTTTGGTTGACTAACCAACCCGTCATATTAAACTTGACCATTAGCTAGCTAGTGGTTAGCCAGCAGAGCCATGCCATTGTAGGAGGTGGGCAAAAACTTTGTTATATTTCCAAAAAATATTGTTTATTCTAATTCTTCTGCAAGAGTATGAGACATTTTTCTACAGGCAATGATGCTTAAAAATACTTTTTAATCGTGAAAATATGTTGTGCTGCTGCTAAATTAAAATGCTTGATTTCAAGCTTTATAGCCTAATTAGCTATAACCAAAGCATTCTGTGAAACCACGAGATGTGGTAGATTTCCTTTCCTTTCCTTTCTTCAAAGCCGAGCCCGGTGCCTCGGGAAGGCTCTCTGTGAATACTGAAGGTTTTTCTCTCGGGAGAATTGTACTACCGTCAAAGTATTCTCAGTGCCTGCCAGTAAACAAACAAAGCACAGAGAAAATGGACAGTCAAGAAGCCTTTCTGCATTCAAATGGCACAAAAGGCCCTCTTCAGCACCACGTCAGTGATGATCGCTGTTCTGAAAGACATTTGCGCTCCAATATTTTAAACACAGAGACGCCCACTGACCGCACGGTCACACTTGGATTCACTCTGGCAAATACTCCCTTTCATTTAATGTGAAATACATTTGTGTGGAGGCTTTCGGCCATTATCCTCTCCTCTCTCAGTGGCCCAAAGAGCCCGTCACCGTCATTTCTTTTCTGCGAAGTACGCAGAGATTGCTGTCACTTAAGTTTCATTCTCTGAAAGTTCAGTTCGGCTCTGCATCCGTAAGTGTTTTCCTCTCCGGGTTTGCTGCAGTCGGTTTGCCAGCGTAAGGCTGCCTGCCAGGCGAGCCATGAATTTAGGTGGTTGTTCATATAATCAGCACCGTGCAGGCCTCTGAGTTGCCAAGTGGGGGGAGACTGGATTAAATAAAGCTCCTCGCCTGGTTCCTCTTTCGTTATGGATATTATGAAATGTTTGCTCCACAAACAGGAGAATTTTGGTTCTCGTTGACCTCTAATTTTATTAGACTGAAAATGTGGCTGTAGAATTTATTTTTCAGACAAGGAGCTTTGAAGACACTTAAGTTTTATGCAGCTACACCAATTTAACAATTTAGTTTAATAGTGTTCTATAAATGAAAAGGCTGCAAGGCTTTGAAAAGACTGAAGAAATTAGGCTCACCACTAAGGAAAAGGCTGCCAATGTGTTTCTCATTGTCAACAAATCCCATGAAAAGACAAAACCAACAATGCTTCAGCCCATCCCTCAATAGTTTCTGTGGAGCACTGTGTGGAGTTTCATTTCCTAAAAAGACCAAACAATTTCCCGAAACAGCTAGGCACTGCAGTTTTTATCAAATGCCACTCCAGCAGGAGTAAGTAGCACATTCGTCAGGGACTATTTTCAGCCGCGGACTAATATTCGGTGTTGTAGTAAATATTGGTAGCAGTAGGATGATGTTTTGTGGGATCAGCTCAAAATAAATTACAGTGCCCACATTCATGTGTAGTGAGGGAACATGTCACCCAGTGCCATGCTGTGGCTCACTGATGTGTTTTTAATAACAGAGGAGGTCTGCGGCTACACAAGCAATCGTTATAATCCTTATATATATGTATATAAATATATAATGTGACAAGACTTACCATTAAAATTAGATATAAAAGCTCATCCTCTTAGACATGCCATCATTAACGTCTATATTGTACATTTATTTCTTTACATTTTTCACATTGGCTTCTTCATATTAATTTACAATTAATTAGATGTGTTTATTTTTATTTATTCTTCATGCTGCAGTTGTGTCACTATGTTTATTAGGAAATAGCCACACTATGCCTGGTGTCTTTATTAGGAGTGTGTTTTTCTTCCATTTCCCCTCCCGGTTGATTGTCGGAGAGAAGAGGTTATGCAATCTCCTCTTTTTCTTTTTTCTTTTCCCTGATCCGTTCATCTGAGTAATCCCTGCTGACCCAACGTTAACTCATCCTGTTGTCCCCGGGGACATGAGCAGACTATTGATTGTCAGCCAGTCAATTAGAGCTGTGAGAACCACATGCTACAGTTTTACAGATCTCCATTACTTACCCAGAATGCAATGTGTGCTTTTAAACTGGGTTTCTAACTTTCTATGTATGTTCTTACAGACTTTTCCATTTCACAACTGTCAGCACATATATAGACTCACTGTGGTTATGGTTTGTGTGTCACTGTGGTTTCCTGTATTTGTTGTACTGACTTCACTTTAATGCAAATGCTGCAGCACAGGCCACTAAGCTGAGGTCTCCTCTTCCCTTTCCTCTGTGAATCCATAGTGCCCCTTATGAGCCTCTGCACCGTTAATGTCAGTCTGTTCACCTGTTCGCGCCACATGCACCCACTCTGTGCGTCCTACATCTGTGTGTGTGTCACCCCCATGTGCTCCATCCCTCCCCTCATGTTCCGCTGTGGATATGTTCTCAGAACCACGAGCAGCTGAGAGACCATGACTCTGACATCCTCCGTAATGACGGCGACCTGAGCTTCATGTTCGGTGACACTGCCATCACAGCCAACGGGGCGTCCGGCGCCGGGGGGGATGCAGCCGGAGGGTCGGGCTGGAGCGCCAATGGCAAACGGAGCGGCAGCACCTCAGAGGAGGCGCTGGAGCGTGAACTGGACTCCCGTGAGCAGGAGCTGCTGAGCCGTGGCACACGCCTGGTTTTCCCCATCGAGGATCACGTCTGACCCTCCCTTCCTTTTGCCTCCCTGACCTGACCCCCAGACCGCCTCGCCCTCAGCTCTTTCCGCATCCTGCAGGCAGAGCGTCCACCCCTTCGGAGATAAGACAGAGTGGAGATATGGGAGTAGACAAGAGGGGAGGGTTCAGGGCTCCCGGCCCGGGAGCACAGCTCAAGGAGCATTTCATCCTCATTACAGAGCTCGAGACATGTGTCCTCTAGCACGTCAGGCGATGAACTCTCCACGCTTTTATACTGTGATTCAGTTTTACTATTTCCTCATACTGTTGCATAAACAGGCGGGAAACCTTTATGCAGGATGTAATGACATGTGAGATTCAGTCTGCACTTTGGAACATGTGACAGTATGTATGTTCAGCTGGAGTAGAAAAGAAGCAGGAAAATTAAAAATTGCCTAGCAGCCCTCTCTGGCATCATGTGATCTGACCAGTTTGTCTTCACATCACACCAGTGACCACTGAGAAAAAAAAAAGACTTCTTTGTAATCATAACTCTAGATGCTAAAATGAGTCTCAACAAACTTTAATCAGGCATGGATCAAAAGCAGAGCTCTCTGCTGAATGTGCAGCATTCATCTGAAGACCAGTGTTTGGTATGTTTGTGAGGCGGCGCTTTGTTTCACACATACGCATCTGCGTGGAGGAGACTGTGACTTGTAAAGAGCACAGAGAGGGAGGGTGAAAGAGTCGCCCTCTCAGCCACCACAGCCTGTCATGGGCGAAGAAACGGGTGAAGAATGTGAGCATGTAAATAGCTACAATACTGAGCTTTGTTCCTGTTTACTGGGTTTACTGTTTCTTTCAGTGCTTTACATCATGTGACTGTTACAAACGGCACCTGTGTATCTTGTCTTTGAGCCGGTCTGGATCTTTTTCTGTGCGCTGGGCTGGTTTTTACAACAATAACATGAATGAGGAACGGAAGCGTTTGATGCTAATGATTTTGTTTCTTATGATACAATGCTGATTTCCCAAAATGTTTAAACTGACATGAGATGTACACTCTAATACGGCACCACGAAATAAAGACCAGGCCTTCGTCATAATTTGGAATCCTTTAAAAAAACTTTACATTTATCCACTGATTGTAAAAATATTTCAATCTATCAGATGCAGCCATCTTTGTTGGGCTGCAACTCAGTTATTTTCGTTATCAGTTAATCTACTGATGATTTTCTGGATTAATTGATTAGTCATTTAGTCTAGAAAATGTCAGAAAACAGTGAAAAATGTCACATCAAGTTGATGCTAGTTTTATCCAATCAATAGTCTGAAAATACTCAGTTAACTGTCAAGAACAGCAGAGTAGAGCAGAGTAGTTCTTCAGACTTTACTATTAATAAGATTCAGCAGACAACTTTAAACTTAAGTGGCCAAATTTTGAGAAACTCAGAATCTCAAATTAGCAAGACTGAGAATAAAGCGTGTGGTTGCACACATCCTCGCAGAGGATTTGAGGTAGATGGATTTTGTAAAACATGGTGCAGTGTCTTCTGGACAGGATTGTGAAAAGCAGTAGTGCAACGCTTTGGGAAATACGATTCATACACTTCAAATATGCCAGTTGATAAATCAGATACCTCTTACATATCTGTCTATTAAATATGAAGCTACAGCCAGCAGCCAGTTAGCTTAGCTTAGCTCAAAGACTTGAAACAGGGGGAAACTGCTAGCCTAGTTCAGACAGACAAAAAATGTTCAGAGTTATAAGCCGGACTCTTTCAGACAAGCTACTATTTGTTGTCTTCGAAATGAGCCAGGCTAGCTGTTCCTCCTCGTCTCCAGTCTTTGTGCTAAGCTAAGCTAACAGGCTGCTGACTGTAGCTTCTTATTTAAAGTAGAAGCATGAGTGTGGTATCAACCTTTTCATCTAACTCTCTGTCAGAAAACAATTCCGCTTATTTGCCAAAATGTTGAACCTATTGTGCAGCTACAATACTTCACTTATACATTTATTACAATCGCTGCACACAAATAATGATAATAATAGACTTCCCTAAACTTTAATTGCAAAAAACCTATTTTGGCAGTGCACCAGCAGTAATTGGGAACACATTGTTCTCTTTAACAGTCCAAACAATAAAATGCACCTCATGCATTTTGTTTTGGCAACACATTAATCCAAATGATCTCAGATAAATTCTTGTGTTTACAGCAGGTGTGACATCCAGTGTAGCTTATTGTATCCTACACAGTATGACAGCATTTCTCCAGATTGACATGAGATACCTGCTTTAAGACTCAACTCTGAAATCCAAATCCCCAGTACGTGGCAGTGACTTCGGCTCCTGAGTTTCACTTGCTGCATTAGTCTCTGTTTGGCCGACATTTTCCACAACAGACCACTGAGCCGTGTTCTTTTCCTACAACTTCATCTGCATCACTCCACACGAACTATAGAAATGTTTAATTATTTACGCTGCATCAGTTACTCCTTCTAAACTCATTTTCTCACTGCTTGTACTGAACGTTTGGGAATTTCTCTCTGCAGCATGATTATAATGGGAAATTCATGGTCATTTGCATATTTTTCCCCTCTCAAGATGATATATTTTGCTCTCTTCCAATAAATGTAAATAGTAGCGTATCAACTTTCAGACCTTTCTGGGCCTTAAGGCCGGTGCAGAAGCTTGTAGAAGCAACAGCTCTCTCCAGGAGGAGTTTTTCTGTTGATACTTTTTCCAGAGCCTGACACAGTTTGTGTTCCCTTTACCATGTCTAGACATCTGCACCACTCCCCGTTTTAAATTCACCACACAGCACGTGTGGCCTTTTGTTTTGTCCCTCGACTGCACACAGTGGCTGCTGCATTTATGTATGAGTACGCAAGGGCAGGTGTGAAAGGCTTGATTGTGTAAGTTGAATCTGAGGATTTCGCACGAGGGAGAAGCCCCGCACAAGTTTTATGGCTCACTGGGGACCTCCAAGAGGAAATGAATCTAGTTATGTAAGCTGTCGCCAAGCTGTAACTGTGGGTCATTTAAATTCTAGCTGGAGTGAGAAGTTATGTGAAGCCATGCTCTCTGTCTAATTATAGTGAAGCTTGTCTGTATCTAGGGCATTAAAATACTCACTTATTCACCATTTTGTCTGAACAAACCATTTCTGGGACTTGGACGGATGCTCACGCCACGTCCTCTGTGATACGTAATGTTACACAGCCTCCAGAAACACCTTCAATGTACAGTATAACTTACAGCAGATATGTTGTCTCTGGACTCTGCAAAACTGTGATTTTTGATCATCTCTGTTGAGAATTTCCCAACATTTCCTGCTGTATCGACTAACATGAGTGCAGAAAAAAGACCAAACAGGAACTTGCATTTGTTGATATGTGCGGGACAAACGGACTTGCGTGCTGACACGTGGGAGCGCTTTATGGACAGCGACATAATGGCCGACTTAACTGGTGGCTGCAGGCAAATACATAAGCAGAGTTTGGCACTTTACCTCAAGCAGAGGACACTCGCGGGACTCATGTATAACCTTCATGTGCACTCTATCTCCAGACTGTTGTGCTGTCAGTTGTCTTGCAGGCTATATTTACATGCTCTCTGTACCTGAGAAATATGAGATGTAGCTCAATTGTCAATATGTGCACCTGTTGTAGTAGCAACTGGCTGCCTGGTTTACCTGCCATGGTTTGCATGTCAACATGTTAATAAAAATCATCAAATTATGAGCCACGCTCTTTTTTTTGCTCGCCTGTAACTAAAAACCTGCTTAGGTTACACATAACCATCATATACTCAAAGGTACTGTGTGAAAACCCTTGTGGCCGTTCAGTGAACTGCAGTCAGCATGCTGTTGATGGCGCTCTGTAGGAAGCGGCCAAAACAGAGACGTGACAAACACGAGACCGATGCTACACTGAACACTTGATGCTGGAAAATAAATTACAATCATATTTACTATAAGAACTATTTGTCATGTTCCTATATTTTATTTGGACCATTGGCTCCATGATATGAGCTAGGTTGCCGATACAGCTAGCTGTCTATGATGATGATCAATGATCTATGGAGATCCATTCAGCCTCATTGTGTTTAGGATTCACCTCCATTCAAATTTCAAAATCCTAACTAATGCAAACTGGATCACTGTGGATATGCACATTATGATGCCACGAAGAGTTAAAGTTATACACCAGAACACATTAAAGTCTAATGCAGACGTCAGATCTATGACGCATCCAAAACATCAAGGTTAGTGAATCATTATAAAATCAATTCAGTACCAGTGTGCACAGCAAGGAGAAGCTTCTCTAGTTCTTACTAACTCTTTATTGCAGTCAGTTTAAATAGTCTCAAAGTTATTTCTTTCTTTGACAAGAGAACTTCTTCAGGTGTTTCACCCACAACAATTATAACAGAACCAACTTCTAAAGTTGAACACGTGGATGCTGGTAAACGTTTCACCCCTCTTCAATGCGTCGGGAACCAGAGGGATGTCACAGCATTTTACAGTATTTCAGACAAAAACTAAAAACAGTAAGAATGGTGCACAATATGAATCAGTACCGTCTGTCGCGTTTGAGGAAACTTGCTAAAAAGTTCGCCGGCAGAGGACAGAGGCAGCTCTCCAAGACACGTCCGAGGGACATTAGAAAATTTCACACCCATGTGAGTGTTTTGTCAGTGGGGCGGCTGCAGCTGTCTGGATTCCTGAGAGGCCGGGGGTGGAACAATAGTTCCTCAGTCAGGCCTCTTTTCTAGAAAACACAGGAGTTTCTCCTTTCAAAGCATCTAGATCAGCACTGTTAGTGAGCCAAATGCGGTTAAGTATCAGTAATGCTGGAGATTACTGCCATGCTTAGTCACAGGCTGGACGGATAAGTTGCGCAGGTGAACACGACGCTGCCACCCTGCAGTCATCTCCCAAGAAGGACCCATCTCTGGCTTTTTATGGCCCTCGCCTGCAGGGGATTTGTGGGAGGATTAGTGCTACTAAATGGACAGAAGGATAGAGGCAGGCCAGTGTAACGGCAGCACAAATCTGCCTTATCGCTCCCTTCTTCTCTCTCTTCTGTCTGCACAGACCCTGCTGGTGTTGAACAGGTAACACTGTTAAAAAAAAAAAAAAAAAAAGCTGCCTTCTCCGAGTGTCAAATTCATCTGTCTGTGATTGGCTGCTCTCTTTCCACATGGATTTTCTCCAGTTCATCGGTCCGGCTCTGCTGAAGGAAAACAACCCCAGAGCCGTGCTTGCGAGCTCCCAGTGGACCACATTCCAGCCGCTTGTTTTGTTATTCCACCTTTTTGCCTCAGCCGCGAAAACCAGGCCCCTGGAAGAGAGACAAAAAAAAAAGATGAAGATTAAAATAAAAAGTTATGACACAGCTGCACACTGAAAGGCGCACAGAGCATAACGACCACAAACACTTTCAGTATGACTAATAACGTTCATCACCTCCACCAGTAGCTCAATGAGTGCTAGCATCAGGGTGGAGGCAGTGTGATAAGGGGGACCCACTGCCTCCCACCCTGTTTCTGCTCCATGCTGGCGGTTTGCAGGCAGCCCAGCCTAAAGGGCCTGTTTGTGAGAGCTGGTGGTGACAGGCTGGTGGTAACCCAGGGAGCTCTATGCCGTCAGGGACAGCCGTACACAATGATCCCCTTCTTGACAGCAGTCTGAGGCCCAGCCACTCGCTGCCAGCCCCCCCGCTATCCATGAGAGGACCCAGCATTGCCAGGGAGAAAACAATGAGGCCTCTATTAAACAGCAGATCAGTCGTTCATTAAGGAGGGAGAAATATTTCTGTGACTGTCTCGCTCTGATAGCTATAAAAATCTCTTAAAACGGTGGCACTTGTGTTCAAGCGGCAACGCTGGAATGCCAACATTCATCAGAATCAAAGTCTAACATGTGACTAGACAGAAAAATAAGAGGGAAAGCTGCAAGTGAACAAAGCAACAGAAACACTGACATATTAATACAGCAACGAACTAAACGCTTGGACGCTGTTTAAAACATAAATAAAACAGGATGTGATTATTCTCTAATCCTTTTTGTGATATACTCGACCGAAAACAGAACAAAGACAATATATTTAATGTTTGACCTCATCAGCTACGTTGGTTTTTGTAAATATCTGCTCATTCTGAATTTGATGCAGCAACGTGTTTCAAACAAGTTGAGACAGGAGCAACTAAAGATTGGGAAAGATGTGGAACGCTCCAAAAACACCTGTTTGGATCATTCCACAGGTAAACAGGTTGATTGGTAACAGGTGATAGTATCATGATTGGGTATGAAAGGAGCATCCTGGAAGAGGATGGAGCGAGGTTCACCACTTTGTGGACACATGATTGGATAAAGGAGTTAATACGTGGACTCAGGAACATTTTGTAAAACTGTTGTCTGTAAACAGTTTGTTTGCAAATGATTCTGTTTTTATTTACATTTTCCACAGAGTCCAAACCTTTTTAGAATCAGGGTTGTAGGTTTTGAGTGTGAGAGCAGAGTCCATCATCATCTGAGCAACACAGTTCATATGAGGTGGACTTCATTATATGTTTTACAAGCAAAATCATATTCAGTCAAACAAAACGAAAGGCCCTCTCAGGCATGTTTTAAGACATAAAAACAGTCTACTTCAAAAAATAATTTCCGTATGTATTGTATTGTTGGCCTCCAAACTCCTTGTGCTGCCAAAAAATGGTCAGCCATTTGCACTCAATATAGATATTTTAGTATATTTCAGCTGCAGTTGGTATATTTCATTGGTATAGTTTATTGTTTAGTATATTTTTATTGTCTTAGTACATTTTCATTTCTGGTATATTTCTATTGCATTTCCGAATATTTTTACTGCATGTTAGTTTATTTTATTCTTCTTAATTTTATTTTTACAATCTTTCTTTACATGGGGGTTGCGATGCAAATTTCATTGACATGTCATGCTCAATGACAATAAAGGAATCTTGAAAAAATCAAGAAAGAGAAACATTCGCCTTCGTCTAACGTCCCTATGAAGCAACAATGAGGGGGTGTTATCCAGAAGGGGACTTTCAATGCATCACATGAGTGTTGCCCGTCTATGTCTGCAGTGTCAAATGAACAGAAATGTGGTTCTCGACTGATCCCCACATGGGTCTCTGTTTTCAGTCTGCCTCAGTCAGAAGAAGGTCACAGGTCAGGGATCAGAGCAGAGCGCAGCAGCAGACCTCGAGCCTGAAGGTTGCTTTGTGTTAAACCACAAACTTCCTGCACTGACAGGAGGTTGAACCATGACGACTGTGTGCACCACTCTTCTTTTTAGTTCCACACATCAAACACTGCTGATCTCACTCCAGCTGCAAGGATTAATCGATTAGCTGTTAACTCTTTGATTAATCGCAAACTATTTCGATTAATCGGTCTGGGTATTTTTTTTACAAAACAAAAAAGCCACAGAAATTATGTGATTCCGGCCTCTTGAATGTGGATATTTCAGACATTTTATGCACCAGCTAATCAATTAATGGAGAAAATAGTGGACAGATTTATTGACAATGAAAATAATCGTTAGCTGCAGCCCTAGATGTCACCATACCTGAATTCCTAATGGCACCTCCTCATGTTGCTTTGTCCACGCTGTTTTTCTGATACCCCAGCTGCCTCATCACTTCGCTGCAGTAGGCCTCCACCTGATTTATCTGCTCAACGTTGAGTCTCTCTCTCCAGGCAAATATAGCCTCTTTTGCATCCCGTGATGATATCAGGAACGGCCTGTCTGACGAATACCCATGACCGTGCGTCATGTTCAGCGCAAACTTCTCCAGGGCGGGGAAGGTGGAGAGGTTGGAGAAGCGGTACAGCCTCTGGAGCTCCTCCATGGGATGCAGGACCAGGTCCTCGTAGCGGATGCGGAGGTAGTTCCTCCTCACCCAGGGAGGCGCGTTCGTCACCAGCATCATGTCACTGAGCCAGTTGTCGCAGATGAGCTCCATGGCGCTGGAGACGTAGCTCTCAGCCCGGTTCATCTTGCTGCTCGGCACCAGTAGCCGCTTGTACTTGTCGGTCTGCTTCTTGCTCCTCAGCACCTGGATGCTCTCCTTCACCAGCGCCTGTTTGGACTTCAAGCGAGAGTTGTGCACGGCCCTCGGGTCTCTGAAGAGCTGAATGATCTGGAGGTTTATCGCCGGGTCTTTCATCAAAGGAACCAGCGTGCTCAGGTCCAAAACGCGGACTCCTTTGATCACCATCACCGGGTATTTTTTACACTCCCTCTCCAGCTCCCTGATGTCCCGCTTTTGGCACTTTACGCACTGGTCCTCTCTCACCAGCCCGATTTCGTGGCGTTTGTGCGCATCACACAGCGGCTCCGAGCATATCACCTTGTTCATTTTCCAGCCGAATATGAACGACGTGGTGATGTTTTGCGAGCCGGCGTAAAGTTTGAGCACGGAGAAGTCGCAGCGGTACAAGGCGTTCATCATGTCCCGCACTGCGCCCTGGAGACTGGCCGCATCCCCCGGGTACAGAGCCTGCCATATGTGCCACATTGGCTCGTACAGGTAAAAAACATCGGGGTGCTGGTTGAACAACTCCCCCAGAAACGACGAGCCAGTCCTCCAGGTGGCATGCAAGTAGATGTGTATCCGAGACTGGCTCCGGTTGAAGGCGTGCTCCGGCGCGTCGCTGCCGTTGACTTTGTAACCGTTATCCCACAGCAGCGCCACCGTGTTCTCCAGTTCTGGGCATCTGGGCTGTTGCTGCGGCAGTCCATGTCTGGCGCCCTGAACGGATTTATCCCGGTAATCTAACACGTACGGGATTAGCAATAGTAAACCTGAATATGCCAGGATCAAAACCAAGTATTTCTTATGGAGCCTCCTCTTCATTTCCTTTCGCCGGGAGGGGGGCTGGTTTGCTTCTTCTCGGAGGGTCCACACTGCTCTTTGTGGGCACCGTGGTCGCTACAGTAAAGTTATGTGTGTGCGAGAGGAAGGAGCGTGTGTGTGTGTGTGTGTGTGTGTCAGGCATTAGCCACGCCCCGTTAAAGACTAAACAGCGGGTAATTTCTCCCTATTTCCACACACATACACACACACAGTCGATCGGTGAACTAATTGTTTTAAACCGATAAAAATGTGTTAAACCGTTAAAATAATTCGCTCGTAAAAGCAGCAAAAAGAGCGCGGCTACGTTAGAAGTACCAAAGAGCCTTGAATGGAAGAGGTTCCAAAGGCTACTACTGACGGTAACCTCATAGGAGTGCAATGAATTATGGGAGATTAGTGAGAAACGAGTGCTCCTTTGAGTACGGTTACTGTATTTAGTTGATAATGTTGTGTCAATAGACAGTGAACGTTTTCGTTGCTCAAGTGGGTCTTTAAATGTGACCTTTTTACATTAAAACTAACTTATGATTTGGCGCATGCGCACGTGCCCTCGTTTGTTGTGGGAGGCAAACCGCGCGGCATCGAAGGAATCAATGGAGAAACAGCTATAGCTTTTGTACATTCGCATTAAATGGCATTGCCTGGCTAACATTTCTTATTCGTGCTAGCGTTTAGCTTGCAGACACTTTCAGGCCAGCGGCACTCCGCTGACGTTAGCTACATGTTGCAGCTTCTAGCGTCAAGCTAACTGCAGCACCACCGTCAACATCAACATGGCACACTGGAGCACCTTCGAAAAGGAGACCGAGAGGGAAACGAAGAAGCTGATAACATGCATCAGCGGGGTCGAGGATGAGGAGGATCAAAATTTTCAGATGGCATTGAAATTTGCCTGGTCGAATTTCAGGTGACTTAGCCACTGACAGGATGGGAGCTAGCTTGTTAGCTGCTAACATGTAGTGAAACATTAGCCACAAACAGTGATGCTAGTGATCTTTTCTTGACAGGTTTCATCGTTACTTGGATGTGGACAGCCATAAAGTCCAACGCAGTATAAGCGGGTGAGTGGACCTGTTGTTTTTGTCCATTGTAACAAATTAGTTATTGCATCACTACTGTCAATGTGTTGCACATCAAAGTCCTCTGTTAGACATCTGTAGTT
Source organism: Chelmon rostratus (assembly GCF_017976325.1). NCBI lineage: Eukaryota > Metazoa > Chordata > Actinopteri > Chaetodontiformes > Chaetodontidae > Chelmon > Chelmon rostratus. Next base: position 26,155,543 of record NC_055661.1, read on the forward strand.
CATTCACCATGAGTTTGACATATTGGATGTTTTTAATAGTGTTATTATCTTTTTAACTGAAGTTTAGGACCATAGTAACTATTTTTTTAGAATTTAGTGATGGGGCTTCTCAAAGCTCATTGATGTGGCTGATTTTACCTTTAGGAACATCATACTTTTCCATTTCCTCTTATAGTACACTGCACCTCTTTTGCATGACACTCATGAGGCATTCATGGTCTGTTGTATTTTCCAGAATCTATGAAAAGCTCATGGTCCACTCAGACTTAAGGAAAGCAGAAAGCTGGATGAGGCTGACTGAAGAGTTCCTGAACTCACCTTTGGCTAATACAGATGGAACAAAGGTATTGCACAGACATCGGCTGATAGAAATTGAACTTATCAGTGGTGTGAGGGTCTGCGACCAGGCCACAGTATCCTGATGATTGTTGTTTCTATGTTTTTTTCCTTTGCAGACAGATGTGCACTACAGCGTACTGTCACTGCTGCTCTTATTATCAGGGTCCCCCTCAAACACAGACTTTACTGAGAGACCCAGACTGAAGGAGGCCGGTGAGGTGGTGTTCAACCAACACTTTGGCATGTTTGGCATGTGTATGTTTTAAGGTGTTTTTAAACACTTGCACCTTCATCTTGTGTCTGCAGAAGAAGAGGACAACTTTGACTGGGCCAGATATCTGATGGAGGGTGAGGACATTGACACCGGGCCGTACCCAGATACCCCTGTGAGTCATTACCAAACCCACTCTTTATTTCACCAATTCCACCATTTTTTTGGGCTGATAACACCTCCTCTGGGGTTTAAATTGAATAGAGTTATGCAGAGTTGACAGAGCTTCATGTGCTAGTGAGAATCATTAAGCTGGACAAAAATTAATTGCAGAGTGAGGGAGAAGTCAGTCACTGTTGATACATGGCCTCACAGTTCTGAGAGGAGGTCCAGTTAGCCAGTATAACTGACACACCGGAGTGGGTGTAGCATGAGTGTGTAAAAGCTGTAAAGCTGCAGTAAAGTAAGCAATGTAGTAGAAATAAAGCAGTCTCAACTGGTTTTTAGGAGTGGTCTGAGGAGGAGAGCGAGGACGATGACAGCCAACAGCCAATCAGCAGGGAAGACTCTGGGATCCAGTTGGACAGAACGCCGCAGGAAGACCAGGACAACAACAACCAGACGGTCCCAGTTACATGGACGGGTACGAACGGATCACACGGCAAAATAACATAATAATGTTAAATATGTAATGAAATCTTTATGGTTATGGAATAATGTGAAACTGTGACAGGACCAAAACAAGCATCTGTGTGTCAACATTGAAGCTCTTTTTGAATGTGAAAATAATTCCAGTTTGTGTGTTTGCAGTGGGCGAACCCGACGCCCGGTCCTGGCTTGAACAGCATGTAGTGACGCCGTACTGGGTGGCTCATGCTCCTCGTTTCCCTCACAGCTTGCATTTACACTCCAACTTGCTCAATGTGTGGTAAGATTTAATTATAGAATGTAGTGTGGATGCATCGACTCATCTTTTTTACACTTCACAGTCTTCGGGACATAATATCAATATGATCAATATGACAGTGTCGAGTATTAAGGCCAAATCTACTGTGACTAAATTTCAAGAATAAAATCATATTTCAAGAATATAACCTTGCTGTATGTTATCATGAGATTCAGTAGATTAGATTACATATGCATTTTTTTAGCAATGCCTTATTGTCCATAAACAATATTAGGACTTTTTATTACAATGTCAGTCTCATAATATAATTTTGGTCATGTAAAAATAAGACTTTTATTTTTATTGATATTGATAATGGTGTTTTTTTTTTTTTTTATCTTTTCCAAATTATGTCTCTTGACATGATTTAGTTTTCTTTCCCCCCCTCAATTGCTTTATTTTGCTTTTATTCTTGAAGTCTCATAATAGTAAAGTTGTCTTAAATGTAGGCGTAGTTTTTTGAAGCTGGTATCAATATTCAATATTTCCCAGCCATAGAAAATATGTATTTTTGTAGTAGTTGTAGTACAAATGCAACTGTTTTTTTCTTTTGATAGTTTAGTACTGTAAAAAAAATACTATACTATACTTTCAGTAGTATTTTATTTTTTGCTTGTTACGCAGTTGTCTTAAATGACATTCTCTTAAAAAAAATCTAAGGCTAATTCCATAATCTACAAAATAAATCAGTAAAAAAATATAGAATTTAAGACAAAGCCAAATAGTGTGTCTATGTAAAAGCCATAATCATTTTAACATAAACTGTTTGGCAAACATAGACGTTTATTTGTGGATGTTTGCGAGTTGAAATAATGAAAGATGTTTACGCTCAGCATCTCTCTCCTCAGGGATCAGCACTTGTATAACACTGATCCATTGTATCTGCCGGAAGAAAAGGCCTTTGTCACAGAGACCCAAGTAATCCGGGAGACACTGTGGTAAGATGTGATGATGCTTTGGCGTGTGACTGTGTGTGACTCATTGTGCAGGCTTACAAAGAAGCTGAACTCATACTTTCTCACAAGTTAAATCATTTATCATCTTGTAAATCCTCAAACACTGGGCTCCTTGTTGGACTTTCTGGTTTGGAAGTTCTTTTCATTCACTGGCTCATACTAACCCCATGATTTTGTGTTATCGTTAAGCTGAGCTGTATGACTGCCATGTTGCAGGCTTCTCTCTGGGGTTAAAAAACACTTTATCTTCCAACACCATGATGGAAAAGTGTCCGTAAGGAACAACGTGGTGGTGACTCATCTGACCAGCGTAAGTAGAAAATCTGAAAATTGCTTGTACTGTGTTTTAATATGTGTCTTCTGTCCACTGTAGGAAACGCAGTCTTTTCTCTTTCTGTGCTGCAGAACTGCCTGCGCTCTGTACTGGAGCACATCGCTGTGTACGGGCAGGCGGTGTTCAGGCTGCAGAGGTTCATAGATGAGGTGACGGGGTACAGCTCGGAGCCTTGCCCACCAGGCTCCGGTTCCTCCTACAGCTCCAAGAAGGGCTCTGAGCCTCCTTTCAGGACCTACCAGGCCTTTGTGTGGGCACTTAACAAGTACTTTACCAGCTTCAAACGGGAACTGACCACAATCGAGAGAGAGCTCATATGCAATGGCAAGTGCAAGTATATTTATGGGGTTGAAATCATTGCTAACTCTTGATACAATACTGTAACTCAACTTTAACCCAGAATAACAGCAGTAGACAGCACTGATATCACATTACAATGAATTTGTATTGAGATAGATCTTGTAACATGGTGCATGCACTCTTAGCCTTTTGAATACACACTGTATGTGTGTGCCATGTTGTAAACAGAGCATAAACTGACCGTTCAGTGACTGAAATAGAAAGCTGAACAGTGTCAGAGTTAAAATGATGAAAGTTCAAAAGAAAATACTGCAATATTTAATTTGTTGATACTCAACTGAGTGTGTATTTACTGCCATAATGACATGTCTCCATTGTCAGTGTGAGATGAGCACACACGAGGGGGGTGAGAATAAAACGGATAATATAAACTGCACAAAAGCCATGGGTTGAAACCCCCCCCATTACCTTTCAGTGCCAAATTAGCTGTTAGCATGTAGCAATCCAGTCAGAGCCCTGGATCTTAATAAGGTGGGGGATAGTTTTGCATAGAAGCTGGTGAGATCAAACACATGTTTTAATGTAAGATAGCTCACACTGTAAATGTGTGTTTTGCCTCTTTAATACTAATGTATTTTTTTTGTAATGCTGACTGTAACTGCTTGAAGTAATGCTTCCCTGTGATGGACTGAGACCCACTCATTTCTCACTATCCACAAGAGCTAGCTTTGTGTCATCTCAGTCAGCGCTATCACTCATACTAGCTGCTGTGCCATGTTAGCTAGCTGCAGCCAACGGATGTCTTATCAACGAGAGGTGTGCAGGAAAGAAACGTACACTTTCACCTCTAAAAAGTAATTTTCTGCCTTTCAGCAAGTTGCTTCATTTTAACATCCTGAAAGTCTCCGAATATAAGCTATCAGGACATTGTTGACATGTTTCCTATCCACCTGCTGCGCTCTGTGCATCAGTGCTGTATCAAACATTTGTCCAGACAGCTAGCTCTGAGGGGTCTTGAGGGGTCTGTGTCAGCTCCGTCAGCCAGTATTTGATGTGTTGTCCTCCCTCGCAGATGAGACGGTGACCCTGTCTGCAGTTCTGGAGCGACTCAGCCCTCACTTGGCACAAATCAAAGTGCTGCACAAAGTCTTCTGTACCGGGGTCGCTGAAGTCCCCGCTGAGACCCCGAACGTCGTGCGCGCCTCCCACTTGCTCAACACGCTGTACAAAGCTATCATCGAGTATGACAGTGTCGGCGAAGCATCGGAGCAAGCAGTGAGTTTGTCCTGACTGTGAATTCAACACATAGCAGAACTACAAATACATGTATGCATGATCATACCTGCGTGTCGTCTTCTCTCGCTAGGTGGCCTTGTTATTTTCTTTATGGACTGAGACCGTCAGACCGTATCTGGAGATTGTGGATGAATGGATTGTTCACGGCCACCTGTTTGACCCTGCCAAGGAGTTCATCATCCAGAGGTATGTAGAGAGATTGTTTAGCAAGAACACAACTTTCTAACCAAACATTTCGGTGCCTACACTACAGTAAGTAACAGAGACGTTTGCTCAGGAACAAGGATGTCCCAGTAAACCACAGGGACTTCTGGTACGCCACCTACACGCTGTACAGTGTGTCTGAGACGGTGGAGAATGAGGAAAAGCTGAATGACGCAGCCAGCGGCAGCTCTGGAGGAGATCAGGGCTCCAGCAACAGGCAGCTCACCATGGTGTCCTTCCTCAAACCTGTGCTCAAGCAGATCATCATGGCTGGGAAGTCCATGCAGCTGCTCAGAAACCTGGACTGCAAGGAGACTGAACAGGCAGAGCGATCCTCCAGAGGTCAGTGTTTGCTTTTCTTTCACTTTCTTTCCTCTAAACAGAGCAGTGTTGCTGTACTTCTACTTGAACAGCGTGAAAATGTTGCGTTGCAGATGCAGAGAGGAAGAGTTTGTACACGCTGTTTCTGGAGTCAGTGCAGTCACGCCTCTGCAGCCAAGAGGAGTCGCCCACAGACACGGTCACTGAACAGCAGGCCACCAAGAGGAGCCTCATAAAGATGCAGTCCATCGTGGCACAGCACCTGGAGATCGAAGACATCCATGATCCGTTGTTGGCTATCAACTTCGCCAGGTAAGCAATAACCACGACATTCACATGACGACTAACTTCTGCAAAAAAAAAAACATTAAAGCAAACTGAAATACGCAACAGCTGTTATCCTCTCAGGAATAAAGCAATTTAGCCGTCATTATGAAATGCCTTTTTGCAACTGCTGGTTTTACTGTTGAAAGATAATAAGATTTTAAAGCGTTTATATTTTTGTTGTTCCAGACTTGTGTTGAAAATCTAAAGTAGCTCTTGTCTGCGTTCCCTCTCAGGCTGTATTTGGAGCAGAGTGACTTCCACGAGCGTTTCTCCGGAGGTGATTTCATCGTGGACCGATCGTCTCAGTCTGTTACCTGCCAAACCTTTGAGCTCACCCTGCGCTCTTGCCTCTATCCCCACATTGAGAGGAGGTACATCGAGTGCTGCGGGAATCTAATGAAGACTCTGAAAAAAGACTACAAGTAAGCGTCTCTCTTAGTTTATACAAGCGATGGCTTTTTTTTCTGCACATAGACCATTAGAGTTCCTCGATTTCTCCACAGGCTGCTGGAATACCTCCAAGCTATGAGGAACTACTTCCTGCTGGAAGCTGGAGACACCATGTATGACTTTTACACGGCCATCTTTGACAAGGTGCAGGAGAAGGAAAGCTGGCAGCAGCTGTCTTTTCTCAACGTTCAGCTGCAGGAGGCAGTTGGACAGCGCCACCCTGAGGACAGCAGCAGGTATTACTATTTATTCAGGGAGATGTTTTTGTGTTTTGTGTTTTTGGGATCATTTCTTTTTATATTACAAGAAAGTCAACATTTCCCTCCATCATTTCATATTATGTAGGCTGTCGGTCTTCTTGGAAGCCATTGACCCTGCCAGGAAGAAACATCCTGTGAATAATCTAGAAGTGCTCACCCTGAGCTACAAGGTAAGCTGCATGAATGTATGTGCTAACGTTTTGTGAAGATGCCATGTTGATATTTACTTACTTCACTCTCCACAGGTTCCCTGGCCTGTTGATATTGTGATCAGCTCTGAGTGTCAGAAGATCTACAATCAAGTGTTTCTCCTCCTGCTGCAGATCAAATGGGCCAAATACAGTTTGGACACACTCCGGTTCAGTGGTATGAGTTGATGTGGCTCTTTAAAGCTGTGCTTTGCAGGAATTGTTGCTTACTGTTCATAGACGCAGCATTCAAACCTTGCTCTTACCCGGCTCAACGCCACCAGAAGTGCACTGCTGCTTAAAACAAGCTACTATTGTAGGAACGTCACATTTGCTGGAATGGAAAAGCTGATACTTTAGCAAGCTAACAAAGCTAGCTGCTGGCACCTACCTGTCCAAGAGAAAACAGGCCAACTCCATGTCGCTCTTCATCCCCATCCTCTCCTTCAGTGCTCACCAGCGGGTGAAATCCTTGCTGTTTCAGCTCTCTATGTTTGTGTATTTTCTGTGCTTTTCATAGCTTCCTCTTGGGTGTGTGCTGCATAATGTCAACTGACACCTGGTTGCTACCTTTTAAGTCCTGACCTCACCTGCATGCTGTTATTGGCTTCAGGCAGTACACCCACTGCCCAAAGGCTGCAGCCCAGAAACGTCCCAAACATAGCAAAATAAGAAGAAAAATATCTGAATAAATCTGAGTCTATACATTGTTTTTTAGGAAAATCCTGCAAAGTATACATTTAAAATCAGCATAATATGCTACATTCTTCAAAATAAAGCTCCATTAATTGATATGCCTGAAAACAGCTTACTCATGTGTGAATGTCCTCAGGATACAGAGAACCTCCCCAGCAGTTTTTCATTGTTTTATTCCAAATTTGTTTGTGTCACAGATTTCACAGACGTCACTAAGAAACTGGAGGGAGCTCCGTCTGAGGAAGTGAAGGTCAAAGAGCCAATAAATCAGCAGATTCACCGAATGTGTCTGCTGAGGGTCAAACTGATGCACTTTGTCAACAGCCTTCACAACTACATCACGACCAGGGTGAGACGAATCGTGGAACAGCAGACATTTAAACTCAAGTGTTACTGATAATATTAATGATGCACGATACAATACGATGCTTTGTCACCAAAGCAGCTATGGAATTGGAAATGGAATTTAGCCATCATTGACTTTTTTATTTATGTTTGTGCATGTCAAAATATCTTCTGGAAAAAAAAAAGGCTTATCACATGTTCGTACATATCAGCATTTTTAAATCAAAAGGATGAGATTTGCACTGTTGTTAATGAACCATATGTGTGGTTTAAAATGTTTCCCCCCATCATTTACAAACAATAATATAATTATTATTATTACTACGAAATTTTGCTGTAAACCACTTGTGTGGTCCTTTATAATTCACACCATCTTAAATGTGTCTGCGTTGTCTCCTGGCAGATTTTGCACAGCACGGGACTGGAGTTTCAGCACCAAGTACAGGAAGCAAAGGACCTGGACCAGCTGATCAAGATCCATTACAGATATTTGGCAACCATTCATGACCGTTGCCTACTGAGGGAGAAGGTACACAGCACTACCTTTCCTTAGCTGAAAGCTGCAGTCTCACCACACTGTGGAGAAAGAGGCCAAAGCGTTTAACTTTATTGATCAAAAAATTAATATGCATCACTCACTTTTTTTAATCGTATCAGCTCATGTTGTTTTTCCTGCTCAGACTGAGCTTCCTATACACATTTATGACTATACATGTATCCACGCTGTTGTGTTTTCTCAGGTCAGTTTTGTGAAGGAGGCAATAATGAAAGTCCTCAATCTTGTCCTCATCTTCTCTGACCGATGGCAAGCGGGATTTGGAGCCTGGAAGTAAGAGCTTTCATACAAACTGGAGGGAAATGAGAATCTAAGCTGTACCTTTCAGTGTGTTTGTGTGTGTGAAGTACAATAGCGGTACACGCATATCACATTTAATGTTATTTGTAGTGAAAATGTTTAAAAATTGTGTCTAAATATTGTGTTAATCTTTCAGGATCGAGTCCATTGATAAAATGGAATCGGATTTCAAAAACTGTCACATGTTCCTTGTGACGATACTCAACAAGGCTGTATGTCGTGGCTCCTTCCCTCACTGTAAGTACAACACTGATCCCTGATATTGATACTCTGCTAGTACAGTCTTTATACCTTATGCACAGATGGGAATATTTAACGAGAAGTAATGACACGTTCTTTGCATTTCCTCCTCGTGCAGTGGAGTCTCTGGCCCTCTCTCTGATGGCAGGGTTCGAGCAGTGCTGAGGAACCGTCCATGTGTCTGTTTTGACGTGATGGACTGAACTCCACTGTTTGGTTCTCCGTCTCATTACCGTCTGTTCTCTGACTGCTGTCTTTGTTCATGATGATGTGCAACGTGTGATGTCACTATCTGCTCCGACTAGTCGAGACGGACTCAGACTGCGTGATGTTGAAGTATGAGTAGATTTTTAGAGCTGCAGTCCAAAAAGCTACTTGTAAACATTTTCCAAAAATTGTACATTTTTGTAAACGTGTTTTTATGAGCTGTTGTACAGACTGTTAATAACGTAAGCACAAAAAATCTTGTTATTCAACATAATGTAACATTGCTGAATAATAAAACTCTATTACTTTACTTTAGTAATTTATGTATATGTGTAGACTTTATATACTGTGTGTATATATATATATATATATATATGTGTGTGTGTGTGTCTATATGTATATGTATATATATGTCAATAGATAGATACAGACACACACACACACACACTCTCCTATGTTTCAGTTTTGTTGTTTTTAGGTTGTCTTACACATGTGCCATTCAGGGTGGGGGAAGGGCGGGGGGGACTTTAAAGACTGGGGGGCAAATAAGAGCCCTTTGTCAGGCACTTGATTAATATCTTAATGTACGTAAATAAACAACAGTACCATGCTTATATACTTGTGTGAAAATTATCCAGGCTGATGACTTGCTGTCATGCTCACCTGAACCTCCAGTACTGAAATAAAAAGATCACAAGTGTATTTATATTAGGCGTAAGAATGTATTGACATTTAAGCAAAATAACTGCAGATTGTGCCACTAGTTTGATATACTTCAGTGCAGCTCTGAAAATTCAGCTCTTGGTGTGTAAATGATCAGTTCTTCTAAGTAAAGAATCGATTCACAGCTGAATAAATGAGTTAGTTCTTCGGAATATCACGACAGCCATTGGCTCTGTCTTATATTTTTAGAAGAATGAAATTTCACGTGATTAACATTATCTGTGCAAAGCCTATAGTCCACTGCATGGCTATGATAAAGTAAATGTAAGGGTATTGCTTAGTGAGGTAAAGTAAGTAGCTCAGACTAAAATGCTGCAGTATTAACCTCTGATAATTCCAGCCAAAGAGTTTTTCATCAATAATGAACAAAGCCATCTGTTTATGTTGTAGCATGTATGACTGTAGCAGCCACCGTGGCCACATAGCTCTGAGAGAGCCTGATGAAGCTGCAGGCCATTGGCAGTGTGGTGTTTTTCGTGCTGTAACCTGCTGCGAGCTGTGATTTCAAAAAATGATCCGTCTTTTAAAATGAACATCAACATCAGATCATAAACAGATTTTCTCTCAGAAAGTCACAAACAAAAATAACTCACATAAATGTTAATTTGTTATTGCTATTTTGTTAATTTTTATACTTTGGTGCCATGTGTTTTAGACATCTTTGTTCCCATAGTAGGTTACTGCTATTTATTGTGTTACTCTTCTGTATGTCTAACATAGTCATTTCATGTATATTCTGACCTTTATATTTGTCTTATATTACATCTTCTTGTCTTACTGATTCTGTGTAATTCCGGACCATGTTGCCTTTCTTTTTTCATTCACTGCGTATGGTGTAAGAGGAAGCTTAGACTTATCCTATTAGCCTCATTTATCTTAGAGTTCAATAAGGGCATCTAAGTGGCTCAGTGGTTGGTGCTGCTGTTCACAGGCAACAGGAGGGCCCTGGTCATCAGCTGTGGGGTGTTTGAAGTTTGCATTTTTTGCTTGTATCTGTTTGGCTTTCCTGCAGATGCTCAGGATTTCAAAGACTGGCTGCACATGTGTCTATTTGGGTGTAGTAGGGGCGTGCCTTACCTCTTGTGCATTGGGTTGTGGAGAACTAGAGAACATCCCAGGACAAAAATAAGCAATCCGGAACATAAGTGATAGATTTTTTTATTTAAAAGAGGGAAGAGTATGTATGAGTAATATTTTTACCAGACTAAAATTGTGCAATCATGTTTCACTTTCATGTGCCCGTATTTTAATGTTTTCTACTTTCTTGGTTTAGTTTTTTTTATTTATTGTATACATTTCATGTTCTTTTATCTCTTTTGAAAATAAAATAATTACTAGGTTACTGAAACAGCCTTTTCCTCTTTCTATTGGTTACTTCTATCTAGTTTTGGCAGTGGTTATAACTTGCTATTAATGACTAGAAGGTGTGCTTGACAGTTGCTGTTAAACCAAATAATACAAAATATAAGCCTTATTTTGGCAGTGCATGAGTAAATTACTTAAAAATGACTTAAAATGACTGTTATCTACCTACTTCCAATGATGATACGGTTGTGAGTAGCAGTCGATTAAATTAGTTAAAATATATTTCTCAAAAATAAATTTACATTGGGAGTAATACTTTGCAATGTGAACAAAAATAAATGTTTTTCCTCCTTTTTTTGACATTATAAAATATTTAAAAATGTCTTATATTTGGGAGTACTTGCTACTGTTGGGTTGGGTTTTGTTGAGGGGGCACTAATGACCCTCCATACCCTCGGGCAGGTCTTACTGTACATTCCTCGCGCCTCACCTTTCCTCCGCCGCCTCCCGGCCCTAGCGGAGGCGACCCGCACCGCAGCTCTGAGCGGAGTTTCCTGTTGAGTTTCCCTGTTTGAGGGACAGGAACTCCCTGCTCTGCTTCTCTCCCCCGCCCATGATAATAACACCGACCGAGGAAAGATTCCTCTGGCCGACGACAAGAAAAAAAACCTGGGACTGAAGACTTCCAAACCCGGACTTCCAGGTCGCCAGAGGGATCGACATCCCGGTTTCATGGCGCTGTAACGTTAGCCCGGACTACAACCGCAGAAGTTTTCCTCGCTAACCAACAAACTCCGGGTGAGTACAAGCGATTGATCAGTTTCACACTGTGTTTTCCAGCTAAGTTGACTGAGCCACGGCGGAGAAAAGTTTAGCCGCCTCGCTTCGGGTTTAGCCTTCCTAACGCCGCTCGGTTGAAGTTTTCCGTTAAAAGACGCAGTTTTCAAACGGACTTCAGTATTATTAGCTTGAGGAGGGTAACAGCTCGCTGCTGCGCAAAGCCATTTTCCTGGCTCACAGGCCCGAGCGGTGACTAATCTCAGGCCGCGGACCGGAGCAGGGATACAGCCGTGGCCGCAGTTACATGTCGGAGGCAGCACTTCCAAGAGGTTTTTCCACATCAAATGAGCATTTTTATCAAATGTTTTCTCCTGCTGAAGTCTATTTTTAGAAGAATTTGCCACTAATTGTGAGTTGGGGCAGGGCAGTATGTGTCCGTCAGGTGTGATTGCCACAGTAGGAGAGAAGTTAAGCTAGTTTTTAAAAAAGCTAAAGTTATACGATATTATCTGGGCTAACAAACTGTCAGCAAGTGAACAATGTAAACTCGAACTAATGCTGCTGTTTCTGGGGCTCTTTTTCTGTTTCTCCTCCGTTTGTTCCTGTGGGACGTACTGTAATAAGTCAGCTGTTGTGTTCAGGAACCAGACTGTATTCCCCACCCTCCTGATGTTGCATTCACTGCCCAGCCATTCACTCAGAATGCCAGCTCAGTCAGCCTTTTCCAACATGACAAAACGTCATATAAACATTTGGAAAAAAGTACTCATATTTTTGCACGAGATTATATTTCATTTTAGAGGAAAGTTATGGCAACGGCTGTGTTGAGTGTCCATCAAACCTGGAAACTGTCACTTGATTCATTGCTGCGCTGCTTTCAGGAGCTTATCTCTCTTATCAGTGTTAGCTCGGAGGAATCATAAGGAAGGAAGGAAGGAAGGAGAGAGAAGTTACTGTAGGTATAAACCGCATTTGTTGTTACTTTGGTGAAAGTGGTGTTTTTTCTTCCTGCGGTTTAATTTCGTCTTCAACTGTGCTGTAAAGTTCAACTGGGGATAACACACCTCAAGTGATACATGCAGCAGACTGTATATACAGTGGTTGTGCCACTGAAACTGCATAGTGGATTTCCATTTCCTGCAGTTGTTTTGTAGTGGTTACTAATTAAACCTTTTGCATATTTGGGGACCTTTGAAATGTCTTTGCTAAACTGAAATCTGCTTTGCAGTTGGAGGTCCTCTTTAAATATATGAGTCCAATGAAAATAAGTTGGCATTAATCAATGGAGTAAATATACAAGACAAACCAAAAACAGGCTACACAGGCATGATGATCTTCATTTTGATGCCTCCTAAGTTTGCATTTAGTTGTGTCCCAAGTAGCAACTGCTGTTTGGATCAAGATTGCTTTGCACTGACTTGTGGAAAAACTGAGATATATTGAGATGCACTGATAAGTGGTGTCATTGCATCCTGCAAAATAAGCGTTGAAAAGGTGTTTTCACACCTCAATCTAGAGAAACATCTACAACTTCCTTCAGAGGGGCACCGTTTGGTGCAACTAGCACATCTATTGGCTTTCATTGCAGCTGTTTTCTGTTTGCCATCTTAGAGGAAATGTTTTAAGTACATGTTCTGCAGGGCATAGATCGTTGCTCTTGCATCTGAGGAATACAAGGTAGTGGCTTCCCACCCATCTTCAGAGTTGAAAAGATCTGTGAAAGTGTGATCTGCTGGTGTTGGTTTGCAGCAGAGCTTGTTAAAGTGTCTTATGTTTCATCTGCTCTCTTCATCATTTGACAATAGCATTTGAACATCGAAAGCCACACTGTACCACAGACTGACCTATCTGCTGCTGTTTGCATGCATAACTAGTTTGATGGAACAAAACTAGCAGGGATCTCCACTAGCAGGGATATCCATCCATGCATACACTTTCAGTTTTACCTGTGGAGGTTTTGAGATCTCTGTCTTCAACATTTCTGCTGCCACTGCACTACAATGGTGGTGAACGGAATATTATATCTGTGGTGTTCACAGCATAGAAAAATGATGTCTGAAAAACGCAACAGCAATGTGCCTTGAAGAACCTGGTCAGTCTACCCATGGCCTTGTCAGATGAACTTGATTATGTGTTCATTAGGATTGATTTTAAGTTGCAGTAAGCAGCTATTTCAACTGTTTATCAATAAATTTTAACTTAAAATGTAAACTAATCAGTTGCCTTTAGATCGCTATTTCAACCATATCTGTAGCTGTTTCGATGTACATCTTGGCAAAGGCAGAAGTACCCCGTGGGGTATATTCCTAGCTGGAAATAACAGATTACCCACAGACTTGCAAACTTTTCATTGTGACTATTTCTTTGGCAGAAAGTAGTTTCTCCTATTTTTCACTCAGTTTAGTTAATTTTGTTCATTTCTCGACACTTAATGCCTTTTGGTGGATGCTGTTATATTATCTTAAAGCATCTTAAGTGGTTTCAAAAGGAGCTACGAAGCTGAAGTGAACTATTGCTGGTATTATTCTCCTGTTGCTTGGTCGTGTCCAGGTTACCTACTTGAGGCTGGTTTAAGCTCCTTACTGTGTAATTACGAGGGCGCCCTACAAGCACATGGTGTACAACCAGCAGTGGGCACAGTGGCCGACAACCTGGCAGGCCAAATGAACGCTTAAAGAGGCATGCCTCTTCTAATTTGTCCCTCACCTGTCTCTTACAAGAGCAGACAGCTCCAGATGCTACAGTCTAAACTGGAACTGTGCACCAAAGCAAAAGCCACCAAAGTTCCTTTTATGATAATGAACATAGTTTCTCTCCACAGTTAAAGCTGACCAATAGGCTCCGATTGTTCTTGCTTTAATTAGAACATTTTTCAAAGCTATTGCATGTTTTCTCTGTTCTTTCTTTTCCACATGAACAAAATGAACTAATTAAGTCAGAAAATGTATTTTTTGAAATGCAGAAGTCTCTGTCTGTGTCCTTTTCTATTAGTTACTTTCAGTTTCCTGGACGTCAGCTTAAATGTTCAGTGTCAGTCCTTCCCTGTCTTGAAGTTGACCGCACATCACAGGCTGTCGTTGTCTGGGCTTCATACTTCCCTGTTTTGTGACTAAGATGACTGATCTGTAGTCTGATTTGCTGCTTACTTGACCGTTTGCAGATCAGTTTGGACAACTAAAAAAAGACGTTTGGCTGAATCATTCATGAGACGAGTTCTGAGAGCTGCTTTGCATTGATGGCACTTCCCATCTGACTTCCTCCTCTATTTAAAAAAAAACCTGTATTTTGCAATTAACCACACCTATTTTTACTCTCTTTACAGCCGAATAACGTTTGTTATTGTGTTGTATGCTTTGGCATTGCAATTGAGAATAATTCCAAAAGCAATATAAAAATGTTGATTACTAGTGACATTACTTGCAGTGCAGTCTCTGAGTCTTTGAAGAGTAATACAATTTTACTTTTGTTGGCTCTATTCGCCCAAACATCTGATCTGAAATCAAACAATGACTGTGATGTCCAGGTGCTGACTTTCAACTTTAGTTTGAGTGTCTATATTGAGTGAAACGTGCAGGAACTTTCAAAAGGGTACAATTTATGTACCTTTCACCCATTAGAGACTGAAGCATCCTCAAATGTTCTAAACCTGCAAACCAGCAGTTGACTGAGTCATTGGGTCATTTAAAGTACATTGAACTGGAGTAAGGAGCCAAAACAATAGAAAATGTGTCACAGTCCAAACTTAGGAAATGACTGGCATTGTTTGTACATTTATGAGGTGACAGATCAGTTTGTCAGCACTGTGATGCTGCTTTTCAGAGCATTAGCATGTGAACTGAAGTGAAGTCAAGCTAATCCTTTAGTTAAGTACTAATAAGTGCTATTTCAAGGTACCACAAAGACCTAATAGTGCTTTGCATCACTTGTGTTTTACTAAAATGGTTTTCAGAATGATAAATAAATCTGTAGTGATGAAGCCTAATTTACAAAGAAGTGCCTTTCAGACCCTGCAGTATTTAAAAAAAAAAAAAGAAAGATTTTTTTTGGACTGTGAAGAAACTTTATTTAATCTCATCAATACAAGGAAGTCTCAACGCTACCGAAACAACCAACCAGCCAACATTTTTGTCTGTGCCTCATGTCTGCAATCAAAAGAGCAGCTGCCTTTTGTAATCTGATGCCGTCGATGGTGGTCACTATGCGTGCACATGCTTTGTGGAGGGCGTGCCTGGGCTTGCATTAGCCAACCAGGTCCTCTGTATGCTTTGCATAATGCCTGCATAATGAAGAATAAAAATGTTTGAATGGAAAAAGAGGGATTAGGGAGCTGAAATCATGGGTCCTCTTTTAGCTAAATCTGGTATGTATGAAACATAATACTTCTATCCACGCTTGAGGTAAGGTAAATGGTTATCTACTACTAGATAGCAACATTTAGCATCATATTCTAAGGTCAAATGATGGTTATTTGTTAGCATTCAACAGCCACATATCCCATGAGTCAGCGGGGCGGGACTTTGTATTTGCCATACACGTACAGTGGTGATTTCATTGGAAGTCAGTGAGCATTACTGTCAGCCATCCAGTTGTTGATGTGTGTTAAATTCGCCCTTACAATGTGAATATCCTGCAGCTGTCTGTTGAATATATGGAGCCTCTCCTCTCTTTGTGCTCTGTGCTGTACTTCCACCTACAGAGCAGGAGGTCAGTGACCTCCTCTGACCCTGGGCCTGTGCACGCAGTGACTGCCAGGCTTTTGTGTTGGTGGTTAGTCGCTGTGGATTGTTTGACTCGCTCAATTCTGATTGCAATGGGTTTTTTGATTGTTCAGTGACGTCCGAAAGTCAGCCGTCAGCAGCAGCGTGAGAATGCAAACCAAAGCATACCGCCCCACATACTAATACTGTACTAATCTGTTTGCTTTTGATTTAATTTCTTTGACAGCATGCGTTATGTTCTTGGTAGGAGTTGAGAAACGTGAGAATATGTGATAACTACAGTTTCTACTTAATTTGAAAGAAAGCTTTTCCTGAAATTAATTACATAGAACATCAATGAGGCAACCGAGCAGGAAATTTCACACAGTTTGTGAAATTACACTGTTTTTGCGGTACTGCTTTGCTATCAAAGATATGCTCCATGCTCCCAATGAGACATTAACTCACATTAACCACGTGGAGTTGTTTCATCACACGCAGGTCTGCACATGTACTAAGTGCAAAAAACATTCAGGTTTGTGAAATATTTCTGCACACAAACCTATGACCAGACAGAGGAGGGATATGCATGAAACAAGGTGTGAAGATAAACAGATAAATGATAATGCCAGATGGATTACGTCAGTTTGTTTTCAACAGTGCATGGACTAAGATTCAGCACTCACCTTGGTGGTTGATAGTGAGGCTGTTTGGGCAGGAAGCTATGTGCAGGCTGTCAGGACAAACAGAAACCTAAATCACTGTGAAAGTCCTCTGATGGGCAGCGTTCTGCCTGCAACTGCACCAGCTTATTATTTATTTGGGGTTTGCAGGGCTTTAGGATGAACTTCAGTTTAGCCCCCCCAGCATTCTCCTCCTCCAAAAAAAATGTCTCTCTTACGCCTTTCTCTTATTCCTGTGACCTGTGTTTTCCAACCAAAACAACATGTAGCTACAAAATACATACACCAACAATGAAGCCAAAGTGCAGTAAGTGTGTCATTTGTTGTTGCACATGCATAAAAGCTGCCATGCTTTGTTGTGCTTGATAAGAGCTACGTATAGTTCCTGTTATTCCAGACAAAAGTTTTAATCATGCTCATTTTTGTCCTTTTCAGCACCATGGCGTCCACAGTGACTTTAGAGGATGCCCTCTCCAATGTGGACCTGCTGGAGGAGCTGCCGCTCCCGGACCAGCAGCCATGCATCGAGCCCCTCCCCTCCTCTGTCATGTTTCAGGTCAGTGCTTCATGGGCGAGTTTTCTGCTGTCCAGCCACTTACCTCCTATACAGTCTGTTAAGTCACACTTTATGCAGTCAGGCACATCATTCTTACTAACTTTATTCACGAAAGCTAATAGTGGTAAAGATATTTTTATTGAATGCACCATTCTGACCAACTGTTTAATTAGTGAGCACTTTTGACTACATTTCCATGCAACACTTAGAAATGATGACTGCAGAATGTTTTGGTTAAGGCGAGTCTATGGGATGGGCCGCTCCAGTCCAGCATTGACAATCTCACCAATCACATTGACTCGCAGTGGTTATTTGTAGCTTACATACCACCGTGCTGAATGTTTTGTTTTTGCTTATTATATGCCTATCTCTTGTAGCTGTCATGTTTTGTAATCATAATTTTCCATCTTCCCACAGCCCAACTTCAACACCAACTTTGAGGACAGAAATGCGTTCGTCACCGGCATCGCCAGATACATTGAGCAGGCCACTGTCCACTCTAGCATGGTACAGCAGGAGGGGGGTCACATCTCTGGGAAAACGCTGTATTAGTGCTTCATTTTTTTGTCTCAGTGCTCTCTCGCCTCAGTAATGACTTGGTGGGAAAAACAAATTCACCAGAATTGGGTCAAACACTTGCTGTGAACCGGATCTGGTAAAGACCCGTCCCACCAGAGCTTTTGGTATTGTGTAGCAGGCAGCTCCTAGGATCCAGGCCCAGAAGCAAATGGCCCGGGGACAAACGGATGCTTTGGACCATCTTTTACCAGGAATAGTAGTGCTTTGTGTCTAATTAGTGAGGGATAATTGCTCAGGATCTGAATCAAACAGCGCTTTGTGTGGAGGCAGAGCTAACACACTTCCCTGCCCCCCACTGGGAATAAATGACAGAAAAAAAGCAGTGGTGCATGCATGTTATGTGCTGTTTGTGTGTTGGTTTGTGTCTGGAACCGACTGATTCTCAGTTATCGGTGTGACTGACTGGTTCTGTTTGTTGAATTAGAATGAGATGTTGGAGGAGGGGCAGGAATATGCCATCATGCTCTACACCTGGAGGAGCTGCTCACGTGCAATACCACAGGTAATCACTAGGTTTCACATCACATCATCTGCAGACTGAAACCATTAGTCAGTTAATTTGTTGGCAAACATTAATTGGTAACAATTTTGAAAATCATTTTAGTCATTTTCCAATCAAAAATAACAAATATTTGCTGGTTCCAGCTTCTGAAATTTGAGGATCTGCATCTTTGTCTAATATCACTGCAAATTTGAATGTTCGTCTATGCAAAATTGCGATCAGCATTTTAATAGCAACTTTCTGACATGTTATAGACAAAACGATGAACTCCAGAATAATCAGTAATGAAAATAATAGCCCTGACCGTATCTGATAATATCTGAGTGAGCAAAAGCTTCATGAGGTCTCACTTTGTTTGCATTGTTTTTCTCTCACAGGTGAAATGCAACGAACAGCCCAACAGAGTGGAGATCTATGAGAAGACAGTGGAGGTCCTGGAGCCGGAAGTCACCAAGCTGATGAATTTCATGTACTTCCAGGTATTTTACATTCTCCATCCTGCAGCTACTGTCTGCTGTGTTCAGGCTGGCCAAGGTGCGAAAACCCAATGATTGCTTCTTCTTCTCTCCCAGCGTACAGCAATCGACCGTTTCTGCGGAGAAGTCCGTCGTCTGTGTCACACCGAGCGCAGAAAAGACTTTGTCTCCGAGGCGTACCTGCTAACCCTCGGCAAGTTCATCAACATGTTCGCCGTGCTGGATGAGCTGAAGAACATGAAGTGCAGCGTCAAGAACGACCACTCCGCCTACAAACGGTATTCAAGAACTTTGAAGGTTACACTGCATGTATCAACACACCTGATTACCGCAGCAGACACTAGGTGGCAGCATCACTCAGCATCCATGTAGAGCGTTCTGTGTCCTGTTTAACTCACCACTTGAACAGTGTGTGTGTATACCAGGGATTTCCAAAGTCTTTACACCCCACCCCGCAGCTTTTTTTGTCTGTATGTCAAGCCTTTCATCGCATGGAGAAAAACTGATTTTTGAAACATCTGTATATGAATGGATGGAATAGAGTGTCAGTGTACCAGGAATCTAATAACCATGTTAAGGGGAGTGTTCTGAGTCTTAGTATCAAGATATTGATAGTGCAGCATCCAAAAAAGGAAACATTGATGTATGTGGTAGCTCCTTTTATTGATGTCTGGCTGGATGTTTTGGAGCTACAGCTCTCAAAATGTCAACAGGAAGTATAATGTTGCCATGTATTCTATGAGTTTGCTGCTGAATGCTGAATTAGCTGTTAGAAGTCTCTATTTGCTATTCATCACTGGATGACTTTGATACTGAAGAAAACTTGGCAACATGATGTTTCTTGTTCTGCAGTGTGTTTTTTTTGTAAGCCACACTGGATCTAAAAATAAGCGTGTCATGTCTGTGTTTAGCTTTGACTGAGTTATGAGGCTTCACATCTCTCACTGTCCCCTCTGGGGAGGTGCGTCTCAACATTACAAAATCTGCTTGGTGTGAATTTTTTAATTAAAACAAAATCCGTTTCTTGCCTCGCCCAGAGCTGCCCAGTTCCTCCGAAAAATGTCTGAGCCTTCGTCCATCCAGGAGTCACAGAATTTGTCCATGTTCCTGGCAAACCACAACAAAATCACTCAGGTTGGTCAGATGTGCATCGTACTGTTCAGTCAACATTATTAAGATTGATGAAGTTCTCAGCAGCTGTGTTGCTGCTGTTGGCAGTTTGGTCAGAAGTATCAAAGCCACAGACTCTTCTTGCTTTGCTAACATCAGAATGAACATGAGTCTTTTTAAAGGCTTATGGAGGTGAATTAAGGTCAGGAACATTTGGAGAATACTGAAATGAGGAAAATGTGAATTTCCTGCATGATTAACGGCAGCGTGGTTTAATATTCGGCCTGTTTTGTGCTGCGCGTCAGTCTTTGCAGCAGCAGCTGGAAGTGATTAATGGATACGAGGAGCTGCTGGCAGACATCGTCAACCTGTGTGTCGATTACTACGAGAACAAGATGTACCTCACCCCCAGTGAGAAACACATGCTGCTCAAAGTAAGTGACGCCCTTCACCTGCAGGTTTGAATTGATCAATGATCGCCTCGGGGATGCTGCTCACTCTAAACCATGTACTGGAACATGTTGGCAATATTGAACATCCTGTATATCACCACCAGGTGATGGGGTTTGGCTTGTACCTCATGGATGGAAACAGCAGCAACATCTACAAACTAGATGCCAAGAAGAGAATTAACCTGACCAAGATTGACAAGTTTTTCAAGGTATGGAAGTGTGTACCTGTGGTAAATAGTAGTAGATTTCTCTTTTTTTGTACCCCTCTTGCCATTTTACCCTTTCAGTGACACAGTCGTTTTGGTTTGGGCTTCCACTGTTCAATATCAATAATGCAAATTTTTGTGTTCTTGGCGTTCACAGCAACTCCAGGTGGTCCCTCTGTTTGGTGACATGCAGATTGAGTTGTCCCGCTACATCAAGACCAGCGCTCACTTTGAAGAGAACAAATCCAGGTGAGGCAACACACTTCTTTAATGTTTTGATGTGGTTTATGCATTCCCATCAGCCTCTGCTATACATGGTGTTTAGTGCTCATTAGTAAATGTCAGCATGCTAAC
Organism: Chelmon rostratus; assembly: GCF_017976325.1. Taxonomy (NCBI): domain Eukaryota; kingdom Metazoa; phylum Chordata; class Actinopteri; order Chaetodontiformes; family Chaetodontidae; genus Chelmon; species Chelmon rostratus. The sequence continues at coordinate 26,176,442 of NC_055661.1, forward strand.
ATTTACTAATGAGTCATTTTACCTGCTCGTCTCATCTTCAGGACTGAAAAAGCTTTTCTTTGAGGTGCATTTATGAGATGTGCTGATATACTGTCAGACTGTTGATGCGACTTTACTGTTGTTGCTGTCAATGTTTCCTTTCTATATGTCAAGGTTATTGTCTTTCAGTGTGTCAGATAAGTAACAGAATGACAGAATAGTTGTCTTGTCTACTTCTTTTGTTGAAACACTAAAGGGACCAAAACCGACAAGGAATTTATCCTGCCAGATGTCACCCTCATGACACTATGTCTCACCTCATTTTGCGTTTAAATTGTATCCTGCTCCATGTTCTTCTTCTCTGTTACTGTGTTTTTTTTTCTTCATTTCAGTGTTTGTATGTCTTTATTCTTTGTTATCAAGAATGTGTCCCTGAAGTCGTCGCTCTGCCTCTCGTCTCTTACCCCGTAGGTGGACTTGCACGTCTATATCCAGCAGCCCGCAGTATAACATCTGTGAGCAGATGATTCAGATCCGCGAGGATCACATGCGCTTCATCTCGGAGCTGGCTCGCTATAGCAACAGTGAGGTTAGTTTGAAATTCCAAAGGGCTTAAAGTGAGACGCTCAGGTGTGCAACTGGTGGACATGTGCTAGAGTGTTAGATTGTCTGTGAGGCTGAAGAGCGGATCAGAACATTACATGCATACTGTTTTCTCATTAAAAACATCCACCCCCTGGCTGGTGGACAGACAATCTCCTTTACAAGAAGGCTTTAAGAGCTCTGTCTTATGTGAGGGGATATTTGAATTCTCAGGGCTGATGTAACCAGCTTTTCAGCAGATGTCTTGCCACAGTGGATTTCCAGGACTCACAGCTCTGTGTGATTCACATGCAAGGTTAACTGACTCACTTGCGGATGAGAATTGCTGATGTGCTGAAGACGAAAATGTTGGGAATGAGAAAGTGATTTTATTTTTGCAGATTTCACCGATGTGTGCATGTACATCAGCAGTTTAAGGTGTGGGCATCCTGTGGTCTGCCAGGTGTGTGTTAAAGTGTGTTAATTTGTGTCCGTGTAGGTGGTGACCGGATCAGGGCGTCAGGAGGCCCAAAAGACTGACGCAGAGTACAGGAAGCTGTTTGACTTGGCCCTGCAGGGCATGCAGCTGCTCTCCCAGTGGAGCGCTCATGTCATGGAAGTGGTGAGGAAGCTGCACAGAGATGTAGATGAAACTGTTGTGATGACTTTTTGTTTCTTGTGTAAATTCTTTAACTTCAGAGCTGCAGAAATCATCAATCCTCAGGTTAAACACTGTGCTGTTTGTGGCTTTAATTGGCAGCACAATTCTCCTGATTGATTCGTGGTTGTGTATTTTTTGTGTGGACACGTTTCCAAAACTATCTTGCTTTCCCCACAGTACTCCTGGAAACTGGTTCATCCAACCGACAAGTACTCCAACAAGGAGTGCCCTGACAACGCCGAGGAGTATGAGAGAGCCACCAGATACAACTACACAAGCGAGGAGAAGTTTGCGCTGGTGGAGGTCAGTTGCATCTCCATCACACACGTGTTTTTTGATCTACTAGTTCTCTCACCGCTGATTGAATGATGTGCTTGTGGCAGGTGATGGCAATGATAAAGGGACTACAGGTGCTGATGGGACGCATGGAGAGTGTGTTCAATCACGCCATCCGTCACACCATCTACTCGGCTCTGCAGGACTTTGCTCAGGTCACTCTGCGTGACCCCCTGCGACAGGCCATCAAGAAGAAGAAAAATGTCATCCAGAGGTACGGCTCACACCACAGTCACTAGTCACCTTCACATCTCGGCTGCAAAAAAACACCCATACATAAACGATTGTGTTAATAATATCACCCAGAATTTATCCTGGTAGTATGAATTATTCAAGCCCTGTGACTGAGTGGGACCGCTGGCCAATGAACCAAGCAGAGGCAGACTTGAGAGGATTTTGCAGAGGTGTTTTGCAGTAGTTATGATAATTATGTACTTCAGACATACTGAGCTTTGAGGTGGACACCTGAGACTTTGGATTATGCAACACAAGTAGTTTAAGAGGTTTGTATGGATTAAAGAGTGGCTGTGACTTTTTGATTTATCAGTGAAGGATATGAGTATACATAAAAGTTTTAAAGATGAATATAGTCAATATTTCAATAACAGCAATAAATCAAATATGTGAAAGGTGTCGTTCAGATAAATATCGCCTGACTCCACAGTTTCTCTCAACTCTATGGAGCTTTTAGCTTGTTTTGATTTTCTGACCCCCAGCTCTCCTGTTTTTGTTCAGTCTTGCTCATTGGGTTATTTTTGGCTGCAGCAGGCAGCTGTTTTCAGTAGAAAAGCTCTAAAACCCCCCTGCAGTGTGCTATCTCTGTAACACCAAACGACTAAAGACAGTTAAAGTTTAGCAGTTTAGTTTAGCAGCAAAATAATGATATATATGATTTTTCCCTTAAGTGCTGTTGGAGAGCAAAACATGCTACGTGGGGAGTGAATATTGCCTTGCATTCATTTATTGCACAACTTCAAATGAATGCCAACGTTTGCTGACACGTTTGTCATATCAACCTCAAAGGTGATATGTCAGTGTTGTGTTGGCAGCTTGTTTCCACAGTGATCAAAATGCTTAAATTAGATTAAAATTTTTGCTTGAAGTATCCCTTTTAAAGCAATCACCATAAATGTACATAATCTGAACTCTGTTTTTCTATTGGAAATTGACATTTTTGTTGGGATGGTGAATCTTTTATCCTGCAGATGTCCCTAAATGCACCAGTAGAAATCTCCCTCTAGCAAGTTTGTCACAGCAGCAACACTTCCTGCATACTTCATGACATTCACAACTCATAAGAGAAGCTCTGTGCAGGGGTTGCAGTGTGCGTGACTGTTTGCGCTCATGCATAGACTCCCTATCCAATGGTTGACGAGAAAACTCATTGCGGTCTTTGAATGGTCCTCTCACTGCAGCGTCCTCCAGGCCATCCGGAAGACGGTGTGCGACTGGGAGACGGGCCGGGAGCCGCACAACGACCCTGCCCTCCGTGGAGAGAAAGATCCCAAGGGTGGCTTTGACATCAAGGTTCCTCGCCGTGCAGTGGGGCCCTCCAGTACACAGGTCTGGCCTCCACGCCTCTGCTCATTCTCCTTAGCCACACCTCGCTCTAACTCTTCCTCTCGTCATCCTTTTCCCTCACCTGCAAGGTTTTGCTCACTGTGAGCCGGGCTGCTGCAAGTCCACATTAATCAGGCTTATGAAGCTCACGCAGCCCCTGAGACATCAGATTTGAGCTCAGGCCTGCAACATGTCATGTGAAAGTTGAATCACTCCTGGATAAAAGAGAAAGGAGATGGTATGAGCTCAGAAGATCTCAGGCTGTGCTGCTCTGCCTCATAAACCAGCCGGTTCTTTATTCTCTCGTCACTCCATCTCTGAATGACTGTTGATAAGCCTAAATTGCTTACTCATTCAAATCCATACATCACAGTGCTGAATAGTAATCATCTGTGCAATTATATGTCACACATATTGTGTTGAGCTCCCTTATGTTGCATAAACCACGCAGATTTAGCAGCTTAGAGCTCAGTTCCAAGAATTAATCTGTTTTCCAGGTGCAGGACTATAAAGCTCAGCTAAACAATGACCTTCTGTGTTTATCTACCCCGAATCAACAGATTTCAGCTCTGGTGTTTTGATCAGTAAATGATGGAGATGATGGCTCTAAGAAAATTTGCCTTCTGAGGTGAACTCAAGTGTGTATTGAGTGAGCATCAAAAGGAAGATGTATGATGCATGTGCAATTCAGATTTCCTGTATTTTTAATGAGATACTACGGCACGCATGAAGCAACAGAGAGAAGAGCTTTTATTAGATTATATTAGATTAGAATACTTCTTTTTTAAGGCTGTTGGTGTTTGAGGGAGATGTCGCTAGTAAAGCCAACAGTGTGCTGACATTAATAACATTCTTACATCAACATCAACTTACATTGTTTTTCTTTTTCTTTTTTCAATAAATCATCTTTTTCTTTTCTCCTTTTCTGTCTGTGCAGCTGTACATGGTGAGAACGATGCTGGAGTCTCTCATTGCTGACAAAAGTGGCTCTAAGAAGACTCTGCGCAGCAGTCTGGAAGGTCCCACCATCGTGGACATTGAGAAGTTTCACCGCGAGTCCTTCTTTTACACCCATCTGCTGAACTTCAGTGGTAAGAAAAAGCGAACAGTTTGACCCTGTAGCTCTCTGCTGTCAGCAGACCCTCTAATAAAGAGCTGTTTCTATACTCCTCCTCTGTGCAGAGACCTTGCAGCAGTGCTGTGACCTCTCCCAGCTCTGGTTCAGGGAGTTCTTCCTGGAGCTCACAATGGGCCGCAGGATCCAGTTCCCCATCGAGATGTCCATGCCCTGGATCCTCACCGACCACATCCTGGAGACGAAGGAAGCATCCATGATGGAGTGAGGATCTTTTCCGTCTTCTGTGACAAAGATTACTGTGGGGAAACAGTTTCTCACCCCGAACAAGAAATGTTTCAGCCACGTTTTTCAGTAGTTTTTCATCTCACGTGCGTCTGACAGAACAGATTCGCTTCGGTTCTAATCAATACAGCTGTGTAACCGTTTGTCTTTCACTCATGCTATACTGTACATTTGTAAACATGCCCCAAAGTGCATTTTTAAGCTTCAAGTTTGTTTTTTCACATTTACTACAGTGATAGTGTGTTGGGCTCTGAGTGCTGCTGAAATGTGGGTGACCTACACTCACTTCTGTGCCTAATGGCATCCTACGTAGACACAGATGGAACAGATGCTGCTGCTGCTCTGCTAACATGCTGCCGTCAGTGTGCAGGCTGTGTAGACTGTGTTAGACATTTCCCTCCCATTCCCGCTCTATTATTGTTTAGAAATCCATATATTTTAGCTGTTTGTCTTTCTGGGAGCTTTTCTGCAGCTTTCATTAGGTCTGCACAGTAAATCAGCCTGCGAATCATGCATCAAGCAGTGGAAAGCTTGGATGCATGGAGCGTCTCCTGTAACCAGGCCTCTGACGGTGTTTGCAAACGTTTGGAGGAGCGGGGATAGTGACACTTATGGATATTGCGAGGCAACAACTATGGCTTTAGAAATGCCAGCGTCCAGAAGTGGCACCACAGAAGTTCTCCCTAGTGTAGTTTGATGGTTGGAAGTACTACGATGCAACACTGTGCCTTTGTCTTGTCAAAAAGAAAGCATAAAATTTGGTTTGAAAAGGTTCTGGCAGTGTGAGATCATTAGTGGTGTGACTGGCTGGAGGCATTCAGCAATTTCGCTGGTTGCTTCTTCTGTTTTCAAAAAGGGTAAATTCCTAAAAAATGGGATTAACCGTGAATGTTTTCATGTCTGTTTTAAATCTTTGCTGCAGGATTATGTTGATGCGAGGCAGGTTTTACATAAGCCATTAAGCACATCAACTGGCATGAGTCATAAGTGCTGTAATTCTTCAACTGTTCACCCAAAATTAACCCTCAAGTCAGCATTTCAACCATATTGATATTTAATATGGACAGGAATCGTTTTAAGGAACCCCAATAAATGAGATTTTCTGTCCAGATATTAATGGAGTTGACTGTACAGTGATATTTTTGCTAGTATGTGAAGCACATTGGTAAGTAAGCTCTGCAGCACAGTCATCTTCATTTAATATGTTGAACTCCTAAAACTTTGAAGTTCATTAAAGTTTTACGTTACCGACTAAAAATGCTCGACACGTTTCCCTGAACTCGTGTCTGAAAAGACTGAATCGAGCCATCAGAACTGGATTTATCTGGTTTTCAGATATAATGGTTGCTTTCTCCACTTTCTTTTTTCCTCTTTATGAACTAATATGCAGGCCTTTCTATTTCAGGCACTTTGGAATAAAACTTTTTTGCTTCTATCCACTGCAGGTATGTGCTGTACCCCCTGGATTTGTACAACGACAGCGCTCACTACGCCCTGACCAAATTCAAGAAGCAGTTCCTCTATGATGAAATAGAGGCTGAGGTAATGAAAGACTTGGTGCACGTACCGGATGATCCAATGTGATGGAGAAGCAGCACCAACTGCCATCTCGTCATCTAAGAATTGTGTGCTTGTGGTGTCAAACGAGTTTCGTGTCCATGCAAGAGCAACATTTTGAAACACGGTGTTTGATGTTATTTTTTTTATTCCCTGTTAAGATGTTCGTCACAGATGGAAACATGTTTTCTCAAACATGTTTTGTTTTTTCAGGTGAACTTGTGCTTTGATCAGTTTGTCTACAAGCTGGCTGATCAGATATTTGCCTATTACAAGATTCTAGCAGGAAGGTAGGTGAAATATCCGGCATCTACTTCTTTTTTTCATATTGTTGGTGGGTTTACCTGTGTTGTAATGCAGTGATTCCCAACCTGAAGGGCCCCCTGGGGTACAGATATCCCTCTGTGTACCCCATGGGGCGCTTTAGCAGTTGTCATGGTTTGCAAGTTTGTAGAGTAGCTCAACTAATTTGAAAAAAAAAACAATGATTGTGATTTTTTTCTTTATTTCAACCATTCAGTCTTCTGCTTGACAAACGTTTGAGAGCCGACTGCAAGAATCAGGGGGCCAACATTCCCTGGCCGGCCTCCAACCGCTACGAGACACTTCTGAAGCAGCGCCACGTCCAGGTATGCACTGCACCGGTCCTGCGTTCTGATCGCTCGGTACCGCCACCCGCACTGTATCGCCATCATGTTGTGTCTGCCTTACTAACTGCTTGTGAATCTCAGCTTCTAGGCCGCTCCATTGATCTGAACAGGCTCATCACTCAGAGGGTTTCAGCTGCCCTTTACAGGTCTCTAGAGCTGGCCATCAATCGCTTCGAGAGCGAGGACCTCACATCAATCATGGTGTGTTTACTGTAATGGTTTTATAAATAGCATGGAGTATATTTGTGTTTGCTTCTTTTTTTCCACTACGTGCATTCATGTACAGTCATTAATTATTTTCCTGTGTGCATTACCTGGTTAAAGGAACTGGAAGGTCTCCTGGATATCAACCGCATGACACACAAGCTCCTCAGTAAGTACCTGACTCTGGACAGCCTGGACGCCATGTTCCGCGAGGCCAACCACAACGTGTCGGCTCCCTACGGCCGGATAACCCTGCACGTCTTCTGGGAGCTCAATTATGACTTCCTGCCCAACTACTGCTACAACGGCTCCACCAACAGGTGTGTTCGGGTCGCTGTCTAGGTCACGGTCAATGGGTTGTAGTCAATAATATGGCTGTCCTTCCTGGATTTAGAATGTACTTGTGGTAAAATACTTGGCTAATTAACTTTGACATTTGTTTAATAGAGATGTAGTATAAAATCACTTTTAAACCAAATGTTTTTCAAACATGAATTCCTGCCAGCAGGCTGCAATTATGATTGATGGTCATTTGGAAGTCAGATCAATCACTGATTGAATATGCACGCAGTGACACTGTTTGCTTGTGCATCATCTGCTTAGGGTCAGACAAACATTTCAAAATAAAATATGGTAAAGATCAATGAAAGGTCAGAATGATAAACCCAGATTTAAACCCTGATATCTAAATGCAACTAGTAAAAGTAGTAATAAGGCTGGATTACCAAGTGAGCAACTTTGCCAGGGCCTCAGACCTCCAGGGCCTGAAACAGCCCCAGCTTGACTCCATATCCTCTGCTTTTATGTATTTTGATTACTTGTCTTTTAGAGAAGCTCTTTGTCAAAATGTAGTTTTAAAGACCCTTATTATTTTAGTTACACCTGGGTAAAGGTAGTAATAGTACTGTACGGCTAAAACTTATTTTCAAAAGTAATTCATTAATCTAGTGTGTAACAAAACCCATCAGTTAGTCACATTTCAGAAGATGGAACCAGTGAATTTTTGCTTTAAAAATAGAGATACGAGAAAAGGATTTCCTGTTTAGTTTTTTGTTGTTCACCTTCTTTCTGCTCTATAGTACTTGTTGGTTTCTTGTTGGATATGATGAAGCTACCATGTATAGTGAGAGTCAACAGGGGCCAAAAAAACTAATATTTTTTCAAGGGCCCTCTTGCAGGTTAATCTGGCCACAAGTGAGTAGCAAATGCAATACAGACCTCAACAGTCAAAACCTTCTGTCTGCCAAGATTTGCTTGTTTTGGCCCAAATGTTATGAAAAGGTCTACAGCCATGCAGCAAAGTTCCAGTGTTAAGGGTAGACACAGTTGAAAAACAACTAATGAAGCTTTTAGTTAGATAAACTGTATCATCTGTTTGCTTAAATGTGGCTCATGTGGAGCCAGATCCCTGATTGCAGCAGACTCTTGCATTATATTTAGTATACAGAACCCCGACCAGAGGGGAAATCTCATAATCTGTGGATGAAAAGAGGGATTCTCAGTGGGCCTCTTTTGAAATAAGCAGTAACAGCATCTGTATAGTCTACAAATAAACACACAAGTTGAACTTGTTTGGCTGCTTGATAAGCCACAAATGATTTGTGTGCAGTGTTTGAATGCATTGTATTTCTGCTGCTTGCTTGCTTGTATCTCTGATGATAAAGCTGTTTCTGCAGCACAATACTGCAAGGTTATCTACAGCAGTCCCATTGTGCACGTGTGTGTGCGGGCATGTTTAAACCTCCTGCCATCCCTTTACCATGTGCATCATACCCTGATTTGATGTTTGATGAATCTGTATCTGTGTGCTCAGGTTTGTGCGCACCGTCCTGCCCTTCTCTCAGGAGTTCCAGAGGGACAAGCCGCCCACTGCTCAGCCTCATTACTTGTATGGGTCGAAGGTCAGTAAATTTTCTCCATCAGCCACAGAGAAAGCACGTCTCTTTGACTTTATTTTCTTGACATCCATCAGTGGAAGATATTTTTTTCTGCCATGACCTCGCTGGCGGTGTGTGACGTGTCTTTAGTCCACATGATGAAGCCAAGCATTCACTACATGTTAGCAACACATATATCTGCAGATTACAAGTAGGAAAGCGTCAGCATGGAAAACGATACGTTAAATATCTTACAACATGTGCAAATTACGTGGAAGAAAAATGTTTCTATAGAAAAGCCTAAATTTATATTATAAGAACATGTTCAGTTTCAGGACAGGATGAATTACTACTGCAAGTGTTGCATTTGCAGCACGTTTATCATTGAAAGCAGCGCCATGAGATTTTGTTTCTCCTAAACACAAACAGGATTTTACAGAGCCCAAGAGGTGTCATGGAGAAACAAATAAAATAGATATATTCTCTTGATTTAAACATTTTTGCTCTCAGATATTGTTTTTGGTGCTTTCAGACTTTGTCTCACTCTCTCTTTCGCTGGCCGTTGATGGCGAGACAACAATGATGTCAGGGCCTGATTTGCATGAAATGTGATATCCACCTGTCCGTCCTAAATCAAAACAAGTTACATGATGCTGAGTTGAGTGTCCAGGCCTGCTGAAGATAAGTTCAAGTGCAGTGCTGCAGAGAAAGCTGTTGATCAGGAAGCTCTTTCACGCACGGTGATGTGAACGGTTGCTACCTCTGTAACTGAAGAGAAATGGATACAGACACTCAGTCATTATAATCAGATGAATATGAATCAGATCTGATGGTGTCGCCTGACTGTCCGCCATCAGGCTACGTGATTCTGCGTAACCTGGGTATGCAGGCACGTAAACCAGGTGTGTTTTGGAGCAGCAGTTGCTCATATTGAATACTGAAAGTTAACCGCTGTCAGTAAGTAGTTAAGAAGAGAGGAAAGCAGCTGGAGGCTGTATGGCAGGCAAAAACTCTGGTTTTATGCACAAAGTGATGGATCCAAACAAAGCTGTCAGTGTGTTTGTTGCTGTTCTGCAAACAGATGATAAAGTGTGTGGGTAGGGGTTGCCAGTGGACTGAAGAAAACAATCATATTAGTAGTGTAGTAGTGTTTCAAACTAACTCATTTAAATCTAGAGCGTCATTAATTAAATCTAGAGTATGATTTAGAAAATTGGGAGCATGAATTAGTGGAAAAAGTATAAATGTTTGACACCTCCTGGGCTCTGCAGGATTTCATCAGTGGATAATAATACTCGGTGACAATTCAGTCCAGGCAGAACGTTGCTGTGATGACCTCAATCCAGTTGATTCAAACTGGCTCGGTGCCAGACAGCTTAGCGAGCGTCCTCAGCTCGTGCTCCTGGGTAATTATGTGGCCGGTGGTCTGCGCCGAGAGGAGGGGGCGTTGTATGATGGTGGCATGTTTGGCGCTGTCCTCGCTGGTTCTTCTGGGAGTGTAGGATCCAGACATGTCTTGGCGGGTGGAGTTGGTCGCCGCATGGCAGCCGTCCGCGGCCTGACTGGGGATGGAGCAGATGGTGTGGAGACATCCCCACAACAGGATGCCAGCGATGACCAGGAGCAAGATGCAGCAGGTCAGCCAGACGCCCATGGCGAGCTCCCAGCCTGCTCTGTCGTGACCTTCGCTGCTATCGCTCAGAGTGCTGAACACCTGGCACTGGTCCCGCACCGGATTGGCTGCCTGACACGTCACACACAAGAAGTAGGCGGTCTGGGGAAGGAGGTTGGCCAGGTGTGTGCTGGTCTGACTGACGGGGATTCGTTCCTCGTGCATGAAACTCTTGCGCTTGTAGCCCATCAGGAGGCTGTTCCAGTTCGGGTCATACATGACGCTGTAGAAGGTGTCCAGGCAGCTGGGGGACGACGGCCAGGTCACTCTGGCTGAGGTGGTGGAGATGTTGTAGACCACAATCCCCATGATGCAAAGCTGTCTCTGTAGTCTGTTTCTAGACCTGAGTTGATACTTGAAGTATTTCCTCAGTTATTAGAGTCTCACAGTGAAAACATGAACTGGAACAGAGAGATAACAAACACAGAATAAGACACTAAAAGAACAAATTCAGATTAAGTAAAACTGTAACACTGCAACAAATTTAGATTTTTGCGCTTCTCACTGAGGATCTCACACAGTATATTGAGCCTCCATCAATAACAAGCAGTCGCTGTGTCGACCACTTTAATTAAAACACCTTTTCTGCTAGATTGATGTAAACAGTGAGTCAATAAAAAAATGTAATTACATCCGTCCTACACATTGTGTTAACGGTGCATTAGTGTTAAACATAATTGATAAAAACATGTCGAGGCCACCTACCCATCCCACACGGGCATCATACAAAGCATAAAAAGTGAAAGAACAATATCAGCGGATAATAAGCTCTGTATGAGGGATTATCTGGAACACAGGGCAGTGGAGGGAGGCAGGCGAGTGTATTCACAGATGTTCAGCAAATTATATAATGCAGAATGATTTGTGAAGAGGCTCATCTGTGCCGGTAAGTCACCTGTGACGGGACAGGTGACAACCTGACAACCTGGAGCGGGTCAGGTCTTAATAGTGCTGCAAGTGGCTTTAGCTTTTATTTGAGCATTATTTATCATGTTAGAAACTTTTCACTAATAGAATACAAAATAATAACATGGTATTCATCTAAAACAGGTGGTCAGGTGGGGACAATAGAAGCCTTTCAGGTGTTAAAATTGTTCAAAATGGAAGAGAAACTGTAGCACCGTTCTCAGAAAAGCCCAGATTTGATCTTCAGTGTTGAATTGTTTTGTTATTTACGTGGAACCAAGTGAAATTTAGTGTGAAATAATTAGAAGTGTTCATTTTGCTTTCCTCTGTTTGAACTAAGGGGGGTGAACTAAAAGGGGGAGAGGGGTGTGGCTCTCACTGGGAATAAGGTGCATTCAAGTATGTGGTCGAGCTGTGTTATTTTGCAGTTCTCTAGATTTTTAAGTGGGCTTTTCTAAGGAAGCCCTCATAAACAAATCTAAAGCAGCAACATTTTCAGGCACAATTAATAATTAATTAATTGCTTAATAATTTACATTTAAACTTAGAATTCCAGTCAAGCCAGGAAGCTTACATCTTTCAGGCTTTTATAGTGCAAGTCACTGTGGAGATGCTATTTTTCCACTTATTAAAATTAAGTAAACGCATCCTTTTACATGTTCTGTTGCCTCAGCTGGCATCCAAAGCAACAAGATATACTTGTCTATATGGTAATGATAAGAAAATCATTAGTGGCCATCCGTTCAAAGCACGACAGAATGGAAGACTTACCAGAAAAACCCTGCGAGCACGTGTTGAACATATCAATCTGTTGCGCCTGTGGTGATATTCTATCCTGTTCTCCCGCTGTTCAATCATTAAAGCATATATTCCACTGACATCGAGAGCTCTGATGTCGGGTGCTGCTGTGCAGGCTTTCAGCCTCAGGAGTGGACCCGAGATTGTTGTGTCTTTGTCTCCGCTACTGCCACTCTAGTGGGAGCGCTGCTGGATTAGAGCAGCTTCATTTCTCTGCCGACGGGGGAGAGAGAGGGAGGTCGGATCTCTCGCTGTGGATGTTAGAACAGAGTGCAACATGGAGCAACAGTTCGACAGCCAAATGGCTCGTTATATATACTTTTTCTAATGGTTGTAAATGTAGCTGCTTCGATATTGGTTTATGCTCCCATTTTTTCCCCACTTGTTCCTCTGCAGAAAATCATAGAGAAATTGATCATTAATGTCCTCTTCGCCATCGCTTTGGTCCGTGCCACGGTATCTGGAAAATCTAGAGGCGGCGTTTGGCAGGGAGCTGAAATGTTGCTCAGTTCGTCGATCCATCTGTTTGCAGCAAAGTCTCTCAACAACTGCTGTCCAGATTGTCATGAGATTTACTGTGGATATTCATGGTCCCCAGGGGAGGATTCCTAATGTTGCTGGTGACCCCCCCTGACACTCGCCACCCGTCAAGCTAGGATATTTTCACTTGGACACCAAAAATCTATTTGGAAGATTGCTGTGAAATTTATCCTTTGCACGTTTAACGTTCCCTGAGCTTTCCTCCGGCGCCGCCCTCTGGCCAAAATCTGAACTTTGCAGCCCAAATGTCTCATAATCTGTCAGGCAGGTTGCCGTTAAATCTAGAGTGATGAACGCGTTTCCATTGATGATCTCATCTTGGGACAATTTGTTCTAGCCACACTAGCGTTGGGTCTTAAGGGATGGAAATGTTAGTTGGTCGGTCCAGACTGAAACTTCTCAATGACTAACTGGATGGATCACCATGAAATCTGGTTCAGACAGTCATGGTCCTCAGAGGATGAATCCTAATGAATTTGGTGAGCCTAAGATTTCCTCAGGTGCCACCATGTTGATATTTGTGGTTTTGAGTGAAATATCTCAACAGCTATTGGATGACCTACCATGATATGTGATACAGACGTTCATGTCCCACCTCAGGATGAATTGTAATAACTCTGGTGACCCCCCTGACTGTTTATGCACCGCCATCATCAGTTTAAAAGTATAATGTGTCCAATACTGTGGTTTAAAACCAAATACCTAATAAACTGATGACTTTCCCAACAGCTTCAGCTGTGCTTTGTTTCTTATGGAAGTATGCTAACGTTTAGCATGCTAAGATTTGCTAACAAGACGGTAAACTTGGTAAACATTATGCTTGCCAAACATCAGCATTCTCGTTGTGAGTATGTTAGCATTCTGGTGTTAGCATTTAGCTGAAATCACCACTGCGCCTCGGTACAGCCTCACAGAGCCTTTAGCCTTTAGCACGGCTGCAGACGTCTTGTTATTTATTGTCCCATGTGGGTCGAACTTAATCTCAGAACTGTGTGGCTGCGGTTCATCCTCTCTGAATACTAATATTGTGGGGTTTTATGAACATTGTAGACTCTGTGGATGCTAGTAAGTTTTTTTTTATTATTTTATTTGCATTGTTGCTCCAAACAAACTGTTGATGTGTCCTTGGCTGTTGATGTATTCAAAGTGTTTACTGTGACAAAGTGACTCAGCCCTTTTATAACCACAGATACACCCACAGGATCCCAGTTTACCATCAGTACCCATTTGTTAATGAGTATGAGTGAACAGTGGCTTTAATAGAAAAAGATAATCTGTTTACCATTTATCTTTCGAATATCCGTCCTCACTCCCTGATGCATCATGGGTGATGACTGCACAGAATGTTTATTCAGATGATTTGAGTTTGAGTTTCACTGTCTTCGCTCTGATTGCAGACCTTGAACCTGGCGTACAGCAGCATATTTAGCACATACAGGAACTTCGTGGGTCCCCCACACATCAAGGTCATGTGCAGACTCCTGGGCTACCAGGGCATCGCTGTGGTGATGGAGGAACTGCTGAAGGTCGTCAAAAGCCTGGTGAGTAAGACTTTTGTAGGATCCATTTCTTCATGTTTCTGTTCTTCATCGTTGCCTCTTAACTGAATAACTGTATACGCTGCTTGTACAGCTTCAGGGCACCATAATGCAGTATGTGAAGACCCTGATGGAGGTGATGCCCAAGATCTGCAGACTTCCCCGCCACGAGTACGGTTCCCCAGGTAACTGATCATGTAACCTCTTCTTCTTGTGGCCATGAAAGCACACATTAAGACTCAAACCTCATTTCTACGCATTTATTGAATTTCCTTTGAGAAACTGGCAAATTGATTTAATGTCAAGTGATTTCAATGCTCCTTTTCAACATCTGTTGCACTAAAGTGATGAAAATGGCAGTTAAATTGCTGCTGAAAGAGCCAAGCTGTGCAACCACTAACAATGAGCAATTTGAAAGCTTAAAAGGTCCAGTATGTAGGATTTAGTAGCATCTAATGGTGAGATTGCAACAACTGAGTGTTTCTCACCTCACGCTCCACTTCCAAGCATGTCCAAGCCCAGATTTTCCACCACAGGTGAAAATCTGGGCTACTGTAGAAACCTGATCCAACATGGCTGACTCCATGTAATAGATCCCCCTGAATCCTAAACAGTGGACCTTTAATTGAAGCTTTCAAATATGAGGGGAACTATCCACAATAGCCGGGTTTCCATTCAAATGTATCTCAAATTTTAACTGAATTTCGAGAAAATCTGCAAAAGAAAATGTGAATGAAAGCTCGTTTCCATCCACCGTTTTTATGTGATTATTAGTTCATTGAGATAAACAGTAGGTGGCACCAAGTCTTGAGTTGGAAAACTATTCTAGAATTGGAGAAGAAGAGGACGCAACACAGAGACGTGATTAAAAGAGCGCCAGTCAAACAAAATACGCAAAAAAAACATTTTCTGTGAAACTGAGGACGTTTAAGTAAATTTTGCTGTTTCCTTCAACCTTTTATTGTGCGTTACTTCAAAGTGTGCTTTAAAATACACAGATGAACACAACTATTATTACTGAAATGAACTCTAGTGAGAAAGCTTGATTCAACAAATAACCTGGCATCACATCCGAACACACGCTGATTTTTTTCATATAAATGCAGGAGAGCAGAGTTGAGAATGAGTCATTTTACAGACCTGTGAAAATGACACCAGCAGTCCAAACGAGCCGCTGCATGTGCTCATTATTACTGAATGTGGTCCACCGGCTGCTCCACAGATATGAAATATTTGGCTATATTTCTGTTCAGGTATCCTGGAATTCTTTCACCACCAGCTGAAGGACATCGTCGAGTATGCTGAGCTCAAGACCGTCTGTTTCCAGAACCTGAGGGAAGTGGGGAACGCCATGCTGTTCTGCCTGCTGAGCGAGCAGAGCCTGGTACGGATCTCAGATAGAACGAATAACACTGAATTTCACTCATTCAGGATGCGACTCAAGCGTATTTTCATGCCTTTCATATGCACATGTCAGTGTTTTGACTTTCACTGCATCTCTCTCCCAGTCACAGGAAGAAGTCTGTGATTTGCTGCACGCTGCACCTTTTCAGAACATTCTCCCAAGAGTCCACGTCAAAGGTAAACACGTGAGAGAACATACAGCTTCTTTACAAATGGAGAGGTGTGCCTGGTGTTTTGAGTCAAGGGATAAGGCTGGTGTTTCGGAGCGAGTTCGTACAGCGTGCTGTCCGTCAACATCGGACGGCAAAAGAGTTTCTACATTTCAAATGGAGACACTTGAAGGCAGAGTGAAGCGCAGGCAGTCATTTAGAGAAGTGAAACACTGTAATCATGTAAATAAGAGGATAGTGGCAGATATTTCAGACAGCCTTTCCTGCAAGGCATCCATAGCGTTTCACTCTCTTATAGAAATAGAAAAAAGTTGTGTAACGAATGGAAACAAAGAGAGCAAGAGACAAACCCTGCTGACCTTGGTGTTTCTTTCCGTCAACGAATTCCACTTCAAGTCCATGGCTGTGCCCAGTTTACTGCTTTGGTTATATTTACTGTGTTACCGTGTTGTTTTATTGTCTGTGTGAATTCATGCTCTATGTCGTGTCCTCAAAAATCCACATAATGGAACAGAAACGGTAACCCCATGGCACACGAACAGGAGAAAACAGTGCTTTTGAACTTTCCAACTGCAGATTAAAACAAATTCAGTGCTGTAGTGAGTAAAGTACTGTGAATGTTTTCATTGTAATGGAGGAACATCGGCAGCAGCTCATTGTGTGTTTCTGGACAACAGTGCAGCTCTGTGGCACATACAAATAAACTATATCAGGGTTTGAATTCACAGACAATATTTTGTTGATTTGTCGACAAGAAAACTAGATTTATCTCACTATGTTTTTATTTTCCTCAGAGGGGGAACGCCTTGATGCCAAGATGAAGCGTCTGGAAGCTAAATACACAGCGCTGCATATGGTTCCACTGATAGAACGCCTTGGAACCCCACAGGTACGGCCGGTCCAGAAGTTCTGTGGGATCAGAAGTGAAAAATACCGACCTGATGAGCTGTTGCGTATCACGGCCCTTTTTGGCTTTCTCTTGCAGCAAATAGCCATTGCTCGCGAGGGCGACCTCCTGACCAAAGAGAGGCTGTGCTGCGGTTTGTCCATGTTCGAGGTCATCCTCACTCGCGTACGAGGCTTCCTGGACGACCCCATCTGGCGCGGACCGCTGCCCAGCAACGGCGTGATGCACGTGGACGAGTGCGTGGAGTTCCACCGTCTCTGGAGTGCCATGCAGTTTGTGTACTGCATCCCTGTGGGAGCCCACGAGTTCACAGTGGAGTGAGTGCAGCAGCGCACACGGCAGCGTCACGTCCTCTGACCACATGTGATTTAACGTCTGTATTCACGCGCCCCCCTTTCCTGTTTTGCAGGCAGTGCTTCGGAGACGGCCTCCACTGGGCTGGCTGCATGATCATCGCCCTCCTGGGACAGCACAGACGCTTCGACATCCTCGACTTCAGCTACCACCTTCTCAAGGTGCAGAAGCACGACGGCAAGGACGAAGTCATCAAGAGCGTGGTGAGTTGGAGGGACGAGGATTAGCTGTACTGTCATATACGGTGGCAGTTCATCAAGACTCAAGGAAGTTATTGCACCCAGCCAAGAAATAGTCCAGCACAAACCCCCATGTAAAACTTGAAGTTTAATACTTTTTTGAATGGATAAAACAAAGCAGAAATGATGTGTTAATTAGTGAGCTTTAGTGTTGCTGGTAGCTGGATTGTTTGGTGGTTTTGATGGTTTGGACTGAACAAACAGTGAAGGCGTCACGTTGGGTTCTGGATCATTGTGACAGCATTTCTCACTGTTTCCAGCATTTTTACAAACCAGTTGATTAATGGAGAAAATCAGCTGATTAAGCCATAATAGAAATAATCATTAGCTGCAGTCCTATACAGAATAGTTCAAAGTGAGCTCTACATCAACCACCTACAACAGTAAAATCCTGCTTTTACATTAACGCATGAGCATAATAATCTAACGAGGTCATATATAATACTAGAGTAGTCACAGGACACGTCTTTCTGCATCGAGTGCTTTTACTTTTAATACTTAAAGTATATATTCCTGATTATATGTAAGTACTTATAAACAAGTAACATTTTCTATGCAGTACTGTTACGTACAGTATTTTTACATTGTGGTGTTAGTACTTTTACTGAAAGGATACTTCCTCCTCTAACAGCATCATAGGACACTGGTCAGACCCACAGAAAAAACTTTTTTTTTCCTTTTCTGTACATTTATTCATATTTTCTGCCCCTTTAGCCACTGAAGAAGATGGTCGACAGAATCCGCAAATTCCAAGTCCTCAACAATGAGATTTTTGCCATCCTGAACAAGTACCTGAAGTCCGGAGACGGAGAGAACATGCCGGTTGAACACGTCCGATGCTTCCAGCCACCGATACACCAGTCGCTCGCCAGCAGCTGAGGCGCCGCCCCCGCCGTCGATACTGTGGACCAGCGTGAAGCTCCAGACGCTGCCAGCATTACCAGACTATCCGCAAATATTCCTCCTCATTTACTTTAGGTCTTCAGTAGCAAAGGACCATTAAATGTAAGGAAGTTGGGCCACATTTTTTTTGTCAGAATATTTTTTTTTTGTATTCACTCGTGCCTTATCAGAAATGAATAGATATTTCCCCTTTTTGGATGAACTATTCTTTGTTTTATACTTGCAGAAAGCTATAGATCAGGGAAGGGAAATTAGTTTTATCAGATGAGTATTTAAGGTTTTGCAGTGGTGGAATATTAAGGGTGAACAGCAGCCGATTTTAAGTGGGGGTGGAAGTAAATTTGTATTTTCTATATTGTTGAACATGCATGCTAAACATTTTTAAAGGAAATTGAAAAGTAACAAAGCTCATACTCATGTTAAGCATTTATTCACTGTGCCTTGTGTTTCAAATGTTTTAATCATTTTAATTCAATAAATATGTAACAAATCTGTTGGTTCATCTTGAGAGCTTTTCATGTAAACGCTACAAAAAAAGTTCAGAATGACTTCCAACCAAAATTGTTTTTACTGTCAAGTATCACGAAAAAAAAAACCTCAAATCATAGTGACTGTCCTTTTAACTGTAGTCATCGTCAGCAGGAGCTCGTATAGAATATATATTAAAACCTTTATCCTTTTGATTTATAGAAAGTAAGTCAGTGCATGAATATACATGTACATATAACAAAACGTTTCTTAAAAAACTCATTTACAGCGCTACAGAGGAATGAAATTAAGTTCTAATTGACTGAATATGAGCGGGTCATATTCTGAGAAAAGTAAGGCAAATTAAAACATTAAATACAATCCACTGGTCTGTCACTTTCCCCATACAGCTGATTGTCTTATTGTTTTCATACACCATAACAATGCCATGGTTGGTGAGTCAGTAGGACTGGGGACAAAAGTTCCTTAATGATCCAATGAGGACGTCATTGCCCCATTTCTTCTAGAGACGCTATCAAAAGGCAAGCCCATTTCTCTGTCCTCCATGTCCTCGTTAGACTCACTGTGTAGCAGTTCATAGGTGCTGTGGGACCCCATGCCGTTGGCTGCGGGAAAGGCTCGTTCTTCCTTCCTCATGGACACAGCCAGAGTAGCCAAGCTAACACTGACGTCTTTGAAGGCATGGAGCAAGAAGATACCCACGATGATCGTCAGGAAGCCGCTGAGGGTGCCGATCACGTCGTCCGTGCCCATGTGCCCCCACTCCTTGAAGAGGATGGCCGAACAGGTCAGCACAGATGTGGTGAAGAACACGTAGTAGATGGGAGTCACCAGGGAGGTGTTGAATATGTCCAGTGCCTTGTTCAAGTAGTTGATCTGCGTGCTCACACAGGCCACCAGACCTAAAAGCAAGATCCATGCCAGTGGGTTTCTCACTACGTTCTTCCCGGCGATTGCTTCCTTGATGGCAATACCCAGTCCTTTGACGCAGGACACAGAGAGTGCCCCAATTACTGAGCAGATGGTGATGTAGACAAGGATATTGGTCTGACCGTGGCGGGGACCCACAACAAATATGAAGATGAGGGCCACGATGATGACAAGAGTGGCAAAGAAGAAAAACCCTAAGACAAATGGAGTATGGGGTGTTAAGGTGGACTTAAAGTGAACTGTAATGTTTAAATCAACATTCGGCATTAGGCATTCTGATATGGTATATCTGTATTTCATGTATTTTGCCTCTGTATTTTAATATTTTTGTTATAAAGACTGACAAAGATGTAAACCTTGGTAAAAGTATAAAATCTGTCAGGATCTCTGATATCCAATTTGTTACTGCACCTGGGTCAACCAGCTTCCTGGTCATGTGTTCGAGGCTGCTGATCTCTTCCTCTTGCGGAGCGTGGATTACCATGGTGGTGGAGCCCAGGATGCTGAGCAGGCAGCCAAGCTTCCCGTGCAGGTTTAACCGCTCTGTCAGGAAGTACGACGACAACACCGCACTGCAATGACATTCATAGTCAGCCACAGTGACTGCACTCCACAAGTCCATTTCAAAAAGGAAAAAGTCAATGTGGACGAGGTTTAAACGTCTAAATCATGCAGCGAATTGTGTACCTGACAAGCACACTGAGGGCTCCCAGTGGGGTGACCAGAGTCGCAGGAGCGAAGGCGTATGCTGCAAAGTTGGCTGCTTCACCAGCTCCCACTGTAAAGGATTAAGACACACTAAGTTAACTACCAAATATGAAAAAGGACAACTATATTGTAATGAAGACAGAGAGGGGTCAACACTTTGAGGTTTTTTGTGCACACTGCAGGAATATTAACTACAAGGATACCCTCCCATGTAAGCAGAGAAATCTGAGTGGGAAAAGTAACAGGCAGCCCCTCCCTCATTACCACCACTGAGCAAGGCCCTTAAGCCCAAGTGCTCCAGTGGATCTACTCAGTAACCAGCAGATCAGACTGTGGTTGCACTGAGTGGCTACCAGATATGAATGTGCAACTGTGTGAGTGTGATCACGACGTTCCTGGAAGAGCAAGCATGAAACTCACCAGAAGAAAATAAACAAAAAACAAAACCAGTTTGAATTGTGACATTTAAGCATCAGCTTAACCCAACAATAACTCTATTTACATTTTAACTACAGAGTGCCATCACTTACTTGATAGTAAACCAGCCCACCATAGCCATTCTTTTAGATATGCATGACCGCCCTGACCTGAAGAGCAAAAAGATTTTAGAATGTGATCTTCAAGTCATTTGAATAACATCTGCATGTAAGCAAAATCTGACTACATGTCAGCTGCAGCTGCGTTGGACTTGAACTGAAGGACAAGGGAAATGGTGAAGTTAATTATTACCAGGTTATATAGAGTGCTGATGACTCTCTCTCTCTCTCTCTCTCTCTCTCTCACACACACACACACACACAAGCATGATACCTAGGGAAGGTTTAATAAGGCGTGTTAATGGCCTGACCTCACTGGTTTGACTTCTAAGCTGACTTTCAGCATTGCGCAACTACACCAGGGAGTGCCTCAACTCAACTGACAAATATGGACTATTTGCTCCTTTGTTGGCTTAGTTGTGCCGTGCATTGAACACAGTACCTGCTCGCATCGACCCCTTCCTTGCCAGCCTCAAAAGACCTTTCTTCTTGAGGATAAAACTGCCTCCAATGAAGATGCTGGAGCTGATGGCCAGTCCCAGACCGATGTAAAAATCATACTTCCCTCTGTCCTGACCCATACTGAGGCTGGATGTGTTGGTGTGGTCTGTCACATTTACGACCAAACAATGCAGATGTTGACCAAAAGTACAGTTCTGGCCGAACCAGACACCTGAGAGCAAAGCACATGGAAGACAACAAAGCATGTATCAGCTGCTGAGAGGAAAAGTCAAAGTAAGGTATTAAACTTCACAAGCAATGTCCTACCTTCTCCACAGGTGATATTACAACCTGGCAAACCATAGCTGGACGTGGGGGAATATTCCATCACAGTAACAGCACATTTAAGAACTATCTATCGTTACAGCCGGCTGGTGCCACACACACAAACACGTATCGACTGAGTAACGAATCGGTTGTTTGTGTGTTGCACATAAAGAGCCTAGTGTTCCTCCGCTGATTTGTCACCATTCTCATGTCAAGACACAGGAATTCAGGAAGTGTCACGCCACTCAGGTTAATGTTTACCTGAGCACGCTAGGTGCAGCTGTTTAAGCAGCTA
Organism: Chelmon rostratus; assembly: GCF_017976325.1. Classification (NCBI taxonomy): domain Eukaryota; kingdom Metazoa; phylum Chordata; class Actinopteri; order Chaetodontiformes; family Chaetodontidae; genus Chelmon; species Chelmon rostratus. The sequence continues at coordinate 26,198,365 of NC_055661.1, forward strand.
GCGTCAAGTCGCCCTTAACCGCCTGTGTGTGAGAAAACTACTCGACTATTATGTCACAACACGTTTTCTCAGAGCCAACAGCACTGGGGTGGTGCCAAAGACTCACAACTGAATTTTTTAAACGGTATTTAATTGCGAGAGTATCGCTTGTTAGCCACGTTAGCTCAATTTAGCGCGACGGCTAACTGCTTGGCTAGCGAAATCAGTTAGCGTTGACTACGAATGTGAGCGTCGGTCGGTTGCTCGGCTTTACAAGTCATAAATAGAGTTAAATACCTGTTCAAAGGTGGCTGATGTCCCAGATAAGAAGAAAGTGTTGGCAGCTAGAGGTTAGCTAATAGCTAGCCTGCTTCCTGGCTGTGTGGCTAACCATCTCATACTGCTCTCTCCACGTTCAGCCAGCACAGACACCGCTTGACGACTGCCGCACTGCGAGGCTCTTCTTCTGCGTATCGCCGGAGATGTGACCGCTGAACTGTGTGCCCCCGCAGGATGAAGGCCAGTACCGCAGAGATAACATGATACACTGGGGCTAAATTCAGTCAACAATTAACAGCTTCTACCTTGATATTTTTATTGGAGTCAGTCTCTTATATTGAAGTTGTACTTTATTATTTTATAACTTATATGTCAATCATAAAAAACTACAACTAGAGGTGTAATGTGAAAATACTTAAGTCAAGACCATGCACATGACCATAATATGTGCTTATTATTAGACTGTATGAGTCACAATTTTTACTAAATGAAGAATCAGTTATTGTAAATCTGTTTTATGATCTAATAGATAAATAATCCATATTATCATAATTCATTGGGTTAGTTTCTTATTCATCCAAAAACATCCAAAAGCATCAAAAAGCTCTCAACAGTAATGGTGTAAGGAAAGGCAATGCCAAAATATTTTACAGGTGATATGTAGCTACTTTGATTTAGTTTAATACTCCATAAATCAAGCAAAACAACCAATCCTTAATCAAAGAGAGGACTCGTAGAGCTTGTAAGGACAGTGTATTTCTCACAAACCCATTAGAAAAAACAAATGCTTGTCAAAGCCAGCACAAGGCTGACACATACATTTGTAGAAATTAGTGTAAACATTTGTATATTCGTATAAATAATCCATAATCCACATGTTTTAATTATACATGTATAATGTGCAGTTGCAACACATCACAGCAACACAGCTAGTGGCCACAGCACAAAAGTTTATATTTGGCAAATCGGCTTTCCAAATCCATCCATTAGAATCCATTTACAAATCCAACAGACAAAATGTTCAGTCGTTGTTGACGCTCATGTTTGTACAACTCCTGCACTAAAGAGACTGCTTCTGAAATTACACTGAATAATTTAGAGGCACACTGAATAAAAGTGGAGGTGATTCCACACAGTCCAGCATTGGGAGGACATTCAATGAGCCTATTAAAGCCTTGAGGGCAACACTTACACACCAATGCTATGTAAGTTTATTGTAACTATCTGAATTGAGTAAAAACATGAAAATGACAAATTCACTGTTCCCTACGCTATACATGCTGGCTGCATCGTGGTCCTCCTGTCCCTGTCTTCCCATGTCAATTATTTGTACTGTCTCTTGTGCCTTTGTGTCCTCTGGGAGGGTTGTAACCGAATGTAATTCCGTTGCACTTGTGGAATGACAATAAACGCTTCTGATTTGAGTGTGACAGTCTCATGATGAAGAGAGTTGCATTCGTCAGCATCGATGAAATCAATGAAGGAATGATTATAATTACACAGTAAGTAAGAAATGTTTCATAAGAAACTGCAAGGAGATTCAAGTCGTTTAAACTGGAGTTTGGAAAAGTTGGGACGCTGTGTAAAACGTGAATGAAAACAGAATGCAATCATCTGCAAATCAGAATAAGCAGATATTTACAAAAACCAATGGAGTTGATGAGGTAAGACATTAAATATATTGTCCTTGTACTGTTTTCAATAGAGTATATGTCAAAAAAGATGTTTTAATTATGTTTTACACAGCCAACAAAGACAATATATTTAATGTCTGACCTTAAAGTTTTTTGAACCTGGCTTTTATGGAGACATCTAAATCAGTCCGTCTTCTTCTTCCAAGTAATCAAAGCCTCTTGGGAAATTCGGAGTAAAACAACCCCGACACACACTGTTGCCAGACCACAAAGCATGGCAAGGCTGTCGGTTAAAGTCAGAGCAGTCCACTCCTTGAAGAGAAGAGCAGAAGCAAGAATGACGGTGGATGTGAAGGTCACATAGTATATGGCTTCAAACACGTTGGAGCTGAAACACTCCAAGGCCTTGTTGATGAAGAAGAACTGGATCAGGATGCTGACGGCCAGCGTCCCCAGCAAGCCCAGGAAGAGAGCCAGGGCGCTGCTGTTCGAGGGCCCTCCTCCAAAGACGTCTTGTGCAACCAGGCCGAGTCCTTTGCTGCTGGGAACGGTGAAGCTTCCCAGGAGGGAACATATGGCGACATACACCATGATGTTTGATGTGCCTTGAGCTGGAGCAATCCACACGATTAATATGACCAGCAACAGGGCCACCAGGAGGGAATACAGTACAAACCCTGCAGGATGAGAAATGATATAATCATTTATAATGCCATTATATCATGTATTTTTGGCTTTTTACCAGCTTGCTTGCAATTCTGTGGTGAACCTCATCTTTAATAATTCTGGAGGACACATTTATCAATGACTGGAGTGAATCGAAGAGAAAAACACAAAGAAAATCCACTTTGTCACCTGGGTCCAGTAGCCTCTCCTCTAACTCCAGTCTTGACGTTACAGCCTCAGCTTTAGGGGCATGAACGATCAGCACAACGGAGCCACAGCAACATAATACGCAGCCAAGCTTTCCCAGGATATTCAAATGCTCCTTCAAGATCCAAGAAGCCAGCACAGCCCTGCATCACACAAAAACAGCATCACAAGGCAATTCACCTAGTCCTGATCCCGTGTAATAGCTTAAAATATCACAATATCAAGCTAAACGCTTAAGAGAAAACAAAACAATAAATTGCAATTGCAATTTTTTTAAGACTTACCCAAATAACACTCCCAGGGCCCCCAGTGGTGTCACTATCACAGCAGGGGCCACATTGTATGCCAGGAAATTCCCAATTTGACCAACAACCACTAATGACATTCATAAACACATGTGTTAAAACATTTCTCATTAAACATTCATGGAAAATACTGCGTTAAATGAAGATGTAAGGGGCTCAGAACTCTGGTTTCCAGCGTTAATTGAACTGCGCATCCGTGGCCGACAGATGGCGCTATACTCACTGGCCAATGTGCCACTCCACCACACCGCGTCTGTGAGGTACGAGCCTCCTACGGAAAATACAGTTAACAGTTTAGTCTGCGGCTTCACCTGACTTCATGATATAATGTATATGGCTTCCCCACTTCTGCCCATGTGGGTATTGTTAAAGAAACCCTTCTGTCCGTCAGCTTCTCTGCTGTTTCTGACTACCTCTGTCGCGGGAGCGTAATATTCCCTTTTTTTGAAGCACAAATGTCGACCCATTGATGAAACTTGATATCACTGCTATCACTATTCCAGCTACGGGCAACGAAACGCCACTTAGTTCAGAGTCAGTAGCCATTACTGTGGCTGTTGTTTGTGAGGTTTGGCTTCGGTTGCAGGATGACTGAAGGTCTGTAGCCTAACTTTGTTTGAATCAGGAAGTGAGCAACTGCGCATGCGCGGCTGCTGGAGCACCCGGCTGTTCTCTCTGCACTTCACTAAATGAAAAACTTCTCACCCCAAGCGGTTCAACACGTGATTCACTAATTGCCTCCACATCGCAGTGAGATTCTGCTGTTATTTTCTTTCCTTCTGAATTTTCACGCTCACAGAAAAAGCCTCCGAGATTATCCATTAACGAAATGACTCTCATATGGGCATATATTGTACAGTGTGATTACTGAACCAAAACTGAACTGCATTTTATTTTTCCATGTATAACCAGAGGGGATAGCACAATTATCCGTGCAAATAGTACAATTATACAGCCAAATTAGACAATACTCAATTCAAAACAGTTTCGATTAAATTAATGGTTTTAAGATGTCAGTGGTATAAAATCCTTATTAATTAATAAACTCTATAATTAAACTATATATAATAGTTTATACTAACATAAACTATATAATTCTGTGGCTGAATAAATACCTGTGAAATAAATATCTCCGGCCTTTCCTTGAGACACACCGCCGCCTAGCGGACAGTTTTATTCATTTTAGGCCAACCCCGCCCCTCCTATGTCCCGCCTCAATCCAAAGGGAGCGCATATTTTATTACACCGACCGGTGCGAGAGGGCGGAGTAGACTCTGTCGCGAACGGATCAGCTCGCATGAGAAATCCCACCTCAGCGGGCTGTTGTGGTACAGAACAATCGCATTTAGTCAACCAGTTAAGGCTACGTAATTTGTTTCCATGCCTCGTGCCCCAGTGCGCGACCCGTCAATCAAGTCCATTATGAACCGCTTGTTAATGCAGCAAAGCAGCTGAGGGGACGAGAATAGCTTGAGAAGAGACCGCAGGTAATTTAGAAAATTGTTGGCAGAATTGACATGTTACCCGCTGTGTTGCTGAACTCGCCGGGACGGTGCATCTCGTTCGGTTCAGTGTCATGTCACAGGAGCTTGTTCATCGTTGCCTGGACGTTGAGAGCTGGTTTAGCGTTAGCTAGCTAACGTTGTGTTAGTATTAGCTGTGTAGCAAGCTAAGCAGTTAGCCTTAGCTGCCAAGCTAATGTGAACGTTACCGAGCATTAGGTGTTGCATTATGAGCGTGTTGATGCTGTGTCAGTGTGTTATTACCCTCCGGACTAGTGTCTGTTGTTATACATGATAACAAGGTTACAACCACTTTATCAAGGTTAGCAGAGACTGTGCCCTTGCTAGCCTTTAATGCTACGATATTCTCGTTTTCCTTCCAGTGTCTCATGTAACGTTAGAGTTATGGATACATCTTTGGCCTTAAACTCCAGCGTTAATGATGTCAATGAAGCTAATGCAAGGTACAACTTACAGTAGTAATTTTTAGATTGCGTTAGAAAATTGCGGCTATAATCGCATGTATAATTTAAGAGGTTGACCCAGTTAAGGATGAAGCATTTTGTGTGACGTTACTTTAAACATTAACAATAAGAGCAGCGATATTTAGATGTAACCTAGCTGATGTTTAATATTAGTTTGGGTATCTTTAGATTTGTCACTGAAATGTGAGTGACTCAGTCCTGTGTTTTGTGGCGTTGGGGTTCCCTTTTGTTTACACTTGGATGATAATATTGGTTGGTGTTGGCATTTTCTCTGTGTAAATTCACCAGTTTGAGGTAATCTTAGTTTATGTTTTCATCTTCATCTTTGTCCTAATTGCGTCACAGGCACTTTATAATGCCAGGCATTATTAGCTGACTCTAATCTGACCTTGACTTATGAAGTTGTCTTATATCATAACACAGCCTTTCATTTCTTTATCCTGCAGGTTGGCTGCGTTTGCAGCCAGGAGAGGAGAGGGGAAGATGCCTTCTCCATCTTTTACCCTCGATGCTCAGCTGAGATTTCATGACAAATGGCTGAAGATAGACTTACAGGTATGTGTTGTAAAGGAGTGAATCATGTGAAAATTGCTGCTTGTTCAGATTAGGAGGACAGCATGATATTTTGTTGGCTCAGTCACGTGACCAAGGAGGAGAAATCTGCAAAGTCCGACCGTATTTTTCATCTTTGCCTCCGCTGTAACATTATATTTTCCTCGACTGTCTTAGAAAATGTTAGTCTCTTGGATTATCCAATACATTTATCTGCATCTGCTGCAGCAGTCTCAGGTGTCTTTTGCTGTCAACAGTAGTTGAGCTTCATTTAGAAACGGCTTAATTTCTAAATTGTTGTGAGTCTGACTGTGTTGGGGATGAACTGCAAAACCTCTACACCTTGATGTCTCACTGATAACAAGTGTCTATCTTATCTCTTTTTTTCCAAAGCATTTTTTCTATGATGCCAGAAAGTTAATGCGTATTACGGTAGTTACCACACAACAACATCCAAAATTGTCAGAAACAAATGCAGAGTTGAACAACAGGAGTTTAGACATTTAAATGCTGCAACCACTGGTCTGCAAGCTGTATCAAGCCTCTTGTGCAGATGATTATTGTTTTTCCTGCAATGTGAAAAGTGGTGTAGCCTATAATTTTCCACTACGTTTGGGTGAAAAGCTAATAAAAAAAAAATGTTGTGAAAACAAGCTCATGTTGGTTGTGATTATGAGGCCTTTTATCAGTATATGACAGATTTAGAGAAGGGTGGCATACATCACTCAGTATCCACTGCCTCATAGTATGAATGAGGCTGTGCCAGGAGCCCTCTGCTCTCACCTCCACAGACTGCAGCCTGTCTGCACTCACCCTGAGCTTGAAAACCGGTTCGCACTACCGAATGAAGACTAAAACTGGGGAAGGGGTGTCATGTTTTCCCATCCTTGGAGCTCTCACCAGTTCTGAAGGCAGCTTTAGTGTTATGTGTCTGGTCTGGTGTCATCTTTGTGCTAACATGTTTTTGACATTTAAGACCTTAGATCCTTGAAAGCAAGAGTCGGCTTTCCCCTTGCGAATATTTATTAAAGCAAAGCACGAATGGTGTGCCACTTGGGTGATGACACAGATTTCACAGTCGATTAATCCTTGAATCATTTTGAACTCAGTGATAAAGCGTCTTTCTTGTACTCTCATTCTTTACTTTTGTTTAATATTATTAGATTATTAGTCGTCTGTGTTAGTTTTCTTAACTTAGTTATGAAGACTGCACAACAGGTTTCCTTCCACAAGTGAAACAGATGTTAGAATTAGTGTTTCCTCCAAATGTTTGAAAATCTAAAGAGGAGTGAAATAAGGACAAATGGAATGGGAATGTCTGTTTTAAAATGTACTTGTGTGAAGACAATATTTTTATATGGTAAAGAACCACAAAAACAAGCTAACCCTAGTTCACTGGATTCATTTCACCAGCGATTTTAATGCCTTCATAATGTGATAATATTCTGTCTGTGACAGAACTTACAAAGCAAACACATACAGATGTGAACTCACATGATTTCATCAATGTCCTGTGCTGATTTTCTATTTCTTGCTTCCTTTGGCAGCGGGCATTCTCTCCAGAGGGGCTGAGTGAGATGTGGAATGAAATGGTAAAAGATGAGGAGATAACATTCAACGGAGAAGAATCAGCTCACCCAGGTATGGCACTGAGAGATTATAACATCTGTTTACCCTCTATGTTTTTAACAGGTATACACATTGCTGCCATCAATTTATAATGGCGTGGTGTATTTTTGCTCACTGTCTAACGACTTTATGTGAGACAGGGACAGGGTTACAATTTTAACCTTTCTGATGGAAAAGAAGGCTAATGTTGGAATTTCTTTTGGTTATTTCAGAGGATTGCACCGACTGCTTTGGAACTCAGAAGAAGGATGAACCCAACGACAAAGAAAAGAAAGAGGAGGAAGAGACATCGACATCTGTACATCACTCCATCATTGAGACGTGGGACTGGGGCCGGCAGCCTGGTGAGAGGGCGACCTGAACAAGACTGAAATGTGTCAGGCTACAAAATATCCCGTTGTGTCGTGCTTCTACGACGCTGCCCTGTTCTCCTGTTGTGGCTCTTGTTATTTAACGGCTTTCTGTTTCCAAGTAGGGTAATTAATACCATGTTGACAGCAGATGGTTTCACAACACCTAAATGTCGGCTAGATACAATGATACTGATCATTTCAACACATGGTCAACCTCTCTGTTTATCAATTCCACTTCTGTCAGGCCCTGCTGATGCGTGCGTGTTTTGCTGGCACGTGATGTGTGGAAACTCTAAAATGACAGCTTGCAGTCTGAAGGTCTGCGTGGTTATTTTTACCCCTCAGAGTGTAATCTTGGTAGGCGCTATAATGTGGCCCAGCGCGGGGTAGCGTCTCTCACCCTTGCTGTGTTTACTGGCTGGACTGGGTGTGACAGTGTCATGGTGGTGGGAGATAAGCATTGGGTGGAGGTAACGGGGGAGGGTCTATATGCTTACTGAAGGCAGGCTTTGCGGCTACATGGCTGCGTCTCACTTTTTTATTTTTATTGACCGAGTCAGGAAATCACACTGGTCTGCTTGTACAGTGAGTGTAACTGGATCGCTACATGGACGAGTGCTCTGTCATTGATGCTTAAAGTTCAAACAGCATACTTCCTGCTTTTCCATTGAGTGGCCAGATATTTGGAACATGTTGATCTCAGCAGTTAGAGCCCAGACCCAACCTATTGTTTGTAACTAGGTTGGTGCAGGGAGATATGACAGATTTACTCTGATTCTTAGCAGTGGATGTGTTTTACATCACTTTCCCATGCTATATCTTTTGTAAGAAGTTAAGCTTGTTAGCCATGGTTGCTGTATAATGAACAGTTAGAGACTTGTCTGACTGGGATACATATCTGTCCTGACAGCTGAGCACAGCTGACTGTAGTGTGGCTCATACAACCTCAGGCCAGTCTGGCTTACATAAAGCTTAAGTAGATTTCAGACCAGCTATTTTGGCCCATCTTGTCCTCCCTGCAGCGCTGCTATACAGACACATAATAAAGCATTTTCTTTTGAACCGGATCAGAACAAAGGAATGTTTGTGCTAGAAGGCCAGTGGGGACAATTTTGCCTGTGGTGAATATTCTGAAGAAACAGTCAAGACTACAAGGAATAAGCCTAAGTGTCACAGGACCCTTTCCTGAAACACAATGCTGTTATTGTGATGAAGGTATAATGGTGTTTCTTCACTTATTGCAATGTACCAAAACCTTCTGAACACATAATACATTGTAAATGGAGTCAGTTTGTATGTAATCCTCAAGGGGCTTTATAATCTGAACAGTATAGGACACCCTCCACTGCTGAGAGTTGAAAATGAGAATTTTAAAACCAGATTGCAGCTTGAATTATTAATAGGCAGCAGTATGTTTACTATATGGCAAGAATATTTTTACTGTTGGATGTTTTTGCTTGTCCTGTATCATCTGCTTGGAGGTGATGTTGAATTTGTAGAATTATCTTGGTTTTTCTTTTCCCATTCTGAAAGCCCTTGTGTCAGATTTCTGGTGAACAGTGACGGTATGTTGTCTATGCCGCTCATACGTTTTTACATATATTTTATAAAAAGTCTTGCTGTCACAAATTAGTTTTGAATTGCAGAAGAAAAAACTTAAGTGACTAATTTAACTATTAACGCAGAAATAACACCAGTATTCTAACTATAAGTTAGCGTTTATAGTTTAATAATAGATTATTTTGGTCAATTATGTTAAATGTATTTTGACAAATTTTCCTCTTTTTGCACACAAGGTTAATGATCATGTTTTCCGGCTGACAATGTTCAGGCTGATTATGTCTTTGTTGCCCTTTCCTCGTGTGTTCAGATGAGACTGAGTTGAAGGACTGTCTGATGGTCCTGGTTGACGACCAGCAGAAACTCTCAGCTCAGATGGCCAAAAGCACCCTGTCTGCCCAACGCCTGCGCCAACGCCTGGTCATCCTGGAGCGCTACCTCATCTCTCTCAGCCACAGCATGATGGAGGAAAAGTACAAGGTCCGCTGGAAGACGCCCCCCAGCCCGCCGCTGCCTGCTGCTGACAATAAGAGGTAACAGTAATTAATAATTAACTACAGATTGAGCCACCACAGCTTCAATGTATACAACACAGTACAGTTTCTTCATGTTATGTACTTATATGTACCTGGCTTACAGGATTGTTCATCCTTGTTTGACTTACATGTTGCAGCTTGGTGTTGAGTGCACGCTGTGTTTTCCTTACAGAGGCCTCTTAAACACACACAAATGCATCTTGTGTTAATCCCTGTGTATTTTGCTTTGTTTCCTCAGCCCTCGTCCGGCCAGTAAAGGCGTCGAAGGTTTGGCCAGGGTTGGCTCCAGGGCAGCTCTCTCTTTTGCCTTTGCTTTCCTGCGGCGGGCCTGGAGGTCAGGTAAGAACACTCACAGCGAAGGTGTTTCGTGCCCGCGTGGTGGTGATGATAGCTGCTGTCATGGTAATGGAGCTTTGCTCAACAGCTGTTAATGAATGCATTGCGCCATGTTACATGCTGCTCATAGTAAACAACCCAGCGTATTTCTCAGTGCCATGTTTTTAGCCTTGTGTCGGCTAGATGAGGGACTGCAGGAGGTTGTGATTTGTAGGTAACATTCCTCCTGCTTTGGGATAAGACTGTATCTAGTATCAAAAAGGGCCGTTTTGCCACATTTAGCTCTTCATGCTTGTGTATCAACAGTACCACTGAAATAGAAAAATCCCCATTACAGGCATAAATTAGGAACAGCCAGTAATTAGTCTCTGTGTCACAGAGATGATGTTCTCATTTTGTCTGTAGTTTATAATGTTGCTCCGTTGAACTGGACTCTACCAAACTGTGATTTTAAAATGTTGGCCCATTCATGCATATAAAGGGGGTAGACAAACACATATTACCATCCAATACAACAATACTGCCTCAGAAAATGACCACCAAATACCACCAGAGTTGAATTTGATTTTACAAGTCATATATAATTTCTAAACCTGTATCTCAGTGTATGTCAATCACACAGTCTCATTATGTTTAATAATGAACGTCTTTGGCTGTGTTAATTTAAAAGTCCCACGCTGCTGGTTGGCAAGTAGAGATGCTGTTTTTGTTACGTGTGCTGATGTGAGGATGAGAGCTGCCTGTCCACAGGGACTGGGTGGGAACAAAGAGCCGGCCTCTTCTCTGTAGCCTTCCTGTAACATGAGTAACACACACACACACACACACACACACACACATACAAATACATACTGTTAAGCCTCTCATTCTCAGTGTAGCTGTATTCCTGGAATACACTGCAAGAACAACAGAAGTGTAACAGTGTGTTCTTTTAGCCACCACCTGCTGAATGAACACATGTAGAAATCCTGGATATTATGAAGTTTTTTTCATTTTGCAGGAGGACGGGCCAGGATAACGATCATTTAATCTGATTGGTTAAATGCATGCAATGTTTAGCCCATTTTCATCAAGCATCTCGGAGTCATTAGTGTAGTAGTAGAAGTAGTTCTCATTTCCTTTTGTAGAATACTATTGAATAAATAAGTCTGTTTTGGGACAGATATTTGTGAATTTACAATGTTTCTATAATTAAATGCTTATATGCATAATTTCAGTAAAAAAAGTATAAATGAAGGTGCCCTCACGCTGGGCCTGGCAGATTGTACATTTAATATTTTTGGGTACTGTCTGCATATAAAACAGAAGTTTGTGTTTTATAGGAGATGATGCCGATCTTTGCAGCGAGCTCCTCCAGGAGTCTCTGGATGCTCTGCGTGCTCTACCAGAGGCGACACTGTTTGATGAGGGAACTGTATCATCAGTGTGGCTTGAAGTTGTTGAGAGGGCAACCAAGTTCCTCAGGTTTGTATCTACTGACCAGTGGTTAATTCTGTGTAAGATGTGTTGGACAGTCTTCTCGTAATCTTCATGTCTTGTCTTGTTTGGGACCAGTGATGTACATGGAAGTGCCAGCACCAAAGGCAACATTCCCCTTCAGGACCAGCACCTGGCCCTGGCCATCCTGCTGGAGCTGGCTGTACAAAGGGGCACTCTCAGGTAACCAGATACCCTTAATGCCTGCTGATTTGCTTATGCGTATATCCTCCTGCAGTTGAAATGCGCTGCTACCTCACTGCTCACTTTGTCTCTTTGTCACTGTGTTTTTCTAGTCAACTGCTGTCTGCCGTTCTGCTGCTGCTGCGCCTGTGGGAAAGTGGCACCAGAGAGATGGACAACGAGCGCTCCACCCAGGGAACCAGCGCCCCTCTGCTGCCCCTCCTGCAGCGCTTTCAGAACATACACAGCAGCAAGGATGAGCCAATTCCTGAAGAGGAAGCTGAGGTGAACATTTTTCTTTTCACATCACTTGATGGAGGAAGAACAAGAAACCTCTAAAACAAAATGTCATCAAAAGATGGTCTGTTGCTTGGAAACACCTGTCTTTAAATACCCTTGTCGCTCTTTTCCTGCTTGATAATCAAGCTAATGAGTACTTGGTTGATTGCTGTGATTACCAGATCCTCACAGCCCCCCTGAGTCCAAATGAGAGTTTCCTGCGCTACCTGACCTTGCCTCAGGATAATGACCTGGCTATTGACCTTCGGCAAACAGCTGTGGTGATCATGGCTCACCTGGACCGCTTGGCTTCTCCCTGCAGCCCTCCACACTGCAACTCCCCCACATCACACAAGGTGACAACTCTTTTTTTTTTAGCAACTGACAATGCTTGAATCATTAGTTATCTTATTTTGTAGGTCAGTGAGGCTACTGGTTCCTTCGATTATTGCTTGAGTTATGTGCCTCTTTTTCATCTTTGCGCTATATATATCTCTGACTTTATACTGATGTTGCACTGAAGTCTTGTACTGCTCTATTTTTAGTTTTAAGTTTCATCCCCCTTCTGTCTTTCATGTCATTCTGTTTATCCATCACAACTGTGCATTTTATTGCAGTGTTTGTTGTAAAGTACTTTGTAACACTGGTTTTGATAAGCAGCATACAAATAAACTTTATTATTAGCATCATTATTATCTTAGCTATGTACTCTGTGTCCTCTGTGAGTCTTTTTTTGGAAAAACTTGAACAAGGGTTATTAAAATACCATGCTTAAAATCCATGTCAACCTCTCATATTTGATTATGGTGAAGTGTTTTTTGCCAAAGGGGACATTACAGCCTCAATGACAGACCATTACCATGAGACTGACTTTGTCTCTGTCTTGTTTTGTTCCAGGGAACCCTGCAGGAGGTGATCGCATGGGGCCTTTTGGGCTGGAAGCTTTATGCCAATGTCAATGGGCCCATTCAGTGCAAAGCTCTGTCAAACCTTGGAGTCACACAAATCGTCTGTTCAGAAAAGGGTTTTCTCATCCTGTCCAGTAGTGGCGCTGTTTACACCCAAAACTACAAGAGCACAACCCTGGTCAGTTCTTTTGCACATGAGTTTTCTGTTTATCAATGTACCCTCTCTAATGAACCCGTTGTTTTCTGAAAGAAGAAGTAGCTCTGTGTCTTCTGCAGAGTGAGTCACCAAGTTATTTTGTTGCAGGCTCCAATGCTAATCCATTGTCTGAGCTCCAGAAAGATTGTGAAGCTAGCAGCTCATCCTGATGGGCAGCACTACTTGGCCTTGTCATCCAATGGGGAGGTGTTCTCATGGGGCTGCGGCGATGGAGGCCGCCTTGGACATGGAGACACCACGTAAGAAACTAGAGAAAACCCCAATCTGATGTTTAATTTCCTACTACTTTTTCATTGTCATCCAATGTAAATATGAAGGCATATAGAAATTCTGTATCTAAATCCATAGCTAAAGTGATACGTATCACCAACAATTCCTATATAAAAAGTATAAAACAATGCCTGAGCTATAAATTATTACTTTTTACAAAGACCAGAAAGATTCCTGAAAAGTGTCTCGCATCTGTCAGAGAAGCATCAATATGCTACATCTCAATTTTCCCTTTATTTCAGGTATCTAGAAGAGCCTACAATGATTGCAGCCTTCAATGGGAAACAGACAGGAAAGCATGTGGTACACGTTGCTTGTGGGAGCACATACAGTGCCGCCATTACTGCTGATGGCGAGCTGTATACGTGGGGCAGAGGGAACTACGGTCGACTAGGCCACGGTAAGCTTCATCTGCTTTGAAATTGTGCATGCAGCCTGAGCTTGACTAACAACATCTTTGTGTGTTTTATCACTGAAAAAGAGTTGTCTTCTGACTGCGTTGATAGGCTCCAGTGAGGACCAGACCACACCCATGCTGGTGACGGCGCTGAAGGGACTAAAGGTGGTGGATGTAGCATGTGGCAGTGGTGATGCACAAACACTTGCTGTGACAGAGAATGGTGAGAACAAGAGTCTTTTTGTCTTCAATCCTTCAGCATCACCTTAACTGAAATGTAAGTATTTTTGTTCACCATCTCCGTGTGTTTCCACAGGTCAGGTGTGGTCCTGGGGGGATGGAGACTATGGTAAACTGGGCAGAGGAGGCAGTGATGGCTGCAAGACACCCAAACTTGTGGAAAAACTGCAGGACCTGGACATAGTGAAGGTGTGCTGTGGCAGCCAGTTTTCAGTGGCCCTCACCAAGGATGGCCAAGTGTACACCTGGGGAAAGGGAGACAATCAACGCCTTGGTCACGGCACAGATGAGCATGTTCGCTACCCCAAGTTACTCGACAGTTTACAGGGTGAGTTGACTATTACCTGCTTATCTGTATTGTCCTCAGAAGCTTAATACGAATGCTGATCTTTGCCTGCTCTTTTTGCGATCAGGAAAGAAAGTTGTGGATATCGCTGTGGGGTCGACACACTGCCTAGCCCTCACTGATGATGGGGAGGTGCACAGTTGGGGCAGCAATGATAAGCTGCAACACTTTGATACACTCTTTTCTAACAAGAAGCAGCCGAAGGCACTCCCAGGGCTCAACTCCAAACACATAGTGGGAATCTCTTGTGGTCCAGGACAGGTAATACATAACTGCCATTGATGATTTTTATATGCTTAGAACATGATTAGACCCAAAACGCTTACTGTTTGTTTTCAGAGCTTCGCCTGGTCCTCGTGCTCAGAGTGGTCTGTTGGGCAGCGTGTGCCCTTTGTGGTGGATGTTTGCCCCATGACCTTTGAGCAGCTGGACCTGCTCCTGCGGCAGGTCAGTGAGGGAATGGACGGCAGCTCAGACTGGCCTCCCCCACAAGAGAAGGAGTGCATGGTAGTCGCCACACTCAACCTGCTCAGGCTCCAGGTGGGCGACCGTATATCAGCAGTTCTTTCATGCCTAGTTTGCCCCACACAGTTTTGCATTGTCGTTTCTAACATTGCAGAAGTGGATTTATTGGACTTCTGATCATAATAATATTTCTAAAACCTCCCTCCTCAGCTCCATGCAGCCATCAGTAACCAGGTGGACCCAGAGGAGCTGGGACTGGGGCTTGGCAGCGTGCTGCTGAACAACCTCAAACAAACAGTGGTGGTACTCGCTAGCAATGC
This sequence comes from Chelmon rostratus, assembly GCF_017976325.1. Classification (NCBI taxonomy): domain Eukaryota; kingdom Metazoa; phylum Chordata; class Actinopteri; order Chaetodontiformes; family Chaetodontidae; genus Chelmon; species Chelmon rostratus. Next base: position 26,213,489 of record NC_055661.1, read on the forward strand.
TGGGGTGCTCAATACTGTCCAAGCAGCTGCCCAAGCAGTTCTCCAAAGTGGCTGGTCAGTGCTGCTGCCCACTGCTGAGGAAAGGGCGAGGGCATTATCCTCACTTCTACCTAATGCTGGTGAGTGCAAAGCAGAACATCTCCTAACACTGATTAAACACAGTAATGGACACTTAATAATCCATTAACTGTGCTATGAAGTCAAAAAATGGTCAGGACCGGAGACACTGAGGGTTTTAAATTTTTTTTTTCTCCAGCATCCGGAAATGAAATGAGTGTGAGCCCTGGACGTCGCTTCATGATCGACCTGTTGGTCAGCAGTTTAATGGCTGATGGAGGGTTGGAATCTGCCCTGAATGCAGCCATCACTGCTGAGATACAGGTCAGTCTGTTAAATGCCATTAAGTGTGTCATCACTCCTCTCTATTTTCTTGTGTAATGTATTCAGTTTGAATTTAATTTTCATCAAATTTCTTATGATTTGTTTAACCCAAGCTCTGGGCCATTGGGCAAATCTATTAGTTGAACCCAGTTAACTGTAAATTTAATTTGTAGACACACACAGTGTAATATTGGAATCCTTTAACTAATAAAGAATATTAGACATTAATGGTTAAAATACCATCCCCATCCCAGAGCTCCTGAAATAACCCTCTCACCAGATACAAAAATCACACTTTGTAATTTCTTTTCATGGCAGGACATTGAGGCCAAGAAGGAGGCCCAGAAAGAGAAGGAGATTGATGAACAGGAGGCTAATGCTTCCACTATGCACCGTTGTCGCACCATGTTGGACAAAGACCTCATCAACACAGGCATCTATGAGTCCGCGGGGAAGCAGAGCCTGCCACTGGTGCAGCTTGTGCAGCAGCTGTTGAGGTACCTGCTCTTCATCTGAATCATGCTACACCTATGTCACTACACAGAGTAAGCCCTTGCTGTCTGCTAGCAGCATTACTTATTTATTTGACTTTACCAGGAACATCGCCTCCCAGACCATCGCAAGGCTGAAGGATGTTGCTCGGCGTATTTCCAACTACTTAGAGGCAGAGCATGTCAGCAAGGAACGCTCTGCGTCTCTGGACCTGCTGCTGCGCTTCCAGCGGCTGCTGGTTAGCAAGCTCTATCTGGGTGTCAACGGCACAGAGCATGTCAATGGATACAGTAAGTCATGTCTTTTGAGCCAAGGGTTTGTCCCTAGTCATCCGAGAGCAACTGGCTTGCACTTTTACAAACGACCTCTAGATGGGTAGTGTTTGATCTCTCTGTTGTTCTTGCAGATCCCGAGCTTCTGGGTGTTGGTTCCCTGTTAAAAAAGTACATCGCCCTGCTGTGCACTCACATTGGAGACATCCTCCCAGTGGCAACAAGTATTGCCTCTACTGGTCGCCGTCACTTTGCTGAAGTCTCACGTGTTATTGAAGGAGATCTAACTGGTAATCCCTCCCTCATTGTGCTGACTGTTGCATGAATTGCATGCATACCTTTAAGGAACTTGTGAGAAAGTAATCAATGCCTTGCTGTCTCTTCTTCCATAGGAGTGCTGCTGCCTGAGTTAGTGGTGTCCATCGTCCTCCTCCTCACCATTGATGCAGGTCTAATGCAGGAGACTGGTTCTATCCCTCTCCTCGCTGGTCTCCTGGAGCACCTCGACCGCTTCAATCACCTGGCTCCAGGGCATGAGAGGGACGATAATGAGGATTTGGCCTGGCCAGGCATTATGGGTATAAGACCAGTTGTCTCTTACAGTGTCCCTGATGTGAACTTATTTGAATCCCAATTATTTATGTGAAGATTAAAAGCTATTCACTGTATTATGGTTTAGAATGTAACTAGCTTCCTTTCTGCTCCGGCAGGATCTTTCTTCACAGGGCAAAGTTCCAAGAACAATGAGGAGGTTTCCCTCATTCGCAAGGCTGACCTGGAGAACCACAACAAAGATGGTGGTTTCTGGACAGTCATTGACGGAAAGGTCTATGACATCAAGGACTTCCAGGCTCAGTCCCAGTCGCTAACGGGAAACAGTATCCTGGGTAAGAATAAAAGAATAACACGATTAGAATACATTTGAACATAGTTTTTTAAAATTTATTTCAGAGTTCTTCATTTGCTTCAGAAAGTTGAGTAGATTTCTGACTAATGCCAAATCTCATTGCATTTTTGCTTTTGACACTTAACAGCTCAGTTTGCAGGAGAGGACCCTGTGGTTGCTTTGGAAGCCGCTCTGCAGTTTGAGGACACCAGGGAGTCGATGCAGGCCTTCTGTGTTGGCCAGTACATGGAGGTACCAACTATCCCAATACACATTCTTCATTCTTGTTCATTCTTCATAATTGGTTACAGTCTTTGATCTTTTGATGTTTTATCATCTACAGCCTAACCAGGAGACAGTCACCACTCCAGACCTCAGCAGTCTCTCCTCCCCGCTTATTGACACAGAGAGGAACCTGGGGCTTCTGCTGGGTCTCCATGCCTCCTACCTGGCCAAGAGCACCCCCCTGTCCCCCATGGAGATCGAATGTGCCAGTGAGTTCAGTGATCTCAAAACAACTCGGTTTGAAAATCAAGACGTGTCCTCCCTGAACTCATTTGAATTGGTTACATTTTTATCTTTCTTTCCACAGAATGGCTCCAGTCCTCCATATTCTCTGGGGGCCTGCAGACCAGTCAGATCCACTATAACTACAATGAAGAAAAGGATGAAGACCACTGCAGCTCTCTGGGTACAACCACTCCAGACAAGGCCAAACTCTACTCCCGAAGAATAACCCTCAGCGACCACGCACAGCCTTTCCTGCAGGCCATTGCTGACAACAACACTCAGGACCACACTGTGAAGGTAGAGACATGACACCAATGACTTATGACCAAACAGCGTAGCAGCACAGTAGCCATGAAACTGAAGTATGCAGTCATGCCTTCATGTTATGTTGTTGTCACATTGTAGGACTTCCTATGCCAAATAGAGCGTTGCTGTAAGCAGTACCATCTTATTACACCCATCACCTTCCCCCCGGAACACCCTGTGGAGGAAGTCGGCCGCCTGCTGCTCTGCTGCTTGCTCAAACATCAAGACCTCGGTAACCTAGCAACTGGTCTCAGGCAGGCTGTTTGAGGAGGAATTAGGAGCTAAATTTGGCTCACTTTGCTTCTGAAATGGGCTTCTCATTGTTATTGGTTGAGTGAAGATGCATTTTCACAATCCCCAACACTTTGATAAGCAACGCATCTAGAATGATTTACACTTGTACAGCAATTCAGTGTGAAATCTCTCCCTGTCGCAGGTCACATTGCTCTTTCACTTGTCAGTCAATGTGCCTTGGGTGTGGACCAAGGGAAACAGAGGTCCCTCCCTAAATCTGTGATTGACGTGTGCCGCATGGTCTACCAGGCAAAGTGTTCTTTAATTAAGGTACGAGTACTGTTTGTAACATGTGGACTACAATGGAACAAAACACATGAACTTGTATTACATCCTCAGTGGTGTCAGGTAATGTCAGGTATTTTGCAATACAAAGAGAAATTAATGACATGTTTGTATTGTCCCACTTACTTTAGACTCATCAGGAACAAGGTCGCTCTTACAAGGAGGTGTGTGCCCCGGTCATCGAGCGTCTGCGCTTCCTGTTTAATGAGCTGCGTCCGGCTGTAAGCAACGACCTGTCTATAGTATCCAAACTGAAGCTGCTGAGCTCTCAGCCGCGCTGGAGGAGGATCACCCAAAAACTCATCAGGGACCGCAGGAAAAAAAGAGGTGGGTTGCTCAAAACCAACCACACCGTGATAGGGTTTTTTATTTTCTTGTGATACAGCCTTTATCTTCATTTAAATGTATTCTGTTTTTTTTAGTGCCTAAAAAGTCAGAGTCTGCTGACATAGAAGAGCCAAAGCTGGAGAATGAAGGGACCAATGAAGAAGAACTTAATGTCCACATCAGCCCCACACCTGCTGACAGGAAATCACCTACTAGCAGGACATCGAAGGTAGTTTAATGGGGCTTAATTATTGGAACATATAAAAATAAACAATTTCCCTAGAGTCCTCTTTAATGCATGCTCTTTTTCTTCTTCTTGTCAATGGTCTGTTGGCCAGTTTTGACAATATGAACATACATTTGGCTTCGTGGAAATAAGAATAGCTAATAACCAAAGAGCTTCAGACAATCTAACAATTTTTCTTACAGGTGAAAGGCTTTGTCTAAGCATATATTTTGGTAATACTTAACACTGATGCAGACAATACAGTAGCTGTGGTTGTGCAGTTTGACATTCCTGTACTGTTTTCTTACTTTACAGCAGGACAAGTGGCATCCGCTTCTGAACACTGTGGCCAATGTCCAGAAGTACCGGTGGCTGAAGCACAGTGTTCAGGGTGCCTTTTCTCAATCCAGCCTTATGGCCACCATAGTGGAGTTTGCGTTGAAAGAGGAGCCCCTGGATGTGGAGAAGATGAGGAAGTGTCTTCTCAAGCAGGTGATTGTAGACAACAGATAATCACTGACTTCACGAGTAGTCATTGTGATAAAGTAGAAAACACGTAAAGGGATAACAAGATAACGTGAAGAGAAAGCATGACAAACGTTAACTGTTTCATCATAGCTGGAGAGGGCCGAGGTGCGACTCGAGGGCATCGACACTATGCTGAAGTTGGCCTCCAGAAGCTTCCTGCTGCCATCTGTGCAGTATGCCATGTTCTGTGGCTGGCAGAGGGTCATACCAGAAGGGACCAACATCGGGTAAGTCAACAGTTTGGATCTATTGTTATTGTAGTGAAATATGATCATTCACTGAACATCATCATGTGATTTTGTGAGACTGCTAAAGCAAAAAAAAAAAACAACAACAACACTAATGATGTAATGATGGGGTTTAGCCATAGTGTTGTGCTCAGCTAGTAGGCCTTCTAATCTTTCAACTGTCCTTTTCAGAGAGCCTCTGTCTGACTGCCTGAAGGACGTGGATTTGATCCCTCCTTTCAACCGCATGCTTTTGGAGGTGACCTTCGGCAAATTATATTCCTGGGCCATCCATAATGTTCGCAACATCCTGCTCGAGGCCAGCGCCCGCTTCAAAGAGCTCGGTGAGTGGCTTGGTCTGGCTGTGTCATCTCAGAAAGCTAAAGTGGTACTAGTTTAATACCATTTTAGACCTGTTATACACACAAACTAACTAATTGACCACCTGTTTTCATAAGCAGGTGTGCAGCCTGTACCCTTGCAGACCATCACCAATGAGAACCCGGCAGGACCAAGTCTTGGCACCATTCCGCAAGCCCGCTTCCTTCTGTCTATGATACACATGCTGTCCCTGAAACATGGGTCCAACAGCCTCAGTCTCTTGTTAAATTCTGGCATACTGGCCCTCACACAGAGTATACTCCGGCTCATAGGTGAGTACTGTCCACTCAAGTACGTGCAACCCAGAATAGCAGCAGAAGGGCATCTGTACACATTTATGGATGGGGGTATTTGAGGTCTCTGTTGTTCTATATCCAGGGCCCAGCACAGACAGCAGTGAGGAGGACTTGAGTTTATGTGCACTTGGAGGCTCAGCCACAGTACTGGAGGAGTCGAGAAAGGAGGCTACTCCTGCCCCATTACCTGCCTCCGGCCCTGAGCTGGCTGCCATGATGAAGATAGGCACCAGGGTTATGAGAGGAGTCGACTGGAAATGGGGAGATCAGGTACCTGGTGGTCCAGTTGATTTACTGCTTTATAATTAATAACTAAAGCAGGGAAGAAAAAGTCTGGTGTTTAGTATTTGACCCTGTGCTTGCTCTCTCCAGGACGGACCAGCACCAGGTCTCGGGCGGGTCATTGGGGAGCTGGGCGAGGACGGCTGGATCAGGGTCCAGTGGGATACTAGCAGCACCAACTCTTACAGGATGGGCAAAGAGGGCAAATATGACCTTAAACTGGCCGAGCCACCACCAGCTGCCCAGCCCCCTACTGAGGATTCAGACACGGAGGATGACACGGGTCAGTTCACAATACTGCTTCTGTACATAACCACCAGAGCTGCAAGTACGATGTGAGGTTCAAATAATGACGTTTGCAATCTCCTCTCACTGTGACAGAAGGTGAGCTGATGGAGAAGAGCAGCCACCCAACAGCTATGATGCTAACCAGCACAGTCAACCTATTGAAGACACTATCTCTATCAGCTGGCATCTATGCAGAGGTGCTGCAAACAGATGCTACACGGACCCTCTGTGGACTACTGAGGATGCTCGTGGAAAGTGGAGCTAATGACAAGACAGGTAACTGAACCATCATATTGATACAGAGCATTTTATGTTTTTTGCAAGACAGGTTGTTGGGTTTTATCTAAGTGGACCCATCTTTGTTGTCAGGCTGTCACTCACAAAGGCTGGTCTCTCGGGAGCAGCACAGGAGCTGGTGTACGCTGGGCTTCATACGCAGCATCGCTCTCATGCCTCAGATGTGCAGCACGCTCAGCTCCTCTGCGTGGATTAGCCTGCTCATTCGAATTGTTGAGGGTCACCAGTCCTTCAATGCCATCACTCTGCAGAGACAGGTGGGATAATTGTAATTGTATATGAACTGTGCTGCTCGTGCTGTTGATGATTCATTTTTCTGAATACTTTTTGACAAATTTTGTTATAGAGGATCTGTAGGAAAATATAATGAGGAAGAACCTCAGAGAAGCAGACTTGCATATAGTTTTGGGAGGCTGATTTATAAGTTTTTTGTTATTTTCCAAACACTTCAGGACGCAAACCAACAGTAACACTTGTCTTGTGCACCGTCTGTGCTTCCAGATTCTGGCGCTACGTCTCCTGCAGGCAGTCTTGCCGTCATGGGACAAGACGGAGCGCTCTCAGGACATGAAGTTCCTGGTGGAGAAGTTGTTCAACTTCTTGGGAAGTCTACTAAGCACCTGCTCCTCAGACCTGCCACTTCTCAGAGGTATGTCAAGGAGTCATACTCCAGCTCTTGCTGGAAATCCGATGTTTGTTTTGTTTTTAAAGTTTAAATGTCTGCTTCCTCCACACAGAGGGTTCCCTGCGAAGGAGGAAGTCCCGTCCTCAGGCCTCTCTTACAGCCACTCACAGCAGCACGCTGGCTGAGGAGATTGTTTCTGTCCTGCGCACTCTGCACTCTCTTGGCCAGTGGAACAGCATGATAAATGATTACATCAACACTCAGCTGAGTTCCATTGGAGATGTTATGGCAGGCTGCCAGTCAGAAGCAGTAAGAATTAGTGCAGTATTAAGGATTCAATTATTAGCTACAATGCTAACTCATCGTTATGCTGTCATTCAGGCAAATAATTTCTAACAAAATGTAAATGTCCCCTCTTGGTTTCAGTGTTTTCTGGAGGAGTATTTTCCTGAATCAGAGGGTCCGAGGGTGGGCAGTCTGATGGCAGTGTTGGCAGTCATTGGAGGAATTGATGGGCGTCTCAGACTAGGAGGCCAAGTTATTCATGAGGAGTATGGGGAAGGAACTGTCACTCGCATTACCCCAAAAGGACGCATCACCGTCCAGTTTCATGAGATGAGGACCTGCAGGGTTTGCTTGCTCAGCCATCTCAAACCGGTATGGAAGTGTTTAGATGCTCATGAGTGTAGATACAATTGGCACATTAGCACTACTTCTACTTTAAACAAGTTCGTCAGACAATAAAATACTGATTTTCTCCATTTGTTGTCATTTTTCAGCTGGCTGGAGTAACCTTCAGTGTGCAGAACCTGCCTTTCACTGAGCCCATGCTGGCAGTCTGGGCTCAGCTGGTCAGCCTGGCTGGAAGCAAACTGGAGAAACAACGCTTGAAGAAGTCTCTTAGTAGAGGACTTACAGGTGCTGAGAGACACAACACAAACATAGACTCACATATCCTCACATATGACTCATTAACATCATATAAAATAAATCACTGACTGCATTTAGATTAAGTGCCCTGGCAGGATGCATGACTTTGGTCTTATGATAAATGATACCTTGTCTGATTTCTTCTTTTGCAAGTAATGACATGACCAAAGGTTTCATTCTGTGGGGGATGCTTTGATTTAGTGTTCAGAGCCTGAGGTCTGGTCCAGTGGATTTAATCAAAGCTGTTGTGTTTCCAGCTGACCAGGTTGACATCCATTTGCTGAGGTGCCAGCAGCTGAGGCTCTATATTTTAAAGGCAGCACGGGCCCTGCTCTCTCATCAGGACAAACTCAGGCAAATCCTCTCCCAGCCGGCAGTCATCGACCTAGGACCCAACCCCAGTGGTAAGACCTCATCCTGATGAGGCTTGAGTTTCTCAGTCTTGAAAGTGGAAGAGTGGAGAGTTGGTCGGGATAGTCTTTATGGCAAACGACTGCTGTTGAGTCCACTTTAGCGCTGTAGAGCTTCAATAAGAAAATCTATGTACTGTATGCTGTTTTCTATGTGGCGGTCACAGGATGGACTAAACCTTCAGTTATATTTAGCCATTTCTTTTACTTTCTTTCTTCCTATTTTGTAATTGTAGACTCACTGCAATTACAACGAGCCTGAGCATTTTTATGAGATTGAGAAAGTATTATTTGGTCTAATTAATTGCAGTGACCTCCCAAACTTTCTGCTGCTTTGGGGCACCATCGTGGCTCCTCCTGGGTGGACTGGCTGGACGTTTGTTCATGAAGAGCTGTGTTTGCACAATTAGTCCAAATTCTTTTGATACAGCACAGCGGCTACTGTGTGTGGGAGGACAAATTCAGCAGTGTCTGGTCAGCTTACCTTGCACTCTTGTGCATGGCATGTGGGTGGATGTAAAAGTTTAGAGAAGCATTCTTTTCTGAACAGAACTTCGAAACACCATTTTGCTGTTATTTATCTGTTCTGTTTGGCCTCCCTTTTGTTTGTTTGTTTGTTTTCCTCTTTTTGTTTGCAGAAGATCCAGTGGTTTCATCTCCTGATGTGGGAGACTTGTCCCCTGAGGGCCCCTTACCTCCATTGATCCTCCTGCAGCAGCTGCTGTCTGCTGCCACTCAGCCCTCCCCCATCAAAGCCATTTTTGACAGGCAAGAGATGGAGGTGAGTCAGTAGACCTCTCTTCAGTAACCCGGCATTAAGTGGCAGCGTTAATGTTGCATTCATCAGGCTGGTGTGTTGGGTTTGACCTCTGTTATCTGTGCATGGCTGTACATGTAGGCTGCAGCTCTGGCTGTGTGTCAGTACCTGGCTGTGGAATCCGCCCACCCATCCTCTCCACTGTTTGAGGAGAGCAGCTCCAGCGAGGCCACCACGCCTGTCACCATACAACATGTCCGACCTCCCAAGCAGAAGAAGCAGAAGACCTCCCCTGTCCCTCCCTTACCCATAGTCCTCCAGCTTATGGAGATGGGGTTCCCGCGGAAAAACATCGAGTTTGCCTTGAAGTCGCTTTCTGGTACTACAGGCAGTGCTTCTGGTGTCCCAGGTATTGTTTCACATGACACTTTGCCACTTTGTTAGTGCTGCAGCTAAAACTCTGTATCTGTCACTGCAGCAGTGTGTCTGCTGTATTTGTGATATAACACTGCGATCTACTTCTGGAGAGTAACTGAGCATGTACATCAGGTGTTGAGGCTCTGGTGGGCTGGCTGCTGGACCATCCAGACATTCACGTCACAGAGCTGTCAGATGCCGACACCGTGTCGGATGAATACTCTGATGAGGAGGTCCTGGAGGAGCTGGAGGAGGCTGAGCCGACATTCTCTGTGGTACATTACCCTCTTATTTCTGCTATAAATCCACTGAATAATACACTGAGTCACCTGCTACTCAGCCTGCCAAACTGCCCTTATGACATGATTAATAATAGCTTTGTGTGACATTAGCCTCCAGGTGCAGTGGTGACTGAGAGCCAGACGTTTAAGAAGAGATCAGATTTTCAAAGCAACGATGACTATGCTGTGTACGTGAGAGAGAACATTCAGGTGAGAGCAGCGGCCTTTTCAAGTTTCTAAAAGCGCCTTGAGGAAATGTGACAGAAGTGTGATGGATCAGTGACTTCTCTGCAGGTGGGAATGATGGTGAAGTGCTGCAGAACGTACGAGGAAGTGTATGACGGGGATGTTGGGAAAGTGATCAAGCTGGACAGAGACGGACTTCATGACCTAAATGTGCAGTGTGACTGGCAGCAGAAAGGAGGAACGTACTGGGTCCGCTACATCCACATCGAGCTACTTGGTAAACTTTGGCTTTTAACGTGACCTGATGCTTGTAATGAGAAGTTAGCCGTTCTGTGAAAACCTTGGCAGCATGTCTTCTCTTCATCCTTTGACATGTGTTGGGGCATTATTTGTTTTTTTTCAGGATTCCCACCACAAAGTTCTCCTTCTCATATAAAGATTGGTGACAAAGTGAGGGTGAAGCCCACAGTCACCACACCAAAGTACAAATGGGGCTCCGTCACTCACAGGAGTGTTGGGGTTGTGAAAGGTACGTCATTCTCTGCAGCCTTTCAGTTGAGTCTCTTCTCAAATTTTGATTCTATTTATAATCTGAACAAACACCTCCTTATCTCAATCCACTGTTTCCTGCACTAATGGATCCACATGGTTTGTTTCAGCTTTCAGCGCCAATGGAAAGGATGTGATAGTAGACTTCCCTCAGCAGTCCCACTGGACTGGCTTGTTGTCTGAAATGGAACTGGTGCCCAGTGTTCACCCTGGAGTGAGGTATTGATATGTTTAAGGTTTCTGGCTGCCCAATTAACTATATATCTCAGTATGTTTTTGAAATAGCAACTGGTTTTGTCCGCAGGTGTGACGGCTGCCAGATGTTCCCCATAAACGGCGCCAGGTTCAAATGCAGGAACTGTGACGACTTCGACTTCTGTGAAAACTGCTTCAAGACCCGCAAACACAACACCAGGCATTCCTTTGGCAGAATCAACGAGCCCGGTAGGTGTCACATTCATCAAGATAGTATCCGTGGTGTTTCTGTTTGTCGGCATGTGTGTAACACCTGTTGTTCATCTTCCGTGCGATCAGGCCAGTCTCCAGCGTTCTGCGGCCGCTCAGGAAAACAGCTCAAGAAGCATCACAGCAGCCAGCGAGGGATGCTGATTGACGATTGGTCTCGTGCTGTCAAGAGCCTCAACGTGTCATCCTCCGTTAACCAGGCCTCACGCCTCATTGACTGCAGTGATCAGTGTTGGCAGTCCTCTGGCTCGCAGGGAAAGGCAGGAGATTGAATTGCATATTCCAATAAGATGGATGACAGCCGTTTTGGTTTGGCCATATTAAAGCGTAATGCATTACCTGACAGGTTCTGTCATTCCTTCCACTGCAGCACTGGATTCGTCTCGAGCTCTTCCCAGACGTTCTTGTGCACAGGTTGAAGATGATAGTGGACCCAGCGGACAGCAGCTACATGCCCTCACTGGTGGTGGTGTCAGGTGGGTTATGTGGGTTCTTTTGAACATTTACCAACATTATATTTCTCTACGTATAGACAGATGCTTTGTATTGTTACCATGAGACAATTGTATTCTGCATTTATAATCCACGGTTTGGTCTTCAAATAGTTCCTCTAGTATAAACAGCAGGGTGTTTGTGACATTTTCATGTTTTTAAGTGTCTTTTATCATCATGAATAATGTTTTTTCTTGATACACAGGCGGAAGCTCTTTGAATAACTTGATTGAGCTGAAGACAATCAACATCAATCCCACGGACACCACTGTCCTTCTCCTTAGTGACTGTACTGAGGTTGGTTAGCTGAAGACATCAACTTCTAATCATGAATTTTTTTTTGCCTTAAAAAAATAACCCTGTATTAACTGGAATGATGTGTTTGCCCCCAGTATCACAGATATATCGAGATTGCAATCAAGCAGTGCCGCAGCTCTGGTATTGACTGCAAGATTCATGGACTTGCTATCGTTGGGCGCATCAGAGCAGAGGATGAAGACCTGGCCACAGTCCCTTTCCTGGCGTCAGACAATGAAGAAGAGGATGATGACAAAACGGCCACTGGGAGGTATGGCCGGCCGAGGAATAAGAATTTCAGTGCTGAAGGACTATGCGTGTTGTGGACGTTTTCCAGCAAACATGAATCTGGCTGTGGGTTTCTACTGATACAGACCAATCTGCGCATCTTTATTTCAAACTCGATTTTAGGAGGTTGATAAGTAAACAAGTAAATTGAGAATGTAGAGCTGAATAGATTTACAAACAGTGAAGACGAGGATATTCAAATGAAGATGAAGTTGATTCATGTCAAAGTTCTCACTGTGTGTGTATGTCCTTTAGCCTTGCTCGGAAGAAGTCATCAGGACTGGAGTCTGCAGCCACCATCAGGACCAAAGTGTTTGTCTGGGGGCTGAATGACAAGGACCAGCTGGGAGGACTCAAGGGTTCTAAGGTGCAGCTTAGAGTGTATTTGATCCTCTTTCCTTGCATATGAATTAAAATGTGTTTTCCTAGCTAGATGCCAGTTATGATATTTGCTGCTACTGTCCCAGTCAGTGATGGAAGAGTATTTAGATCCTTTGCTTTGTATGAAATTATTAGTTGCTAACTGTACTTGAGTACAAAAGTAAAAGTACTCGTTATGCAGCAAGATGTCCCCTATAAGAGTTGTTTATTATTCTGCATTAAGTAATAAGATTCTTATCACTGCTGCATAAACATGTATGAAGTATTTAGATGTTCTAGCTGGTCAAGGTGGAGGTCATTTTAAATATAAAGCCTGCTGTTTTGGGAATGCAAAATCTTCACCTGGAAAGTTACAAGTAACTAGAGCTTTTAGGTAAATGTAGTGGAGTAAATGTACATTTAGTACATTTTAAAATGTACTAAAGTAAATAGCTAGCAAAATATTCAAAGAAGTACAAGTCCTCAAAACTGTAGTTAAGTACAGTAATTAGGTAAATGCTTTCCACATTTGACACCAGTACATCATCTACAACACAGGCACCGTCTTGCACCGTCTAGTGATGGTGCAGCAGTTTGCACTTTATGTATAATAAGCACATTTGAGGACGTGTCAAACACTTTCATAGCCCACTGGTGGTGATAGAGAATGTACAGTAGATGGAAGCAGACATGTCTGCTGCACTCTCTAATCTTTGTGTCCTTCACAGATCAAGGTGCCCTCCTTCTCTGAAACACTCTCTGCCCTCAATGTGGTTCAAGTGGCCGGTGGTTCCAAAAGCCTCTTTGCAGGTGGGAAATAGATATTTTGTTTATGTGCTTATATAAGATTCACATTTGCAGTAAGTAACCACTGTGTTGCTGTTGCAGTGACGGTCGAGGGGAAGATCTATGCGTGTGGAGAGGCCACTAATGGCAGGTTAGGCCTGGGCCTGTCCAGCGGGACCATCCCAATCCCCCGTCAGATCACTGCACTCAGTAACTACGTGGTGAAGAAGGTTGCTGTGCACTCTGGGGGGCGTCACGCCATGGCTCTGACCGTGGACGGGAAGGTCTTCTCCTGGGGAGAGGGAGATGACGGCAAACTGGGCCACTTCAGCAGAATGTACGTTATCTTGCACAGATCTTAAGTTATTTTTGTTCACAATGGGAATTGTTAAACCAAAAGTTATTTTTATTTATTCTGCATCTCAGCGCTGTGGACAAGTTGTCCGATTGATGTGATTAAAGGAAAGCATGATTTTCTGTCTTAGGAACTGTGACAAGCCTCGTTTAATTGAGGCACTGAAGACCAAGCGCATCCGTGACATCGCCTGTGGCAGCTCTCACAGCGCGGCAATCACCTCCAGTGGGGAGCTGTACAGCTGGGGTCTGGGGGAATATGGCCGCCTAGGACATGGAGACAACACTACTCAGCTGAGGCCTAAACTGGTGCGTCTATGTCACCTAACTCACCCCTTTCTTTATTTTAAATGGACACTGGCTTTAATGCACAGTGTGTAATTTCTGCTGTTACGGGTTTTTCTATTGAAACGGTAACAAAAGATTTTGACGATGTCGTGAAGTAGAGTGGGATCATGGGAGGAGTTGTCCTCGTTAAACAAACACCATCACAGAAGAAAATTAGTAATTGTGCTTCATTAATAGTGAGCAGTACAAACCGTGGTAAACAATAGAGTGGCTGCATGAAACGCACCACTACCTTGAATCCTTGAAATTACGAACTTCTCTGGGTTTGAACGTTGTTGGGAACATTTGGGATAATGTTAAGTACACAACTCCACAAAATATACAAGGTCTATTTGTGTTTAGACATTTTAATGCAGAAATACATACATATACAACATACATATTTTGGATTTAAAGTTAGTGATGGGCAAAGTAATGGCAAGAGACTTTATGACAGAGATATCATCAGGTGCCCTTTAGAAAGACAGTTATTTAGACCTAGTAACAGACTGTACCATGTGTAGAATTTGATTTGTTTATGATGTTTTGCTGCTGTGAAGCCATGAACATTATGAAATGTGTAATGAACACTTGCTGTGCCTTTGTCATTGTCATCTAGGTAAAAGTGCTTCTGGGACACCGTGTTATCCAGGTGGCTTGTGGAAGCAGGGATGCTCAAACGCTGGCCCTCACTGATGAAGGTATTTCTGTCAATGTACTTAAAGGTACCATGTGGAGTTTAGACGCAAAATAACAATTAAGACTCCACAAAAAAGTCCACAAATTTCATTTGGCCTAGATAGATGTGTTTCAGTTTGTAGTTGCTAATGTGTGTGTTTATTTTCGTCAGGGTTGGTGTTCTCCTGGGGTGATGGGGATTTTGGGAAGCTGGGTCGCGGAGGCAGCGAGGGCTGCAACATCCCCCAGAACATAGAGAGGCTCAACGGGCAGGGAGTCTGCCAAATCGAATGTGGAGCACAGTTCTCCTTGGCTCTTACAAAATCTGGAGTTGTGTGGACATGGTAAGACGGGCAAATGATTAAATCACAGTATTAGATCATTCATCATTTGTCCTTTTTCTTTCCAGTGGTTGTTCACTGTTTGCGTTTCCAAACAGGGGCAAAGGCGACTATTTCCGATTGGGCCATGGCACCGATGTTCATGTGCGGAAACCCCAGATGGTGGAAGGCCTGAGGGGCAAAAAGATTGTCCACGTTGCAGTTGGGGCACTGCACTGTTTGGCTGTTACAGACACAGGACAGGTTTGTACTGGCCTCTACCATCAGTGCATTATAAACCAAAGCACACAGTTCGGGCACTCTGCTCATTTACTGCCATGGCACTGTTCCAGAGGTGAATTTCTCCTCCTATAGTCAGAGTTTATTTATCGACTCTCCCTCTACTTTTCCAGGCGCCTCTGACCTTTGCTGTTACGCAGTTTATTTCATCTTGTATAATATCTTCCCTCAGAACAAATTTAATAATGTTAGCACATCACTTCCAATGATGAGAGGCAGCTACTCAATATTTGACAGCTTGAAGAGCTTGTTAAGATTGAGTGCTTGGAGCGGTGCCTTTACGTTTTTCATGTGTGGCGTTTCTTTAGTCGTGGTGTGTAGCATTTTTTAGTTTAGCAGTATGGAAAATCCAATGGTGGTGTTGTGTTTCTTTGCCAGGTGTATGCGTGGGGTGACAATGACCACGGGCAGCAGGGCAACGGCACCACCACAGTTAACAGGAAGCCCACTCTGGTGCAGGGTCTCGAGGGACAGAAGATCACCCGAGTGGCCTGTGGCTCCTCCCACAGCGTGTCCTGGACCACCGTGGATGTGACCACACCCTCAGTTCACGAGCCAGTTCTTTTCCAGACGGCCAGGGACTCCCTTGGAGCATCCTATTTGGGTAATCACCCTTTCCCTTGCAGCCTTAAATCCAACCCACCTACCCAGTTTTCGTCAGTCCTGATGTTGGGGTTGTAATGTTTGTTTTTTTAGACATGAAGCTGCTCTTAAAACAGCTTATGAGTTTCTCAGAGACGCACTCATTTATGTTTAGCAGACTGTACATTACCCACAAGGGGGAGCTCTTCTATCATCAACAAATCAAGGCCTGTATTTATCAAGCTGCATGTCTACATGGCTGTTGGAGTTACTTTTCTGGAGAGGTACAGTTTCTTACGGAACTCCAGGTCCAGAACTGTAGAGCTGAATCTGTTGATACTTGCTGGTTTAGGGTTCTTCGCATCAATGACAGTGTGTCTCATTGTTTTTGTGTTGTACACCGCAGGCGTCCAGTCAGACAGTGACTCATCAGCCGTGAACAACAAGATGAGCGGGCAGAGCAACGTGAAGCCTAATCGACCCTCGCTGGCCAAGATCCTCCTCAGTCTGGATGGCAACTTGGCCAAACAGCAGGCTCTGTCTCACGTGCTGTCAGCCCTGCAAATCATGTATGCCAGGTATGTTGTCTACACATCCTCTCCTGGTGGGTCAGAAGACTATGATGCACACCATGTAACTGCAAGACAACCAGATCAAGTCAGGCTAAGAACCCTCATTGCTCAGTATTTCATGTTGTGCTACGATCTCAGCCCTTAAATAAAAAGCACATGACAAATATGACAAAATCACATGTAATGCACACAGATATCAGTAAAATGTTTGGGTAGCAGAAACGAAGCACAGAATAGCTGTGCATATAAGACGGACAAAGCAGAATTGCATTCTAATAACTTCTTTAAGTTTTGATTGTTGGACAGTCAGAGGAACATTGGCCGAGAAGGCAGGATCAACAAGGCGATAACGTAGCTGGATGCTACATGTATCTGGGCTTTGATCCAGATCAGTAAAACCTTTAAATTGTCTACATCTCTATCAGGACAGCCATGCATAGATTCAGGTCATCATGTTTATCATCAGTTAAAATCCCAATTGCTACATTTACAAACTCGAGGTGAGTGACGCCGTGCTGAGGCATGAATCTGAACAGGATGAGCTAAAAGTGTGTATGACCTCTAAATAATTAAATCTGCTGACTGGCACTGATAATTGTCATTAGTCGGTATTACTGTTGACAGGATGTGCTGTGTGTCCCCCCAGGGATGCAGTGGTCGGTGCTCTGATGCCAGCCAGCATGATTCTGCCAGCAGAGTGTCCTTCCAGCTCACCTGTTCCCCCATCAGACTCCTCTTCCTCATCCAGCGTGAGTGATGAAGAAGGTCCTCCTGTCCTGCCTGAGGCTGAGGAACGAGTCAGTCCCAATCCCTGGCAAGACAAGAAGGGAGAGGTGAGGAACACAATATATTTAGGATGACTTTAATTTATAAACACCAACCCTGCCTATGAAACACTTGATAATTAATAGCCGTCAGTGGGGGTGTTCCCATGCTGGTTGGCTTTTTTTGTCATCAAAACGCTGCCTCGACTGCATTTTGTGCTGATTTGCTGTAAAACAGTAACCAGGCAAACTGCATTTTTTCCCATAATGACCAGGTGTGTAGATGCAACCATCAGCAAACTATATTTGGGTCCAACTTGGAAAAAACAGACACTCGCACAGTGCTGTTTGATCATAATTACAATGCAAAGTTTTCTTCCACAACTTCTGGGTCAGGAAGTTAAAATCCTTAAAATCTCAGTCCTGGTTGATTTGGTGACACCTGTTACTGGTGGAAGCAGCAAGAGTAATTTAACACGCTAACACGACTGAAAGAAGCAGAAAATGACTGTGGTTTGTATTGTAGGTGTTTGTTTGATAAATGATTGTGGTGAGCACTAACTGTGGTGAGAAACATGCATTCACTGTGGCTGCTTCACAGTAAAACCACCCTCTTTCTGCTTTTAATGCATTGAAAGGCTATTGCAGAAAAAGTCCAGACCATAAGTAGTATCAAAAAGGAGTTTGAAAATATTACTTTACTTTTAAAAACGTTCAGCGTCATGCACAGAACATGAAAACTAGATGGGAAGTACGAACATGAATTTGTGCAAATTGCATTTTTTTTTACCTTTTTGCTGCTACTTGCATATTTTATTCTTGTCAACCCGGCAGACAACTTGAGGAGAAATCATCACAAAAGCATTTTGGTGGTTTTGTTTATTTTCTTTAAACCTACATAATTGTATTTTAAAGAAATAAGGTTTCTTTGAATTCAGTACTTCCTACTGTCTCAATGTCTAAATGTACTGAAAAAGTCATTGGCAATTTAGAATAATATGAAATTGTGTGAACATGGCCCTACCATGTTTGTTTCTCTGTGTGAGCAGGTTCCCTCATCAGAAGAAGCCGTCACTCCATCATCAGCTATGACTCCCTCCGCCTCTGGTGCCTCCTCACGTCCTTTCATCCCCGTCACTGACGACCCCGGAGCGGCCAGCATCATAGCTGAAACCATGACCAAGACTAAAGAGGCGAGTCTGTGCAGCTGAGCGTATGTGTTTGGTGAAGCCGTGAACTGCAGCCACATGTACCTAATTGTTTGTTGTTCATCTTCAGGACTCTGAGAGCCAGAGTAAAGTGGTCGGTCCAGAGCCTCAGTACCTCGATGAGTTCACAAGTCTGCTTGTGCCTGATGACACACGTGTAATGGTGGACCTGCTCAAACTGGCAGTTTCCTGTCGCTCTGGGGAGAAGGGCAAGGAGGTGCTGTCGGCTGTGCTGTCAGGCATGGGGACAGCTTATCCACAGGTGATTAACTGTTTTCTGTTTTTTGACCTCGTGTAGGCTTTGTGATTTAAAGGACGTAACGTTTGACTTCTTCTGGTCTCTGGCGGGCAGGTTGCTGACATGCTGCTGGAGTTGTGTGTCACTGAGTTGGAGGACGTTGCCACAGACTCACAGAGCGGCCGTCTGTCCTCCCAGCCGGTTGTTGTAGAGAGCAGCCATCCGTACACTGACGACACCTCCACCAGTGGTACTGTGAAGATCCCAGGTAAAAAGAGAAAAGGGGGGATTCTGTGTGATTCTAAGTGAGACTCTGGTTAAACTTGAATGAGCAAAACAATTTTCAGCCTTGCTCATTATGACTTTCCTCTTGGATGTAGACAACATCTCTCATTTCCTCTTGCAGGTGCTGAGGGCCTCAGGATCGAGTTTGACCGACAGTGTTCAACTGAGAGACGCCACGACCCGTTAACAATCATGGACGGCGCCAATCGGATTGTCTCTGTCAGATCAGGTGATGAGAGGCAGGACGTGTAATCGAGACTGCAGAGTGTATGCAAATGAATCAAAACTGAATGTGGCTGCATGCCGTGTGTGTTTCAGGCCGGGAGTGGTCTGACTGGTCCAGCGAGTTAAGGATCCCAGGAGATGAACTCAAATGGAAATTCACCAGCGACGGCTCTGTCAACGGCTGGGGCTGGCGCTTCACCGTCTACCCCATCATGCCTGCTGCTGGTGAGTTTTGTCACCAGATGTAAGACTGCATGCAGTGACCAGTAAAACCACCCTCTGAACATTAGCATAAATAAACCAGATATTTATGTTGCACATAGAGGCTGCCTGACACTGAGCCTTCTCTGTGTCTTCTTCCTCAGGTCCCAAAGACTTGCTGTCAGATCGCTGTATCCTGTCCTGCCCCTCTATGGACTTGGTCACCTGTCTGCTGGACTTCAGGCTCAACTTTGCCTCCAACAGGAGCATTGTGCCTCGGCTGGCTGCTTCCCTCGCTGCTTGTGCCCAGCTGAGTGCGTTAGGTAGAGTATGATTGTCCTGCTTCACCACGTGTAGGCGTTACAACAGTCCAAATAAAAGCAGGGTTTTGTCTTTTTTAATGTCTGAGTGTGGTTGATTTGTTAGAGATTAAAAATATATTCATGTTGTATTTTATGTCGTTTCCAGCTGCGGGACACAGGATGTGGGCTCTGCAGAGACTACGAAAACTCCTGACCACAGAGTACGGTCAGTCCATCAACATAAACAGGCTGCTGGGGGACAGTGAAGGCGAGGCTCGCTCTATGGTGAGTAGACGGCTTTACTTTATGACTTCATGTAAATGAGCTTTTATTGAATAATTACCATGGTGTGTGTTATAACTACTGTAGTTACATGGCTGTTGTTACTGTTATACTATTTATCACACATTAATGTTGCACATATTTCACCCAAGTGTGTCATCCAAACCAATTTTGATGCAACCTTGTCTTTTATAATTGACTTCTCAGTGTTCATTTCATATCTGGTCACATCTCGCCATGTACAGCTCAGGCAGATATACAGTATTAAACTGTGATTCTTGTTGCTCTGGTACGTGAATTTGTTGTTGTAATACTCGTGTGTAGCTGAGAGACATGCATGAGATAACTGATCAATGGCAGCGCTCTGGTCATATTAATTGTATGAGCTGGTCTCTTCAATTGTTATCGATAATGTATGGCGGAATTTGTCACTGTTTGTTTGTTTGATTAGATTTTCTTCCCCTCAGTTGCACCTTTCCATACAGAGTTTGCTTTCCACTCCAACAGCTATTTTTTCTGTCCTTCACCTCATACACCAACTACTACGGGGCTGTGCTTTTCTCTTATGCTTTGTGTAATTCTTTGAGAACTGTAACAATGACTAAAATGAACAAAAGCAGGGATATTGAATGGAGAGCAAAGCCCCTATTAAGTAAAATGTAGCTTTTATTTTTAGAAGTGATTGATACACTTAATCGATTAATCATGGTCTATTTGGTCTGTTTTCTTGCAGAGTTTCACAGGCAGTGCGCTGGCCGCTTTAGTGAAGGGGCTACCAGAGGCTCTGCAGAGGCAGTATGAGTACGAGGACCCCATTGTCAGGGGAGGGAAGCAGCTGCTTCATAGTCCATTTTTCAAGGTGTGCTCACAGTTGTTTCCTTACCAACACAATGGCACCAAGAGTTGAGTGTGTTGGTTTTATACAGATTATTAGATGCAGTTTTCTCCCAGAGGCTAATTTTAACTTCTTTTTTTTTAGGTCTTGGTTGCTCTAGCCTGCGATCTTGAGCTGGATACCTTACCCTGCTGTGCCGAGACCCATAAGTGGGCCTGGTTCCGCAGATACTGCACAGCCTCCAGAGTCGCTGTGGCTCTAGACAAGAGGACCTCTCTACCAAGACCCTTCCTGGATGAGGTGAGTGTGCCGGGCTGTGCTGTCTGTGCCAGCCTTCACTTTTCTTCATCACACTTTGACACGAGTGTGTTCTTAATCCCTTTCCTACAATAATTCCTATCCCCTTTGAAGGTGACAAAGAAAGTACGCGAGCTTATGGCCGATCACGAGAGCATGAACGGCCTCCACGAGAGTCACGACTTGTTCAAGCGCGAGCACGACGAGCAGCTTGTACAGTGGATGAACCGCCGACCAGACGACTGGACCCTCTCCGCCGGGGGGAGCGGTACCATCTACGGCTGGGGCCACAACCACAGAGGTCAGCTGGGGGGCATTGAGGGAGCAAAGGTCAAAGTGCCCACTCCCACAGAAGCGCTCGCCACCCTGCGGCCAGTGCAGCTTATCGGCGGGGAGCAGACTCTGTTTGCTGTCACTGCCGATGGAAAGGTATTTAACACACCTGTGCAGGCTGCACACTGCAACCTCTCTGGCTGTAGCTCATTCTGGCAAGAGTATTGCTCAACGATGTCAATCGGATGACTTCCAGGAAAATGTAATATTGTCAGACTAAAATATGTTGTCTTGATCCTCAGCTGTATGCAACAGGATATGGAGCTGGGGGCAGATTGGGTATTGGAGGCACAGAGTCTGTGTCCACTCCCACTTTACTGGAGTCCATCCAACACGTCTTCATCAGGAAAGTGGCTGTAAACTCTGGAGGGAAGCACTGCCTGGCGCTGTCCTCTGAGGGAGAAGTCTACTCGTGGGGAGAGGCTGAGGATGGAAAACTCGGCCATGGGAACAGAAGGTCGAGACCCAATCCAGACACACACAGTGTTAATACAAACCATGTCACTGTAAGAATTAAGGATTAAAACAGTGTAAAGTGTTTTTATAGTAACTGTGACTCCTCCTGACTTTAGTCCTTGTGACCGTCCTCGTGTGATTGAGTCCCTGAGGGGAGTGGAAGTGGTGGATATCGCAGCCGGAGGGGCACACAGCGCCTGCATCACTGCCAGTGGAGAGCTCTTCACCTGGGGAAAAGGTCGCTACGGACGTCTGGGTCATGGAGACAGTGAGGACCAGCTCAAACCCAAGCTGGTCAGTGGTCATTGAGCTCAGTTTCTCACACGACTCAAAACACTGTGCTGTATACATGCAGTGCACTCAAGGTTTGTCAGTACACGGAAGAGGCTGAAACAAAACATGAAATGTTTGGACAGAAATCAAACAGTTTACTCTGACTCACCCCGACAAGGTTTCCCACACAGTCACAGTGAGATAAAGCTGATGTTGGTGTCTGTATGGTTTATCCAGGTGGACGCACTACAGGGTCACAGGGTCATTGATGTGGCGTGCGGCAGCGGGGACGCCCAGACACTGTGTCTAACAGACGATGACATGGTCTGGTCTTGGGGAGACGGGGACTACGGCAAATTGGGCCGAGGAGGCAGCGATGGCTGCAAAATCCCCATGAAGGTAAGGCAGTTTACACAGCAGAGTGCACTGGAGGTCAGCAGAGGCATCACATTTTATTTCTCTCTTCTGCTATTTCACACGGGAAGAGAGCAGGGTCGGCTGAAAACTACAAGCTAAGCTTCAGATGAGTTTTCTGTTTCTTGTAAGATCAGTAGCCACAATTATTATGTCCAACATACAAGCTGCTAGCTTAAAAACGTGGGCCTAGGTAGAGGTCAAGGTATAGTTTGACATTTTGAGAAATGGACTCGCTCACTTTCTTGCTTTGAGCTGGTGAGAAAATCGATACCTTTCTTAAGTTAAACTTGAAGCTACAGCCAGGAGACGGTTAGCTTATCTTAGCTTAGCAGTTAGCAAAAAACTACAGGAAAAATTTATCCTGGCTCATTCCAAAGATAAAAAAAAGTCGCCTACGCGCACCATCAATGCTCACTAATTAACATGTCATATCTGGTTTGTGTAAGACATACAAAATTTTAAATGATTAAGAATCTCACATATAGCATATTGGCTGTTTATTAGTCATTATACAGTACTTATTAATGCCTTATTCTGGGGGTCAGGGGTTATTAAGGGTTAGGTTATTAAGACAGAAATTTATATACAGCAACTTCCTTACTTACTATCAATACAGAGTATTTAGGAGGTTATTGATGGAAAAGTCTTTGTTAATGACCTAGTAATTTTGGAATATGGTCAGGCATAGTAAGGCATTAATAATTAAACTTTTTTATGACTAATATAGCCAATATGCTAAGAATATTTATGTTAATAAGCCCCTAGAGTATAGTAATGAGTATGTGTACCTTAACATTAAGTGTCACCATGTTTGTCCATAAAAATCATCTCGAACAGAAGACTGACTGATCAGCACATAAACTCATTTATATTTCTGTCTGGAAGCTGTTTGGGGGCTCATTTGGGCACACTGTCCGTGCTTTGTGGTGGGATGAATGACATAATCGAAGAGATCTGGTGTGTTTTTCATAATTTGTCTATCAAATGACCGATGAATCGATTTCTTGCTCTCAGATTGACTCTCTCACCGGCCTCGGCGTGGTCAAAGTGGAGTGCGGCTCTCAGTTTTCTGTGGCTCTCACTAAGTCTGGGGCTGTGTACACGTGGTACGTACAGTACAGTACAGAGTAGATGTGTCACTGTTGTTGTTAGAGGTGACATGGCTCAGTTGTGTATGTATCTGTTATTCCTAGGGGGAAAGGGGACTATCACCGGCTGGGCCACGGCTCTGACGACCACGTTCGACGGCCCAGACAGGTTCAGGGGCTGCAGGGGAAGAAGGTCATCGCCATCGCCACGGGCTCACTGCACTGTGTGTGCTGCACAGAGGATGGTAGGATTGACCATCTTATGCTATGATCCTATGCTATGTTTTTTTGTATATGGTCTCCCACCAATGTGTTTGTCGGTTTATTCCAGATCAGTTTATTGTACAAGTCCTCTTTGCCATCTTGCCAGTTGGTACCATTGAGCCCCAACAGTTCAGCTAAGTAGGGTTGGATTTCACAGAGAGCTTTGCTGTTGTGTTTGGCTCAGGAGAAGTGTACACATGGGGCGACAACGATGAAGGCCAACTTGGAGACGGGACCACTAACGCCATCCAGAGGCCACGGCTGGTGGCTGCGCTGCAGGGCAAGAAAATCAACAGGGTGGCATGTGGTTCTGCTCACACCCTCGCCTGGTCCACCAGCAAGCCCACCAATGCCGGCAAACTGCCTGCACAGGTACTGCTCTGGATCCAACAGGAAGGAAAAGAAAGTTTAATTCTTTGTATAATGGAAAATGAGTTATCTGTCCACATGTTCCAGTAGATGGCAGTAAAGCTTTGCAGACAGAAACCTCATCAAAACAAAGTCGCTCGCAGACCTTTAACAGCCATTCATGCTGTCAACCTGACTGTCTGTGTGGTGTGTTGAAGGTGCCCATGGAGTACAACCACCTGCAGGAGATCCCCATCATGGCCCTGAGGAACAGGCTGCTGCTGCTGCATCACATCTCAGAGCTCTTCTGCCCGTGTATACCCATGTTCGACCTGGAGGGTCGACTGGGTCAGACAGGCCACGGACCCTCAGTGGGCTTCGACACACTCAGGGGCATCCTCATCTCCCAGGGGAAGGTGAGATACTGTAGCATGAATTTGAATCACCAAAAAATACAAAATGGAAACAGCCAAAATTCAACAGTGTAATACTGGATGTCTGCTTGGCACAAAAACAGGAGAAAATGTATTTTGTCTGAACAGGAAGCAGCTTTCAGGAAGGTGGTTCAAGCCACGATGGTGAGGGACAGACAGCACGGACCTGTGGTGGAGCTCAACAGGATACAGGTACAGTAGAAAAAACCTGCAATCGGCTCACAGTTTTAACATCTGCATGCACAGTCTGTTTCACAATCACTTTGATCTTTCTTCAAGTCTCCTGCTCCCCCTACTGTAGTTCCTCCCCCCTCCTCCTCCGCTCACTGGGAGGCTGTGTTCCAGACAGGCTCCTGAGCATTACATGTGATGTCTTTCATAAGGGGATTTTTCTGTGGTGTGTGTGATTTCTGCTCCAGCCTGTCTGCAGGAGTTCCTGGACTGAGTTTTGTACTTTACTCCACATAGAGGCTCGGTTTGGGCCGCTGCCTCTCCACACAAGCCCCCCCACATAGCTCCGGCTGTACTTGTATCTGTGGTGCAGAGAGCTGTCATATCCAGGAATTCATGCCTATCACTACTTCCTCACTATCTAGCAGGAAGTTATTAAGCACCAGACAGAAACAATCTTTTTTTTTGTCTTCTTCACCCTGCAGGTGAAGCGTTCCCGTAGCAAAGGGGGTCTGGCAGGGCCCGACGGAACAAAGTCTGTGTTTGGTCAGATGTGTGCCAAAATGAGCTCGTTCAGCCCAGACAGCCTGCTGCTCCCTCACCGAGTGTGGAAGGTCAAATTTGTTGGTAGGTGCTGCGCTGTCATGTCCAGCCCTCGCCCAAATGTCTCTGACGTATCATCCTTTAAAAGCAACGTTCAAGTATCGACAACACGGGGAACGTGCACATTTCCTCACCCTGGATGTTTTATTTTCTCAGGGGAGTCCGTGGACGACTGCGGTGGCGGTTACAGCGAGTCCATTGCCGAAATGTGCGAGGAGCTGCAGAACGCCTTGACTCCGCTGCTCATCGTCACCCCCAACGGCCGCGACGAGTCGGGCGCCAACAGGGACTGTTTCCTGCTCAACCCCGCAGCCAAGTCCCCTCTTCACATGAGCATGTTCCGCTTCCTAGGTATAATCCACTTAATCTCCCAGTGAGGTCTTCTGGGGTGTTAATCCTAGATAAACAAAAACTGGAAATATGCATATTTATTTTGAAAATGTACAAAACGCTTCAAGTGCATTTTCGCTGATAACACCTGGTTGAACTGTTCAGCTTGCTTCACTTCATCTAAATATTCCTGCTGTTTTACTGCATTTTGTTGAGCACAGTGATGCTTGTTCAGGTCTGATCTTGTGCGTAATGCGCTCCGCCTCGCTGTGTCTGCAGGAGTGCTCTTGGGCATTGCAATCCGGACCGGAAGCCCTCTTAGTCTGAACCTGGCAGAGCCGGTGTGGAAACAGCTGGCAGGCATGAACCTGACCATCGCTGACCTCAGTGAGGTACGTACACCGCGGGGCCCTCAGTGTGTATGCGCAACACACACTGCTGGTGATTGAGTGTGAAAATAGAACTTAATCAAACACTGGGCCTCTCGTCCAAACAGATTTGCTCTCAAGTGATTTAAGAGAACCTGTTCACCAATTTTCTCATATAATTTTTAGTGCAAACAAAATTCATTAGTGGTCCAGACCCTTTGAATGAGGCATGAACTGATATTCCCCAGAGCAGTAAAAACACTAAACATTAATTTAAGAGTTAGATTGCCTTAATATGAGATTAATTTTAAGTGTAATTATGACAAACTGAAGAGTCTGTGCACTCGTGCAGAAAATATTATTCAATGCACAGGCTTTTTTTTGACAAAAAATCTTTATTATTTGCATGTATTGTAACAGTTGGGACATCAGGGTTTTCATGCTGGTGGTCTCTGTTCAGAGGAACAACTTCTATGACATAATACTGACTTCTCTTTAATTAAGTTCAGTTCAATAACTCCAAATCTGAGATCGTTACCGTGACTCCTTCTGGTCCCAGCATTAGCAACAACATCTATCTGTGGTCTACTGATGTTAAAGAGAAGCCTGTAATAAGCTGTGCTTCGACACTCAGGTTACAGAAATGGTTTTGTCTTATTTTGGTCTTTGCTCTCACCGCTTTATTGAGATGTTTTTAGCAGCTAACTCCATGTCAAACCATCCTGTCTTTATGTGCCATTGAGAGTTTTGGGTCTCCTGTAGGGCTGCTGACACTTGTGAATTTTTAATGTTTTCATCAGCTGATTTCTGACAGCAGGACATGAAGGTCTGTACTATGAAATTATCTTTTTTTTCTTTTTCTTGTTACTCCTGGGTGACATTTTTGAAACTCGCCCACAAACAGAGCGGAACAGATATCCTCATAGAGCAATTTCGGGGTGTCAATTATGCTAATAATCTCATCTCACGAAAGTGCACCTACTCATGAACAGACTGAAACGAGCAATTTGCATTGAGTTTGTGCCGTTAAGAGAGTTTGGTGAATCTGAAATCAACAAACCTCGTGACGTTTTAGAATAAGAGCATGAAAATGTTCTGGCATGAGGCTTACCGTTAAATGACGAGCAGCTCGGTGTCATACATTTGTTTTACTCTGTACCTTCACATTCAACTTCACCCTAATTATATTAACATTAATATTTAAACTAACATCTCCGCCCTCCAGCTACAAAAAGGCATGTCTCTCTTATGTCACATACAGTGTTACATAACATTTCAAACCCTTATGATCTGCATTATAACCTGCAGAAAGAACACATTCCTATACATTCCTTTTGGGATTAAACTTTAAGCCTGTCAGCTTCCTGCTCCCCTGAGCTCAGTAAGAAACATGTCTGTGAACTGATACTGTACCTGCTCTTCAGAAAGGTTAAAATCTATAATTAATGTTAGTAAAAAGATGTGAGCCACAATCTCAGCTTTTGTTTGAGAGAGAGTGTGAGCCCACTCCTGCCCTCACGCTGTGATCATGAGCTCCTGAGCGGTCTTTGGGAAGAATACTGGAGTGGAGAAAAAAAAGACCCTTTTCCTTCACAAAGCTGCTCTTGTTTCACGGTTTTGCCCTTGAGATATCAGAAAGGTTGGACGGGAAATGAATCCAGCACAAGACTCGAGAAAAAGTGGATGACTGTGAAGCTCACCGGAGCTGTGTTGTGAGCACAAGTGCGCTTAAATACATATCAAATAGATGAATGCATTAGAGGTTGTGTAGAGACAAATGGATGGAGTTCTGAATATTAAGCCGTGATCTGCTCTGTATCTCCCAGGTTGATAAGGATTTTATTCCTGGTTTGATGTACATCCGGGACAACGAGGCCACCGCTGAGGAGTTCGAGGCCATGACTCTTCCCTTCACAGTGCCCAACGCCAGCGGCCAGGACATCCAGCTCAGCTCCAAGTACTCCCACATCACCCTGGAGAACCGCGCCGAATACGTCCGCCTGGCGATTAACTACAGGTGACGAAATCAACCCAATGAAGAAAATTTACACGGTCCAAGGTGTGTTTGTGTTAACTTTTCTGTTTTTTTGTCCTCCACTCTTCAGGCTCCATGAGTTTGATGAGCAGGTCTCTGCCGTGCGTGAGGGGATGGCTCGAGTAGTTCCAGTTCCCTTGCTGTCGCTCTTCACTGGTTACGAACTGGAAACTATGGTCAGTGAGAGCGGGTTATAAGCTTGCGACATTGCCCCTGTCCTCAGGTGTCCGGCTGGTTTGACAGTAAACGTTTCCCCTCCTCAGGTGTGCGGAAGCCCGGACATCCCTCTCCACCTGCTGAAGTCGGTGGCCACTTACAAAGGAGTGGAGCCGACGTCTCCGCTCATCCAGTGGTTCTGGGAGGTGATGGAGTCCTTCTCCAACACGGAGAGGTCGCTTTTCCTGAGGTTCGTCTGGGGTCGCACACGCCTGCCTCGCACCATCGCTGACTTCCGTGGGCGGGATTTTGTTGTGCAGGTAAGAAGTCTGACTGCCGCTCTTGAAAAGTCATTGAAAGCACTTAATTCAGTCTAAAAATAAAAACTTAAGTATTTAAAAGCCTCACAAAATGTACTTTCTCTTGCCTGCTTTAGGCAGAAATGCGAGCTATAAAGTGTTTCAGTATCTAATTGTGTGCACTTCCAAACTAAAACTGGTTTGTTGTGCCAGTCAGCACCATCAGACACGTGGCAAACACCATCAGTGCTGCTAGCTACAGTAGCTACAATGCTCATTGTCTCATAATGGATTTTACAAAAACATTTCATCTAATTGGTTGCTGATACGTTCATACCTTGGCTTGTGTAATCGTTAAATCTGAATTAAACAGAATTCTATGTGGGATTAAAAAGGTAAAAAGTCTAATTTAGTGAATCCTGCTAAAAATCCCTTGTTAGGAAATACGCTTTTCTTGCTGAGAGTACGACGAATGAGTTTAATCTGTACAAAAACAACAATTAGTGGTTTTACAGCAGGTCATGAGCTGGGAACAGTGACTTGCTGTCATCACTGAGGTTGCCAGGCAACCAGTGGAGACCTCATGTCACTGCAGCCATCCAGGAAATAGTTCAGCACAGAAACCCACAACCTGTCATTCATAAACGGCGAAGCCTCTTAACACAGAAGTATCCATCCATCCAGAGACCTAATAACATCCTGTCCGTCCTCAGGTGCTGGATAAGTACAACCCCCCCGACCACTTCCTGCCAGAGTCCTACACGTGTTTCTTCCTGCTGAAGCTGCCCAGGTACTCGTGTAAACAGGTGCTGGAGGAGAAGCTGAAATACGCCATTCACTTCTGCAAGTCTATCGACACCGACGACTACGCACGCATCGCCCTGTCCGGCGAGCCCGCCGCTGACGACAGCAGCGAAGACTCGGATAACGAGGACGCCGACTCCTTCGCTTCGGACTCCACCCAGGACTACTTGACAGGACACTGAACTTTGTAGAAGGACGAGTGGAAGAGGCGCCGCCACAGAGAGGCTGCATTAATCTCACCTATTAACACACATTCATACAGGCATTCTACTAAGACACAAACGTCTGTGGGGGAAAAATGTGCAATGAGCTTTAAAAGCATTATAAGCTAAAGAGAGGAACAAACACAGGTTCGCTCTGATTTAGTTTCTTCAAAATAAAACGGGGTGATCAGCTGCACATGTAATTGTTGTGTTACATGGGAATTATGTATATTGTTACAAATACAGAGTTAAAAAATGGCTCCCGCCTAGCACTGTGGTAGATTTCTCCCCCTGGTTTGTGTGAATTACCTGTCCCTAGTTTGTATATAGAAATTGATGTGCGACAAAACAGTAGTATTACGTTTTGTTTCTTGGTAATAGCCATGTTTCTTTATAAAAAAAACATTTTTAACTTAAAAAAAGTCAGTGTTTCTCACTCGGCTCACGTCAGTCAGAGCCCACTGAAGGGTCATTTTAAGATTCCTGTATTTACCCCCTCCCTCCACCATGTTTGTGCACTGTCTCCTCAAAGAATGTATATAATATGATTGTGCCATGTATTCACAGAAGGTCTCATTCCTGCATATTAAATGTTAATAAATTTCTGTTAATAAATTCAAGTGAAAAAAGAGCGAAGCAGTGGTGGTTTTGTGAAAACGATGGGACATTTTGGAGGCTCGGAGAGGCGTTCACTGACAGAGAGAGTGTGTGTCTGTGTGTGTGTGTGTGTGTGTCGCTGCAGCCAAACAAGCAGCAGGATCTGAGATGGTTTTTACAAAAACAAGTGCAACACAAATTGATACAAGCAGCCTGTCTGATAAATTCAAAATGACATCTATTTCCTGGATTTTTTTGTGCTCTGTAAATCATCGGGCGCTGTGGTACAGATTAAGGTTACTGTTTAAATGTTGGAAAGGGTTAACAGGCTGCTCTCATTGTATTGATTTTTTTCCCAAACTAGGTCAGAGGATCATTTGGGTATTATTTCTCTCTTTTCACCAGTCGGAGCTTTAGCCGAAATTAAATCAGATTTTCTTTCCAATTTCTTTAAGAATCCCTGTTAATAAATGGTACAAAGGTTGCAGCAGGATGGTGGGGTTTTATCTTAATATCACAGTTAACCCCGTGGCTCTGTGGGATTAAAAAAATCTCCCGTAATTACCTCTGTAATGAGCTGAGTGATGTGAATGAGGGGCTCTTAAGACCCCACTCGCTCATGCATAGGCTTCACTACGCATTCCTCTCAGTGCCTCTGACTGCGGGACACTCCCTCGAGTGCGTGTTGTCTACGTCCGCCTCTCCACCTTGGAAATTCATGCGCAGTTCAAAGGCGAGAGGAAAAAAAATGTTTTAAGAGGGCTTGATTTGGCTTAAAAATCATTAGCATTCTTTGTAGACTTAGTGCTTTTTCTCAGTAATAATCACAAAGTACGTTGTGCTGGTGGGAGTCAGGTGCTTTTCAGTACAGTGAGGGAGGGAGGAGAGTGGCAGTGAGGAATGAATGGCCTCCTTCAGCTGTGGTTATGAGTTATATAGCCTGTTGCGTAAACTACTACTGTCAGCAACCACACAGGAATATGCCACATTCCTACTGTGGTAATTTAGACATGTTTTTCATTTTTCAGTTTTCCAGATTTTCATCATTTGCTTTTGAGTCTGTGCACTCTGATGCAGAACTTTGCTCCTAGAAAGGCCCTGAAAATAGATTTTCCTCACTCAGCTTCTTACTCGGAGCAGCGCATGAACACAAAATCCTCTGTTGGTTAGAAAAGTTCACGTTATTTCACAGGAGAGATTTGTGATTTTTCCTGAGCCCTCACACTGGTTCGAAGTGGGCGTGTATGTCTCATACAGTATGGTCATGTGAGTGGTGTTAAGTACGAGGGGTGGAGGTATGATGGAGGTGATAAAAAAATGCATGTGAACTGAAAAGCAGCTGCAAAAATGAACATGTGATCAAATCATCAAGTGATTCAAAGCAGATTTGATTAAAATTATCATGGTATGATGAAAACAGAGCCACATTTCATTGTTCTCAATCTTACATTCATGATTTATCATTCACAACAAAAAAAAACGCCATTTACCATTTTTGGAAAGTGGCCTCAAGGGCGGACAAATTGAAAAATAAAGAGTGATAAATTGTTTTGCCACCTGAATGCTTTTGGCTCTCTACTTGCAGACCTGGTGCGTCCAGTCTTGACAAACCTAGCAAATCATTTGAATGCCTGCCCTGTTGTGTTCGCACATGTTCGCTGCCTGACACACCCACCCCGAAACGCGCTGCACAACAGCGTTTTGAGGACACGTCGTTCAACCTGGAAACTGTAGCTAAACGGTACACATTATTTTCAGATTGAACGTTTCTGTGAGCTTTAATGTTGCAACGGCGCTGGCAAATCAAAACTCCATCAGTTAGTCAGGGGGTGTGGCTTGTGCATGGCCTTGGGAAACATTTGGTGGGTATTTATTGACCCTCTAAACCACCACATGTTGCATGATGGTGAAGCTATTTTAAAAGATTAGGAAGGTGATGCCAGTTAAAAGAGAGCTGGAACGGATTAAGCAGAATCAGAGATATTGTCTTTTTTATTCCACACACTCTTCTTCCCCGTCAAAACCTGGCACCTACATTACCCACAATGCAACTCAAACGCTGAGGGTTTGGCTGGAGATTCAGGTGTGTTATGCTAATAGCGGCTGATCTATCAAACTCCACACGCCCAGATTTTTGTTCATTTCTTAACTCATAATCTTCAGATATGACTGAAGTTACATCATATTACAGAGTGTAGGTAATGAACACATTACGCAGATTTTAATATGATCAGTGTTAGAAATTGTATATATGTATTGCAGTGTTAGAACTATTCAATATAACTGCATAATAAAGTAAAAGTTATCAGTCAGCGTCCTCCAATACTGCCAGGGTTAGTTCAAACATCAAATACAACATCAAGTTGTTTAACATGTCAGCAGAGGAGTCGCAGGCCGCTGCACTCGATCACGTGCAGGACGGATGCTGCTCACCTCGGGATGGTTGAGCCCAGCAGACACAGGGGGAGAGGGCAGCGCTCTGGGTCTGCAGCATGTGACTGCATGTGGGAGGTAGACAAAAGAGCACGATGGCCTTGTGTCTGCAACTTCCAGAGAGCTTTTCTTCTTCTCCCTGTTTTATCTGCACTGTAAATCAGTGACTTGTGACTACTACTGACTGCAGCTGAGGAGCTTTTCTATTTTAAATACATAACTAGTGAGATGGTTAAATTACAGTGTGCAGTTCTGCTGTCAATCAATAGTTTCAAACCACTGAAATGGATAAAGTACGTTACTTTCCTTTATTCACAGACTGAGGCTTTAGGAACCCATAGACGTTGGTTTGGGACCCTGTCGATCAGTCAGGAGTGCAGTTTGCATGATCAAAGTATGCATAACTGTAGCCAGAGCAATGAGGACCAGTGAAGCCTGTATAACCAGTATTAATTCCTGGAAACAGTAAAGCTGGGCATACACTGCACGACTTTTGAAGTGCACTTAACGAGTAAATCGTAGGGGTGCACGATAGTTATTGGGCCGATAACAGGAAATTATGACGTCATTCCGATAAGTCCGATAACATGACGAACAGCCCCGATAACATATGTGTTTTTGTCAGTTTGGAAAGCGTATGAGGACGGCAGCCTGCTAAAGATGCTAACGTTAGGAAGGCAGCTGCAAAGAAGCCATCGGGACTGACACACGTCGGCGAGGCTTTTTGAAAAATCCAAGAAATTTGCCAAAGATGACCCACGGACTAAGGTTATTGAAGATTTAATCATGGACATGATGGCGCCTCCCTTACTATGGACTGCCCTTTTTTTCAGTTTGTTTACATAGATAAGTCTAAGTAAGGGATCATGTATCTTTCTTCAAAATGACATAGAAGCTCGACGCTAAGCGGTGGGCTTTATTTCTCCATAGGAACCTGCTCACTATACATTATCCCGCTTAGAACACGATTTACTACTAAAGCATTCAATAATGTGACATAAAATAGTGATTGAAACACATTTTATTGATTTAAAATGAGCCTATTCATCTGTCACATCTCTCACTGTGCAGCGGCTCTGAAAGTAAACACGTACGTTGCGTAGCAACCGCCTCTCACTGTGCGCCGCTGTTTTTGGTTTTGTTTGTGGTATTGATTTCATGATGTTAGCTATATGTGTGTGTTATTGGTTATCGGTTATCGGTATCGGCCTTTAGGAGCTGAAAGTTATCGGTTATTGGTATCTCTTTTAAAAAAAACAGTTATCGTGCATCCTTAGTGCGATGCAAAGCCAAAGTTCCCGATTTATGTGCTCACACTGCACGGCCCGTCGGACCCTGTTCCATTCCTGCTATTGAAAATTGTCAATAAAGATTTGTTGAAAGGCTCCTTCTTTGAGTCAGAGACGACTGAGTCTGAAGTTTGTTTGCTAGCACGCTATCAAGGCAGAAACGTGCTGCCTTGATAATCTGCGATTCTGTGCATCACACAGGCATGTACGCTGCTGCCACAGCTCCACCAACCTGGTGGACCATGTTTTGTGTCCACGTGACGCGTCATGTCGCCATGGCGCTTTCAGAGGCTTTACACAAACAGGTAAAGTTTGAGCTTCTGAAATGTTGGTTTCCAATCTTCTGCATTTCACTATAGCATGAAATAAACATTAAGAAAGAAAACCTTAATTATGATTTCTTAAAGCGATTAACACTCAACAAGACAGCGTCTCAGTCTCCAGTTCGTTCATTCACGACTCCCTATACGACCGACACTCAGTAATAACTCAACAGCCACTGAGATTCTGACACACACACACACACACACACACACACAGGTGTCGAGTCACACAGCTGTCATTCATTAGCATCTATTAACTGTGACGGAACATTGCATTGTGGGATTGTGTATATAAATATAGTGCAGTTTACAACCATGCTAGCACATGAGCTAGCTGCTAACGTCAACATGCTCACACTGACAATGCTAACACACCGAGGTTTAGCAGACATAATGTTTCCCATATTTTTCATCTCAGTTTAGCGTGTTAGCATGCGCGATACATTGACTTTTCCTGTTGCAACATCAGGTCAAAATTATTTATCCAATAATTTTTTTCTAATGGCCTCAGCTGGATGGTGAGAACATTACCTGCTAAACCTGAGCATGTTAGCATTATCCAGGGCTGCCACCTCTTCAGCTCAGTTTGGACTGACAGTAATTTTGTTTTAAAAGTTCAGCAGCCAAATTCACAACTTTAAAGCATTTAGAGATGAAAGTCCAAGCCAATAATCATGGTCAGTGATGAATAATAAGGCTGATCAGCATACTTGCCAACCTCCAGACATCATAGCCTAAATCAGGAGACCAGATCTAAGCTTCATTTCAGACTGTTTTCCTGCATTCTGGTGAATTTATGGAGTCATTTTGTTGCAGGAAAGTGGAGTCAGGGGGACAGTCAGTTGAAAGCTGGGACTCTCTGGGGAATCTGGGGGGTTGGCAAGTAGTTTCATCTACAAACAGCAACACTGTGTGAAAAGTAGATGAAGGAGAACAAGACATTATTCAAAGGCAGTGGATCCCACAGGATCGTTTTGTCCAGAAAACAGCAACTAAACTAGATTTTATCAAACTAGAAATGCAGCCTAGAAAGACCAGGAAGAAGAGGGAAAGAATTCTTAGCTCAACTAGTTTGTTTGAATTTGTCAGATTTTTCTTATTGTTTATGACATATATTTACTGATAAAACTACAAATGCAGTTCCTCTCCCGACACCTTGGCAGCTAAATTGAGCTATCAACCAATGGTGCTGTCTGATAGATAAGAGGACAAATACCTATGCATGATGCACCATTGCAGCATAATGCATTCATTAGACAGTGGCCTGTCTGCTGGACTTTTAATAGCCTTAATTATGTGTTGCAACAATGCTCTCGCATGCATGGCTCTTTGATCATTATTCATCTTATTATTAAACTCAGCTGTACGGCTGCAGCTAGTGGTGGTGTTTTACTGGACTGCACTCACAAATATGAATTGGAATAGACAAAACATGAGAAACACCTCTCAATATGATGCAGTCCACTACAACACCGCTCCAGTACAATGCATGGATCACATCCAGTGGCAGGAGGGGACTAGCTAATTACTATATAACACTTAATCTGTATTAATCACATTCAAGATTGTGTTTTAGTGACCATTTCAATTTGCTTTAGATGTGAAGGTGAAGAGCAAAGAGAGTTAAAACTACATGAAAGGTGTTAATGGAATTTGGAGCAGTATGCATCTGCCCCTCTCGTCTAAATCCTTTAGTCTCTAATACATATGATATGTACGTTATTTTTCTTTATTTGAATGATTTTAGGCTTCCTCATATTTGGCGCGAGATTCATCTGGGTAGCGTGAGAGCATGCTAGCACCAGGATATCACTATTGAGGCAGTTTGCATGATCAAAATAACCCAAAAACCTGTTACTGGGAATCACGGGAAAGTTTCAGAGCGACTGAGACACAGAGCATCCTCGTAACCATAGTAACTCCCTCTCACTCCTGCCTGGATGCGAGAGGGGAGGGACAGAGTTTAACTGTGTTTTTACATTTTGATTCACTGTTTGAGGTTCAACTGGCGCTCTTTTAATTGTATCATCCTGTTGCGCCCTCCTCTTCCGCTACAGTATAATGGGTTTTCCGCCTGGGGAATTGGCGCCACCTACTGCTTGTCACAATGAGCCAACTCCGAACAATCGCTAGACGGTACTGGAGGGAAACAAGCTTTCATTGCCATTTTCTTTTGCCGATTTTCTCAAAATTTGGTTAAAATGTGTCAGAAATTTGAATGGAAACCCAGCTCCAGTATCTCTCTCCTCAACTGGTATCCAGTCGCTTTTCAGTGCAGACTGATCTGTTGCTGTTATCTCGAACAAGTTCATGAAGCCTTTAAGGACGGTCTCTGCGATCTGCGGACATAAAGGTGTCTCTGTTTATGCTACGTGCGTGACCTCAGTAACACTTGTTCCATATCTTTGAGGCTTTGGGTGACCTGACCTATGCCACGGTTTAACCGGAGGAACCAGGATACCCCATGCAAACCTAAAGGATCAGGGGATCAGGGTAGAAAGACCACAGGCTTCTGGGCTGCCTATGAAAAATTCCTATTAGCACAAACACAGGGAGGTTTTAGATACTGACCCATGGCCAGTCACTTGTCTAATGGATAAGCAGTTCAACTGCTCTGACTATATTATCCAAATTCCAACAAAACAGCAGAGCAGCCTGCCGTCTGAGGAAAGCTCGTACAATAATCCCCCCAAAAATGACCATTTTAGATTTGAGTTTACTTCCTCATATACGAACCTGCATGTAGAAATGTCGAGGAGACAGGAATTGTTCTCACATGCAGGGGATACGTGCACAGCCGGAGCTGCTGCTGAAGGACCTGTGGTCTAGTTATTATTATAATTCAGGTTGTTGTGAAGTTTTACTGGGTTGCTATTTGTGAACGGCAGGAATTAAGTTGGAGTTTAGATGCAAAGGATTTCTCAGATGATGCTTAGTGCAGTCTGCGTCGGTTCAGTACAACCACGAGTTCAACCTGACAGGCTGGAGTACGACCAGACAGAGGGCTAACAACTTTTTAAATCAGGTTTTGTTTAGGAAGATCAGCAGCGTACGCCCACAAGAGCTCTACAGGACCTTATTGGACTTAATCGTCATCATATGCTCTTTGCTGAGCCCTGACGGCAGCTAGGCCTTTGGTTAAAGATGGCTTTCTTCACGCCGTAGCTCGGGGTAAATGTTTGCCCTGCGCCTTGCTTGGCTGGAAGCCATTTGTGCCAGAGCGCTGATGAATTGGCAGCGGTGGCCGAGGCCTTGGCCATTGTTGCTCTCAAAACGGTTGGTTAGCTATCTGCTGAGGCAGAGAGGTCACTGAGTCGGGGCCACATGATCCTGCTCGTCTACAGTATGCCGTGAGGGAGGTCAGCGAATGCATCGTGGGGTCTGAAGCTCTGAATGGAGGCAGTCTGATGAAGAGCGTGCTGATAAAGTAAAGTCAAATAGTTCACTCTTGACCTTGGAAACAACAGCTGACAAAACAGTCTCACCACAAGGTCCATTTAGCAGCTGTTCTTGAATTTATATTGGACATCACATGATATTCATCAGCTGATGAAGTTTGTCTGTCTGTCGCAGGAATAGAAGATGTTCAATTTTCTTTCAGCACTTCAAAGACGTCTTGTGCATAATGGCTCAAAAGCTATTTGATGACATTTACACATCTACAGTTCTGCTGATGAAGATCACGTGATATTATCAAAGGCTCCAGAACATGAATGATGCTGTGGCAAGATGACTCACACTTCATCATACATTACTGCTCCCCATCCTGCAACACTGGCTGTTTTAATTACAACCAAGAATGTGAATGTGATTGTTTTTATTATTTGGGACAGGAGCAACTTAAGACTGGGAAAGTTGTGGAACGCTCCAAAAGCACCTGTTTGGATCATTCCACAGGTAAACAGGGTCATTGGTAACAGGTGATACTGTCATTATTGAGCCTTTCGAGGATGCCCCTTTCATACCAAGTCGGTCACAAGCGAGGATGGAGGGAGGCTCACCACTTTGTAAACACATGATTGGATGAAGGAGATTACTACATGGAAAACTGTGTCAGTGAACACAATTTATTTTTAAATGATTGATTCGGTTTTCATTCATGTTTTTCACTTTTTTGGAATTGTGGTTGTGCAAAGATCATTCTGCATATTTTTCTCTGCTGTCTGTCCTTTTCCACTCAGCACTTCACAAACTGCTGTTCATACTATAATAAACACAAATACGGGTCATGCTTAGTTTAAGAAATATACAGTTATATAGAGATGCTGAACCTACGTAACGTGATTTCAGACTCTGTTCTCCATCGCTGTCACTGAAACACTCTGTTCCATCATGTTCCTTTTGCTCCTTTAGAATGTGAAATGCACCTATTTCCATTAGTGCCAGTAAACATTAATACATAACAAGAAAAGAAAAGTAAAGAACAACACTGGACCGACAGGATAAGCGATA
The DNA here is from genome assembly GCF_017976325.1 of Chelmon rostratus. Classification (NCBI taxonomy): domain Eukaryota; kingdom Metazoa; phylum Chordata; class Actinopteri; order Chaetodontiformes; family Chaetodontidae; genus Chelmon; species Chelmon rostratus. The sequence goes on from NC_055661.1 coordinate 26,252,056, forward strand.
TTAAGGCACAAGCGACTTGAGGACACAGAGATTGACCAGACTAAAGCCGACAGACACGAAAAAAAAAAACACCAAGAAAAACACAGCATGGACGATCAGCCTGCTAAAAGACTGCTGAGTGGAGACAAAACTGGAGACAGATTTTTAATGTATGAACGCAGAAATGAGCTGCTGCAGGACTTTTATCCATCATAATAGCGGCGAATCAAACTCTGTCTCCAGCTACGTCTCTCTCAGGTCTGGGGTATCCCGTCACTTCTCCACCTTTGACATGAAATAAGTTTTCCTGCCTGCCGGCCTGCGCGCAGTGCGAGGCGGTTGCTAGGCAACGTACGTGTTTACTTTCAGAGTCGCTGCGCAGTGAGAGCGGTGACAGACGAGAGTAGACTCATTTTAAATCAATAAAATATGTTTTAATCATTATTTTGAGTCACATTATTGAATGTTTTAGTAGTAAGCCATGTTCTAAGCGGGATAATGTATAGTGAGTAGGTTGCCATGGAGAAATAAACCCCGGAAAGGAGTGAAGATAAAGTCCAATCAATCCGTTGAGCAGAATGAGTCACCTGGTTGGACTCACTCTGCCTCTAACAACAGAGGATGAATCCCTTACATTAGTTTTTTTTTCAACAGGACAATGACCCCAAGCACACCTCCAGGCTATGCAAGGGCTACCAAGAAGGAAAGTGATGGAGTGCTGCGTCAGATGACCTGACCTCCACAATCACCTGACCTAAACCCAGCTGAGAAGGCGTGGGATGAGTTGAACTGCAGAGTGAAGGCCAAACAGTCAACCATTGCTCAGCACCTTCGGGAGCCCCTTCAGGACTGTTGGAAAACCATTTTAGGTGACTGCCTCATGAAACTGATGTGTGCCAAGATGTCATCAAAGCAAAAGGTGGCTAACTTCGAAGAATCTAAAATATAAAACATATTCTGGCTGATTTAACCCTTTTTTGTTTCCTACATAATTACGTATGTGCTCCTTCTTGGTTTTGATGTCTTCAGTATGAATCTGCAATGTAGAAATTAATAAAAAAAACTAAAAACATGTGTGTCCAAACTTTTGACTGGTAGTGTATATGTAAAGGTTTTTTTTTCAGGAATAACCTTCTGGGAACAAAAAAAAAAAAATTTGGGTAATGTTCCTAGAATACTGGAGGCTGCAAACAGTTTACCTGTTTGCTGGGAGGTTATCAGGTATACCCACAGGTAAAAAAGTAAATATTTCATCAGAACATTATAAGTAAAAAAAGAGAATGAAAGGCTGAGTTATGGGTGAAGCTGCAGCTGTAGATGCACATCAGGCTTAACACACAATCACTACTTTTCCCCTAAAGTCTATAAATGGACGTCAGTTTCTCTGTCATCCTGCATCACATGACTGCTGATACGAAGCCTGAGTGTGTATGAGACTAAAACCACCCAGCAGTGAGCACTCATTCATCCAGGACTCACACAGTCTGTAGTGACACTAACGTCATTCCAGGCCCCTGGCTCACTCTCCTCTCCCCTTGTTGTACATGTGATTGCTCTGTTCTTCCTACTATATCTCACACAGCCCACAAGACCAGTGTGCAGTCACCCCCCCTGGACATCTTCTCTACGTAGCTTTCATCCTCTGGTGTCACAGGCGGAGTGAGTCCAGACCAGGTGACTCCATCCGCTCAATGGGAAACATTGTCCTCTCTCCTTTCTAAGAATGAGGCAGCGAATGCTGGAATTCTACAGACTGTAATCACTCAGCTGCAAAGATCATTTTGAGAGGGAGAGTTAATGGAAATATATTTTTGTCACTGGTTGTGTTCAGGTCACTGGATGGATAATTGTCACTGGGCGAAGGTTTTGTTGGTGGGAGTTTCTAATTACTTAGGTCCTGTTAGTCCGGTTCACTGGCTTTTACTCACGGGTGGCAGGATGTTAAAATCCTAATCTGCTCATTGCGTCGGGTCAAATGCAAATGTATGAAGAGCTTAAATTAAAGATACACTATCTGATTTTGTTTTAGCTCCAAGCAGAGCCCAAAAAATCTCCACGTTTTTGTTTTGGCCCTCTGTTGGTTTCTAAATAAAACAGCTGAATTTGAGTTGTTCATGTTTAAGAGACGTTTATTACAACAGAAAATGCTCAACTTTTCATTTAAAGCAACAGTTTTAATTGAATCCACACATTTGTGGTCTTAGCTCTGCTGTTTCCTGAATATTTTAAAAAACTAAATAATTTTGGGTGCTGATGCATCAACATAACGTGTCTGAATTTGGTAATAAGTATCAGGTGTACTTTCATGCTTTTTGGCTTTCATGGAAATAAGCTTGAATATAAACTATGTATGGTGAATACAGATGCAGTTATTTGATGGTTATCTTATCTTCTTCAAACTGTGAGACCCTTACATTTATTCCAAGGATACAAATAACTTCTCCTACCAGAGAGATGTTTTTCACAAGTTTTCTTAAGCTATTTCCTCTGACCCTCTCACCTGTTTAGTCTAAACTGACTCCCCTGCCCCCACTTTGAACTTGCCTTTGCACAAAGACAACACATAATTTCACCATAATTTAGATCCACTTTTAAAGATATTTAGGAAATCAGCAGCTAAAGTAAAAAATCTGATTTGCATGACTTCTGGAACTAAAACAATTGAACAGATCCATGAAATCCATCTAATGAGCCATGCACATGCGCTGTTTAGAGGAGCATGACATGCATATTATCCACATCATATATAAGACAAGAGAATAGTGATAACTAACAACCATTCAGAGAAGGAATACAGAGCATTCCTTTCTGAAAATGCAGGCAGGGGTTTAAGTTTTCCTTGAAGCCTCTATGTCTCTGACCTGTCTGACCTTTATACACCTTAAATCTGTGGAGTTGACTCACCCTGTTAAAGCGAGTTAGGCTCAGTGGTTTATATTTGACAGTTCTCCCACCCAGATAAACCAACATCAATCTCAAATCACAAAAACTGTGTGTGAATCATTGGCCATTTCTTGCAAAATATCTGATCTTGCAAAATGCTTCTCTATTATTTAGGCATAGTGGTCAGATGAAGCTATTTATAATCACATAATAGCGTATGTCCTTTTAAAATCAAATGATAACTCATTCAAGTCGGCCGAATGGCCCTGATCGAAACTTTACATTTCCTTGAGTGTTTGGCTTCATTATATAAACCCAAATTGGCGCACAGAGATTTAAATGGCTATTAAGTGTAAGTTTCCAAACTTTTGTGATTAGTGTCTGTGTAGAAACAGTCAATGACATTCTTGGCTCGAGAGACTCCTGCACATTTCATCCAGGGCTGCACTGAGCTGGATACTGAGCAAAAGAACTGATAGCTGAACTTTATAAATGCGGAAGAGGACATGAAAAGATATCATTTATCCTAAATAAGTTGAAAATTAGGTGTTCTGTTGATACAAGACCCAGTCAGGTAGACCAAAAAAGGTTTCAGCCACAACTGCCTGGAAAATTGGTGGGGATGTTTCAACAAATGAGTTTTGCATGAATGCCACAAAACAACATAGCAAACAGCACCGAAACAAACGCCAAAACTTCTGGAACAAAGTCAATTGGATTGATGAGATTGAAACTGAACTTAATGGTCACAAACAAAAGCGCGATGGTTGGAGAGGAGTCAACGAGTACACCATCCCTACTGCGATGCATGCAGGTGGATCTCTGACGTTTGGGGGCGTGTGAGCTACAGCAGCACAGGGAACCCCTCAGGGGGTACAGCACAACAAAGGGAAGGCTCTGGAGTGGCCATAGGTCTCCTGGCCTCGATATCACTGACCACTTTGAGATCTCAGACTTAAAACATGCAAGAATTTACAGGACCTGGAGGCTTTTTGTCAAGAAGAATGAGGGGTATTACCACGTGAGATGACAAAGAGCCTCATCCACAAATATAACAAAAGACTGCAAGCCATCATGGATGCTGAAGGGGGAAGCACACACTTTTAAGAAGTTAAGGGTTTGCAAACTTCTGAACGGGACCATCTCAGTATTTTCTTTATTTCTGCGTTTTGTTTGATGATTGTGCTCTTCTGTGATGCCTTACAGTTTAATTTGAATCTGAATTTGAGCTATTTTTACAAGATCAGGATGTTTGGAAACCTGACATTAACATCTCTATATCGCATTTTCAGGAAATTCTTTCTTTCTTCTTTCAAATGTGAAATTTCACTTACATAATAAAATGTAAATAGTATTTATAGTATTTATTTAGTTCAAGAAACTTTCATGAAACATTCTTTTCACTGGTGGATTTGAAAAGCAGGGGGTGGGGAGAGGTGGCAGCTAAGAGGCTCGGGGAGTTTGGTTGTAAAAAGGGGAGAAAACAATCGAATGAGAAAGTTTGCTGCTAATAGTGGAGAGCAAATTGTGCCACTCCCCCCTCCTCCTCCTCCTCCTCCTCCTCCTCAGCTCCTCCAGACCCAGACTGCTCCTTCTTTGCTGGTGAGCACAGGAGAGGACAAAACACCTCAGCCTTTCTGGTCTTCAGCCAGTCTATTCAAATATAACAACAAATACAAAACGGTCCCAGCACGAGTAGCACACGTCAATATTTTTTACTGTCTGCATGAGTTATTTGTGAGTTTTCTGTCAGATGTCCATCGGTTAACATCAGACTTTATCACCATCACTACTGCTATCATCAACATTGTCCTTGTCTTCATCATCCTTACCATCACCACCATCATCATCCTGAACTGTCTTCGTCTTTAAAGGTGAGTCTAATAACTCTAATAACTTCTAATACATTTCTGTCTCTCTCTCTCTTTCTATTGCTAAATTAAAATTTTAAATTTAATTCAAAGTTTGCAAATTATGTTTGCTTCAGATCCTTTGCATCCTTTGTGCTGTGGATTTACACCACTGTTTTACACTGAGGGTTTTGTTTTAGGCTGTTTAAGCATTCTGTCCTAATACCATACCACAACAGCTTTCATTCCACTAATATCTAAATCGATGTGTGGTGGACAGATGAAACACTTTATTTTATCTTATGTAATTTCAGATATTACCTAAAACTGAAAATCAAAATGCAGAAAAAAAAACCCAACACCTGATGTGTATAATCCCTCTGTTAGTCTTGTGAATTGTGGTTGCAGTGATTAGCCTCCTCTAAGGGAGCATTTATCTTACTCCCACTACACTACGCTGAAAGATACTTATCTTGAAATTTAAATTGCTGTGAACGAGCGTGGAAAAATTGAGAAAGCTGTTTGCCTATGTTGTCACACACAGCCCACAGGCAGGATGTCATACAAAAAGGATCATTCTTCTGTCTGATGAGGCACGTCACAAGCATTGGACAAAGATATTAAGAGGTGTAAAACACCAGCCAGCACTCTGGTACTATTTTGAAAAACGAAAAAAATAAAAAAAAGCCACATTAGGAATTAGTGAGAATTTGACAATTAATTGTATATCGGTGAATAAGTTGGTTTTTTGTGTGTCTGTAAATAAGAAATCTGTGTAAATTAATGATAATACACATGTAAAATTGGTGTTGTACCTTTTAACCTTTAGGCTGCTGTAATAAATATTTTAAAATTAACAGCGGGTCGAATCATTGTGTAATATGAAAGGGCTCGCTCGTAGTAGTTTTTGTTTCCTGGAAATATTCCTGCAAATTCTTAGAAGGATCAGTTATGACTCTTGACAAGATTGCAGTCTTACTCCTCAAAGAGGTATTATCGCAGAGAGCTTAAATGTCGCACGTGAGTTCATGTTGCCCTTCATGTGAGCAATAATCCCATATTATCCCCTCATCCACTGACCTCATACTATGCTTTATGGGTGTCGTGAATCTCTCAGCTGTTGTAAAGCACGTTAGCTTCCGTCTGTGTTGTTGTTGTAGCATGGCAGGGCCTAAGTATACATTTCACAGTCCATACATTTACAACCAAGTCTTCGCATGTGCAGTACAAAGCTGCAGCTGACAAAAGCAGTATTCACTGTATGACTTATGGCTCATCCTCACTGAAGGATGGTGGCTCTCTGCTGAACAACAGAGCCTTTTGTTCCTTTTCACCCAGACGAAAATTAGCAACTTATGCCCCTAACTTCTCCAAAGATCTTGGTTAAGGCTGTAGTGTAATACTTAACTGCATCACTCAAACAAATTAAATGTATTTTTGGTATAGGTGAAGGCAAAGACATTTTATGGAATGAAGTATGTAATAAGGAAGAGAAAGTATGATAACTTTGAGCTAATGTGTTGCTGCTGTAGTTTTAAAGCTGATATAATCAATATTTTCATATTAACAATGGGTCACATGAGTACTTGCGTCTGAAAGGCCTGTTGACAAATCTACAGAAAGTTATTTCCTTCAGGAGTTGGCGGAATGGAAAAGAGAATAAATATTTGACTTACATTTGCTAGGTGGCCAGAAACTACAATTAACAAAAAACAACTTCAAATGAATGCTGATGTTGCTCTGTGACTGCGAGATGTGTAAATAGGCAACTGCCTGCTAACATGCCATATCAATTTATAAGCCCATGTCAGTGTTTGTTTCTACTGCCCCCAAGTGGCCAAAATCAGCTACTGCAGGTTTAACTGCTAAACTGACCTACTTTGAAATATCTGCTGAATCAAAACTCTGCCTCCTCCTGCCTTCCAGCAGTCTCACCATGTATTTGGAGAACAAAAGCAACCTGGAGATTGAGATGTCTCAGACGTCGGCCCAAGGCCATCAGAGCAGGAACGGCCTGAGGTCACCGGAGGCCGTCGCGGGGAACTTTGGGGAGCTGCGACTGCTGCAGGGCATCTCAGAGAGGAGAGACACCCAGAAGCTGCAGCAGTCTGCAGTTCTGCCCTCAGGACAGTGCGTCATCCATACTGAGGGCTTTGTCCCCGTTCGACAAGAGGATGGGTATGTCTACTCAACATGTCTCTGCTCTCGCCTGGTGATTTATTGTAAAGATATCTCAATTATTTGGAGATTTATGGATTATTTACAAGAAAGCTGCTGTGGAGGCTCTAACTGTTTGAGCTTGATGTCAGCAGAGTGAAAAGAATAGCTAAGTGGCATCCTCGAATGCCAAAGGAAGAAAAATGTCCAAAAGCTAAGTAAACACACATCTTAAGGTTATTTGAGTGCACCTCAGCCTGTCTCTTCCTATTATGAAACACATACTGTATGTCACACTCACCTCTGCCATGGCTGGAACTGCTTCTCTTTGACGAGGCGTCTGATGTCAGATGGTACTTGTGATGATGAAGATGATACTCACAGCCGGTTTTCCCGGTTTGGGTCAGTCAGTCTTGAGCAGAACTGAGTCTTTGCAAGAGTCTGTTTTGAAAAAGCTGCTGACAGTAGTAGGTTGTTGCTTTGCAGCTCAGTGATTTCATGTTGCAGGTTGTCAGGCAACAGCAAATATGTTCACATCCTTTTGTTTGATTTTCATGTCCTGAAACCTTCCTGAGTTTCCACGTCAGGTTTTCCTTCATGTCTATGAATTATTCCAGACAAACTGACACAATGCAGCAGTTTTACCCTGTCTGGTGCCAGCAGCGCTGCAACAGCAACAAGGCAGTCCTTCACAGTTTCTCCTTTTGAATGAGGTTTCAGCTTTTAGCTATTAGCTCGTCTCCATAAAACTTGCCTGTATAACACCGTCTCTGTCAGAACGTGGTCTGAAAGCTTCTTGTTGGGCCTCCAAACTCCGCCGAAGAGTGCTAGCTTTATCCAAACACATTTGTTTTTGTAGCTAATCCAGTTTAGCATGTTTGTAGCCGTAACGACGCTCAGCATTAGCCTTCTTCATCACTGCGAACCCCACAAGCCCCACAGACTAACTTGCTTGCCTTTTACTTCAACAACAGAAAACAACAAAACAAACAAATAAACACATAGTTTGTCCGATTCTCTTGGAAAGCGCGACAGCCCGCATCTACTTCCGATTTGTTGACAATCGCCATGATGCTTTCACACGATATCAACACTAACGTCTATGTTGCGTTCAGGGACCGCTCGAAAAATGCGACGTCTACCATTTGACGTTTTATTCTGTATCTCAGATCAGCTCATTGTTTTCGTTATAGGACCCACAGCTTCATTGTTTTGGTTCACTCGCTGCTCCCATTAACCTCTTTTCCAGCTGCAGTCGGCAGCTGTTTTCAGTGAAAAAGCTCTAAAAACTGACAGTAACTGTACACTAAATTACCAGCCCCACACAGCAGACCAGAACATAATGGAGCATTTAGCATCTAATGAGACAGATTTATCTCTCAGGACCTGGTAGAGCCCAAAACAGAGCTAAGAGTAGACTGAAAGGATTTCCATTAATCCAACGGAATCCTAATGTTGCTCCTGGCTGCTAAATGTGTAAATAAGTAACTGTTGGCTAACAATTTCACCATGTCGTCTTAAAACATGATAGAACTGTGTTTCAGTGTTGTGTTTACAGCTCGTTTCTGCTGCTCACAAGAGTCCAAAAATAGTTAATGAAGGTGTAAAGTTTGTATTTAATGTGAATAATTGTTTGAGAGTTCACATACTACAAGTTTTTCTTCTGTAAGTAAGTTCTGTTCTGCTTTAGAAAGACATTAGCACTCACTCTCTCTTCTCACTTGCTTTTCCCGAGTAAAGACATATGACAGTTTAAAGACTTTTAACCACACGTGCAGAATCACATTGCATGTGCCCTGCTGGTTAAATCTTCCAGGGGATGTATGAACATATGTGGAAAAGAGTGGAATTTTTCTCCATTCACACAGACTTAAATGTGTGTGACTGTGGGTGTGTATCTCAGTCACTCAGGGGGGTTCTAATCTGAAGCCTGTGGCTGTGACGTTATTGGGATTAAACTGGGGAATTTGTTGCTCTGTGAACTCATGAAGTCAAAGTTGCACATGATGAGCAGTGCACCACTGCTGATACTGGTGTGTCTCCTGCATAGTCCTTTGGTAGGTCGGATTAGCTGTTTTATATCTGACCTTTTTGCACTAATGGTGATGATAACTTGTTTATGTCTAGTGTGGCAATTGGGTGCTGTAATTCCAGAGTTCCAGTAGATAAAAAAAAATGTGGACAGATTAAACATGTAGAAGAGGTTTGCAGGGCACTCACAGTATCTAAGTCATGGCTTCAATAAGACCAACCAGCATGTAATAGGACAATGGAAAAAAAACGAGGAAAACATACTAAACATGATCATAAGGTGGACAGATGATGGTTAATTGAACAGACAGGGTGAATGAGCTCATTTGGACATATAGTATGAAGTTTCCTCTCTAACTTTCTCTAGGCTGTTAGACCTTTGAACGTGACTGCATCTGACATGTTAAGAATATTTTATGGCTGATTAGCTCATACCTCAACAGAAAGAATGCTGTAGTGGTGGTCGCTGTAATGTTATTGTCTGGCTCTTTTAAAATACCTTTGAACACAGGATTAATGGCCTGCAGTGTGATACAGGGCTCACTTATTGAGCTTAAAGGTTACTTTAATGCTAATCAGATTGATGTATATTTTGCATCTTTGTCATTAAACAATCTTTCAACCCGCCCTGCAGTTCTTCTCAGATCTACCAAGATTTTTAGCATCTTTTAGTGCATTGTTTTAGTTTTACAGCCCACAACGTGCTTGTTTTGGTTCACTCTCACTGCTCTTGTCAATAGAATTATGAAGCAACAGCTCTGATAAGGCAACTGTAAGATACCTGCCCAGCATCAAATGGCAAACAGGTAAAGTAAGTGACTAACTTGTGAACACAAGGGAGGATTTAGCAGCTGGTGAGCCAGTTACTTGTATCAGGAATTGATGGAGAGAGAAAACAGAGCTAAAAAGAGCGTGACTGTTGGACTTACATTGGTCAGGTGGTCAGAAACATGACTTTAAATGAATGCTGATAATGTTATGTATGTAAGATGGGTGTGCAAATTAGCAGCTGTCAGTCAGCATTATCAACTCACAAGCTGATCATATGTCAGTGTTGTGTGTACAGCTTGTGGCTGCTGCCCCCAAGTGGCCAAAAAAGAAACTGGAAGAAGAAATTGAAATTAATGTCATATTACGAGCTAACACTATTTCTGCACACACACACACACACACACACACACACACACACACACACACACACACACACACTCATGAGAGAGAAATAAATAAGTAGAAGTGAGGAATAACTCCTGTAAAATATGACCTATTTTCTGTTGAGCAATATTAATCACACTGAGTGGCCTTTGTGGTTGTCCTAAAAAGACCGCTGTATAACTTCTATTTTCAGCTTCGGTTTGTGTGCTTGCTGTGCTCAATATCCTTTAAACACTCCTCTGCTAAGTGCAACCGTGCAATCTCCATGACGAGTCACATCGAGGGGACAGGATCAGAGTCGTGTCAGGCACAGAAGAGGGGAGAAAACATTTGTAGACATGCAGTAAATCTCTTTATAGTTGTATAAGAGTGTCTAAGAGGATTAATGTGGAAGGCTTCCATAATGTAATCTACTCTTTTATCCAACACCCTTGCCACATTCATTGATTCAAAGCCTCCAACTGTCTGGAGCCTGTTTGGTTACGCCTGCCAGACTTGTAAGACAACAACTATTACCAGAACATTAACACAAAACAGACCACCCAGCACAGTTCAACATAATAATATAATAACCATCTAACACAAAACGAAAATGCTTGCTGCTGTGTTAAGGAAGTGTCCGGACTGTATTTAAGATCAAACCCTTTTGACAGGCAGCGGGTAAAACCCCTTCAAGATTATAAGATTAGCAGAGGGGGACCTTTAATTTTCAGAAAGATTTCCATCTAACGGTTTTGGCCCAGTGGGTTGGTATTCTGTTACATAATGACTCTCATGACGTCTCTACTGTTGTCAGAGTAATTGCTGAGATGACTGTGGGCTTGATGAATTAGTGGATTGGTGTTTGTTTTTTTTTTAAAGTAAAAACAACTATTTACATGTCAGAGGCACTGCTTCTTAAGATATGTGAGTGTGTTTAGAAAGGGATGCAGACAGATATAGAGAGTGTGTGTGTGCATGTGTGTGGATGTGATTGTGGGTTGAGACCCAGCTGTGATGCTCTGAGGGCAGCAGCCTGCAGGAGCCCCTGGGATGCAGTGCAGCAGCGGGGCGACAAAAGACACTTTAATGATCTCCTCAGGTGTCGAGTCACCAGCTGCTCACCCACCTTTCTGCCACCGGTGGCCTACAAAGGGTCTGGCAAACTGCTTTAACCAGTAACTGACAGCTGTGTTGTGACAGCTGAGAGAGTTTCCATTGCAGCCAAAGCTCACAATTCTGTTTTTCAGTTTCAGAAAAGCACAGATTCATTATTTTTTCGTTCTTTAACTCATCATATTCTGTTGCTTTTTTCAGGCACAGTTTCAGTGTGGTTAATATTCTCAGAGGGAAAACAAATTCAGCCAACCTTACAGAGAGGTCCCCTCTGCTGAGATTCTCTCAAGATGACAGGTGAGTAATTCCTCATGTTTCAGACTGCAGAGCTAACATGATGCCTGAAAGTGTCAATAAGTAAAGGAGCCACAGAAGAATAAAATAAATGTGCAAAATACATAAATGAAACAAGACTTATTATTTGTTTCAAAATACCTGCTTTAAAAGTCTGTTGTTATTTCATATATATATATATAATCATTATTATTATATATATTTCGCTATATTTCGCTGAGATATTTTTTTTTCATAATATCACTTTTCATCATAGTGATCGTCATCGTTATAATCACAGTGTTAGCGGCAGAAGCTAGCAGGTTAGCCCACTTTTTCAGCTTTTTCAATCTCATGATGTCCCTCGGAGAAAGACACACAACTCTGTGAAATAAAAAAGATTTTATTCTTATTTTATGTTTTTTCTAGCCAACAGGCTGTCTAATTAGTGAGCCTGCTGGACAAGAGGGGTTGCTGACAGGCGAGGGGTTGAGGATTGGTGACACCTCCACCATCATTAAAAGTGACATTATGAAAAGTGACATTATGAAATAAAATGGGAAATAGGCCACAACAACCTGTGACATTTCAGAATAATAAGATGAGTTAAGGTAATTTCCTAAATTATTCAATAATTTATTGGCACATTTACATATTTTACAGAATTTATTCAGATGATTATTAATTTCCTAATGTCACCTCACAATCTGATCTTTACTCAAGCAGTTTCACTTCGTCTGACTAGAATCAGTTTCTGCAGAAAAAAAAAAAGATTGTGTGTTTTTGCTTTTTATATTTCGGGCAGAATCAGAATTGTGCCAGTGTCATTTAATGAAATGGCTCAGCTCAGAACATCACTGTACAAGCCTTCTTACATTGATTTCATTACAAAACATGGAATGAAATTGTGGTTAAAGAATGCTCCTCTTTCACAGACATGTTTTTGCTGCTTAGTATTAGAAACATTTTTTTAATTTAATGCTTTATGTCCACAGCTGGTGTCCTTGATGCCAGTGTAGTGTTTATTTTGCTCGCTGAAGCTATAGTGGTCGATGCCCTGAGAGCTGACGGTGATTATGTTTTCCCAGTATAACCTACATGACCCTACATGACCCCAGCTTCGTTGGAGGGGAAGAGCCCTGGGACAACAGCTGCCTGGACCTGGAGAGGAGGTATCGGCTGGGCAGCGAGGTCACCAGCCTGTCCCTGTCCCGCTCTAGCTCCTCGGAGAAGAACGACCCCCTGGACAACCTCAACCTCAACTTCAGACTCACCAGTAGCATGAGGTGAGAGACCCCTCGTGTTGTCAGCAGAAACCTATGACTGACTGCAATATTTTAATTATTTACTCTTTCCTTTTAAGCCCTCAATACGAAACCATGTCTACCTTCAATCCCTATCTATGATTTGGGAGCAGTTTAAAGGGTGATTTTCCATCCTGAGAGGGGAAACTATTAGAAAAAAGTGCCAAGGAGTAGGAAAAGCAAAAGAAAAGCATGTTTATTAAGTGACTATCTACTTGTTTTGTCTTTTCAGATGCTGCTTCAGAGCCGCCAAAATTGCCACCATCTTTGTCATCGTCGTTCTCTGCAGCGTAAGTGCATGTGTACCTCCAGATTAACTGAACTGCTGGTTTCATTTCACAAAATGCAACAAGTTTGTGCTAAAAAAAAGTACAATTTTTATTTTTCATCCACACATTTTGCATTCTTCTTTATTCCCTTTATAGCAATATTTATTTATTTTGGGAAACAAGCTTATTTTCCTTCTTTTGGAGAGTATGGAGCTGCACTTAATCTTAGCATAAAAACTGGAAGCGGGAGCAAACAGCTAGCCTGGCTGTGTCCAGCACCTCTAACACCTCCAAACGAGAAATAAAAATGAGAAATAAGGAAATAATTGTTTGTGGTTTTAGAGAGATTCACATGCTGGAGCCATTTTTTGACGAACAACAGTTAGCTAGATCTCTGTGCCATCTAGTTTGCTAGCAACCTCACTTTTAAACCACAAATTGTTGTTTATACATTTCTCTTTGTGTACAGATTCATCAGGCAAGATATAATTTGTTCAGTAGTGAGCTTTAGTAAAGATATTACTGAAGTTTATAGTCAGGCTAGCAGATCCCCCCTGCTTTCAACCTTTATGCTAGCCAAGCTAATGGCTTCCTGGCTCTAGCGCCACACTTCACACACAGACAGGCGGTTGGCATCAACTGTTTTCATCTTAAGAATAAGTGTGTTTCTTAAAATGTTGAACTATTTCTTTATTTATTATTCATATTAATGGGATGAAGCTGAACCCAGAGTCTAATTGGGCAGAAGGCAGAAGAATATTAGCATTAAGCTAGTTAGCCCTCTGACAACCACTGAGTAAAAGTTTGCCAAACTAACAAGTTTTCATGTATGAAAGGTGCTAAATGAATGAGACTTATTATTATTATTATTATTATAGTTCCTTATACATAATATGTTAACTGATGTCCCATATTTCGTTTTTTGTCTGCATATCTGATAGAAACTTGACTGAGTAAATAATATGTTGATGAATTTATTCTGGTTTCAGCTGTTCTTCAGCATGTATCCAGATCGAGACAACCCCTGGAGGATGTTGGCGGTCTCTTCAACAGACAGTTTCTGTATCCTTTCCCTATCACCACTGCTGTGCATTTGTATTTTATGTTATGTTCCGAAGTCAGCAACAGAAAAGTGGGCTGCAAAAGCCCCAGCAGGCCTTTAATGGACGAGGAGAGGGGTGGAACGTGACGCGGCTGTGTTTTACTTTGAGTATAAAGGCATTCAGAGACACAGTAGATTTTTCAAAATGTATTTAATCCACAAGGATCGTGGATCTATGAGTCACATTCAAGGAGGGACGATCCCATTGTCTTCACTATAAGCTGAAAATGACTGAAGAGGAACACTGCACAGTTTATGAGATGTTATGTAATAATGGAGCGTTTAATAAGTTCCAAAATGTTATCTTCAAAAACTGGAAAAAACTTTTCAAAGGCACAAACACACATTCAACATATATCCACATTTTTCTCTTGACGGTCCACGTCCCAAAGCAATGAACCTGACAGATTTTCGAGACAACGCCCTGCTGAAGCTCCAGGTGGGGGGGCCTTTCACGGGAGGGATGATCGACCTCACCAACCAGGAGTACGTCCTGATCCAGGTGGAGCAGACCGAGCAGCCGGGACAGCGGAGGAGGAGGGCTCAGCAGGTGAGGGGGTCTCTGTGATACATTCTGCTCCTTCGCTGTGTCATCTGTGAAGTGTTGTGTAGTGAAACTCCTTTATCTTCTGCTGTTTGTGAACAGGTGATCCATAACTGGACCATTCCTCTACACCCCGAACGAAGTGACCAGATACTGTTAACAAAAACATTCGAGATGCTCAGCAGGTACTTGTCAGGATGCTCAGCAGGAACGCTGCATGTGTAGATTTGAGCGGGTTGATTTCAACATGCATATTAGCTTCTCTGAATGGTCACCAAAGGGACTGTATGAATGTTAGTTAGAAGTCTGAAAAGTGCAGGGGTGGGAAGTTGCATATAGCAAGTAACACACAAGCAGTTTTTTTAAGGAACAAGTACTTTTCATTTGCAATTTATGCCTTTGTTGCAATTAGTCAGCTCTAAATTAGGCAGGAGAGTGCGTGAAGAGCACCTCCACTGCAGCTGCCCATAAGAAAAAGAAGCACCACCTGCCTTTTGACCACGATGCAATGATCACGAAGCAAAACAATGACATGATGAAGTGCTTGCGGTGCCTCCCAAAAAACACTGTTTTAAAAACTCTTTTAACCTCCACAAGCACATTGAAGTAAGTTGCACATACTGTGCAAAATTAGCTAGCTAATGTTAGCTGTGTTAATTTTTCTTCTGTTCATCTTTGATGTTGCGATAATGATATTAACTCATCTTGATGCTGGGGGTTAGAAAGCAGTTCCCCTGACTTAATATCAACTTCAACATTACTTTCATAAGTCCCATAAGTTTTATCCACAGGTTCAGTTTTTTCATTAAATGGAAAGTAACTTGTACTGTGATAATTAAATAAACTAATTTTATTTACTTTAATGGGTTTCTCAAATGGTAATTTTCGCTTTTACTTGAGTCATTTTTTACTAGAGTAATTATATTTTTACTTGAGTACAGATCTTCAGTGCTTCACCCACTACTGGAAAAGTGGGAGGGTTATGTAATTTTTATTCTTGCTGGAGGGTAGTTTTTCTTGAGAGAACAGGGGAGGACCTTTTCTTCACATCCACTGCATCCCAGATGGTGTTTTCATACAGTATTTTCCTGCTTTACCAGAGAAAATACTTCAAGGATGAAGATTAACTGTTCAGTTTGGGAAAAAGTACCTCTGGTTAACTTCCTGACCTCGGATAAAAGCAGCATACAGCTGGTTGGCTGTGCTTTTATAAGGGTTGTATCAGGGACTGTCTGCCTCGAAATGGATGAGACGGTCCTGGGTGGTGTTTGAGAGGCTGCTGTATTTTTAGAAACTGAAACATCACCCACTGATTTTCATCCAGTCTCTATGACAAAACATGAAGACTTGTACACTATAATGTAAGCCCATACACTGGCCCTCCTTACTATTTAATTTTCAAATAAAGGAAATAATTTTACATTTACATTTACTAAATTCATGTATGCAGCATCATGTATTGTAATATTGTAAGGTGTAAGATGTATTTTGTCCCTGCTGCTGTTCACTGAAAGAAAAACATGTGCATCATTCTTGTTGCTGTGCTGCTTCCTTCCCCGCACAGTGATCCCATCATCATCACGATCCAGGCCTTCCTGCAGGATAACGAGGTGGTGCCGTTATCCATGACCCACCAGTCGCTCTACGTCAACGTGGAGACACAGGTGGCCATCGCCGGAATCATCCTCACCGGGGTCTACGTTCTCATCATCTTCGAGGTAAAGGGCCCGTGATGCTCGCGCTCTTCTGCGGATGATGAACGAGTTTGCTTTCAGTGCAGTATCTGCTGCCTCGTCAGAAATGTGTAACACGTACAGCGGGCGTGACAGCAGATGAAGCTTTGATATCACCCACATCCACTAATAAATTGTACTGTGTTAGAGGCGCTGACAGCTATGGTGCGTCCTCACAGCTGTTTTCATTTTGCTTGATTAGACCTCTCATGAGTGGGTGTGTACAGACTCTCCTGTTTTGTTGAACCATGGATGTGTTGTGCTGGCAAGGCTGTTTCCACTGAAGATAGGAAGTAGGAAAAGCACAGGTGCAAATAATAATAACATGAATGATGGCTGAATTCCATTTAGCTGCCTCACTTTCAGGGTCCTGTTGTTGCTGGCCCGCTGTCAGACTGTCTCAGCTGACTGGGACGCTTGAAGTGAACAGGGGACTCCATGGAAGAGGAATTAAACAGAGAATGGTCTTAGCTCACATTGCTTTCAGAGGATATTTGCATTAACGTTTCTCCTGTGCCGCCTTTTAAATCCCTGTATCCCAGCAGGTGGCGCCGTGTTGCAGCACATTGAATCGCATCCTGTCGCTGTCCCAGCTTTTGAGTTCATATGTGTGATTAACAGCTGGTTAATCCCTAATATGGGTCAAGCTTCTAAAACACTAGATCCTACATTTCCCACAATGCAATTTGATAACAGCTCCCATTAGACCCTCCCTGCCTAATAAACCTCTTTCAAACGCAACAATTCAAGGTAATTAAACCCATATTTAATTCGTATAGTGCTGCATTGTCAGCATACAGAGTTTTTTAACCCTAACATGACCGAATCTGCACTCACACCGCCGCCCTGTGGCGTTTGATGATGTGAATGCTTGCATGTCAAAAACGCGTGACAAGAACACAGGCGGCATCAGAACAAGGTCTTTGGTGTGTCGTCCCCCATAGCTCCACCTACCTAAAGTCTAATCAGCCACAATAATGGAAAACACCTGCATAACTTGTGTGTCATATTAATTCAAACTACAAATCAGTTATAATTAGTAGAGACTTTAAATGTAGTCATTATCATTTATAGCTTTTTTAGTGGTCAGGTCTGTAATTAAAATTAATTAACATTTAAATGACAATAAATGATGATATGTTTGTAAAGCTTGTTTTGTTTGCATAATTGCATAAGTTTTTAAATCATTAACATTGTTAATGTAATTTATTAACATATATGCAATAAACAAGTCATTGATTATCAGTCAGTTGATACTCAATGATTCAGCTTTAATTAATGACCAATGAGATTTGGAATAATGACTCATTTCCCACTAATAAGTTAACAGAACTCTGATGTGTTGCTCACTAGCTTCTCACTTTACACAGACGTGTTCAGCTTTGAGCTCCCTGAACACATCTGTAATTTTCATTCATTTCCAGACAGTGTTTGGCTTTAATTAGACAGGCTAATCTCCCCGAGCGCGACAAGGTGTGAACTCACTAAGTTGTGTCGGCAGGGGCGACGCTCAGGTGTGAGAGTCGGCAGAGATGACAGCGCAGTTGCACTCTGCACGCGCTCTCATGTGTCATCTCTGTTACTGACAGGGCCGCTTGCAGAGGCTGTAATTGAAAGTGCGAGGGATTGTCTCTAAAGTAGACGAGTGCATGGCTATTCAGACATCAGCAAGATGTCATCTGGCTTCAGCTCTGTCAGGTCTCCATTTGCCAACGTCAGAGGTTTGTTTTTCTCCATTCAACTTGAGTTTAATGAGTGATCGCATAAGCTTTCTCTCACTTTTAGGATATTGGGATTTTCTGAATGATAAGTTCAAACAAAGGGATCTCTCCATGTGTTGGTAATTGGACACCAATTTTGTGATTTTTAATGGGCACTTCAGTGAAATGCCCTTACAGAGGTCTGTAAGAGAAGTATCACAGCGTGGTTTTCATTTTGTCACTTTTGACAGAGGCTGAGGCAGAAGAAGAGGATGCTTTTGTTCTCCTTTATCTATTATCTGAACAGATGTATTCAGACAAAGAGAAGTTTCTGAAAGTCTCCCGACTGTCTGAGTTGTTACTCATCTTGAGTGGCGGGACCCAGTTTAGTGTTGAGTAGTTCAGTGAGGTCAGTTTGAACTGAAGACGATGACTGCTGTTCTCATCAAACGATGCCCTTTTACAGCAGACAACAGAATTAACATGCAGCAAAGCTTTCTTTTGCCAGAATAAACCTGCCAATAAAACTACCTTACATGATGCAAATAAAATCTGATTTTTAGTTTTCTAATTTTTCAATTCCATTTAGATCAAGACAAAGGCCATAGATCCCAGTTTCGACTTCATCATACCCATAAATTGACCTACTTTCCTGCAATTTATTGCGCTGGCACGAATGTCAGCCGAACAGCTCTAATGCCTGATAACACATCCATGCTTATCACAGGCCTCAATTTTTAATAATGGGATGCATCGTACGTGCGGGTGGTGATGGAGGCTGGTGGAGGAGGGCGGCTCTTAGCAGCATCATGGAGATGTCTGAAAAATCTCCTTGAAGTTCAGCATTTCCTTGATATTTTGCACAGAAGAAAATGACAGACCATCACAGAACTAATGGAACACAAGCCTCAAACAAGATTTTTTTGACTCAACTTTTCCTGTTGCTGCTTCTGTTATCCAGACATCTTTTGAAAATAATTTTGACGTCTCTTTAAGATACAGGTCTTCACTTTGAGATGCAGTATATGGCATCAGGTTTAATTGACAAAGACACAGTAATATGTGTATAATAATATAATAATAGAAATAAAAGCAATAGCTCTGCAGCAGTGACTATAGAGTCATTTATGCATTTGACTTCATGTGTCCGTTCCCGTCCAAAAGTGTTGGATTATTCAGTTTTTGTGTGAATGCACTTGAACTGTATGTGAATGATTATGAGAGAGGGACTGAAAGAGACTGGCTGCATCTATATTTTAATGTTGAGATTTAAATATTGTTGTTTCAGAGGCATCAAACTAAGCGTTTCATGTGAATCTCTTTGATTTTCAGATCGTGCACCGCACCCTGGCCGCCATGTTGGGTTCTTTAGCCGCTTTAGCTGCTCTGGCTATCGTCGGTGACGTAAGTCTCTTTTACTCCTTTGTTTTAGTAAGCTAAAATAAATAGTAAAAGTAAAATAAATGACAGATGCCTACAGCTGTTAGCTTATCCAGACACTATACCGCTGTGCCTACCTTCCAGCAGTTTTTAAGGAACAACAACATCTTAAAAATGACTGAGATAGCTAGTTTGCTAGCTTAATAGCTGTAAGATAGCTATAGCTGCATTGTTGGCGAGCTGAACGAGCCAAGTTACAAATTAACGGAATAATCCCTTCATGTGCTATAAAGTAATTTGCTTCTAATACATCTTTTTCATTTAGCAGGATGTCTGTAAAAAAAAAAAAAGGTGGATTAGATCTATTGCTTCAGAATATTCTGGAAAAGAAAGGTGTAGTTCTTAAGCCATCTTACACACGGAGGCACAGGTGTAATTAATATTAACTACAGGTTCCAGTTTGAAGGTATTCAGCCTTTGCGGCTCACTGGGAGGCTTCAGGGGAACGGGGCCATTGTTAGTGTTCAACCTGTGCATTTCCTGCTGTAGGAAGTCAAAAGGTCGGCTGTGGAAAGAGAACGAGAGCATCAAAGTAGGCCTCGATGATTTTGGAAAAAAAAAAATCATATTGTGATTACTTTGACAGATACTGCGATATTTTAAGTGGAAGTTTTTCACTGAGAAAGACAGAAAAATGGGATTTTTGCTGAGGTCTGTACCAAACGAGCATGTGTCCTCATGTCTGCTGAAGCAACACAGTGATAATAATGACATGTTGTGACACACTTTACCTTTACCTTCACAGGTCAGATAATTGTCAATGAAACCTTCTCAGATCTGTTTTCTTTTATAATTAATTTCATTATTGTCTCTTCCACAGCGGCCCAGTCTGGTGACTGTGGTGGAGTGGATCGACTATGAGACGCTGGCTCTTCTGTTTGGCATGGTTAGACTATTAAGATGTTTTTTTATTTGTTAATTTAATCAACAAAGATTTTACACAAATAAAATATTAGTATTACTTTATTTTACATCTTATATGACATCTTAGCTCCACTTTCTGTTTCTGTGGAGGAACAATATAAAACCGTAAAATCTCAATGGAAACAAACATTTCCTGTCGGCTTCAGTGTAAAACTAAACATGTGTCTCAAGAGTTTCTATGAAGGCCTTTAAAAAGACTGGATTTTATTTAAATCATTCTTTACAGACACATTTTAAGTTTATAGCAGATTGAAGTTTAGAACAGAATATTCAACTTGCATTATTCACATAAAAGATAATTCTGGCAGATCAGTGGTATCTAAATTTCATACGGATGCATGACCACAGATGGCAGCTTCCTTTGGACAACGTCCACTGTCAGCAGCTGCCACTGAAATTTCCATCTCAGTCTGAGGAATACAACAGAGGGAGTTTCTGAAAATATCCCAAACCTACAGGCAATACATTTCAAATATTACCATGTATTTATACGTGCTACAGTACACTTTATACAAAGCAATTATGCTGAACTGTTTATGTATGATATAAATTCAGGTTTATGTAGGAGTTACTGTCATACTGTAATCAGTATAATAAGTAAAAGAATATCTGAAAGTGGGGCACTGTGGAGATATCTGTCTTATTGACCCCCAGATCTTAAGAAAGCACCATCTTGTTGTCCGTGGTAACTATTTTCAGGGTGACATATAATCTTGTTTCATACTGGAAAATGTCTGTTGTTGTTGTTTTTTTTAAAGAAATGTGTGCTGCTCTCTTCCAGATGGTACTGGTGGCCATTTTTTCAGAGACAGGCTTCTTTGATTATTGTGCTGTGAAGGTGAGTGATGATGATAATGATGAGTCCCAGTGCTAACACTGAAAATAACAAGGCAAGTGCAAATGATTGAGAACATTTTGCACATGAAGTTATACGGCCCAGTTTTGTAAATTTTACATCCTAGTGATATACTATGGGGATGTTGAGTCAAAGAAAAAAGCTGCAAAGTGGTATATTAGAGATCTCCCAAAGGATTTGAGCTATTTCTGAAATTAGCACTGATACATGACAATCCCGTAGTTTTTATGTGGGCTTTTATCTGACATAACCAATATTTGGAAAGACCTTTGCAATAAGGATCACCTTGAAGGTTTTGATGCATATCTTTACATCCTGACTCAAGGGTACAGCACTTTAATAGGCTGACAAGAATGACCTTTGTTGTGTTTTGTGGGGAGGATAAAAAAAAACCCCATTCAGTACGATTTATTGAAAAAAGACAGTTTTGTTTAGTATTACTTATTTTTAGAAGGGGTTAGGGTTAGGGTTAGTTATCTTTTACTGCAGTTGCTCTCAGCATGAACTGATAAACATCACCTTTAAACAGTTTATTTCTTAAAGTATAGTAACATACACATCCAGTTACTATACAGTTATACAGTGTTTATCTATCAATCTATCAATCTATCTATCTATCTACCTAGAAATATATATATATATATGTATTCCCTTCAGAAAAACAGCTCTGGGATGCTAACTTTTAATCCTGAATATTCTGTGTAGATGGTGAAGGAGGGTGAAATGCCTTTGTCCTTCAGGTACAGTAGCACTCTGGAGAACAGAGGGATCGTGTAGGCTCATGAATTTTAAGTGTGAGTTGGACAAGGGCAGGCACTCCAAATTAAAATACCTTCTCTGAGAAGAGCTCAGCAGCTCTGACACGTCGTACTATAACATAAAAAAGGTGGCCATCCTGAGCCACTCCCATGGGGTAAAGGCTGGGATATTAGCATTAAAGAGTGTGCATCTTTGGGTAATTCAATATCATATGGCTATTTTTGGAATCTGAGTATGCTTCCTGGTCTAGTGCTACTGATGGAAAATTAAGCATTAAAGTGCTCGTTTATGATGTTTCACGATAATATTCTTGATGTTCTGACAGGCTGAAACACATCTCAGAAGTGTCAGAACTCGTGATAACTTTGCAGGACGGATTTAAAAACCGACAAAAACTGACTCACTCGTACCGTGAATGCATCAAGACATCCACTTAATAGGTTGCTAAGTGCCATTAACACTGACTTGTTGGCATTTTCTCTCTCTCTGCAGGCTTACCAATTATCCAGAGGAAGAGTGTGGCCAATGATCATCATCCTCTGTCTCATCGCTGCCATTCTCTCTGCTTTTCTGGACAATGTGACCACTATGATGCTTTTCACCCCTGTCACTATAAGGTATAGCCAATTGAAATTTCCATCCATTCATTATCTATACCTGCGTATCTAAACTAACACTGGGCTGAAGGCAGATTCTGGAGTCTACAGTAATGAACATAAAGAACCTGCATGTTTTTGGACCCCGCACTTATACAATGTTTTAAAGAAACAGCTAAAAAATGTCTTAGACATACCTCCAGATAAAAGTCAACAAGCCATTATTACATTTTATTTTATCTTTATATTTTGATGAATATGCTTCTTCACTTTCTGGAGAGTAAAAGGAGAGAATTGGTAGCGCTCTTGAGCCTGTATGGTAAATAAGGAGCTACAGCGAGCAGCCAGTTAGCTTAGCTTAGCCCGCTGGAGCACATAACCCCTCATATAACGGTGCAGATCAAACAAACCAGATATAAGTGTTAAGCAGTGAGCATTAGAGGAGCTAGTAGGCTGAGTTAACTTTGGACAGAACCAAGCTACCTGTTTCCCCTTGTTTCCAATCTTTTGTGCTAAGCTAGGCTAAAGTAAACTTAATTCTTGATCATTACTCAATATTCACCCATTAACTCAGTTAATGCAATCATGATGATCTGATACAGTATGAAATGATTGTCTATAACCATGAACAGCCTTTTTTTTTTCTTGCATTTAACTTAAAGTTCTTGTAGCTACTCAGCAATTCGTATCCAGTAAACCTACAGTATCCTTTTAAATAGTCGCATCAGTCGAGAGATCATGACCTTCTCTCAGACAAAAGCTGAAGCACACATTACATTCCTAAAAACAGAACCACTACACAGCAGCTACAATTTAGTGCAGTGCCTTACAAATCAGCTGTATATGTGCCGCCCACCTCTTTCTCTCCCTCATTGTTAGTGTCTCTATTTTCTGCCCTTGAATTGAGTTCGACAGTAAACCATTATTAAGTTCTCAAAATTGCTATTGCTGCCAGGAGGTCGGAATGTAGACGATATTTGACTGGACTGAAACTAGACAGCCGATAAACATAACACAGATCTGGGCAAAACTGTGCTCTAATCTTTTCCCCAGCCAGCAGGGTGGATATTCAGTACAGCCACCGTGTTAAAGGACCAATGCTTTCTATCTTCCAATCTCCTTTTTATATTCCTGCATTTATTTCTCCCCACCCGTCACAATCTAATCGGGGCTAAAGGGCTTTTCTGTCTCTGTCTGATTTTGCAGGTTGTGTGAGGTGCTTAATCTAGACCCCAGACATGTCCTGATTGCAGAAGTAATCTTCACCAACATTGGAGGGGCTGCCACAGCTGTCGGAGATCCACCCAATGTGATTATAGTATCAAATCAGGACCTGCGTAAAGAAGTAGGCACTTTCACATCTCTCTGCCTAAACTTGCACTAATATACTGTAACAGATCAGCTCTGTGTAATCTGACACGTGAACCAGACGCTTAGCAAAGCGAACATAATGCTCTCCATGGCATGTGTGTAACAGAGAGTAATAAGAAGATGAAGAGGAAACTGCTGTGTGAGCTGTACAGATAGTACAGTACTGACAGGTGAATGACAGGTGGATCTGAAATGGATTCATGTCACTTCTAGCTCTTTATTTACCCTTTTTGTGTTGATCAGCTGTTCCAAAGGGCGGTTGTGTTTCAATGAGTCAGCAATATTAGTTTGATTCATGGACTTTGTAGCTGAATAACATATGTGTGTCATTCTGAAAACGTCTCCAAGGTCACTGCCTGGATCAAAAGATGAATTATTAAGACTTTTTCCTCATAAGCTGCTGTGTTTGCATTGATGAAGTTATTGTGTTTGTATTGATTCATTGTCCTCTAGGCAGATAGGCAGAGAAGGATTTTGTACCAGAAAAAGTAATCATATATATATAAATATATCACATATAACAATAATAATAATAATAATAATAATAACTAGACAATTCCGGTGCCGCCGAAATTTTGACAGTGGCACGAGGGGGCTGCTGGTGTTATCTATACCACTGTTTCTCAAGCCTGGTCCTGGAGTACCACTGCCCTGCATGTTTTAGATGTATCCCTGCTCCAGCACACCTGATTCAAATGGCTCGTTATCAGGCCTCAGCAGAGCCCAGTAACGAGCTGAGCATTTGAATCAGGTGTGTTGGAGCATGGAAACATCTAAAACATGCAGGGCAGTATTTGCTGACATGGAGCAGCAGAATCCCTCTTTATTTAAATTTGGGGGGGGGGGGCTAACCCTTTAAAATTGAAATCAGAAGCGACAAGAGACGTTTGTCTACAAAAGGATCCAAAAATTATGTGTTTCCTACTCACCGTTTGGAGTTTATGGCAATTAAAAAAAAAATTTCAGGCAATTTCTTACTGCCTCTTGCACTCACACTCTAGGGGCAGAAATTCTGAGCATTTTTTGAGAAACTTTATGGTCTTCAGATGGTCAGGGATCGAAAACCGTAAGAGATATCAAAAAGTGAGCTGAGGTTCATTCTGAGCCGACAAAATTATTTATGTTTTAAAGTTTGAATGAAGTCTCTAGGAGAAAGTATGGCGAGGCAGCGGAAACTTGAAAAAGGCTGAAATTTGAGGAAATTTCCCATTCATTTCTTATGGGAAATTTTTTGCAGTTTTTTGCGAATTATTAATGAATCCTGTCATAAGTACATGGCACATCATTTCGATCGAGCCACACATTTTGATATATAGTTTGCGAGGGTTTTCTCAAAGCTGCGGGACTAGGTACGCGCCGAAATTCTGGCGGAATTTGAAAAATAAGAAGAAAAAACATAAGAGATTACAATAGTGGCTCGAGCATTGCCTCATGCCACTAATAATAATAATAATGATCATAATACATATATACACCGAAATATATCATGAGGTCACTGTTGTGAACATGCAGATAACTCATTCCAAAAGAGGGCTTACAAGTAATTGTTCCAAACAACTTACACCACTGTAAAGAAGATTAACAGTATTCTGATATAAACATTAAATCAATTGACTCCCTGTGAATTGAAAGGGATTCTGCTGCTGTCAGTTCCACTAAAATTCAGCATCTAACTCTGCCGCTTTATAAAGCTTTTAGCCACTCATTGTTCTGTTTTGTTAGTCTGGACTTTAATCTGACAGGTGGTAGTAAAGAGGACTCCAATGGGACGGCCATGGTGTGATGTGTCTGCTCAGAGAATATCAAAAATGGTTGTGAGTGTTTCTGCCCTCTAGTGGTCAATAATGACTCAATGCAGCTTTAACGTACAAGCAAACAAAAACAATCCATCACACTTCCTTTCCACAGCGTGTAGAAGCAGGCGAGCACAGCTGTGTCGGACTGTTGGCACACATTTGTTTTTCAAATCTGCTTTTTATTCAAAATAGACGTTGCAAGCAAATGAAATATCAGCGATGTCAGGTGAAATCTTGTCAAGGACAAAGAAAAACAGCCATTTTTTTGCTCTTTAAATTTTTATGTGCTGTGACTTTTAAGTTGGTACTTGACTGTGTACTTTGATTTCTCTTTCTAGAGGTTCCACTCAGAAGGTACTCCGGTTTTGTGTCTCCTCTCTTATCGTTATTTTGCTTTTTTAAAAATATGTGTAGTGTAAAAACACTGGGTACCCAACACATATAATAAAAATGAAAAATAAATTTAAATAGCACTTTTCAATCAACTCAAAGTCACTTTACACAGCAGGTTAAATAAAAGAGAATAAGAATGTGCATTGGGTAGTTATGCACTTACTGTATCTGTTAGACTGAGAGTTTACCAGCAGTCATGATGCTGCAGACAGTTTTTATGAATCATTCATATCCCTCATATAAGCTGACATTCATGATCTAATGTATATTTTACAGTGCATACACATTTAAAGGGTACATACAGACGTTTGCAAGTACTTTATGAGTACGCATTGTGGGTAAATTTAATCATCTGTGTTTGCTGGGTTACACATGTGTCATCTCTGTTCAGTTCAGCACAGTCTCTCTATGTATTTGTACAATCGTGACCCTTATTTGCGTTGATGTGCAGGTGATGAATGGAGATGTAGTGGCGGTGAAACCAATTTAAATTTCTGCTGCTGCCGTCATAAATCATGGGAATTAAAAATGTCAAAACAGTGGCGAAAGAAACTTTAGCACCTGCCCCGTGTTGCAAACTGTCACTTTAGCAGACTTCCAAACATTTATAAGATTTGACTTTAAACATTTTACATTTTCACATTAGAAGCAACACAGCGGCTGTGAGAGCTCCCTCTTCCAGCACGTTTAATTGTTTCTGAAGCCTGTTTGGGGGAACCTGCCCAGTGCTGCAGCAGACTCACCTGCAGCTCAGCAGCAGCTTGTGTTGGTGCGGCTCCAGTCGGCTGTAAATGCCATGTTAGCTCAGGCTGGAGACCCTCTCAGTGGCTTTGGTGTGTGATTAAACTTGTGAAGGAGACACTGTCATCCTGATGCAATTTTGTGTGAAACCATGTAAGTCTAAGTCTTTCCTGGAGTGGATGACGTACATCACATTTGCTTCAGACCTTTGTAAGAATCTGTGTCTTGGGCTGATATCCTGTAAGTGTTCCCCTTCTCCTAAACTAGTTTTTTTTAACAAATATTTAATTTTTTTTTGCTTAAAAATGTTGCATTAATTGCAAAAAAAAGTCAATTTACAAACATATTGATTGAAAGACTGACTTTCCTGATCGGAAGTAATGTCCTGTAAAAACGCTGCACACACCATCGAGTCACATCACTGTGGCACAGCATACCTGTATTTAAATATGTGTTATTTATGAATGAACTTTTGACTTTGGGACTAGAATTAAAATGACTCCACTGCTCACTCCTACATTATCCTCCTCGGCGTGTCACGCCATGACATCTTTGAAACCCATTCAGAGGCCAGTTGTCCTCTATTGTGCAGGTTGTGACCAACGTGAAGGCAGTCAACAGCAGTGAGAACATTTTCCTGAGTCAATCAGAGCAGCCTGTCGCTGTCTGAAAAGGCCAACTTGTAGGCTCTTCTCATAACCTTCACTCTTCTTATACTCAGAGGGGCATAATGCTACATCACTGGAAGATATGACATTTTCCCAGCTGCTTGATGTGGCATCTGTTCACTGCGCGTGACATTTTAGCCTTTGCCGATGCAGCGGTATGTGGTCTCCTTCAGCATACTGTCCGGTTTGTCTTGGCTCGGTTTCCCAGGTGACAGAACCGTGGGGACACGGCAGCGGCGTGCTCATTCAGTCATGTCTGGCCTCTGATAAGGACAGCTTGTGTGTGCATGCATGGTTTGCTCGCCTGTTTGTTTGTTTGCGTGCTTGCTTGTTTGTGTCCAGGGGATTTTCGGGAGAAATCCAGAGATAGAAAGAATGGCACAGCTGTGAAGTGTGTGTTTAGGTGATTCTGTCCCTCATCAGAGTGTCCTTGTATTTGATTTGCTACAGAGCAAAGTAGCATGGTGCATACAAAATCTCTACCTCCTTTTGGTATGATTTCACTGAGGGACGCTGGTGGCACTCCTCGCCAAATGCATCTCCTCCAACCTGTCAGTGCTGTTGACACTGGCTCTGAAATATGAACACACCAGCTCACGGTTTACAGCTGCAAACAGAGATACATTACAGCGGCAAACACACAGTCAAAACTTAGATTCACGGCGATTTGCTCTCTTGTGTCTTGCAGCTGAGCGATTGGAACGATTGGAAATGTGCTACAGCCTGAGATACAGATGCAGTCCTTTGGTTTTCAGTTCTGGTCTCTAGTTTCTAGGAAGAGTTTTCATTTATTCCAGGCTTACACGAGCAGCCATCCTCAACCCACGAGGCTGCCCTGAGGGTCACAGCAGACTGAGTGAGTGGCTCTCTTTGGAGGCATGAATACAGGAGTAGTCAGAGTCGTCCTGTGTGTGAGGCAATGAGGTGACATAGTGATGAAATTAGATTGTGGGACATGAAGGGAATCTTTGCATTTAATCTGCAGTTGATGAGCTGCTGCTCGCCTCCCACAACGTTCTTCACACTCAAGCTTGATAGGACCCTTAATATCTGTCAGATCGTGTGTGAGAATATCTTTATTTTTGTCATATGCCGGTTGGTCCTGCTGCATGTTTTATTGTCAATTCCTGTAGCGGCCACTATTAACCATTTATGTCACTGTTCTTCATACTGTGCAAGCATAAGGAATAAAGACAGTATAAATCCCTCACTAACAGCCCAAACTGTACACCTGAAAGGCTTTATTTAGAAGCTTTGTCATTTTGAAATGGCATGTTATATAGCTGATGTCCATGGATGTATCTGATAAAATGGTTTTCTTTGGGAAAGATTAGCTATTTTTGAGGACAAATCAGCCAAACTACAGCTCGATGGACATGAAAAACGCCCCTTCTGTGTGCAATAATACATTCCTTTGCTTTTTGATGTCATTCTTGCAGGAAACTCACATATAAACTTGTATTATTTCTTGATATAATGCCGCTGTATGCATTTTAACACCTCTATTCTATGACAAACTGTAATTATCGCAATGACTGTATTACAGCGATATAACATACAGATTAGTGGTCACATCGGCACCTGCTTACATCCTTCTTCTTTGTCTCAGACAATGTACAGTTCAGAAAACATGTCTCGCTTTGTGTCAGTGCTATAAAGATCATTACTGCTTCTCACCAAAACTCATGTCTAGGCACTGCAGTGTGACTGTGCTGTCTAACACGTTATTGTTCTTCGTCTCACAGGGGATTGATTTTGCCAGTTTCACAGGCTACATGTTCCTTGGAATATGCCTCGTCCTCTTCACCTCGTTTCCTTTCCTTCGGATGCTCTACTGGAACAAAAAACTCTACAACAAAGAGTCCATTGAAATAGTTGGTGAGTTTTGTTTGAAACTGTCTTCTCTTCCAATCATTTTCTATGCAGATGATGATTTGTTTACGGTGATGCTGGGTTATCATGTTCTTATCAGGCTGAAATGTAAATTGCTCTGAATGTGTGATCTAAAATCAATTATGATGGCTTTTGGTTGTTATTATAGCCCCATAAAACAGCTACTCACCTTCTCAGGCGATGCAGTGACCTCATAGAAACTTAATTATCTTGGCATTGTGGCCTCAGCCCTCGAGCTCCCACACATGATGTATAGCGCCCTCTGAATTGAAGACTTCCCCCCTTCTGTCTCAGCTGATTTCCACGGTATTGCATTGACATTATCCTCATCAGACGACCCTGTCATCACAGATAAAACGTGTCGGGATTATGTCGTGCTAGTTAATAAAAGGGGAGATCTCTCTGTGGTCATGATGCAATAGATAAGATGGTAATGATTTATGTTTATAACTACTGACGCTGCACTACTGCACTGCACTACATGCAGGATTTAAAGCCTCATTTTGGTCTCAGCAAATGTGGTTAAAAGTTAGTAAGTTCAGCATCATTTACTGGGGTTGAACACTTTCACCTTTTCCCTTTTTCAGCTAGTCTTCTCTCTCAACAGTACAATGACTCACCCATGTCAAAAAAAATAACAACAACATACTCTGATGTTCAGCTGTTAGCTTTGACTTGTTAGTATTAAAAACTGGCTTCACTCATCCAGAGAGCAGCCTGAGAGCAGTCCAGGACTCCCATCTTGGCTCCAATCTTTTCTTCCCGATTGTGCGATTGTATAAAATACTCAGCTAATCTGGTGCTCCACAGTTCTTTTATACATCTGCTTAATTATCCATTAACAAAAGAAACAATTATTTGGCCATCCCTCAAGACATTACATTGTCCAGAGGTGGAGTAAGATCGTTTAATAAGAATAGAAACCACAGGGTGTGTTTAGTGTCCTCCATCCTAGAATCTATTTGTTGCTGCTGCAGATCTTTGCATATGAGACCCCAGGGATGGAGATAATGGGCAAACTAATAAAACAGGGATATTTGTGTGAAATTGTTTGCAATTCTTCCAGAAACACAGTCACCTTTTAACAGCATTTACCCACAATGCTACAGTGTCACCCCTCGGAGAGAACTTCAGCAGGGGCTCATTAAAACAGAGACCACCGGGCTCCCCAGACGCCACCACCAAGCTCCCATCTAAGGAGTGAGGAAGTCCGACTGTTAGGAGCTGTACTGTCACACTAAGCCCCAGGCAGACTGAAGGAAGCCGATCTCTGCGGCAGTTGTTTAGTGCAGACCTGATAGCCCATCTGTAAATCCCACCCTGTGGAGTCTCCGCTTCTCCCGCCAACCTAACCTACCTGGAGAGTATACAGCTAAATCAGCTCAAAAGCCCCTGCCTCGACTGTAATTGTGAAGATTCGCTTACAGGAATGTTTCTTTCCTGCGCCAGTTAGATCCTATTAAGGTCACCTAGCAACCTTCCTGAGAAAGTATGGCACCTACTGATATCTACACAGGTGTCCAGCTCCCTAAGGCTGTATCTTCGCTTCAACATTGGCTGTTCCCGAGCTGGTCAATGTGCCCAGCGCCTGGCTGAATTAGTCCCTCTATGAGGGCTCACAGCATATTGACCAAAAACGTCTTCATATCCTCTCAGTTGGCCTCAGCTGTAGGAGCTATTACCAACAAATCCACCACTGTAAACATGCTACATACTGCTGCAAAGCTGCACCAATGTAGTGACTGTGATGAACATGCACTAAACAGGTGGCCTTCTCTCCTGCTCTGTTTGTCCTGCTCCTCCAGAACTCAAACACGAGATCCTGGTTTGGCGGCAGACGGCTCAGCGCATTAACCCCGCAAGCCGAGAGGAGACGGCTGTGAAATGCCTCCTCATGCAAAAAGTCCTCAACCTGGAAAGTCTGCTCCGCAAGATGATGAAAACCTTCCAAAGGTAAAAAAAAGCACTGAAAACAGAAGTTATATCTGTTATTGTGAAGAATGTTTTAATCACTTGTCACAGAATCGCATTTTCTGTCATCCCGCTCACGATAAAGACGCCATTGCTGCATATTGTGTTAATAAGACAAAGAATTCATTCATTCACATGTAATATGCGCCCATTAATGCAAATTTGGCTGAGTTTAATTTGGGTTACTTCACTGTTCGAAACATAGCACACAGAAAACAATTGAGAAAGGAAAAAAACAAGGAAGTCCGAGAATAGTTCAAGATGTTTTCCATACAGCCATAGCAGTTAGAGCATAAATACAGTTTCATGCCACTGGAAAATACAGAAGTACCACAAACAGCACTGAGAAAACACCTAAAAACAGCACAACATTTAGTATGTATTCATAAACATTAGCAGTCTCGTTTTTAAAGATTGATCTCTCCACAGAGTGATTAGTCTATAATTAAATGTTTATTTCTTTTTATCAACACTCTGAATGATTAATTTTAATAACATGAGATTAAAATGTTGCCTTTTCTGACAGACAAATTTCTCAAGAGGATAAGAACTGGGAGCAAAACATTCAAGAGTTGCAGAAGAAGGTAGACGTTCACACCTCACCCACTGTGACCGCGGAGCATTGATGTTATCTCAATAATGAAGTCGAGCCAGCGTTTGAAACTTAAGACAAATGCCGTCAGTCGTACGATAAAAGAATATATCTTTCTCCTCCACAGCACAGAATAACTGACAAGGTTCTGCTGGTGAAGTGTGTGTCCGTCCTTTCCGTGGTGATCTTCATGTTCTTTGTCAACTCCTTCGTTCCCAGCATTCATCTTGATCTCGGTGAGCGCAGCAGTATCTCATTATTGTGCTGTTTTTACAGGCCCCACTGGGTGGTTATAGGGTCTGTCATGTAATTATAACACAGCTTCCTCTGGTCTCGCATTTGAATTGAGCTGAAACAATGGGCTGACTTGCAAATGCAACCAACAAATTACATGGATACTGAGCTGTATTTAGACCCATCACGCTTGATACAGTAGCTGTGTTATAAATCGAGTCCAGTCTCTTTTTGAAGAGTTTCTTGGCAAACTCAGACATCAATAATACTGAGTTACACACGAACGACAGGGTGTGCAGATGATAAGATCCGAAATAAATAACTCAGAAGTGAGTGAAAAGCCGTGTAAAACCTTCATACAGTGAATTCACGAGGCTTTGACATCGAGGTCCTGACAAAACACTGGCGACCAGATGAGACTGCCACTTTCACACATCAGTTGTGTGCATCATCTTAAAGCTGCTGTAATCAATATTTTCATAACAATGGATCAATTGTGTAATGTGAGAGAAGCTCAGAGTGACAAGCCCGCAGAAAATGATCAGCTGACCCTGCATGTTCTCTCAGCTTTGACCAATGTTTGAAAGTCTTTCAGTTTTCTGGCCTGCAACCTCGCTGTTGAGTCACTGGCTCATTATTAGCATGACGCTAAGGCACAAATATTTCTTTTTGGAGCTGGTGGAGACCAAAAAGAAGGTAAAAGGAAAATGAAAATTTAATTATTAATCACATTCATTAGGAGACATGTGGTGTTAGCATGAGAGAATCACTGTTTCAGTTACTGTATAAAGTACACCTGCATAAAAACTATATAAAAACTACATAAAAATATACCTATATGAAAATACGTCTATTTAAAAAGTAAACTTGAAAAATATGTAAAAAATTAAATACAATACAAAAATAAAAAGAAATGCAATACAAAAAGCACACCTGTATGGAAAATATACACCTGAATTAAAAAGTATGTGTATATATGGATTTTTCACAGGTATATACAAATGTAAAAAGTGTCTGAAAACTGTAAAAAGCTGTAAAAACGGTGTAAAAGCTACAGAAAAACATGAAAAATATGAAATATTATACAAAAATTTAAATACCAGTATGAAAAATATACACCTGTATAAATATTGTATTTATGTATATATGTACAAATGTATGGATATTTCACAGGTGTATACACCTGTAAAACTCTTTAAAACCTGTATGAAGTAATGTGATTGGATGTTAGGAGTCAGCTGACGTAAACATGACAAAAGCAAGAGCTCGAAAACTGCTTGCTTGCATATTTTGGGCATGTAAGTAAATGTGGACATGTGGGTTAGGCTGAAGGTTACATCTTGTCCGACTGTGATATCTCTGATGTGTGCTCGGCGGATGACCCGAACAGCATGTCGTTAATACAAACACTGTCCCTAAATGAAGATGGCTGTCTGCATACACACCCTGTCGTCTCTCCCCTCGCCGCCGAGGCCGTTCAGTCACCAAACATGCTCGGTTAATTGCAGGCGCTGCTCAGGTTACCTCGCTGTGACATTTATTAAATGGGAATGACCCCGCAGCAGCGTGTTTTCTGTCCCCGCGGAGGGATCGGCGCCTGTCCAAGCACAGCTCTCATTAATGCATGCGGGTCACAGCCAGGGTTGACGTCGGCAGCCAGCCAAGTCTATTCACTCACATGTGTTTTAAAAATCGAGCCCCATTAAAATTTCATTAACTCCACACAGCAAGATTTGATTTCAGTCTGATTATTGCCCGGTCATTTGATCCCTCTAATGTATCTGAGGTTATGTGGGTTTGGATGAAACTTTATTGATCCCGCTGCAGAGACCAGGAGAGTTTAGCAGTGGAAAAAACATTGTAAAGTAGGAAATCATCAAACATTTAAAGGCTTTCTCGTTTCAGACTTCACTTATTTTACAGGCTGATCTTTCAATAGACATTTTTAGAAACCGTAGAAAAAACTTATTTTGGTTAAATTCCAACTTTTAAATTGCTTCGAATCTTTAGTCAAATCTTTGGCAAGGCGAAAGGAACATCTGAAACATCAGCGTTTCTTATCTAACCACATGCTCACGAGTGCGCGAGATACTCGAGCCGGAGCACAAATCTCTTTATCTTTTGGCCTCGGCCTCGTGTTCGTTTACTTTGTTCTGAGTACCTTATGGAAAACTGCGATGAGGCATTTTTCACAGCACATTTCCCGTCGCAGACGCTGTTGTCTTGCGTGTGATAGATGAGTCCATCATAAACCGCTCAGACTCGCCTAAAAGCTCTTTTTAATTGGAGAGCTCTTTAGGTTTGTTATCTGCTGCTCGCTCCTGGATGCAGCCTCAGGACGTATCGATGCAGTGAGGAAATCAAAAGTGTGGTATTTTTGTTGATATTTTTTGTTGCATGAAAGAATCACAGGACTTCATGGTTATTGGGTCACTTATTCTGAGTTATCTACTTGCTTTTGCAGTCTAAGAGACACGATTTAATGTAACAGGAAGTCTGAAATGAGCTTTTATTACTCCTGATGACACATGCATCAGTAGAAGTACATTTAAATGAAGAATTGTATCGTCACATCACAGCACAGAGTTGGCCTCGTATGTAGGAAAGAAAATAAGACATTTTATCCACACAGACCTTCATCTGTGTAAGACAGAGATGTCAGACTTTTCTTCTAATGAAGACCCACTGTTCTGTAGTGGCAGAAGTAGTGTTTTCTAACCCTGCTGGCCGACTCTACTTGTTTGAACTCTCCTCTAAATCTGGCTGGAGAAATGTTAGCAGAATGAAGTGACAGAGTTCCCTCAGAAAGCTATTCTTTAGTTCAGACCTCTATCAATAAGCAGAACTATTTTAGCTTCTGTATGTGCAGTATGTTTTGAAGCTGTATGTGTCCTGTTTTTATCTTTACGTGCATATGATGACCTCTCAGTTCATCAGATTATTAATGTCCTGTGTTCTGCTCAAAGTAAGTAGACTCTTAAGTGTTATGGTGATAATACTCTGCAGACTTAAAGCTGCACGAACACATATTTTTACATTTTTGTTATATAACATTTGAAAGGGGTCGCCTGTACTGATGCACTCACAGAGAAATATGGCCCAGTTGTGCAGCTCCTCTCAGCCTCTAAACAGCCTTTCTTGATTTTTGCAGCTCATTGTTCTGGTTTTTGACAACACATGCATTTACCTGCTGCCTGTTCAGCACCAACCAGCAGACAGGTACATTTGGTGACTTTCTGGTGAAAGTGGAGCACTTAGCAGTCAGATATTTATCTCAGGGGCTGATGGACACCAAAATAGAGCTGAAAGGAGAGTGAATAGTGGACACAATGGCAAAAATATGCTATTGTTGCTCCATATCTGTGGGATTTGTATAGCTATTAACTAACAAGTTCATCTTCAATCTGATTTAATGTCAGTGTTGTGTTTGCAGCTGCCCCCAAATGCCTAATAATCAGTTATTGCAAGTTTTAAGAGACCAGTGTTTTCAATTTAAGGTCTTATTGTGTTATAA
Organism: Chelmon rostratus; assembly: GCF_017976325.1. NCBI lineage: Eukaryota > Metazoa > Chordata > Actinopteri > Chaetodontiformes > Chaetodontidae > Chelmon > Chelmon rostratus. The sequence goes on from NC_055661.1 coordinate 26,287,879, forward strand.
ATGTTTCTGGCATATGGTGGCAAATGCAAATATCATTGAAATATATACAGTACTATATACACATATGAAAACAGTATTAGTCTGAATCAGACAGTGTACTTTGATGTCAACTGTTGGCTAATAACAGTTAGCTAGCTACAGTGTTAACACACAGACCCTTTATCAAACGTTATGAAATCCTAATGGAGAATCTTTGCGAACTGATTTCCAGTGTTCATCGTTCATCTGTTTTCACTTCAAATTTACCCTACAAACCTTCCTGTATCACCATGCAGACATTGAAGTAATACTGGAGAGCCAGCCCCGCTCAGAGTTTGAGGCTCTGAACATGTAAACATGCTGTGGAGCTGCAGAAATGTCGAGTCTCTCCTTCATTCTTGATCTTACTCTCTGCAATCTTCCCTCTCTCAATCTCCTTTTTTTCTGTCCTTCCATTGCTCTTCTTTCTTCACTAATTCTCATCAGTTGTGAAATTATTTCCCCAAAGGCCTCGGCCAAGGCAATTACTGGTGCTCACCTGTTTAATCAAATTTTCTCCAAGTGGATGCACACTCTCCCCTCTTTCAGAAACGCTGCTGGTGCCAACTGTTGTCTTTCCGACTAGAATGTGTTGAATTAACATTTCCGTGATAATGAATGCCTCATCAGAACCACCGAGACGTCAAATACGTCATTCATTGTTTCCAACAGGTACCACCTCACGCTCTGCTCTGTTTATCGACAGCGAGGGCGTGAAAACTCCTCAGAAGGCTGAATTCTTGCATTTTAGATATATGTTGATCATTGACTTATTTGGGGCAGCACAGATGACCAAAAGAGCAAATGAGGAATCTGTAACATTTAATAAAGGTTGCTGTTCTATTCGAGGGCTGTGATTAAAGACAAAGTGAACAGAGAGCAGATGGAACTCCATTTTGCCGAATTAATGAATGAAAAGAACATCTTAATAGTTTAAAAAGTCTCCGCAGTGTCCCCGTGTGTCATATGTGATATGTCCTCTTGTTATAAATCTGTGTGAATCTGCTGGATTGAGCTCAGTGTGTGTTGGATGAGACCGTTAAACACTTTTTATGTATGTGAGAGAGTTTTCTGGCTGTAAAGGGAGATGCTTCTTGCTCCCTCTCTCAGGTTGGATCGCCATCCTGGGTGCACTGTGGCTTCTGGTTCTGGCTGACATCCAGGATTTCGAGATCATCCTGCACCGGGTGGAGTGGGCCACATTGCTGTTCTTTGCCGGCCTCTTCGTTTTGATGGAGGTATTTGACGTACAGCCCACATTTTTAGCGTCGACCGAAAGCTCATTTCTATTTCTTCAAGGGATTTTGGACCTCGCACAAAATAGTGGAAACAAAAAACTGATGCCAAGCAACAACTTTTGCTTAGAGCCATGATTTGAGGTAATTATAACAAATAATAAGTGAGCCAGGACTGGTGTCGATGTAGCCGGGCTCTTTATCTTTACAAGACACTGAAGAAAACAGGCTCATTGCTTGGATCTGTTGACAGAAAACCAGACAGTGACATAAATTCAGTCAGTCTGTGAGCTTACAGTCTGAGAAGTAATTATCTATTTCTTTACCCATGAGCCTCTCTGTGAAAGGATGAAATGAAAATGCAATGTCAGCACAATAACAGCTATGTTTCCCTCCTCTGAGTCTTTGATATAGACGTCAAAACTATGTGTTCAATGCATTTAACATTGCGCAGAGTGAGAGAGCAGTAAGTATTATAGTATGGGAATATTTTGCTCTTGGTGTCAATAATGATAACAAGAATAGATTTGTCTCTGTCTGCTTAATGGCTGCTTAATAAAAACCAAATTGCTTTTCTTCTGTTGGTTTAATCCCACCTATGACTAATTCTCCTCCCATTTTTTTTCCATATTAATCTTCTGCTCTACATTTTTCAGGCTTTAGCCCAGCTGCAGCTTATCGACTACATTGGAGAACAGACAGCACTGCTTATAAAAGTGAGTTTTTTTTTTGTTATTTCTCAGGGCTCTGGCGTAATTGATAATTGGGCACAGGTGACATGATATTGCATTTCATGCATTTTGTTATGCACAGATCTGAATTCAATTACTTTGTTTACATCTGATTCCTGTCAGCAGCTGAAGGGGTCTGAGGTAATTTTCACACATATTCTAGCCTGTGTGCATCATGCAAGCGAGGTGTCTCTTAGCGGAGAATTGCAGCAGTAATAGGTACGTCAGCTCGTGTTTAGACCGTGGGCCTCTATGAGTCTAATAATCACACATGACAGGTGGTGGTCTATTCATGGTTTCTGACCTGCTCAGCCTCCCCGAACGATGGACAACATGCTGGGGGGGGATTGCATGGCTTTTCTCTCTTGATACAAGTGGAGGGCAGGTGAAAGGAGGAGATATTGCCTCTCTTAACCTGACCATACATACCTAAGAGAAGACTATCAAGAGGGTTCAAATAGCATCATGCTTGTCACATGTGGAGAATTGGCCTTGATGCGTGTGTACAACAGAGCGCTGAGATAAAACTCAAAGACGCCACCGCCACCTGCGGTCGTGTCACACGTTCAACGGCTTCATCCCCTCAGCCTCCGCCCCCCGACGAGAGGTTCGCTGTCGGAGAACGAGCATGACTGTGTGTTTGATTTAAATCAGTGACGGGCCGAGGGGGAGGGGGGTGACTGCATCTGAGTGACAATGAAAGTAGCAGTTATCTGTCGCTCTTATTATCTCCTCTCTCAGGCGGTGCCAGAGGACCAGCGCTTGGCTATAGCCATTATCTTGGTGATGTGGGTCTCGGCTCTGGCCTCTTCTCTCATTGACAACATTCCCTTCACTGCCACCATGGTAAGAGGCTTCGGCGTGATGCTTTAATTTCACACTCCAGTATATCCTCGTGAAATCACACACACACACAAGCACAGTTCAAACAAGTCATATTCACACAAGAAGGAGTCCTGATTTATTTGACTTTAGATGGGTTTCACCACCATTTATGACTTATTCTTACTACTGAAAAAATGTTCGAATATAACTAATTTGACAATACATATTGTGTATTCAATACTTATTATAGGTGTAACTATTGTTGAGGTTACTTTTGACTTTTGATCACAGTCTCTAAGGGCAGTTAATGCTAACTTCTTAATCGTTTTATAGCTCTCATACTTTCCATTGCAGTCTGTCAGGAGAGGCAAGCCGGCAGCTGGCTAGTTGTATTATTGTAACTGAGATTCATTTTGATCTGTAAATAATTCTGCATTGATAAGCGAAGAAAAACTAAATAACAAGCTGACAACCAGAAAGGGAAGAAAATAATGCAAATAATATTTGTATTTTGGACAGACCCTACAGTTGTAGGCTGAAGCTGCAGTATAAGGTGTATAATGCTAAAACCAACATGCTACTCTGATCATATATACACTTAATTTAATTGAATTAATTTATTCACTTTATTGATCCCAAACTGGGAAATTCTTCTCTGCATTTCACCCATCACTGTTTTGAGAGGGGATACTCCACCACACCCAAATTTTTCTGCCAGTCCGGTGGGGAAATCGAACCGGCGACTTTCCGGTCACAAGATCGCATTCACCATATTAGTAGAATATTGGCTTGTTATTAGTCATTATAAAGCACTTATGAATGCCTTATTGTGGGGATTATGATTTACAAATTCCGTCTATACATGATATATATATATACGTATATATATCATGTATATTCCTCTCTGATCATACATAGGAAGTAAACTATATGTTGCATATATAGTGAACAACATAAGGTGTATAATGATGCTTGATCTAAGAAATGTCCTAATTTTATTCATCTAGGAGTCTCATGACATTTTCGCCCTGACATATATATATATATATGTGTGTGTGTGTGTATGTGTGTGTGTGTGTATGTATATATATGTATGTGTGTGTGTATATATATATATACATTTAATTTAATTTATTTAATTTAATTTTACTTAAAGTTGGATTGTGAGTGTCCTGGTAAATGGCACTGTATCTGACTTTCCATACAACAACTGTGATGTTAAAATACAGAAATATTGTTTCAGACAGTCATGCATTATGCAGCTGCGTCTGTTACAAATATCAGACCAACTGCCTCCTCACCACTGTGTTGTCAGCTGTCTGTTTTGCTGAAAATTAATAGATTGTACAGAGATCAGTGTTTCAGAGGGGAGCCAACTCAATTAAAATGACACTTAGAAAAGGAAGAGATGATCCAGCTGCAGGATGAGATGATGCTCGCTAGAATTAAACTGCCAGATTTTTGACTAGTCAACCAGTGTGTCCAGGGCTTTTAAAAATATCCTCTTCTCTGGTTGTTTATCCACATTTTCATTTTCAGGCCCATGCAAGTGTTGTTCAACCTATAAAAGAGGACTTCAAACCGCATCAATTTTCAATCCAGGGCACAGCTGATAAGAATGCACATCCTGATTGTCACAATAGACTGAAGCTGAGAAAAGATTTGTCTTCCTCATTCAGACCAGAAAAATGAATTTATGAATGAATCAGTTTAGAGGCTCTTTTAAATGTAGTTTTCGCTTCTTTGCTCAGATGAGAAGATTGATACCACTTTCATGTGTGTACATTAAATACAACACTACAGCTAGCAGCGGTCAGCTTACGTTAGCAAGACTGGAAACAGCTGGCTCTGTCCAAAGGTAAAAATATCTGCCTACCTGCACCCTGAAGCTCACTAATTAACATGTAGTATCTTGTGTTTTGAATCCATATGGAAATCCAAGTGGATTTAGTTATATCTGAACACAGCCAGGCTAAGTTAGCGCTGTTCTGTCTTTAAACTAACTAACTAACTAGCAGTTGGTGGTAGCATCGGCTGTAGCACTCTGCAGAAAGAGAGTGAGTGCATCCCTAAAATGTCAACCTTTATGCACAAACAATTCTATAATAATATAATAATGATAATATTACTGTAACTGCTGAGTGAAGCTTTGTTTCCCCGATATAAGTCTATGTACAGTGTATGCTCTGTCAGTATGCTTGATATGCAGCCCTGTATTCTTTCATGCATCATCAGGTTACACCAGCAGGAACCAATGGAGATGTTCTCAGTGTACTGCACATGAAAGCTTTAACGTTGCATTTGTAGACTCGTATCCAGGACAGCCGCTGGAATTTGAGCAAACTCCTCAGGAAATAATCCAACAACTTTCAAGAAATTCTATAACTACTCCTATGGGATCCGATCTGGCTCATTAACGACTGTATGTTGCATGTAAAATCCATCATATACCACATTATAGATGGAGCCCCTGTTTTTATGTATATATAATGTCGGGGTTTCTAGCTCTGGGAAGCTTCCCACTACTTTTAGATCCCAGACTTCACTGAAATAATGTTCATATTCTGCCTGACACTAAAAGCAAGTGCATATCTTCATCTATTTCTGTACTCACAGATTCCAGTTCTCATCAACCTGAGTCAGGATGCAGATGTCAACCTGCCAGTAAAACCTCTCATCTTTGCCTTGGCCATGGGAGCCTGTCTTGGGGGTACGTCTCTATTTCTGTCCTCTTCATATAATCAAGTATGAGACTGTTGTTGGGCTGGAACCTTCCTCACAGTCACCGGGGACGTCATAGTTGATCCCCCGTTTGAAAGGTGTGGATCTTTATCGATGGCCCCTGCCAGGAGACATCTTATGCTCCAGGTGACAGCCACACTTCGTATGGCGGTGTCGCTCCCCGGGGAGGTCGGGTTGCGCTTTTTGCGAGAGCAGCTCAAGGACTTCGGAGCTCGCCTTATTCTGGCTCTCCCACACCCCGGCGGCTGGCCCTGCAGCACTGTGTGTCTCTGTTTGGGTGGGAAAAAAGACACAAAGGGAGAGAGAGTTAGGGGGCTGTCATGGTGTTTCAGTTTAATCAGCTGCCCTGTGACAGGTCCATATCGATCGGCAGTATGATGTCGCCGCCCAGCTCCATCCCCACACTGACACCTTTTGAGATGTGAGCAGTATCGAATGGCAGGACGGATACGCACCCTGACTGTCAAAATGTTGCCTACAGTAGATTAAAAATAGTAAAACTTTATTTTAGATTAAGCCACAAAATACTGAGAGAAAGATGATGATGATTATTGCTATAATTATTATTATAACCTGTCATTCAAGCTCTTCATATTTATGTGTTTAATGTGACGAAGAACTAAATAAAAAAGCTAAATTTGGTTTCACAGTTTCCCTGAATGTTGTTTTCCTGTCTGTTTAGGAAATGGCACATTGATAGGAGCATCAGCCAATGTTGTGTGCGCGGGAATAGCTGAACAACACGGTTACGGCTTTTCCTTCATGGAGTTCTTCAGGTAAGACCCCTCCTCCTTTGTGGCACTAAATGCATCAAGCAGTCCAAAGTTAGAAAACAATTTTGAAATCTTGCTCCCCAAGTTGCTTTGTTTCTATTTCTAATCAGAGTTGAATTCAGTCCTGTGAATCCTGTACCATAGGCTGTACTGCCTAAAGGGGTACTTGCATGTTAATGTCCATCATGCTACAATAGGAGATGCCAACAGTGAGTATCGAGTTGCCTGAGAACATTTAGAGATTCTTCAGATCCTGAATTGCAAATGTCATGCTTCCCCCGGAGTGCTGCTCATTGAAATATGTATCATGTGGCAGACGCCGCTCTCCTCTTTGAGGGGGCGTTGCTGGAAGTCTGAGTACTGGTTTTTGAAGGGCTACCACCTGACCTTACTCTGGGTATATACAGCAGGTGTCCAGGAAACAACCTGGCAGACATGAGTTAATGTCATTTGGTCTGGGCAGTGATTTCAGTCTGTGTCCTCTCCAGCGACGCTGAGAAATGTTTACTACAGCGAGTGAAGAGGAAGTCCAGCAAAATACGCTGGATAGTCTACAGAACAGTGACTCATTGAAAAGCATAAACACACTTGATTTGAGAACTCTGCGGTGGCTTAAAAAACAAAGCCGTGAATGGTGAGAAACGCCATTTTATCTCAGGCTGGATGGTAAGTAGGCTGCCTCCCAAGTTGCCACCTGCTCACTAATAATTTTCATCCCGGTGACGTAACGGCCAGACATACTTTGCAATTTGCTTGCTGGAGAAGTGGAAGTGGTCAGTGGTTTTGAAAGACGGATGAATGCGAGTCTGATTAGCCCTAATATGCAATCGCTTGGAAATAGCGTGTCATTTGATTCATGGGACTTCTAAGTGTACTGTATGTGATGATGAAAAGAGAGCCGAGACCATTCCTTGTGGGATTTAGATTATATTTAAATCGGTAGTGGTGTTTGTCTGCAGGTGGGATTTACATGAAACACAGGCGTTAATTCGCAGCAGTGAACAGTGTCTGTGACTGTGCTTTCATCATTGAGTCCTTCAAAGAGTCACATGGTGCAATTCTGCCTTTTTTTGCACATTAGTGTGTGTTTTTTGAGCTCTTTGCTGTTTTAGCCATGCTAGCAGCTGTGGATGGTAATACCTGTGGGCTGGTCGGTCCAAATTGAAATATCTCAACAAATATTCGATGAATTGCCATGAAGTTCAGTTCAGACATTCACGGATTCCAGAGGATGACTCCTAATGATGAAGACGCCACATTTGCTGGAATATGGATGAATTACTTGCTGGTTCAGGCTGTGTTGCTTTGACTGTTCAGCAAGAAGAAGAATGTAAAGGATGTGCTCTCTGGCCTCTGGGAAACTGTCATGTGCATTTTTATGTCTGTGTGATATTTTTATGCTCCAATATGTATTTAAAAAAAAAGATGAATCTGTAATGAATATAATTGGTAGCTTTGACCGCAATTACAGCACCGTTTTGTCACCTCACTTTATCTTAGTTATGTGATTTCAGTCGACCAATAGCCAATGAGAGACACCACAGTGTTTTTTTCTGAATTGCACACAACATTAAGGTAGGTCACAGGACAGGTGGAGGAATTGAGGACAGGTGGAGGAGCAGAGGACAGGTAGAGGAGCAGAGGACAGGTAGAGGAGCAGAGGACAGCGATAGGAATAGAGGACAGGTGGAGGAATAGAGGACAGGTGGAGGAACAGAGGACCGGTAGAGGAGCAGAGGACAGTTGGAGGAATTGAGGACAGGTGAAGGAGCAGAGGACAGGGAGAGGAATAGAAGACAGGTGGAGGAGTAGAGGACAGGTGGAGGAGCAGAGAACAGGTGGAGGAATAGAGTACAGGTGGAGGAGCAGAGGACAGGTAGAGGAGCAGAGGACAGTTGGAGGAATTGAGGACAGGTGAAGGAGCAGAGGACAGGTAGGGGAGCAGAGGACAGGTGGAGGAATTGAGGACAGGTACAGGAATAGAGGACAGGTGGAGGAGCAGAGGACAGGTAGAGGAGCAGAGGACAGGTGAAGGAATAGAGGACAGCGAGAGGAATAGAGGACAGGTGGAGGAATAGAGGACAGGTGGAGGAGCAGAGGACAGGGAGAGGAATAGAGGACAGGTGGAGGAGCAGAGGACCGGTAGAGGAGCAGAGGACAGGTGGAGGAACTGAGGACAGTTGGAGGAATAGAGGACAGGTAGAGGAGCAGAGGACAGTTGGAGGAATAGAGGACAGGTGAAGGAGCAGAGGACAGGTAGAGGAGCAGAGGACAGGTGATGGAGCAGAAGACAGGTAGAGGAGCAGAGGACAGTTGGAGGAATAGAGGACAGGTGGAGGAGCAGAGGACAGGTAGAGGAGCAGAGGACAGTTGGAGGAATAGAGGACAGGTGGAGGAATAGAGGACAGGTGGAGGAGCAGAGGACAGGTGGAGGAATAGAGGACAGGTGTAGGAGCAGAGGACAGGTAGAGGAGCAGAGGACAGGTGGAGGAATAGAGGACAGGTAGAGGAGCAGAGGACAGGTGGAGGAATAGAGGACAGGTGTAGGAGCAGAGGACAGGTAGTGAGGTTGTGGCTGGTGTTGGTGACAGAGACGATGACAACAGGTGGCCCTCTGTGTTGTTAAGAAAACAATGACCTTTTCATTGACAGTTTCTTGTTTCCTTCTCGCTCTGCTTCAAAGAGCCAGTAAAAAGGGAAAATGTCATCACAGTTCATTACAGAACTGCATGTTGGAAAGACTCAGGATTGTCCGTCTGCATGGGGGTCCACTGAAACAGGCAGGACCAGTTGCAGCCCGTCAGCTCCACTTCCCCTCTCACTGTGTTTACAGTTATTGGATAGAAGCATTGCTCTCGGCTGAAGCGCTGCCTGTAATTGGCTGTCTGTGGCAGGGGTCACAGCTGTTCAGAGAGACAGGTAAGGGGGAGAGAAGTCTGTCTCAGACTCCAGGCAGCTGGGACTGACTAGTGCTGTATCAGGTGGTTACATTCAGGGCCCAGATGAGCCCGCAGGGACACGGATGCCTTCTGATAGACCATCACAAAGGAAAATGAGTGGCCCTAAATAGCTCAGCAGTTAGTTGATATGGTCCCCGCTTCTTCTTTCATGCCTCTAGACCCTGATCATCCTCCTGTCCTCAAACCGTTAACCCGGCGAGGACGACAAAGTGCCTCTTCTGTATGTGCTCTGCGGTGTATGAGCCATTGTTAGTGCTCGCATGCTCAGTGTGACAAATAGCCACTGTTACAGGTGAGTGGCTTTATTTACAATGGTGGAAGAAGTGAAATAATCATATTACTTCTATAGCAACTTTTAGAGCAACATGGCTTTACACGGGAAAACACAATTACAACAAGGAAAATACAGCAAATAAAAAAGCAGAGAGTGAAACTGAATAAAATGATGCTAAAATAAACACATTAAGAAAATATACATTAAGTTTTATGTATGACATCAATAGGCACGTATTCACATACAGTGCAGTGGTCTCTAATCTAGAGGTCAGACCCCCTCCGAAGGATCCCAATATAAATCTAAAGGGTTGTGAGATGATTCATGGGAGAGAAAAGAAGAAAAAGAGACTCCTTTGGGTCTCAAACTGTCATTTAAATAAAACCGTATGTGACGTTTAAAGGGATTGAAATGTCTCTTTGCTAACAACTCACAGACATGTGAAACATGACAAAGGGCCCAATTAGACACTGTTTTTTAGTCAGAGGTTACAAGTCCAGAAGTCTGGGAACAACTGCTTTAATTTTAGACAAAGGCTTTAAGAGCAAGAGACCATTTTTTTTCTGTAAAATCTTAATCCGGAAAGTGAGCATAGCTGTCAAATGCAGAGTAAAAAGTGCAATATTTCAGTTTAAAGTAGCATAAAATTAAAATATTCAAGTACGTGAATCATACATCAGTACTTTGGTAAACGTATTTAATGTCCACCTGAGATTTACTGTGTCTGGCCGGGACTCAGATCAGGACTCAGACGCAGAGATTTGAATTCACAGATCTTTATTAACTCAACCCAAGTTCCACTTCGCGGAGTGTCAAACAAATAGGCTATATAAATTATACTAGGCACAAAGGCTATAACTAGGAATATCAAAGATGAGAAGCTAATAAAGAAACACAAAACGCTCACTAAGAGGATAACTATAGAAAACACTATGATTATAAAATAACGAAAATCACTCAGAACGAATGAAAACTCAAAGAACTAGGATTAGCGAAACTAGGTAAGGAAAACTAAGAGCTCAAATACACTCCTGAAAACGGAGGAACTAGAATATAAACACAAAAACAGAAACAACAGAAAATCACTCTAATAAGAGGAAAACAATTCGGCTAAGGTCTATGACAGGAAAATAAATCAGAAAACTAGAATATCAAAGTTACAAAAACAAAAAACATTCACGAGGAGGAAACAAGGGCTTATGTGACAAGACTGTGGCTGTGGCAAGGACAAACGGGGAAGACAGGCTCGGGTGAATCGCCGACGGACAAAGACACACTGGCACAAGACAAGGGAGACGCAGACTATTTAACACGTGGAGGGTAATCAGGAACAGGTGGAGACAATAGGTAATCAGGGCGGACACACGGGACACATGGGGAAGGGCAAGTGCTCTGAAACGAGAGGAGAGTTAGACCTTCAAAATAAAACAGGAAATGACAAGACAAAAAACCCCATGACGAGACAGACCTCACCGCGGTGTGACATACTGTAATTCGGTCAAATTTAATGTCATCTTTAATAGATAACAGGCTAACATACAGAAACTCTCGTTAGCTGAGGTCATTTTCTCCACACTGGTGACATCAGGATGTTTGCTCCTCAGCTGTGAAGGACTTGTAGAACAGTCCCAAAGCAAATCACCCAAAGCCTCTGGCCAAAAATATAATAACCACACTGAACCGCTCTTCAGTGTTCGAGCTCCTGGTCCGCCATCACCGGGACAAATAAACAAACAGATCAGATGACATCAAACAATGTGAGGTGGAAAGAGCGTGATTCAGTGTCTGCACACCTTGTGCTGCCTCCCTCTGCACCACGAGATACAATTAATATTCCCATTCATACATCTGCAAAAAGACCTGTGCTTCCTTTATTTGCAAGGAACCTAGCATGCTCTGCAATCAGAGAAAGAAGGTTACGTAATGACCATAAAAACAGATATTTTTAGCAGTTCAGAGAATAGTTCCTGTAACACCCTCCAGCCTGAACACTGCACATCTGAGCCTTCTGCAGGTCGAGTCGAGCATTGTCATAGGAGTCAAGCACAGAGCCTCCACAGTCAGACGAGTTTATCTACAGAAAGCCTCTGAGATTGCATCGTCTCTTTCAAAGAGCTTCCATCATATGCAATTAAATCAATGCGTGAGATCGCAGGGTATGATGGCAATTTTGAGTTCCTCTCGGTGTGGTGCTGTGGCGAGTTTTTCACCTGCCCCCACGTCCCCTCATGCTGCGCCCGTGACGGGGGAATGAGTGTCGCTCAGCAGAAAGGTGACCTCAGCTCGTCTGATAACAGTTTAGAGATCCCCCACTCCATCCATCTTAAGTGGACATTCAATCCACAGAGATAAAAATCACAGTGGTCTCATGTTAATGGGTTATTTAAGTACCTCGTCCTTCTCAAACCTTATTTCCCATTTTTACATATTATATGTTTGAGAGTATAATTTAGATTCCAGTATATATAAAAAACACTGAGCAGCACAGTGTGGAGTGAAATGTATTTTCCCGCTACAGATCAATATACACACCACTGAGCAGTTGTGACCCTCCATCCACTCGGCTGAATGCGACGTTACTATCAAGCTATGGAGTGTTTCATAACATTGATTCTTCAGCCTGAGGGGGAATGTTGTGGTTTAGTGGTCTGAAGTTTTCTGTTCAGTAGCAACACTTAGCAGAAAGGTCTACACAGCTGTCACACAGCTGGAATACAGTTTTTCACAGCCGAAAGAACGTCTTTTATTCTTGACATTGTTTCTATGGTCAGTCATCAATAGCAAGCTATATGACGGCAGTCCCGGGTCACACCGGCACCACAGTAGTGTATTTCCTCGCAGCAGGGCCCGGATGCTATCAATGTGCAGGCTAACAAAAAGGCATCGCTACAGGTGTGCCAGTGCAGGAAACTCACCGCCGACACCAGATTAAAAACCAGAGAGATTTACGTGGTGGTGACTTAAGGCTTAATCATCATTGTGTGAACTTGTTTGGCAAAAGACTGAACGTTTGTAGAATTACTGCAAATGTGGAAATCTGGAGTTAATTGCGAATGGTCAACTGACAATTTTGCAGCCAAACAGGAAGTTAAAGTACGTCCTTCTAAAAGACAGATCATGGGAAAACTTGGCATGTCTACCTGTTTTCCTGCTAGTTAAGTTGAACATTTTTCTTGAGAGTTTTCCCTCATAATTCACTGTGATTAAACCTCTGATGTGTAAATAGCAGTGATAGCAGCCTGACCTTTGTAACTCAGTTCAGCTGGCTACTCAGAAAGTTTGACTGTTACGATTTAAATTCACCACCACGGCCGTATTGAAATCATTATTAATGAGCTTAAGTGCTTGACTAGCCTCATTAATCCTTAGTTCAAGAACTAATTTGACATTTCCGCATGCATATTAAATGGCAAACTGCATAGTTTTATTCGTCCGAATGAAGAAATCGTTGCAGCAATGAAGGGTAATACACTGACACACAATTATCAGATGTGTGCAGACACATAACATTTCCTGTTTAATTTAAGGTCCCCTGGACTTCTTTTCTGAGCTTCTTCAGTGCAAAAGACTCAATATAAGGGACATTCTGAAAGGTCATCTTAAAATGGGGCTTTGGAATGGCTTCTGATTCAGAGGACGTTATATAAGAAAGGTACAATAGAGAACAGACACATGAGGCCAATAGCTGCTAACTCTTTTATTGTCTTTTGAAATAGACCTTTTCTGTATTACCTGTAATTATGTGTTGAAAAGCATCTAACTCTTTGTTGTTGTTTCCCATTTCTGGCATTTATGTTTCTTTACACAGTTCTTTTTATTTATTTATGATGCAGCATAACAAAGGATAAAATAACTAGTTAAGTAGGTCGCTGCATTAAGTGCTGAAACTCTCATTTTTCTGAGATACAAAGTCATCCAGACGTTTAACTTTTCCCATCTGTCAAAAACATCTTAAGCACAGAACTCGTCTAATACAGTCTTAATTGGCCACTTAGGGGATCTTTAATTAAAGTTCAAAATTTTACCACGCTTCATATCAACACCCTTGATCACACCTCTGTGAAACTTGGTTAACATCCTCTGGGGTGCTTTAGCATTTTGCTAATCGAGCAAACTTTTTTTTTTCACTCGTCCTGTTTTGTTTATAGACCGGTTCGCACCGATCATGGCACGAACAATGAAACACACTGTGAAACTATCATTCAGCCACAACCAGCAGACTTCACTACATTTTACTACATTACCAACATAACACCAAGAACCTGTATGTTGTGATGTTGGGGCTCAGTATCAGGGCAGTTCGTGAAATTCAGTCTAGGTTTGTGCACATGGTAACAAATTTCACACTAATGAGGACAAATGTGTAAAAAGAGCGAGAAAATCCATGTCCTGGTCAGATGGATGGATGGATGTGACGCCAACAGTCAATGTTGATGGTTTTAAGGAAGTAGTTATTTTAACTGAAACCACAACCTAGTAGTTTTGGTGCCTAAACACAACCAGACTATGGCCGTCACCTGAAACATTTCTCATCTCGCTTTATTCTGAAAGTCTAACTTGACCTCGGAATAAGGACGACGGTGGAAGTTGAGCAGGCGGGAAAGATACTTCCAGTTGAAATACACAAGTTTGAAAGTCGTGTTGAGCTTTGTGAAATAAATGAAAATGTGTCCATGTTCATGAATCCTACAGATTGAATTCTCTATTTCACTAACTACTGCTGACTCCAACAAGTAGGTGTATGAAGTAATTTAATCAGATTCTAGTCCACATCTCTGCTTACAGTAACAAACAACTGTGATTCAGTGCATTATATATCTATTTATCTCTCACAAAAAAGTCACATTTTAAGTAGTAAAACCGCGTCTGTTGTCTTCATCAGGGTTAAAACCGCCACACTGACACATACTTTACGTTTTCTGCTCAACTTTATTTTACTGCTTTCCATCAAAGACGAGCTCATCTACAAAATTTAAACCTAAAACAAGAAAGTCATGAGCAGCTACGTCTCTGTGCTCATCAAAATACTGAACATCAGCTCTATCTGAACCAAAATCTTTGCCCAGGTAAACAGAAAACACACACATGAGACACATGTCACCTTCTGCATGTCTCTAAAAATCAAACAGTTGAACTTTCTATTTCACGTAGCGCCACGTCTTTGAGGGCCCGTCTGACCTGAGCGTGTGCTTCAGCAGTGAAAAACAGATCAGCGTAATGTTTTTCACGTCTGCTGGTAAAACTACATTTAGACGGAACAGAATATAAAGTAGTGATGACGTCTAACGCTGGCGAGTAACCAAACAAGCTCATTACCATATTGTTATCATACATCATCATCATAATAATTACGCCTGCATTAGAAATAACTCGCTGCCATCACTTCACGTCATTAATCTCAATGGGGATTAGCGGAGTTAATAAACAACGATGTTTACCGTCGTCAGCGTGAGGTGTGGCAGCTGTATTTTTATGGTTATTTTCTGGTTTATTTGGTGCTGACTTATGGTATTTATTGAGTCTATCATTGACTCACATCTCACACTGCACCATCACAACAGTAAGCAACATCTGCTCTAAATGATATTTTAACGATACGGGTTGTCTTTAGGGGTACTATACTTTTAATTACTTTTTTCCCACTTTTGGATAAATCGCTTTGGCACTAATTATGGTTTCTTTTCCTTTTTTGTCCTCTAAAACTGATCTGTGTCAGAGACTGAGGGCAAACAGATCTCTGGCCCTCAGAGCAGCCATGTGTCCATATAGGACATGGTAGACATCCAAAAGACAAACCATCTGCAGTTCTGGAGTCATCTAAGGGCCAACTGCAAATGCATGCAATGAAAAACTGACCTGACTTAAAGCTGACTAAACAAAATAGGACTGAAATGTTGCAGCAAACTTTAGTCACAGGTGCACAACTTTGGACGAGGTGTTTGTGTGCACTTGCACGATGTGATTACATTTGGCAAATAATATGCAAGCCTGTTTTAACATCTCAATGGGCCTGTCTCGGAGCAGCAGACAGTGAGCAGGAAGACAAACCGTCCCCTGCAGGCTGAGGTGTCCTTGAGCAAAACGCTGAGTTTGTAGCAGCTCCAGCAGGGCAGCGCTGACCTCCCTGTGCAGTGGGCTGAGTGAACAGAGAGTCACCGCGGGAGGCTCAGCACAAGCAAGAGCCGCACATCAGAATCAGGATCAGTTTTATTCAGAGCTTTGATGTATGTGGGAAAAGTTCAAAATGGCTCCAACACAAGGAAAAACAATAGAATTAGTTTAATAAAGAGAAGCAGACAGCTGAAATTCAACTAAGAGGCAAAATATAAATGGAAAGATGTTGTTGAACTTTTGTAAAAGTTTAATAAAACATTGGAGATGAGGCGACAGGTCTCCTCACTGTAAAGGCATGTTTTCTCAAAATGATCCTTTATTCCCACTCTTTGTAATTTGCTTCCCGTCTCTTGACCTCGCACCGGAAAATTAGCTTCTGATGAAGACAACGGCATAAAGACACCTGTTTCTAAATGTCAGGCCAGCTGCAGCCAGCTGATTCAACACTGAGAGCTGCTCTGCTTGTTTATTCTGGACTGTGTCCGGAATTAATTGTCCAATGAAAGAAATGAGAGAATAATAGGAAATATTCACATATATGATTGATCATACAGTGATTGTGGACCTTTTCTCATGATAAATGACATTAAACTGGACTCTTTTGAAGACTGAAGAGTTGTGGAGGGACGCTGTAAAGAACCTCTGCCTTATCAAAGCTTTATTCAAGAACCAGTTGCTTCAGGCAGTCGCTTCCATATTACTTAAACTGTATGTTACGTTGCTGCTTTGTAAATGCACAAAAGTCTGCACTGTATTATCATGCAGCGTTGACTAAACTTTGATAACAATAAAAGCAGACATGTTTTTTGCTCCAGCTTGTTTCAAGTGTCTGCAGGGAAATATTTATACTGAAAGCACTGACTGTTGGAAAGGAACAAAACACACTGGAAACATGTATAGAAACAAGACCCTGTTACCCTGTTAGAGTGTAATTATTGTACAACACACACACACACACACACACACAGGAATTAATGAGACTGAGAGACAGTTGCATTGTACAGCTGTCAGTTTCCGGCTTGTCGGGCTCAGTTCTACATTGTCAGACTTTGCTTAACTTTTCATCAGTATTTGGAGCAGTGACACAAGTTCTTCTGCTCTTCAGTGCTGTTGTTCACTGTTGCAGAATGCTAACATGCTAACAGTAGCATGAAGTCCAGCTGAGGCGGTCATTCGTTTTGGTGGCATTCTGTCCTCAAATGAGTGACTGTTTGACCTGCGGTGACGCCTCAAGATCGCACATGACCAAAATAACGAGTGACACACCGACGTCAGATTAGATTATATTCAGTAAGAATGAAACGTTAATTGGTGACCTGAGTGTGTTGTTTCCTGCTTCTTACAGGTTAGGATTCCCCATGATGATCATGACCTGTATGATCGGCATGTGCTACCTGCTGGCCACCCACGTCGGACTGGGATGGAACATGTGATCTACAGCTGCTGTACAGAGCCAAAGAGACTGTGTGTGTGTGTGTGTGTGTGTGTGTGTGTGTGTTTGTGTGTGCACGCTCACACACATGTGACCACTCCAAGTATCCAGCTCACTGTAATGTGATTCGTTACCTGACTGACTGGTCAGATTACAGACACTACATGAAGCACATCAGCCATTTTTGGAAAACGTCCTTGACTGAAGTGGAGACCAGCAGGGACCAGAATTACAGGAGCTTCGACCAAAACACCCAACAACACGAGCACAATGCGTCAGTTCTCGGTGACCGGTCCACCGTCAGCAGCTTTGTCAAAAACTTGAACCTTTTTGTCGTCAGCAAAGAGCCAATCCAAGGGAAGGAAATGTGTCTTTACTGGAAAAAATGGTCCCAGTCCATAATGCTGTACATGGTGCTACTGCCTCAGTGGGTGTAACTGGTGAATGTGATTCCAGCCATGACCTCTGATGCCAGACTGTCATTCATTGGAAATCTATGTGGCCTGTTTACAAAAAGCCTCCTCTCTTAATGTTAGAGACACTGATCAGTTTGTTTTAGGCAAACATTTCACCCTCGGATTAGCAGACTTCTGTCCACACGATAAAGGAACCACAACACCCAGTGAAAGGGATTTTATAACCGTTAATGTCTAATATTTTTGTCAGCTACAGATCTCACCGCCTCGTGACTGAACTGGAAAAACAAATGCAGTTAAACTGGAGACCAGCAGAATTATTAAATAAAGCAGACTGTCATCTAAACATTGTATACTACCTGTACTGTGTACACACTGATCCCATGTAAGCTCAATGATTTAGTTCAGTTAACCATATTTAATATAGAAAATGTTTAATCACGGAAATGCGCTGACACGGAATGACACCTTCTGACCGTGTCCAGTTGAAACTATCACCTGTATTTATTGTACAGCCTGACAACTTGAACGTCATTTATCTTTCATTGTTTAGAACATTCAGAGATAAACATGAACAATAAAGGTTGTGATGTTTCTGGTTTTCATTTGGCTCACTGAGTTTTATTCTATGTGAATATTCTAACGGGGTACCCTTTATTAAGGGCGTATAAGTTTATTATTGGTTTATAAATCATTTTGTGCTTCATAGATACATTTTAATCGATCAATAAGAACTGCTTTATGGTTGCCAGGTTGGGACACACGTCTCTGGCTTGTGCTTTAACGGATAGATTCACATTTCCTCAAGTCTGAGTACAATCCTCACACATTCGTGCATTTAAAATGGCTATAATCGATATTTTAACAATGTGCCAGCGACACTGTGAAAAGACTCACTTGCAATGATGAACCTACAGAGAACCATCACCTTATTCTCTTTGCTGTTGCATAACAAAGTGTTCAAAGACAACTGAGGACAAGAGACACAGTAAAAAACAAAATATTGGAATATGAACGAGTTTCGCCGCAGATTATGCATCATATAGAGGCTGCGCATGGGTGCCCCGAGTACTCGCATTATACGGATATACGCGCCGTTCCTCTGGGGCTAATTTCTTCAAAACGACTCCAAATGCCACCAAAGTTGTCTGGGTGAGTAAATGGGCCTATTTAATGCTACAAATAAGGTCCAGGTCAGTGGCATGCACAAACTTTTTGAAGGGCAGGGGCAAAAGGAAAAAAAGGGCACATATAGCACATCCTCACCACTGAAGAGGGCACTTTAGCACGCATTTTGGCTCCCAGGGGGCACTTTAGCACGCGTTTTGGCTCCCAGGGGGCACTTTAGAGCGTGTTTTGGCATCCAAGAGGGCACTTTAACACACGTTTCGGCTCCCAGGGCGCCCTAAGCGCGTGTTTTGGCTCCCAGGGGACACTTTAGCGCGTGTTTTGGCTCCCAAGAGGGCACTTTAGCACACGTTTTGGAGTCCAAGAGGGCACTTTAGAGCGTGTTTTGGCTCCCAGGGGGAACTTTAGCGCGTGTTTTGGCTCCCAAGACGGCACTGACCCCCCCCCCGACTGATTTGGCGTCATGACATCACACAGCGGTTTCTTATCGACAAGCATGATCCAATGACTGCCAAGGGGGATAAACGATTAGCCAATCAGCAGCATGGATGGGTCTAACTTAAAATGATGTTCGATTCAGGCAGATATGTTGGTCTCTTCTGATTGTTTGGGGAAAATCATATTCAGCCGCCTCATGCGATGTCAGTGGACACAATGTCAGATATCATGTGAAGAGTCTTCCTGATGAAGAGCTAACAAGCTAAAGTGTCGTGCTGGAGAAGGATAAACACCGACCAACATGGCAACCTAAAAACTAATAGCCTATAACTTATCTACAAAGTATTTTGAAATGATTTATTAATCATTAAGAAAGCCATTAGTTTCGGTTTCTAAACTCTATATAAATGGTGCCTTATTAGAAAGTGGAACCGTTTTATTACACAATCATTTCTTCTGGGGGTCATTTTGGTTTCTGCTCCGTGTGATGAGAGAAAAATCTGCTGCTATCTTGCCTGCACTTCACTGACAGTATCATAATTGCTCTGTCCACCTACACTTTCCCACTCGAGCTCTGGGAGTTCTCAACATCTTTAAAAATGTCAAACATCACTAAATGTAAAGTAGAGGACGCAGAGGTCAGTGGATGCTCAACAAAAATAAATTAGGACTCTACCACAGAAGAGCTCTGATGGCTGGTACAGGATCTGCAGCGGCAGAGAGGATTTCTTCTTTCATGTGAAAGGCTTTCTGCTGCTTCAGTGTTTCCTCTGAAGCTGCTCTGTTGTTCCTCCACAGCCACAGCTCTGCTCTTTCTGTGTTTATTGGCAGCGACTGAGAGTAAAACTGGCTTTCATGTTCTCTTTAATGAGTCAGGCTGCAGGCCAACTAGACCCCAACTACACAGATCGATGTATGTAGCTCCTGCAGGACTATTGTTTCACATTAAAACTCCCAGGGGCTCGGGGCAGCTTGAAGTGTGGAACAGCCCCGTTTGTTCCAGTCATCGGGAATCCGTCTGTGTTGTCCACTTTGTTGCCATTAAAGCCGTGCTCTGCATCACGGCATTAATTAGCATCTAATTAATTAAAGACACATCCGCCCTCGGAGAATTGGACATGGTTATACATCATTAATGTGTTTAATGTGTTCCAGGAGTTTGTTCCTGGAGGCTCAAATCCAGACTTTTGTTCTTCTGCACTCAACTGAGCTGCGAGTCGGATACCACACGTTCAAAAGAACAACCAAATTCATTATATAGATAAGATAAAAACTTTATTCAGGACATTCTTATGCCAAACATTGCTCAAAAATGAAACTAACATAAGAATAAAAGTAGAGTGTTAAATAGAACATCAATAAAGTAAGACAAAAAAGATTAAAATGAGAGAATTAAAGTAAAACTCAAAGTATTATTGGCAATGATATTGAAAAGTAATTCAAATTAATATTGCACCTAGTATTATATTGAAAAGTAATATTGCATATGATATAGATGTTATTGTTGTCAGCCCTCCTGCAGAAGGAAGAGGAGTTTTACAGTGCGATGGTGGAAAAGACCTCCTGTGGCGTCCTGTGGGGCACCTCGGGGGTCTGGGTCTACAGCTGACGGTCTGATGTGACTCCAGGGTGGCGTGCAGGGGATGAGATGCATTGTTCACAACACTGAGTGGTTTCCTCAGCACCCTCCTCTCTGACACCTCCAGCAGACTCCAGCTGCACCCTGGAAGGCGGAGTCTTTCCCCATTATCCAGGCAATTCAAGTTACGCTTCATATTTTGACCAATTACTGAAGGTCTTTTCTTAGATTTAATGGTTTAATGACTTAATCCTCTCTATATTTTCACACAGTGAGTGTTTTTATTTTAGTCAAGGCAGTTTTTCACCTTCACATTGTACAAACTGAATTTTCCCCTGCAGAGCTGATCCACAGACGAGAGAGCACAATGATGAACTGAGCAACTGAGGGAATTTCAGACATCTATTTTTCCCTAAATTTTGTGATTTGTAAAGAAAGTTGTGCTCACGTCATTCAACACACTCCACTTTAAAGCTGCTGCTGCTGGTTTAAACTTTTCCGTCTTCCCCTCTTGTATGATGATTTGTTTTTCTGTCTGACTGTTGAGCTTCTGGTGCATCATGGTGAGTCGTTTTCCTTCAGTTCTTGATGCAAGCGTCTGATTTTTGCTTTATGTGCTTTGTTTTAAACCATTGGGGATGGTTTTTTTAAAATGATTTATTTCTGTTAAGGCCCACACATCACACTGCTGCAGCAGCTTGTTGTATTGACCGTCTGTCTCTGCACTCCAGCATGTTAAAAACAAAGCCAGATGACTCCTGCTGAACACTTTTTGTCTTGTTTGCTTTGCTCTTTTGCATAACTGCTGACATTTTGTTGGAGCTGGAGCTAATCCAGCAGTTCTGTGAGCCACTTATCTGGTGCTCGGCGTGGCCATCCTCCGCGAGTTAGCAGCACATTTATTGTGGTCACTGACCCAGACGCCTCCCTGAAGACAGACCACTGAATATTCAATCTTTGTTTCCAGGAATCAGCAAAGACAATAAAAAAAAATCAATAACAATGACCAGGGATTTTAATTACCGGAATCAGAGAATTATTCTGAGGCATCATGGCCACTGGGAACCTTTGAGTTGCTGCTGTTTTTCCTGCTTTGCTTTACAGAGAGAACAATGAGAGCCAATCTGACCTGAAAGTCATTAAACGTTTGGTGGTTTGAGGCTGGGATGTCACTGCGACATCATGCCGTTAATCACTGCAGAAAAAAAGGGCGCAATGAGATGACATAATTAAAAGAGCGCAAACACGGAAACGGTGAAAAATATGATATGAAAATGAATTATGGTAGGCTGCTTGTGCTCATTTTATAGGAGACTTTTAGACTAATCTTCATTCCAGGATGACCCCCAAAAGGAGAAACATCACCCTGCAGGGTCGGACATAAACCCATAGCTACAGATGAATGAGTGTTAGAGTTTAAACGACATGATTTCGTGTAACCAGAGCCACGTAGGCAGGCAGTGTCAACTCTGTCGTTATACCTAACAAGTCATCAGCTAATTTGAGTTTTAATCGTAATGTTTTGATAACTTTAATAATGGAGTCGTAAAAAAAATGGCTAACATTTGCTAATATCCATTACATCTGTGCAACTCTTGTGCAAATTAACATATTGTTTGTGTTTTCTGTGTTATATATTTTCTACCTTGCAACAGTACTGTAGTATTTTATTATCCATACCTTACTCATGTGCAATGTGCTTTTATACCCCGTATATAAATGCATATATATCGTTGATTTTATTTTACGTCCTTTTATTGTCTATTTGTTATTTTTCTACGTCTCCTTTTTATTCCTGCTGTCTGTAACAACTAAATTTCCGCAGCGTGAAATCAATAAAGTCTGAACTTTAATTTTAAACTCAATATCATTAATCTAACGTTAGCTAGCTACCTTCAGTCAGTAATCTCAGCCTATCCTTTGTAACGCGCTGGACACCAGCTTTAACTTGGGCTAGCTGGCTGGCTTCAGCATGAATTTGTGAATTTTATTAGTGATTATGACGTAGTGGTAAAGATTACATTCATTCGAACTTCTTAGGGTTTGATTTCAGTGGACATTTTCAAAACATGTAGCTGTGCCAGGGTTAGCTAAACAGCTAATTAGCGCCTGCTCTTGTGCTAACTTACATGATTGGTTTCACACTTAATTAAATGCTATTAAATGTTTGTTTACATCTTTAATGATTGTAAACACAGCAGGGATCTAATAGACTGATAAATATATGTGGCTTTTTTCACATTTGGAAGGCTAATGTTAGCTAGCTGGCTTGATTTTAGCAGCCCGGCCCAGACTACTTCCTGCATGTCCTCTGTTTTCCACACCTGTCAGTCTCAGGTGAAGCCGATCACATTAATGTCATTCCAGCTACAGGGTCCTGCTGTTCCTGCTCACTGGTTCACTCACTGACTGTGGCATTGTACCCGCGGCCTGCACTCCATTTAGAGGTTTTCCTGGCCTCGCCACCTTAAAACATGCAGCCTGCTGGTAAGGACAAATCAAGATCACCCACCCCCGGCTCAAAGTGTCAACCCTCTGTTATGGCATAACAGGTGCACCGAACACCAGAAATCCTTCTGAGGTATATGAGAAAAGTCATTTCTTATATATATGTTCTCATGTGCCACCATGTGACGAAGAAATGATCATAATAATATGCTTAAAAAACACTAATTGGCTTGATTTTCAGCATGAAATATTTAACAAATCAGCATTTGTGGTATTTATACACGAAAAAACATGTGGTCCCTATTTTCCCAATTCACTGACTTGAAAGCATGAGTGTCCCACATCTGACCACTAACAAATTCAGTGTAGCATACAGTGTGAGAGGCAGGGGAGTAACGTGACACACCTGTGTGGGTCTGCAGGAGTTTGGATCGGTTGTCAAAGCCTCATGATGTTTCACTTGTCTAAACTTGAACGTTATCTTTTCATGTGATACTGTACTGTCCATGTTTTTCTACTATTTCAACATCTGCCACATATTCCAAACTAGCCCACTTTCACCCAAACAAAATAAAAAAACATAAAGACAAACAAAAATCAAACAAAATATTTTTCCGGCCCAAAAGAAAGAAAGAATGATATGATTGTTTACAAGTTGTTTATATATTTTATACTGAATTAGTAAATGCAGGAGTATGGATGTACACATCATAAAACATTTCCCATATACTGCATCTCATTTGTCATTGTAATGCAACAGATGAGATTTTAGATGTTGAGATTAATTGAAAATAATTTTTTTAGCCCCGTTAACATCCATATTGTGGTTTTTTTAAATGCTATGAGATGCATCATGAGGGAGACAAGCAGTCAGTCCCATGGCTGAGCATTTCCACCGTGGATCTGCAGTGGACCAACGACAGTCACAGATTCAGACAGTGTTTCATACGCCACATAGCAAAGGAACCAATCCCATCAACCCCTGGGGGGGGGGGGGGGGGGTGACGGTGAAACGGGGAATGTGTAGCTACGTATCGGTACTTTGCAAGCTAAGTTCCACTATTTCCAAATGATAGCGGAGATTTGTTCTGATAATAGTTGCTAAGATGAAAAAGGAGAAACGGTGAGGCTTCACGTGTTACCAAAGGATGTGAAGGCAAACGTGTAGAGCTACAACTAAACCAATGTAGGACATGAAGGGATTTGTCCATGGAAGAAACTTACATCTGGGATTTTGATTAACACAGCTGAGTTTCTAGGGGTTTAATTAATGCCTGGAGAGGAACGGTAATAGAAAATATTTAAATAATGACGTGAGAACTCATGCAGGTAAATTGGCCAGACAATAGAGGCTATTTATTGCTCAACATGTAGTTTTAGGTTACCCGTGACACTATTGTTCCTCTGACCATATAAACTAATTAATTACACCAGTTCAATGAGAATTCATTGGATTTCCTCTAAGAAGTCTCCTCTATCCACGGCTAATGCTCTTATTCATCAAGAAGGGATTAAATGAGCTCTACCTTCTGTAATTAAGAACTGCAGTGAGGGAGCTTAAGAGGATTCGCTTTAAAGGCTATTTAAAAAAAAAGCCTGATCCTCCTGTTACAAGACAAAGTAACACGATATAGACTGAAATAAACATTTCCTTCTTTGATCACCCGAACACGGAGAACTGACCTCATGGAAGGTCTTTTTTAATTAGCCGAGAGGAAAAATGACACAGTGCATTATTGAATAACAAATAGAAGAAGCCTTTTATGTATAATATAGCTTTTAGATTATGATTAGAAGGCTGTAATGGTAAAAGCTATGAAAAACACAACATTTTACAGTAAACAAAAAGACCTGAAACAAAGCATGAGAGAGAACGAATAACTGGCTATATTGTGCAGTGCAGGGATAATAGCGAACTGTAAGCTATACTTAGAAGCAGAGCTCTCATGCAGCATGTTGTGCTGAACAAGCTGCGCAGTGATTCACGATGCTGCTCTGAGGTTGTGGCTGTGAAGGGTTCGCACAGGACTAGACACAACATGTAGAGAACTTTTCCTTCAAGTGAAGCAAAGGACAGATCTGATCTTGACGACCTGTTGCACGCCGTCGTTGAATGACTGTGTGCGAGCTGCTAAATCCAAAGAAGGAACGTGGAAACAGTATGTGCATGAACAGGACAAGAGTCTCTGTGAGGCTGTACATGACACTCATCAGCTGCTTATGTTTAGCAGGTGTGTTTGCCATGGTCACTATTTTAGCTTAGCATTTTATCATGCTAATATCGGCACTAAATACAAAGTACAGCTGAAGCTGATGGGAATGTCATTTTGCATCATAAACAAAAGTATTGGACAAATTAAAAATTTTGGCCTGATGGTGGCGCAGGATGATAATTCAGTGCACCACCAAATTTAATACAATTCTTACTTACTGGACCATGAACGTACCAAATTTCATGACAATCCATCCAGTAGTTTGAGACATTTCACTGAAATAGAACTAGTATAGTATAGTATAACGTTGTATTTGGTCTACTTTAGCTACAGTTGTGTTTTTACATTCCCGACAGACTCTCGTAAAAGGAAACAAGACGATAAGCAGCACAGTAACAATCCCACGTTCTGTACCTGAGCTATCGTGATACCCAGCTGGCAAAACATTATTATTTTTTGGTTGTGGGGTTTAGCGAACATTCCTGCACAATGTTCCCTAATTGCTAAAATGGCAAGTTTTTCTTTTGTAAAGCTAACGTTACTATGTTCCTGGAACGTTCTGCAAAGGTTAGTTGAACGTTCCAGGAAGGTTTCTTAAGTGTTTCCCCTTAACATTGTTTAGATGTTAAAAGGACAGTTTTTTCGACATAGAACCAACATGAGGCCACATTCTCAGGATGTTCTTGGACAGTTTGCTGAAGGAGCCTTATGTTACAAACAGGAAATTCAATTAACTAGTGTCCGTGCATGTTGTCACACAGCCAGGCTAGCGTTTCCCCTGTTTCTGGTATTTATGCTATGCTAAGCTGGCTGGCTGACTTCTTATTTACTCTACAGACATGAGAGCGCTATTGAACAGAGTACAGCCTTAATTTTTCAAGTTCATCTATTCATTTATACTTTCAGACACAAAATCTATTCAAAACTTAAAACATCCCACATCTTTCATTTCTCACTGGTATTACTGAACTTTTAAAGCCAGCAGTGCAGTTTAACGTCAGCTTTTCAACATCCAGCATTTGCACTTCTTCGGTTATGATTGACGTTGAATAAACGTTGGATTTCCAACCATAACTGACACCGACTCAATATTGATTCAGCCGTCATCTACAAAGTCAGTCTGCAGCCACATTTCAGCTGATTATATATTGAAACAATGTAGTGAAACAATATTGATCCAACCATCATCTAAAAGTCAGTCCACAATGTCAAAATGTTTAATGAACTTTTTTGTTCTTGGACATATTTTGAAACTAGTTAAAGAAAAGAAATGAAAGCCTTTATAAGAAGTGGATGTTTTGCCTTTGATGTAAATCTCACTGCTGAGTTTCCTCCTGAAATACAGACCTCACAAATTTGAAATTAAGAAATATAACATCTGAATGCTGTACAGTGTGTGAGGTGGTCCAAACTTCAAAACACACACACTAAACCATGTATTTTTAGTAGATGTTAGCATTATTAGCCTCTTAAAAAGTAACTTTGCATAGGTTTATACATATTATGCAATATGAATAATAAAAAAACATGAAGTTATATGAAAACACATTTGAATAACTGAAAAATTACTAACGAACATGACTTCCCGTGGTTATTTGAACGTTTTGGGACTGAAAGCATTTGTACAGCTTTCTCTGAACGTTCTGGGAATGTCACTGGAGCTACAAGGAGCTCGTCTCTAAATGTGTTTCACTGTGGCTGAATTATATTTAGGGTTTATTAATTATTGCCCCGAAGAGACAAACAAAATCGTGTTTGATAGAGCTGAAATGATGACTACGCTAGTGAAATGAAAGGATTTCTTCTGATAGGATCATTTTCTATCACTTGAGTAATTGGAGGACATCTCTATGGCCTCTGGTTACTTATGACGGGCATTCATCCCCAACTGTGACACTGTGAGAATCTCACTTGACTGAATAAAAAAAGGACTAATCGAAATCTCTAATCTCTTATCAAACATCCGTGTTTGTTGTTGAATATGTCAGTTTTCACTGTGACTAATTACTATATTTTGAACGCTCTGCAAGTTGACTCCCATTGCACAGCGAATCAAATGAAGGGTATGAAATTAATCCACAGCTTATGGTATTTGAGGATGGTGCGCCGTAGTGACAATACATTGCAATACCATTTGTTGTTCCTGGAATAAAAGATGGGAAATCACTGCCATGGCCTTTAAAGAGTCAAGCTCTGGATCGCCGTTTCCTCCTCACTCATTAAAAGTCGTCTAATGGAACCATCTGACATTTGGCTGAAAACACTTGTTTGCCGTCGTATTCATGAAAAAATTGACTTCACATTTATCTCTGTCGGTCCTGTACATTGTAGCCCAACTCCATCCAAAATGACATTATCAAAAATAACACCATCTGTCTTTATATGTTGAATGTATTTGGGCATAAAAATGTTAAGAACCCGGGTTGCAGGAGCCGCTACACGTTGAGGATTTCCGGACAACTGCTGGGTGAAGTGATTGAGCACAGCGTGGAGCCGGCTGCCGCGAAGGGTCAAGACGCTGCAGGTATTCTTTCCATTCAAATGTTAAAACAGCTGGTTTCACTGATTAGGAAGTTCATCCAGACAGAAAGAAGCAATCAGACGGATCACCTGGTGAATCCCGTCGCTGGAGCCCAAACCTGCAGACTCCTGAAGAGAGCTCCACTATGTTCAACATTGGTGATAATTATCTGTCACAACACAAACCATTCAAACAGGAGTCGTCAAAGCCCCTTCATTTTCTGCTCAAATCAGACAAGAGGTTTGAGAGTAAGAGCTGCTGGAACCACAGCTGTGATCACGGCTGATCAGAGCTCACTCGCCTCGTTACTGTCCCGTCCCTCAATAATGGCGCATTTGCATATGTATGAAAAAAAAAGTATTACACTTCCAATGGCTTATTGTTTATAGACATGTACGAGATGATTGCAGAAATGGGAACTAAGAGTGCGTAGCATCGACTTAATTGGATTTCTTATCTCGGCATTGTGTGTATGATGAAGTAAACTGCGAGCGCTGGAGTCACGATCCATGCACGTTTTAACTTTCAACAGCTGGTTTGGCCAAACTTTGTTGTCCTTGGTTACTCAAACAGTCTGATGGAGATGTATCTACAGGTGACACTAATAAAAACATCTCAGTGAGGTTTGCTGCAATCGACATTAAGAAACTGTGAATTGTCTCCAGTTAACTGTTGATATGCTGAGTAGAAAATAAGTTAACTTCTTTTTTAACTCAAATATAAAAGAAGATTTGTGAAATGTGCTTATTGAGTTCCTTCCCGAGAGTCAGATGAGAAGATTGACACCTCTCTCAGATTTTTCCATTAAATATGAAACTACAGCCAAGAGACAAAAACGGTGCGGGACAGCTAACCTGGCTCTGTCAAGAAGTACAACCCTGATTGCAAAAAAGTTAGGATGCTGTGTAAAAAAAGTAAATTAAACAGAATGTAATCATTAGTTAATCCTTTTTGACATAAACTCAACCGAAAACAGCACAAAGACAATATATTTAATGTTTGAACTCATCAGATTCATTGATTTTTGTAAATATCTGCTTATTCTAAATTTAATGCAGCAACACGTTTCAAACACGTTGGGACAGGAGCAACAAAAGACTGGGAAAGATGTGGAACGCTCCAACAACACCTGTTTGGATCATTCCACAGGTAAACAGGTAACAGGTGATAGTATCATGATTGGGTATGAAAGGAGCATCCTGGAGAGGCTCAGTGGTTCACAGCGAGGATGGAGCGAGGTTCACCACTTTGTGAACACATGACTGGATAAAGGAGTTTAATACATGAGCTCAGGAACACTTCAGGAAACACAGTTTGAGAGAAATTATCATGTTATATTGAGGTATAAAAAGAAATATGTCAGCCCATAACCCCTGCTAAAACTACAACTTTAAACAAAGAGACACAGCGTTTTAACTTAGTAGTTGTAATTTCCAGTCGGAGATACTGGGAATAGTTAGATACTGGGAATTTTCCCACTTGAAAACGATGATGCAACAGAAAGTTCATCAAACTGTTGACCAACACTGGCAGCTACACAAGCTGTAAATAAAATCCTTTATTAACACAATTACAGTCGATTCAGCTTTAATTTAAAGGGAGCTATTGACAGCTTGTTTGTGTCTGGTTTCTCTTATTATTGAACAGCCAAACATACGTAACAGAATGTTTAATTTAGAATAGTTAAATGATGTCTTCAGGCGATCAGTGGGGGTTTCCATCTTGGAATAAAGATTTTCCTGTTCTTCCCGTTCTGCTGACACTGCAGCTTTAGAGTTACTGGTAGGTGGATTTTGTGATGATTGGACAGAGAAAGGCTAGCAGCTAGTACAATGCAAAGCTAACACAGCTTCTGGCCTCTTGGCAAGAGAGCGAATAAGCGTTTCCCCTAAAATGTTGAGATTTCCTTTAAGAGCAAAGCCCTCGTGATAGAGGACTCACTGCGCTTGAAGAGACACTGCCGAGCAGGCGGATATGTCTCCGGATCGGACATCCCAGTGGGACGGAGGGCCGAGCTGTCCGGCCTCTTGCAGAAAATACAAGCTAAACGATTCACCTGCATAATCCATCATCTGTGCATCCTCCGAGCTGCTTAAAGCCACAATCAGTAAGTGAAATAGTCTAATATTAGACATTTATACTGCTCAAGAAATCTCATGTCCTCTGATTTCTGAGAACTGGGAGCTCCTCACTGTTGCCTGGTAACTTCCACAGAGAAGTGCAGCAGTTCTCAGTCTAATGTGGAGTGATTAGACTGTCTGAGGCCGGGCAGAGTTTATTCCAGCAGCTAACAGTCGACGTCCTGCAGGCTTTCCCTCCTCCTCCACACCTGCTCCCAGCTGGCTGCACCCAAGAACACGACGAGGAGTCACTCGAGTTAACACAGCTTCCTCCTCCACAGCTGACGGCTGTGTTGGAGGGTTTTCCATCACCTGAGGAAACCTTTTACTGTAGGAAAAGATAAATAGATTTGAACTTGCAGGATTATGCACTTTATTGATGCAGAGCAAGCAGCAAACAGTGAGGTTTGAGTGATTAAATTAATAATTGAAAGAATGCTACTAAATACTAAAATGACATTATTTTATGTTAAATATTGATAAATATTATAACAACTTGATGAATGACACAAATGCAACATTCAACAAATGTCACTTTATATCTACCCATGACGTTTGAGGAGATAGATTATTATAAAAATGCAAAATTCATTAATCTCATGAATTTTTCTGTGTTCCGTCACCTACGTAATATCTCTGTTGTGTTTACCTCTGAAGTCTTTGATTTTAAGAAACATGGCTTTGCATGCTTTGCAACTCAAGTCAGACTGAAACATCTCAACTATTGGAAAATCGGAAATTTTATACAGACCAACACTGTTCTAGCTGCTCGGTCAGGTCACTTTTTAGCCTGTTTAGCCTCATTATTTAAAACACAGGGTTGTCTGATGGACTTCTGTAGACCCGTTCTCACCTCCCAACATGTCAAATGATGTAGTCTAAAGAACGAGAGAGTCCCTGTAATTGGTTGGTCCAGGAGACCGGGGTTTACGTCCCGTGTGAAACCAAAAGTGAACGCTGATTTCTCTTGTAAGTGAACCAATTGTCATGTCTCGTCAGATTTGTTAATGTGTTTTGTTCACGAGCGTCATGTCTTGTCTTGCACTTCCTGTTTTATTGTGAAACCTAACTCTCCTCTCGTTTCAGGCCCTTGACTTCCCGGTGTGTTTCCCGCCTGTCTCATTGTCTACCCCGCCCTAATTGTCTCCACCTGTTCATTGTTACCTCGTGTATATATAGTCTGCGTCTCCCTTTGTCTTGTGCCAGATCGTCTCGTGCCTTGTCCTGTACTTGCCTTGCTATCTAGCGTTCCATGATCCTTGTCTTCTGTGTCCCTGTAAGTCTAGTTATTAGCATAGTTGAACCTTTTGTTTGATACTTTGTTATCTAGCCTTTTGTGATTAGTCCTGCTTTGCCTCTTTTGTTTGATACTTTGTTGTTGAGTCGTTTTTGAGCCTAGTCTGGTTATTCCTTAGCGTTTTCATTTGTACTTTGATTAAATTACCTTGTTTGCAATCTGTGATTTATCCTGAGCGCTTTGAGTTAATAAATTTTCCTTTATTTTGAAACCTTGCTGAGTTGTCTGTGGTCTGCATACTGAGTCCTAAAACCTCGTGCCTCCGGGCTTGTCACCAATGTAGCAAACATGATATTCCCTGGACCTTACCAAAGCGCTATTGTGTGCTATCCACGTGTTTATTAGTGGTATTGCTTCTAGTCCTGCTCAGGCATATTGGACCACTTGACAACCTGCACCTTGAGGGTGAGGGTGAGTGTTTTACCTTGATGACATGTTTGAGGTGTGTTCGTCACTGATCACAGCATGAGCAGCCCTTTTTAAGCCCCTTGTGGCAAGTATATTCCACCCTGCAGTATTTAAAACAGATTTGCTGACCAAATAGCACAGAATATGTCCACAAACTGTTAATTCCACAAGCTAAACTGGTGTCGTACAACTTCGTCAAAATAAAAGCATCCGGCGGGTTTGATGGCAGAATGCTTTTAATGTGAAGCAGCAACAGCAGGAAAAAGTTTGGTTTGCATCAGCAGAGCAGGAACTTAACAGTAATCAGTAAAATAAGGCTGATACGTGACAGTTTAAACAGGAACACAGGAGTGACATTGAACTCCAAACCAACTAAGGAGAGGAGGCCATCCTGTTAGGTCCGGCTTGGTGTGGCCATCCCCTGCCAGGCCCAAAGAAAAACCCTGTTAGCCTCCAGATGCCCAAACAAGCCTCAGTCAAATCAAGTGATGTGCTTCTGATATGAGAGTTTTGACTAATGTTCCATGCGTGAGGAGATGAATGCTTGGCTGACATTACAAACAGAAACTGTAAAATGAAGGAAGAACGATAACACCACACTTTAGTTTGGAGAGCTCGTCACAAAGCCACGGAGCACATTATGTAACGTCTGCTTTGTTTTGAGCTGGAAAACGTGTTGTAGAATGCTGCATTCAGGTGTCACTTGAGTGTGTCGAGGCCCTTCAAATCAGTGTTTCAGCAGCAAGCGCGTGAATTATCGCTGCACCAATGGAAGGAAACTTTGAAAGTTGCTTTTAAAGTACAAAAGTTGCGCTTCATTATGTCAGAAAGAGCACAGTTACCGTGGCAACTGACGCGATCTGTGACTGAGACAGGCTCGTTTTGTTTGGGTTTACCCTGCACAGACATCACAAAGCCACAGCTGCATCGCTCCTGTGCAGAAAGACACTTTCAATGACTCCACAGCCACTTTGTGTCATGAATGAATCACTGTGAAGACCTGGAGGCTAAAGCATTCAGTGTAGCTGTTCCTGCACAGGGTCACTGCACCTTGGCTGCTCTGATCACTGTTTTCTGATGAGTTAAAATTTTGATCTGATTCTTAAAGTTATCCTGTGGGGAATGTGACCAAACCAGTAGCTGTTACATATTATTATAAACCACCTCGGTTTATAATAATATGTCAGTGTTGTATTTGCGGCCTGTTTCCACTGCCCCCATGTGGCCAAAAACAGCATGAAACAGTTAATGCACGTTAAAAGGTTCATTTCACTAAAATTACAAAAGCTATCCTCTCACTCCACCTCTGAATTTCTGCTTCCACTCCAATACGATGACCTTGCTCCACCTTTCAAGTGGGTGAAGTAGTGCCAGAGTCCTCTTCTGCTTCTATTGTGGATGACCCACAGACCTCACACTGTGAGTCATTTTCATTTATTTCTTCACTTGGATTTGGATCACCTGACCTTTCAAAATGTTTAGTGACAGTGATCTTAACACCTTACTGTACCGCGAGTGCATGTGTGAAAACTAGGCTTCCATATTTGGTGCATGTTTAACCCCCCCATCATCATCATCAACATTTTAACGGGTGTAAGCAAACAGGTTGTTAACTTCCCTCCTCCTTTTTTATTGAATTTCAGACACGTACAATTTAATTTGAAGACGGACTCAGTTTGTCTTGATTTCAGGGTTAAAAAAGGAACTGTTTTGTTCGTTTGAGTGTGTTTTCTCTCACAGGGGGGCCAAAACGACCATGGTGGCAGCCATTTTTGCTGCATGTTGTTAACAGTGTCTGGATGGAGCAGTTCCCTGATGGCTCCCATCGCGCTTCTCACTTCTTTCCAAAATGTATTTTTACAAAACCCCAGTGAGGTATGGCGAGGCAGAGAACACCGAGTCTATCAGGAGGCACGTTTTCTAATTAAGCCATTAAAGGTCCAGTGTGAAGGATTCAGGAGGATCGACTGGCGGGAATGGAATCTAATGTTCATGAGTACGTTTCATTTCGTGTAAAATCACCTGAAAATAATAATAGTTGTGCTTGTTTCTTGGAATGAGCTCTTTATATCTGGAGAGGAGGTGGGTCCTCTTTACAGAGCCATGTTGCACCGCCATGTTTCTACAGAAGCCCAGAACAGACAAACCAAACACTCACAGCTAGATACCACTGAATCCTGCACACTGCACCTACTTCTAAAATAGACTCAATTTAAATGCATTTAAACAAAAGACGTTCAAACTGCAAAATTGACTGCACAGATTTACATTTATGATAAAAACTTTATTCCATATGTTCTGGTTCATGGTAGTAATGCACATCTCAAATAGAAAAAGAACCGTAGGTATGAAAACAGCATCGGAGATGGGTTGTGGTGGTTGGAGCCACACTCACAGGACTGCTCAGGAGTACAACCTCAACACTTCTCACTTGACGGTATCATTGAGTAATGAGATATCTACGTCACACCGAAGCCACAAGAATGAAAACACAAAGCAGAAAAAGTGTACAGTTGAGTATTGTGCATACAGTAAGATTGGGGATAATACATGTGGACAGAAACATGATTCACCACTGCTGATCACGCTGCAGCGAGCACAGGTTGGAGTCGGTAGAAACACGCTTTGTGTGCAGCAGCAGAGACACTCAGAATCCTCTTCAGCAGCTACGGCAGCTGTTAGTGAGATTTCTGCCACAAATAATACAACAGTGGATGAACTGGCAAATGATATCAACCATCTTAAAGCACTTCTAGGCTAATTATTTCTGTTGGGCTCATAGTTTCCAACCAAATGACACTTCACAGTACTGCACTGAATACATGAAGCCGCACTCTTTGAAAAAAAGAAAAGCCAAAATACATTTTCCTTGAATGATTCAAACTACCAGAATAACTGAAACAGAAATGTCTTTGGCTTATTAATCACAATAACACAAAGTGAGTGTGGCTTAGAATCAGTGCTGTTCGTTTGCACTGACGTTATTGTACATCAAGTCACCAAAAACTGCACTAATACTCCACCGATTCGTCCGTTTAAGTGACAACATTTTCAAAACACACACAACTTTCCTTGCGAGGGGATTTACATAGCACATTAGTGACAGACAGATAAGTTTCATGTCTAAATGTCTGCCCCTCACATGTCCCATCTGCATAATCCAGCTCATCCTCAGATGACACGGTGCCCAGAGCTGGTTCACTGGTTCAGTCTGGAGCCACACACATGCCCGTACTGGCCTGGGATCAAATCCCAGCCCGAATCCCTTCCTGTGTTTACTCCCGCTTGCTTCCCCAGAGTCTGTAAAGATAATACTGAAAAATGTGGACGGTCCAGTTGGAAAAACATGATGCAAAATCAGAAGCAAATACGACAGGGAGGGGTTCCAAACAGCCAATGGAAAATCTGTCGTGTCAGTTTAAAGGCACATTGAATTCACGTTGTCCAAATCTGTCATCGTGCTAAATATAGCATCATGGGGACGCAGGAATGTTCTATGTAAACCCCGAAATTCAGAAGTAACACCTGCACACCAACTGCAATCTACACTTTTAATTGAACCATATGAGACAAAGTATCAGCTCAGTCTGGATCTTTGATACGGCAAATAGTTTTTAGATAGTCCAAATAAGATCTTACAGAAAATAACGAACTTTCAGAGACCGTCTGGAACCATGTTCACAAAAACTCTTGACCTTGAACGTTTGAGACTTACTCAAGAAAAGCTACTGAGTTAAATGATGCAAGAAGTTTGTCTGTTGCTGCTGTGTTTTAGACGCTATTGCCTGTTAGTTCGGAGCGAGAGAAGAATGAGTTAACATGTTAACAGTCGGGACCCTGCATCCAGCTGCTCAGCTGGTCTGGACCTGGGGTCTCCGTCGCAGGCCTCCTCTCTCAGTCAGTCGTCTAACGGAGGCAGAAATGCCCCGGAAAAGAAAAGAGTGTCTTCTTTTGAGCTCGAATCTCCTTTTATCTTAACATGGTTATGCAAGAGTTATTGTCAAGTAGCACCACTCACAACACCTTATTGCATCGCCCTTCATCTGTCGGCAGAAGGGAGTCAGAACATCTGGGCTCCGCCGTGATCAATTAATTAATCAATTAACGCTGCAAAACATGTGATATAAAACCATTTCTCGTTCACATCGTGGCCAACGAAATGCCACGTGTGGCAGGTTAAAGTTTATTACTGTTATTTGTACCGCTAGGTGTGATCACACCCAAACAAAAGAGAGCCAGAAGAACTGCTGCTTCGTGTTTGTGGAGGAGACGCCATGAACAGGTGCACTGACATCTGCGGCTGCATCCATTCTCATTCAGCATCTCGTTCGTCTGCAGGCACAGGAGGCGGCACTTAACGCCAGCGCTGGCTGAGTTTTGCTGTTCCTCTCCTGTTTGAAATAAGGGCCGTTCAGCTTCACATCTACTGCGACAACGCCAGCACGGCATCAACCCTGGCAGCCGCCGAAGACGCCACAATTTCAAAACGCCGACGTTACACGTGCTGCACTTCTTTTTCACCACCAGACTTTACTACATGTGCAGCATCAAAACACATCAGTGTAACCGTCGTGTTCAAACTTGCCTGGAAACATAAATGACTGGGCACATATGTGAAGTATTTGGCACAAACATAGCAAATATAATAAAAAGAAAACAGCTCAAAAAAAGGGCTATAAAAAGTTCCACTTAAGTAACAGCCCGAGGCAAAGAAGTAGCCTTCGCTGAAGTGAGGTCTTCACCGCGCTGAGGTTATTATCAGAGGTAAATATGTATTTCTGGTGTTCATCTCAGCTCCGGGTGGGCTACACTCTAAGGCAATTCAACGGCTGCTAATGCCAGATCTAAAACACAGGGAGATTCAATTATGACACGAACATATTAAAACAATAATTCTATCTGTGAACGTGTTACAGCTTCTTCAGCGTAGTGTTTAACTGTCTACTGCATGCAAACAACGGCCGAACAGAGATGAGTGATCCTAACGGGTGGGATTATCATGTTTGTGCTTACAGTAATGTACAAATGACGCCCATTCCATTTCACCTGGGCGCCGCGATTGCCGACCGTGCGCAGAAGGACTGGGGGTCACTGTTAGTTCAACGGCTGGAAGGCGAACTCTGCGTGTTCCCTTCATTCAGTGTGTGTTAAGAGCTGTGGCAAGAAGTGGCTGCTGTGAAACACCAACACCTGCTGTGAATATGTAGAAATAAACACCTGACGTACAGCTCACCTGGGTCTAATGCAGTTGGTAGACATGACAGACTGTCGGGAGCGTATCTATGTTCTCAGGGTCCCGTGTTCCCCAGTTCAGTGTTCTGTTAACACACATTAACCCTCCTGTTGTGTTCGGGTCGAACCCCTCACCCTCACCCTCACCCTGGGAACAAGAACAGGTGTTACGGTGAAAGTCTTTCTGGCGCAGTAACGGTTACACGAAGCCTGCGCTGATGGGCTGTTAATTACTCCCTGATTGGAGCGTGATGCTTGGCGTGTTTTCATGTGCGTGTGTGTATGTGTTGCACCTGTTCCCGACCTGCTGCGCTATGATTGGCTTGCGCTGCTGCGCTGTGATTGCCTCGTCCTCGTCGCCTCGATACGAGCAGAGAAACATGAAGAGGAGAGCGACAAAGTCCACGTAGGCAGGAGGTCGTGGTGGATTAATGGGTCAAACCCAGGACGGAGCTGGGTCTGTGTCCTGTGTGAAACCATAAATTAACGCTGATTAATTATTTTTAGACTTAGATGACAGATTGTATTCTTCCTTTTTTAAACCACCTAAACTACTTGTTTAGGTTTAAGAAAAGATGATTTGGGTTAAAATAGACCTTTTGTTTAATTTAATAACTTGTTAAAAAGACTTTCTGGCAGAAAGTTGACACAGGACCCTGGGAACCTATGAATGACTCTATTATGTGTACTGACTTTAATCATATTTAACCAAGGTTTTGTCTTTTAGCAGCCCCTAAAACCTCCACAGTAACTGATGTAGAAAGAAAACACTGGTCCACATAGAGCTCATATCAATCAATAAACCACTCTTTACCCATCGTTAGACATCTTGGGAAATGCGCTTAATCGTTTTCGATGGGAAGGTCGACACCATTCTCACCCTTTGTACACTGAATATGAAGCTAACGCCGGTAGCCAGTTAGCTTAGATTAGCACAAAGTCTGGAAACAGAGGGAAACAGGGGGCCCGGCTCTGATTCTCACTAATTCTATGTCATTTGTTTAATTCCTACAAAACCCAAAGTTCTGGTAGGTGAATATTGCTACCTTTGAACAGCCTAGCTGTTTCCTTGCTTCTTTATGCTAAGCTAATACAACTAGCTGCTGATTGTAGCTAAGTATTAAGATATCTTTTGAATTTATGGCAGGCCTACATGGGGTTGGCGCTCTGAACCTGCAGAAGTTAGTGAATCAATTATCTGTTGAGCCCCTGAAACAAACGCAAACATAAAAGAATAGAAAGAATCATTAAAATCATTGACGTCACATCTTCTAATGTGAAAAAAAAATGCTAATAAAGCACATGTAATGCTTCTTTCTGTGGTTCATTCAAACTGTTCTCTTCCCGAGGAACCAATTTATGCTGCAAGCAGGAGGAATGAGTCATGCCTAATGACTGAAAGTCGGTCTGAAGAGATAAAAACCAAATGATTTTTCATGTGGTTGTTACAACAAACGGCTGTTTTATAAATGTAACTCAAAGCTCTGAATGAGAACAGCCATAATCAGTCAAAGCCAGGCTCTTGTATTTTTTATTTTATTTTTTTTTATAAATCATTATTCCCTGATTATTGTAGCAGATAGTATCTACCCCTCCAGAGGAAGGCACTATGAATGGTTTGAATGTCCTTGGATTTTCATCAACTGGATTTGACTGATGGCTGGATAATAACGTGCCGGCACAATCTCAACGACACAAGTCATCCTCCTGACTGAGAAGTTTACGGCGGCGGCGCGAAGCACATTTCCTTTGTCTTCACAGTCCATCCTGTCCTCCCTCTGTGTACAGCATATCGAAGGGAATCAGCATTGTGTTGTGTTCGCACACCTGAAGTGGCGGAGGCAGAAATCTGTGCTCGGCACAGGCCTGTCCCCTCTCTTCATCTCCAGGTAGCTGCTTCAGGCAGGATAAAGTTTATTTGGTGTTACCTTTCCTCTCAACCTTGGATCTCTTCTGTTAAACTGTGCTGCGGTGCCTTTGGGGCCGAACAGGCTCCCGCGGCGCGCTAAAGGTAGAGGTAGCCTACCCAGTAGACGACGTTGAACAGCAAGAAGGAGGTGGGGAAGAAGACGCGCGAGTAGGCGTCCAGTTCAAGTAAATCTATGTGGACGCGCCCTTTTCTCCACGCGCCTCCTTTACACTCCTCGAAGCAGCAGAAGAAGCTCTGGCAGTCTTTTCCGTCCAGACACTCGTAGACACAAGCGTCCTCAAAGTCCTGCCAGTACAGGGAGTTGTTTAAAGTGATGACGGTGTGTGGGGGTCTCACATCCAGGACGGAATAGTTCTGAGGAGAAGAAGAAGAAACACGGAGGATTTTTCGCACTCATTGGATTAATGTCTCTCAGGGGAACTTGGATGGGTGTGTTTTCTATGCATTTTAGCTGTAAAAACAACATTTTGAGTCGCCGAAATCATATCTTTGCATCCACCTATTTCGTTTGAAGCCAGGGTTTTGCCCTGCTGAGATATCCTGTCCTGCAAACTTTCATGATGTCCCATTTAAACGCTGCGTGAAAAGCTCGGTTAAGTAAAACACAGGCAACTGGACACAAATTAAATAAATGGGTGCAAAGAAATATTGTTTATACAGGCGATACTACCTGATATTCTGTATTTCTAACACGAATGCATGAGCTACAACTGTCTTAATCAAGATTATTTCACTAATTTATCAGTCAGGTATATTTCTAAAGGGAGAAATGATGCATGAAAATAAGGTATTCATAAATACCAACTACCCAACTGATTTAAACTCTCTGACAAACATTTTTAACTTTCTTCCAAAGGTACAAACAGGGCGGCGAAGCTTTCTCCATGTGTCATCGACACATGAACCCTGCACTGGGTCAACTTAATGCAAATGAGAGGGTTAGATATCGTTACATATCATGAGGTTTGACAAAGATGGGCATATTTTCATTTTAATGCACAAGGAAAAAGCTTAAACATTTTGTCTGTGTGACGTCACAGATTAGAGCTTTGGTTTTCTGCCCTGAACAGGAGGTGACAGTCTGCACTCCCTTCCTTCAGTTGTTGACGGACTATAAGGGCCCGTCTGTCTCGGAAGCTTTTTCAGACTGGTGCAGAGTCCCTTAAAATAGTAACAGTCTTATCAGAAGAGCTTACAAAGGGCAGCGTCACATCATCTCAACCCTTTTTTTTTCTCACTTCTGTCTCATCTGCGATAACAAAACCAGAGCGCTATCAGAAAAAAGCTGCTTTTGTAGCTCAGTAATGCAAACAGTAATCCTACACATAAGGGCATCACTTCAATCTACATTTTGTCATTTGTTTCACCTATGAGTGCAATATTAGGTGATTATAAGTAATATTTAATGCCTTGACGCCTGAATTTATTTAGAATTATATTAAAAAAATTTATTATTTGTGTTTTTGCTTTTAAATTGATCCTAAATTAAGAGGAGTTTGTTAATTTTTCTGTAGCACATAAAATAGATATAAATTTAGTTATGATGCAAATTAGCAACAGTAGGTGTTAATGCTTAAATGCAATAAAAATACTTTTTTTTAATTCATAATTTCTCTTTGGAGATTAATAAAGTATCTATCTATCTATCTATCTATCTATCTATCTAAAAGCCACAAAATTATAGCACCAATAGGGTTCACACAAACAGTATATGTCCACTTTTTTCAATACTTAAATGCAGTAAAAACATCTTTTTGTGTATTCAAAATTCATTTATTTCATCAAAACAGCCACAAAATTGGCTTACAACCATTACATTGTAACAACAATTAGAACAGGGATTCTTTCACTTTGACCGGTCCGACGAGAAACCAGTGCTTGCAAAAGGTTCCTAGGTGTGTGTTGAATATGCACAAACCAGCATTTGAGGAATGCATGCGCCATTCGGCTGCAATGTGGACAATCGGCATTAAGGGGTTAACATATCTGTATATAAGGACTAAAAACTCACCGATCTTTTAGGTTCCATGCAGCTGGGTCTTCGAGCGCTGTATGAATAATAATTTAAAGTTGCGTACTCCATCAGAGCGGCAAAGACAAACAGGAAGCAGACGGTGACGAACAGGTCCATGGCGGTGACATAAGACACTCTGGGCAGAGACGTCCTGGCCACACTGCTGAGGGTCGTCATTGTCAGCACTGTGGTTATACCTGAAGGGCACAAGGCAGGACAAACTCATCTAGGGCTCGCAGGTAATAATGGAGAATAAAGTTGTTTTTTTTTAAACCAAGGACTGATGTGAGCACTTCAGTTTGATATTGGCTTGCACTTCCAGACTACAAGAACACCCTGTTTACTGCAGTGGATGTGAAGCTCAGGAGCAGAGAGAAATTATACCGCACTACTCCTGTAAGGCTTTGTGTTGATACAAGGTTTTTGGGCAGCCCCATCTAGCCTGCCTAATATTGTGAAATGAATCACAGTGTGCTCTTTAAATGGGGATTGTGTCAAATGCTCAAAATAAGACACAGTGAAAACTCTGAATCCACAGAGTGAGCTCACATCTGTGTACCTGAACCTCTCAGTCACGTGTGCAGTTCAAGTGCCTGTGCTGCGTCATATATCAGGTTTAAAATCTGCCTCGTAAGGAATCTAATCAGGAATTTCGTACAAAACAGACTGTAAATTTGGGGATTGATCACAGTGGCCAGTATCATTACATACTCAATAAAGCCATGAGTATTATAAACAATTGCTCCTCGCTCTGCCTGAGACAGCTTGACAACATTTGAAAAGTTTTCTCATCTTCCAGAACACCTTTAACCTGTGTTACATCTTGTTTTTGTCCCATTAGGTTCAGTGGAAAAAGCTGTCAACACAACACTGACATACCATCAACTCGTTGATAAAGTGAACTTGTTTCCTAACAGTTGCTCATCACACATCCAACAGACATGAAGCAACGTTATCATTGAAGCCTCTAGCCATCGGGCAAGCGTAAGTAAATACTCACTCTTCTTTTAGCTCTAGTTTTGGTCTCCACCTGCAGAGAAGCCTTCTTTAAAGGGAAATATCTGACTCTTTAGCTGCTAAATGCTCCTCTGTGTTCACCAGCTAGTCGCTCACGTTGCTTGTCTGCTGTTCGGTGCTGAGCAGGTAGCTTACAGGTGCTTTTTAAAGCTTTTTTAAAGCTTGTTGATGTACGATCGGGAGTGTGCACAGGGCGTTTTATTTTGAAAAAATTAACCGGCTTCTCTACACCGTTCCTGCGTCTGACTTCCTGTTTGCCTCGTTCTGATCTTCACGCAGCAGACCGGAGACCCTCTTCTGAAGCGGAGAAGGAACTCGCCCGGTTAAAATGGCAGCAATCAGCTCCGGTGGACACGTTGCAGGTGTTTCACGCCATGTTTCCTGAATTTACTGCACGTAAAAGAACCTTGCATCTGCCTTTCTTTTACTAACCGTATTTGTCGCCAGAGCAACCACATCCTTATCTTAACAATGTCACTGAGCTGCTACGTGAGGAGCTGACGTTTTCATTTTGTCTACCAGCAGATGTTGTTGATATCAGACCGGCAGAGAAAAACATATACGCCTCAAGCATCTCTTTATGATTTCCTTCTTTCCTCTCTCCCTCCATGAGCATTATAGAGATGCCTATAAGAAAAAAAAAAACAAACATCTGTGACTGTTTCACTGAGGTTCCCATGGTAACAAGCTGGCCCCCATCTATTTCAGGCGGACATCTCACACTTTTCCTTTAGCCTCTGCTTGCCACAGTGATTGCACTTACCTGCCTTCTGCTGATGCTTTGGCACAGATTGGGGAGGTTTTGCTCTAAATGACAGAATGAACAGCAGCTTTGACGAGAGGAAAACTCTCAAAAGCATTTATCTTTCCTGACAGCTTAATGTAGAGGAAATTGTGAGGTTCTCTATATAATGTGTCAAACATAAATGGTTCAAGGGCCAGATGCACAGTGTACAACCACTTTCCTCAAACTAGAATTACTGCCTCACAGTTGTTTGCCTCCATCAACCAGTCAAGTTACAGTTTACATTCATGTCTGTCCGGACTCATAGAATATATGTGGACTTCAGACACGTATGAGTTCAGTGGGAAACATGCTGTCTTGACTCAGAGGACTGAGCTTCATCACATGGTCGACAACGACAGTCACCTAAAGATCAATATGAGCCGATTCGCTTGTGATGGACTACAATGCTTCACATATGGATGTTTCTGCAAAGAAGCTACAAACTGCAAAAATGTTGATGCTTCACACCCATTTTCACCAGCCCAATGTAAGCGTCAGCCACTAATTAATCTGACCAAATGTGAAATATGGTCACAACCTGCCTTCTGTTCCTGAGTTATGGTGTTGATTAATGCCCAGAAAACTGTTTCTGCAGAATGTTATGATGTCACAGTCAAGCTGACCTTTGACCTTTTGGATATAAAATGCCATCACTTCATTATTTTATCCTCTGAGGCATTTGTGTGAAATTTTGCCATAATTAGTGTATGAATTATGGCCAAAAACATGGTTTGTCAGTGCTGTAACCTCAAACCTGAGCTGGAAGGTCTCACCTCTTCACCTAAAGGATTTCACTTGACTTTCCCTGCAGCATATATCAAACATCCATTCATTATCTTCATTCTTTCTCCTGATTTGTATTCAATTGATCCAGATGCTTTAAATTAGATGAATAGTTATTCGTTTTCTACCTTTGTCCCTTTCGTCAGCTGTGAATGTATGGTGCAGAACACAGTGGCTCTGGGTTGGTGATGCAATACTGTGTCAGTTATACCAGAAGGTTTTACATGTTTCCATTAAGAGCTGAGGGAAAATCACACATTCATACACATTATTCAAGCTGAAACCATCATTTATGACGACATTAGCAAAGATAGCTCAGTAGTTAGCACAGCTTCACACTTAGTGCTTCCTTATATTCCTGTATTGTCAGTCTAAATGTTTGAGATTGATGTGCTTAATGATGTTTTTCAGTTCCTTAATCGTAACACTAAGCAAACTCAAGCTGAATAAAATTTGTGAATAATGAACCAAATGTAAAGAGAGAAAAGAAAAGGGTGTAATCAATTACCTTGACCAAAATGTTCCACAGGCCTGCACAACAACAAACAGAG
Organism: Chelmon rostratus; assembly: GCF_017976325.1. Lineage (NCBI taxonomy): Eukaryota > Metazoa > Chordata > Actinopteri > Chaetodontiformes > Chaetodontidae > Chelmon > Chelmon rostratus. Next base: position 26,331,865 of record NC_055661.1, read on the forward strand.
AGTGCGTGCAAAAGAGGGAAAAAAGCATAACAAAACAGAAGAAGCAGATGGAGTGACTCCAGTTTGGTGACAAAAAACAGAACATGAGTGAAGTGCACGAATGGAAGCCTGGAAAGTGAGACCTTGAGATGGTCATCAAGCATCAGTATTTCCAATAATCTGCACAGTTTAAAGCTACGCTCCGGACGTGAACGGCGTGTCCTGGCATGGACGGCGGCGAGTGAGGACGCAGTACCTAACGTCGTTCTGGCTGGCGTGGCGTCTTTCTTGATCCAGAAGGACACCCAGGAGAGGACCACGGTGAGGATGCAGGGGATGTAAGTCTGGATGGTGAAGTAGCCCATCCTCCTGCTCAGGTCGAAGTACACCGTCATCACCACATAGTCACCTGTGGGTGGAAGAAGAGCACGACCTGATGAAGGGGTGAAGAGTGTAGTGCAAACAAATGGTCATTGACCTATATGTAACATCATTTTTAAGCTGTATGTAAAGACTTAAACTGTTTATAGCACACTATTGTACACAAATCTAGACATTTTTAGTATTTTTAATAATATATGTGGCTGATATGAAGCATCTGTAGCAGATAAAAAAACAATTTACATTTGACTTTGTAGCCTTTTCTGGAGCCACACCAAGCTTTGTTTAGCACGCTTCATTTCTCTCACACTAGCTACAGGCTAAGCTAAGCTGTTAGCGGACTGCGTTATGTGTGTGTGTGTGTGCAAATTAAAGTTAAAGTGCAGTTCTGCCTGTTTGGTTCGGCACTGAGCCTCAAAAGGTTAAACTTCATGAGAAATCCTACATGTGAATGATGAACTGCTGAGGCAGCTCTGTGCAGATCGCACAAAGATTCCTCTTAAGGCGGTCTTTTGGCGCCGTCCCAGGTGGCAGCCTGTAGCAGCAGCTCCCGTCGTGTTCTTTAAGTTTTGTTTATTTGTACGTTCGTTCTTTTTTTTTCTGTTTTTCTGATCAATCACAACCTGTTTGTCATTATTATGTATATAATTTTTTACTGCTCGCTATTTCGATATTTTATTATGTATAGTTTGTTCTTACAGTCACGGTACACTTTATTTTCACTGCCATTTGCATTTGATATTCTTTTTTGTGCAATACTTTTACTACTGTTTACTATTTTATTATTATGTATATAATCTTTTTACTGCTCGCTATTTTTATATTTTATTATGTATAGTTTGTTCTTTATAGTCTTATTTTCATTTATTTCACTGTGTGCAATGCTGCTGCTGCACTGCAATTTCCCAGCTTGGGATAAAAATAAAAGAGTTTGTTAATTTTTCTGTAGCACATACAACATCACATCTATCTATCTATCTGATTTCGCTCTTCAGCCGATGTCAGTTGGAAAACTGAATTGCATTATGAACCTGAATTAGATCGCCAGTTAGCTGGATATCAGTCTGCAGGGAAGCCTCCTTATGTTTTTAACACAGTCAGCAGGAATCATACAGACCTCGTTTTTTTAAACTATTTATTGTCACATTTTTTAGCAATAGTCTGTCGTCGTATTTACATTCTGTTATTATAATTACGTTATTAGCGCCTACCTACGCATGAGGCATTCACAGGAAGCAATGCTTCATGTAATCCAGTGTTACCGTTTGCAAAGTTAACTCTCTGATGTCAGCCTCACTGTTTACTGCTAATGCTAAGACATTTCCCTCCTAGTTCACCTGAGGGCTGACAGCAATTAATCATCAAAAATGCATCCTAAAAAAGAAATAACGGTAATTTTTCTGTATTTTTTGCATCAGTTTTAAATGTAGCAGCGACTAACAGGGCAGGCAGTCTGCACTGCAGAGTTAAGTGTTTGGTGGATGGACAAGACTTTTTTAGACTTGTTCTTTATATTTTTTCCGAGCTCGGTGTAAAACTATTCCATGAGTGATGAGTACAGGGAAGGCTCTGTCTCCTTGCCATATTTTTTCCTTCAGATTGCTAATGCGTGCTTTCTACTGTGATATTCACCTCAAACCAGCCTGGATGGACTTTCATTTCAAAATGTATGAATCTACCTACAATCTAGAGTTAATGTGACAGACACAATTTACATAGGCCGAAAGTGATTTCTGCCACTAAACATCAACAACGCTGTTAAGCTTGAGACAGAAGCAGCTCAGCAGACCGATCCTACCTGCTGTAGTCTTTATTACGTCCGTAGTGTTTCTCAAGCCCATAAAATCAAACTGGTAGAGACGCCAGGACTTTTGGTCAGCCGCCTCCACAGAGTTCTTCCTCCACTTGTAAATCATCTCATCTCGTGGGTATCCATCTGCAATTACACAGAGCATGTGTGTGTGTGACCCTCGGCGCTACATGGCACATCCTAATGATGGATACCCTGCGCAGACAGACCTAGGGCCACCCAGAGCAACATTTGTCTTGTGCTGGAGGCTGGCTAATGAAAAGACAGTCTGGAACGAAGACGGAGGCAGAAAGAAAGTAGATTAAATGAAAGCTTTGGTTCAATAATGTACTGAATCCATCTTGATGCTGGGCCTGACCTTCACATGGTGCGCACAGAGCCTGGGAGTGCTTTTACAATCGATCAAGCCGGGTTAATGATGGGTTAATGATTGCGTTCATGCTTTGGCGTCACACTCGCCCGAATCTTTCCCGTCTTAAACAGACACATAATCATTTTGAGTAGAAAAGCTAACAAAATTATGATCTTGCCTGATAGCAATTTGATGTAATAGGCTTTCAATTAACACAAACATTAACTGTGAGGGAAGACGTTGCCCGAACCGCTAATTGTTTTCAAACATGCTTGATGAATGAATTCCATTAACATTTGCCACAGTCTCTCGTTTGCTATTAATGATGTCATTAAAGATTCAGCAATCGCTGCTCAGATTCAAAATGTTCAGAAAACAACATCTTACTGTTGAAAACAGCTCCTGAACCGAGTAAACTTTTATGAATGGAAAGCCTGGATTACCAATATTCTCCTTTACATGTCCATCAAACGTTAGTAATGGGTTCAAAGCACAATTCATGATAATCAATAAGACTCAATACACATTAGCCTAAGAGGAAGGACTTTCACTGAGCTGCATTTATCTGACAGCTGTAGTTACTGGTCACTTTTCAAATTAAGATTTTACATACGAAACATGCGAAGAGATTATAAAACATGATGCATTGTTGTGGATTAAACGACCCACTTGAGGTCATCAGAGCTGAAATGATTAACTGATGGCACTTGTCCTTTCATAACCGAGCCCTTTAAGTCATTTTTTATGCAGAAATGTCAAACATTTCAAGGTTCCAGCTTCTCTTCCTCGTCTTAAATACCAAACTGAACCATTTTGGGATTCAGAGTATTGAACATGTCTATTTGGGCATTTCTCACTGTGAGAAATTAATCAGCAGACTGATCAATGATGAAAATAATAACTAGTTGCAGCCCTTCAAAACGCAGTTAAAATTAGCTCCACCTCGAGCAGCAACAACAGTAAAATGCTGCTGTCACACTCATGTGTCTGCAAGAACGATCTGTTGATATCACAAGCGATAGAAAAACACTCACATTGAGATACTTTTACTTTTGATACTTTGAGTAAATGTTTCTTACATAGGTTTATTCCAGTAACATTTTCAAAGCCTGACTTTATTATTTTTCCAGTGTATTTCTTATGGTTGGGAAATCTTATTCCTCAGACTGGAGCAGGAGAGGGGCGGAGCTGATCACCTGGCAGAGAGTGCTGAGACGCACCTGTCTCTGGGTCCTGGCCTCGCTCCTTGTGAACACAACAGTATTATCAGAATGCTTTCTTCACCACTGTGGTAACACTGGTTCCCGGTTGTAAAAGTGTGATGATTTTCCCTTTATTCTGTCTGGTGTGACAGCCAGTACGCAGATGTGTAAACCCGATTGTTATTAACCTCTATAAACAGTCATCTGTATATGAAAGCTGAAAGATTGTGGAAGCAGAAGCTTTCTGGTTTCCGTTTGGAGCCATTTTTAGTCTGTGTCGTACCGACCAATCACGTTTGAGCAGGCTTTCGTTGCATGTCTGTGTGGAGGGCGAAAGTGTCATGTCCCGCCGTGTCTGTTCGCAGTGTCAAGTCTGGTCGTGCACTTCCTGTTTTATTATGAAACCCTAACTCTCCTCTCGTTTCAGATCCTGACTTCCTGATGTGTTTCCCGCCTGTCTAATTGTCTGCCCCGCCCTGATCGTCTCCACCTGTTCATTGTTACCTCATGTGTATATATAGTCCGAGTCTCCCTTTGTCTTGTGCCAGATTGTCTTGTACGTCTTGTGCTCCTAGTATCTCGTCTTGGTATCAGTCCTGTTAATCGTGCCTTAGCTCTTGAATTGTTTTTTGATTACCTTAGCGTCCTTAGTTCCCTTTTGAGATCCTTAGCGTTTTTTGTTCCTCCTTTTGACACTACCTCTGCGCCATTAGTTTGCCTGTACAGCCTTTTTGTCTTTGTTAAATAAATCAGCCTTCGTGCTCGCTTTTTGTTGGAACTGTGTTTGGTCTCCTGCTTTTGAGTCCTGACTCCTTCGAGCCCCTGGGCCTTTCAGAAAGAGGTGCATTGGAAGAAATGCAACCATCAGCTTTTGTCTGATAATGATTTAGCTTTTTATTCGCTTTTTAAAAATTGCTCTGCATTCATATAAAGGCAAGTTGAGTTAAAGTGAAATCACTCCAGATCGATATTTGAGTTCATTAATACAGAGACTACCGACCAATTTGATTTAAGACTGCAAACATTGTTTCTATCTTAGCTGAAGCTTCTCCAGATGTGATATTTTAATTATCTACAGAGTCTATACTCATATCTGCATTATACAGTTAACTCAGTTAATTATTCCAATTCCCCAGACATGGAGGCTTTAAAGATAAGCAAATATGACTTAATCAGAAAACAGAGATGTTGTCGTGGAAACCAGTGTAGTGTTTGAGGGGTGGAATTGGGTTTGATGGCTCACAGCAGGATGGGTCCACAGACATGGACGAGCAGGTCTTACACTCTGCTGCACAAGATGCAAGATCTTATTACATTAAATCACTCTGTGATCTGGATAATAGATCTCTGTGAGACCACTAGAGATCCACATCAGCCACACAGCAAGCTGAGTGTTCAACACAATCCTCTCCTCAGAGCATCTGTGGCATAAATAACACATTAACTGTCAGATATTCCTTTTTTCCCCGCTGGTGAGCTTCACCTACATAACATCTGAGCCGTCGCATCCGTGAAATGCCTTTGAACCGTCCTTCAGTCCGTTCGCCAGCATTGTCATCTATCACCATTTTTAAAAATCAATGTGTGTTAAACCAGCACTTCTAAAGCCAGACTTTCTTTTAAGCGGCGTCTTCAAAGGGATTCTGCAGCTCTCCGTCTACTTTTCTCACACAAGCAGTTCACAACCAGCCGTTCCCAACAGTGACAACAGTGACGGAGGCTAACGCCAGCGACCAGCATACGTAACGAACCAGCGTAATCGCCTGAAGCACACCAGACAAAGCAAATATTTTACTTATTCATGCTATATACATATGAGTATATATACATAAGCTATATATAGCAAGGTGTACTCACAGCTGGAGAAGATGAGCGGACAGGAGTGTTCGTCCATTGGAAAGTTGTGCAGCTGCAGCTGACATTCTGCATTTATTGTCAGCCTGAGAAGAAAACAGCAGAAACAGTTTGTGATCCATCTCATTCAGCGCCAAAGATCTGACGTGAAACCAAATCACACCAATCCTTTTTCTTTTGTTCAGACTGTCAGAGTATCACATCAATTAAAGCAATCTGTTGTACATTGTTAAAAAAAAAATGGGACAATAATGTGGGCAGGAATGCATGAGTGCATGTTCATTTTAATAAAAGACCACCTCTCAGGCTCGAGTGCGGCGGCAAACTGTAACAAGCAGTCATCAACCTGTGGCGTGAGGACTCGATAATCAGTCAGTGTGAGGCAGCTGCGTGCACAGATGTCCTACAGCTGCAGAGGTCGAGGAAGAATCTGCCTTTTGCAGCTTGTTTTTCTAAAATTTGCGTCTTGATTTCACTTCAAGCCCATTTGCTAACCTGTAAGAAGATTCTCTTATAACAGTTCTTTAACACCCGGACAGGAAACCTGCCCTTTCACCCAGTTTGTGATGTACACTATATATCAGGGTCGAAATTCGTCCATTAATCGATTGGTTTGATCGATAGGAAGTTAAAGGCACCCTGTGGAGTATTTGACCACCAGTAGAGCTGTGCAGCAGTGTTCTAATGAGTGTTGAACAGGTAAACAGGAAGCACATGCTTTCCACTAGCTGATGCTACAGCAGCATCTATGCTAACCTCTGCAGGAGCCTTGCCTTGCCTGTCGTCACACCTAAACCACGCCCACCCATAGCTCAGGCTGCTGATTGGTCCGAACGGCTGTGGTTCAGCCACAAGCGCTTAGCTTGAAGCCAGATAAAATGGATTCTCACGTTGATTAATGTGATCATATGAATCCAGCTGCCTAACGGGTTAACCCAAATGTTGTCGTTAGGAGGGAACTGAATTCAACAGAAACACAGAACTTGCAACTATCTAGACAATCGATGACTCTTTAAGTGACTTTTCAAGCAAATGCTCCAACCATTCTCTGCCTCCAGCTTCTCTAATGCGACGACTAGCTGCTCTTTTCTGCTTTAAATCACTGTAAACTGAAGATCTTTGGCTTGTTGGTGAAGCAAAACAAGACGTCTGAGGATGAAACCTTTTAAGCTGATGTTCTACTGTGTGGACCAAAGACTAACTAATCAATCAGGAATATAACTGCTAGTTGCAGCTCTTGTATATGGTATATTAATACCCTAAAATGACTGGATTTGATCTGTACTTCTAGTTTGCAGAGCAACACATTTAATATGCTTCAATTATCTGAAAACATTCTAGATTTTCCTGGTATTCATCATGTATCTTCTACTGAGCTCCCACTGTAAGATCATATTGAATGAAGTACAGCATGTATGTGAGCAATGATCTAAAATTGAAAAATTAAAGGTGGACTTCTATGACTTTTATCAGCCCTCAGTTGCCTGCAAGTCACAAAACTCATAAGAGACAGACTGACGAGACAGCAGCTGCAGTCACTCTGTGGACTGACACTGAGAAACAACGTGACTGTACATCTCAATCTTTCCCACGTGTGTCTCCACGACGATGACGCATCAACAGACCTACTTCACACACACGTCGCATCAGGATGTGCAGATGCAGGGGAGGTCTGTCTGTGATGTAGCTAAAGGCCAGATTTCCCTAAAGATGAGACAAACCTGAGGAAGCGATTGTGCAGCCAATATGTTTTTGACCCTCAATTATAAACCCGTTAAAGAAAGCAGGTAACATTTCCTATCTCAATGGGTAAAGAGGCTGCAGGAAATATTAACAGCGCCCCGACCTCTTTAAACATGATGACACACACACACACACACATCAGACTGAATTACAAGTTTGAAAATAAGCCCGATGCTTTAATAATTCCACAATTTGTGTTCCCATGAAACTGCAGCACATCTGACATCTGAGGAAACAACCAAAACAACATGAGAGGAAATCTGTCGAAAGCAGGTTAAAGTCCAAAAGACGAGAAAAAATAACAGCAAGTGTGTAAATCACATGTATAACGTCCAAGAGTGGACACATGAGACGGGGAAAGGAGGACGAAAGGAGGGAAGGAAATCTTTGTAATGTAATTCTGGCATGATCTTTAAACCTCATTAAAGCATGGAAATGGGACAATAGCATGCATGCGGGAGAGGCACGGATATCACAAAATGTCATCTCTGTTTACTGCAGCCAAGCCAATGCACAATTAATACCCAATGACATTTCATTGTCTTTCTTCATGCCATCAACGGATATTACTCCTCAAAGTTTGCCTGAATGCTCGATATCAGCGGAGCTGCACGAGGGAGGACGGGGCTGGGCTTTGTTTGAGACTTGACTTGCTCGTAGAAACGGGGTTGCTTTTTTGTTCTTTGCGGAAATGTGCCGTCTCTGTGCAGATTGTTACGTTTCTGCAGGTCCAACACAACGTCTGACAGAAAAAACTACGGCAAAGAAGTTTTAAAGCGCTGGAATAAATCTGCCGAAATGTTCTGCTAAAACACAGACGAGTCCTTTAAGGCTGTCGGTTAAAAATCTAGAGCTGTCCCACAACATAAGGACAGTGCCAAAGAAGACTGAGGACAGTCTGCAGATGCTTATTACTGAAGGAGCAGTTTATATTAATGTCGAGTGCTCCAATTACAACGAGCGCTTCGGGGCACGAGGGTGGCTGCCTTTGTAAATTGGTCTTAAAGCTCAAGCAGGCAATTTGCACTTACAAACAGCAATGACAGGGGCTAATTGCTTTTGTGCTGCTCTTTTTGGGGAATGTTTGCATCACAAATTGTTTTGCATAAATTTCCTGGTGAATAAAACCGCTCAAGTCTGATGCAATAAAAACTGATCGGCTGATTGATAAACTTCAGTTTGAGTGTTCGCACAGAACGGAGAACACGGAGATTCAAGGACGTTCAGAGAGTTAATCAGCAACTATTTTGATGATTGATCTTTTGATTTTCTGGCTCCAGCCTCTTAAATGTGGATTTGCTGCTTTTCTGTGATTCAAATTACATTCAGGTAAAGCAGACTCTAACTCAGTGTTGCAAGTTGCAAGTAATCATTTGGTTATAGCTAATTCTATTAGCTCAAAATTAAAATTTGCACACTGAATTTTCTCTAAAAGGGTGCTTTGGTTTTACTTTTTTGTGTTTACCTTAAGGTGTAAAGTATCTTCCCATCGTTCCATATTCGGAGCAGCTGGTTGGGCATTGTAATCCAGTGGGAATCTGCATTCTTGGAGTTTCTGAAGATGGTGTCTGGCAGCCAAATAAGTCCAACCATATTGCTGTTCAAAGTCAGCTTCTTCATCGTGCTGTTGTATCGGAGACGGCTGTCGGTCCACGTCTGGGCAAAGATGATGTCGATTTGGTATTCCTGAAAGACCAAATCGAAAGACATTCAAGTGGATACACAGCGCTGTATCATTTCATGCCATTTCATTTAAAAGACATACAAAAGCATCACTGATGCTGCTCTGTGTCCTTACTAAAGCGAGAAAAAGGAGCAGCTTCACCTGCTACTCCTGAGTATTGATTTTCTTTTTAAATGACACTAAATAGAAGCATTATGGGTTTCAGCAACACGCCATCTATCATTCATCACTTGTACCAGCGGGAGCGTTTGTCATTTCGCTTGTTCACTGGCCTGTATGTCGAGCACAGACCTCACCTGCCACCTCGCAGCGATTTGCTCAACCTGCCGTGGTGCTGCTGGCAAACTCTCCAAGGCTGCGGTGCATCTGCCCGTGGTTTGAAGCACCTGTCAGCACCTCCACAGCAGCTCAATTTCACTCGACGTTTATTTAAAGAGTCAAAAAGCACCATTTATTACACTTTAAGTGATGTATGGAGAAATATGTCAGAGTTAATATAAAGTTGATGGTCTGGAGAGCATGATTGCTGATGGACTGGCCTACAGCGGACATGTCTGACATGTCCGACCAGTGCACATGAAACCTGACAGCACATTTAACAAGTCAGTTACTCATTCATCAACTCCAATTTTATTATGAGACTTCAAGTAATGATTAATGATACAAAATAAATGACCTGCAAGTCCATCAGTGAAAGATCCCACTCAGTGGCACAACATAACAGGGGGCTACAGCTATGCTAGCAGCGCTGTCAGCCTATAAATGGGTGCAACAATGCTTTGAGCTAAATGCCAACATGAGCATGCTTCAGATGGCATGCTAGCATGGTGACATTTTGCATGTACATTGCTTATCGTGTACCATCTCAGTTTAGCATGTGAGCGTGCTAGCTAACTAGCACTAAATACAAAGTACAAATGAGGCTGATGCAAATGTCATTAGTTCTGCATTGGCATGAATCCTGCAGGCATGAAGGCGAACAGGTAAACTCCACACAGACAGGACCAGCAGGCAGGTGTTATCCACTGTACATTACACACCTGTGTGTATATTCAACAATGAATTACTTGAAATACTGCAGCACTGTTTTCCCATCGTCTTTGCCTCAGAGACACTAAAACAGCTTTGCAGAAACCTTTGGCCTCTTCATCCAGGCTGCTGTCACTTAGAGATCTGAGGGCAATCCATCCAACACTGCCTTGCTTTTTCTGAACAGGGGTTTTTGGTTGAGTGCTCAGCACAGAGGATTCGAGAAAAGTAAGAAAACCGGAGCAGGAAAGTGAAGAGTAGCAACTGGTGAGACAGACGAGGAATTGCAGAGTCTGGAAAGTTCAAAAATCAATACATGGCCAAAGGGAAAGAAGGAGGTCTGAGGCTGAAGAGGAACTGTCACCATGACAGAGCTTCTCAAGTCTAGACCCTCTGAAAGAACAGGATCATAAATGTGAACATGTCACATTTATGCTGGTTTTTAAAACCAGTGACACTGACACACACTGCTTCAGTGAATTACTGCAGTTTCTTTACTTTTACATCAGTGAAACTGATGTTTTATCATCAACAGTATACTGCCTTCTGTTTGACTCTGCAGATAATAATCATATCTGTTTTGAAATCAGTCATTCAGACTGGCCTTGTCTCCACATTGCATTAAAGGAAAAGTTTGACATTTTGGAATATAGACTTATTCACTTTCCTGCTGAGCGTCAGATGAACAGACTGATACCCCTCTCATGTTTGTATTTATGTATTTATTGCAAATACCAGAGTCTCTTCTCAAAATCTGAAACCGAACACAGTTTTTTGTTGTTTTTATCGTGTCATACTGGGGCGCATACTATACAGGTGATGCCCTCAGGTGTGTCGGCTCCTGGAGATTTTAGCACCTTCAGGTGTGAAACAGTGAGAAGCAAATTTTACCGTGTGTTGGTCACATACATCCCAGGAGTAAATGTACATTCTCAACATACATCCAGGTATAACAGTTGATGCAGACACATGATTTGACTGCCTGTGTGTGCTGCCCTTTGGCCTCGCTGGATTTTTCCTGAAAGCAGGAAGTTGCTCTGCAAGATATCTGCTGCTAATTCAATTTGCGTTCAAATGTGCCCGAGCTGTGATTAAAAGAGCCATCTTGCTGCTGCCTTACAGTAATTGGAAACTAGATGCAATTTAATGAGGCAAACAATTGCTCCATTAATTGTGTGTAAAAGGATATGTGCCAGCTACTTACTGCACACAGGTGACGGTGCAAATAATGTGCGTGTCACAAAAACAAAGGTTCAAAATAAAGCAAAAAAGCATGACGAGTCGCTACTTATTGATCTAACTGGTTCCTCTTTAGCAACAGCGCAGCTAAAGATTCCAGTGTGATGAAATTAATGACAGTCTGCTCTCCTCCGGCAATCCACACCAAACTGCTGACACCGCCTGAAATGCATTTGACCTTTTACCCAGTCTCTACACCAGTTTGAATAGCTCACCAATTAGAGTGAAGTCTGTAATCAAGAGAACTACTGGGTGCTCATGACCTTTAATTGTATGGAGCTCAGGGGATTTGAAATAACTGAACATTATCCAGGATTTAATGACCAGTGGAGAAAAAGTGCTGCAAATCAAATAAATAGCCCTAATATGAGCTGAAGTGATCACATCTGGAAACAGCGAGCTGCAGATGCAGGGTGAGAGGTAAATCTCTGATAACACACCAAAATTTCCAACTTCCTAATCTCTTATATAATTTCACGTTAGGAGGAAATTATAACTATGCTGAAACGGTGTCGATCTCACTTCCCCTCCCTGCTGCCTGCAGCTGCTTTCAGCCACCACAGCAAACGTTGCTGAGAAGAAAATGGGTTTTTCACCTCAGCTGCCTCCGAGGAGCTGCTAGATTGAGGCTGTTGATTTAGAGGTACTGTATATAAATGCAGTAGAATCAAAGATACTGCAGTACAGTAGGAATAGACCCCACATGATAAATTCATTTACACCGAGGTGAAGAACAAATGATGCTTAACGCTGCATGGAAATCCTGCCTATATTGATTGCGAGAATATTGGCTGAATGGGAGCAAATCAGCCAGGTTCAAAGTCAAACCTTGAAACCTGAACATTAAAAGCTACTTTTAATGGTTTTGGAATGAGATGTTAAATAGTCACATATGGGTGTAAAGTTCAGGTATCCATGCGGCGAAGAAGAGGTGAGGAATGCGTGCAAAAAATTTAACTTGAATCAAGTTAACAGCAGACTGAAAACACAAGGTCACTTCAACTAAAAGTAAAAAAATCTTAGGTTGAAACTGAAGTTTTGGCTTTTTTATGTGTCAGTCTGTTTAAACCAGAAGAAAACTAAAAGACACCACACCAGCATTTAGACCAGTAAAAGGTCTGTGGCTAAATCAGCTCACTTAAAGTGGATTTGCTCGCGGGGGAGAAGTAATCTGCAACCTTCTGTGTTGAATTCAACTTGAACTTTGACACTTAAGTTACATAGCTGAGCAAAAGCAAACAGTCCTGACAGTGCTAACCTTTCAGAAAGGGAAGCCAGTGTAGCTTCCTAACTTAACCACCACTGCACTTCATACAGAGAGCAGTTGTCATGACTAAGGTGGCTATGGAAACGTAGATATACACATACTGTATCACACACTGCGCTTTCAGATTTGCATATCGTAGAGTAGTGGACTTCTGCACTCGCTGAGTGACTCTAGCTGCTTATTTTTCCTTCTATACTTAAATACAGCTCAGCTAACCTGCAGAGCAGTCGCTACACACTCAACTCCTGCAACAGCATACACAAGACTCAAGTTCAGTGCCATAATTTACCAGCAAAACCCACATTTTAATACCTTTGTTCATATCGTGTGATGCGAAAACATCAGATCTCCACATGAAAGTTAAATGTGTTCGTCCTGGAGAGGAACCCCGGAGCGTCTCTCCGGACTGCCTGGACCAGCAGCTGGTTCAAAAGCATCTTAGCCGACTTCACTAACGTTCAGCACCAGAGCTAAAACTTCTCTGCTCTTAGTGATTGAGTGCAGCCTTACTTTTAAAAGCCACTGTGTGCAAAGTGAAATATTTAATTCCATCATTCATCATTCTCTCCTGTCTATAAGATGTTAAGTTGGGTCACGCTGAACAGATTTATTCTTATAATGGAATATTTCCCCATCACTTTTTAAATCATGTGGACAAATGGGGATATTAGTCATTATTGAAAATCTGTGCATGGTCTAATGTTGACTCTGATATGTGGGGAATTATTCTGCCACAGTTTACCCGATGTTTAAAATGACCAGAATACAAATCAGACAGCAACAGGGCTGACTAATGGCTCAGGATGGAATAAACAGCTGCAATGTGAAGCAGCCTGGAAGAAGCCACCTACCATGATGACACCTCCGCCCTGTGCCGCCTGCAGAGGTGCAGCTTTTCATTTCTGTGAAAAGAGAGTGGAGGCATATGCCACTGGCCTTCCTCTCCCCTTATGCAAATAAGGCATTGTTAATGGTTTTTTAGAGAATTTTACGGATGAACCGGCCTCACTATGTTGTCCGAGCTGGGTAGGATATCCCTAATTACCACATTCTGTACATGCAGATTGCAGGCACAATAGTAAAATCTCATTACCAATGTTTCCTTTTATCTCCTGCAACTGCCTGTCTACAAAATGGTATCATAAGAAAGAAATATAAATGAACTTAAATAAATAAATTGCATGGTTGATGGAGGATAGTGAAAACATGCTAGACAAAAACTACCTTTTTCAAGGGCTTGGATAAAACCTCTATTTTTCAGCTCTCCAACACTTTTTAACTGAGCAGATAAGTACTTCATGTCTTTTTAACACTTCTCCTCCAACAGGTCAAGGCAGAAGTTACCCATTTTCAACATGAAATGGGCAGAACATTAACATTTGAACGCCTCTGTAAAATAAACATTTCCACAGACACAATCTGTGGTATTTTAAAGTTAGTTTAAAGTTTTCAGAATTCCAGTCCTGGCCGCTGCACCAGATACTGTAAACTAGGGCAAAGCATTCAGCTCAAGCTCCGCAAAGTGAAGCTGGCATTTTATGATTATGCAGCAAAAGGCATATAGTACATACTGTATCTGTCCTGTGCTTTGAGACGTCTTGTCATGTTCCTCTGTTGGCTCGAAGTCAGTCCTTGTGTCCTCATTAGAGGCAGCTAAAGGTCGCTTGGAACCAGGAGACAAACTTTCATCACCCACCTGGTGTGTGACCTGCTGCTTGGAGTTTTGCCTGGAAATACATATATATGCTATACGATACAACAAAACCCAAAATAAATAAACTTTGTACTTCTATTGCATCATTCATACATGAATTGTTTTGCTTCACAACAAAGAATTCACATGCACATGCATATGGAAATAAGATACAGCTAAGAATGAAAATAGAAGCATCAAAGGTCTCCAAACTCCTTTCATACAATTGCATTTGGCACTTTGAGACTTAATGGGGGGGGATTTGGAAAGTGTTTCGCTTCGTGTGCACACTCAACCAATTGGTACCTCTTGCACACAAGCGTAACAGAACCTCCCAAATTCCCACTGGACGTAGATTCACCACCGGTCTTGATTACTAGTTTAGTTATTATTGGTTAATCCTTTGAACGACACAACTCGCATACTGTGTGGCTCTTATTCACAGAATTTCATCTGCTTTGCAAAATGCTAAACTTGTCCAGCTCTCCTTTACCCTGCCGAGATAAAGACGGTATAGAAAAAAAAGGAATGGAGTTTGTTAACAGCATGCTTCACTGCCCTGGAGAAGCTTAATGTCACACATGAAACACTCGTTATTGTTGTGCATTATTTATGTTTCAGCGTTGTTACTCTGTACGATATATTCTTCAGCCTATCACACACAACCAGAGTGGTTATGAATCGCTTGTCCCTCTTCACCTCCACTCAGGTTCTGTCTTTTTCTCCAGTAACTGAAAGATGGAGCGCAGACATGAACCCAAAATCCAGATTTCCACAGATGCTAGGTTCTTGTTTTTCTGCAGTCTGAAGGTTAAAGTAGCAGTCCTACTTGTTAAAATATTTGCTGACACTTCATGCCATCGAGAAATAAAATTTTTATTTCAGTGCTGCGGCTGAGAAACATGTGAAACAAGCACGCTTTTTCATTTAGTTAGTTTCAGTTAGTTTTTTCTGGAGCGTTCGTGCTTCTGTCCTCTCAAATTTCAGTCCACCAATGTCTTGAAATAAATCATTGCTGAGAGTAGACATTTTCTTGAACAATTTTGTGTGCATGTCACACGTCTGTGGCGTGGTTCATCCTGTGGCGTGACGCTGCATCATTCGGTGTGACACTCAAAAATGTGATGGTAACGAGGCTTCGTTAGCGAGGAGTCATAAAAATCTCGATGGAACGCACGGAAAACAGCATCAGCAAGCGTTACAAGCGCTATGTTCAATTTCTAATAGGGTTTGTCAGAATTAATCTAAAATATATTGAGAGATTGAGGACTGATGTCTGACTTTGCACGATGATTAAGAAAAATAATGCAAGATGTAATGCGTTTAAACAAGGCGATGCTGGATCTCAGGATGGTAATGATACTGAACCTCAAACTCCCCTTCAGCCCGAATCCTTCCTTTTTTTGCAATTACTACACAATATCTGCCTCCATGCCTCACTCGGTCATGCATCACTCCTTCTAACAGTCTCCAGCAGCTTTGATGGTGAGTGGTGGAGCAGAGGTAGTTCAGTACATCTGCTCATTTCTCATGTCTGGAATCAAAACAGTGACACAAAGCAGTTCAAAATGAAGCCAAGGTCCTGCTGCTCAGGTACTGCCTGTCTGCAGCACTGAAGAACTCACTGAGGCTGCTCAGCACTGTGGCCACACGGGTATCATGAAAGTCATGAACACAGTAAAGATATTTTTGTAAGTTCATTACATGCTGATTGAAGCACACTAGCAGCATGTTAATATTCCACTGAGATCTGTTCTGTTTGTGGCGTTACCAAGAGCCTCATTATATGATCCTCATGCTGATGACTTCATTACCCAAATCTTCCAGCCAGAAAAATGAAAAAATTAGATGCATCACTTGGGCTTATTAAGTGAAAACATACTTTTCTTCTTGCATCCGAGTCGTCCTGTAACTAAGCTGAACCAGCTGACCCTCCCATTGAAGAAAAAAGCAATTTTCTATCACAGCAGGTATGAGCCAAACAATTACACTAAGCTGCAAATTTCAGGAACATCACAAATTAATATTGTGCTGGGAGCTAAAGAAAGGCACAGTACCAAGGATGTTGCAGTAGCCGTGCCAGCAGCTCGCTTACGCAGCGGGAAATGAAATGGCATGAATATTGTATTTCTCTGGATATCCAGTGTGCGATAGCCTGAGAGTGGGCAGCTCGCTCCGCAGGGTGAGAATAGCATCAGGGACCCCACTGGCACCAGCTTTCGTTTTGGCAGGAATTACTGGATGCCACCAGGTTGCCTTGGACACTGCATGACCCACAAGTATAAAAATAGCTTCTTTATAATAACGAGGAGGCCGCCTGCTCCGACGTAGCATACTGTTCATTTCTTATTAAAACATAGCTCAGCGTATTGTTTCTTCTGAATGGGTCATTCACAGTGTGCTTCATCATCACTGTTCCTAATGAAGGAACAATGACGGGAGAATAGACGGGTTTCCCATTTACAAACTATCCAGGACACGTGTGCAGCAGGGGGTAGGAAACACTTTGTCATCACAGCCTAATTATGGACACTGGAAGCAACCTGCTGGAAACCAGTCAAAAATACTGGTGAAAGGTGTTTTGGCGTTTTTAACACTTTAACAAACACCCCTCTCAGCCTTTCAGCTCTCGCTCGCTAACATGATAAATGGAATTTCAGTGAGAAAACAGCAACTAGTGGCAGTGATAATGACAAATAAATTGGCTATACAAGTGAGAAATGAGTGAGTGTCCCAAGACAGCAGCCAGCAGCCTGGGTTAAAAGCATACAAGTCCCCCCCACACAAGCAACGTTAGAATAATGAAAAGTAACGTTAGCATTAAAGGAGCACAATGTAAGAGTTTTAGTTAAAAACATTCAAAAATCGACTAACATTATCAACAGAATGTGCAGATGTAAAATCTTTGACATTATTCAAGATTCAAGAGTCTTTATTGTCATTGCACATGTCAATGAAATTTTCATTGCAACCCCCATGTTAGATGGTAAGAAAGATAAGACTAGAAAGAGTGAATAAAATTAAGATAACTACAATAAAATAAAATAAACCAACATGCAATAAAAAAAATATATATATTCGTGAAGCAATTAAAAATATAACAGAATGAAAATATACTTAGGCAATAAAATATACTAAACAATAAACAATAAAATATGGAAGTGAAATGTGCAAACAGAATAAAATATACAAGCAGAATAAAATATAAAATATACACAGTGAAATGTTCCGACAGAATAAAATATGCCAATGAAACTGAAATGTGCTGATATACTAAAATGTATATAATTATAGTATATGTGTGTACATAAAAGTCAAGTACACAGAAGGTGCAGGTGGAGGTAGAGGTGTAGGTGTAGGTGTAAAGTGCGGTGTGCAGTGTTCACAGTTCACACAGTCTCTCACTGCAGTGAGGGGCTGCTGGGGGTGATAGCTCTAACAGCTCTGGGGAAGAAGCTGTCCCTCAGTCTGTTAGTGGTGGTGCGGATGTTCCTGTACCGCTTTCCTGATGGAAGAGGTACAAACAGTCTGTGGCCCGGGTGGCTGGGGTCCGTGGCGATGGATCTCGCCCTCTTTCTGACCCGACCTTCATATATAGAGTCTAGGTCAGGGAGGGGGCAGCCCACGATGCCCTGTGCAGTTTTAACCACCCGTGCCAGTTGTTTCCTCTCCTGTGCCGTGCAGCTGCCATACCACACTGTCACACTGAGGCAGAGGATGCTTTCAATTGTGGCCCTGTAGAAGTTAACGAGCAACCGAGAGGAGAGTCCAGCCCGTTTCAGCTTCCTGAGGAAGAAGAGCCTTTGTTGTGCCTTCTTCACCAGGCGGGAGGTGTTCATGGACCAGGAGAGGTCAGATGTGATGTGGAGGCCCAGGAACCTGATGTTGTCCACACGCTCCACCACTTCTCCGTCCATGAGGAGGGGGGCGTGATCCGTCTTCCTGGACCTCCTGAAGTCCACAATGACCTCCTTGGTTTTCCCTGTGTTCAGCACCAGGTTGTTGGCTGAACACCACTGGGTGAGCTGGTGTATCTCCTCTCTGTAGTGGGTCTCGTTGTTATCTGAGATGAGACCCACTACTGTAGTGTCGTCCGCAAACTTCACGACTGTGTTGGTGGGGTGGATGGCAGCACAGTCGTGAGTAAACAGGGTGAAGAGGGCTGGGCTGAGCACACAACCCTGTGGCGTGCCCGTGCTGAGGACCAGAGGGGATGATGTGATGTTCCCTATTCTCACCACCTGAGGCCTGTTGGTGAGAAAGTCTCTGATCCAGTGGCACAGACCTGCTAGCTGGTCAGCGCATGTCCTCAAAGTCTTGCCTGACACCTTATCCGGTCCTGCAGCTCTGCGGGTGTTGATCCTCCTCAGGGTGGATGACACCTGGTGCTGCTGCAGGACGAGGGGCTGGTGCTGCTCCTCCAGCCGGGGTAGGTGTGTGACTTCTCTGCTGCCTGATGTGTCGAAGCGGGCAAAGAAGCTGTTCAAGGTGTCAGGCAGGGCGGGGTCGTGGCTGGTGAGCTGAGTGTTCGGCTTGTAGTCCGTTATGGTTCTGATGCCTCTCCACATGCTCTGTGGGTTGTTGTTCTTGAAGTGATCTTCAATTTTGTTTTTGTACTGGAGCTTGGCCTGCTTGATTCCTTTCTTCAGCTCTGCTCGAGCCCTGCTATAAGCCAGCCTGTCTCCAGATCTGTAGGCAGTATCCCGGGCTTTCAGCAGGGACCGCACTGTGCTGTCCAGCCATGGTTTCTGGTTGGGAAACACTGTGATGGTCTTAACAGGGAGGACAGCATCAGTGCAGAACTGAACATAAGACAATACAGATGATGTGTACTCCTCAAGGTCTGCCTCTTCTCTGAACACAGTCCAGTCTGTCAGTTCGAAGCAGTCCTGAAGTGCAGAGGAGGCCTCCTCAGTCCATATCTGTACTGTCCTGGTGGTCGGCTTTGTTCTGCAGGCCAGAGGCTTGTAGGCAGGAATGAGTTTCACGGAGATGTGGTCTGACATGCCCAGGTGTGGAGCTGCTACAGCCTTGTAAGCAGCAGGGATGTTGCAGTAAACTTGATCCAAAATGTTACTGTCTCTGGTAGGAAACTTTATGTACTTATGAAATTTGGGAAACACCGCCTTCAGTTCAACGTGATTAAAGTCCCCCGCCACAATCACGGCCGCCTCCGGGTTGTCGTTCATCTGCCCGCTGATCAGGCAGTACAGCTCCTCTAATGCTAACTTAGCATTAGCCCGCGGTGGGATGTAAGCGGCCACAATAACAATAGACGAGAGTTCTCTAACCAGCTTGAACGGTCGGCATTTCACCACCAGGTATTCCAAATCAGGAGAGCAGAACGTGCTGACGGTGCGTGTGGCTGTACACCAGGCATTGTGTACATACAGCGCCAAGCCTCCGCCTCTGCTCTTACCTGAAGCTGCAGTCCTGTCCGCCCGGAACAGAGAGCGCCCCGCTATCTCTACCGCTGCGTCCGGGATGTTGTCGTCCAGCCAGGTCTCTGTGACAACGGTAACACAGCTGTCCATCCGGCGAGAGACTATCCTTAGACGGACCTCGTCGATTTTGTTGGTGAGAGACCTGGCGTTGGTGAGGAAGAGACTGGGGAGAGCCGGTCTGTGAGGGCTAGCTTGTAGCCTAGCACGCACGCCGGCTCTCTTGCCCCGCTTTTGTTTACGGTGCCTCCTCCGTCTCCTTGGCAGCAGTGGGGGGATGGTGGTGGGCTCTGGGGTCCGTAGCAGCTCCGGTGGAATAAAGTCCAGTTTAGGGCGTGTGTGAAGTCCGAACTGTACTCCAAAGTTCCACAGTTCAGACCTGCTGTACTGTGTCAGAGCTTCCAGAAGAGAAGTAAAAGTGGAAACGAGTAAAAACAAACAAACAAAAACGTAAACACGGGAGCTGCGAGCCGCTGCGTCTGCACGCGCCACCATCTTGGAAAGATTATGTATTGTACTGCAGAGATATGTACTGAAGTTAGCATGCTAACCAGCTAGCCTCGGCCCGTCCTATCTTGTAATACCACTTTGTACCTCAAGAGGCGATAGCGAGTTGCAGTAGTCGCCCAGAGTCCAACAACACAGAGGGGGTTTTCTTGCCAGATGTGGCTCTTAGCACTCCGGGGCTGACCCCGCCGTGACCTGGCCTGCCTCTCGCTCCTCTCCCACTTCACGCCTCTCCTGTTCCCACCTGAACCCGCCGTGCCCTCATCCCTGAAGTCAGAGTCCTGGTTGGAGCCGATCTAAATCACCTCTGTGCTGTTTTTCATGTCGGCAAACTGGCCTGCGTCGGTCTCAGAGGTTTTGTTCACTTCTGGTCAGCCTGTAGCCTGGATGCTGCTCGTCCCGGTTCTGTTTCCCGGCTCCGGTTCTAGTGCCACTTCTGGTGCTGAACCCCTCTTGCTCGAGCCTGATTTGTCAGTCGTCCATCATCTATTTGTTAAATGTCAAAACTTGAGCACATATGAGTATCAGTGCTTTTGTGGCTGATTAAGGGGACACTTCCTTGTGATAAATGTTTGACTTCTACGGTGATGAAGAGCAGGACGCTGAGCTGGTGCTGTCTCTCTCTTGTGGGGACGACTTTCAGCTTTGTCCTTCACATCCAGCTTTTGATTGATTTCATGCTCTGTCCCTTGATGTGGGACTCAGCATGAACTTCACAGATTTGGAAATCAATTTGGTCAACAGTAAAACTAAGTAAATAGGACAGAGTAATCACTTGAATAAACACAGACAGAAATTAATAAACTGAGAAATAACTCTTTAATTTATTGAAACTTTACTCGTTTTGTGATCTTATTTCATCAGACTTGATTCCACATCTGCTGCTGAGATTAGATTTTCTTAAGATACTAAATGTTCAAGCAGTTTGTTAAAAAATTGCTTTCAAAATAAATGTTGGAATCAAATATATTAGTTCTAAAAATGTTTGTTTGTTAATGTACCACCAGTCATTCATAGAGGAAGAAGAGGTCCTTTTCTTCTTCTACATATAGTGCAGCATATGTGTTTAAGTGTTTATTTTGTGTGCTATTCATCAGGTACATGCTAACAACTGTTTCCAAATGTAGCATTTATTGTGATGCTGTGACATTTGAATCATAATTGACTTTGTGTTTAACGCTAATTACAAAATGTTAGCATGCTAACACACTAAACTACGACCGTGAACATGGTAAACATTATACCTGATAAACATCAGCATGGCAGCATTGTCAGTGTGAGCATGTTAGCATGCTGACATTAGCTTGAGGACACTAGCCTTGTCCTCAAGGCTTTCTGAAAGCCGCTTAGCCTGAAGTGTTTGTTGTTCTAACTTTTGCTGGACCGTGAAAAAGCTCCAGCAAAGTTCACTTCTGCGTCATCTGAACAACACTTTAAAATGAATTGATTAATCGCTTGAATTGAAGTTTCATTCGAAGTTTAAGAAACACTTGCTCGGATGACCCTGTTGGTTTTTATTTATTAATAGAAAATGCTAGCAAGGTTAATGGATGAGCAGCTCAGACATCTGATGCTCGTTTGTCTTTAAGGCAGTCTGTCCGGGACACGTATCAGGATGCCTCCTGGACACCTTGTGCGGATATTCTATGCGCGTCCAAATGAACACTCTGGTAAAGACCCAGAATATGCTACAAGGATTTCATATCCCATCTGTCCTAAGAAGGCATCAGTAGATTGTGCAGAATGGACGGGTGAACGGACAGATGAGAAGATACATTGATGTCTTGATAGTTCACTTGTTGTTTTATCCATTCAGGGATCAAGTGAGGTCCCCTTTTGTTAAAGAAGAGCACAATCTGTCATTTACCATGAATGAAAAGCTCCACTACCTTCCAGGCACTCTGTTAGCAGTGCTGCCTCTATGTTGATAAAAGACCCGGTACAATACTTTAGTGGGCCGATGAACATTAATAAGCCCGTTTCTTTTAGCTTTTTAAATTGAAATTCAAGCAACAGTTTTCCCTTTGATTGTGCTTTTGTGAGGTGAAAGTGGCCTAATTTCTTCTGAGTTTATTCCCAAAGCGAAGGGGATTAATCACAGTCTGTCTCCTGGAGAAGTCATGACACCCTGAATAATACACTGCATTGCAATTAGAAACAATACAAGTATGACAACTGATACTGTAGCTATATGAATTGTCTGACAATGGGGCTTAAAATTAGCTTGTCACATAGAGGGGGTGCCTGCATGCTTGCTGTAGTAGCACTGAATTTGCACTAAAAATGCAGTAGTACCGATTTAAATTAAACCAAATGACTGGCTCTCATGTATGCATGCTGAACACAGCAATACCAATATGAAGCACAGGACTTTGCTTGTCCTTCAGTGCCACCCTGGTGCAGAAAGACATTTGCATGCACATTGTATGACAGCCGCTCATTGGCTGCTGTTTGGTCACACACTTCCTTTTTTGTTGCTTTCAGTTTGCACAGCCTGCACAGACTGCGAGTCTGAGAGCTGGATCAAGTTTGACTCGCTAAATTCTGTCTTTTCAAAAAATAAAGTCACGAAAAGATCTGAACCCTTGTCAGCTGTCGACACAAAGTCAGTCGAGTGGCAACAATGATGACAAGATTAGAGTCCCCGCGCACCTGTGGTTCAGGCACACAGGTGGTTTCACTTAATTTGGCTGATTAGACCCTGTCAGGACTGTGTGTGGGTGTGTGCTGGATGCTTGATTGACAGCGGTGATGTTGCAAACTATATGATACACCCAACTTTAACCTGAGACAAGATTGTGTGCAGTATAGCAGGAGTTAAAGCAGATGTGCAGATGCAGCCGAGGCTGATGTGGGCTTTAGCTAAGATTTAAAACTAAATGTGAGTTGTCGTGAATTATTCATCTTTATGAAACAGAAGACAACATTTTCTACCTCATACCAACAGAGTGGACATTTTGGATGCTATCAGTCTCTATTTGTAGACATAAAAATGATATGAGCCAAATTATTTTCTCTAAAACACAGACGTCATACCAGAATATACCATCGACAGAGGTGATTCTGATCAGATTCTGTTTGTCTCAGCAGTTCTTTCAGATTGACTTTAAATCTGTTTCCCCCTTCCTCGACTGAAGACCTCCTCTCTCACTCTGTCCATCTGACGGTCGATACTCTCTGTATCCTTGTCTAAAACCTATAACTCTCCCTCCCTTGACCCTTCTTCACACACTCTCAGCTCTTAAGTATCCTAAAATCTCCTGTCTTTCACTCATCTCTTACCAATTTCTATATCCATCCTCAACTCCCTCATCTCTCTCAGGTCTGCCTCCCCAGTAAGTTAAAGCCTCTCCAGCTTCAGGCTCATGAACCGCTGTGATTTTAAAAAGGAGTATAAAGTCACACCTGTGAGACACAGCCTTTGCCAGCCCCTGATGCACACAGCAATGCCTCATAAAGATAACGTCTCTCTATTTTAAATGTGTTTCTTAAGACCACAGTGTATAATCAAAGTACCGTTAGTTAGGTTTGAGCAGGCAGAATCCGCATCCAGAGAGACTCAAATCTGTCACATCAGCAGGATATAACATTTCACTGGACAGTCAATACATTTCAGGTCAATACGCTACTGGTTTAGCGTTGCACTCCGCAAACATTGTCAGACTCGTGATAGATGCTTTAAAAAAAAAGGATCAAAATCAATGCAGCAGTCTTTTTTCAGTGACATCTTGTAGGACATTTATCAGACTTTGCACAGACTTTGTTCAGAAGCTCAGCTCATTACAGAATGCTTACTGGCTTACTGATGAACCACAAAAAGATCAGCTGAGTGATGCCGCTTTGACGACAGACTAAATCCACAGTCGTCTATTCAAATAACTCAATTTCGCCAAAATAACGACACCCTGACTTGCATCGATCAGCAGAACTCCACCTCTTCTCGCTCTCCTCAAACTGGACTCCGGACAATGCATTTCAAGGTAAAAAAAATAAATAAAAATATAGTTATATCAATGCGCATATGAGCAGTTAGTGCAAGACGACCTTCATTTGAACAGACGCACAGCTGAAATGAAAGGGATTGTCTTACCATGTTTATTGATGACACTGGTCCAATGCTGTTCACAAATATGTCGACATCTATAACTGTGGGTTTAACTGTGGGAAAACAAAAAAAAGAGCAAAAATTATTATTGATCAAGTCTTCCATTTAGGCACCATACCTGCCTCTTTTGTAAATCAAAGACAGGCAAAGTGAAGTTGGATCGATGAGACTTTGCTGTGTTGAATCCTTTGAAGAGCGAGCAGCTGCTCCTCAGGGAGCTGTGGTTGTTAATAATGATCACACATTAGTCTTCATCACATAAACTGCTTTCATAAAGCACCTCTAGAAGTGTTCTCTTGAAAGCAGCAATTATACATCCATGCATTTACAGATGGTTCGAGCTGCAGACCAGCACCATAATACAACATGCTACCAGAAGCTGCATTCAACTCCATATAGAGTATCAGGGGAGCGTCAGAGGAAGTGCAGGGAAGTCCACTCCACTGGTTCTCAATCCCACTTATCCCTGCTGGTTTTCAATCCAGCAACTAATCGTGAACTGAGTTACATCTGGGGCGCCAGATGAACGCAGTTAACTGATAAACCAGCAGTCTTTCTGTCCCTGATTGGACCGAGATGAAGCGCTGAGGTGGTCTATGTCCTGCTTCAAATTCCAATGTTTGCACTTAACCTGGAGGTAGAAGATAATGCCACGAATTAAAAAGGACGAAACACTAAACAAGGATGTGGATCAGCAGCAGAAGAGGCAGCCTCACTATAGAAATCTTCTGATTTAATGTCTCCTGGTCACGTGTCTTTATTTGAAAAGGGACGAAGCACAAAAAACATTAACTTCATTTAAAAGTAGAGTTGTAAGTGGCTTTTTTGCTAATTGCTATTTTCCACCTGTAATCACAGTACAGACGTTATGTACACATCAAAGACTGTTTGCATGTCTTGCAGAGTAATAATAAAGAGTCAGTCTGATAACCTGAATTTGCCTTGAGTGACATCACTTGAGTCAGCATCAGTTGGGTGTGAAGCATGAAAATGAAAAGCCTCCTCCAACCTGCTTTACATCCACGTCCTGACTCATAATAGACATAGTGAAGATGCTGGAGGAGAAGAAAGGTCCTCTCTGAGGTCCACACACTCCTCACAGTGCGAGCACCAAGTTTCCTTTTCCACTACGATCCACCTGCTCCCCCTGATCTGCCGCCGTCTCTCGCGGTGGAACACCCCCCGGCTTTCCCCACCTGTACTGCTCTCAAGGATTTCACGCTCAGCGTAAAAGTGTCATTCGAAGCTTGAACTTTTAAACCGTGACAGCTGTGACATACCGCTGCCACGAGCGCTCACATTTACACAGCAAAGAGCTCCTCCATCATTTTACACTACCTGTCTTTGGAGTGCTCGTGTCTCAGCCAATTAAGTCCACAGCGAGAATTTTTCCACCTGCCAGTCTGCGTTCCAGCGTTCGGTTCACGTGCTAACAGATGGCACACTAGAGAACACTTCTGCAGAGTCCCTGCTGAGGCAGCTTTTCAGAAGCACTACGTTGATAAGCCCACAGCACCTGGTGAGCAAACCACATAGATCCACTGCAGAAACCTCTAAAAATAGCCAGACCAATAGATTTAAAGATCGAAATGTAATATTTCACAATATCTTTCCAAAACCTTTTATGTGAACGATTCCCTTTTGTACGTTTCTGTACATCAGTATAATCTGCCCGTTTCAGGCCATATAACCACCAGATGGGACGGTGCTGCAAACACTTCAAACACGCTCCGATGAGTGAGCTAACATCTCATTGTGTGTGAGCTGTCAGCTCGAGCAACAGGATGCATTTTGACCCTCGGAGCAGCCACCAAGACCAGAAATTAATTGGAGATAATCAACCCTGCTGGTTGTCCAACAACACAAAGCTGCTCTCCTCCCCCCCGACCAGATCGCCTTTCCCAAACAGAGTGAGTTCACATGCACAGACATTTCATCTAAATAAGAGAGATCAGTAATGACTGCAGGAGTCTAAAACCTTCCATCAGGTTACTCCCCGAAAGCCAACACACAGGCCCTCTGCTGATAATAAGGCCTTACACTATCAGAGTTCAAAGAGAAGAAAATAAAAACTCAGTATTTTTGTGATCCCATTGGGCAGATAAACTGGCTCATTACACAGTTTCCAAAAGAGAATATCACCAGCACAAAAAAGGTTTCATCTAATTTAAATTACAAATGTGAACTACAGTACAGTACATACTTCATTATATAAAGGTGCACTGTTGCACAACCCTGTTTCCTATGAATTAGGCTCATATGCAGCTAATCTGCATTAGTAATTTATGTTCAGCTGGAAGTCGTGAGACGTTCAAATACACTCAGAAAATTTCTCTTCAGTCACAGATTAGGTTTGAATCGATTCTCTTCTCGTGGTCTTCACCTTGTGGCTCTTTTTAGATTCGAACCCACGTGACGTCGTGTCCAGCTGTACAGTTATAAAAAGACGACCAGCAGGAACATTTTGATCCACAACCTCTCTCCATCATATCTACAGCGAAAAGAGCAGCAGGAAATCCACATCTGAATCCAACATGTGGTCTCGCATGAAAAAGTACCTGCTATTTTCGGTCAGTGATTTGTTCATTTTGAGCAGGTGGGATGGCCCTAACCCTACGGTAAAAACGGTACCTGTAGTCATGTCTCCCCTACGACATTTAGCTACAGAGGTGATTTGGTCTGGGTTTGTATTTAAAGCAGCACAGACATAACTGAATGATCAGAAAAAATATGACAGGAATACTACAGGCAGCAGTGTGCCTCTATGATCCTGTCCTCTTTGTGACTACATGTTGCTTATTTTTACTTTGATCATGAAGGTGACACGACTCCACAGAGTATCTAGTAATTTTAGTATATAATTTAGAGAATATTATAGATCCAAGGTGAAGCTGACAGAAGGGACTGAGAGACAAATGCACTATTAGAAATCCATCTGCTGCTTCAGCACCACAGACGGCACCATGGATTTATCAATACACAGCACAGTTAGACTGCTGACATTCATAGACACAGCAGGTATTTCAGGTTTTTGATTTCTCTACATGTTGAAGCCGTGTGCATGAGGCTGTTTAGCAGAGTAAGCATCTGAATGGGCTTAAGTTAGAATTAAACCTCAATCAAGCCTCAATCTTCTCGCATGTTATCATGTGAACAGCTTTCAAATGCACATCAACGATCCTCTTACCGTTCCGACGTCCCGCCTGCAGCGTTAACATTATTTCTTCCTGTCCCTTGAAACAAACGCTACGTTTATGTTTATACTCACATATACCATTACAAAGCTACAATTCTCATAAATCGATTGATGCAAACCATTTCAAAATACCGATTGACAACAGTCCAACAAAAACAGCGTGGGCATGGACATGTCAACGAAATTTGCATTGCAACCCCCGTGTTAGAAACAAGATAATAAGAAAGATAAATAAAATCAAGATAATAGAATAAAATAAACTAACGTGCAGTAAAAATATGCATAAATCCAATAAAAATATGCATAAATGCAATAAAAATATACCAGAAATAAAGAGACAAAAAATATATACTAAAACAATAAAATATGCCAACAACAGATGAAATATACTAAAATGTATATACTGAATGCAGCTGAGAATTTAGGTAGGCGTGAGTGTATGTGTTTTTATTAGCTACCATGTTGAGCAATGCTATTTTCTAGATGATTGTAAAAATGTTTTATTTTTTTTGTTTTATTTTTATTGAATTTGGACTTCGCTAAGGCTTCATGCTGTGGTCCCATTGTGTTTTCCAGCTAATATGTCTCAGATATAATCATCTGCTAGCATCTATTTGCAAAAAAATAATAATAATGTAATATTAATTTTAATTTCTTGGTAGCCTTAATCCATTTAATAGTTCAGATACTTCAAAATGCATCAAAGTGGCACACTGACAGGCCACTGATGTTCATCACATCCCTACAACCACACTGCTAACTTGGCTAATCATCAAACAGATGGATTAATGTTGATTAGCTAGCTGGAGTTGATAAAGACTGCTGCCACATAGATGAGAATCTGCTTTTGTCGGTATGACTCGAAAAATGACTCAAGTGGTTAATCTGCCGCTGTCAGTACTGTGAACTGCATGTGTGACGTGCTGCAGCAGAACGTTTAAATAAGGGGGTGGTGCTTAGCAACAGAGTCAACTGTCAACAACACAACAGGTCAACAATGTCAAAGAGTGAGTGTTCAGCATCGGCTAACAACGTCTCACCAACACTCTCATGTTGTCCTGCCTCGCCATAACAGCACATTTGATGGTCAGGAGATTAGCTTAGCCTAGCATAGCGCTGCTTGTCTCAGTCTTTGCGCTGCGACAGAAATAGACCCCGAGGCGTGGGCTGCGACAGAATAAAAACAACGAGTAGTTCAGTCGTTAATTATGTGCCTTTAAAATTTGCACGTTTGGCAATGGAGCTGCATTTTACTTTCTTTATTATACAGTGCTAATTGTGTTGCAAGCTATAATTCTGCACCTGCCAACAGTGCCACTTAGACTGCGACAAGTCATTCAGTAAATGGGGACGGCTCATTAGCGTTAGGAAAATAGATAACATGAACTAGTAATAAATTAGTAGTTGTGTGTCGGTTATTTATCAGCGCAGCCATCGGTGAAATATTTGGAATGGATCTGCCTTCACAGATACCAATGCAACAAAAGTGTGTTGTCTGAAGATGGGCAGTTTTAAAAACATCAGAAAGACAGGAGAATAACAGGGAATGAACTCTCGGGGGAGGGTATAATCTGCTATGCAAAGGTGAATGAGTAGTTGGAGACATGTATACAATCATCCAGTGAGGGGGAAGAGGAAGCTTTAACCTCCTGTGAGATTTATTTGTCATTAAGGTGGGCAGAGGATGATGAACAGGCCCACGGAGACGTTAGCTAATCTCTGTCCGGGTTTGCGCTGGAGCCCGTCTGATGAATGGATGTACATTAGCTGGCAGTGAAGAGTGGCAGCAAACTGCAGCTTCATCCCTTTGCTTCACATACCGACAGTGATGTTTGTAACAAACATGTGACCGTGGCTGGATATTTTCCTTTTTATGTCAATGGGAAATTAGAAATGTCGTTGTCAGGCTGCATTAAGATGTCGTCCCTATTCAAAGGAGCTGAGTTTGAGCAAAAACGAAGTAAAGGAAGTAAGAGAACAAAGAAACATGCCCCTGGAACATCATCTGAACTGCAGGAGCCTCTTGTCTCCATCGGAGGGTCTCCATCGGAGGTGTGCTGGAGTCAGGGTGGAGCCACCAGCTGCATCTCATCATCTCCACCCTGCCAGACTTCAGTCTCATCCACTGGGTCATGTTGCGTTCCACCAAGCTTGTATTCTACTCTTTACCACTTGCTTCTGTCCTAACTTTGTTCTCCGTGTCCTCGTGGTCCTGCTGCTCCTGGCTCCAGCCCCCCCCCCACCCTGTCTCAGACCCTGATTACACCTGGCGTTAACATACGTTTGATTTGACCACAAGTGGACAGCTGAGACACGTCACCGTTAACACCTGCGTCTGTCATCAAGGTGTCCATCTGACCGCTTGTGCTCAGGTTTAGTTGCTGCCTACGTCGCTCCTGCTGGGTCGAAGTGCCCCGTGCACAGTTATTATGTGTAACTGAGCTGTGGAGGAGTTTGAATCCTGTAAGACCTCTGCCGTATTAATTCCCACCTCTCTTCATCTTTTTGTACCTTTTGTATAAGACCTGTTCAGCGTATGAAAGAACAGCACTGCAGATGCAGATGTGTCTTCCTCCCTGTTTACAAAGGACTGAAATATTCAAAGAGTTCACTAGACTTCCACTGACATAAACCGATCAATTATTCCGACCTCTGCTGGGCGACCCCTGCATGCGATCCTGAGTGGGTCTGGATCTTCCCACCACATCCTCCCCTGAATGGATCCTCAGTCAGGAAGTTAATCCGTCTTTGATTTTCAGTAATTCTTCATCACCCATCACAGAAAAGGTGCAGTGAGTTACTCACGATGCATTTTAGTGACGGCTGGTCAGTGCCAGAATAAAGTGGATTAACTTTCCTCTTCGATGCTCAGTGGTTCAATTGGTTGGTTGAAATCAATATCAAAACATTGATCAGAACATTTTTCTGATAAATTCATGTGTGAATAATATTACAAAATTACAAAATTACACATGAAATAATCAAATTGAGGTTTGACTCAGTGACCTGTGGAGAAAAACTTTAAAAACCTTTTTCTATAGTTTTTTATTACAATTTGCTGATTCATTAATTTCGACAGCAGAAAGTAACAGGATGTGATTATATCATCATAATACAATCGGGTGTAAAGTCAAAATATAATGAAACATGAAAGATTTCACTATCATAGATAAACCTGCCCTCAAGTATAGAGACCCATTCTTACTTTTTTCACAATTTTGACTTAAAGTAAGTAAAAATATTATCTTACTATCATTCAATTTGGACTTGATAAATCAAAAGTTTAGCTTATTATGTCAACATATTGACTTGATTGAGTGATTGAAGCTCTTTTGCATCATTCTGACTTAACCTTGAGTATATTTACTATTAGCGCACAAAACCTTAATCTGTTTCTCTTCTTTTAATGGCAGAGATTCATACTAAAGTATAAAATAAATAATTTTATTATGTGTTGTTTTATTACCTTGAATTCACTAACCTTCAAGAGCAAAGCAGAGTTTCATTGTTGTCCACGTTTTCAAACCAGGACTTATTTCTTGTTTCTCCTGCACATTTTTGTCGACTCATTAATGACATGAGCGAGCAGGAGCTCCTGATGACATAGCTACATGTGGGAAAGTCGCGTCGTATTTCTTGGTTGGCGTCGACATGTTCCGAGCCGCAGCATAATGACTTATGGCATGAAGACTTTAACTTCTCCTCTCACTGTCCGGGCTCATTACTAGAAGAAATGCCAAGGGCTCTGAAATATTCAGAAAGCAGAACAGATCACCTCCCTCCGGCTAACTGTGCCGCGGCCGATCATCTGTCACCCAGTAAGTAGCCAGACACCAAAGCTAGTTTAAGAAGGGCTCTTTAATGAATGTGCAGGAAAATAGCTGCAGAATGGCTGCAACTAAGACTGGAGTTAAATCTTAGCGTATTTACAATAACACTTTTCATCTTACGAGCATAAATCTATCGTGTTTTGACTAAAAACTGGTACAGCAGCCTCTCGGTTTAGCATTGTGGTGTAAATTATTGTTAATATTATAGGTTTAAGTTTGGATAGTCCATGAAATGTACTACAACATCCTGCATGTTGAATTTAATAAACAGATATCACCACAGCGTCATCATCATCTTTGACTTTTACAGCTGTTCTACTCATTGACGTCATGTTAAGACTGGAGTATTCTGCTGGTCCTGGATACCATCTGAAGACTACATTTCTTACGCTTTTTGACTTGTACCTTAGTACGTCATTTGATACGTTACTTCAGTACACTTAAAGAACAAATATCACTGGGATGACTATAGGAACTGCAGATGAACACTTAACACTCCAGGAATTCACCTTATAGACACCTTCCCTGACTATCATCATCAACTTATCCATGTTCTCGGTTTTGATCTAGTCTTTTTGCATCTGTTACACATTGTTAGTTGATCTGGTGTTTATCGGATCCTTGTGGGAGCCGTCTGGCTGTTGAACTGCAGCATCATTTGACGTAGCACTGTGATGATGCTGCTTCACATCACAAACACACTAGTATTATTTATTTTATCATATGCTCATATCATTATATCTGTGCAACATATCCTGTGTGTGTGTGTGTGTGCGTGTGTGCATGTATTTCTCCAAGGAAACTGTATTTTTGCCAATATTTAACATTATTTACTTCTTATATAATGTACGTAGCCTTACATTGTTGATTTCATTTTCTTTTTTTATTTATAATTGTTCTACTCCTTTTTAATCTGATGTTGTCTGTTGTAACAAGTGAATTTAACTGGCATGGGATCAATAAAGTCTTATCTTAACTTAACTAATCTTATCTGAACTTATCTTCAATAAGGTTTACCATCACAGTTTGAAAAAACGTAAGCTGCAAATGAACTTAGCAGTGAAAATACTGAAACAGGAAGTGAAGTCCTTCTTAACTGCTGTTCCATTTAATGATGACAATTTACTCAGTCTCTCCATTATTCTCCATTATTCTGTTAGCTTAGCGTTGGTACTTTTTGTTGACAGCATGATTAACACTCATCACTGCAACCCCATCGATCACACGGCAGCAGAAAGCTCTATGACATGAAACATGCCCCAACATGGTTTCCTTCGCGAAGGAGAACAAACCTCAGCCAACACACGTAGGTGGTTAAACTTCATGCAGAGAGCAGTCGGTATGGGGCTTTCTGTGGTTTCATGTGAGAGAAGTGGTGCGAGTGTGGCTATGGAACCATAAATACACACATATCATGCAGCTAATTAAACTCTTACATCCAAATGTGTATCGTCTGCAATAAACTCCACCAGAGATATTGAGGAAGGTTGAGCTTGAACAACAACAAGCAATAAGAGAGCACAGGCCCTTCTAGTCTGCATGTTTTTATCATATCCAGTTATGTTGTAGATCTGTAGACTGTGCAGGTGGAACATAATCAGACAGGCTAAAGTCAGGAAGGCCCCCCCTTTAGACGAAGCTTGAGATCATTTCACCTACAGTAGCACTGCATTAATGTGGGGATAACTCCACCATGTAGGACACACAGAAAGTCACCTTTATGATGGTAAATCTGTTCAGGCTGAAATGGACTGGGTCTGTTTCATAGGAATCAGTTAATATGCACATATGCATGAATGAATGCAACAATGACTAAAATGGGCGTTAAATTTAGATGATTTTGACAGAAATATTTGTGCTTTGGTCCCTGACCAAACTCCCCACCAAATTCTATTCAATCAAATAGGCTCTAACCATTTGATAAACTGGTGTGGACTTTCTTGCTCTTTATACGTCAGCTGACCTCCTTCTTTGCTCTCGTCATAATAACTGCAGCCACTAGAGGGTGCCACCGAACAACAAGCGTAAATGTGGGTCGTAATAAGCCGCTGGTTACGGACGGTTTTCTGGTGAGGACGGTAAAATACACACCTGAATGCTAAATTTCAAACTTGTGCGTGAATTATTCTCAATCCTCGCACACCACATTTGATTGTGACTGACTGAGCTTCAGCTCGAACAAAACTCCTCGACATTGAGACACGCGGCTCTGATTAATTACCCTGAACTAAACCTACAATGTGTTCGCCACATCAATCAATCACTGTCATCTGCTGCGCAGAGCCTGACAGACCCTGACAGCATCCTTTGTAACCAACTTAGTTACGAGGTGATGGTGTAAACAAAAGCCTCGCTCACATTTCTGAGAGAAAGGTGGCGTCTGAAACGGCACATTCCTGTTTTCCCTTTTCAGGCTGATCCTCATCTTCTGTTATGCCTCTGAAAGCCTATTGTATGACTGTGATGGTGTCAGCTTTTAACCGCTTTTGTCTTGACATTGTGCACAATGGAGAGAATAAAACAGCTGCGAAATAATGAGGGGATTTTATTAAAGTGCTACACATGTACTCATGGATCTGGACTTCTAATCATTATCAAACCTCCTTTATGGCTTTCATTCAATGTATTTACAATCTGTAATTACGTCTTTATACGGTAGTTTCATTGGAGACATTTCTAGAAATTATGCAGGCCACAGTTAACACACTGTTAACTGTTAAATGTTAAGTTACTGCGAGTGCAAACACTTCCTGCCGCTGCTTGTTCATATTACAACCCCTATTTTAAAAAAAAGTTGAATCACAGAATGAGACAACAACTCAACTGAAAACAGTACAAAGACAATATATTTAGTAGTATTAGTATCATGATTGGGTATGAAAGGAGCATCCTGGAAAGGCTCAGCGGTTCACAGCGGGGATGGAGCGAGGGTCACCACTTTGTGATCACATTATTGGATAAAAGAGACTAATACCTGGACTCAGGAACACTTCAGGAAACTGTTGTCAGTAAAGACAGTTTGCTTGTAAATGATTTCACTCTGTTTTTATTGAAGTTTTACACAGAGTCCCGACTTTTTTGGAATCAGGAATGTAAAATCATTCGACTGATGAAACACGGGGTGTCTTTTATTGTGGAGGTGTCACAGGAAATGCAATGTTTTGTCTCCAAGGTTAGCTGTGACCATGTCTGACTCACAGGAAGTAGGCCGTTGGTATAAGCCTGCCATTGGCCGACTCTTTCCGTCGAGACTCTCCTCCCCTTTAACTATCTGCGTGTTACGTGAAACAAGAACAACTACCTCCAAGCTCGTGACCTCCACGCTGAAAATGGAAAGCCTGGACGAAGATATGGATCCTGAAACAAGGCTGTTTGGTTCTTTCACTGAATAGTTGAGAAGATATATATTAAAAAATGTTTATTTTGGGGGGTTTAAGCCATTTTTATGTGTATTTTTTAATGTTAATCTCCCATGTTCCACCAAGTTTGCAAGGCCACCATCCTGGGTTTAGCCCCGCCCACGACGATTGTGATTGGTTTAAAGAAACGCTAACAAACCAGCGTGTTTTGTCCCTCTGTACCAGAATGATAATTGCCTCTTCAGCTCTGACACAGCACTAAAACAAAGCGTGAAGATAACGCCCGGCTGTGGCAGACGAGCCATGAGCACAGGCGCTCTACAAAAATGCATCAACAGATCAAGACATTGGCGTTTTTGGCAGTTTTTAGTTTTTGTCAGGGAGGATGCAGCAGTCGGGAGGAGCAGCCACATCGAGCTGTTAGATGAAGAGCTGCAGGTGACAGACTGCTGAAGACGGCCTGCAGTACCAAAACAAATCGTGTCTCCGTCAGTGTGAAATGTGTCCAGTGGTGGTGCAGGCAGCGTTCGTGAACAACTTGGTCCAAATGGCCGTTTCTTCTTTCAAAATAAGCCTTAAGATACAGCGACAATAATGAAGTCCAAACATCAAATGCCAGCACAGGCAGACGGAGCTGAATCACTCCTCACACGATCGGTCCAGCACAGCTTTCACTTCACATTCAGGCCGCGTGGTGGAAATGCCCCTTGTTGTTTAACCGCGGCCAATTACAGCCTTTGAAAAGTCACATTCATTAATGCTCAAGAGGACGAGGTCAATGACTTCAGCGCACCATCTGCCATCATCACAACAAATGACTAATTTACTTATCTGTGGTTTGTGGGCAGGGGAATCAATAAAAAAAAAGAAGCTAATCGCCAACATCCTATTTATCATTGCTTCTTTGAAATTATCCATGCAAGTCAATTTAGCCAGCTTTGGCTGGTCGACCCGGGAGGAACACAGATCTGTGATACACAACAGAATTGACAGTGTGTGTGTGTGTGTGTGTGTGTGTGTGTGTGAGGGCTAAAACAGAGGCGAAGAGAAGCTCTGGTCGTCCCTTAAGCAGCTCAGTGAAAAGGTCACCGTGTTTATAACTCCGACACCTACTGTAGTTGCCTCCAGTGGTTGACAGCTGAGCGGTGTGCAGCATGAACAGCATCTGTAACCAGTGGAATTCCTTCTCTGCTCATGATTTTCACTGTTTTACTGGATTACTACAAACATCACCCCCTCCAAACTCTGCTAAACAAAGTCATTTGTACCACACCCTATTCTGAGGTTCAGGGTTATTAAGGGTTTGTTATTAAGATCGTAATTCAGGTAGAGCAGCTTCTTAACTTACAATCAATAAGCAGTAATTAGGAGGTTATTGATTCAAAACTCTCATTTAATGGCCTAGTAGTTGCAGAATATGGTCATGCAGAATAAAGCATTAATAAGAGCCAACATGCTAACTATGGATGCTAACAACAAGTGAAAATGTGTACCTTAATGTAAGTGCGACTGCTTCTTCTTATCTTAACCCTTTTGTACTTGTAATAGTTTAAGTTATTACTGATTAGTGATCAATAATTTTGGATGAACAATGGATCACATGACTGCATGTGTGTGAAACCCCTCGTCTCTGTGAAGCTGTGAAGCGTCTTTTAGCGAATAGTTCTGGTTTTACGACTCACACGCTTGCTTTTTTTCAGTCTCACTGTTTTCGTTAAAAAGAGCTTTGAAGATCCTCTGTGCACTTCCTGCCCTGCACTGAACAGCAAGCAGACAAAGTTAGCGACTAGCTGCTGAACACAGCACAGCACTTAGCAGCTAAAGAGCGCATATTTCCCTCCGGAGGTGCTGGAGACCAAAAACAGAGCTAAAAGAGAGTGAACGTCGGACTAGCATCCGTCAGGTGTTGAAATATGACTCGAATCAGCTGGATGTGTGAATAAACAACTGCTAACATTTTCACTTAAAGGGCCAGTGTGTAGGATTTAGTGGCATCTAGTGGTGGGGTTGCCATCTGCAACCAACTGAGAAACATGGCGGATGAAGAGCTCATTCTAAGGTAGCAAAATCATTCTCATTTTCAGATGATTAGAAACAGTTTTAACGAAAACAAATGTTAACATACAGCATTTCTGTTAATATAGCTCCCTAAATGCCACACACTGGACCATTAAAAGGTGATAATATGTCAACTCATTTCTGTTGCTCCAAGTGGCTGAAAAAATCACTTATTGCAGGATTAAAGCACAAAAAATATACAATTTTAAGACAATTGGGAAAACTCCAACTGCAGATGAAGCTCATGTGATGTGATTGAAAGCTGCAGAACAGCTCCCAAACCTGCTGTTCATATTAATGTAGAAGATATATAGAAATTATTCTGTCTAATATTCTTGTCCCACTTGATTGGTCTTTGTATTCAGTTTTGTCCTCAGTCACATATTTATTTTATTGACATACCCACTCATTTTCAATAGTAAACACACAGCTAACGTATGAAGATGAAGAAGTACATTTACATGACATTAATGGTTAATTTAAAAGTAAATGTGCAGCTCAGTATTCTTGTCCCCTCTGTCCCCACAGAAATGCATGATGGGACAGATGGTACGGAAAGGAGTCGGGGCACTGAGGTAAATCAAAGCACCTGAAAGTGGCCACAGGGTGAGTGGAGGTAAAGAAAAACCCCGATGTGCTACGTAAGAGAGGAGAGCGAGAGGTTAGAGTAATTTACTGGAGTCAAAGAGACACATGGAGAAACTGACACAGAGAAAGTGGCACTTAGGGTTCGAGAGAGGAATCGACTCTCTCAGGACGCCACCAAAAGGTGTTTTCCACCGCTCGCTGTGC
The DNA here is from genome assembly GCF_017976325.1 of Chelmon rostratus. Classification (NCBI taxonomy): domain Eukaryota; kingdom Metazoa; phylum Chordata; class Actinopteri; order Chaetodontiformes; family Chaetodontidae; genus Chelmon; species Chelmon rostratus. The sequence continues at coordinate 26,369,386 of NC_055661.1, forward strand.
CCCTCAGTGACACCCTGCATACCAGTAATATTTGCTCCTTTCTTTCAGGCCAAAACAGCAGCGTACCTGGCCTGGTATCCATAGTAACAGGTGTAGTATACATGCAACAACTGCCCTCAGGCTCAAGTAATACAGGTGCTAAAGACAGTTTGCTAAAACTATGTTGCACATGAATACAATGTGCAGATATGTACATAATGTTTGTTACCTGCATTCACTGATTTTTAGTCCACGTGTTAGCAAACAGCTGCTTCAGCATCCAGCAGACAGCAGCATTAGCATTAATTTGAAGCTACATTTGTGGCTTAGTGTAATATGCACTCTCCTTTCAGCTCAGTTTTTGGTCTCTGTGAACTTCTCAGCCAAATATCTGGCTCTTTAGCTTAGCTTTAGCCTTAGCTTAGCTTAAATGCTCTGCTGTACTCGGGCCTCCACTTGGGGCTGAGCTGGTGGTGTACAGTGAGTTTATAAGAGCTGAAATGATAAAACAGTAAAGCTTTGGTTTTTGAATGACAAAACATTTAATTTAAAGGTGCTAAAAGGCTTCATGGAGCGGTGGAGAACTGCAAAGATGAGTTATTTGATCCATTGTTATGATTTAAATCGTGATTATGGCAGCTTTAACATGTATCAGCTGGCATCAGTTTAAAGGCAAGTCTTGAAATACTGCTGACACATTGAACAGAGTAAGTTAGCCGGATGGCAGCTGGTCCAGCTCTTCATCAGCGGCAGGCGCTGCAGAATTTCTAAAAGTATCAAGACATGATGAAATCAACAAAAGCCAAAGACAGACGAACGGCATCGGCGCAGATGAATCAAGCTGAGGTAACAGCCACGTCTGAAGCAGTGACTCTGTACAAGGTGTTGAGTGTCAGCTGGACATCTTGAGCACTGCTAGAACAGATGAAGCCCCGACCTCCACCCTGAGCTGTGGTCTGCAGCCCATTTCTGCTCCTACCTCACAAGGAACAAGTCATGTCAATATCTCGCATGAAGCTCATCTCTCTCATGCATCCAACTCATAAACCACGTGGCAGGATACGACCGTCACACGAACGCTGGCTCTACATGAGCAGCAAGCCACATATCCTCCAATCCTCTCACACTGCACGTGACACAAGAAATGCAAATGCAACCGGCGCGAGGGTCGGGGGAATCACTGTGCTCAAAGTTTCAACCTCCAAATGTGTAATTTATATTCATGAGGATCTGCTGATGAGCCACATCTCGACCTTTGCTGCAGTCGGTCAGTAAGTAACCAACGGCTGAAAAACTGGGTGATTTCCTGCTCGCTCGAAACAAACAACCACAGACGTGCTGTTGAACTGTGAGAAATGCAGCTCCACCAGTGTGAAACCAGGGAAACACAAATATTTTATTATGTGCAAAATTATGACAGCGTATTTTCATTATTAACAAACTACTGACTTTGACCATTACTGGTTCCAATGACATACGCATCTAAGATACTGGTTCCCAACCTGTGGGTCCTGACCCCCACGAGGCATCACCGAAGCATCATAGGGGGTCTTGAGGCCTTTCTGATTTTAAGGGGTGTAAGAAAACCTTTGGAAAAATATGCAGGGGTCTGATATCTCAGCATATTTTTGAAGTTTGGATTGGTTTTTTAAGATATTAGTCAAACAGGAAGCCTTTAAGAATGAAAAAAAACTTAATGCAGACAGAAAATTGTGTAAAACTTTTGTAAAAAATATCTTAAAATCTAATCTAATCTAAAAATATTTGGAAAGCTCCTCTCTGATTTAATATTCACAGGAAATAATCTGCGAAAAACTTGATCTAAATCGCTTGTTTTACACAAACTTCCTGCAGTTACTGAGTTCACTGTTTGGATTAACTGCACGGTTTATCAGCTGCTCTGCACTGTTATTGTTCTGCAGTGAATTTAATGAGAAACATTCAGAAAACATGTCACTTAGTCAGAGGTTGTCCGTTTGCTCGGTGGTAAAAAAGGACAAAGATTAGGAACCACTGATCTGAGGGCTCTGTATGTTATACACAGTACATCCACGCACTCTGACTTTACCTGAGGCAGGAAATGAGCTGTCACACAGGTGTTACAACATGTCACGACCGCATTACAATAAGCACCACATCATGGTGCATAACAGCTCCCATGCAAACCGGGTAGAGCAGGTATAAGCAGGTGTGATGTCTGACCTTGTAAAGCATCGTGACCCCACTGATTATTAATTTACTCAGTTTAACTGTCTATAAAACATCTTCATGCCTTCATTATGAAGGTTTATAGCAGCTCTTGCATTGCATTTTTTTTGCATGCATGATGTTCATGAAGACACCAGGTGTCTGCTCTTTTATCAGGTTACAGCAGCAACTGAATCTGCAGGTTTATGTGTGTATGAATGTCACTGAATCACAGTCTGCAGGTGAAAAACATGTTTTCTGTCACAAACACGTGAGTGAAACTGAAGAGTTGGTTACCTCCGATATCCGGACGCAGTTTCTTATCATATTCTTTCAGTAAATTGTTGAGTATTTCCGTGGTGTCGGTGTCCTGTGATTTAGGAGCCAGCATCTGGTTCACAGTGACATCCTCGTAGTCCTCCTCATAGTCGATCGTTAGAGAGCTGCACAGGTAGAAAGAAGGTGGATGAAAACAGGCGATGGATGACATGAAGTGAATTCTGCAGACTGCATGCGTGGAAACATGAGACGAGAGTCCGTCAGATAAACTTAGAGCTGTGCGTAAAGTTGTCTTTAGGAGGCAAGTGACAAACATCACCGCGTTAGAGGAGTTTATTTCATCCAACATCCCTGAACACATCTTATCAGAACAAAAGTACGCCACTCACCATGTGTGGAGGACAGACAGGAGGGACACATACGCCAGGAATTTGGATGACATGTTTCCCGCAAGGTGACAACAAGTAGAGACGTGCGAGAGGACGGTGCGGTCGGTGTCTGGACGCGCTGGTCACAGCTGCTCAGAGGATGAAGCGAAGGAAAAGCTCCTCATAGTTTGTAATCCATCAGAAATTTCACGCATTGTTCACAATCGGGCGTTTTTTAAAATCCTTCCTCGAAGCTTTTCTGGCGCAGCAGCAGCAGCTTCTCACTTGTGAGGGCTGCAGATTGCGGACAGTGCTGGTCTGCAGGTGCGCACAATCTGAGCGCGTCCCCCGACAGACCCTCATTCATCCAAAACTCCTCCACGGGAAGTCTGCGTCACGCCACTTTCTTAAGGACTACTTTTTGCAGATCTCACAAAACTGTCCAATCTGCGTGAAAATACTTTTTGTTGAGCTTTTGCTTTCTCTCCTCCTGATTAGTTATGTGCCAAATAAAAATAAAAATGCTTTGTGACTGGATTGAACTGGAATTCTTTGAGAGAATATTTAGAAAAGGTATTAATTTTGGCTTTGAAGTAAATAAACCTAAATCACCAACCTATTTTGGTGCTGCACCTGCAGTTTGAGCACAGGTGATGTGGCCTCTTTGGAGCTCTTGTTAGTTGCCACATATTCATTTTAAGGCTTGCATATCAAAGTGCAAAAGCTCTTTCAAAGCTGCCCAATTCGACTAATTGCCGTGCAACCTTTGTAGCACTGTTTGTAATTGTAATTGAGGGCTCTTGTCATGCTTTGTATTGTCTATTGTCTGTACTTAAAGTAGCAGTGATGTGGACAACCAGTGGCAGAAATTTAACACTTAAAGGGGAAAAATGAGCAGCAGATTGAGATATCCTGACTTTCAGACATTTGCATGGGTTAAGTAAAAAAAAACAACCCACAGAATCCACGCCAATGCATATTTTTTCTACATTTTTTTTCTTTTAGTCGCTTGTATATGTACATATATAGTCAACTTTTTTTTTATTTCTCTATCTCTATTGCTATTTTTCTTTCCAACTGCTATTGCATGCTGCTGTAATACCCAAATTTCCCCAGCTGGCGATTAATAAAGTTTCATCTTATCTTATGTTATCCTGCATTTCCCATAATGCAACCGGGAACTGCCTCCTAAGTCGCTCCTTCCTTCAATACCCACACTCCTTGTATATAATGCAGGTTTTCTGTTAAAAAGTTCAGCCGATATTAACTCTAATAACATCTCTAATCCACAGCAGAGTGATCTGTTAACCTGAACCTGTGGAGTTTCCCTAGGAGCAGTGTGTAGGATTTAGTGGCATCTAGTGGTGAGGTTGCAGACTGCAACCAGGTGAATAAAACCTACCCTACCTGTGAAACATGGAGGACTTTGTGGAAGAGGAGTCGCTCTCTCTGTAGCTATAAAGAGCTCATAATAAAAACACAATGATTCTCATTTTCACGTGATTCTACTCTAATGAAAACATATTTATGAACATTATATTTAATCTCTGCTAACAGAGCCCCTTAAATCCTCCACACTGGACCTTTAAATGAACGTTGTTCTGTCACCAGAGTGAGAAGTAAAGATTGTTGTCAGGTGAAAAAGGCAGGGAATAACAGAGATGACTGCATGCTGTGTGTGAGGGTAACTTCTGTGAGTATCATGTCAAAGTAAGACTAGCAGCAGACTCTCACTGACCTCATGGAGGACAAGGCCACAGCAGCCCTGCCTGCCCAGCTGCAGGCAGCAGCATCAACATGCTGTAACAGACAGTGTGATGATCCTCTGACATGCATCCAGTCTGAAGTGCTGCTGATGGAGCTGGCTGCTGTCACCCTCTGCTGGTCAGAAAGAGAAGCGCAGACACATGCAGCCCTGTTAAAACACGACAAAGCCATACGTCATCCTCATAAATCAACTGGAACCTTATTGCTCGGCGTTGGGATCATGTGCTGCCCACTGCAAGAAATACAACCTCAGTGGTCCCACAGGAAATCATTAAAAGCGTGCACATTTTTTATTCTTTTGGCATAAATGGATTTAATTGTTCATATTGCAAACAGCTTCATTTTAATGGATTTAGATTATTTTAATGGGCTCAGAGGATTTCTTTTTATGTTAGAGATAATGATTATCCACACCTTTCAACTCATATCATTTCTCTTTGTCTGTAATTAATTAGTACAAGTGTTGATATGTGTGCATATATGCGCATATTAATTCTCATCTGAGCAAAGCAAAGCATGGAAAATACAATATGTAGGAGCATTATTATAAAAGCCACCACCATGTGTGAGCTCTGTATTGTATGTATGTGTTTACATTATGTTTTAGTATGATTGATGAGGTTATTATTTTACAACCTGATTCATTCTGTAAAACTGTGATTATACAAGACAAATCCAGACATACTGTCCATGATTGTGTATCTTTTGCAATATCGTGCCACAGGAAACATACTGTGACCACAAAAAGACAGATGGCATGAAAAGTGTCACATCTTGAAGCTCATGTGGGTTTATTTTTTTATTTTTGGGGTATTTCTGCTTATTCTTATGCAGAAAAGGGCAGAGAACAGTTCAATAACAGCCTGTCAATCACGTTTTCAGCCCTCAGATTACACAGTTTATTAGTTTAAGTACTTACAGATCAGTAGGTTCAGATCAGGGAATCAGTGCAACTTATGTTTAAAAGGTTTTTTCCCAAAATTTTAGATGAAAAGTTTAAATCAGTCTGATATAATTGCAGAAATACAAATAAAAACAAGGAAAATAAATGCAAATTTATTTTACTTTATTTCAAAATGTTGCTTTCTGTAAACTGCAGCTGGATTTATGCTTTACAACATTACAGTGTTACTGTAGTTTACTGGATTTAACAAACTATCAGTGATGTAAATATGTGAGGTTTGTGTCTGATACATAAAAGTGAACTGATGCAGTGAAGGAGAGTGTCTTTACATGTGCAGTGATGCAGCATGTTCAATAAATCAAACCCTCAGTTTTGATGAGAAAGAGTTACTATTTTACAGCTTTATTTCACAATGAACATTTTATCTTAAAAAGCAACAATGATTAAAATGAACTGACCAGCATATACAGTTCAATACATAATAATTACCTGCTAGGATGCAGGTGTTTTCATTGTGTGTGCTTGTCGAGCCCAGTCGCCACAATAAAATGTTGGCACTGTAAGTTTCTGCAAACCACGGATATGCTAAGTTGGCATCTTTCATCATATCAATGTTCCTAGAAGAGGTCAAAGAGACGTAGTTCAGATTATGGTGCATGTAAGGTGAGTTTTTTTCATCAGGAGGTGGAGGAGATGGTGGAGATGCAGCACCATGTCAAGCAGCAGACTGCAGTTCAAGCTGAGTTTGTGGCGACTACACCGGGTATTTTAAGCCAGAACATGATCTCTCCTAACACTAACCTAACCAGACCATAATCACAGTGCTGTCACAGCATAAAACTGAAACGTATTCTGGCGATTGAGTCTCTACGTCAAAACTGAGATAAAGGCATTGAAAAGTACCGTAAACAGTGTTTTCTTTATGGGAAGAACTTCATCACCTCCTTTGGAAGCAGGCTAACATTTGTCGTCATGCATTATTTAAAGTGTGCACTAAGTTCCAACTAATTGTCTGAAGTTGAAGTTTTCGACTGACATTTCAAAGGCTTCTTTCTGAGCTATGCATCAGTGCACAAAGATAACAAACCTGCACAGCACATGTCTCATCAATAATTTACACTTTTTAATGTTGTTGCAATCTCTGCATGCATGACGGTGTGTGAGCATCCTTCCAGCCACCAAATTAAAACACACATTACTGTGCACAGTGAGCAGAATATTGTGTTGTGTGGATTAAAGGTCACACAGGTAATAACAGAGTTGCAGAATGTGAAACACTGATGTGGCTCTCAGTCAGTCAAATCTTTGGTCAATCCAACATCCATCAAAGCCACGTCTTTCAGGGTTTGTACATTAAAAAACTAAAAAAAAAGACTTTGCTGTTAGCACTTGTAGACTGTAGAAGATAAAGCTGAACAATTTGCTTTAAACTCTTTTTTAAAGATTTGTTTTTATGTCATTTCCACCCTTTCATGATTTTATGGAGCATTTCTGTATTTCCTTCTTGTATTTCTTACTTTCCTGCCAAATCCATCCTTTGTCCGGCACTTTAAAAAGTGCTTTATTACTTTTTGTTGCATGTGTGCAACTGCAAGGTGACCTGATGGTTTTTATGATTTTATTTTATTAAAATTCATGTAATGATGTAACCTTTTGTACTCTTTCTTTGCGATTGCTTCCTGACATGAATACAGTGATATAATAATTAAACAAAATCTTTCTATTCATTTTGAAGCAGATCGGTGGCCGACACAGTGCCTGTTATACGGTTCATAGAAAGAAACAGTCAGTTACATACAAACAACGTGACTTTACGTGTTCTTTGAGCCTCTGTGGAGGAAAGCGGATTCACACTTGAAATTGCAGAAACAGTGAAGAATGCTCACTCAGCGCTGCAGGAATCAAATTACATCAGCGAGCTACACGCAGGAGCTACAGATATTTTGTATGCAGATAAAGTAGCTGCAGTGTATGTCTGAACATAAGGTGCAGCGAGTGTTCTCTCGTCCCTCCTGACTAAGCAGTTTTGCAGACGTGTCACAGATAGTAGCCGTAATGAATAGTACCTTATATTAGAGTTGCCTATGCACGCCACACAGATTTTTCACCCTTAGCACATCCCCAGCTCTTCAGTTGGCCCTGAGCCACGGCCTGCACACACCTTATACCTGTTTGTGGTGTATTTGCTGCACAAACCTCTTCTCTGTGCACATGAGAAGCCCACAATAAAGGAATCGCTGCAGGGCTAATTGTTTGCACCAAACAGACATGGGACTAGGCATTAGCTGTTAGCTAGTTAGCAACAGACACAGCATATCTGTGGGAGTGTGTATGTGTTCAGCTCAGCCTGGGATAGATTAATCATAAACTCTGGTTCTTCCTGTTGTTTCCATCCAGTCTTCCCCTTTTCCCGAAAAACTGATGTTAAATTGAAGTGAAGCTTCCACAGTTACTTATTAGAAAACACCACACTACTTAAAAAAAGCACTTCAAAACTGTGCTTTTTTCAATCAAATAGCGGAGCAGATTGCTAGAAGGTGGAGGATTTTAAACATTTCTGACTACTCGTGGGAGGTGAATTGCGAATGAATGAACCAAGGAACCAATTTTTGGGGAAATTGTGTCATCAGAATAATTGCATTGTTGTAATCACATAAAAAAATATATGTGCATCTATTTTTGTCTTTTGATTTAGCATTTTACAGCATCAACCTGCCTCAAAATAACTAAACCAGGCTCATTTTCTTTGCCTTAATCAGCAAGGTATTTGCAAAACGGATAAATGTGTATGGAGGTCAGCAAGCAGCAGCACATTCTGACAGCGTGGAGCATGATTTGACGGCGCTGTCGGCGAGAGAGGACGGGCCTCTTCACCAGCACATCCTGCAGCCCATCTTTGCTTCTCAAGCTATATGCTATGATTGATGTCATTTGGTGCCATCAGTGACAGCTTAATTTGGTGTAGAGTATGGGCCTGCTGAATGGAAAAAGCAACTTAAATGGAGCTAAATCCTTGACAAACAGATGTGAGCCAGATGTTGCCGCCACAGAGACCCCCAAGATGGATTTACCAGTAGACCAACTACAGAGGCTGCATGATCTGGATGTGCATGTGTGTAATCAAAGGAGAAACAGCACGTGCAGGCCGTTGTTCCATCAAGCGAGATTAAAGCAGTGTTTTATCACGTCGACGGCATAAATGCATCTAAATATGTGCCGCAGATTCATCCGATGCTGAATCTGTATCTGTCTGCGTGTGTTCATCTAGAGTCTCACAGCAGAGAACTGACATTTATCGTTTCATTATCACTTTCTGACCAATAACAGCAGACACACTTGACTCAGTGAAGCTTTATTTGGACTCAGATATGCATAACAATTAAGAAAAAGGGTTTCAATAGTGGCCCAACCCTTAAGTTGGTCATCTGCACAGATCTTTTACAAAAAGAAAATACATGAAATAAACTCATTAAACATGGTAGAGAGCACTGTGCTTCCAAAGACGTACGAGATCAGCTAAAAAGAATCAGACTGTAGCCATATATAGAAAAAGACTATTGCCAAAGGGATCAAATATGGATAAAAAGAAGGTCAAATGATCACATACAACCATAAACAGAAGTCATTACCTATATGAGCATTATTTATTGCTTCAGATATTTGCATTTAAAGAACAGCCTGTACCTAAAAATTCACTTAACCGTAATAATACAATACAACTGGTGTGCTCCATAAACGTATTAAATAGTGGCAGAAGGCATAAAGTCACATGAGTAGATCACATTCATATTTTAATCTTTTACCCAAACAGACAGCAGGCTCAGCTTCGACGTGTGGCTGCAGAAGACTGCAAAAACGTCCCCTGCTGAGGTGAGTGTGGTGCATGCAGCCTTCACAGTATCCTGGACAGAGCTTGACTTCATGTGGTCTTCAGGTGACTTTAAAAGCACTTTAACTTACAGCTGCTCCACTGAATACAGTGACTCGCACTCTCGCCGAGGGTTAGATGAGGAGTTAGGAACAGTCTTGTCTGTACAGTAAATAATGAAGCCAGGAAACACTTTATGTTAGTTATTTTTAATCTTCTGCTGAAACTAACCCTAACTCTTATTTATTTAATCTGTTAAAAACTGAAGACTTTCTAAGCCTCCGATAAACTTTTTATCGGAGGCTTAAATTCTGGACTTTTTCTTGGCTTTCTGCAGTGACTTTAAGCTGCCTGTTGCACAAGATGAAGTTTGATCAAATTTTTTATCTAAAATCAGCACAAACAGCAACATTATAACTTATTTTCACACTAAACTCACCACTTTCTTAAGTTGCACCACTTCTAGTGTTCTTATGCTACAACTCAGCTACATTAGCCATGTTGAAAGCATTGTTGCAGAGAGTAGTGCTTCACCTTATGCACCATTTGGGTAAAATGAGTGAGAAACCCAGTATGAAAGTAAGGGAAATAGTAGACTAGTCTTCAAGAATGTGAACTTATGTAGTTTGTCACAGGACATTTCCTAGTTGCTGGAAATTGGAAGCATATTAGTAGCATATTGGCTCTTTATTAGTCATTATAAAGCACTTATTAATGCCTTATTCTGCATGACTATATTCTACAACTACTAAACCATTAACTAAGAGTTTTCCCTCAATTACATCCTAATTACTGCTAAAGTGAGGAAGATTTTGTACATCAATGTTTAATAAACCTACCCAAACCCTTAATAACTCCGACCCCATAACCTCCAGAGTGAGGCATTAAAAAGAAGTGCTTTATAATGACTAATAAAGAGCCAGTATGCATGAAATATGAATATATGCACCTTGATATAAATTGATAAAACTTCCTCTGGCTTTAACCTACATATATATAGAAGCTGGTGCAACAGGACGCTTGAGTCACGGAAAGTCACTGGCTCTGTATGTACGTATTAAACAGAGAAGATACAACTTTAAAGGAGCTGGTAGGCAGATTTCTTTTCTCTCGACAGAGCCGGCTAGCTGTTTCCCCCATTTCCAAACTATATGCTAAGCTAGGCTAACTGTCATGCGGCTGTATTTCGATATTTAGAGTACAGACATGACAGTGATCAAAGACACATATAAGCATATTTCCCCAAAAGTTAAAGTATTCCTTTGATGGAATTGCCTGTTTCCAGTCTTGATGCTAAGCTAAGCTAACTGTTGTTTGGCCATACCTCCATATTTAGTGTACAGACATGACAGTGATGTCAATTTTGTCATTTAAGCCCCATCAAAGACCCTTATAAGCATATTTCCCCAAAAGTAAAAGTATTCCTTTGATGGAATTACCTGTTTCCAGTCTTGATGCTAAGCTAAGCTAACTGTCGTTTGGCCGTACCTCCATATTTAGTGTACAGACATGACAGTGGTGTCAATCTTCTCATTTAAGCCCCGTCAAAGACACATATAAGCATTTTTTCCCAAAAGTCAAAAAATTCCTTTGATGGAATTACTTGTTTCCAGTCTTTATGCTAAGCTAAGCTAACAGTTTGCAGGTGGTAGCTTCATATTTACTGTACAGACATGACAGTGGTATCAATCTTCTCCCAGCAAGAAGGTGAATAATTGTATTTCACAAAATGACACTCTTGACATTCAATTAAAAATCCTATCTATACTTGATCTCGTGTCTTTGCCTGAAACCCAAAAAAGTACAGATCATGTGGTTGTGATATTGATCAAAAAACCTGGTCATTGTGGCCTTTCTGTCTCTTTGATGGGCCTGAAGAGCTCACGTCAGTCTCTGAACAACAGCAGCTACTCGAAGTAATGACAAAAAAGTGATCCTGCTCAAAGCATCCACATGTTTTCAAGAGTATTGGCAAGGTATCATCAAAGCTTCTAGAAACAACAAACTGATCGAAAAAACGAAATGTCTTAAAAAAGCTTCGTATATTCTGTCAAAACTGCTAAAGCTCAAGCTATTCTGCTCATTTCTCAATATCCGGTCAATGAAGCGCTAGACTAGAGTAACACTGTGCTGCTGTATATGCATAACATAGAAGCTAACCTTACTGGCTTAGTGGTGCTCGTCTAAAAGCAGGGCTTATATACACGTTCCTCAAACTACCTACATACGTACAGGTTTCTGGAAACAGAAGCTGCCACGATCACTTTAGCTTGAAATCTGTCCCTGTTGAATCTCGACAGAAACAGAATAATTACATTTATGGAAAATTGGCTGTTCAAAATTGAGAAGAAAAGTAGCAAAAGAACAAAAAGAGAAAAAGGATTTAATGAGCGTTGAAAAAATGGCCTCCAAAAAAAGGAACTGCAGGAGATTTCAGTGCATTCATAATGAGTTATCACACTCTGAAGGCAACACATTTAGCATGGCTATTCATCTGCTTATAACAAGGAAGCAAAGTCCCATGTGCCTGGGCCCAGCCTCGCGTACCTGGACCTCCAGCCCATTTGTACAAAGTAAGAGTTACAAAGGTCAAAGCCGCTTTTGAGTAATAACACAGTAAAAATGTTGTTTTGCATAGCATTTGGCCTCGCTGTACCGTCACCTACTGTACACTCGAAAGGAAAATATAAATGCCAAATGCTAAAAGTTTTAAAATATCAGGATTTGGCAGAAACTCGCCGGTGACCGGAGCTCTAAAATGAGAAAAATTAAACTGCCTTTGAGGGAAAGTCGTATATCACACATGTACAAACTCAAGGCAAACATTTTCCCGAAGCGACAGACATGCGATGTTATCCAATGACCTAAAAAAACACACCTATGATACAAGGACTAAGTGCTTGGCATTGATTTTGATTGCGATCCAGTTATGAAATCCCGAAGTGGCTGACTGCAAAGCTTACACAGCTCCTTTGATCACTGGTTCCCTGTTGAGATACGTGGCCCAGTACACCAGGTTGAAGGTCCCAAACAGCACCGGGAACACTATCCTGGCCATCTTGTCAATCTTGCTCACGCTGTTGTAAGTCTTTTTGGGGTCAGGGGCCTTGGTCTCAGAGGGTTTGAGCTGTACTGCCGTGCTGTTTGAGATGGTAGCGATGGACGTGTCCTTCGTGAGGTTGGTTGTATAATTCACGCCGGCCGAACAGGTGTTGTTCGGCTTTTTCGACAGAGCCAAAGGGTCCTTCTTCTGTGGGGAGAGAGAAACACAATTCGGACCAAAGCAGGAAAACACAAGGAGAACAGAAAGATGGTCGGAGCGGGCTGAGAGTCGGGATCAGCGTCCTTGAGCGATAATGAACTGGCGCTGTGCCGCAACACTGGCTGCAGACTGCTCTGTGAATTTATTGATCTGAACTTCTACATCTTGCCTGATCCATCTCATACTTTATGAGACTTTTGGGGGTGACTTTTCCACTTCACCTTTCCTCCTTGCACACTTCTACTTCTCTACCATGAGGAAGTCACACAGAAGAGAGAGAGAGTGAACTGCTATTACAACATGCAACCCACATTAGGATTCAAAGCTACTGTGATGTTAAAACCTAGAAAGCAGCTCTGCCTGTAACATTTCTATGATGGTTTTCTATTTTCTTCCATAATATGTTGTAGAAATGACCAACTTGCTAGCAGCTACTCTCATGTCCTTTTTAGAGGAGGGAGTGTTTAGAGGATGAAGAGCCATATTTGTCAGAGTTGGTGAAGACTGAAAGTTCCTTTTGAGCTTGTATGAGGTGATGTTAATTTGTGTCTTACATCACTCAGCATGTTCGTATTTCCAAACAGAATATAAACAGCAATTTCCTCTGGGTTAAATAAAGTTTCATCTTATCTTAAATACTTGACACCATCTCCCCCTGCACTTCTCAAATCACCATTCAGCCCTCATGTCCAACAACTGCAGCAGACATAGATCAGTACTTTGCAAGTTTGTCCTTTTTCTTAGTCACTCCTGGCATCTGTAGCCTAAACCTCCTACTGCCAACCAAGCTGAAAGACAACAAGCTGAAAGACACCATCGACTAAAGGCTGATACTTCCAAAAAAGCAGCCAAACGCTTGCAAACACAGACAGACTCACAGTGGCGTGCACAGGCTTTTTGAAGGGCAGGGGCGAAAAGGAAGAGGGCACTTTAGCATGCGTTTTGGCTCCCAGGGGGCACTTTAGCACACGTTTTTCAAAAACTGGGCCATGAGGGGGGCGGTCCCCCCCCCCCCCGTGCACGCCACTGCAGACTCACCACCGACTGCATTCATTCTCTAGCCTCCGATGCTAACCTTCACTGTAAAACCAAGTCTGACCCCAAAATAAGCTGTTAAAGGTCTGGGTCTCCACACTGTAATCATCGACGCCCACGCAAACAGTAGATACCTTGGGCTGTTGGGCCTCCAGCGCCTTTTTTCCATCCCAGGCCCAGCTCCTCTTGGTGAAGTAGTTAACGGTGGCGAACTCAATAAGGGCGGAGAAGACGAAGGCATAGCACACGGCGATGAACCAGTCCATGGCGGTGGCGTACGCCACTTTAGGCAGCGAGTTTCGAGCACTGATGCTGAGGGTGGTCATGGTGAGCACTGTGGTCACACCTGGTGGTGGAGAAAACTGGGTCACTTTTTACGAACCAGACCAGCTATTCTGTTTTTATACCAACAGATTAAATCATAGAAAAAAGGAGGGCAGAACTTTATAGACAATAATGCAGCAGCGACACCATCATTTGTTGGTTATTTTACTATCTGATGGCTCTGCGTCCTCCAAACTCACCAAAGACGGTCCGCGCTGGCACGGACTCCCTGTTGAGCCAAAAGGAAACCTGTGACAGGATTACAGTCATGAAGCAAGGCATGTAGGTCTGGATGACGAAGTAGCCGATCTTCCGCTTCAGGTAAAAGTGGGCCATCATCACCGTGTATTGGCCTGCAAACAAACAGCAGAACAAGAGATTTTAGTTTTCTGAAAATGTAATCCCAAGATGTCATACAGTAATCCTGAAGGATAGTTTACAGGATGTAGGAGGTGGTGAAGCGTACGACTGCAAAAGAAGCCTCCACGGCTGAGGATTGGATTTGGATATTTACAACTCCTTGTAGTATTATCATAAAATCACAGACAGCTCAACAAATCTGACCTGGGGACAGCAAGAACAAAAGCTATTAATGGGCTGCACCCGTACTCATTGTTCACCTTCATTACCACAAACACAAGTGCTGCTTATTTGCAATCAAGCACACACACACAAACACACATAAACACACACACACACACACACACATATCATCCTGCTGCTGTAAAAACTCACTAAGCACCAAACGTGTAATAATCTGCAGCTTAAAATAGTCTCCAAACAACAACATGCATTATTTGCTCCTGTCTGAGTGACACTTGCTAAAACTGCAGCTGTTTCAGGAAATGACAGATAAAATGTGTTCAGAGATGGACCAACACACTGGTGGTTTTGGTCTTTTCATGGAATTTACAATAACAAAAATTAATCGTTATGAAAAATGTGCTTTCACAATCTACCACTAACACTACAAAACGCAGGGTTTGCATCCACGCTTTGACATCTGAGCATCTTAAACAAAGTCACATCCTTCTGTTTAAAGTTAACCGAGGACATCAACGTACGCTGTGTAGAACAGACGGTTTGGGATTAAGAGAAATACATCGTCTATCTGGAATCTAATTGTATTTGTAATACAAGAAAAAGAGGGTCTTAGACTCTGACATTTAACTGCATGCACACTAAAAATAACCCTCTCAATAACCCTGTTGATGAGGGTCTGACCTGATCAGGGGGATTCCTCCCTCTGAGACCCTTTTTAAAACTCGTTCTTTATGTTTTTTGTGCATTAAAAATCTCTGTTTTGGGGTGTGCTGCTTCCACTTCCTTCAGTCCTGGGCGGGTGTTTTTATAGGCCGAACGTGTAAACTTTGCTTGACGACCTCCGGGCCGCTGAATATGAAAGTGTGAGCTAAATTATTGAAAAAAGTGGTGGGTGGGGAAATCTTCGTATCCTGTTAATCAACTGAAGATTGCATTTGAAGGATTTTTTTTTTCTCAAAAATCCCGTCGAGCCATGGAGTCTGATAAACTATAGAAAATCCACAGATGACTGCTGCTTTCTCCTGGCAAAATCGGATTTTTCTGTCTCGCTAATCCCTTGTCACAATCTGCATCCTGTATATCTCTCTCGCCCTCCCTCTGTCTCTCTCTCTTTCTATGTGTGTGTGTGTGTGTGTGTGTGTGTGTGCAACAGACAGTCCATCCCATTCTGTCAGGCCGGGCCACTCTTGATTGGGGACATACATCCTTGGCTGCCCGAGCTCGAACACTAAAACAGACCTGGATCAGCGGTGATTACAAGCAGGTGCACAGATGACTGAGGCAGAGGGGGGTTGAGAGGGACTGGAGGAAAGTTTGGACGGTCCGTGCAATGCGGCGACAAGCATCATGTCCTTAATGAAAGGGGCACCTGTGTTGCCTTCTCTCCGAGGACTACTGGCCTGCAGCCGTGCTCTGTGCCGGCACGACTGGGCGAACCCCGCTCTGATCTGACCGCCTGCTGGGCTCGGACGTGGATGGAAATCTCCAAGGCGTGAAAATGCGGTTGTGGTGGATTTTACTGTTTGGTTTTTGGAGCGTCTGCGGGGAACTGCCATTCATAGCGGAGAACAACGCAGCTATGTTGGTCAACTGGTAAGTTCAGATCAAAAACCATCTGTTGAGCTCTGCCGCTTTCTGTTGTGATCTGAAAGCGCCGATGTGTGTAATGTAATGAAATGACAAGGTTTGCCCGTCATCAATTCAATTCCCGCGTCTATATTTTCATCCTCTTCGGCTTAACCTGTCAGGTCAAAGGTCACATGCACCCGGTGTGAGCCCTTCGCTGAGCTATTCTTGGCTTGTTAAAGAGGGTTTGTACCTCAGATTAGCAATGCTAATTAAGGCCGTGCTGGCTCAGTGAGTCTGAGCAGTGCGGGGTGGGTACAGACTTACATATAGCAACCTGAGCGTTAATCTGAACTTGTTGAGCGTTTTGAGCACAGTTGGATTTTCTCCCGCTGCTGAAAAAGCTCCGTGGCGTACTTAACGCTACGTTCGATTCTCGTGCATTATCTTTCCTGGCAGCTACAGGATAAAGCAGCTAAAGCTAACGCTATATACATTACAGCTATAGGAAACCCCCCCATAATAAACTCACCAGCAACAAGCAGCAGAAATGTATTATCATGCTTCTTTACATAACAGAATTAAGCAGATGCCGCTCGCCCCCCCCTCCACGTGTCTCCGCCACAGCAGCCAATCCCTGAGCTGTGACGTCACTCAGTAAAAGCACAACTGATGGGCCTGCATACGGATTAACCCTACAGACCCAATGGCTCAGACCACGGATAAGTGATTTTTTTTTTTTTTTCTGTGCCCCCCCTTTCTCTTCTCTGGCTGCCCCAGAGACAGCTGGCTATGTGTGGGAGGCATTCTCAAATCCTTCTGATTCATTCATTGTCTCTATCCAGCTTGATTTGAAAAAAAAAAAAATTCTTCTCACAACATCTTTGGATGGCACACACTGTAATAACACAGAACTGAATAATAGGGTTGAAGTGGGGGCTTAGCGTCCCCGCTCCTGCCTGAAGCTACTGTATGATCGGTGTAAGGCGGGAAATAACTGAGTGACATAAGATAACGGAGGGATTAAGCCACATGAATTCCAGCTAAGTTGTAGATGTGTATGATAGAATGGGTTCAGGGCCGGCCCGCCCTGTACGCTGAATACGCAATTTTCTCTTCTTAAATAGAAGTTGCTGGGAGACATAAAGCAAATTAATGGCTCTGACCCAATGAATAGATCATATTAAACCAATCAGCATCTCTCTGTCCCAGGAGACCCACATGTCAATGCATAGATTATGTCAGTGAATGGATTTGATTGGCACAATCTGTCCAATCAGTCATTATATGCTGCTAAAGCAGAAAATGACGGCGCCTTCAAAAGAATGATGAAGAAATCAAAGGCAGACAGCAGAAGTCGGGATTCAGGTATTTGCCGAATTTACAAGAGAGAACAAATAATTAAGAATTTGTCAAAGACAGGGTTTCACAAAGTTGATAAAGTTTCCCCGAAGTCAACAACTCACAAAACTCCAAGATTTTTTAAAGGAGTCTGGTAACGTTCTATCCTGGGTAACAAAAGTACAAATTGCACTGCTAATGAACATCAAGTGAATGAAGCCATGTTTACCACAAACGTGCGGTTTATGTATTAATGTCATGCACAGATTATGAACACCTTAAAGATCGCAGGAACGTTCCTGCCACATTGTGGTAGCACAGTATGAAAGGGTTGTCATGTTGTCCTCATAAAACAAATAGTATTACATAGTTATATATATAGTAACTATAGCTATATTTATATATGGCTTGTAGTTATATTTCTGCATGCAAATCAAGAAGGGCCCCCAAAGAAAATCTTGCCAGGAGCCCCCTGTGCACTAGAGCCAGGCCTGAACAGGTCGTCTTTAAACAGAGGCCCGATTGATCGGGGTCAGGAGGTGGTTTTCCCTCACTTCACTGTACCTCGGCTGGTGTAGATGTCCTCCGTTCCTGCAGTCTGACCGATGAGGTGATACTGATTGAGCCGAGAGCCTTCCTCTGCCACCACCACTGACTTGGCTGCTCCCTGAGTCCACGTGTAGACCACCTCCGAGACTGGATACGCATCTGTGAAAACAAGACAGAAAGACGTTCCAGCTTGATTTTTTGCATCTGTTGCAAATTGAATATTCCTGATTAGCAGTTGCAAGTGTTAAATAATGATTTTTTTTTTATTTTAGTGGTTACATGCCAAGCAGTCGCTCTCAAATCTGAGGACGCTTTTCTTTGTCATATATCATGTTAAACTGAATATTTTGGTAGTTTCTGCACAATTTAAAGCAGAGAAAGCAAATAAATGGTGCATTTCATTCCAGGGGAGACACAGTGTGCTTATTTATGATATACATAAAGAAAGAGTCAATTAATAAAGGAAACAATCTTCAGATTAATCAATAATGAAAATAATCATTACTAGCAGCAATGATTGGAAACCAGTACTTTTAATTTCTCTGTTTAAAATGTGCACATGTCACATCACAGATTTATTATAATATTATAAGATTCATTATTTTATTCACACATATCTGAGACAAATATACTAAAAGCAAGTTTCAGCTGTTCCTGGACCTTTTGACCAGAGCTAACCTCTGACGGCACCAGGGTTTACTGAGGATTTTCAATATTTAAAACAAATGTTGTGATGAATTAAATTCTTCTAAAGGTTTGCAAAGTTTCGCCACATTGCAAATCTGTCAGTCATCAAGTTATTCAGATCCAGTAGATCAGTAGGTCACTAAATTGTCCACCAAGTGTCATGTGCAGTACAAGTACAAGTGTAATCCAGCCTTTAACAATTCCTAAACCAGCAGGTATGAGATGGTGGCAGGAGCTCAGGTGTTTGGGAGGGCTGGACATTCTTTATCGGGTTGCTGGTTCAGTTTCTTCTGAAGTTTCCTTCAGCAAGACACTGATCCACAGTTTGCTGGGTCAAAGTCAAAGTCACTTTGGATCAAGGCCCCTGCCAACTGAATGTAATGTAATATTATGGGGTGGATCAAAAAAAAAAAGCCCACCAGATCATTTCCTGAACAGCATGAAAGTGAAAATGGGTCGTTCCCATCAGCCCGGAATGTTCTGCATGTTCTGTATTTCATTTTCATGTTCTCTGTGAGCTTTTGTTGTTACTTCCTCTCAAGCAAAGATGAGTTTGATGAATGACATTTTTACGTGATTGCGATTATGTAAGAGTTGCATTTTGGTCCATGTTAGTTTTCAGGTACAGGTGCTCATATTTAGCCCCCCCTGCGAACTTTGATGTCATAAAAACCCTTCAGCAGATCCGTTAAGCAGATAAACTCACACAGTTGGGTTATTTTCGCCTGTAGTCCGTCCAAATTTGACGAGCCACTAACATCACTTCATTCCTCTCAGCTTGTCAAAGCAGGAAAATGGAAACTGAGCATGCTCAGTGACCACAGGAAGCTGATGTACAGATCTAAGATGTGCTGTCATCCCAGATAACACCTGTTAGTACGACCAGAACCGGTGTTTTACAAGCCTCGTACACACCTCGCAGAACGTTCTGCTCAAATATAATCCAGCTGTGGCAGAATTTGCTTCGGAAACATCAGTCAGAGGCTGGAAGCTGTTTCCTCGGCTTTAAGATGTTACCAGCTAAGAAACGCGACGAGGCTGTGATACAACCCTTGACCTTTCACCCACTTTGCTTCATTACACAGAGAGATTAACTTGGTGTCACTGTTAAGAGCTCATGTTTGGATCTGATGTAATCAGTTTGAGCGTATCACAATACACAGATGTCACTAATGGTATGATGGTATGTGTGAATGTTGGCACCGTTCGAGAGATTGCCTCGAATGATTCTGGGTGCGCTCGCGGGGTTTGACCTTTGAGCTTTGGAATTAGCGGCTTGTTTACCGTCGCGTGTGAAGCACAGCTGATAGTCGCTCCTACGCTGATGCATTCAAACACATTTCTGCACACAGTCTGCACGTCTGAAAACAAGCAAGTCAAGCAAGCTCGCTCGTACGATACTGTGGCACAAACTGTGGAGACTAAATCTGTGTGTGTGTCAATCGTACTGTCCAATCTAACAGTGTTGCACTAATCCAGCAACTGTGGTGTTAGAAGACTTCACAGCAATTTCGATTGACCCCAGTCAGCCAGTCTGTGGATTATCGTCTCAGAGACACTCCACATTGTCTCAAGCGAGTCTTTGCAGAACTGCGTCACACGAGCTGTTGATTTGTTGGTTTCTTTTGCGAACGCGCTGTCGTGAATTTGGGTTTCAGCTTAGTTATTTCCTGTTTTATGTTGAAAGAGCTTCTCTTCATGCGTTGTGTTTTGTTTTACTTCCTGCCTTTGTCTCTTTCCCGCTCTTGTGATTGCGGATTAGTTTCACCTGTCCCTCGTTAGTCCTCCCTCTCCTGTTAGTGTGTTTTTTCCTCTTTCAGTTGTCAGGTCGTCTGCGTTTTTCTCTTATCCTGCGTTTGTTTCCTGCCTGCGTTTCCGTTTAGTTTGAAAATTTGTATTTGGTCTTTGTTTTTTGGATTTTGCTGCTGCCTGCTCCTGCAGTTTTTACCTGCCTTTGGTTTGTCTGGATTCAGCTTTGGTTATGATTATATTCAGCCTGCCTGCCTGAGTGTCCAGCATTGGGTCTCTGACATTACTCATTTTATGAGCCCATGTAATCAAAGACTGAGGGTCACATAGGTTGGTTACATGTGTTGCTGTTGCCTTCTGGACAAGGTGCAAAAGACAGTTTTGTGTGTTACAAGGACTCAATCTGAGTGAAAGTTTAATATAATTGAATTCTAACAAGACTGTCTTCAGTTTGTGTCTGTTGACATTTAGGCCAGAATGAAAAACAACGGCCAAACCTCCGGCAGCTGGTTTGCGACTGTCTGTCAAACTATAAATTCTAGAGTATCATCTTGTAGGCAACACCGAAGATCCCCGACATTTATCATAGACCGGCCTTTTATAGGTTGCTGCTGGTTGCTTAGCAACCCTCACAGTGAAAACAAGACTCCAGGAAGTCGCTGCTTCCAGCCAATGATCCTGTAAAACCATTCACTTTGGTTTTTATTCGGATTAAACAAACAAGATACAACATGTTAATTAGTGAGCGGTGGAGGTGCGGCGAGGTGGATTTTGTTACCTTTGGACAGAGCCAGGCTAGCTGTTCCACCATTTCATGTCTTTATGCTAAGCTAACCTACAAACATTGAAACTAAACTGGCTCATTTGTCTCTTTTATTCATTCATGCATCCATTTCTAATATGTGTGCTTACTGCATAATTCAATGAATGCACGAGGCACAGCGACACTGGATCAAACACGATGACAACTTACCAGATTCAAACTACACATGAACACCCAGAGAGCATCCAGCAGTTCATACATTCACTAAACCACCAGCTAGATAAATACAGGAGAGTGTGATGAACGTCCTGTGACTTGAAACAAAAAACAGCAATAATACATGTTTGGCTGTAAAGAGTTCCAGTTTTCCAGCTGAAAGAGGCCGTTTGAATCCAGTTTTAACTACTCTTACAGTATAATCCACTGCTCTACTGTCCATCTGTAGGATCAGAGTGATAATAATTTATTTCATGTCTGAATGCATCTTTTCTGTCACAGCTCATGCATCCATTCCATTCGTCCTTCGATTAGGGTTTCAGCAAATTTACCTATCAGGGTTGCTGAATGCTGGACACCCTGAACACTGGATGCTGCTCTGATTATGTTTTATCACTGACATTTATGGAGAATCCCTGATATGAAAGCCTCCCAGTCCTTGGCAGCTGTACTATACTATACTATAATTCTACTACAAAGAAGTCTACTGTCATATGTGACCTTTAGCTGACAGGCACGCTTGTAATGTTCAGGACATGGAAGAGGATACTTAGCATACTGACACTGCTGCAAGTCATCCCGAGGACAAGCTACACTTAACGATAGCTGTGAGGACGTGCATGCACGAACATCTAAACCTACAGGATGTAGTGAGTTTGGCTTTCATAGAGAATCAGTATCAAACGAGGAAAAATCTCTGCCCTTTTGTTTTAGTGGCTTTCAGTACAAATTGGTTTACAAGCCAAAGTGAATGTGGGCACTTAGTGAATTTGCAGACGCACAGCTTTTTCCCAGATCCCTGACTTATTTCAAGTCTTTCTCCTGCTGTGTGCCCTTTTGGTAATTTCCTCCGTTCCCCCACAGGCTATCACAGAACACTTATCAGCAACTGGTTAAAGCTGCCTTTACTCCAGCTGCTGGAAATCATGATATATGTCTTATTACCGGCCCTGAGACATATAGGTAGGAATACAGCCTAACACACTAATAACACACACTTATAAGAACCAGGATGTTGTCTAAAATAAGAAATAAACTATTAGACTTATAAAGCCAACAGATAGTCTGTCTGAAAATCAGACAATCTCAGTCTTTTTTGCTTTTTATTTGCTTCTCAGGTCATCCAGCTCCTCCTCTATTCATTTGTGCTACGCAAGCAATTATTTCAGCTATGACTTAGAACAAAATAAAAAGCACAATTAGCACTTTACTACAATATCACCTGAATATAATCAAGGCTAGAACAGCCACAGAGAGGCTTACAAGTCCTACAAATATTCCAACAGGCTACAGAGGACCTTTTGTTGTGTTATTTTACAACAGCAGAAATAAATCAGTGTAAAACTCATGGTTAGTGTCAGTACATCAGTAAAAACAGAGAGAACGAGAATGCATTTGTGATTCTGTGATTAAATATCAAAGTGCTTGTTCAGTCAGAGGTATAAAACCTGTTTTAAATTTCAAGAAAATAGAAATTAACCAATTGAACCATGTGCTTTGGTTTATCAGTTTATCAACAGATAAATTTAGTTTCTTCTCCCGCTGGCATTTTCCTTAGACTTCAGCTTTATTGCCTGAGATTTTTACCTGTTTGCTTTGTTGCCTAAATTTAGACAAGAAGATTGATACCACTTTCATATTTGTCCATTAAGTATGAAGCTGCAGCCAGATGTTTCACTTAGCTTAGCATAAATACTCGAAACAGGGGTAAACCACTTCGTAGTTAAGAATATAAAACACAAAAAAAACACAAAAAAAAATGTTTTTACCCTTCGGTTTCTGTACAGACTAAACAAACAAGATATAAAGTGCTATTAATGGAGCTTTGGAAGTGCTAGGCTAGCTGTTTGTTTTGCCATCATTCAAGTTTTTATGCTAGGCTAAGCTAGCATCTCTTGGCTGTAGCTTCACGGACGGACAAGAGAGCAAACTCGATCTAAGAAAGGGAATAAAAAGAACCTATGTGCTAACTTCACACCAACACAGCGAGCGTCAGTGTATTTACATTATTCAAACACTTTCCATCCATCATTCACTTTCTTTAAACTGTGCCGCGGCTACAAGTGCACACCGTCACCGACTGCTTCGATCGACAGCGGCGAAGTCCTGAGGCGTGGACTGATGATGGTAGAGCTCAGTGCATGAGAGGTGATTAACACGAGAGCAAAGGACAGGTCTGCTGAAAGCCTCGAGCTCGTGGGTGAGTGCTGTCCATTAGGTCAAAGGATTAGCTAGGGTTAATGGAGCCGGAGAAAACAGGATATACTGCAGCGCGGTAACTTTTACCGCGCACAGGCTGCACTGCACACTGTGACCATCAGTTTACGGTCAACAAAATACTTCTGTGCATCCCATAGTTTCTGCTGGATACTGTGTTTGTTACAATACTTGCACACGGCTTACAAAGGTTATAGATGAAAATATGTTATCCTGTAAGTCAAATTCTGAGATATATAAACCTAATATATCATCATATCAGTGCTGTTGTTGGGCTCAGCCACTGCTTTTTAGATGTTTTTCGATATGTCGACTTATTAATTCATGTATTTTTAAGCCTTTGATTGGTTTTTGGGATTTCCATCCAAAAGTATCATAAATTTTAAACACATTTCCAGAAAAGTGGCAAACGAATATCTGAATTAATGGATATTTCTGTCCATGATTGTGATTTATTCTGCTTCCATCCAACTTTGCCACATTTATGCCACGTTATCGATACACCAACGTTTCTACCTCAGCCTCAAACCTTTCATGCCGTATTTTGAGTTTTTGGATGGAAAAATATTTATACTTTTGTTAAATTTGTGCGTATTTGTCAAGCTGCTGCATACGGTTGACCTTGCAGGGATAAATTGAGCTGAATTGATTTGAATTGAAGTATCTCAGTCACCTGTTACTTCAGTTACACTGACTCTTCAGGACACCTGCTAAACCTGTATTTAAACTCTGTATAATTAAATCAAGACCAGTTCTGACTTCATGATCACTTAATGAACATCAGATAGCTTCGCGCCAGGTATACAAGCCAATGGAGTCTCAGTTGGTTGCTTTGATTATCTCTGTCCTCGGGCTCAGCTGGGGGTTGAGGTGACCAAAGCAGGTGTGGGAGTGGCTTAATGGCAGGCCACCAAGCCTGCAGCACACTGTAGCTCAGCTCAGAGAGGCGGGACATAACCCTCCATACGTCAGTGGCAGGGAAGACCTAAAATGCTAATCTGTAGCTTACACGACCGCAGCTCCCCAGGTATTTTTGTACCTCTGGAGTTAGGTGAGGCAAGCTAACTAGCTTAGAAGTCATGAGGAAGGCTGCCACAAATGTGGTTAAGCTTTGCATGTGCAAGGTACAGGATTGGATTTTTAAAGGTTACCTTGGTGGTAAATGTAGGTTTGGTGTGTGTGTGTGTCTCTTGCTGTTTCCACTTTGTGTGTTTCAAATATTTCCCATTAAATGTAGCTGAGGCAATGAAGGATGCAGGAGAGCATCCCTGACATGTTGATTAATGGCTTAATCAGGAGCAGTGTGTCAGTGTCTACATGGCTATCTCCTGCACCGCCGCCACAACAATAGCTTTGCACCTGAGGGACACGGGCTGTCAAACACACCTAGGTACATCCATCCCCACATCTCCTGCATGGATAAAGATGTCAAAACTACATGCTACTTCTCTCACTGGTGACCTCAGGTATTTTTAGAAAGATTTGGGAACACTTTCAGAGCTCATGTGTCTCTGGCGCCTCGGCCGCTGACATGAAACATTTACACTGTACCTTTTCCTGCATTATTTAATGCTGTTACTCACTGTGTGCATTTGCTTATGGGCGTGTTTACTCACAGCTTCCAAATTTAAGGGGACAAGCATGGGCGTCCATCGGGAAATCCTCCAGCTGCATGGGGCATTCAGCTGAAATAGTCAGTCTGAAAGAAAATTCATGCAGGTCAGAGAGCAAACAAATCAACTGTGTGGGATGAGACATCATCATCATCATGATCACCATTTTCAGAAATTAACGTGTCCTAATATCACAAATAATTTGTTTCATTTGGGTTGTGCTTCATTTTGTTTGCAGCTATTAACCAATTAAAATCACAGTCTGTCTTCATCAGTGTGTCTCAGATAGTTAACAGCAGAGTCAAATGTAATCTCCCAGCACAGAGCAATAAGCAACTGAGCCACCAGAGGGAACCAAGATGATACCTATCTGGAAAGAACGATGCTCGAGAATTATTTAATTTTGTGGAGTACGGCTGCCACCTGTCTGTGGAACTGCAGTGAAGCTAAAACAAAAACTTTATTGGAAACAAAACACAAAACAAATGAGCTCATCTCGTGGGTATGATGTATGAACACTCACACAAGGGACACAAAGCCTGATCTGATGCTGCCCTCTGCTGGACTGACTTATAATAGACGCAAATGCTGTCGTCACCATGGAAATCCGAGTCTATCCACACACATACCCACTGATGCCAACAGACAAAATGAGAATATGTGACACTGACTGACTTACAGACATTTAAATACGCTGCATTATCATGCTACAATACTGGGTAACACTAGGAGGTACTTGTACTTCAATTGAGTATTTCAATTTTCTGCTGCTTTTTACTTTTACAGGCAGAGGAATGCTGAACTTTTTCCACCACAACATTTATTTTACAGCTTGAGTCAAGAGTGACTCCGCAGATCAAGATTCAACACATAAACGTACGACCATCTTTGAAAATATGAGATATTGATGTGAGATTAAAAAGATCTGAACAAGCATCAACCCCGCTGATTGGTCGGTCAGTACAAACTTCTAGTAGGGACACCAAAGTTTCCCAAGATACCAAATATGTCGGGGCAAATTTATGGATAATTAACAGGAAATAAGGCACAAGAAATCCATAATATTTCTATTTGATGGATGGTGCAGCCGTGGAGTTTTGGGCTTTAGTATTGTGCTCAGTGTAAACATCATAAAGCTTAAATGAAGAGTTGGACCAAGCTTATGTGATGCTGTCAGGGTGTATATGAAGTAGTTAAACAGCTTCACCCATAGCTTGACTCACTATGACCTGACATCAATAATGAAAGTATATAATATTACATAATAATATACTGCAATAAGACGCCATATTGAAGAGGATCATTTTGCATAATCAGTTGATAATACTTATGTTCCTTTACTTAACATTTCAATTCAAGTTTCAATTCAAGATTCAAGAGTCTTTATTGTCATTGAGCATGACATGTCAATGAAATTTTCATTGCAACCCCCATGTTAGAAACAGATAATAAGAAGATAAGAAAGATTAGAAAGAATAAAATTAAGATAACTACAATAAAATAAACTAACATGCAATATAAATATTCGGAAATGCAATTAAAAATATACCAGAATGAAAATATACTAAGGCAATAAAATATACTAAACAATAAACAATAAAATATGGTGTATATGTAAAATTTTGAAGTGTTGGTGTGCTCCTTGTGGAATCTGAATACATCTACCACCACTCATAATACCTTCTACTATATTATTCTAATAAAATACATAAATAAGAGGCCGCAGAGGAGGGATTTCAGGATATTAAAGGCCATCTGCTGTCTCAGCTGTTTTGGTCAAAATATTCCCCACATCAACGTACACCAGCCTCGATATGTGAAGAGGATCGAAGTGGAGAGAGAATAGAAACAGTGATGAGTCTGGAAGTCACTGCATTATACTGATCCTGGTACATTACAGAGCACAACATTATACTGTAGAATAATCAGTCTTTGCCTACTGCCTTATTCACTGAGTCTCTGTTTTGCCCTCCATCACTCTCTAGTGGACGATTATGCAAAGCTCAGATGAGGAATTGAGATTTTGTGTTTTGAATACAAAGAGTCCTTCTGTTGTTTCCTATTCGAGAACGAGTTGAGTTGTATGTCTCAATTACAAAGTATAAGAGACAGGGTTTGAGTGATTGATTGACAGAAAATTCATGGGCGACTATTTTTTAGAATGGATGATTGTTTCGTTCATTTTTTTAAGATTCACTTCTGCTGCTTTTGCTGAATGTGTTTGACTGACGTTTTATAGACAAAAAGGTTAATTGATTAATAGAGAAAATAATTTGCAGATGAATCAACAATGAAAATAATGATTATTTTCAGCCCAAGAAAGTGTCTTTATCTGAGTAACAATAAAGCCCACAGTAATATTCTGCTTCTGTGCTGCTGTGTGTTTGAGATGAATTATAAACATGAAGTGTGTTATTATCAAAGTGCAGGATGATGTTCTGCTCATGAGGTTGGTGCAGCTCTGACTTCTTTCTGAACATGACAAATATACACAAAGGGACTTTACAGTGAATGAGCAGCACTGAATGGCTTTAATTAGTGAAGTCAAATATATATGAATAAATCATAATGGCCAATAAGGACAGTGCAGCCCAGCAGATGAATTACCAGCTGAAGCTAAAAAGCTAAACAGCTGCCATTGTTGTTATTTCACACAGGTACATATTGTGTTTTCAATTCATTGGAATTCTTTGGGATCTGTTGTGTATTACTGGTGTCTCTGAAACACATTGTTCCGTAAGGCTGCACTGCCCGGCTCGAAACTCTCATGGTACGCTAGCCGGGGCGCTTGTTCTGCGAACAACCAGTGTAGGAGAGTAATGCATGCATAAAATGTTTCTCTAATAACCTTGTTCCCAGAACACAAAAGCATTAATGGGCCATCGTGAAGCCATTTCTAATGGCTTCTAGTGTTAGCAAATGTACTGCAGATTTGTAGCAATTTTAAAGTCAGCGGATCAATACTCGTTTTTGACATGCACCCACGTCCATTTCCTCCAACTCCCTCTATTATTATTTGATTTGGAGGATTTATTGTCCTGATAGGATGATGATAGTGATGTGAAAGTGGATGTAAATGAGATGCTTCTATCTAGGATGCAACATCTTTTTCTACTGTAACGTATTGCTCTCAAATAGCACCTATAAACCTCTCTAAGTACTAATAATGAATGGATTAGACTCCTTTGACTAGAAAAAGGCTACTCTAAGTGACTTTTAGGTGGCAGACAATGCAGAGTGATGAACTTTACACCTTCCCACAGCAGCTCATGTGACCACGCGTGGCCATAATATATGAAATGGGAACTGTGATTGAGTGTTAGAGCAATAAGCAGAATAGGTCACGCTGTCCTCCTGTCGAAGTAAAGGTTTGTGTGATGTGGTGATACAGTTAGTGGTGGAGGATCACGGCGTGAGGAGGAGGAGGAGGTGGACTGGGTCAAAGCAAACATTTGGAGTTCCTCTGACCTCCAGTTACAGTATGAGGACAACATGGTGACGCATCAATGCACCACTGAGACATGTAGTATGAGTGCGTGGGCTGTAGTAGTGAAGCGGGGGTCTTACCAAAGACGTATTACAGGCTGATGGATGTTTTAGTCATCACTCCACTTGTTATTGGATTACACAACATTTCTAAGCCACACTCATCAGCTCTCATGAGTCAAAGTTTCAGTGTACGACTGATTGGAAGAGAAATGTTTATCCTGCTGCGGTCCAAAGCGCGATTAAAGGTCAGCCGTACCTCATGGTGTAGAGCAGGGTCCCATCGTCTTTCAGCCGCAGGAGCTTGTTGGGTGTGGTCATATTATGTGCGATGGATTTCTTCCCATTGAGGAAGAAGGTGTCCGGAGTCCAGATGTTACTGGCCAGGAGATTATTCAAGGGAAGCATCTCCATTGGGCCTTTAAAGCAAAGCCTTTCATCTTTCCAGCTTTGACGGAAGAACACGTCAATAGTGTATTCCTGCAGAGAAAATAGCACAATTACCACATGTAACAATTAAAACACACATTAATTGATTAGTGCAATGAATACTGCACATGCATATGAGGAGTAATGTCATAAAAGGTGAAGGATTATGGCTGTTGGTGTACATGGAGCCTCATTTACGGAGAAAAGAACACCTTATGAACATTATCAGTACACACTGTGTATACACAGTGTGCCACAACTGACTGCAGCTTCCACGTGTTACACAGATTTTATTTGTTTATGCTGCATCATGGACGATAACGATGCCAGTTAGGATGACTGAATGTGGATGCACTTTAAAGTTGAAACATGTAAGAGTTTCGGTCAGACAATCAATTTAATTATAATTTAAATAAAAATTAACAGTTTAGTTAATACAACTCTAGTGTGGTTGACTCTGAAATCAAACTTTCACAAACAAACCTGAAAGAACTCAGTGTCTTTCAAAAGGTTTTTTAGAGCATATTTATAGATACAGTACAGTTTTATGTGAAGAAATTCATGTTGCATTAACTTAATAAAGGAGCTTCTTACCATTTCAGTGTCAGAGACTGGACCAAAGCTTGTGACAAAGATGTTGGTTTTGATCTCTGTCACCTTTTCTATAAGAACAGATAGAAAATTGTGAGCCTTTACAGTATATTCATATCTTGCGTTATAGCTCAGGACGACATCTGTTCGACATATTCGTGCAAGGTTTTGCTTTCTGTGAGGTTATAGAAATTATACGAGAATAAACCAAACTTCTGGTGAAGCAGGCATAGAAAGTCAGAATGAGCTGAGGTAAAGTCAACATTCAGCGTGGTGTCAGTCCACATATTTTAACTAAAGACTGTGTATGTAAGGTTGGAAAAGTAATGTGTCAAAAATGACTCTTATGTTTTGAGTAAATCAAAATAAAACCAAGCAAAGCAGATAAGTAATACGAGCAAATTAATACTCAATAAATGAACTTTTTAAGGGTGCTAAACTTAACAACCTAACTTTATGGCATATGTTTTTGTTAGACATATGTTGGTAGTTATTTAGAAAGAATCCTAATTACACTGTGAGTGCATTTTGCATTCACTGGCACACTCCAGATGCATGCAGCGTGTCCTAAACAGCCTGAATCTATCGCAGCAGCTCGGTGGCCTCTGGACAAACTCCTGCAGGACCAGCGCCATAGAGAAGCAGTGAAGCAGCACATGCTGACCTCAAAGTACGACGTTTTGACTTTAATAGGGCCGAAGGGAATTCATAATGATTTAAAGGTGTTTAATTATCTAAACACTGCACTGTTTCAAGAAGCAATCGTAAAAAAGAAGACGCAGCAGAGAAAAATCTTCTCGACTTGCTGTACGGACCAGATTCAGTTTCTTTTCATTTCTCCTTTATGATGAGAAGTTCACATTATTTCCTTCTTTGACCTGCATCCACTGAGAACAAAGGAGCTGCTGTTTAATGACAGGAGTAATGGCTTTCTCAAGGTCACGCCAGCACACAGTGTGCGTCGGCGTGCCTTCATAGTGCCATTAAATCATACTTAGAGGAGATGTTCGCAGCTGACGATAAGGACTTCATAAATACAGACACATCCTCTGGTCTGGAATTAGCAGAAGACAGATGTTGCGGTGCAGAGCATCGTACTCTGCGTGGACTGACGAGCAGCAATCTCTCACAGAGAGCTATCGACAGAAGCTGAACATCTTTCTTCTCTATCCAAAAGTACAGAGCTTTCTGTGTTAGCTGTTAGAACAGCAAGACCCCTTCAAGACATTTTCATAGTGACATAATCAGTTCTCACCTTGCATGCATGAGACTGTTTTAATTATGAAAATGGCAGAGGTGTTGAGGTTTGTATATTCAGTGGGCTCACCTCCCAGTCCAGGGCGGAGTCTGTTGTCATAACCATCCAGCAGTCCGTCCAGGATGCGAGTGAAGATGGTAATGTTGTCGTTTAATTCGGCCTCTTTGGGAGTTCCAGTTACATCCTGGGTGAGGCTGCACATAAGAGCATTTTCAAATAAAGACTTCAGAGGGACGCAAATCAGAAAAAGACAAAACTCCTCAAAAGATAATCTAATTTACTTCCAAAAAAGTAAAATTAAATTAAAAAATGAATTCAAGAAAATATTCCGGAGGCCGCTTATGTTAACTCGGAGTCGAATTATTGAAAACGTGTCTACGTTGTCCAGAGTTACAGGAGTCAGTTCCTTACCTCAGACGGCAGGTGATGCTCACAAGCAAGACACAGACCCACAGACGTCTCATTGCAAAGCTGTGGCACATTCCATCGCCCATTCCTGCAACGAGACGTCCTCACATGCTTAAAACTACAGCAACTCTCTAATTCACCAACACTGTTTCATCTCAAACTAAGTCAGTATTAAAAGATTTCATTTTAGAAGTATTTATTGTATAGCCTCCAAGCAGTTTCACTATGGAAACTAAATATGAAATAATACATATATATCTCATTATAAAAAGGCACATGGTTTAATGCAATCAGCTTTTTTGCAGGCATTAACTGGCAGCTAGTAATGTTCAACCCTGGCTGCATGTGCTTGGGTGTAAAGTGATCAGCAAATCTTCACCAGATGCACAAATTATCAGGTGCAAAACAGAAAGCATCATGCTACCCAATGCAGCAATATCCAGAATTCTGCTTTTCTAAACACTACAGGACCACTGAGGACTACATTAGTAAGACCTGCAGATGTTGTCTGAATGAGAAAAAGCTGATGATGCAAAGTTCCCCTTTCTTAGATCTTTACACCTGCAGATAGCGTGTCCTGTGGTTGCTGGACCCTCCTCGCCCACCCGGCTCACTGCGATCTAACGTCCTGGAGAAGTTGACGAGTTCTGGCTGAGCTGTGCTTTTATTCTCCATCCGAGGTGTGACCTGCCTCTGCTGTATCTACACCTCGAGTCTCCACGAGCACATCTGTAATCCCGCAATCCTCCCTGCACCTCCTGCAGCTGGACTCCGTACACACAGTAAATCCCCTCAGTGCTGCTGTGACTGTACGCCCCCTGCGACGCACCCCCCTTCATTCACGACTCACATTTACGCACTCGCATCCCTACAAGCCCGAGGACGGAAAAGTGTGGATACCCCTCTTCCTCCGGCTTTCATCGCCGCCGTCCCCGGTTGTCTAAGTCTACAGCTATCCCGGTGCGGGTCCCGTGCAGCGGCAGCGGCAGCACACCTCGGGTACACACTTCTGGAGCCTATTCCCCTCCGATGCCCACACGTCCCGCTACATCTCTCTGCACGCTGGCCTGTAGCGACGCTCTGCTGCACAGGCGCCGAGCCGCAGTTACCAAAGCTTACCACACAAGACGATGCGCAGTCAAACTTCTCCCAGATATCTCACACGCAGATTGCACTGTTCAGTGTTTGGCATCAATTCTGAAGAACGTCACCTCCATCCGCGCACAATGATTGCATATTGGAGAGGGAGACAGAGAGAGAGAGAGAGAGAAAAGACGTGGACTAATTTCACTGTCAGCGAGGCTTATTTCGCCCAAGAGCGATTAAAAGGTTGGCAGCGGAAAAATAAAGGCTTCCCAACACTTCTGCTGACTGACCATCCTTCAGTTTGGTCTCCGAGGAGCCGCGAGCACACAGCGAGCTTTCCACAAAATCCAATACGGTATCCAAAAGGCGAGGTGCAATGCAAATGGACTTTGGTGGCGAATTAAATGGACGAGCGTGCCAGAAAAGCAGGAGGATGCACAGTAGTGGAGCGGCCAGTGAGTGGAGGAGAGATGCTGTAGAGAGATGGAGAGACAGATAGGGGAGGGGGTGACACGATGAGAGAGAGGGAGAGAGAGGAAGAGAGGGAGAGAGAGAAAAGGAAGGAAGGAAACAATACAATAATAAAGTATCAGTAGTAACATTGACAACCATCAGAGGGATCTCCACAACAACATAAACCTCTGAAAAGCCCTCATGATCTGCTGATGATGTTTCATCAGCAACCTATAGCTCCACATAATATAATATATGTGATATAAAATAAAGATGCACAGTCTGTATCTTGAGGTAATGTTGCGACAAACTTCCAATAGAAAGTGCAATGATTAATGGATTAGTTCTCAACTATTACATTAATCGGCAGCTATTTTGACGGCAAAGAGTCAAAATTCACTGATCGCAGCATCTTAAATGTGGATATTTCCTGGTTCTTCACTCCTGTCTCAACATCTTTTTGGACTAAACAAGACATTTGCGGACGTCATCCTGGGCTTTGGGAAACCCTGATCATATTTTTCCAAATTTCTCGACAATTTATAGACCAAACTACCAGCTGATTAATGAGAAAATAAGATTTAATAGATTAATCAGCAATAAAAAGTAATCTGTAGTTTGATACTGTATAAAGTCAGCTGCTTGTTCAGTGAGGAGGTGACAGGTTTTTAAACTGAGCCACTGATTATGTGCAGTGTAGGGAGGCACTGATCAGGACCGTCCCTTATTAAGCAGATCGGGTATCTGACCAATCAGAAAAAAATTTCTGTGATGCTCCATTGGTGACTTCCTGGTCTGGTGAAAACTGAACTCAGAGGATTTAGAGACCACAAGCTCGACTCAACAGACTGCAGACCTCTTTTGTTTCTCAGTCTGTCAGACTGTTAAATCAGTGTTTGTTCCTGCATGCATAAAACACTGGAAAAGAAATAATTAAATAGATGCACTGCAGCCACTAAAACGTTATGTCTGATGTAATATATGTTGTAGTACTTGTTTTGTTTTGTGTGTTTTGCTATTTATGTGAAACAGTGTACGTTTCAGAAGAATGATAATGCAGTGAAATCAAATAAAATAAAACAATCATTAAAATATGCAGAAACCCAAGAAAAGAACATTTTGAATGTCTCCAATTGCAGTTAAGAAATTCTGTGTTATAGTTACAGCTTCTTACAAAGAAATGATCCCAACGATACGGAGAACGATGGTTATTGTTATGGCGCACATCCTGATTTTAGGTATATGAATCAGTATTGCAACAGAATAAGTTAGATCTGGTGGTGGGTCACCAGCGTTTCCTTTTCATGAAGCTACTTTTTATAAACTTGTTTTTTTCCACATTTAGCAGCCTATTGTGGTCCTGACTTAAGTAGGACACAAACCTGAAAAAACAGAGTCCTGATTGCAGGTTGATGGTCCAGATTGCAGCAGGAGACAAATGTCACACACGTCTGCCAGCAGTATATTTTATCATTCTGCATTCATATCCAGCAGGATTAGGGTCAACTCACTTCCAGCTGAGTCAGTTATAGAGGTGGATTTCTTTCAAATTTTAAAAGATTAGATCAAGTGCAAAGACTTGTTTATGAAGCTGTGGCGCCTTTATGAATTTGGACTCAAGGTGAGCCTTCTGGTACTGTTGTTTCCTGACAACAAACCTCCAGCTGGGGTAAGGAAAAAGTTAGAGTCAAGCAAAGCGAGCGTTGCACTGACACTGAAAGTAACTCCTCCTTCTTTTGTATTTACAGGAATGCTGTTGACGGGAACAAAAAGCTGTATGCCATCTATGACACAAGGTAAGAATCTCCCAATCGCTGCCCATCACTGGTCTCAAATGTAGAGAAAGACCAGCATCTATCTGATGAATGAATGGAAGGAGAAATTTGTTGGGAAGAGTCCAATTCAAGGACACTCTCATCCCCTGCAGTTATATTGAACTTTTTCCATTACGGCAAATACTGTAGCAAACTGAAAGAGCTCAGAGAGTATAGTATAAAGTATACAGACAGTGTTTTCATGAAATCCTCACAGGAACAACCTAAATTCAGTGAAGTATTTCAGACCAGATCCAGAAGTTCTTTCTGACCTCTGATGCCAAGAATCAAGACTAAACTCAGAAGGTTCTCAGGATTAGACAATAGTGGAGCTCTGTGGGCCCAACGGGTATTAGTACATGTATCCGTCCACTGATCGCTGCCATTTCTCAAAACTGAAAACATGTGAATCGTAGTTGGATAATCTCTACATCGCTATACATCCAGGCTCTTCTAGACCAAAGAAAATGCATAGAATTTCTGAAACTGACTTTAAAGCAGGCCTGTGTAAGTTTTGCAAAGCAGTAGCCGATGTGGTTTCAAGTGATAATTATGAGCTAACTGTAGGCTAAATGCTTAAAATTTGTGTAGCCTGACAGTAGCATGTAGTACGTAGAGGAGAATAATAAAGGAATGTCCGTTATGGAGCAGTAAGGTGGCTACTGTTATCTAACATTAGCATCCATAAACAACATGTCTCATGAGAGCAGATTAGGCTCTAAGAGCCAACACCTGGGTTTATTGAATCGAGTAAATTTGTGTTTTATCGCTAATAAATTCACCTTCACTTTTATAAAAATGAGGATGTGCTATTTCAAGCCTTACATATTCTCACTTTCAAACAAAGATTCACAAGTTGCATTAGTTAGCAGTGTTTCTCCAACAGCTAGTGAGGGGTGCGAGGCAATTCAGAAAACCAGCGAGGCTCTTAGGTTTAGCATGATCTGATATCGCCGTGTTAGTGTTGTTTCTACCATAATTATGTTGCTCTGGGGTTATCATTACAAATCACCTGTCACATTAGCCTTTAGCCTAGTTAGTTGGCCTAACATGAGGCTAACATTATGAAAGGGTCTATTTCAAACGAAACCATGATCTTTTTCTAAACCTAACTTGGTTGTTTTATTGCCTGAACCTAGAAAAGTAGCTTTGTTGCCTAAACCTAGCTACGTAGTTTTTCTGCCTAAACCAAGCCAAGTGGTTTTGTTGCCTAAAACTAGTCAAGTAGTGTTGCCAAAAACTAGCCAAGTGTTGCCTAAACCTAGCCAAGCAGCTTTGTTGCCTAAACCTAGCTAGGTAGTTTTTCTGCCCAAACCTAGCCAAGTGGATTTGTTGCCTTAAACTAGATCAAGTGGTGTTGCCAAAAACTTGCCAAGTAGGTTTCCTGCCTAAAATAAACCAAGTAATTGTGTTGCCAAAAACTAGCCAAATGTTGCCTAAACCTAGCCAAACAGCTTTGTTGGTTAAACCTAGCCAAGTAGTTGTGTTGCCTACAACTACAAATACTAGTGCTGCTTAAACCTAGCCAAATATTTTTGTTGCCTTAATGTAACCACATTGCGACAGAGAATGGAAATAGAAAAAGAAACTGAAAAGAAGCTGTAAACTAAGTACAAAAATAGAAGCAACATGTTTCACACTGGACATGTTCGCCTGTCTTCCAGGTGACAGTCCTGTGCTTAGCCCATTCATCCACCACTACCTGGTCCCAATGTGGACTTTGTCACTTTTGGCACAGTTGCAATGATGACACTAATTATGATATTACAGGAACAACACCAACACAGCGATATGGACATCTGGTCTGCTTGTGTGTCTGCTGTGATGTTAGAGCAGAAATAAAACATGGAGGTGTCTCCTTATTACACACACACTGTTCTTCTAAAAGTTTCAGCAGAGGACTGGAGTCCTCCTGCCTGACACCACTGCATCCTAATAACACAGCTGAACTCCTGCCCTGTCTGAGACTGCCGCTTAAATAAGCTTGTATTTGCAGTCTGTCACGTGGGCTTTAATGATAACAGGACAGCCTCGCGCGCACTGACATGAAGAGTCATACTCCAAACTCAGAGTTAGCTTCGGTGTTAACAGGCTCTGTGAGGGATCTACTTTCAACCTGGGCGACAACCTGTGCTGTACTTCACGCATGCGGGTGTCCTGGGCTTCGAACCTGTGGCTTTGTATCCGTATAAGTGCCAGAATGGATGTTTGACGGACACTTTGTAGTGTGACTGGCGGCTAACCGGCGAGAGGCTGCGCGCTGCTAACCGGAGGGTGGAGATGCGGAGCAGCAGCAGCCCGCACGAGGCTTTACTGCTCCGCTGCCGCGTGAACGCGTCTGACACCCGGGTAAACGCGCCTCTGTGTCCGCACAGGCTGCGCCAGCGGTAAGCACAATGTGGAGGAAGCCTCACCTGATTTAGCGGAGCTCGGTGGGAGTGCGAGCACCGTGGCGTCTTCATTCAGTCATTCGCTGAACGCTGGACCACCCAGACCCCGCACACGGGATGTGGGCGCCCCGGAAAACAGGGCTCTTTGACATTCTTTCATTGCCGCTGGTCGTGGCAGTGATGTGCTGTGCCCAGAGGTGAGTCTGGGGCTTGAAACCGGACTCAGGTGAAGGCGTCCGTCTTCGGAAAGTCTCACCGACCTTGTTTTGTGTCTTTCAGCGTCAACGAACCGGGGAACATGTCTTACGTCAAGGAGACTGTGGACAAACTGTTGAAAGGATATGATATTCGTCTTCGGCCAGACTTTGGAGGTATGTTTGGGCTCTCTCATTTGATGTGTTATTTTGCTGTTTTAATATACTGAAACTGTGTAGTCCATAGTTAACTTTTTTCTGTGCATTTCAAGGTCCACCGGTTGCTGTTGGCATGAGTATAGACGTGGCAAGTATAGACATGGTGTCAGAAGTCAATATGGTGAGTTCTGTACAAATCCTGTCATTTTTGAGTCATTTGTAGTGTTGGTTGACTTCTGTGGCCTGTTTTTTACCTTTAATTTAGCACAAATTAACTAATAAAAAGTGTAATAAAAGGCACCACTTTCTTTATATCTTGAAAATTACTTTATTTTCTAATGCTTTAGAACAGCTCTACCTGTTATTGAGTTGAAGGTTTGGGTTGCCAGATTGTAAAATCACTTTATCTGGTGTTTGTCCATTTTAGAGGGGAAAAAGTCTGATAGTTGCTAATGCATTCATAAATCATAGGCTTCCCACTTCCTTATAAGCCATCATTGGATATAATACGAAGTCATTTTATTTTTCACAATAATTCATCCAGTCTGCAGCTGTCAAGGTTAATAAGTTAATAAATGCTCCTTTGTTCCAGATGGTTCTGCCATCTAATTTGGCACCGTGAAGTTGTTCTTATTAATATCTTATAACAGATCTATACATCATTGGTAAATTACAAATTAACAATAAATAAAGCCACCAATTACAGCTTGTTAAAAATGCTGCCTTGTCTGAAAGTGGTGCCAGAAGGGGTGCCAGAATGAATGTTTACAACCTGGCAACCCAAAACCTGTTCATGTTAATGGATTATGATTGATATAGAAAGAATTAGTAAATGAAGAATCAACCATTATTAAAACCACTACTGAATGCTTAGAAACACGTTACTAAAGTTCAGTTATTAGATGGTGGTATCAAATCTAGAACAAAAATTACAACTCACAATAATCTGTGCAACATCCTCTTAAGGCTCTTTGTAAACAGAGAGCAGTTTGTAGAGGCTTTCCTGTATTGCAGAGAGTGGTTTGGTCATCTGCTGTATCAGATTATGGCTCGTTGTATGGTTTTACATCCCGGTTCACTGGCTGTGTGACTCGAGCAGATGAACTAATGGTCCTGTTAGAAGATGAGGTCAGTCAGTTCTTTTGCTGTGTCCTCTCCTTTCAAATATAAAAAAACAAGCTTGACCTTAAGATGAGTGTGTCAGTGTGCATGTGCATGTGTGTCGGGGCTGGCACACCATGGGCTCTACAGTTTAATGCCTGTATGCCATCTATCATTGGTCTGAACTGCTGACAGAGCTTGATGCTCTGTCACATGATGCTACCAAGAGGAAATAGCCCCTGACATGCTGTCCTGACAAGTATGCGTGATGCAATGCACCCGTGGTGCATTTTAATGCATCTCTACACAGCAGCAGAGTGTGTCTTTGAGAGAACCACACGGAAGCTAAACACTTACTTCTAGTGACAACTGAGGTTCGTATTTTGTAAACAAGTAGTTTGTCATCTTAAGTTCTGTTATTATATTAAGAAAATACAGATCAAGTTTATTTTATTGTTCGGATCATGGGTTCGGTTTTACCAGAGTTCTTCCCTAGGTAAAAATTAGTAAAACAGATAAACACAGCAGAGGTCTCCAGATGCTGAAGCGGACCTCCACAGGGGGCCAGGAGAGATGAAGGGAGGTGCGGAGGGAGAGACCTAAGCTGTAAGCCAATTAGTGGTGAAACTCGTACTCCATTTCAAAATCATAATTCAGTGAAATCTGAATGCACACATGATACACATACTTTTAGATTCAGTGTGACACACTCATTGAGGATATTGTTTCATACACATTCATTAATCTGTTTTGAAGCCATAGAAGAAAGACTCTCCTTTTATCTCCAGGACTTGCCTGAGTATCCTCATTTGTAAGGCTCGTAAGATTTGCTCGGTATCAAAGTGATCCAATGATCGTTGTCCGGGCATTCATGGGTGTTTTTGCAAACTGCTAATAGCTAATTCAGCATATTTGATGGTACAAATTAGCCAGTTAGTGGGGCTGTTGGTGGAAAGGGGGGACACTTGTTTCAGTTCTGACTGAGGGGCCTGCAGTGCCAGACTTTGTAAATCCCTGGAATACAATATAAGAATATGTGAATGTGACTATTTTAACGGAAGCCTTTGATTCTAAGTAAATAGAGAAACAAACATATTTTTCCGTCTCATTGGCTTCGAAAATCTAGAATCTAGAATTAGTTAACTAAGTCTCAGCACTTAATGGGCCAAACCTAATTTCCGTAGTAGAGGCCACACCCGCTTTTAACTTGAGAGTTGCTGTCGGCGCAGCCATGCTGTATGAAAGCACTTGGCGTCCTCGGGGGCGATCGTATCAGACTGCCCGCGTTAATGCTTCTAGGCATGCAGATGGGACAGAGGAAAATACATGACCTCCTCGTGGCTGGAGGAATTGGACACATGTAGAAAATACACACTCCCATTGGCACTTGAGCATGTGCTAAAAATGATTCACTCCTGATACAAACGATAGGACTGCATCCCGTCCGGGAGGCATCATATTGTTTGATTTGCCAGATACGTCCACACCATCCTGCTGGAGTCTGCAGTATCGAACACACAGGAACCAGCAGGACCACTAATCACTGGTCAGGCTGCTTTTAATATATCGGACTCTCCTGTAACTAAGTAAGCAAAGTGACCTCACATCAGTACTACTTCCATTTATGTCTTTTTTTAATGCTTGGCGCTATAGATCACTTTTATCAGGGTACCCCGAGCAGCCGGCACCACCAAACACTGCGGTAGTTTATCTGTGGTCATGAACAACATTATTTTGTTCTTTTCTGTCCGAGCTGCGTCCCCCCCTCCAGAGGGCTTTGACATTTCTAGCTTTTTCACACATTTTGCTCACTGGAGCATCTCAAGGCTTCCAATGAACCGGTGTGTTTATGGAGAATCCCTCTCATTGAATTCTAGTGTTGTGAAAAACTGTGCAAAACCTCACATTAATCACAACTCGTCGCACACTGCAGATCATCTTTTTTTTTTAGAAATAAAAAAAACAGTTTTTGGTCACAGTCCTGTTGTGAGTGGTTTCACATTGGGTATACCGAGCCAAATCAGAACCTGTCTGAATGTTGAGTAAATATGTATCCGACACATTCAAATCACAGCTGCAGCCTGCTTAATCTCACATATTTTAGCTGTTTCATCCAAATACTGACAGCCTTGATTCAAAAATATTATAAAGTTTAATTGGGAATAAATGTTTGTTGTTGCACTTCATGAATAATTACCTGTGTCACCAAAAACCTCACAGCTGTGTTGGTCAGTCGTGTTAATGATCTGTAACAGGCTTTAAAATTTCACACTTTCATAACTGTAATTAAATACATTCTGTAGCATTTTGTAAAATGTCGGTGAATATAAATTCTACATGTACATAATCAGTCATAAATCTTGAATGCAATTATTCACATTAAATATTTCTTCATTCTCAAATGCTGTGGTGAAAAAGAAAGCAGGCAAAACATCCATATTTCAAGCTAATAAGAGACTCTGAGAGGCACAAAAATGGAAGTAGGACAAAAACGCAATTTAACTTTTACTATGAAGCTATAAAAATCAACTAAGGTTAGAAGAGAGAAGCAGGATGTGTCTGTTCTTCCACTGATTTGAATATTTGGAGATGATGACCTATATCTGTAGCAGCTTCTCTTTCAGTCGTCATCACGGTTGCTCCTCAGATCCTGATTCTAGGGTTTCTCTTATTGCCTTCCATGTCGTGACTCTAAACAGTTCTAACCTTGTTTCTAAAGACCTTTGAGATGTTCTTTGAGCAATTTAATAAATGTAAGTGTTAAATTATAGCCTCGCAAAGCCAGACTACACATTACAAGCTCAGTTTTCACAAGATTCAAGTCTGATGAGAATCTGTTGAGCCCAACAGATGCATTTCTGACCAATCACTGATGTATGAGTGTTTAGGTGATGTAATGACTGAAACTTGTGAATGAAGCACAGTTCTGCATCTGCATTTGTTGTGGACGTTTTTGTTCTTGTCTCCAGTTTATTCAGAAACTCACTGTGATGAATAGTTGGTGGTGGAAGTTTGACATTTCCAGAGCAGCTGCCGTGTCATTCCGGTTTGATATCTGAAGCGAAACACAGATGACAGCCCAGTTAGTGGCGTGTCCGGTGTCCAGTCACATCACTGACGGCTTCGTATTGATGTCCGACTGAAGATGAGAACTGTCAGTCATCTATTGTACAGCTTGATTGAAAAGACATCTGTCCTGTGCAAACGCTGAGCCTCGTGATGCCACACTGAGAGAAGTCACAAGTTTTAGCAGACATTCAGAAGAAAGCTAAAACAAGCACAGTGTAGTCTGTCTACATGTAAAAATGTTTCCTTCCATTACCACTGAACACTAATTACTCCACCTGATGGTGAATCCAAACTATCAGCCTCACTGAAAGGTCTCAGCTTTGAAATGCATCGGTTGCTGATTGGTTGCATGTCAAGTGTACCTATGTGTATGTGTGCACATGCATGGTCGTGTGTGTTACTTGCAGTGTTTTTAATCTGTTAATAGGATCAGAGACTGAATTTAGTAAATCAGCGTTGGTGCTCAGTTTGGAGCCGTGCTTTAAGAGGAGTGGGAGACAGACAGAGTAGATCTGCAATGCAGTGCATGTCCTGTCTCTTTTTATATACTTCAACAAGATCCTGGTAGTAGTAAGGCTCTCTTTCTTCACATGAAGTCCAGAGCAGCAGGAAAGTTGTGTTTCTCTGCAGCCCAGCCGCACTTTTCACAACCCACGGTGATAATTGAGTGATGATCAGTGTTTCTTGGATAATAGCCACAACACCGGGCCCTCTCTTGGCATGAAACGTGACACAATCTCAAGCAGTGTCAGTTAAATGTCCTACAAAGCTTACAAAACATGCACATTGAGAAGTGATGTTCAGGGGCCCTTTAGAGAGACCTGTGATTGTGGTCTCTGCTGCAGCGTTGGATTCCCTGACACAGGCAGGTTGAAAAGAAGAGCAGAAAAAGAGAAAACTTGGCTCAAGATCAAGTTCATCTCCCTGACTTTTTAGCTGGATGCTTTTGGATGTGATGCACAGCTCTGTTCCACATACCTCCCACTGAACCAGACTATTCTTTACTTAGTTGAAGTTTTCTCCCAGTGGGAATTGTGCGACTTTACCAAAAGTAGTTTAAGAGCGAAACCCAAGACAGCCGTCCAAAAAGACACTTAAAATCTGCCCGGTAACTGGTCTGTTACTCTAGATTTTATTCAGCCATAGAGGTATACATAGTGAGTTTCACACCTTTAAATGTGATTTCTCAGTATGTTACATATATGTGGACAAAATTGTTTTAACCCCTTGACGCCTGAATTTAT
The DNA here is from genome assembly GCF_017976325.1 of Chelmon rostratus. Classification (NCBI taxonomy): domain Eukaryota; kingdom Metazoa; phylum Chordata; class Actinopteri; order Chaetodontiformes; family Chaetodontidae; genus Chelmon; species Chelmon rostratus. The sequence goes on from NC_055661.1 coordinate 26,412,285, forward strand.
TTAGAATTATATTAAAAAATTAATTCTTTGTGTTTTTGCTTTCAAATTGATCCTAAATTAAGAGGAGTTTGTTCATTTTTCTGTAGCACATTCAATAGATATAAATTTAGGTATGATGCAACAGGCGTTAAAGCTTAAATGCAATAAAAATACTTTTTTTTCAAAATTCATAAATGTGCGTCATAAAAGGCATTCAAAATTCATTTATTTCATCAAAACAGCAACAAAACTGGCTTGTAACAACAATATGAGTTGATGCAGTTTTCACTTTGACCAGTCCAACGAGAAACCAGTGTTTGCAAAAGGTTCCTCGGTGTGTGCTGAATATGCACAAACCGGCATTAGAGGAATGCATGCGCGATTCAGCTGCAGTGTGGATTAAAGCGGTATGATGCGAATTCACAACAATTGGTGTTAAGGGGTCAAAGTGCATTACTGTATGCTAAGCTAAGCTAACCATCTGCGGGCTGCCATGAGAGTCATAGTGATCTTCTTATCCAATTCTTGGCCAGAAAGCTTGAAAGCATTTTGCCGAAAATGTTGAACTATTGATAAGAAGAAACCAAGTAAAAATGTAGATTACAGTTTTACCGATACTGGATTTATGGGGCGGATAGTGATAGTAATATTTGGGAGATAAAGACCCCTCTCAGATTTTTTTTGTGACCAATATACATACTGAGTTGTGCATTTTAGCCACAGAGTAGCTCATTACCTATTGTATGTATTTTTGATTTTAAAAAAGTGTTGTTTTGTACTATGTTGTATTTATATGACTATTGATAAAACGTTTCAGGGCAAATCTAATGATGAGACTTAAAAGAGGCGTCATGAAGTGTGCAGTAAGTAAACTGCTGATTTTAAACATTTGAAGAAAGGAGCTGTTCTCAGTGGTAAATCAATGTAAAAGGCTTTGACGACTGCTCACTCACTCAGAGGAGTGGAGAGCAGAAGGTGTTGGCGGCTCGCTTTCATACAGCCGAGTCACACAAGGTATTGGCCCGTTATAGCAGGGTGTGGGCGAGCTGCAGAGCTTGTTGTCTAGGAAATGAGATTATTAATATATTTCTGTCTTTACTCGCTCCTCTCTTTTATTTTTAGCTTGGGAATTCAGATTGCTCTGTCCTTTTCTATTCTGTTGTTATTTTTAAAACTCCAACCTAACCGCACGTTCATGTTGTCGCTCGTGTTCAGGTCCACTCTAGGAACAGATATTTGTGTATTTTTGTTAGGGATCGCTCCTTCAGATGTGAGTTCCTTCACTTTTTAAACGAGCGCCTGTCCAGGAACATAAAGCATCTTGAACTGTAAAGCAGACCCTTCCCGCAGTGTTGTTACACATTTATCCAGCAGCCACGGTATGAGTCAGCTGGAAGACGGATCCATCAAGAGCTGAAACACCCATACATTTTTACACTTCAACATTATCCACCCTCTGCCTGGAGGAAGCATTACCCTTAACAAAAACTCATACTACAGATGTTCCCCCAGATTTATATTGCAGGGCTTACTTAATAAGTCAGCCACATAAAACACCAAATAGCCTCAGGCTGCAGCTACTCACAAGGTAAGAAGAACTCAGCTAGAAATACTAGTGTAGTCCTTTATATACAACATGCTGAGTTTTCCTCTGTGCTGGAACAATGCTGCACTCAGTGTGACACGATAGTGGGACGTGACCCTACAGGAATATAAACCCTCTGTGCAGCACAATCATTCTACTCGTCACTCCAACAGGGTGCTTAAAATAAAAATGGAACTTCAAGTGCTTTTATTGAGTTGATCCGCCTGATTCAGGTGGAACTAATTGTGGCTGAAGAACTTTTGATTTATGCAGTTTATCGGAACAATGTGAGGAAATGCCGAGTGCCGTAAGGCGAGGCGACCCCCAGCTGGCATACAATTCCCTCATGTTTTTAGGGCATCAGAAATGTTTTAATTTAATTAATTTAATGCTATTTTGCACTGTGTGGGTCAGAGATTCATACACTTTATTGATATACCTGATTAGTGTGAATGGTCTTGTGCTCTGTCGGTAAACCAACAAAACTAACAACACACACTGTTATCTTTAAGTGCAAAATCACTGATTATTGATATATTGGTGATGTCTGTCTATCTAATTGTGCACCACTAATGCATATGTGTACCTATATGTGGTTATTCTTAAAGGACGTAATTCATCACTTCATTCTAGATAGATAAAGATAAAGGCTGATAAAGGCTGTCATTGTGGTTGTTATGACTAGTTCATGGTTACGCTAAAGTGCTGAGTGTTTAACCAGACACATGGCCTACAATATTGTGGGATGCATCTGCCTATGAAGGTAGATCTGTTCATTTTTCAGTCCTGAGAATACTGTCTTTTTAGATTTTTGTGGTTGAATGATTCTCTAAATGTAGCTAAAATCACAGCCTTTTTCCTCTCAAGAATGAAAACTGGAACTAAAAAGTTTTCTTGCAGCTTGTCTGAGATCCAGTGTTTGTCACAGAACCAGTGATGGTTCCTGAGAGAATACATTCTGACTGAACTCCTCAGTAATCTAACAGAAGCAGGTTTTCTCTTGAGCCCCCATCCCTCCACGCCACAAAAATAGCTCACCTGCGACTGAAGATAATAGTACTTACATGTAGTCTGCTATAATGTGGTGGAAGGAATGACATCATTTTAATGAAAGGCTTTGTAAAATGTTGTGTGGGAGGATGCAGACACTGAAATTATTAAACGCATGGTTTGTAAAACATATATAGTACACTTTTGAATCCTACTGGGAACACTTAGCTGTCTTGTGGAGAGATGAAAAGCCCCCCTCCTGCACGGGGCAAGCATCTCTGAGTGCTATTCCTGTATTCCCAGTAGATATCCTGGTGTTAAGTTGACGTAGACGATGTTTGACTGGCACACAGTAACCACGTCTGAGTATGAGACTGTGCACTCCGCGAGCCGAAGATGACACGACAGTCTCATCCTCCCACTGGGCCTCATTTACTCACTGGTGCTGAGAACAAACCTCTTTCTGTCTCTTGTGGTCTACATATCTGACAACAAACAACACCACCCTTTAGGGTGACGAAGCACACATCAGAGTATATACGTGTGTTTTGATTTTATTTTCAAATAAGTTGTTTTGAAATCCTGCATGAGATGGTCTTTGAAAGCTTTTGGTTATCAGATATGGCTGTTGGTAATTGCCATATAATGAAATATTACACTCAAACTCTGGCGACAGGCAGCACTGAAAGTTAATTTTCAATAGAGCTGAGACTAGACTAGAATTCTGTTGAAAGCAGAGGCAAATTGTACTCATAAATAGAGCATGGCATTAGTTCCAGCTGTGCGCTGAAGTCGTGTTTGCATTAGCTGATTGGCATCAGCTGATTCACTCATGCTTCACAATCACTTCCTCATTTACCAGCTGTATGGCCGTCAGCTGACTAGTGATGTCCAATCATTTTAATGCACCTGACGCTTCTCACTGTGACTCTGCTGATATGCTCGTACCTACGCTGTTCGCCGCCACAGCTCCCTGCACCACTCCAGCTTCCTCATACGTTTTTTTATTTTGGTTTTGTCAATTTAATTGGAGGAGGATTGGTTCTCCCAGCAGGACCCTGGTTGCTCCTCAAATTCTGTGAAAATCTAACTATATGACCTTTTGTCAAAAGTGGTCCCTGACTAAGTGAATGACGTAAGAACATGCGACAGTTTGCAAATGATACGCAGACAGATGACAAATCAAGATCTGCTCTGGAGGCTCATGGTTAAACAACGCCATACTGAGGCACTTAATTAAAATGATTTATAATCACTAACGATGGTCTATGTAAGTGGTATGATATATTGAACGATAGTATTCTTTTACACGAACACATAGCATTATCAAAGGGTCTCTTCAATCTGTTTTTGAAAGAATTGTGACCATCATGCGTAAAAATAACTTGTCAGTGCTTTCCGGTAGTAGTAGCTCAACTGCATAGCCTCTCAAAGCGTGGCCCATGGGACAATGGTAGCCATCAGAAACATTTTGTGCGGCCCCTGAACGTGAGATGAAATGCGTGCATTATATTTCAATTATTCGTTTTGCATTTAAATAATTTCACTTTCAATAACCTACATTTTACACACCTCTCAGCTACCGCGTCAAACATGCGCCCTAACAAGCATCTTTCAGGTTAAACATGACCACTTCCTGGTTGCAGGGTAAGCAGTGGCACCTCCCAGGTGTAGCAGGAAGGTAATGATTTTGGTGGACAGCTTGGCAGCTTGTGGAAGTAAGCCATGGAAAAAACGCTGTATGGGTGAGCAGAAACGGCAGTTTCAGGAAAATTTAATCAACTCTTCCCTCTGGGGACAGATGACATGATCTGTATTAACCCCAAACAGGTGACTTTGGTGCTCAAAGAATTTAATGTAGCGTCATTATGAGACAAATCCCACAACAAGATCATAGGTTTTGGTCATGTAGCTCCCTACATTAGCACTCAGTGGTCAAAACTTTGAGAATACCTGCTCGACTGTATATGAATAGTATTTCAGTGGGAATATTTTTTTTGAAATATATTTAGGAGATCACAATCAGATTTCTTTATTTACATGCCAAAGCCAAAAATGTCGTCAGAAGTAATAATCTTAGATTTAAATGCTTTAAAAAGCAAAGAGCTTTACAGAGAATGACGACAAACAATTGTTGCATGAAGGAATCTGCTTTATAGAAAGCTTAACAAGTCTGATAAAGATGATGAGATGAGCAATTTTTGCTTAAATCAGGATGCAAATTCTTTTTCAAGCGAGTTAGTGTATGCCATAATTGTAATCATAAAGCCTCTTTTTGTAGCAGCCAACACCTTTCATTGGACAAGTGTTGGCAACACTGACCTCCAGCGTGGCTGCCAGAAGATGCATCCCAGTGCACAAACTGTAAACCCTCTGAGGCCTGGGATAGATCCCTGTGGGACCCAGCAGGTTACTGGGAGCAGGAGGGCGTACTGTACGGTGTGTACAGAGGGTGGTGTGGTATAGCTTTGATTCTGAGATGCTAAAAACAGTCTTTAAGGCAGTCGCGGACAACTGCTGAGGTGGGAACTGAAGATCTAAAACAGACTGAAATAGTTGTGGTCCAGACGGTCGGTAGATGGGCTCCATCGATAGAGTAGAAGAGCCGTTGTGTAAAGCTGAGCTGATTCACCCAGCCCACACCTCTGCTGCAAGTGGGAGAGAGCATAATGAGGGCATCTTCTGTTCACAGGGGGTGAAAGAGAATTGGGAGGGCGAAGGCATCTCTGAAAAGACTCAAAATAAAACAGCCAAGTCTCAAGACAGGGATTTTCTGGAAACATTTCTGTATTACATTGATTACTACAGAACCTGCACCTCCTCCGACGACTTGGAAAAATGTCTAGAGCTTTCTTTTTTAGAAGCAGGATTCAGAGAAATGTAGTCAGGAGTTTCATTAGTTTAATTTTTTAACTGGCAAAATACTCTATGTAACAAAAAGGTGGTTAAATGGATGAAAGCCCACACAGTTTTTTAACATGGGGTAGGAGAATAAATACATCTTCTGATTGTAAACACACATGCTGAATTATTCATAGGAATCAATATTATATTATATTGTACTGTCAGTCAAATCGCGCAGTGTAATTCCTTCCAAACACAGAACAAGCCTGCACTTTGTCGGCCATGTGTGATGCAGCTGCCCCTTTGCACCAAGGTGTGTTGTGTATAGTGTAATGAGAGAATCAACAAAAATAATGAAACGCTTTATGTTGTCAAAATGAGGTCAGCAGTTTCCTAGCTGAGTCGTAATAATTAGTTCAGCATTAAAAAAAAAATAGCAGTATTGATTTTTATATCCAAAGGAAATCAAGGCGTTTTTGAACACTTTATTACAAATTGCGCCAGAGGATTGAAATGTTGGCATTTTCAGCACGGGCCAAGTTTTTGTTTATTTCCTGAGACCTGCTTATTTATTTAAGAGAACATTAGTCAGCAGAATAAAGCCGAGTGAGCTAGTAAAGAGCTCCATTAAAGGCCTGGAAAAGCTTTTGTGTTTTGATGGATCCACTTGTGGAGCTAGCTGCGAATGAACGCCCAATAAATTATTGAAATAGCCTCAAGTCATTGCATGTATGGCTGGTAATATGTAATGAAATCTATCAAGCTGTCTATCTATCTGTGCTTGAGCGTATGCAGCGTAGTTGTGGCATTCTGGTGAAAGTGGTCAGTCACTAAGCTGAAACCTGGCGTTGATGCTGTGCCTGCAGTAATGGAAATCTATAGTCTGAGGGATAGCGCCAGGCTTGCACACAGAACAGCTGAGAGAGGTTTCTCATTGAGACAGGTCTTGAAATATGGTCACCCAGGGCGGACTGATGAGTAGTTTGACAATTCTATAAATATCACTTTGGTACAAAAAAAAAAAAAAAAAACATCCCGAGCTCTGGGCTGCTGGACATCCAGTGCTGGATTTAAATCTGGCTTCAGTTTGGTCAATGTCGGCAACTCTGGCCTGAAGAAGCTGCAAATATGTGAAACAAATTGCATTTATTTGTACCGTATCTGCCATATAGTAGCACTGATTATAAGTCCACTGTGCTGTTTCACCTCCCACAGGACTACACGTTGACTATGTACTTCCAGCAGTATTGGAGAGATAAGAGGCTGGCCTATGCAGGGATCCCTCTCAACCTGACGCTGGACAACAGAGTGGCAGACCAGCTCTGGGTCCCAGACACCTACTTCCTCAACGACAAGAAGTCCTTTGTTCACGGTGTCACTGTTAAGAACCGTATGATTCGACTACATCCGGACGGCACTGTTCTCTACGGCCTCAGGTGAGGTTCTGTTCCACAGCTAATCCGTGTTTACCTGCTACCTTCAGACATTCAAAATGATGCAGCCTTCCCTTTAAAAACATCAGGAAGTGTTGAGTTTTGTTTGACGTTAGCGTAGCAATCAGTCAAGAGCACGACAGCACAGAAAAGATCAATTAGTATAATATTACTTCTGTTAAAAAAAGAGAACATGAGAGTGATATAGTGGTGAGTGTAATATGACTCTGTTGTTGTACTGATTGAATCAGTGCTAGCCCCGACCCCGGCTATTATTAGAGGCTATTATTTGAGACTTTATATGATGTTTATAATCTTCATTAATTCCCATTCCGGAAAGTGTTATGCAAGAAAATATGGACCAAACTTCTTGAAGGAAGATACACTTTCATACATTCATGTGTCTCATATCCTGATGAAAGCCCTGATATGACTTTTCATTAACACACATACTGTATATGCATCTCCATTAGCCCGATAGGAAATCTGAATGGATGAGTCTTGGTTCTCCTCTGCCAGTCTGATTTAATTGAGAGCAGTGAAGATTACTGTATGCGTCTCTGAGAAACGGATGCATTTACACATTTTCAGCATCTCGCACCACCTCCCGTGGTGGGTTAAACGATTGGCTAGCGATCCATCGCTAATGCTTATTGGCTGCATTTACTCTTGGCGTTTATGCTATCACATAGCTATCCGATCTGCCCAAGACGCCTGAAGTGGCTAAGTGTCATTTGTTTTGTTGAAGCCATTTGAGGTGCAGTTCTCACAACCAAATGCTAATACAGCAGGTCTCTCACCAGCTAATACTTGTCTCATATGTTTATTTGGACTGGATTCACGATACAACACTTCAGCTCTGAGAAGCCTGCCATTAGCATTAACTGACAAGGAGCGTGACTTCTGAACAAATAGAAAAGAATGTCACTGCATTGCTGAACTGTTTGTGTCCCGCTGTATTAATTTAAAGTTAGTTTTATCTCGTCTCTGCTCAGACTGTAAGGGAGCTGATCTCTGTTGTATCCCCCCTCTATTTAACACCCTGCTTTACATCATTTAAAACAATGTCGCTCAAGTAACGTGCCCGTCTTTCGGTTTTGTTTTGATTCAGAATCACGACGACAGCAGCCTGCATGATGGATCTGAGGAGGTACCCGCTGGACGAACAGAACTGCACTCTGGAAATTGAGAGTTGTAAGTTTAAGCCCCACATCTTGTGCTTAGTAAAGAAATACAGTGGACAGCTGTGCTTTTTCATCCCTTAAAAATACGAACAGCGCTGTGATTCTCATAAAAAAGTTCCCACACTCCTCATCTCGTGGAGACAGAAACTGCACAGACTGCTGAATTGCTTTCAATTTATTAAGCCGCCGTATCTCATTGAGATTGCTTGCTTCACCCTCCCCGGTTAGAGCTACAGTGTCTGTCCAGGAAGGCTCTGACCACACAGTGATTTCCATACTAGAGCACATTAACGATTAGTCCAATTCATCAGTCTTTGATGACATGTTTGGCTGTCTGCGCTGAAACTATTGACTGTTATGGATCCCATGCATGTGGTTTAAGCGCGCCTGCCTGCAGTGCCACACATCCATCCATCCAGATTTACATCTCATGCAATCAGCACTTACAGCCAGCTGTATGATTCATATGACTTACTGTAAATCAACTGTAGCTGTTGGGCCCCCAGATTTCACTTCAGCAAATAAAAATATACTTTTAATTTTATCCCTACAAACAAGATGAGACGGCTGCACTTTTCAGTCCTCTCGTGAGAATCACACCTCACCCTGTTTCCTGTGTCCCTGTTTGCAGATGGCTACACGACAGATGATATAGAGTTCTACTGGAAAGGAGGAGACACTGCTGTGACCGGGGTGACACGAATCGAGCTCCCTCAGTTCTCCATAGTCGACTACAAACTGGTTTCCAGAAACGTGGTCTTTTCCACAGGTGAGTTCACAGTTCACATGCTATATAGTTGTTTCACTTTCCTTTTTGATGCAGCTGAAAACTTTAACAGTATTTTAGTTCAAAACTGAAAAACTCAGCTAGCCTGCTTCATCAGGACTGTGTGGGAGTGGTTTTATCAGATTTGATTGGCAGTAGCCTCACAACCCAACAACTGTCAACAGATTTCGCTGAGAAGTTGCTCAACCCTGGCTGATGCATAGAAGTACGTGGCGTCACCTTTTGCCAACAGAAATCTCTAATGTCAATAAGCAAAACTTTTCTAACTTTGGCAGAAAACTGTGTTTTCATGTAGACTCCCACTGATCATAGAAAGAAGCTGATTCACACGGTGTCACACGAGGCACCCAAATATCTCCTGTGAATCTCCTGCACTTTGTTCTCCTGCAAGAGCCCGTGTACATGTTAGACTTTCCTCACATGGAATAATAATGCAATCACCCCTCTTCCTTCAAGGGCTTGGTGAAGGAATGGAGGCTGTACTTACAGTAATGTAATATATTAATGTGGCAACGTGCCAACAGCATGAATTATTCTCTTATAATACAGCTCAGAGGCACAGCAAGGTGGGTCTAGCACACACGGAGCATCACAGATGTATGTTTTCTCTCTCAGCTTACAGAAGTAAACAATATGGGGCAACAAGACCACTTAGTGCTGACAGAGTCTGTTGTTGTTTCAGGTACAATTTCATCCACAGTCTTTTGTTCAGGTGTAAATGTCACTCCGGCAATAGCAACAATTAAAGTTATAGCTGTCATTAAGTTGATCTAAATCAGTCCTGATTTCTAAGAAGTGTAAAGTAAAAGTATGCATTCATGCGTTCTTCGTTCGGTAAAGTTATAGTGCAGCATTTTGGGAAATACACTCTTTTGCTGACTCAGCCGGAGAGTTAGAGAAGAAGACTGATACTCACATCTGTATGATAAACATTAAGCTACAGCTAGCAGCCGATTAGCTTGAATTTAGCTTAAATGCTAGCTTTGCATAAAGACTGGAGACAGGGGGAAACAGCTAGTCTGTCTTTATCTGAAATTACTAAAATCTGTCCACCAGCACCTCTAAAGGTCACTTATCACCACACTATATCTGTTAGTTTGAATCATACAAAAGCCAAAGTGTGAAAGCAACAGAGCCACGCTAGTGGTTTCCCCATTTTCGGTCTTAACGTTAAGCTAAGCTAACTGCTGCCGTAGTTTCATATGTAACGTACATGGGTGAGAGTGGTATCAATCTTCTTTAACTCTCGACAAGAAAGCGAATAGGCTCCTGAAGGTCAGAGTGTTCCTTTAACACTGTATCTGTGTGTGTGTGTAAACAGAAGTTTTGTATTTTCCTCTGCACTGTGCTGTTTGCACTCACAGTGATCTCAAGGCTAAGTTTCGTAAGATGATTTGCAATTTGAACCATGCTTGCTTGTTTCCATGGTGATGAAACCAGTTCATCAGGGCATTGCCATAGGAACCAAAACAAAGTGCTAGACATCCTCTTGTTCCTCTTGAATTAAAGAGGGGGCCTTTTCTTTCTTCACTGTGTTTTCCTGCAGGTGCCTACCCTCGACTGTCTCTGAGCTTCAAGCTGAAGCGAAACATCGGATACTTCATCCTGCAGACGTACATGCCCTCCATCCTCATCACCATCCTATCCTGGGTGTCGTTCTGGATAAATTATGATGCCTCGGCTGCCAGAGTTGCATTAGGTATGTTATGTCTCGAGCAGCGGATTGACCTCAGCCGTGTGGTTTCACCTTCTGGCCTGCAGCCTTGTGAACAATCACCACCTCTGTTCCAAAGCTAGAAACAGGCTTTAAACAATGTTATCATCAGAGTGGAGACCCTGCAATTCCACAGAGAATGGATATAGAATTAGAATTAGAGTTTTATTATTATACTATAGTAAGTGTTAGAATCTGCATTGTGCAACAGAGAAACTTAAGGCAGGACAACAGTGTTTAAAGAATGAAGAGAATCTCACATATTCTGTTGAAATGAACAAAAAGATGTGAGTCATTGAGTGACAACTGTAAAGATAAATCCAAATTGTGGATTTTAGGTGCATATTTGTGGTGCAGTACTACCTACAGTACAATACGAAGAGTGCACTCAGTAGATTGCAGATCTTACAAGGTGGCAGTGAAAATAATATTCATCTCGTATTGTGCCTGACTTTAGTGGATCAGAACATATCGGGTATGGAATTAATCTGCAGATGCTCCAGTTCAGTGTGAAAACAAGTTTGTGAACCACAACAAAAACAAAACATAGCCTGACACAGACTAAGTCAGCTTTGTTTTCAGCCTAACTGACTGCTGGAAATGCCTTCAGCGACATTATCCCCAGCATAAACAAGGTTCCACACTGAAGCAGATCTTGATCACTCGTCGCTCCTACTTGCCGCTTACGAGGAGTGAGGAGTCAGCAGTCAGTGGCAATATACTGTAAAACATAAGTCAATAGGTTTTTCAAAGAATAGTGAATCACCGCAACCACGAGAGGTCTTAGAACAAACAGCCCAAAAAATGTGCTGCCTATGGGATCAGAGATTAGCGAGATTAGCCGCAGACACACACACACACACTATCAAACTTTCACGCCTAGCAGACATAACGCTAGGCGCTCATACACAGCTAATGCCTTCCTCAGTGTGCAGACCCAATGATTGTCACCTATTTAAAACATGTAGGGAGGATCAGGCGCAGTCAGTTATAGAAGCAGGGCACATGGAGGAGATTTCATAGGGGACGGCGTGGCACTGAACATCACGTGTTAAAAGAAAAGCTGTTACAAAAACAACGTGGACCCACTACCCACTGAAAGATTACTGTGATATAAACACTGACAACAAAGTCTCTCAAAGGGAACTCGTTTTCTCTGCTCAAACTCTACTTTCCCCTTTAAGATTTGCAAATCTCCTTTTCCACTTTCCTCTCTTTCTGTAAAATATCAGTATACTGTACGATACTTTGCGCATCATCTTACTCACACAGGTAGTAATGGACAGATTGAAAAAAGGGGACAGGAAAAAAAGACAGATGGCATGTGAGTGGGAGGTAATGAGGATGTTCTGAAGGGACGGCTACACAGCAGAAAATGTGAGTGTGGATACGTGAGGTACATTTATGATCGATGGCCTCTCTTCGCCCGAGATGCTGCACAGGATACGGAGCGTTTGCTGGGAGATCATGTCAAGTTCACGACTTCAACAGGGGATCTGACCTTTCCAATTCAGCTTTATTTATGTTTCTAAAGCTGACTGGAAGTGATCCTTTCCAATGTTAGCGTGGAGTCTCAGGAATCCAGTAAAATGAGGACTAACTTGAACTTTATAATTTCAAAAAAAGTTGTATTGATACTTCCCTCAGGAGATGGTTCAGACCAAAACAGAGCTAAAGGAGAATTAATATTGGACTTATGTTCATCAGCTGGTCACAAACACGATACCAAATGAATGCTAATGTTGCTTAGTCCCTGCTGGATGTGTAAAAAGCAACTGTTGGCTCAGAAATTCACCACAGCAGCCAGGTAAAAATATGTGATGTGTTTAGGGGTCAGTTCTTCAGCCGGTGCTACATGTGATTTTTCTTGCTTGTAGTGAGGAGATTCTTACAGTTTCTTAGCATTTCTCCAGTAGCCACCATGGCTAGCAGGCTTCATCCCACCTCTTCAGATGGGTTTCACAGTCTGTTCTTCCAGTTGTTAGTCTTGTCCTTTCCAGACATTGCAACCTTTTAAAAAGGATAAATGAATGCTTTCACAAGCCTCAATTAAAATGATTTCCAGTGTGGCGCTTAGCTATTGTCCTCAGCTCAGCGCCACACTGGAAATAATTTTAATTGAGGCAAAGTTTGTGTTTCTAGACAACATTTAACATTAGAGAGGTTTGGCCCCAATCCAAGTAGCGTATCTGTGGAATTTAGTTCAATTCCATACATATCATTTATATCCAATACATGCAGAGTACTATTGGTGAGTTCTTCCAACACCTGAGTCATGTGTGAATAGAGAAATATCTGATTCATAATGAACGTTTCATCATGTCTGTGTGTTCATTTCAGTGTGTTTGAGGCTGCAGCTCTGTGGTGTAATCAGACACTGAACTCACACTCTCCACTGGCCTCTGGGACTGAAACAAATATGAGGCTGAGTTCACGACTGGAAAACACCCCACCAACCCCATCTGCATTGATCCCTGCTAGAATATTTACTGTAATGGAAATCCTCATAAGAAAGAGCACGTTACTGCAGCATTCATTAAATCTCAGTTTGCATTTCGAGGGGTCTGCTGAGCAGCTAGATTTGAAAGCACCTCCGCAGGTTCGGACCTGTTCAGGGGGACAGGGGACGGCGCGATGTGAAGACCGCTGTCTGAGACACTGTGAGATCGATGCAGTTAGAAACCATTTACACTTACTGTACTATCTAAATTCAATCACTGTCTGTGGTGATTCACTAAAAGTTTCCATTCACTGCCATTATGGTGCTGTGAGTATCCTGAGGAAAACTAAATTTGCAGGGATCCCTATCAGGCCTCATATATGAGCAGTGGAAAATGACGTATGCAGCGTGGTGTTAAGAGATCATCCTCTGGATTTACATGGAATCTCGCTGTATAGCTATCAGGTAATTGACGGCTTGCTAAGCACAAATTTAGCGTCAAATTCTTTATAATTTTTTAAAGATTTATCTCAGATATCAGAGAGAGGTAGACAACGTTTGCACAGTTTGATGAAAACGCAGACTTTTAAAAATGTTCCCAGCTCGACGTTTTGACATGAGAATGATATTTTGAAATAAATGAACAGGTGTGAAAACATGGAACACCTGACGAATTCACAACAAGTGCTGCCTTAATTGGGAGATATGTGTCAGCTGTGTGAGTCTCACACTCGAGTTCACTTCATTTCAACATAACATAACGTTTGGATGCTTAGTTCATGGAGTCGTTTGTGTTTAAATAGTATGTATTTGCAGACAGACTTTTAGCATGAGGGCTAACATAATGCTACGAAAGGTAAAGTTGAGATTAAATTTTGGCTTAAGAGCAGGATAGAGCTGCTAGCGTTACCCTCCTCTGTAAAGCCACAAACTAATAAAGTTAATCAGAGACTTTTACAGCAATGATCAGCAACTTCTGTGGGCAGAAAGCTAGTTAGCTGGACGTGCTAAAGATTGCAGCTAATGTTACAGCAGATAAACACTGATTATCCAATTCCTGACAAACAAACAAAAAAGCACCATCCTCCAAACTCTTCAAATGCCGAATATCATCTTATTATCTTGTCATCATCCAAAGCTTGACAGGCCTTAGTTACGGTTACTAAGGCTATGATTGGACAGTCACTGAGGGAGGGGGTTTAGCAAACAGTGATCATCTACAAGATGTCACCTCTCATTGTCATTGCTTCATCCGTCCCCGTGCTTCCCACTGATGTGATGTCAAAGTCGGCAGTAACCTCTGCAGAGCTGCACTGGAAATATTTTGGGGATTTGTTGAGTAACCCTCTCCTCTGAGCTCTGAGAGACTTTAGATTCTTGCTTTTCCCTTTGTTCTGCAGAAATCGATGCCATAAACCCACAGTGCTCTTAACACCCCCACACATACAGTACTGTACAGTGCAATATTTTTGTTTTAATTATGTAAGCCTGAGTCGACAGAAATAGACGCACCGTCCGGGTTGGTGAGCCGCAGACACATTTGTTGTTGTCATTTATTGTTGAAGGTGCACATTATGGAGAGAATTACTACACTGCTGTTTATTGTGTATTTGCTGAGGCTGTTCACTCGTTGCATGCTACATGAGCTGTAAACCACATTGTGGAGCATTTTCTGCTTATCCAAGCTAAGTAATCTCAAACTTGCTGAGAAGAGTCATCCAGGAACTTTCATCTGGACAATCCTGAAAGCTTTTTTCGTGGTTCAAACCTTATTTTAATTGCTCTAATCAGGTTTGATGGAAATGTTTGTACCAGATGAAAATGACTCATAGTAAGACCTTCACAGAAAAGTGCAGCGCTCTCGCTTAATAGCGTTCTTATGAGTATATCTTCATTTCAGCCCCTGCATTGCTACACAAATTGATTTTTAATTAAAGTCGTGATTAAAGACGCTTTGATTGAAGATTTTTGTTGCTTTATTTTCACATGGAGGTCTGTGAGCAGAAATGTGACCTATGAATTCTCTCACATACCATGAGTGACTGGTTAGTAAATGATTCCAGTTCACACCACGCCATTGATATCGATAGACTCTCCCATGATTACTCTGTTCAAAATAGGTCGTCCACGGCAACAAAATTTTCTCGCTTCCTGGGTTCGTGTCACATGGTGTCACATGGTTCCCTCCCTGGCTCCGCCCCTGTGAGTTCTCACTCTGCCTGCAGATTTTTAAATGAGTCACAGACATAAAAACTGCTTTTCCACGCTCTTGTAAAAGTTTTGCAACTGTAAGACCTTCACGGTTTAAAAATTTATAATACAAAGTATTAATAATTGAAATAATTGACCTTGTTTGCAGTTTTTTTTATAATGGTGACGTATGGAAAAAATGCTTTTTGGGCCTCAGGGGATTTTTATTGTTGTTGTTTCAATTGGCCACTGGGGCAAGCTAGCAGCAAGGCCGAGTGGTGGTGCCATATCTATCTTTCTTTATACACCCATGAGCAACGTCACAGCAGCAACCATATACAGTATTTTAACATTAAAAAATACCCATAACCTTTCATTAGCAATGATTCACACTAACAGGAATACATCAATAACAAGGCTAACAACATAATTCTTTGTGCATGAAAAGAACAATGAAAGAATATGCGCTCGAAATAATAATTCTACACTGATTATTGGAAACGGTGTCAGTGATCATCTAAAGCCACATCTGAT
This sequence comes from Chelmon rostratus, assembly GCF_017976325.1. Lineage (NCBI taxonomy): Eukaryota > Metazoa > Chordata > Actinopteri > Chaetodontiformes > Chaetodontidae > Chelmon > Chelmon rostratus. Next base: position 26,427,965 of record NC_055661.1, read on the forward strand.
CTACCGCTTTTGACATGTGACATGAGCGAGGAATGCTCCTGTCACTCAAGGTAAGTTAATTTAAACACAAGATACTTGTGCTCAAAAAGAGGATTCATTCTCAGTGAAGAACCTTGGAGCTCTAATCTGCCTCTATACCTGCCAAAGAGCAGTGATTCCTAACACGTCTCTGGGGGTCATCAGGTGGAAACCTCCCTTCAACAGTGTTTCGCCTACTTAGTCCCACTACACCTCCAGGAGGTTAGGCAGTGAACTCCGGCGTCCCAGAGTCACCCCCCCCTAGTGCCAGTTCACACTGCTCCTACACAATCCAAACAGCACCGCCACGTTCAACTGACCCAGAGATGCTCCAGGTAGTGGCCAGTACCGATGCTACCATTTAACTATTGCTAATGCTAATGCTAACCGCTAGGAAGAACAGAAGAAGACAATACAGTTCCGATGCTACCATTTAGCTAATGTTACGTGCTAACCGCTACCTGCTAAGAGGAACAGAAGAAGACAATAAAGCTAGATTCACCTATACTGTTAATGTTAATTGCTAGCTACCAATACTAACTGCTAAGATACTATCATACTCTCACCGCTTTAGCTATTGTTAGCTGCTACAATGCTACCACAGGCCTAGATGCCACATGTAACTGCCGATTGCCACACTACCATCATCTACCCCTGCCTCTCACCAACTGCACCAAGAAAAAGCGGGGTGGGAATACAAACCCTGGTTCGGGTAGGGGATAGAAAATAAAGAGGTAGAGTCAAAAGATGAAAGTAGGGATTGGATACAGACCCTTGTTCGGGTAGGGGGTGGAAAATTTAGAAGGTGCTGAAGGTGGAGGCCTAAACCACAGACTAGATTTAATAGCCTCTTCTAACATTTCCTTCAAGAAGCAGCAAACCCTACCATTTCCTTCAAAAAGTAGTGTCTCTAATCATCTGTTTTGTGATGAGAGTCAGTGTAACTTCTTTGGTTTAGGAAGTTTCTGGAAGTCTGAGTCTGTATTTTTTCACTGTTTATATTTGATTAGTTGTGCTTTTATAATTTGTAACATGGTGATTCTCTTTTTTTTTTTCTTTTTCCAGGGATCACCACTGTCCTGACCATGACAACCATCAACACCCATTTAAGAGAGACTCTGCCCAAGATCCCCTACGTCAAAGCTATCGACATGTACCTGATGGGCTGCTTTGTGTTTGTCTTCTTGGCTCTGCTGGAATACGCCTTCGTCAACTACATCTTCTTTGGAAGAGGTCCTCAGATGCAGAAGAAACTGGCTGAGAAGGCACAGAAGGCGAATAATGACCGGGAAAAATTTGACAGACCCAAGGTGAGAATATATTTCCAGAATCAGGTTACACTTATCATTTCACAGGTTCAGAACAATGGTGCTTTAACTAACTGCTGTAAGACCAATCTTTAATGTTTGGTGATATAATTTGAAGATTTCCACGATGGCACCCTGGTGGTCATAAATAGCTGTGGATGATAGCTATGCAGTGTCAGCCTTTACTACCCCAATAAGAGGGAGCTTTGATAAGTAGCATGTGTGCAGCTAAGACTGTTAACATTCACTGTACATGTGGAGCAATTCTCATTCCATAAATATATACCCATGTAATATGATTATATGTGAAGATTTCTTTCAGCAAAAGTAATATTATGCAGTGTAAAATCTGGAAGTCCACAGCTCCAAATGTGTAAATTGAAATCATTAAGTCAAATTGAAATTTAATTTTTCATCTGTTTGCATACGATGTCAAAAAAAATGAAAGTTGTGCTCCAGCAATTTAGTTTTGCAGCCATAAGAGACAGATTTAAGAAAGGTCATGGTCAGACTGATAGAGCAGAGGCCTCATATCCTGATCTTTAGTCTCTGCAAAGGCTTAAGGTCCAAAGATGCTGCTTCCTTTATTTCTCACAGCACATCCAGCTGCATCTTTTCCTCTGACACGTACTGTGTGGTTAACACCACCGTCTCAAACTCCACACCTCCAGTTTGTAACACAGGCTTTCTGTTGTAGTCCGAGCTGAAATAACCCCGGTGACATTTTTGGGTTATTCCCTCACATTTACCAACTCTCCAGAGCCACAGAAGACATTATGTACCCCCCATGACTAGAAGACTGACCTCTGTTTGCAAAAACTGTAGGAGTGGCCCTTAAATATTTAATAGTCATCTTTTATTTTACATTTTCTTGTGTGAAAATGTCACATTGCAGTGAAAATTACAGTTAAGCTTTGGCAGCATATAATGTGCAATATCCTCATGCATAACGTTTTTAATATTTAGAACGAATTTAAATATGAAATTTATCGTACTTTGCATTTGCAGTTCCAAACTGCCAGACTGTGATTTTAGTGCGTTATTAATTTTATGCATTTTCATTGGAGAATAAGTAGGTTTAGTGAAAGGCTGGTTTCTGTAAATCTGGAACTGGTGGGACGACTTCAAGACTAGCCTCCATAAGCAGAGCTGTCCGATGACAGAGGATCTAACACGTCAACAGGTCAACATTTTAGCATCAGCACTACCGCAAAGATCCACAGTCATCTATGAGCTTCTATTAAGGGACAAGCTCCAATAATGTATTTCACATTCACTTTTATTTTAATAATGGCAGGGCTTTGCATCAGACAGCACTGCAAATTGTGTCAGTGGATTCTAAATTCGCTAAGTTTACTAAGAGTTTACAGTGATGACGGTGGCAGATTTACCATCGTAACACAAGGCCTTCGATTCCTCACAGAAACAAACAAAAGCAGGCTTCTCATTTCTAGCTGATGAGCTCTGATGTTGTCGGTTAAAATGGTGACTCACTGGCAGATTTTGTTTAAACTCTCTGAGAAGTCCAGCTGACGTTTCCATGCGGCACATTTTAAAACAAGAACCCTGTAAAATGGTCTCATATGTGGTATGATGGTAAAAGACTGTGTCCCAGACACCATCAGCATCCTCACCAGCTGCTGATCCATGTAATCTATACAATTACAGGCAGTTTTCCAATGTAACCAGTGACCCCACAGAGTGATAATAATAACATGCTCATTGCCATTGGATGTAACGCTGGGTTACTGCTGTAGGTAGTAAGCTAGTTAGCCAGACGTGCTAACATGCAGCTATGTTAGAGCAGATAGAGACAAAGTTTAATCCATTCCTCACATGTTAGCTCTTGTGTTTTAGGATGTTTAAGGACTACAAAAAAGACACCACCCTCATTCAACATGTGCAAAGCTCGACAGGCCTGCAGGTGCCCAGTTGCAGATACTAAGCTGTGATTGGACAGCTGCTGTTTGGAGGAGGGGTTTGAATTATGATGTAGACAGTGGTGATGCAATTTCAAACATGGGAATGAAATTGAAAGTTGAATCATAGGTTTTTATTTATTTCTAATCTATGTCATGTGCACATTGGTAGAAATGAAATCTCGCTTTGATGAAATGCTTTCACATTAATTGCCAGCGTCCATACAGTCAAACAACTTCCTGATTCCCCCGTCGTCCTCCTGACTGTGAACACTGAGCCGCACTAAACCGAAGCTCAGACAAAAGGCTTTCTGTTTGTCTTTCTCCCGGCTAGTCCGTTCTGGAAGGCGGCAATTGCAAGTCCTCGTCCGTTAAACAGTCCAATCAGGTAGAGGGCCGTCGTCACTCACGGCGGGTGAGTGTCTGTCGCTGCCTGTTGTGTCGCATCTGTGAAACCTCCACTGAAACTTTGCTGCTGCAGAGCAAAGTTTGACCTTCCCTTATTCAACAGCTAAACATGTTTCGGCCATTTGTGTCGTAATCACATAGAAGTGTTTTCTCTTTACATTCCTTCTTCCTCTGTGGTTTCACCTTTTCATTGTCTGTATGTGTTCGTGCCCTGATATCCTGTAATAAACACCAACAAACCAGACAGATCATGCATAGACGTATACAGAGCAGACACAAACACGAACAACAGTACAGAAAGATACAAACATTATAGTCATCTTAACTTTCAGGTCTATATATCAAGATACAAATCATTTATTTTCTCTATTTTTCTTAGTGTTTCAAAATGTCAAATGCTCGATCAATATACAGAATATTGGATCATGTGAACTAGACTGTCTTGTCTATTAGGATCTGATAAAGTCGAGGATTTATCAATATATCATGATTTGTGCTTAGATTGTGTATGCCTGTTCGAAGGTCACAAAACCAAAACATATGCATAAAACAGCCTCTTTGCTTCTTACAACAACAATGTAAAAAATCACCTTTCATTGTTCATGTTATGCATCTTCTCAGGAGTAAGATGCATCCTTATTAAAAGAGCACATAAACTTTGGCTTGTCTGTTTGTATTTGGCAACCAAGCTGCCGTTAAAGCCTCATAAAACTGATGTAATCTAATAACAGCTGAGTAAATTTTAGAAAGATTTTTTAAAATCTTGCTTCTAATCTTCCTCATCATTAAGAATAAAACCAACGTAGGAAGAAAATTGCTGTCTCATTTGAAAATCTGTTAATAAATGAGAGGAGGGAAGGTTGTTTTCTGTTGCAGCTGACAACAAAAGTTCCATCTTTAAATAAATGTGACATATATTTTAACCCCTTAGCCTGCTGTCGTACATTATAACTTAATGTACCACCATTACATAAAGTGAGGCATTAGTTTTTCCACACGGGGTTTTGAAGAGGAGAGTACTTCAGTGTAATGCGCAGCTTTAACCGTGTAGAATCGCTGGATTACTGATCGGTTTCAGGATTTTAGTCTTGAGGATTTCACCTGCTTTAGGAAGCTGTGTGTTCACAAAGCAGCCGCCTCTCGCTGTGATGAAATGCTGCTTGTATGTTTTGTTTCCAGTGATGTGGAGCCCAAGCAAATAAGCAAACCCACAAGAGAAAGTAGAGAGTGAGGAAAATATAAATATTCACCTTGTCACTTCCTCTCACGTCTTGTAACCGCATTGTTTTATTACTGTGTACATACTGTGCCTCTATTTTTGCCACATAGGTCTGAATGATTTATTTGTTTTTGTGTGGGAAGCAATAGCTGTCGTGACACGAGCATTAGAGCCATCCGCTCCAACCTTGAGCTGATTTGTGAGAAGTGATTTAACTTTGGGACAGGAAACCTGGTTTTGAAGGCCGCTCTCTGTTTCCCGGGCTGTAATCTGTCAGCCTGCTGGAAGACGGCGGCCCCGGGGCCTGACGCATGCGGCGCACGTGTCATCAGTCACCGGAGCCCACAGCCCTCAGCCCATTTTTAACAGCGCTCCTGTCTGTTGTGCCCAGGTCGACTCCCAGGGGAACATTTTGCTGACAACCTTGGAGATCCACAACGAGGTGGGAGGGAACGAGATCACGACCACGCTGAGCGAGACCCACAACTCCTCCTCCATGGTGTTCGACAACTCGGGGGTCCAGTACAGGAAGCCGAGCACGCCGCGAGAGCCCGGCCGCCTCAGCCTGGACAGGAACGCCCACCTAAAGAAAACGCGCCTGCGGAGACGATCCTCGCAGCTCAAAATCAAAATCCCAGACCTGACCGACGTGAACGCCATCGACAGATGGTCGCGGATTATTTTCCCCTTCACCTTCTCCCTCTTCAACGTAATCTACTGGCTTTACTACGTCAACTAACGCACTGATGTTTTTTAACCCATATCTCTTTGTTTTTGAATGAGAGAGCACTTCTCAGCGTCAGGAACATAATACGGTGAATTGCTGATGAAGGTTTTTTTTATCATGGACTGTCACTCAGACAGATGCTTTAAAGGAATTATCTACAGAACATGTATGAATTTATGACTCATACACTCATATTGACTTTCATGCACTGTAGGTCCGACTCTGCTCTGACTCACGTTGCTTCTCATGAGTGGAGGCACAGACTCTCTGCAGTGTTCACGGGACGCTGCTTTAGGTCAGTTATTACAACTGTACCCATAATTTCAGTATGAAAAAGTTACTGCTGATGAAAAGACAGCTGGCAGAGATTCACAGTATTATTACATCTCCAGTTAATCTGCACATGGACAAATACGATCATATAAATACAGACCTCTGAGTTTATGATCTGGAAATCATCTGCAGTGAAACAGGAGTTAAAGGAATAGTTCGGTCTTTTGGGAAATACACATATTTTCTTTCTGCTGAGAGTTAGATGAGTAGATTGATGTCACTCTCATGCATTTATTCTAAATATGAAGCTAAAACCTGCAGCCTGTTAGTTTAGCCTAGCATAACGTATTTCCTAAAATCTGGAACTATTCCTTTAATTTGCCTTGACTTGGAGATGATGCCACCAGTTGGTGGTTTTGAAGGGGACGCTGGATCAGCTGTGACCTTGCTCCTGTGATTAATTAGAGGTTTAACACTGTGTACGGATGTCAAAACGAGCCCAGTTTTTATAAACAAGAGAGAGGCTGATGGGATCCATACCAGCATTTTTGAAGTCGTTCTGTCATTCACTGCCATTATTTACACTCGGGAAGTGTGCTAATTTGCTCTTTTTTGCTGAGATTTAGATGAGGAGATCAATGCCACTCAGTCGGTTATCTGAGCCCGGTATAAAGAGTGGGAACAGCAAGCTTGGCTTTGTCCAAAGGTGAAAATTATCCACCTAGCAACAACTCTAAATCTCACTGATTAACAGGCTAATCATGATGTTTTTATGGACTTATGTGCTGCACACAGTGAAGTTAAATAGAAAGCTTTAGAGGTGCTGGTAGATGCATTTTCTCAACTTTGCACAGAGCCAGGCTAGCTGTTTCCCTCTGTTTCCACTCTTTATGCTAAGCTAGGCTAAACATAACATACAGACGCGAGAGCGGCATCTTTTCATCTCGCTCTCGACAAGAAAGTGAATAAGAGCATTTCCCAAAAGACCAAACTGTTTCTTTAACATGTGCTATTGCTAAAGCATGCCATATACCAACAACAAACCGACGACTCATGTGTCCGTTTACGTCACATCACAGTAGAGAAAAGGTTCACGGGCTTCACAGTAAACATGTTCAAGATCTGGTCGGTTTACGCTCCTACACTGTTCTGTCACTGCTTTCAGGACTGCTGTCACAATATTTTATTGATTTTGTGAAACACGTATTCAATACAGCTTAATTCACATTCTCGCCTTTCTTCTTTCAGACTGCGTGTTGTTGTGGTAACTGAGTGCAGACTCGTAGCTGCAGACGTCTTCAGCTCCACGTTCAGATCTGCTGATTCTCCGTCAGATTCAATGTACATAATGTAACGCTGATCATTTTCTTTCAGTTCACATTAATTACATGGCTTTGTTGTCAGCAGTGTTTTGCTCAGTGATTTCTGGCCTCGCTGTTTTGTTTTGTTAGTCTTTAAACGACATTATAATTTCCTATTTGTGTTGTAAATATAAAACACAATATCACAGCTTGCGATTATTGCCATTCTTTCCTGAAGAAGTAAGCCGATCATGTGAAGACGGAGCCGGGTGGTGTACGGTATCTCCTAAACAGCAACTGCTGGTATACATAGCTCGCAACGCACCATCTGCACGGCTCGTTCGAGCGGCTCGCAGCGTAGGAGTGACACCACCTGTCAGAAGTCCAGTCAGCCCGACGACACCCGTGTGCAGCCGCCTGACGGAGCCCAACATCCCATAACAAATTAAACGAAAACGCATCACTAATAAACCAGAGCGGGCTTGCCATGACTCTACAGAAACATGTGTGTCATGTACAGCACAGAACACATTTGACAATTTTTGACAAAGGCTTGATGGCCAACTCATTCGATCTATTTAGCATTTAGCAGTGAATAAACTCTTAAAAAAGACATAATAATGTAGTCGTAAGCAGATATAAGGACATCTGTGTTTATTAATGTGTTTGTCCACAATTACAAATTCTAGTATGAAGCATCTATAACAACAGGGTTAAGCTTAATATTAAGGTACCAGGTGCTTATTAGCTACTATTAGTAGCATATTGGCTCTTTATTAGTCACCATCAAGCACTTAATGGCCTATTCTGGAGGTAAGGGTTATTACAGGTTAGGGTTAAGTTATTAAGATCATAATTGTAATTGTAATGTACAACAACTTCCTTACTATCACTGAACAGTAATTAGAGGTTATTGAGGGAAAATTTAATGGCCTAGTAGTTGTGGATTTTGGTCATTAATAAGTGCTTTATAATTACTAATAAGTCAATAGGCTACTAATATGCATGCTAACAAGCAACCAGTTAATGGTGCCTATGTGTACCATTGTTACCAAAAACAGATAATGAATGACTGATAATACGGTATAGCTGAGCTGTAATCATACATATTAATAACACGAATAAATCCTTTATTAACTGTTTAAACACACATTACAATCATTCTCAGGTATGTTTCTAACTGTTCATAAATGGGTCTGAAACTCGTGAAGACATCTGGAACTTTCATTCTTGACCTTGGAAATAGTATTAAATTATTATATTACATATTATTAATAGTTGAAAGAAATCTTAGCTCAAGGTCCACTTGCTGGATTTCTGCATCTCATGACTTTCGTCAGTGAAGGGTGTTTGCTTAGTTCTCCTGGAGAGTGAAGAACAAGCATCGATAAATAAATATAGCGTTTCTTTGCAAATATAACTAATAGAATATAGTGATTATATACTTATACAATACATGTTTTATATGATCATACATGTGTTATACTGTCATCACTAATTGCCTGTTTAATCATTGATTACAGATGCTTCATAGGTGGAGTTACAGCAGCGTCAAAACAACTCAGAACAACAAAAATGTCCTCAACTGCCCATCAGAAATGTGGAATGTGTTAAAAACAGTTAATTGTTAATGCTTAAACTGTAAATGCTAAATTAAGGGAGGTTTGATGTAAAGGTTAACCAGCTTCAGATGGAATGAAATGCACTCAGCAGAAACAATATGTGGAATAATAATGAGTGTGTGTTGACCTCAGGTGTGTGGGCAGGTCTACTGAGCAAATATTTAACACCCCTACAAATTAAATCCCTGTTAGGATCCATCAAATCTCAAAAATCTTTTGTCTATGTAATAATGTAAATGTAAAGATACAACATGAATCTTCTGATCATCAGTACCGTCATGTAGAGAATGGCATAGAAACAGTCTACAGCTCGGTGAGGCTGAGCTAAATGCTAACGTCAACATGCTAACAATAACATTGCTAACTTGCTAATGTATAGCAGGTCAAATGTTTCAGGTCAAATTTCAGTTTTAGCAAGTTGGATTGAGTTACAGGGCCAGAACATGCTAACTCTTAAACCTAATTAGCATGCAAAAGGTCACAATGTGGTTGGATCTGGATTCATATTTCCATTTCCTGTGACAATCGCTGGATATTAAAGAAGGGCGGAAAAGAAAAAGACGTCATATGCAACGTTCGAGCTCAGCTCACAAACCATCTCCTCCTAACCTTTACCAAGGGTCTTTGTGTCTAAATCTACTAATTTAAACTGCAACGCTTCCAAAACATGAGCATGAAACAGCAACATGCAGGTGCAAACTGTGCACCAATGAACAAGCTCCATTCTTCCCTCAGGTGCCATGTTCCCAGATCCTGACGTACCTCTCGGGTTACTGTAGCATGCCAATACTTGCAAATTAGCACTGAACACAAAGTCCAGCTGAGGCTGATGGGGGAGTCAGATATTTTGCAGGTAGATCACCAAAGTCATTTGATTAATCCTCTGAGACCATGAACGCCACAATCCCATGTGCCAATGCTGAGATATGTCAATCCATTCAATAGTTGCGCCATTGGTAGCACAGTAACGCCCTCAGAGTTTGTTTTCATGTATATTCACTGTTACAGGATAATAAAGTCAAAGCATGAATGATCTTCTACAGCAGTGAAAACCATAAAAAGAAAACCATGGACCTCGCTCATGTTCTCATGGCTGAAAGGGACCAGTTCCCTGCAATCAGGTCCCACGTGGGAAGCCTGAAACCAGAAGACTGAAGCCGCCACGGGTTGGCCATCTCCAGTTTAATGTGCATATGGGTGTAATGTCAAGGTGTCCACACACTTCTGGACACGTGGTGTGTTATCACTCTAGATCAGAGAACACCTCTTCTTCATCTTTTGTTTATGCTGTGCACATCTTAGATCAGTGTTGTGCAAATTCACACTTAACAAGAGCTCGCTCACAGCTCACACAGATTAAAATTAACTAGTTAGCTAAGGCTGCAGATCTAGTAGTCTAGTACAAGTCTGCCTGCTTCTTGTTGGGAAATGAAGAAAACTGGTCCTTTGCAAAATGCTGTGGGTTGGAGTTGGGGGAGGAACGCTGTGGCTGCTGGCTCCTGGTCTTCATCAATCATGATCGTGATCATGTGATCATCATTCACTCGCTGATATTTCCCAGAACTGCTTGGATGCTTCAACTCGGTGTTCCTTCACAAATTCGCCAGGTGCTGCAAAAGCGACATCACGAGCAACACCAGACATCAAGAAACCACAGGAAGTGCGACAGACTGTTCACCTTCTGACAAATTAATTTTGGAAAATGCAACATTATTCAAAAGTCAGTGAAAACTAATAGAAATTAATGGTAGCTAGCTTACAGTATTTCCTGATTTGCAAATGTTAGCATGCTAAATGCTAAACTAAGACTAAGAAAACATTATACCAGCTAAGAACTGCATGTTAGCATTGTCATTGTGAGCATGTTAGCATGCTGTTCACAAGCTAGCGTTGCTGTAGACTCTTAGCCTTGTTTGTGTGTACTGGTGGACCTTATCATTATCATGTAGCCTACACCCGCTACACCTCCTGGAACATCAGTGACCTCCTGACTCCCTCGGAATCTCCCTCTCTCCCTGTGATCACCTGAGTGGAGACAGGTGTGTCGGAGCAGGTGCATCCAATCCTGTAATCAGAGTCAGCCACGTCCACCCCGCCACGTTGTAGTTCCTGCTCAGTCGCTCTCTGCAGCCCTCCGTCTCCTCAGCGCTGGACCCCCACCACTAGCTCCTCCAGCTACACCTCCTCCTCGACACAACCAGCCACCAGCCCAGTCCTCACATTTCCCATCATCCCTCCTGCCCGGCTCCTCATCCCATCTCATCTCTCCCCTGCATTATATCATTCTCTTTATCCAAACTCCAGCCTTCTCACCTCTCTGTCTTGCACTTTCCTCAACGACTCCTACTTTGTACTAATTATAGGTAAAGAGACAATGTTCAAATTGGTAATTAATTGGAAGTCATTGCTAAAGTCCTTTAGTGAAAGCACAGCAGGTCAGCTCAAAATGCAGAATGTGACGATTGTCTGCAGGCAACCAAGTCAACATACAGAGAGTACACAGGATGTGTTTGGTTTCCAGTAATAATATAAAAAGATATTGATTTTACAGAAATATGAATATTTGTTTGGGTAACACTGTCCCAGAACTCATTGTTTTCCCAATTTTCCTTAAATTACCAAGTTAAAGATTTCTTTCTTAGACCCTTCAAAAGAAATTAGTGGGAAATAAAATGAAGAATCTCCAAACAAACTAAAACACACAAGTGCACAAAATGCCTCATAAGCAGATTTTTGTGCTGGTTGTAAAAAAGCGAGAGCAGCACAAACAGTGTCCAAAAAGTGGTCGCTGTAACATTTTTAAAAGGTGTTGGGCTTTCAAACTATGGTTTAAAGCACAGAGCAAGCCACAGGAAATGTCCACCAATTACTGCACGATGACAGCGAAGCTGCAGGAACGTCGTCACATCAAAGCAGGTTTAGACGGGAGACGTTCTGGAGAAAGTCTGCTAAAAATCCCCGAGGACGCTGGACTGTAAACCCTGCTCAGAAAACGCTGCTTTGAGGATCTGACGGTGTAATTAGTGTTTTTACAGGGAGACAGTCAGATGGAGGTGAGACAGTGTCGCTCAGTAATTGGCATGTAAATCGGGGATCAGATGGTTGCAGGTTAGTAGGAAAGACGCCCCTCACAAAGTAAACAACGAGGTATTTTTAACCGCAATAAGAACATAATACCACATTAAGGAATAAGTGAATTCTTGTTAGAATGAAAAAAGTAATTTTCCAGTTTGTTTCTCACCTCCAAGTGTTCAGATCCTCTCTTAATGAACTTCAGGGCATCCGTGAGCAATAAAAGCAATAAACACAAGACTTTATTGGGCTTCTATGGGAAACTATGAAAACGCTAATTAGACCGAGGCAATAATAAATTTCTGGGTATAATGAGACAGTTTGAATATCTGTACATTCGCGCAGGATAATTAATCTAAATGAGTGATATTAAAACTGGAGGCGGGAGCAACAACAGCAGCTGCTGTGTGAGTAATCCCCCCGAGAGCAGGTGGACCAATAACCAGGAGGCGAGGCCGGAACACAAATTGGAGCTCCGGGTTCATCAGAGAAGCTCTTCATCACCAGCACGAGGAGGTATGATACCGGTATCTTCAGCGGCCGACTCTGCATGTCTGCCGACGCGCTGTGGAGCAGATTTTAGGAATAAAGCACGACCTGTTCAAAGATTATGGTATAAAAAATGCTGTTTGACCTTCACTGACTTCAGATCAGTGATCTCAGAAGGGTCTGAACTCTTCCATGGAGTCATGACAGTGTTCACGTCACATCGTCCCATCACATGATCAGGTGGAGACTTTAAGACAGCATCAACATCCATATTTCTGAGCAATCATCACTGTTCATCTGCATGTGACTCAGTTTTTATCGTTTATTCATAGCTTTAATCATTTACGTAGAATAAGAATAGAATTTGTTAAAAATGCTGCTGACTAATTTATTAAAAAAAGAAAACCCTGACGGAGATGTTGAGGAACAAATGTAACCATTCTTCTTTGATCACAGGAGTGTTTCATTTGTGGGCCCCAGCTGTGCTGTTGGGGGGTCTGCTGAGGGTCTGTGTGATGAAAGCTGCTGTCATGTTGCATCATGGGAAATGTAGGATCCAGTGTTTTTGGAGCTTGAACCAGCAATTAAAATTCTGGATATGTTTTGATTTTTACCTTCCTTTTCTTTTGCTCTTGTGAAATCAGTCAGTCGTGAGTCCCCGGCCTTTATAGAGGGGCAACACTAAATCTCTGGACTGCTCCTTTAAAGTATCCTCATGTGAAGCAAAGCCTTTTTTTCTGCAGAAGAAAAATCCAATCATCATTAATAAAAGAAAAACAAAGTAAAAATGTCACTGTGACTTTTTTATTTCGTCATATCAAAGCCAAATGAAATCCTTTTTCTGTCCTTATGCAAATGAGCAATGCAGACGTGTGGCCCCTCCCACTTATTACCAGCAGCACCATTAAGCTGACAGAGAATAAACCACTCAGACGGGTGTACGGCGGGTTCAGGGTGTCGCTGACCACCTGAACTCATCACTTTTATTAGCACACCTCAGCTGGCTGTTAGCGCTGCTGCTCACCAGCTGGGCTGCACCGTGTCCAGATGGCTCTGCTGCATTTGCACTCAGATATATAGTCCGTCCTCATAGATGCACGGAGAGCTGAAATGGTTCGAATTTAATTTCACTCGATAAATGCATCATATATCCGTTGATATACTGCAAAACATTTAGTTTGCTCTTTGGCTGAGCAAAGAAAAAAGATGCTCTGAATGATGTGCAGACCACAGATCTGTGTGCATGAATATTTTAGCACCACAGAGATGAATCAGGGGTCGATGGTGAGTGGTCACAAACATTGTAGAATTACCTTTTGAACTAATTACATGAAGCACTTCATCGCTCTCAGTGAATCTCGTTAATACACTTTCTGCATTTTCAAAGCACGGACTGAAAAAACAATGTAGAAGAAGAAGAAACGTCTTTGCACTGTGCTCACCTGACCTCACCTCACCTGTGTGTTTTCTGATGCAGCAGAACGTAATAAATAAATTTAACATATTACTGAATTGTTTATTGAGGTTAAGAGTTAAAATAATGGATAAAGTTTCCTCCTCAGGAAACTTCACCTTACTGGGTTCTTATTTGTTGCCAAGATCACGTTCATTAGTTATCATTGTTGCAGCCAGTCAGCAGCTCTCTTCTATAAGGCTTTTTCCCAAGATATAATTGCTTAGAAACTGTGAGTGTTTAAGATATGGCAGCAGGAGGAGTATCACATGATGTTTTAAGGAGACGGAGGGTCTGATCTGAGTAAAACCTGGACCCAGGTCTGCCTCAGTGACGAGGTCAGAGTCCAGGCCTCAGCCATGTCCCTGTCTGTTGGTCGCACGGCACAAACAGAACACGCAGGGTAGCATCAATCCCTTGTGGCCTTGATATGTTAATTGCTCGTTAATTAGCAGTTGTAGCATGTGGAGGTTGTCATGATGCACGACTTCCTGCGCTTAAAGTACTCGTGTGTCCCCTGACAGCGACTCGTGTTCACTTGTTCAGTTTAATGATGATAATCTTTTAATCACGCTGGCGGCACGACGCGGGGGCGGAGCTGTCAGACTGTCATTTGGTCGACCAAGTTGGTCCAGACTGAAACTACCTCAGCAACTGTCAAATGGGTTGCCATGACATCCAGATTCCTCCTCTGGATGAGGAGTAAAAACTTTTTGTCCTTGTTGTCTTTGGTTTACGACCTTCCCATCAGCCTTAGCTGCATTTTCTGATTGGTGCTAGTTAGCAAATATTAGCATGCTAACATGCTAAACTAAGAGGGTGAACACGGTCAACATTAACCCTGATAAAAATAAGCATGTTAGCATCGTCATTGTGAGCATGTTAGCATGCTGCCGTTTAGCTCGAAGCACCACTGAGGCCTGTATTAGCCACTCTTCAGTCACTTTTAGAATTGATTTTTTATTGATTACCTGTAAAGCACTGCATGGTTTAGCTCCCAGCTAAGGTTGCTAACTTGTGGCTCCCGTGAACCAGGATGCAGCCTCCGACCCTCAATCAGGGCTTGGACTGAGGTAGTTAGTTAAGGCCCTTTGGCTCTGGAAGTCCCTTTTAAATCATTTCTCAAAATATGTGTCTTGTGTGTGAGACACCAAAAAAAAAAAAAAAAAAATTAAGAAAGAATGAAAAAAGAAAAAAATAGGACAATCAACAGCATCAAAAATACTAATAAAAAAAACTCAAAAAAAGTGAGTTTTTGTAATCATCTGTTCTGAAAACATTACTATTATGTTACTTTTATACTTTATAATTGGATTCATTGATTATGATTAAACATAGGATTTTATAATTAAAGCTCAGTAATCAATTATAAATGAATAGAATATTTCTCTTTCTTTACATTACAATAATTACTCGGCAGTGTAAATGAACCATGTGGTCTAAACACTGTTGATTAAACACGTTCATCTTTCTGTATTTCTGACCGTTATTTCTTTAGTGTTTGCTGATTTCAGATTCTGACGCGCCGAAGCGAAAGCTAACTCGCTACAGGCACGATATGAAAAACACGCGACTCGTACTGAAAACTAAAGCTGATGTGAAACGAAGCGGGATGAAAGAAGTTCGTGCGTGCAGAGCAGCCAGAGCACAAAAACAAAATGTCGGCGCTTTTCAGGTTCCATCGGTTGGAGCGCGGAGCTGGAAAGGCTTGATAAGCAGTCGGTGCGCTCCAGAAAACTCCACCATTAGTTCAAGGTCAGTAACCAACACAGGAAGTGGACTACGATCACAGATGCTTTTAATGAATTTCACACACGATTCAGTGAAACATGAACCACAATAGACTAGAGGAAAGTGGAGGCCTGCTTGTAAAATCATCACATTATTTTTTGTTCAGTTTCGTGTGAAAGACTGAGGAGATAAGACCCAACACTCTGCTGCTGGGATGTATTTCCCCTCTTTTCTTTACGTTTGAGACGTCTCAGAGTGGAACCTTGTTGGTCTTGGCCGTGCACTGTCAGCAGTCTTTGCAGCTTTATTACAATCAGCAGGGACGCAGGTCGCTGGCTGCTCTGCTCAGACATTCATGCTTGTTTGTGTGTAACCTGGTGTTTGCCACGAGGCGTTTCTAACAGTCAATCTGCAAACAATCGCAGCAAAAAGAGTTCAGATACTCGCTGAATCGTGTGCAGTAAGAGCTGCTTCAACCATTGTGATAAAATCAACTGGTCTTGCAAACATTCAACCTAATATGAGACAAAATCCATTGATCCAAGCAGAAGACTGAGTGAATTCTGGATGTAACACCTGTAATATTTTACAGCTCAGGTCAGTTCACCTGAATTACAAAAGATCATATTTTACATCTGTGAGTAATGTAATAATAATAATGATAGATCATAAGACACATAATGGACACATAAGGCACCGATCAATGAATAATCACCTCATATTTATCACAATGTGACATTTCTGTCATTGTTGTCACATCATATGAGGGATTATGGAAATACTACTGAGTGAGCAGCACTGAAAAAACATTTAATTGATGTTTAAAACTTGACTAAATCTTGTTAAAAAGTGAGTTTTTGAACATTAGATGCAGGTTTTAACAGCATTTCAGTGACTGTATTTAAATGAACTCAGTGTTACATGTGAAAAAGACGTCTAAACATGAACATATGTTATTCTATTAATGATATTAATAATAATAAGATTAATATGAATGCACCTTTTGTATGGAAATTGCAGCTGAAACTGCTTCACAACAAAGAAATCACATGCACCAAGTGAGTGTTTCTCATAGAAAAGATACAACAGAGATTTAAAAAAAAAACTGTAGGTAAAACAAGATGGAGAATAAAACCCATTTATGAATTAAATCTGAGTGAGCAGGATCCACACGACTAAAAATACAAGTCTGAGGAAAAATAAGCTGCTGTCATTGATGCCAAACACACAACACTTATTCTTTTTGAATATTTACATTGTTGGGATATATTAGCTTGTTAATGCGTGCACAGTATGCATATAATTGCTATGCTTATATATGTTGTGTTATGTGTGTTCAATGATAATAGCAGCATGATAAATATCACTGTGATTATATAAATGTGGTTTTACAGGAAGAAAATGTGTGGAAATCAAAAAACTGAGCTCTGTGAGGATGCACCTGAAATCATTTGAGCGTTATCCAGCTCCACTGAGCACCACGTAGCCTGTCAGCTCGCAGCCACAGCCAGGTTTACAGACGCAGGAAGTCTCTTTCACGTCAAATCAAGAAGGCCGGTTAGCGATCTCCTCTGGTGTGGAAGCTGTGGCGGTGACTCAGGCCGGTCCAGATAGGCCCCGGGTCGTCTGCGGCCAGAAGAGTGTAGCTGCTGCTGCCGAGGACCACCTGTGGTCCAAACACCAGGACGTGTCACTTCATCCAAGCCGGCACCAGTCACCAGCTCTGCACTCCACCTCCCAGTAACACCGCCCAGTCGGCCCGGCTCTGCAGGAAACCTGAGAAAATGATTAAATCTCTGTGGGAGAGGAAGTCGCTGTGTAATGCGATGAGTTGGTTGTTCGCTGCTCACACTCAATAACTCTGGAAGTTTGTCTCACATGAAACCTCAAATGCAGCCGGCAGCTCATTCTGATCTCAGCTGAAGCCACATTTATGTAATCCTGGCGCCTCACCTGTGATGGCACATCACAGTGAAAGGTTTCCTACTTCCTGTGCTGTGGAAGACCTCACAGCGCTCAACACATCTCAGATTTGTTGTCTTGTCTGTAAACGGTCGACACCCTCCAACCACCCTGCAAGTGTCAGCACGCAACGTTATCCCTGTACAACACTCACCCTTAACCCCGCATGTAACGAAGCATACTGTAGATCATTGTAATATCTCTAAATAACATTAGCTCTATGATGCTCCACGACTTTGGCATACTTCATTGCAGCTGGCAGGACGCCCAGAAACCCTTTAAATTAATGAGATAACTGTACATATGCTGTGTTCACCTGGATTCTCTGAGCCTGCACTGATGCTGCAAGCGCACTCTCCTGCAGCACCGCCTGGCCTCAGGAGTCACTGTGCAGAGAATCTGCAAAGTCCGTCAATAATCAGGTTGAGACTTGCATTTGGAGCCGGAGGAAAGACAGTGGAGGATATCTATTCAATAAGAATAATAAACTTTATGTGTATAGCTCCTCTCATACAGGAATTGCAGCTCAAAGTGCTTTACAAGAAAAAAAATAAGATGCAGTGAGTGAGTGCTTTACAGAAAAGACAGAATGGACACGAAAACAGACTAAAAAAAAGAACAGACGTTGTTTCTAGGCAGAGACTGTAGCGCTGTAAAGGCTGTCAATCATCCGGGTCATGGTTATCATCATGGTTATTGGATTAGAGTCGTTGGAGTCACCTGAAGCAAGTGTGAATCACCTTATCTCTCTACAGAGTATTCAGGTGAAGTCTGAGAAGAAAGAATTACTCTGTCCTTGAACTGCTCGTGACACAAACACACATGCAACCTATGACAAGCAGACATTAACTTTGCTACAGGAGGTCAGAAAGGTTGGAAATGACTGAGTCACCCCAGCTGAAGTCTCCGGTGTGCTCGCACCTGATGGGTCCTGCTCCTTCCTGGAAGGACATGAATGCCACCTGAGCTCAAAAAGTGCCCGATCAGCTTGATTCGAAAACACAAACCCTTTAATGAAATTACAACTTGTTTGTGAAAACTTCCTGCAAGCCGAGGTGTCTGCCGCTGGCACAGCTTTCCCTTCTCCTCCCCTCTCCTGCGAGAGGCGTCCAAGTCGAGCCCTTTCAGAGGTTACTGTTCTAGTAGCACGGCGCTCCCTCTGAGGCAGCACAAACAGCAGAGCCAAACGCTTGATGTTAGAGCAAGTCTCTTATGGGGATACGTGTGGTTGCTGTTTCTCCACTTTTATTCTCCGCTGCATCGCTGCCTGACTCTGCACGCGAAAGACTTGCAGCACAAAGCTTCTCCCCCCTCAGGCAAACCTCCAGTAGAGGAGGATGTCATGGTGTCTGAATGATTGCTTCAAAAATCAGCCACTGCCTTCCAAACCCAGGAATGCTGATTCCTAATTGCTACAAATAGATCTACAAAAGCATTGACGATAAAGCGTTTTTCATGCTGTTGCCATCTTGTTTGTTCAACATGTTTAAGTTCTTTGAACCTCACATTTGCAACTGAACCTCCATCCTGCCATTGCATGTAAGCTCGGCCCCTGTATGCACTGAGTAATAAGGATTACTGGACACCCCCGAGGGTCAGGACTCTCCTCAGTGTGACACTTTGCCCTTAATAGCCTTATTCATTCAGTCGCGCTTTGGTTTGTGTAGGCTCTTCACACTACATGACACAAACCAGAACAGAGAATATATACATTAAGTGACCCGTAGTTCATTTTTCTGCAAAGGAAAGCATGTCAGAAATGAAAAATTGTCTTTTCTTTCACTCCCTCACCTCACCTAACGGGAACTAACCTGATGGATGTGAGGTGAGGAAGAGAGGAGAGGCACGGGGAGGGACGGGGGAAGAGGAAGATGAATGCACGATATGCCCTTTGGCTCATAATGGTCAGGGCTCGTAAGTCAATGAATGACTTCACGCCATTAAATGTCCTGTAAAAGGAGTTTTATTGTGATTTTCACAGATCGGGTACTTTTAACAGTTTTTAAACACAATTCAGAGATTGTTCCTGCAAAGTAGATGCAAAAAAAGCTGTTTTCACACTGGTCACAGATTCAGAGGACTGCATCTGATTGGTTTTAACAGTTGACACTTTTTAAGAGTTTTTACTGTAAATGGAAGTTGATTCCTGCAGCTATGTTTCCCATCATAGTTAATACAGTAACTCTCCCTGACAGGAGGCAAATTAAATGGTGCATATCGGTTAGCATGGAGCCAGCCACTGCATCTGCGCCGTCATGTCTCCAGTTTATTAATTATTTGCAGACCTGGATGAGACTTTTATGTTGCACTCACCTCAGGCTGCATTAAAAAGTGTCCACAACCATGTTTGTCTTTTCAGTCCAAGCTTGGTGAAAATTGGGGAATTATAGCTCAATGTCATAATAACCAGTGGTGATAATTAATAGTTAGATAAGACATAAAATACATGCTACATGATTTGGTTTCTTGTAGTAGAGCAGAGATAGGCCCATTGTTATTTTAGAGCTAGCATTTAGCCACCTAGCTCACTGGTTTCTACAGCCTTGATTCCAAAAAAGTTGGCACTTAAAACCAGAATGCAGTCATCTGTAAATGACCTGTATTTACGTACGAGTCCATGTATTAATCTCCTTATCCAATCATGTGTTCACAAAGTGGTGAACCTCGCTCCATCCTCGCTTGTGAACCACTGAGCCTTTCCAGGATGCTCCTTTAATACCCATTCATGATACTATCACCTGTTACCAATCAACCTGTTTACCTGTGGAATGTTCCAAGCAGGTGCTTTTGGAGCGTTCCACAACTTTCTCAGTCTTTTGTTGCTCCTGTCCCAACTTGTTTGAAACGTGTTGCTGCATCAAATTCAGAATAAGCAGATATTTACAAGAATCAATGAAGCCGATGAGGTCAAACATTAAATATATTGTCTTTGTGTTGTTTTCAGTTGAGTTTATGTCAAAAAGGATCAGCAACTTATCACATTCTGTTTTATTATATGTTTTACAGCGTCCACGGTTTAGATTTTCTGCAGTGGCAGATAGCAGAGCTGCTAGCTGAGCTGCAGCTCAGGTTCCCACACAGTCACACAGATGGCAGCCCTGACCAGAAACATGGATTTTCCACTCATTACGCTGACATTTATCATCTGCATAAGAAATAGTGACAATCTCCAGTTCTATGTTAGATTAACCATATTGACATGTTCAGTGCCATTAAATAAGAGTGACATTAAAGCCAGTAAGACCGATGACCAGAACCATAAAGAGATATAGATATCATAGAGAATGTACCACTTACTTTATTCTACTGCTTACAGTTACAACCAGAATGTCTTCCAGGCTCATTCAAGTCCTCTCATTATCTTTAAGTGGGGACAGATATTCCACTTTACTGGATGCTTAGAAAAATAGTCTCATAATAAATCAAGAATCTGAGTAATGAGATGAATTCTAATCATTAGTCCCACTATAGAGCCCGCAGGTGAAACTCATACACCTCATTACCAGAATCAATTGTTGACTGATTTTGGTCGACATCGTGGGTGACAATTTGTCATGTCAGTGTTGGTGATGAAGGGTGGCCATTTCTCCTGCCTTTCCACCTTTAGGGTCTATTACAACCCCTCTCTGTGTTTAACCTCAGCCTGCAAACTCACTGCACTCTCAAATATGTCCCTATTACCTCGTCCCATTGGGTCAGTAGAGCAGGAATAGCAAAATAATTTTTAATGATTTTACGTGCTATAAGTCTTCCTCTGGTCTATGAGATCGATGCCTGCTCAAGAACAAACTGCTGGTAATTTGGAATTAAATATTGATTGAAGTCATTCAGCAGTGTCGTGGGAATCAACAGTGCTGCTGCTGTTTTTCATTTAAAAACAGTCATTTACATTAAAATAACTTTTCAATTCATCACACTGTCATGTTTATTCATTACTGCACATGTGGGGTGGGGGGTCTAGATGTTATTCACTGAGTGGTCTTCAGCCACACTACCTTCAGTCCAGACTGAACATCCCAACTACTATTGGATGGACATTTATGGTCCCCAGAGGATGAATCCAAATGATTTGGCTTCCCCTGTCTTGTCCTCTAGCACCAGCAGGTTCACATTTATGGTTTTGAGTGAAAATCTCAACATCTACTGGATGGATTAACACAAACTTTATTTAACAGATATTCATGGTTCCCAGAGGATGAATGCGAAATCGAAAGTTCAGAGTATCACCACCCCGACTTTTCCTCAAGCTGCACCATGAGGTTTACAGGATTCAGTGTTTCAGTGAAATGTTTCAACAGTGAAATCTGGTACTGACATTCATTTTCCCCTGCGGATGAATCCGAATTGTGAGTATGCTATCATGTAAGCATTTACATCAGTGAGCAGCTGGCGCGGCTGTAGAGTCTTGTTCCTTCACAGGTGGAGTTGTTACAGAATGCTAAACTATAAGCATCCATCCCGATTCTGTCTGTCTCACATTCAAACTTTCTTTCCGTAAGCAGAACAAATGATCATGAACTCAGGCCTGTGTGTATCTTACTGCAATAATTAGAAGATGAGACTCATTTTAGGAATTTCACATTTGAGAATGGTCATTATCTGCTTGACAGGAAGTGTCGGCCATTCTCTGCTTTAATTTTCACACCTGACTGGCATGTATCCACCACTCACTCATTGATTAAAGGGTCATATCGCGGCTGTATATTCCAGTGTCTTGTAATTAAAAGTGCCTTACCCTCTGGCACAATGTATCCATTGTTTATGCAATATCTCTCTCTGTGTGATTTCCCCAAGCCCCACCAGCTGCACATTTCTGCGGATTGAGCAAAAATGTCTCCATTTTGTGGGGAAATTCATCAGATCAATTATTGAGTTAATTACTTTGATTTATTTGGGCCTCTGCACATTGAACTTCTGAATGCATTATACATTCAAGAGGCAGTCAGCTAAATCCTTTGATAACCGGATTGTGCGCACACAGCAGAGAGTGACTGGTGTTTTTCAAGTGCTATGGATCAACAGTAATAACAAAACAGAAACACTGTGAATGATTAATATCGGGTTTTTATGATAACACAGCCAGGATTCTACAGCCATGTTAGCGGCTCTGTGAGGCTGTACTGCAGCTCAGTGCTTCTTTGAGATAAATGCTCACACAACGACAGTGATAACATGCTGGTGAACAGGTCTATTGTTTACCATGTTCACAGTCTTGCATAATCTTAACATTTTTGTAATCAGCACTACGTAAAAAGTTTAGGGGCTGATGGGAATGTCATTTGTTCTGCAGGTTTTTGATCATGTGATCAAAAGTTAAAGATTAACCTGATGATGGTGGTGAATGAAACATTTAAGGATCATCAATGTTATTACAATTAATCCTGTCAGGGACCAAATTTAAATGTGATCCATCCAGCTGTTATCAAGACATTTCACTCAAGACCACAAATGTGAACCTTATAGTGGCGCCAAAGGAAAAGTCAGTGGATCACCAAATTATTCAGATTCATCCTCTGGGAGCCATGAATGTCTGTACCAGCTTTCATGGCAAGTCATCCAGTCACTGTAGAAACATTTCACTGACATACCATGACTGTAAACCTCATGGTGGCCCTTGAGGAAAAGTCGGGGTGGTTATACCCTGAACTTTTGGTAGCATTCATCCTCTGGGAACCATGAATATCTGTCAAAAAAAAGTTTGTGATAATCCATCCGGTAGATGTTGAGATATTGCATTCAAAGCCATCTCTAGGTGGCACAAGGGGAAAAGTCAAAGGGGGCACCAAATTCAGTAGACTTCACCCTCTGGGGACCATGAAATTCTGAACAAAATTTTGTGCCAATCCATCCAGCAGATGTTGAGATATTTCACATGATAAGTGGAAACTGACCTGCTGGTAGCAGGGCATCTCCAAAGTCACCAGGATTCATCCTCTGGGAGCAACCAAACATCATGGCAATACACCCAATAGTTGTTGACATATGTCACTAAAAGCCGAACATGTCAACCTGCTGAAGGCACTCGAGAAAAGTCAGGGTGGTGATGCCCTGACTTGAAGTTGTTAGGGTTTATCCTCTGAGGTCAATGAAATGCTTCAACAAACTGGCTGGTTAACCGACTGACATCCCTCCAGCTGTGCTACTAGCATGGCTAAAGAAACTGTGCAGAAACCTTGCAAGTGGAACTGTTGTCATCAGTACTTTTGGTGACAACAACACTTTGTCATGTTTAGTGCCTCAATCAACTCAATCTTTTCTCTCATTAAACTTTCTTTAACATGTTCAGATACAACTCACTCTGTCTCTTCTCCATATCAAATTTTACTTAGCAAATTGTTACTGCAGCTCCCAGCTCGACTCCCCTGTTTGCGTCACATCAGTCCACATTCTCCGAGGTGCACGATTAAAAATTAGGATGCTCGGTCACTGCAAAGGGAGATACTAATTTTAAACTCATCTACATCAAAATGGAAACATGTCTCTTTAATTAAACGGACCGGTATCCACATCCTCAACTCTCAAGAGAAATGTTAATTCAATGAGCTTTCTCATTAAGCACCAATCAGACCCCACATTCCTTGTGCACAGGCTTTTACTTAATGCTGCTGCACTTTACATTTGCTAATAAACGCATGCTACTACAGCCTAAACACCCAGAAGAACCCAGAAGACGTCTCTGACTTTATTAAAGTTAATGTCATGCTGTTAATCAGTCTTCCCCGCCGGTTCCTGAGGGTGTGCTGGTGATGCCTGGTGGAAGCCTCTGCTTGTGATGATTTCAACACTAATATCCAAACAAGCTTCTCAGAGCAATCAGGGGACACAGTTGGAGCAAGTGTTTGTGGTGGTGGCATCCCAAGACGGTGTGGGTGGGCACCAAAGGTGCAGAGGGTCCAGCTGAATGCTATAGGATGAGGTCAAGTTTTATTAAGTCTCCCATTTGACGTCTGGGAGGATGAAGCACCACAGCTGTCCTCATATGCCCCCAGTAAGAGCTGCGTTCACTCTCGTGGCTTTATGCTAACGTTCAAGTCATATGTTCATTGTGGAGCTCCGACATGTTGCACAATTTGACGAAGCAGGTGGGATGCAGGTCCAATCAGAGCCAAGCTGTCAAGCTTTACTTTTTACAGTAATCATAATGACATATCGTATGTTTATTGATGATGATGAGCGTCAGGTTCAGGAGCCAGATGCCCAAACGTTATCCTGCAGCCTTTTTTTATCAAACTGGTGAGGAGGCGATGTTAAAGTCATTGGTGGACTGGTGGTGTACCGGCCCTGAGGACAGCTGTGACATCTTTGTCTGATAGTCAGACATTTCCTCAAGGTGTTTGTCCAGCGGTCAAACTCAGAGGGGCTGGTATAGTCCCAGACCAGTTATCTTATTGACTAAAATTAGAATTATGTGTCCAAATTAATGCCCTGACAGGAGGTGACACTGTCCTGCTGTCCCAGATTTAATCAGAACCCAAATTAGATGATCTAAACACATCAAAGTGTACAAACCTTCAGTTTGCATTCAGAGGTCAGGTGACACTGACGGTGGGCTACGACACAGTGGCGCCTCTTCAAGCATCTGTTTCCTTTATCAATGTTTTCACCTGCCAGATACTGTATACATGATTGCATCGTATAAAGCACTGACTGCCCAGGTGAAAAAAAATACTTAATATAAATACTAAAATTATACTTTTTGAAGAATGTGCTAAGTACATTCATACTGTGTATACTTAAGTGTACAGAAGTAGTCCATGAGTAGCACTTGAGTAATACTTGAGTATACTGTGTAGGGTAAATAGTTGTAATTACTGAAGTCGACCAGTGAAAATCAGAATACATGTGCATTCAAAGTATTATATCACCAATGTCTTGGAACTATACTTAAATGTACTTTAAATGTAGTGAAATGAAAGTACACTTTATTACTATTAAAAATATTTGTAATTTAGTACACTTTGAAGTACCACTTATAGTATTGCAGAATTAGCATACTCATTTTTGATACATTTAAGTAGAACTTAATGGCTTTTATTTAGAAGTTCACTTTTTAAAAGTATATGCACTTTAAATAAATCACATAAAGTAAAAGTGTACTTGTAATGAATTTTTGGTACTTAAATTATGTGTCTAATAAAATGAAGTACGCTATTTGTTGACCTGGGTGAGAACACTGCACATTACACTTACTGCTGAGATAAACCTCTCCATCACAGTAATAATGTCTGTGGCATAAGAGGCAGATTTAAAATGTTTTAACGATACACATTGACATAATGTGCTTGCCAGCATGTATTTACACACACAGAACATCTTTGTCACATCAACTGGCTGTCGTTGCGAATGTGGCCAATTAGATGCTGCATAAGGAAGTGAAACATGTGAAGGATTTCGATCATCCGTCTGCTGTTTGCTGCAGCACGAGTGTATTCTTCCTGTGTAACTAATTACCTTTGCTCCAGCCACTGTGCATCATCCCAACAGATTGATCTGCAACTTCAACAGAATCAGCAGGTTTCCTCACCTGGAAATCAGCGGGCCGGGCGGTCATCGCTTATCTGTGTGACAAAGGTAATATCCATCCAGTGGATTCATTCATTATGAAAAGAGGGCGAATACGTTGATCCGCAGGCAGTGAGACGGATGCTTATCACACCTTCCAACGTGTGTCTGTCCTCATCAGTCTGACTTCACCTGTTTTGTTTAGCTGGCGCTGGACTTCATATTTCTAGATGCTGGTGTGTAAATAGCATGTAACCACTAATAAATAAAGTCTCTCCTCCTCGTCTTGGTTGCATATTCAATTGCTGGAGGTAGGCAAGATCTATTTTGTTCTCTTCAGGGTGTCAAAACATTTTCACACACCAGATTCAAATAGAACAGCAGCCAGACGGATAGTAAAAAGCTGGCATACATCGTGCAAGAAGTTGGAGCTAATGTCTGCCTCTTCATTTACATTTATGGCTTCCTCGTGCTTTCTTAACACCTACAGATCACTTCAGACAAACTGAGGTGCCAAACGCTGCACTGTCTCTAGGCAACAGGAGTATTCTCAGTAATAACAGATTTCACAGGCCTCCCAGTCAAACAATTCATGTCCAAACGCTCGTGATTTCCCAAGGTCAAATGTTCCACGAGAGGAGTGTCTGTCGGCGCGACATGTGTGACTCGGTGCGATCTGAATACGCATGCAGCATCTTTACATTCACTCTTTTCACGGATAGACCTCTGAGCTACCGAGGTTTGATTTGGAATGTGATCTGGGGTTTTGATTTGAATGAAACAAATAAAGAATAATGGAGAAAGATGTAGCGTATAACACCCACAGTATGCTCATTTATATGATTCTCCTCTCTTCACATGCACACACCCACCCACACACACACACACACACACAGTAGACGAGTGTGCACAGACACATTCTGTAGTTTAGTCTTTGCACTGAAGCACGAAGTGTGTACTGATTGGAGTATCATGCCCTCTTCTGGCAGCTTGTTTGCTGTCTGATGAACAGCAGCCGTGTCTCTGTTACCCTCCAGTCTGCTCAGTGTGTTTCATGTACAGGCCTTCTGCCACACAGTCATCGCTGACATTTTTAGTTTTAGTCTTATTTTTCAATTTTGTGAGGGAGGTTTGTTTTCCTACATCTGACCGACCCGCTGAGGGGGATTTGAAAAGAGGAAAAGAGGCTGCAGCACCACTCAGAACAAGTTGCACAATCATCCCGTCTCCCATCGGAGAAGATGTAACTGTCAAATGTTTGCTGGATTCTATTTTCTGTCAACTAATTGATCAATTGACTAATAATTGCATCTTTCTCTTGAATGTAGTGTATCAAATCTTCGTTGTTCTCCCATTAATCTTATGAGATGCCTGACATCTGATCCAGTCTGAACTGTTTATAAAGTAGTAGTAAAGTAGTACAAAACTAGCTCCACCTCTACCAGCTACGATGGTAATATGCTGTTTAAAGTATTCTGCTTATTCTGAATCTGATGGAGCAACACGTTTCAAACAAGTTGGCACAGGAGCAACTAAAGACTGGGAAAGATGTGGAACGCTCCAAAAACACCTGTTTGGATCATTCCACAGGTAAACAGGTGATAGTATCATGATTGGGTATGAAAGGAGCATCCTGGAAAGGCTCAGCGGTTCAGTAGCGAGGATGGAGTACGTAATACTTACGTACTTCACTTTAAGTAGGCTGTTGAACGCAGGAATCTACTTACAGTATAATAGAGTATTTTTGCATTGTGGTGTTGGTACTTTTACTTAAATAGAGGACCTGAGTAATTCTTCCACCACTGGCTGAAACATCACATTTAAGATTTACTCAGGTTGAATAATGGATGCTTTTATTGATGTGTTTTAGAGGTGATGTTCTTCAGCGGTTAATATGCTGCCTTGTGTACTAATTATTTGGAAGACCTGGCCTGTATAAAAGTACATCTTATACAGTATATGATTGTGTGTTGTATGACAGTTGTGTTTGCACAAAGAAAACTTTCACACCTCTTACACTCCTGCTGTCTCTGTGCAACTCATTTCATACTTGTTGGTGTGTGAGCAGGGTCATAGCCAGGATTTTAGAAGGTCATATGTTTTTTTGTTATTTAGATATTCCAAATTTAATGTGTTCAGTTTTGTTGGCTAATATTTTCCGTCCATTTTATTTTCCGGCATCAAGGTGTTTCAAAGCCTTCTTCTCACTATTCCCCAGAGAGCAATGCTGAACATTTATTTGGAATAAAAAATCAGCTCATAAAACACTCAACGCCAGGTGTGTTCAGCGTGCCTGAACACACCTGGTACCCACTATTTGTTGCCACTATGGCTCATGAAATTACTGAAGTTGTCCGTCAGTCAGTGATGTTGTTGTGCTTTTAATTGATATTAACATTCTGACTGCATGATTCAGATATTATTGCAGCTGTTTTGCAACTAATTTCTTGTGTTCTGTGCAACTCAGTGTTTCTGTATTTGTTCGTGTTGTCAGATAGTGACCATCGTCTGTGTTTCATCTCTTTGCATGCGTCGTCTGCACTGAGTCCTCAGGGCCACCATGCAATTCATGCAATAAATATATAAATAATACTAAACACCATGATGCCTCATGTGTTTTCTTTGTGTATGTATACTCTGCACCGCTATTGATACATCTGCAACAGAAAGACCTCATATGATTATCCTGAGAGTCCTGAGAATTTATAGTTTGTACAGGGATGTACAAATTAGTGCAAAGCCAGCAAGAATGCTTTTCTCTCTCTGCTTTGCTACATCTGCTCATAAAATGCTGAGTAAATGAATGAACATCCATAATGGTGTACCGTAATACAGCGGGCTACGAGTTCCTCCTCAAGGGCAGCATGTCAGTTCACCCTGGGAGGACGCAGTCCAGGTGACGTCATCTTTATGTTACACTGAAGGACACGAGGATGAAATGAAACGTGAACACAGATGGAGACTATTAAAACGGGAATGGAAGAGTGTCAGCCTCTCATCACTTCATCTCATGTCACCATGGAGACTTGTTTTAATATTCAATAATAAAGCCATGTGCTGTGGAAACCAGCACTTTCTGTAAAAACACTTACATTTGATTAATCTTTTGCCTCCATATTCATAATCTGACCAGAAATTATTCAGTATTTTACAGTATTTTTATAGCTTTGAAGGCAATCTCCATTACTGCCAGGATAGTGAAGGGACGGAAAACATGAATATGAACCTCACTGCTGTTTGAAATGAAAAGGATGAACACTAAAAATTTGCAAGTTTTTCTACTACATTATATGCAGACAGATAAAAGGACAAAAATTAAATACTTATAAATTACATTTGTGGTAGAAACCAGAGCTAAAACTTATATATTTTAGTACTTTTTCCACCACTGACGCTATTGTAACACCAGATAACAATAGCCTACATGTGAGTAGATTTTGTGATGTCTGACCCTCTAAAAAGCACTCGATGTACACAAAACCCTATTTTCCGAAAAGGAACAAAAGTATTGGATGATTTTTTTTTTTTTTTCAGTTGAGAGGCGCAACCTGATTAAGTTTTTTTTTTTTTCTGTTTGCTCAGTGCAATAGCTGGCTTTTTGAGGCCAGAGTTGGCCTGTTGTCTCAGATCCACCTCACTCTGGTCATTCATCATGGGGAAATTGAATTGTTCTCCATGCCAAGATGCCACAGTGTACAATCAGCCATTAGTTTTTAGCTCAACAGCTGGATGCTCCTGTAGCAAATTGCTGCAGACTGCCCTGGGATAGGCCTTTGATTTATCTCCGCTGGGGAGGCTGCTGGCTAAGTGGCCAGTCAATCTCTGGAGGTACTAATACATCAGAGCTTTGACTCTCACGTTCATTCAGTGCATTACAGGGCTCATGGGTACATGTTTCTTTTTGGAATGTCTTCCCACAGTATAATAGCATTCTTAAGCCTTCTTTAGGACTGAGTGGGTCATTATCACAGATTGGTGCCTTTCAAGTCACTGAAACAAACTTTAAAGCGCCTATGTGTAGGATTTTTCTGGTGACTCCTAGTGGTGGAATCTAAAAGGACACATTGAATATTTTAAGTATAATCATAATATATAATAATTACATTACTTGATCATCATCTGATAAAAATATTACACTGTATCATCTGAAAAAATGGCAGACTATAATATCTTGAAACCATAGAATTAATAGTTGCTCAAAAAGCTTGACTCTGCTAAAAAAAAACAACACTATTTTACTTTGAGTGAGTTTAAGTTTTGAATTTTAAAAAATGACCACTGATTTTTCATGCTTGCATATGATGTGTGATAAAGCCGTGTGAAATTTTACAAAACTGAATGGTATTGTATCAGAAAGACAGCAGGATAATGCATAAAACACAGGTGTGTACTGTGGTATACACACACCTCAGAGAGCGCCCCTGTGACTTAAAGCCACGTTCATCCATTTTTAGCCACTAGGAGGCAGAGAAATATCAAACTGACTGATACACAGCCACCATGTAGCACAGGGGCTAACTGCCATGGCTAACGTGTTACTAAACAGCTAGCTACTTTGACATCTAACAGTCACATTAGCATTAATTTGGGGTTGTGTTTCTGACAATCTGAAAAATGTAAATTCAATATTTTGTCTTTAGAAAAATGTGTCTTTAGCAAGCTAAAAGCTTTGCTCATGCTTAGCTATCTTTTAGCTAGTTAGCTATTGATAGTTGACTTTAATCACCATCTAGTTGCTAACTTTTTCTCTTGTGGTTAATGTAACGTAGCACTACAATGCAATGGGCAATTTCAGGTTTGTTGTTATGATCCTAGCTTTCTAGTTTAGTTAAATTTCCACTTAAAATATTAGTTATTTATGGTACTTTTTTCTTATCTAACTACTCATTTTGTTCGTTTTGTTATTATCATGTGTGTGCTGCAACATTACCATTCATTTGGCATCAGTTAGCACCTTAATACATTTATTATTATTATTCTTGCTGTAATAACGTTAGTGTAGTGATACTCCGACCGTACTTTCAAACAAATGTTCCTCTGTAAGGAGTATAGTTCATTTTTCCCCTCTCTTCAAACTTTACTTGTATAAAAACGACAAACACCAATGGCACTGTCGGTATTTGGCTGCTTCCTGTGATCCAGTGTAAACTCCAATAATACCGCGTGGCACTTGGAGACACACACACACAGAAAAAAAAGGCCAGGTTGGATCGAGGAGGGGCCTGCGGGTCAGATTTCCAGAGGAGTGTGACCCCTGACCCGCTGACGAACGTCCTGTTTTCGCGCGGCTTGCGCGAGCCCGCTGCTCTACACGCGCCACTGCAGCACGCGAGCGCAGGCTGAGGCCCATCCGCCTGATCTACAGATCGTCCGCCGAGCTGCGGGAAGTCAAAGTTATGCCTCCCTACTATCTCAGCATCCTTCCCAGCAGCAGGGGGAAAAAAAGAAGACGCTAAACAAGCAAAAGTTTTCCTCCGACTCGCGAAAAGACGAGCGGACATGGATGAAAAGGAGCTGTTTGTGTGAACAACCGAGCAGAAAACTTTCTCCGCACGGTAAAAGAATGATAACATAGCTAGCTAGCACTTCGTGTTGCTTTGCATGAGAGGACACGAAAAACTCGACTGTGGGAAAGTTTGAAGCAGGGGACTGGCGATGGCGCGGGAGAGCGAAGACACCGGGATGGCCAAAGCTTCAAAAGTCAAAAGGCAAAGAAAGAAGAAAACCAAGGAGAGCAAAACCAGGATTGTCCACGCAAACATACTGTATGATCACGCCAAAGGGGAGGAAAACCCGAACCGACACTATGCAAACAACAAGATTAAGACGACCAAATACACTGTGCTGTCTTTCCTGCCAAAGAACCTTTTTGAGCAGTTTCATAGGTTTGCCAATGTTTACTTTGTTTTCATCGCTTTGCTGAATTTTGTTCCAGTTGTCAATGCGTTTCAGCCGGAACTTGCTCTGGCTCCTGTCGTTTTCATTTTGTCTGTCACTGCCATCAAAGACTTGTGGGAGGACTACAGGAGACACAGGTCGGATAAAGAAATCAATCACATGGACTGTCTGGTCTACAGCAGGTAAGTTGGGCCTAAATGCCAGCAGCGTCCAGCTGTTGCTGATACTGTGTGTGTGTGTGTGTGTGTGTGTGTGTGGACATTTTTTCCGTACAAAGTGTCCTTCCTCAATGCATTCCCACCAGCTGATTGTTCCAAACTTAAAAAGCAATCAAGACACAGTTTTCCTCTTTTCTTGCCTGACCATGCATGCTGGCCTTCATGCTAAAAGCCAGCTGTCAGCCTCTCAGTCTGGGGGTCCAGGATGGTAAACAAATGACATTTCAGAGTTAAACCTGGCAAGCACATGAGGAAAACCTATCACACAAGTTCAGAAATCCTCTCGTTTGCTGCCCACCTATCTGTCAGAGAGGCGTGAAACTGTTTTCTAACAATGCAGATGTTGCGTCGGTGCTGTCATTATCAGTTATGAGTCAGTATGTTACCTGACAACCTGTTACTCTCCCAAGCTTTCGCTCCTATTAACTATTTTCCAGAGTCTGTGTGTGCGGAGTGTGTTTTGCTAATGAAAAGCAGCACTGTCGTCCATGCACAGAGCATAATTCATGGTTATCAAAAGGCTCAGTGTTTAGTGGCTCCACAGTTTCAGCTAAGTCTTGACCCAAGTTGTTCTGTCAAGGTTGGACATAATTGAATTTTCTTCCGCTGTGGCCGTATTGTGCAAAACATCCCCTTTCTCAACCTGGCAACAGCTGACTTGACTAAACCTGCATGGTAGTCTTATTTCATTTTTCTCAAGGTTAAGTACTCAGTCGCTTAAACTATCTGTCACTTTCTTTCTCTGGAGAACTGTAAATGCAGGTCAAGCTTATGTAAATGGTTTATCTAATACATTTCATCTTCACGCAGACAGTATTCACGTGGAAAAGCACAAGGAGCTTGTATCAACGATAGGGAAATTCCATTTTTATCAGAAACGCTAATATTTACAAAGTCTGAATGATGGAAACAGCCGCGTCCTGGTAAATGTTTCTTCTCATTTATCATGACAGATTTACTTCCAAGGATTCATCCTAAATGTGGATTTTGGACCAGCTACAAAGATGTAGAGATACTCAGTCAAATCAGGCATTGACACTAATAAACTGAGTTTACTGGGATGTAAATACTTTGCTCTTAATCTCCGGTACACAGTGCAAACAACATCCGCTGCTGCTGCTGTCCAGAGTCTGGACTCCAGGTCACTGAACACCAAGCTTGACCACAACATCTTATCTCACCGTTGACTGTCTAAGATGATATATTGACTACTGCAACTGGATTATTAATCAGTGACGTGTGTGGACCATCTTTCTGCAGCTCTATTAACTGTAGTAATTCTTTGGTCATGCACAAAGAATAGGAGATAGATTTCACAGTTAAAAGCATTGAAGGACAGACTCATGACTGCCAGCAGAAAGCATTAATTTTCATCAGACAGACTGTCCTCGTCGTCTTTTTTTGTTTCAGAGAATGTTTCTCATGGGTTTCAGTGTAAGCACCGAAACACAAACAAACAAAACAATAAAGCATATTACAGCATTCGTTGAATCTTGATACAGAAGGCGCAGGGCTGCTTTGAATTCCTTCTCATCAGGACTGTTGCACACATTTTAACATTAAAGTGTTAGCATTAGCTGTGACCTTTTTATACAAAGATCAGCATTAAGAAGAGCGCTCAGGGGTATTTCCAACAGTCACAGTATTCATAGATACATGATCCTGGTATGTTATGGTTACAGTGGGCTACATACATTTAGTAGTGTGTGAAGGCAAAGATAATATAAACCATATGCACATTAGATTCAGGCATATAAAATGTAGGCCAAATGTTTGTTTGCATTTTCAGCAGTTTTAGGATTCTGATATTTTACAAAATTGTGTTTTAGTTCTTGGAGGTTATTCATGGCAACATTCACTCTCTCTATTGCATAAAACTGTTGTTTTGTTTGCCATTTTTATGTGAAACGGTGCTAAAATTGTTGTTTGAAGATTTGTTGAAGAAAACCTGACAGTCATTAATCTGCCAGTTATTTTCTTGATTAATTGTTTTGATAGGAAATGTCAGAAAATAGTGAAAAATGCTTGTCGCTGTTTTCCACAGCCCAAGGTGATGTTTTCCGTTTCCTCGTATTATTTTAAAAGCAGTCCAAAACCCAAAGATCATCAGTTTTCTTTTTGATATGATAAAGAAAAGTGCCAAAATCCTCAAGTTTGAGAAGCTGAAACCACAGGTTTGAAGCTCTACAGTGTTTGGAAGCTTTAAACAAACCCGGACCCAAAATAAGTGTTTTTAACAGAAGCATTAAGTAATTTGTTTAATGAACCACTTCAGGGAACAAGTTGACTGTATATCAGTTAGTATATTTTGTCCTCTCGCTCTGAAAGGCCTTTGTGTAAATGAGCCTGAGACTACGTTTTCTGCAATAGCAAACTTTACAAATCTGGTTCACTTATTGAACAGTTCTGTGCTCTAACTTTGGCGAGTCTCTTCTTGTCCTAAGGCTATTGATCCACTTCAAGGCAATGGAAAAATAGAGGAAAGAGCAAATGTTACTGACATACGTTGTTAGTTTGTCATTGTTCTTTTTTTTTTTATTTTGTTCTGTTCGCCATCTGTTTGTCCAGTCTAGAGCATAAAATGCGTGGAAAAAGTCTGACTTTCATGCTCACACCACGCGCATATTTTAGAGACAAAACTCAAGGAAAGGAATGTTTTTATACACTCGGATGTGAGTCATTAATGCCGGGTAGGGGGGTTGTTATGTTGTTAGGAATAAGTAACTGAGTGTTTTTTCCTTTCACTTCTTGGCTCTTGTTTATGGCTCGGTGATATGAATTATTCAGCATATTTGCTACCAGGAATATCTCATTGTTCTCAATCCATCCACATGTGTTTTTGCACTTTAATTGTTGAGAAGGCAGCAGCCTCTGTTCAGAATGGTGACATCATTTACAGTATAACACCACAAACTCCTTTGTGGTAGGTGGAATCAGTCTGTTGTGATATGGACTCAAAATAGAAAACCCTCGTGAGGTTTTCTTCAGACGGAGAAAATGTTATGTCATTCGAGTGAGGTCGTTCCTCCTTAGTTGTGGAATCATGTTTGTTTTGATGCTCTGAAAGGCCTCATGTCATAAACCAACTTCTCATTTCTATATATAATCCAATAAAGATGCATTGTTATGTTTCTGCTACGCTACATTCTGGACATTTTTGTGTTTAGATGGGCATGCTGAGGAAGAAGCTGAGAGTAATATCTCTGGCTAGGCTGAATTTGGGATTTGGGAGTTGGTCACACCAGCTTTTGCATCAACAAACCAGCTGTCCTCTTTTATGCATATTTGTCGTCCCATACAGATTTATGGAAGTCGAGCTGAAGCTGCTGTTTATAGAACCCCCAATTATTGAAAACAATGGCTCCACATCTTATACCCCGCAGCTTACGCTAACCGTTTGCCCTCTTGTTGTTCCGGCAGAGTGGAGAGACGTTATGTGGAGAAGTACTGGAAGGAGGTGCGGGTGGGAGACTTCATCAGGCTGCGTTGTAACGAGATCCTCCCCGCCGACGTCCTGCTGCTGAGCTCCAGTGACCCCGACCGCCTGTGCCACATCGAGACCGCCACACTGGACGGAGAGACCAACCTCAAGCAGAGGCAGGTCGTCCGCAGCTTCTTTGACCTGGTGAGATGGCCGCTTCTTACTTTTTATTTCCATATTTTCATAATTGGTCACATAAATTGTTCCTGTGTTAGACACGTGTAATAATTTCGTTTTTGGATGCAAAAGTTCACCATTCCTGATACTTTGAATGTTGGCTGTGCATCCAGCTGTTTGTTACTGAGGTTACACAGGTTACTCAGAAAATTTCTACCAAGTGCACGAATTTACAAAACTCTAAATACTTTACTAAAATGGT
This sequence comes from Chelmon rostratus, assembly GCF_017976325.1. Lineage (NCBI taxonomy): Eukaryota > Metazoa > Chordata > Actinopteri > Chaetodontiformes > Chaetodontidae > Chelmon > Chelmon rostratus. The sequence continues at coordinate 26,463,944 of NC_055661.1, forward strand.
TTTTGCACACACCCTTCAGCCAATTGGAAATTAGCATTTAGCCATGTAGCAAGCATTTACCCATAGTAAATATACTAACACATCATTTTCAGGTTTACTACTTTGTATTTTTGTTGCTCTTCACCAAAGCTAAATATTTTTTCTACCTTTGATGACAGTAATCCATTTTAAGTAGTAGTAGAATGATAATATTGGTACTTTTGATAACCAGCCAATTATTCGAATATTTATTCAGTGAAAATATGAGACATGTTAGTACTTTATGCAAAAACTAGATGATTTGGTTGCTTTTAACACATTTGTATCATTATAAATTCAGTGATGTGGTTGTTTTGCCTGAGGCTAAGGTCACATGGTAAATAACTAACTTCCCCATGAAAAACAAGCTTCCCTCATTAACTGTGCCTCAGGTCATCTGAGGGGAAAATGATAAAAATACACTAATAGGAGTCACTTCACATTGGCTGCACAAGATATGTGTCTTTTAATTTATGTGACAGTTACACTCAGCCAAACTATGTTAGTTATCAGGCTGACAGTTTGTCGGATGCAGTCCTGCAATAAATCATCCCTTCATGAAGGTTGTAATGTTCAGTTTTTGTTGAGGTTTTGTTGCAACTGCATGATCATTTTGGAGGATGTAGTTTCTAACAGTGTGGCGTTTAGACTGAATATTACAGACACCTCTCAGCGTAACACACAGTATGTTGCAACTGTACAGGGTTCCAGCCATTTTTAATTGGGACTCATTTGGCTAATTAGCTGCATGTTGCCTGTTTGCAGGATTGTGATTTTGACCCCTTGAAGTACAACAGCATAATTGAATGTGAGAAGCCCAACAACGACCTGAACAGATTCCGAGGCTACATGTGAGTACTCTGTTGTTCAGTCAGCTCTGTACAGTATGTGGCCGATGGCTGTCCGCAGCAACAAAGGAAAAAATGTTTTGAACCCGAGGTCCTGGACTTTCTTATTTGTTAACTCACGTTAAAAGTATCAGGTTTCATTTTCATTTCACTGTAAATTAATGCTGTGACATTTTGAGTAATGTTAGGCTGCCAAATGGAAATAATGTGAAACTGCGGTTTGTTGACAAGCCAGAAGTTTCCAACTTATAATTATGACTTAAACGGTTTTTCCAAGTCGGGACTACGATTTGCCTTCTTGGGATGTGGTTGCAAGATTTTACCCGTTCGGCCATGCACATTTGAAGATGTATGTGCTTCCTCATCACCAGAATAAACTGAAGGACCAGCTGCTCTTTACAGCCTTATTACTGAATCTGTAGTTCCTAGACCTGTACGAGAGCCAGCTTAAGTATTTAGCAACAACAACCTGCCTCCTACTCATCTGCTTTCCTGTGTCACACTTTACTTCCTTTTTGAGGTTGCAGGATATGCTTTTGAAAGAGAAAGGAGGAAAGTTTGTCTAAGTTTCACTCAATGATTCATCCTGTTGAAAAAACCTTGGTCCCTCTCCTGTGTTTATCACGTGTAATCTAATTGCTGTTTACCTTGTTACATGTTGTACTAACCAGTGACTAACCACCATGTGATGAGTGACATCTGTTCAACCACGTGTAAGGTTTTATATTGGTCAATCAGCTTTGATATTACTGTTGCTAGTCAAGTCTGAAAATAAACCCTGGCAATGTCATCGAAGTCTTACCTTGGTTTTGGACATTAAAAATTTATAACTGAACACCTAGTTTGCAAGCAGGAGGTGTGGGCCTTCATAGACCTGGCTATTTATTTGGCTATACTGGACTGTTGAAAGATGCTGCTGAGTTGTAGGATCCAGTGTTTTTGGAGCTTGACTCACTAAAGACTAAAAGGTTAGGATATTTTCAGCATCTTTGATTTTATATCCGCTCTATATCTGTCTCTTGGGAGTCTCTTTGTGGAAATACAACACTAAATTGATGGAGTGCCCCTTTAAAAACTATAGTGTCCCACAGCTTCACTTACTGTTACGTCTTCAGTAATGAAGTGGAAAGTTTTTTGATGCACGCAGTGTAATATGTAAGTCTTTAATGTGATAAGTTCACATTAAATGTTTTCATTTTGTCGTTAGTCAAAGTCTGTGTTGCCTGGCAACTTCAAGGTCTGGACAAGACTGCACAAAGTCACTGCACCCGGATGAGAAATAGTTCAGCACATAATCCCCCGTAAAACCGTGATGAGGTGTTTTAATGGCAAACAATGTTCATCTGTGATGTTTAGAGGTTCTGGAAGGCAGATTTTATTACATTTTGACAGAGTCAGGCTAGCTGTTTCCCCCTGTTCTCAGTCTCTATGCTAAGCTAAGCTAATCGGCTGCCGACCATATTTTCATATTTATTGTACAGACATGAGAGTGGTATCGGTCTTCTCATCTCATCCTTTGCAAGAACTCAAATAAGAACATTTCTAAACATGTTGAACTATTCCATCATGGTCATGTTTCTCAGGGAGTGCAGCATGGATCCTCTCTGCTGTTTTCAGAGACTTGGATCTGCTCAGCCTTTTTGCTGCGTCTCCTCACTGAAGTGTGTTTGAAAAGTTTGCGTGAGGCACAAGATGAGAAACATACAGTGAAGTGACCAGGCTGACCCGCACTCCCATGATTATGACATTTGCTCAGAAGGAGACCAGATGCTGCAGGTATTCAGTTGCCAGGCTACAGTGGAGCACAGGGCACGGCGGCAGAGTTGAGGGGGGAGGAGAGGCAGTTGTCTCAGCAGTGCTTTATTACATTACGGCCAATGGCACCAAGCGTAATCTCACTACCTTTCGGGGAGAGAAAGCACTCTGTGTCTCTGAGTGTTATCAATTTCTTAAACAGTGTGAGCTATGAACTAGGACAAACTGTGTGTGAACTATGGCTGCTCAGGGACACTGTTATTAAGCTATCATGGTGGTGACGTGTCAGTCGGCCTGCTGTCAGAGGCCAAAGGATGAACATTCGTGTTAGTAAACATGCTGACAGTTGTGTGACTTCGATTGAGGCTGCAGCAGAGATAGTTAAGTGCTGCTTCCAGCTAAAGGTTGGGTGGCTGCTTAACTAACACTCTTGTAATCCTTGATTTAATAATGGGATTAAGGCTGACATTATCAACTCTGCTCTCCCCCACATTTAATACACATAAATCAGACTTTTAGTTAAAAGGCCTTTTCTAAGAGTGGTCTGAACTTCCTTGGTGGGTTGGCTAAGAGCTGAATTCATTCTTTGTATGACATCAATGATCTTTAAACTGAAGTCAGAAGTGAGATCTGCGGGTCAGCGATGAAGCAGTGAATTGCCTGATTGACTCGAAACCCGAGGGGTTTCTGTGGAATGGTATATCAGAGGGAATTTGTGCTGAGATAAGGGCTCCTGCTGAGGGAAGACCATGATGCTCTAGAGCGTGATCGATTGAGGTGCTCAGCAGAATGAACTGATGTTGTCTTGGGGACTCTGGTATAGAGAGATTCTCTATTTCTCTTAGAGCTTCAATATTTTTCACCTGAATGTAAAAACATAATCATTTTGCTTTGTTTGCTGACATTTTGGACCAGCACTTGCAGTAATTTTTATGCATCTTCTAACTTGACAGAATCCATCGAAGTGGCAGAAGAGATGCACTTTACAAAGAAAACCTGCTGCTGAGAGGCTGCACCATCCGCAACACAGAAGAGGCTGTAGGAATAGTCATTTATGCAGGTTGGCCCCAAAATAACCAGCCGTCACACTTCATAATCGACCTCTGACCAGCTGTTGCTAACATGCCGTGTGTCTTCACAGGTCACGAGACCAAAGCCATGCTAAACAACAACGGCCCACGCTACAAGCGCAGTAAACTGGAGAGACAGATGAATGTAGATGTGTTCTGGTGTGTCATCATCCTGCTGGTCATGTGCCTGTTTGCTGCTGTTGGTGCGTAGAGAGTAAACAGCTGTTTGGGAAACCTTGTGATTTCTACTGATACATTTTGATATAAAACAGTCATTTTATTTTAGATGTAATGAGAAAAAGTGAAGAAAAGATCATTTTGAATTGTCTTTACTGTGCTTTTTATTTATATCTTGTCATTCCAGTGTTTATATGAGCTGACCTTGTGGTGTTGCTGTTCTAGGTCATGGGCTGTGGATGTTTCAGTACGGAGATAAGAGACCTGTGTTTGACGTTCTTAGTCCAGAGGGGACAGACTTATCACCTATCATGTCCGCTATTTATCTCTTCCTTACTATGATCATCGTCTTTCAGGTAGGAAACAGAGAGAAGCTTGAAGAAACAAATGCACAGATAAAGATAGAACGAAGACACACAGTATCACTAAGTTGAAAATGTTTTATTCTACTGCACACAAGCTCTGCTGTAAATCAAAACGTTGGCAGTAGTTCAGCCCCCTGAGCGCATGACCTCTAGATTTTTATCTTCACATTTAATCTGGAAAAGCAGTGAGGAGGTACTTGTTTCATACTGCACAAAAATCCTCATAATACAGGATCCAAATAGGAAAACATGCCACCTAACAGCTTTTTTTTCCCCTTGCATGCCAAAATGTCACCCTGTCCTGTGTCAGATGGCGCAGCTACAGATCCCCTGATATCAGTTAACTGTTGAAATGAATGAGAAGTCAGGGATGATAGCAGTTTTGGCTACATTGTACAAACAGGAACTGTTTGAGGTTGGGGACCGACCAGTATTGCCAGACATTGCTTGGTCCACTTTCAAATAAACACATGACTCCCAACAGCTATGACTCATCTCTCCATAACTACTTTCCAGAAATGTTGGCTGAAAATGTCTCACTGGGGATTACATCAACATTTTATAAACAATCAAACATATACCCTGTACACTTAATATAATAATAATATTTTCTTAAATTATTAAGATTTTTACCAATAGATAATGTAACTAGAAAGCTGTAATTTAGTAAAACGGTGATTCCCCCATAGCCCTGTTCAGTGAACTTAAATACTCCATCATTGACACTGCCATTTATTTCATCCATCTATCCACTACTAGTACATTATGTTACTTTTCAGCCATTGATTTTAAGATAAGATAACACTTTATTAATCTACTGCTGGGGAAATTAGGGTGTTACAGGCAGCAAGCAATTGTAGCTGGAATAATACGATAATAAAAAAAACAAAAAAAAACTTGACTATATATATGTACATTTTAAAAGACTATTAAAAATATCACCTGTGAAAAAAAATTGAAAAATTGCACTATTGCACAGTAGATAAAATATAAATGTATCACAGTAGGAAAATGTATATGCATAGGTTTTGCACTTAAAAGAAAAATACAAAAGCAATATTGCACAGGGTATTGCTTGAATGTGATGGCAGGATGTTAGACATCAGTCACATAGTAGAGCAGAAACGGTATGTATGTGGACACAGTGCTACATTAGACAACACTGAAGTTGACATTAAGCAGTGCTGGAGTTGAACACTGCAGCTGTTGGTATAAAGGACCTGCGTCTAGGACCTGCATTTATCCACGATTTCAACTTCTGCTCTCTCAACTAGTGACCAGTAGTTACAGCTGAGTCCATATGTGGACATATTTTAATATTTCGCATGAGTTGAGCTTCTCCCCCCAGAAACTGCAGATGTGCCCCCTGGGGTACAAGTACTCCAGCTCTGAAATGTTTATACTGTAAATGTCTGCTTTAAAAAACGCATAAGAACCTCTGCTCCTTTTTTTAACAAAAACTTTGTCCCCTCCCAGGTGCTGATACCCATCTCCCTTTTTGTGTCGATTGAGATTGTCAAGATCTGCCAAGTGTACTTCATCCATCAGGACATGGAGCTGTATGACGAGGAGACAGACTCTCACCTGCAGTGCAGAGCTCTTAATATCACTGAGGATCTTGGCCAGATGCAATACATCTTCTCTGACAAGACAGGCACGCTGACAGAGAACAAGATGGTGTTCCGCCGCTGCACTGTGGCAGGGGTGGAGTACTCCCATGATGCCAATGGTGAGATGAGCCAGCACACACAGACACACATACATGCCTGTACAAAAGCAGTAAGCAGTCATTGCCTTTTAAAGTTGTACTTAGTGTGTGTGTGTGTGTGTGTGTGTGTGTGTGTGTGTGTGTGTGTGTGTGTGTGTTATCCAGCTCGAAGACTTGCCATGTACCAGGAGATGGATTCTGAGGAAGAGGAGTGTACATCTCACGGTGGCACCCTGCCCAGGCGGGACAGCGTGACCAGCCACCAGAGTGCCCGGGTGGTGCTGCGCTCCCAGAGCACAAAGTCCCACCGCAGGACGGGCAGCAGGGCAGAGGCCAAGCGAGCCAGCATCCTGTCTAAGCACACGGCGTTCAGCAGCCCCATGGTCAGTGCGCCTCACCTTCACGCTGTACTCTGTGCTTTGTGCTGTCCACTGATAAACCCTCCTCTCTCCTGCAGGAGAAAGATATCACCCCCGACCCTCAGCTCCTTGACAAAGTCAACGAATGCAGCAGTCAGTTGGACTTCATGCGCTTCCACAGCCAGCCCATGTCCCAGCTGCCCTCTGACCTGGCTGACATCATTGATTTCTTCATCGCTCTCACCATCTGCAACACGGTGGTGGTGTCCTCCCCCAACCAGCCCAGGCAGAAGGTACAACTCACCTCAGCAAAATCTATCCAGTCAAACCTTCTCGGGTCAATAAGAAATTACCTTTTACCATTTAGAAATTCCTGCTTCTGGTTTGACGCACTTTCCTTTCTTACTTGTGTGCGTGTGTGTGTGAGGTAAAGTAGATTGTCGTGTCTAGCTAGCAGGCAAAGCCGTCTTTGTGTTTAATTACTACAATACACGTGTCTGTACAACTGGTGAAGAAGCTAAACTGCCCTATATTATAGGGCTGACTGGGTTTCAATGACTGGGCGCTCTTGCAGTAAACAGCAGCTCACAGTACTGACTTTTCATCATTCCATCCTTAATCAGAGAGTGTCTTCATGCACTTCAGTGTATCACTACAAATCAAGTGAAAGTGATGGTAAATAGGTCTGTCTGTACTGGAAAATAATAAATAATGTAGAATTAACACAAAACACGTAGCAGCTTTTTCTCACCATCGCTTTGTCTTATTTAATAATCAGGAATATTTGAATAACAAGAGGATTTATGGTGCTCCAAGAACTTTGACAGTCCTCTATACAAAATAGTTTTTTTAAAGGTATTTTTGGGGGCAGTGATGCTTTTATAAGTTAGACAATAGAAATTTGACATGCAACAAAGGTCCCTGGCCCTGTCTGCAGGACATTGCAAATGCTTTGTCACAGTCTTAGACCTTTAGGCCAGTCCAACCCGGGGGTCAGGACCCACAAAAGTTGCACATTAAATTGGAAGGGTCGCAAGATTGCTAACATAAAAGATAGATAGAAAGATGGATAGATATTTCTGCTAACAGAGTTGTCTTATTTTTTTCTGACTGTCCACAACTTTCCAGCCTGAAATATCACATAAGCTTTTGGGTGGATTGCTATGAAATTTTTACTGACATTCACGGTCCCCAGTGGATGATCCCTTCATCTTTGCCACCATGACGCTTTATTATATTTTTATGATTGTTGATACTTTGAGCCCCTGAGTCTTCACCTCATGCCATCATTAGATTAAAATTTCAGTTTTACAAAAACTTTTCATGAATACCTAAAAACTGATGACATTCCCATCAGCCACAGCTGGTTTTTGTGTGTAATGCTAATTAGCAAATGCTAGCAACTAAGATAAAAAAAAATAAACATTGTACCTGCTGAACATTTAGCTTAAACATCCTTGGTTCAAGTACAGTCCAGAGAGCTGCAAGCTCGACTGTGGACTTAATTTTAATTAAGGACGAAAACTCTCGTATTGAACTGGTCACAGCTGGTAAACATACAAGTAGAGCTTGCTTTGCTTTAAGTGGTCACAAGGTTAAAGGGTTGGGAACCAGGAGGAGCATCAATAGACAATTCAACAGGGACTAATTCTACTGATATCCTTCCAAAACACTAACACAAAGCCTCCAATGTTGCATGTTTTTGTTTTTCTTTTTTTGAACAACATGGGAGTAGTTTCCATCTTTTCACAAAAAGAATTCAATTTGTTGCACGTTATTTTGGCTACTTTTCCTTAAAAAAACAGTGTGGAAAGCACAAAAACCTTACAAAATACTCAGAAAGTCTCCTTTTGCACGTAGCTTTCACCGTTTTGCTGCCTGTGTCTTTGATGTGCTCGGTCCAGTCACTGTTGTGTATCCGTGTTTTGTTTTGTTTTTTTGTGCGAGCCTGGGTGTGGTTGTCCTGTTCAGAGGTTATATCCTCTCCTCGCCACACACTGTGTGCACCAGTTTGCTGTCCTGCCACTCAGAGGCACAAACCTGCACAGATTAAGCTTCACAAAGTGACACGTTATTTATGTACTCTGTGTTTCTGTTTGGAGTTTATCTGATAAGATGGAAGGAAGTGTAAATCAACTCAGAAGGGATGGCTTTGATACAGTCTCCTTTTTCTCTTTTTTTATTGTTTGTGTTTTTTGTCCTTTGGGCCAATGCAATTGTTCACATTTTATTATGATGCCCTTGTGGCTAACCCAGCACTTGAATGATTTATATCTATGTATGTGAGAACTCCTGCTGCCAGGAGTCCTCAACGTGAGTCACTCTCACTGCTATTGTACTGCACCACCTTGGGATAAAGGACTGGCCAAAGAATAATAGCCAGGAGGTGCATTTTCATCAGTCCTGAAGTCTTCTGAGCCATTAGAGCTGGACCAAGTTTCTCAAAAGCATCTGAAGGCTAAAATGATTGTAAAGCCCACTCATTCTTAAGTCTATACTTTTTACCGTGAACATTAATACTCTCTGTTAAGTGATTTTTGATGTGTATTGAGTGCTAAAGTTTAAAGTAGAAAATTCTGTATGCATTGATATGCATTGCATATGAACTGACTCATTTGCATCAGCCAACCTCTTCTTTTCATGTATGGCTGCCACCATCCAGACTGCATAATGATGACTGATGGAGAAGGGTGGAGGCCTCTGGATTTATTTATTTGTGGTTCCCGGTCGAAGTAAAAGCGGTTGCATTTTCAGTTTCCATATCTTCTCTGTTTTGTTGTTTTTATAATTCTGTGCTGCGAATGTTGTTTACTTTGGGTCGAATGATGATAATAATGATGATGAGGGCACATTTTCACATGTTCTTTCCTGAAAGGCATTCATAGTGTTGCCTGTACACATAAAAAAATGACAGAAATAGTGGTGCAAAAAATGACCGATCACAGCATGAAGTGGGTGTGCATCTTGGATTGTCGTTTCAGAAAGTGACAGAAATGGTCGCACACAAAACAGTTCTGATGAAGTATACTGGAGTCTTTATGTTTGCCTTTCTTGAAGTCACTTCCTCCCAGTAACATGAATGAGAAAAGGCTGAGTATTAAACTTATAAGAAATAATAATGATGTCTGGAGTTGCATGTTTTTTTTGCATGTTTTTTCTGCTTCTTGCTGCTGCTGGTGTGATTGACACCTGGTTTCCTTGTCCTCCAGGTCCGGATGAGGTTTGAGCTGAAGTCCCCAGTTAAGACCATCGAGGACTTCATCAAACGCTTCACCCCCAGCCGACTGACCTCGGGCTCCAATAACAGCAGCTCCTCCAGCCTCATCACCAACCGCTCCTCCAACAAGGGATGGTCCAGCATGTTGTCCTCCCCCTCTGCAGACAGCACGCTCACCAAACTGGACGAGGAGCAGCCTCCCAGAGGCCTGGAGCGCGCCTTTGGCCCCGTTCCGCCCTGCTACGACGGGAAGGCGTGGAACCTGGAGGAGGGTGAACTCCGATATGAGGCAGAGTCGCCCGACGAGGCTGCACTGGTCTACGCCGCCAGGGCCTACAAGTGCTCCCTTGTCGGACGCCTCCCTGACCAGGTGACTGTAGAACTGCCACACTTGGGGAAGCTGAGCTTTGAGCTGCTGCACACACTTGGCTTCGACTCCACCAGGAAACGCATGTCTGTTGTGGTTCGGCACCCTCTGACGGATCAGATCACCGTCTACACTAAAGGAGCAGACTCTGTCATCATGGACCTCATCAAACCTCCCGACACAGGTAGGAAACACTCATTCATACTCTTGCTTTAGCCATTCTCAGATTGTTGTGTCCAGTTAGGAATTTATCATGATGTCAAGATGAGGTTAGTGGTGGCACACTCTTGATAAATGAGGACCCTGCTGTCAGCATGGCCTTATGATGTGATTTGGAGCAGTGTGTTGCCGGTACTGTATCATGTCTGCAGACTTCTCCATCACAATTGATGAATTGTGGCTGTGAACTCGTGATGGGCTACAAATCATTTCATGTAATCTTCACATGGCACATGAGCTCACTGGACTTGTCGGCAAATTGAGAATATTTTCACTTCACTCTGGTCAATCCCAAATGATGGATTGTTTTCAGTTGTAGCTGCTTCAGGTTTTGAGAAAAAAAATGTGATTATATTGTGCTCTGTCTGTGGACTAACATGCCTGCACAGGGAGGAGCTCTTTGTTTTTATAGAGCACCCAAGGCTTCACCCCCCCAAAACCTTCATACTTTCCACTGATGTAAACCTATAAGCTAGCATGTTATGTAAGAAGTAGTATTTTTAGAGCATGTCACTTCTGAAAACATCCACGCTTCTTGATCGGTGCCTTAAAAACACTTCCCTGTGTATTTTTTCCTCAGATCTTAAAACCTTGTTCCATACTCTTCAAGTTCTTTAACGTCGTAATGGCAAAGGTGTACCAGGTTGTTAGTATTCCAGGCACACAAAGAGCTACACAGGCACTTTTCACTAATGCTTTGTACACAGGCACCAGACATCTGTCCAGGGGTGCTTAGCAAAGACTGTTTCAGCCCGCATACTGGAGGCTTGACACAATGCACAGTCTGTAGTGCTGCAAATAGTGATTATTTTCATTATTCAAACACATTTTGTTTCAGATATTATAAAAGAGAGAAATGCAGCAAGTCCTCACATCTGAGCAGCTGGAACCAGCAAATGTTGATTAATGAATTAAACACTGAATCATTTATTAAAATTGTCAGCAATAGATTTTATGTCACTGACTGATTTTAGCACCACTTTGAAATCCATTCTGGTGGAGAGTTTGTAGAAGTCTCAACAGAGTGAAAACTGTCTGAACTGATGCCCTTAGGCCACACGTTGAACGGCCATTGTTGCTTGTTAAACATGAAGTTTAGTTAAATTAAATGGAGTACTTCTTGGCCTACAGTTACATGTGGGCACGCGGATTTTAAACAACCAGACCAGAGACCAAATGTAAAGAGGGATCTCAGTGTTGTTGTGATTTTGTGTTCATTCAACATATACAGCCACTCAGGTAACTATCCTCCTGTAATATTCAGTTACACATTCCTCTTTTGTGTCCTTTTGTGACTCCAGAGAAATCACCCCAAGTTTACCACACATTAAATTTGCAAATGGTGTGTTTAAGGCTGATAGTAGCCTACCATAAAACATCAAATAGTGTACATTTGTTTCTTTAACTTAGTATTAGACAATGACTCAACCATTAATAGAAGCTTTGTGTTTCATTTACTTTACATTAGCTAACTTCAAGACGTTAGCATCTGACTGCACGCCATCTTTTTGTTGTTGTTAGCTGTGCTTGCTAGCTAGCTAAAAAGCGAGGAGCCAAGATGGGGAAGTGTAATGACAAATGTTTGGAAGGAGATAAGTGAAGGATGGTGTAAATCTGAATCACCAGCGGCAGCAGCTACTGTAGGGCTGTGCTAATACCTGCATTGTTTTCCACGTAGCACATCCGAAACGTCGTCTGCACTTTTGTGTCAGCGAGAGAAATTATGTGCTGTGGGTTCTTCAGACGGTGAGCAGGCAGCGTTCATTCAAGTCAAATGGTGACAAACGTTAGGACACAATAAATTGTCACTCTTTTCTTACAAGGAAATTGTTACGTGTTATGTGATGTGGTCTTAAAAAGCATTTAATTTTACTTTAAAAATGGTGCAAGAACCCTGCTCTTTAAGATACCTGAATTTGTCATTTTAACACACTAGACTTGATTCAGTAAGATCTGGATTTTGTTGCAGGATGTGGTATTGGATGTAAAAGTCCCTTAAACTGGCTGTCTAACATTTATATTTTGATGTGCTGAATCAACCTGCAGCAACTCGTCCTGACTTCCTTTCAGTAAAAGCAAGCTGTCATGTCGTGTGAGTAATTCATTTATTTCACATGCCTGGTTAGTGGCTCCCTCCTGTTCATTAGAGGCAGGCACTTCATCTGTACAAGGCAGCTCTGCTTCACGGAGAAATGGTTTCCAGCTTAATTGTCCTGCTGCTCTGAAGGAAGACTTGTTAACTGCAAGACATCAGTGGAGGAAAGTACTCTCATCTTGTTTTGGCGTGTTTTCCAGCTGACATGCGGTCGTATTCTTTGGAGGAATTCTGAATTACAATATGATTTAGTGCATTGATTTTTCCATTATGAGGACCACGCTGGTCCCTTTGCATTTAGGGTCAGGGCTGTGCTGATTGTTCATCATTTTTAATGCTCTCTATAGAGCAATGTCAGAGCTGGAACAGTAAGACATTCCCAGAAGTTTTTCACTTACTTAAAATTCACAGAGCGCTGCTGCTCACTGGAGGAGAGAGACTCCATCGGGACAGTTGTCTCACACACACAGACACACACACACACACAGACACACACCCATTCCCCACCATGTGTCTCAGTTCAGCAACTTAAATGGCTGACAGGGTGTGTCTTCACGCAGACAACTCACTACTTTGTTTTACCATTGGGTAAAACCAGCCAATTAGAGTGCAGTATGAGTTGGGCCTCCTCATAACACAGACCTCCATAATGACTCCATTCAGGCGATGTGGGAGTTGTTCAGTGTCACTCTAATAACAGTGCACACGGAGGCAGACAGTCGACCCTTGGGGCGTAGAAGTTGGAGTGCGTCATGGCGTAACTCCAGTCTCACTCCTGCTGCAGGGCACTGTTTAATACCAAATTCCACCTTAAAAAAGAATTTACATTTTAATGCTATTTTCTCTGATAAAAAAAATCTTCCGCTGGCAGGAAACGTAAAGAAATGTATATTATCCTGACACTGCAGACCTCTGGGTCCTGATCTCCTGAACTTAAGAAAACCATTTTATTATCAGAGCTCCAACTTTTTTCCGCCACTATCCCAGAACTGTCCAGAAAAACAATTCTGAAGTTAATGTAAAGTGTCCCAAAATCAAAATGTTGTTTCTTTACCTTCTTATTTTCCTCTATATGTATTAGTGACATAGTCTATGTACAACACTTTGTAAGCAATAACAGCTACATATATTATTATTATCATTAAATCTACTACAATCAATATATTTCTATTAAAAGTGGATCGAATGACTTTGTATATTATGGTGGCATGAGTGTTTTAGCGTCTTTCAGCTCATTGTTTTGACTTCCTGACCTGTAACTTTAGTGTTTTGGTTCACTCTCACTGCTCTCGTGGCATCGTTTTCAGACCCAGCAGCCCTAAAAACACACTGCACACTACTGCCTGCAACCAAACAGCAGACAGACACAGTTAGGACTGAGCTGGTCAACACGGAGGAGCATTTAAGAGCTAAAGAGACAGACATTTCCCTCAGGAGTGGGTGTGGAACAAAACAGAGCTAAAGAGAGAGTGAACACTGGATTTAAAATCATTACAAATAGGACTGCAAATGAATGATAATGTTGCTCAGCATATGCCTGATGCCAAATAGGCAACTGTTGCTAACACGTTAGTTATATCAACATAAAAGGTAATAATATGTCATTTTTGTGTTTACAGCTTGTTTCCATTTTTTTCCTCAAGTGGCCCAAAATAAAAAAAACAATTAGAAAAATTATTGTAGGTTTAAAGGTGCCCTGTGGAGCATTTCTTGATAACAAACAGCAGTTTTACACACACATTGTGTTTGTCCTTGAAGTCTAACAAATGCGATGAATGGATTTCCTTTTCTCCTTACTCATAAAACATTTGCAATGCTGAAAGTTGGATCCCATCACTGAACACAAATGTGGAGCCACACATAAATACTTTGCTCTTTAACCTCAGTAGTGGTAAAAAAAAAAACTCCTCTGGGAACATTTAACATAACAAGTCGTATTTTGGGTGGATTTTCCCATTTTCAGTAATAGGAAAAATAAACATTGTTGGGAGTTCCACCTGCGTCTGTAAGGTTGGCTGGTCCTAGTAGCTATTTGTCAAAAGGGAAAACTGCTGCTGTCCTTGGGAATAGTTTTTCACAGCCAGAGAGGAGAGTTTCTGTCACAAACACCAAGAATATTAGTGACCAAGACGAAACCGCCCTATCACTTCTATATGAGAAAACCACAATCAGCCCTTTTTTGTGTTTGAAGTCTTCACATAATTGACAGTTTTGTGTTAATTTGTTCTTTTCAGTAAAAATAATTTTGCGTGGCGGTGCATGTGTAGCAGTGCCTGCCAAGCTGTTGTGTTATTAGTGAGATTACAAGGCTGGCGATCAGAGTGTTGGCTGGTGCATCTGTGTCAGGAGACTGATAAAGCCAATCTGTTTGTGCACTGTCCCCCTGCCAAAAAGATGCCCAAGATGCTGCGCCAGAGACCCTTCAGCAAGACTATTACAAAACTTCCACACATATAAAACATGAAATATTCAACCATTTTAAGATCATTTTGACAGTTACTTGAAATTGATTAATTGTGTTTGTAAAATAGCAAAATCTTTTTATCACATGTTGCTCGGTATAGTCCAGTCGCAGCTTGATTAGTATTATGAAGCCTTGATGAAATATATTGAGGCGCAGCATACATGGTTAATATAGGTGTGAAGACAGATGGCTTTCATGTGCCTCTTCAAAGAAGCCTTTGGCCATCTGGAGCCAAAATGCTACACCACTCTTGTAAATTCCCTAAAAAATAAGGATATTTAATCTTCAATCTTCTGTCTCTTTTTATTTTTTAGGAAACTCCAAAGGCAAACGCCAGAAAAAGATTGTCAACCGGACCCAAAACTACCTGAACCTGTACGCTGCAGATGGCCTTCGCACACTGTGCATTGCGAAAAAGGTAAGAGGGATCCATAAACCTCTTAAGGAGTGCTGAGCAAATGCCCCCTCTCTCTCACTCGCTCATTAAACTGCTTCAGACGTTGGACATGATGCGTCGCAGTGGCTTTTTGGCAGGTTGTGTTTGTAGCCCAGCACAGATGATCACATGGACTGGCCCTTCTAAAGTGACATTCTTCGTGACTCAGCTGCAATCTGTGCCACTTTCCCAGGCTGTTAATTTATGCTCACACAAGCCGGGCTCATTATATCCCTGCTTGTGCAAAGCCCGTCACCGAAGCGATGTGATAAAACACCTTCTCAAGGTCTCACATTCTCCTGTGGATCCTCCTCTGCCATGTAGGCAAAGGAGCAGATCCGCTGTTGAATTTCCCCCAATACTTAAACTCTGTGTGTGTGCGTGTGCGTGTGTGTGCGTGTGTCAGATTCTGAGCAAGGAGCAATATGCCTGCTGGCTGCAGCATCACCTGGAGGCTGAGACGTCCATCCAGGGAAGAGAGGAGCTGCTGTTTGAGTCGGCCCTGCGACTGGAGACAAACCTCCAGCTTCTGGGTAATTGTTAGATTGATTGATTGATTTTAGGTCCACACTACACTGTAGCTGGGAATCTATAGCTTAATACTCATTGTAATTTTAATACAATATTACCTCACTGCTGTTGTGCAGATGTAGGAGTGTGTTATCATCATGTTCCTTCACCCTTAGGAGCGACAGGCATTGAGGACCGGCTGCAGGACGGTGTGCCTGAAACCATAGCCTCCCTGCGGAAGGCCGGCCTGCAGATTTGGGTGCTGACGGGCGACAAACAGGAGACGGCCGTCAACATTGCGTATGCCTGCAAGCTGCTGGACCCTGAGGAGGAGATCCTGACACTGAATGCTGATTCTCAGGTGAACAGTAGAAGCAAGTGTAAAGATTTTCTTCATTGACAAGACAGAAAATGTAATGACAGCCTGACATTTTTAGCCATGCGAGTGCCGTGGCTCGAGGGATGGCAGTGTCAGCCAGGTCAAACGGATTGCCATTAAATTTAATACAGATATCAATGATGCCCAGAGGACCTAATGACCAATGACCGAATGATCTTCACTTTTTCTTTAGCATCACTGTCAGGACAATAGTTCGATTTGTCCTGTACTTTGGCTTATGACTAAATGTCTGTGTTAAGTACTGTGGTTAGTGCTAATTAGCAAAAGCTAACATGTTAACTCGTTAAACTAAGTTGGTAAAAACATTACGTGATAAACCACTGTACCAGCATGACAGTCTGTCACTTGGGTTGGCTGTGAAAATATTGATATTGATATTGTAAAAAAATGTGTCGAGCAAATTCTTAAACAAATAGTTCAACATTTTTTGAAATTTACCAGGCCAACTGTTTCCACCCACTTCCAGTCTTTATGCTAAGATAACAGGCTGCTAGCTGTAGCTTCATATTTACTGTACAGACATGAGAGAGGTGGTATTCTCATTTACCTCATGCGAATGCGAATATATGTATTTCCCAAAACATCAAACTATTCCGTCAACATAATATCATCTTTTTCCACCACCTTTGTTAAAAAATGAGGTTGGACGGTCCTTTGAGGACCAACAGTGTTTAATTCTGTGCTGTTGAAGCATCTGTTTGCCAGATGTGAAGCAGCTCAGGCAGTGTGATATTAAACAACTTACTGACCTGATCCTGAATTCCAACCCACTCTGTGTCTGTCTCCAGGAGGCGTGTGCGTTGTTGCTGGAGGAGAGTTTGCACTACATCCAGGCCAAATTCCTCTGCAGCTCTGCAGACCAAGCTGCCAAGGCCTTCCACAGTAACTTTGCACCCTTTGAGATCTATCACTCCTCATCTCCATCCACCTCATCCTCCCACACCGCTCCCTTCATGGTGCACCGGCTGGGCCTGGTAATTGACGGGCGGACTTTGGCCTATGCCCTGGATAAGAGTTTGGAGGATAAGTTTCTGGCTGTTGCACGGAGCTGCCGCTCAGTGCTCTGCTGCCGCTCCACGCCACTGCAGAAGAGCATGGTGGTCAAACTGGTGCGGAACAAGCTGAAGGTCATGACTCTAGCCATAGGTAAGTAAAAGTTCAAGATGCACTGACACACATTCACATTCGTGTAACATCTCTTTTTATTCGAGCCCTTGATCCAGATGTTTTAGATGTGCGTTGACTGCCAGTGGCAAAAAGTGGCCAACGTTCATAGCTCACCTGGAGATCACAGTTAGACCTGTGTCTCTTCATGGTTCCATTTTTGTCAAAACGTTCAATCAGTGAACAGATAAACTCCAGTCCTGCTCTGAAGAGAAACCTTCTTTTTAACATCACGCTTGCATGTGTTTTTGGTGTCAGACAAATAAGAATTTCAGGCTAACAGGAGCTAAATTTAGGATAGACATTCCTGAGCATCAAATTGATTAAACTTAAAGCTGTAGTCTTGAAACCTTTAGGCTATGACCAGGTCGTAAGATGCAGTAGTGTCAAGACAGATCGAAACACGCCTACGCACACAGCTGCTGACAGGGGAAAATATGAATTTCACAAAATCTCTGATGTTATTGGGACTTAAGACTCTTGTCTTCAGTCACAGGTATTTATCGGCTCCACCTCCAATGAGCAGTGATGGAACCCATGTGGCACGTTCATTTTTGTCCCTTGCCGGCATGATGCTATGATGCGTGTTCCAGACGTTGGAGTATAAATAGCCAGGGATATTGTTGTTTTTTACAGTCTATGGGAACAATGTGCAAAATGCAACACTGAGAAGACGGCGAGATGAGAGAGCTCCGCCTGATTCGAGGGGAATTTTTCAGTCAGCATCTAAAAGAGAGACTGAAGTCAAATTTTAAAAAGTAGCCATGGAGTAGACATTGCCACAATGCTGCTTTCTACTGTTCCCTGTTTTCATCTGATAACTTTAGTGCCAGAAGCTAAAATATTTTGGCCACACACACACTTTCACACCTTCTGCACCCTTGCTGTGACCACTGAGTCAAAACAATGTTTTTTCAAGGCACCTTGATAATTATGCACTTTGGCTTAATGAAGCTGTAGCATAATAGAGGTGCCATGAGGATGTCAGTGTGACTTATGACTGTCTTTTCCTTGTTTATCATTTATTTGTTCCTGCTGTTCTCAGGAGGATCCCGTTTTTGCCAGCCAAGCGCTTTTCTGTCATTGCTACGTTAGCAGTAATGTGGAGGAAGCACTGCAGCTCCTCACACTCTTTTATTTTACATCTCTGTGGGGACAGCAGATGATGATAAGATTAGAGTACTTACAGATATTAAAGCTTCAGCTTTATAACACCATGTTTTCAGACCTCGTCTGCTGTTATACCGCTAACAAGAGTGGAGCCTCCACCTACTGTAGTCTATATGTAAATTCTATTTTACCACACGCAGCATTTCAATGTGTCATTTGTTTTCTTTCTATTACAGCAAATGAAATTGTTTACAGTAGGCAAGAAAAAGATGCAGCAACTGTGAATACAATAAAGACCTGCTCTGTGCACTCTGCTGAATAGTCAGTTAGAACCAGTTAATGATGTTAATGCACATTAATAGTGATAAAATAATTAGACAATTTATCAATTTGTCAATTAACATATAATTAATCACGAGCAGTTATCATAACCAATTAATGATTGATGTCATTTATCAAGTAAAATGTCAACCATCTGATTCTCAAATGTGAGATTATGCTGGCTTTCTCTTCTTTCTGACATTTACACAACAGTCAGTTAACATAATCGTTAGTTGCAGACCAACATGGAACCCCAAAGTGTTCAATATGAAATAAACAGATAAGTAATATAAATGAATAAAAATGTATCCATTAAGCAGCAGATTTTCATCATTTGCATCATTTGATCATCAGCAAACCAACTGTGTTTACCAGTAATAGTTTTATGAAGCTGACCTACAGACAGAGTTAGCTGCAACAGCTAACGTTAGCTGGTTGATTCAGTGTTACCTCAGCAACATTTTGATTGAGAAATGTTCTCAGAGAAACACACACAGCTCTCTGAAATGTAAAAGCAAAAAGGCTCTTTACTTCTCTTTGGTTGTTGCAGCCAGTATGACCTCGCTAGCTTGCTGGCAGTTAATATTGAACATATAGTCGTTGTTTTATTTTATTTTATTGTAGTTATCTTAATTTTATTCACTCTTTCTAGTCTTATCTTTCTTACCATCTAACATGGGGGTTGCAATGAAAATTTCATTGACATGTGCAATGACAATAAAGACTCTTGAATCTTGAATCTTGAATAGTCCTCCAAATCAGTATGGGATGTACAGGAGTGCCACATTTCAAGTATTACTGTGTCACACACAGCTCTAAAGTTTATTATTTTTTGTCTTGATATTGTACTGTAGCTCTATAGAAATGTAAATTCATACTGGAACAGAATTTGCCAGCTAACACAAACTGTTAACCTCTGTTTGAGCACTCATCACGACCCACCTCTCACATTCAGCTGCCGCTCCAGTTGTGTTTACTATTGTGACAACAAAACCCTCTCTGCCCACCAACACTTCATCTCCCACTCCACCACCTGTGCTGACAAGAAAGAAAAATACCCACGGCCCTCAAAGTCGAACAAAAACGCTGCTCGTCCGCCAGCGCAGCAGGCCTGGCTCTGCCTAACCAGAGGTACAGCTGAGCTGGGGTCAGGCACCAGGCGAAAAGCAGCAAATAACAAACACACACATATAGCTGATAGAACAGCCAAACATTAACCACATACACAACAATACCATCTTCCCATCGCCACGCTCAATGAAGTTCTTTCTGTTTCCAGGTTACAGTTTATGTATTGATGTATCTTGAGGTTATGTACTCAGTTTCCTTTTCTGAGGGACTATTTTCTCTCTTGTGCTCTCTCTCTTACTACATTAATCCCAGGTGATGGGGCCAATGATGTCAGCATGATCCAGGTAGCAGACGTGGGCGTGGGCATCTCGGGACAGGAGGGCATGCAGGTAAGGAGAGACAGGACCAGGACGGAGGAAGGAGGCTGCGAGGTGACTTGAAGGGGGCTGTAAAAAACATGCAGTAAGAGAGGTTGAGGAGAGAGGAGCTATTGGGTGGAAGATAAGGGAATAGGGGAAGACACTGACATTCTTTAGCATAGTTAATGGGTTTTCATTACTCTTAAGTGCATGTTTTAGATGCATCCATACACATCCTCTAAATAGGATTGCCTGTGTGTTGCTGAGTCAGGAAGCTTGTCTTGTGTCCTGCAGTGAAGCAGGGCTGTTTATGGGCACTTTAGTCTCCACTTCATCCACACCAGCTTCTCTCCCTGCTCTAAGGTCAAAGCCAATCCCACAGCCAAGGCAGCTAGCAATAGCATTGTAAAAAAAAAAACCCTCCCCCCTGCTCATTTCACTCAAGCACCCTGTTCCAGAAAGGTGATCTTGCATAGCAATGATGGAGATTCCCAATTAACTTCCAAGGGAGGCTTCGGAGATACGCTGCTGTGTAGCACATCTGTTAAAGTCTCAGTATCCTGTCCTTAACTGGGCCGCTAGATTAATCATTGTTAATCAAATTCGCTGTTAATGAGACAGCGGTCACTCCTCGGGATTCCATGGCGCGCTGACACACACGTTCCTGCACTCAGGCCGGCACACACTGCATTATGATTAACACACCTTTCTTCTATCAGGAGCGAACTCCCCACGTAGTCGTTAGGAGCCCGTTATTAGAGCGCAGCAGAAACTAAATTGCTGCACAACGAGGCATCTGCTGTTATCTTTCTTGTTGACAAACAATGTTGACAGTTGAGATGTGTCATGAAGGGTTAGCGGCGCTGTTTAAAATGTAAGTTATAAACCCGGCTTTACTACAGGGAGGGTTTTGTTTTAGATGTTGATAGATGAGGCTGACAGTTTCCTGCTGCCGTAGCGATGAATCCCAAAAGGTGGACAACTCGTTTAAGGGTTATTGCTTTGGAAGGATTATACCCGCTAAAGATTCATTAAAAAGAGGCAGGCGAGTGTTGCAGGGCCAGCCATTTCCTGCAGTTTATTCCCTAATAACTGCACAGGTCATGTGTGAGTGTTGATGATGTGCAGGAGAGAGAAAGTAGAGGATGTAGGAGACTGAATGTTGGGACTTCCTGGTGTTTTGCAGGCGGTGATGGCGAGCGACTTCGCTCTCCCACGTTTCCGGTATCTCCAGAAGCTCCTGCTGGTCCACGGACACTGGTGCTACTCCCGCCTGGCTAACATGATTCTCTATTTCTTCTACAAGAATGCTGTAAGCGGCTTCTACCTCTGTATATACTCATCTTGCAGCATCTGTGCTAACATTGTTTCAGTCAGAAAATATGTGATTTAGATCAGCGGACATATAAGGAAGTGATTTCCCCGGAGTGGTGTTCTGTCCTGCCTCCTCGTGTGAATTCACCTCTCTTATCTCGTGTTCCCACAGATGTTTGTAGCGCTCATCTTCTGGTATCAGTTCTACTGTGGATTCTCAGGTTCAGCCATGATTGACCAGTGGTATCTTATCTTCTTCAACCTGATGTTCTCCGCCTTCCCACAACTCATCACTGGCACTCTGGACAAAGACGTGTCAGCAGAGACTCTCCAACAACTACCTCAGCTCTACGTGAACGGCCAGAACTCCGAGGTCCGGTCTCTTTGTGTCTTTGTCCGTCTTCTTTTAGCATTAAAACATCTGTCATATTGTGTTTTTCCTCAACTTTCCCTTGCTTTACTGAGACTAAATACTTGGTACTTGGACTTGGTATTACATTACATTAATCGCATTAAAGAAAATCTTATGTGTGTATTAAAATTAGCATTATTGTAGCTTTCATGTCCATAAATAGTCAACAGTGTTGTCAAGATTTTAGCAAAAAATTCAAAAATCAACTCGGTTTCCTTCAGAGCTTTCAGCCACATCTTGTGATCTTCATGTTGCAGATGGATTTTACTCAGTTGCCTTTGACTGATGATGATTGATGAGATTGTTGAGCTGTCCTCATGTCACAACACATATGTGCTGATAGAAGCCGTGAGATGTGGCTGAAAGCTGCAGGGAAAATGCAGTTTGTCTTGAGATAAGATTTTTTTCTAACTACATTTGTTGAGTTTGTTTTGAAAAGTGCTTGGAAGAAGAATGTCTAAACAACAACACAACAAAGCCTGTAATTGGACATAAACTGACCTGACATTTTTAGCCATGCTAGCAGTCGCTCCAACGCTTTGCTACAGACTGAAACAACTTTTTGACGGATTGCCATGAAATTTTGTACAGAGACTCATGATCTCCAGAGGTTTAGGCTTCACCTTTGCGGTTATGAGTGAAATGTCTCGACAATTCATATGAATGAGCATTAAATTGGTGCACACCTTCATGTTCCTCTCAGGATAAATTTTAATCACTGTGACGATAAAGCCCGAAACTAATAACATTCCCGTCAGCCTCAGCTGTATGTTGTGTTTTGTGCTAATTGACAGATGTTAGCATGCTATCATATCAGAATAAGCTGATGAACATGTAAACACTACCTGCTAAACATCAGGATGTTAGCATTTAGCTTAACGCACCAGTGTGTGCAGGTAGAGCTTCATGTAGCTGTAGACTTTCATTGTGTTTTCACTTATTTATACAAAGTTGTTTCAAAGGAAACCACAAACGTCTTTCTTGTTAAATTAAGTGACTCTTTTATTTCTGTCATTTATTCATAATATTTCAATTTAGCAAGACTTTTTTTGTGTGAGTTCATGAATGTTGTGGGTGTAAGAACAACAGAGATGCTTTCATGATGATCTCAATGATTTCAAGGTTTTTGTTGAAACAAATAGAGAACAACTATGACTCATCAGTGATATGATCTCAGTCTCTGTTCCGTCACACTCATGAGGCTCATGGCTGTTAATCTGCTTTTATCTTTCAGGAATATAAGCCATATATGTTCTGGATGAACATGATCGATGCCTTCTACCAAAGTCTGATCTGCTTCTTCATTCCTTACTTTGTGAGTGTGAGATTCATTTCCATCTGCTCGTCTTCGCCCAGTAATTCTTTGTTGCTCTTACTCATCGGTTCCACTTTTTTTCGCCTCCTGTTCTCCCTCTTCTTCCCCAGGCCTATGCTGACTCTGACGTGGATCTGTTTACATGGGGAACACCCATCACCACCCTCGCTTTATTCACCATTCTGGTGCACTTGGGCATTGAGACCAAAACCTGGGTGAGGCATCTAATTTTAGACTCATTGACGGCATTGCTTGATGATTTCTTCACATCAGAATGCCTCCTTTCTGTCTCGTAGTGCTGCGTTTTCCCACTTATATCAGCATACTGGCTTTGTGAGAGCACTGGCGTGAAGGCTGACAGGCACGTGGATATTTAACTCCAGCTGATTAGATTGAACCAGAAAGCTCTGCAGCATCAGAGCCTATATATCAGCTTGACAGCGTGTCTGCCTCCGTCCCTCTGCATCTCCATCTCACCCATCTGGCTCCACCTCACACTGCCACAGAGCTCCAAAATACCTGTTTATCCCCCCCCCTGCGCCCACCACACTCCCCCCCGCCTCGGATTTATTCTCAGGTATCCACACGTGCTTCTCGTAAACGGCCCACCAGTCTTGGTCATGAGCCATTTTAAATTTATGACCCTGCATTGAATCAGAGTCTTTTCCATTATGCTGAGGCTGTAAATTTAGCCTGACAAGTTTTGTACATGAAAAATGTCCTTTTCACCAACTATCTTCCTGGACATGATGGCCCCCTCGTGCAGAGAAGCATTCATAGTGAGCAGCATCGACCGAAGGTAAACATTTGCAAATGCTCAGCTGGCAGGTACTTCATTCTCTGGCTGCTCGGGAACATAATGCATGCATGATTGGTAAACGGCTGTGAAAGTCAATTAAAGGTATTTGAGGTGACAGCAGGCAGCGCTCTTTCTCTTCCCCCATAGTAGCTGTGAGGCAGTAATTAATTATGTGCTTGTGTGTCTGTCAGGAGGGACAATACACCAGTCCGCCATTGTATGGAATCCATTCTGTCAGATGTCTATTAACTCAAGAAAGCCTCTGGGTGACACGAGTGCAGTATTTCCTCGAACTGCCGAAACTCATTGGAGAACATATATGAAATATTTTATGTGTAGACATCTACTATTCATACCTTTGATTGCATTCATTGATTTTATGTACCATCTTAAAGGAAAGTTCCAGTTTTACAAACTCTGTTTTAATTTGTGAGTTCAGATTTGGGGATCGCTAAAACGGAGTCCATCATGGCAAAGAGCATGAGGGGTCAGACAATCAGTCAGGTTTCCATTAACAAGTTACACTACAAAAAATGAAATCTTTGTACATTTGAATGTGTGTTATTCAATTGCCCAGTTTTATCAGACATTTGTATGAAATTAAAGGCAAACACTAAAGCTGCACCAATCAATAATTTTATATTAACAATCAGGCAAATTCAATCAAAACACTGTGTCTAATTTGAAGGGGTTGCTTGTAGTAGACCAGGCATGTCAAACTGATTCCATAAAGGGCCGTGTGGCTGCAGGTTGGTTCGGTGGTTAGCAGCGTTGCCTCACAGCTAGAAGATCCCTGGTTCGACTCCGCCTGGGATCTTTCTGTGTGGAGTTTGCATGTTCTCCCTGTGCAGCGTGGGTTTTCATCGGGTTCTCCGGCTTCCTCCCACAGTCCAAAAACATGCTGAGGTTAATTGATGACTCTAAATTGTCCATAGGTGTGAATGGTGTGCATGGTTGTCTGTCTCTATGTGTAGCCCTGTGGTAGGCTGGCGACCTGCCCAGGGTGTCCCCTGCCTTCGCCCGAGAGACGACTGGGATAGGCTCCAGCCCCCCCGTGACCCTGCAAAGGATTCAGCGGTGTATAGATAATGGATGGATGGCTGCAGGTTTTCGTTTCAACCAAGGATGAGCACAGGCCAACAAATCAGTTAGTTATCAGCTGAAGAGTGAGATGAGCTAATTAATTGATTTCAGCCAGGCCAGCCGGCCCTTTATGGAATCAGTTTGACATGCCTGTAGTAGACCGATTATTATAACCCGACTCTACCTGTCCCTCCACCTCTGTGGAGCTTTTTAGTGTCTTTCAGCTCATTGTTTTGGTTTTCCAGCCAATAACTTTCCTGTTTTTGTTGACTCTCCGCAACACATTGTGTAGTTTTCAGATGCATCGTGCAGCTCTGATGAATCCACAGCACCAAACTGCAGATAATCAAAGTTAGCAACTAGCTGGTGAATACAGAGCAGTTAGCTTTTAGCCAGATATGCAGTATTTCTCTCAGGAGTTGGTGGAGACCAAAACAACTAAAACAGTGAATATTTGACTTAACATTCATCAGGTGGCCAAAAGTAAATGAACTGCAAGTGAATGCTGATGTCACTATATGTGTTTGTCAGGTGTTTGTTTGCTGTCCTCTAAACATCTATGAAATGTTATAGACTGAGTCCCTGGTTCAAATTTGTCCCACAGAGGTTTTTGTAGTTGTGTGCAAACATGTTTTTTAGCATTAGTTTATTATTACTGACATTTGGCTGCACTCACAGGCGTTTATTTACATCCTGTGTGATAAACTGCTCGTGTGCCTGCCCTGATGGACTTGGCTGTAAGGATTTTGCCTCGTGCTCAGATTCCAGCAGTGGTTGAGTGATTGTTTCAGTATCTTGAGCTACGATATGACTGACGCAAGATGAATCAGATTATTGAAAAGAATTTCTCTTTAAGACTCAGATGTTTTTGTAGTGTTAGTCTTCATCTTAATCCATTTTAACATGAAAACAAAACACTTTAAAACCAGATTTAACAAAGCTGAAGTCACAGCTGTGACAACATGGTCAGCAGTTAAGAATCACAAATCATCCCCTTGTTGATAATGATTGATCCTCATGGGATACAGTGTTAAAATAATAAAATAACTTGCAGTCAGTAATCTTACTGCCTTGTTGAAGTTGCCATATGTTCGTAATGCGTTGGACTGGCTAACAAATACTCATTGTGGGTCTGTGTGTTGCTTCAGTGTTGATGTTAGTTGTTACAGGCAGGCAGTCTTTCCTTGTGACAGTACTGTTATCAGTGTCACCAATGATGTCCATCTTTACTTAATTGCCAAACATTTTAAATATGTAAGAACTAATGTGCTGTAAAAGTTCATTTTCTTTACAAAACAATTCTAAAATCTGTTTCCTCGTCTCCTTCCCTTGTAGACCTGGATGAACTGGATGTCTATCGCCTTCAGTATCGCCTTATTCTTCACAGTGGCTCTGTGTTACAATGCTTCCTGTCCCACCTGCTACTCCCCCTCTAACCCCTACTGGACCATGCAGAGGCTCCTGCAGGACCCCCTCTTCTACCTGCTCTGTGTCATCACGCCTGTAACAGCGCTGCTGCCCAGGTAAGCTGCACTTGATTCGTGTTTGACTGAATACACATGCGGCCTTTCTCAAATATTTATGGCCCGTGCGATGAATTATATCTGTACCAGATGCCTTTCATGTTTATCCCAAGAGCCTGGCATTCATCTCTGGAGCAGTGCTGAAGTGTGTCCTGATGTCTGGCTGTGTTTTGCTTTGCAGATATTTCTACAGGGCGTGTCAAGGCACACTGTTTCCCAGCCCAGTCCAAGTTGGAAGACAGTTGGACAAACTCCCCGCTGAAACCCGCAGGAACATCCTCAGCCTGAGCAGGGTCAAGGTGGGGTCACCGCTCAGCCCCAAGCCTCCCTTCCTGTCCCTCAGTAAGCCCTCCCCTAAAGGTTGCAATAAAAAAGACCAGAAGA
Source organism: Chelmon rostratus (assembly GCF_017976325.1). NCBI lineage: Eukaryota > Metazoa > Chordata > Actinopteri > Chaetodontiformes > Chaetodontidae > Chelmon > Chelmon rostratus. Next base: position 26,490,807 of record NC_055661.1, read on the forward strand.
GCTTCCTCAGCTCCAAGACCTCACAGGGGCCTGTTTTACAAACAGATGAACAGAGCAGGAGGGGGCTACCGGGGCCCACAGACAGTGAGAAGGGCCTCTCGGATCTCTACACTGTAGTTCCTACAGAAATAGACACTCTTCCTTACACCAAAGACGCCCCTCCGCTCTCGGGGGAGCTGCTGCCTCCTTCCACCAGACACTCGCAGTGTCTCGATAAGACTTTAGAGGCGTCAGATGTGAGCGTGTCCAGCTGGATCACCTCCACGCCTGTGCCCACACAGACAGACAGCGTCCAGCTGAACCTCCCCCCTGACGGAGACTCTCAGTCTGTCAAATACATGAGGAACTCTGAGGAAAGACTGCAGCCTGACCACGCCGTCCGTCCAGCACGGAGGACAGAGCAGGTGGCGGATCAGTCGCTGCACACCACCTTGTGAGGTCTCAAGTGTGTCACTCAGACTGACTTCAATTTGCACGATAGTTTTTTAAAATCTAATTTTATTGTATTTTTCAAGGAGATTCTTTTATAAAAGATGCAAATAGGTACTTTATATTTTGGATGTTTAAGGTTAAAGATATTTTTGAGGTTTGGGAGATGGAGGAACTGGAATATCTTCCGTTCTTTTTTGTAATCCTGGGAAATTTTTCTATCACAGAGATGCATCTCAGTACTTGATCAGGTTTTAATGTAAGGAAGAGTAGATACATTCCACTGCTGGCTGATTAGGGAGTTTGTTTTCTCTCTGTGAAGTGGTACTCTGTTCGTTCGTTCAGCCTCGCCTGTAAATGCATCAAGACCTGGATCAGATGCCACTGTGGCTTTGAATCTGTGTTGATATTCCAGAGAAGTTTTATGTGTTTTAAGTCCCCACAGAAACATGTTTCAGTGCAGATTCTCTTTAAGAGATTTCTCTTTAATTCAGCCAATAGTGACATTGGCTCAGTGCACAGTTCAGTCTCGTTGCTGGTTTTGCAAAGATTTCTTTTGCTTAAAGACTGAACAGTGTGTTTATCGCTGTTCTGTCGTACAGTACATTCCACTGAATACCTATGAGAGCTGTTGACTTTAAATACAGTTATGCAAGAAAATGTTATTTCTTTATACGACAAGAATCTACCAGAATTTATGCTGTGTGCGTGTGCGTGAGCGTGTGTGTGTGTGTGTATGTCCACTCATTGGATCCGTTTTAACAGTGCCAGCCAGTTCCACATTGAAAGAATAGTTTGACATTATGGGAAATACATTTATATTGGGAGTGACTGCTAGTCTTGCTCTGTCCAAATTTAATAAAACAATCCACCTTCCAGCACTTCTAATGCCATTAATTGATATATCTCGTTTGTTTAATCCATACAAAAACCTGAGTCTGGTCGTTGCCATAATGTTGCAAAGCAACCAATAGAAACTACAGGAAATCACCGTTCCAAACCAAGAAACTGCCCAGCATGTAACCCCTGTAAAGCCACAAAATGTTCCATTTTTACACTTCAGTTTTTGCATTGATAAAAAAAAGAGAGCGTGTTAATAAGTGAGCTCTACAGGTGCTAGTGGGCAGTTATGTGGACAAAGCCAGGCTAGCTGTTCCCCCCTGCTTCCAGTCTTTATGCTAAGATAAGCTAAGAAAACCATTGTTTGGCTTTAGGTTCACGCAAACACGTGAGTGGTATTCAGTGAAGATGGAGTCAGTAGCTGGTTATCGTATCATAGCATAAGGGCTGGAAATAGTTAGCCTGGCTAGCAGCTAGCTTTGTCCAAAGCTAACAGAATCTACCCACCAGCAGACTACTCCAAAGCTCACTAATTAACATTTTGTACCTTGTTTGTTTTATTCTTATAAAAATTGGAGTCTTGTTGTCACTGTGAGGTTGCCAGGCCACCAATAAAAACTCTGAAAGATAAAATTAAATCCACAAAATGTTTTTATGTCCGTTTTCACGAATCAAACAAAGAGATGTAAGATGTTAATTAGGGACCTGCAGAGGTGCTGGTAGGCAGAGTTTTTTGGCTTGGGACTTAGCCCGGCTAGCTGTTTCACTGGCTTTCAGTCTTTATGCTAAGCTAAGTAGCCATCTCCTCGCTGTAGCTCCATATTTAGCATACAAGCATGAGTGAGGTATCAATCTTCTCGTTTATCTGTCACTAAGATAGCAAATAAGTGTATTTCCCAAACTGTCGGAACTGTTCCTTGAAGCACTGGTTAGTAGGTTGACAACAAGCTACCATCATGTTTCGTAAACAAGTTTACTTGAAGGTCTCTTTCTTCTTCGTGTGCTGAGCTTCTCTCAGCTCAGTCTGACTAATTCCGCTGGTGCTCAGCTGTAAACCAAACGCTCTATGGTGAAAGGAGGTCTTTCCCACATGTAAAAGACGCGGCTTTAAGAGTTAAATTTGCACTTTGAAAGCATTACTTTAGAATTGCCATTGAGTATTGTTGGTACCGGTGGCATGTTCAGTGCTCAGTATGAGAAGGATGAGAAGTTTTTTTTTTTTTCCTTTCACACTTTTGAGAGGAATCATGATGTTCTTGTCATCATGCACAAATTAACTAGTAAAATGGAAAGATGCTACAGTTTGTTCAATTGTAAAGCATTTAAAGCAGTAGCACCTTTAATATTTTATGATTGTTGTGTATCTTGTGTCATTGCAGTACATTTTTGTAAAGTGTATCATTCACCAAAGATCATTTATATTTCTGTATTATCTAAGCAATAGTATGTGCCTTAACACTGGATAAGAAATTACAAATGGAAGAGTTTGCTTACTATGTTGAATCTGTATTTGTTTGAAGATGACGGCGCGTCTTTGATCAACGAGGAGCATTTAGTCTTGGTGTCGAGGGTATTTATGAGGCTGCATGCTGTGTGGTTTCTCTCCTCCTGTCTGTTTTTGCACACGGTGCCTTTTTCTGGCATGTTGTTCACATTCTGACTGCGCAGTGTGTCCACTTCGTTTTATAGGTTCTGTCTGCTCTGTGCTTTTGCCGTCACACTTTATGTGCCAGGATGAAGCTCGAGCGTATTCGCTGCTGAATTCCAACGTACCCACTTTCACAAATTCCTCACAGCGACGTTCGCTCTCACCGCACACGGCCTTGAACATATCTGAGGTCGATTTGTTGGCTTTTCATTCGTTTTTTTTGGTCACAAGGTAGGCCTGCTCTAGGTTTCATGCTTTATATGTAACGCTCAAAGGGGGGAATTATCTGCTGTTAAATCACTGAGTTCAATATCATTCAAGGTATTAATGTAGATATCTAACAGAACCGAGATGACGTGTGTCTCTAAATAAATGAGCTGTAGCAAGCTGGAAACTGCAGCAAACAGCTTCACCAACCTGGAAAAGGTGTATTTTAAGTTTTGTTCAGATAGAAGCTCTTCTTACCAGAAATTGCTTGCACCGGGCTACTTGTGAACAAAATAATAATGATAGTAATAAAGTATTTATCCTTTGCTACCTGTTCGTTTGTTCAGAGAAATGTACTCTTTGCTTAATAAAACGTCTCAGTCCTTATTTTTGACATTGTCTTTGCGTTCTTTAAGCAGTACGCCTCAGACCTGCGGCGTGAAAATAACGCCGCTAAAAGTCGAGCACACTACACAGCTGGAAGCACAGCCTGTCTCGTGTTGCTGCAGTAAAAGTGCAGATGCTGAGGTTAGCTTGATCAATGTTCCTGTCGAGCTGAGCTCAGGAATTCATTCTGAGCTCCCAGGGGGGTGTGAAGTGAAAACTAGTTCAACAAGTTGCTCCATACAAACTGGGTTGCAATATATCTAAAGTTTGCTCTCAAAGGGCCGTCATGCTAAAATATTAATGTTTAATATGATATTTGGAGTTTTTTTTGAGATTGTGTCCTGGTTTTGACTTTTTTGTGTGTTTTCTGTCATGGAATTGGCTTACTGTTGTTGGGAAAGCACATGTGTGAATAATAATATTAAAGATGGTTCAGCATGCACAGTACCAGAACCCTGAAGCCAAAGAAGCTAAAAGGAATTCAGCCATCAATCATTGATCATTATTTCCACCTGTGTTTGTCCTACTGTGACATGTCAAAATGTCTTGTGTGAAGAAGATAAGATATGCAACTTTTTTGTTTACTTTTAAGCTGACGTGAGCATGTCACAGATAAAGATGAAGGTTAAAGTCAACATTTACTGATTTATTTCGCAGACACCAAACATCCGTCATAGTATCACTTTAGAAAATCGCTGGCAAACTGTTGCTTAATTATGAATCAAAAAGATGTGGAGCAAAATTTGTATGGGAGCCATGTTTGTGTCCACCTGATGAATGCAACATTAACATAGTGTAGAAATGTATATGTATTCGAGTGAAAACACTCTTGGTCTCCGCCAACTCCTGAGGGAAATATTAGCTTTGTAGCTGCAAAATACTCCACTATTTTCACCGGTTAGCTGCTAGCTTCGCCTGTAGTGGTGCTGGGCTTATAGTGTGTGAGTGGGTCTATCACTGGAAGCAAGGGGAGGCAGCGAGTGAACCGAAACAGTCAAGTTGTGAGCCGTAAAAACCAAAACAGTGAGCTAAAAGACAAACTCTCAGTAGAACTGAGAGGAAGTGCAGAGTCGGTTGGTAGTTTGTCACTGCGAGCGATGCCTCTCACGTTACATGTAGTCGTTCACGCCATCGGTAAGTTTAAAGCAACTCCTTCATGAGAATCTCGCATCCTGTAATTGCCACTAGTGGCCACAGTGGCCGCTGTTCAGCAAAGGTTATGTAATCCCATGACAAACCCTCCATTTAAGGTGGGTGGAGCAGCTTCGGGGAGAGCGTGACCTTCAAATTACTGCTGGATGAAAAGTGAAACATACATGTGGTGGTAAGTCTGTGCCTTCTTGACTCTGAGGGATTTTCCCACTACAATAAAAAGAGAAAGACCTTCAAATTCAAAGCCAGTATTACAGTCCTGTGTCGCCCAGTGGGTAGATCATGTTAAAAAGGGTTAGAGGCTTTATTCCCACTGGATCCACCACACATGCTAAAAATGTAGCTTCTCATGATGCTGAAAGTCACTTTGGTGAAGATACTTACATCTCGACCTTTCAGCTTGTTCAGCCCAGTTGCTTTCCAGAGAAGATCTGGTTTCTGCAGGAGCTAGAATGTCTCGATGTAAAGCACATGTGCATAAATTCATTTCTCAGTTGTCGTTCGCTCACACGTCTGCACAAAGGTGTGATGTAGCGTGCGAGGCCTCAGAAGACGGATGATCTTTGGCCCGGTGTCGCGGTAGTTTGTCTTTACGTGGCGTGCGTAACATCTGCGACGCCTTTCCAGAGAGGACGTTATTAATGTTTCTTTAAGGCACGGCGAGGGAGAAGAGACAGACGAGGCTCTGCTGATGCTGCCGTTAGTGAGCCGCTGCGACAGGACGGCCAAATTACTGACCGCCGCTGCACTTTCCGAGAGCAGGTTGGTCGTCTGAACGCGGAGATAATGATGACTCCTCTACCCTCGCAGTGCTGCTCTCTCCATCTCCTTCAAAGCCCGAGTGTAAAGCAGCCGGTTTGATCAGCTGTTTTTTCTGCATGTGTAAGTGTGGAACTTTTGTGCCGTCGTGCAAAGCTTTAGTCTCTGCACAACAATGGTTTTTGTGAAATATCTGCTCTCAGTGGAATTAGAAAAGCAGCACGTGCAGTAAAACGGATTTTTGTCACATATCGAGTTAAAGGAATTCATGTAAAAGATTGATAATATAATTACTCTCTCTTCCTCCTCCTCCTCTTCCTCTCTGGCTCCTCTCTGGAAATGAAAGATTCCTCACAGTCTCCTCTCGCCTTCTTTCATTTTCTTTAATGACTTTTTTGATTGCCTGCAGTCTACAGACAGACCGGAGACGAATTCTGCAGAAGCTAATGGAGTTTGATTTGCATTTTATCATAGAGGACCCTCATTGATTCTGGTCATTAAAGTCGCCTTGACCCACTTCATGACCCATTGTTTTAACAAGCTTAAATCAGGACATTTTCAATTTCCTCAGCTGCCTCGTATATAATCTGTTCCAATGAAGCCGTCAGAGAGCTGGATTGCGGGAACGGTTTATGTTTTAAAAAGCCTTGCAGCCTCTCCGCTCCTCAGTGAAGAATTATGCTGAGAAGACTTGAGGACTTGCTCATTTACACCAGTGGAGATATACGCCGCATCACTTTTGAGTCCAAATAACAAATGAAGGCTTTTCGCGAGCCAGGGCCATCTGTCTTCCAGTTGGTGGAGGCATTGTAAGGCTCTATTCTGCACCATCACGTAGGAGTGGCTCAGCCAAAGCATTATTGCTCTTTTTCAGTATAACTTCCCACTGACACTGGAATCCATCCAACAGGAGCAGCAGGGACACACACTGGACAAAACACACAAAGACAAACACCTGTGGGAAGAGTGCAGTCTCCAGCTCACCTGTAGGGGGACGGATGGGCACTGAAAGACAAGACCAATAATAATAATTATGATTATTTAAACACTTAGCAGAAAAGAGTCCTCTCTGGACATTTCAGGCCTCTTTCACCTCTAACCAAAGCCTAAATGACTGATGGGTGTGACCACACCTGCAGCAAGGTGTGCAGTTCAGCTGCTGAAGTTCTCAGGGGGCAATAATTATTAATATTCTTGTAAAATACTGAATATCCACAGTGGCTACATGCAGGCGAGCAGCTCTGTGGGGCTGTATGTAGCCACAGTGGCGGTTTGAGCTAACGCCAGCATGCTAACGCTCTCTCAATAACCCTGTTTCCATCTAAACTGTCAAGCAATTTTGAAGTGAACTTTTGAAATGTTGCAAAAAGGAATGCAAATTATGCAAATGTCCATCAATTGGTTTGGAGTGAATAAAGTAAGCTCTAATAAACAGAGTAGAAGAAGTGGAGGTGGCAAACCAGGAACCAAACCAGTTGTTTGCCAACCAAACCTCGAAGAAGAAGAAGACATGAGTGTAAAACAATATCGCGCCAAACCATCTTGTAAATGTTGAGATTTAATACTGGATTAGAGAAAACAAGAAAAGTCGTGAAATCATGCAAGACTCTGCAGGGTTCATCATCTGGGGGCCGTGCACATCTGTACAAAATTTAATGCAATCCACTTAATAGTTGTTGAGATATTTAACTAAATACTAAAAGTGTAAGCCTCATGGTGGCAATAGAGGAAAAGCTAGGGGCATTGCTAAAGCCAACAGGATTCATCCCCTGAGGACCATGAATGTATCACAGCAACCCATCCAGTAATGGCTGTTGAGACGTTTCAGTCTGGACATTTGAGTGTCATCACTAAAACCACAACGATGCTCTAAAAAAGCAGAAATCTCAGCACAGACCAAACCTTCAAACCTGTGAAAACAGCATAATCCTTGTTTGTTTGTTTTTTTTGCATTTTTCTTTTTTTATTAATTTTCAGGTGTAAGCTTACAAACACATAAAACCAAAAATGTCTGTTCCTCCCATTTCTCTTGATATTTTTCCTCTTGAGTTCTTATTCTGTAGGTTAATTGTTCCATGTTGTATATTTCAGTCACAACATAATCCTTGTTTTTGCCTCATAAACATTTCCGTTGACCATTTGCCTGCTTGTTGTGCGGATGCCAACATTCACATCCTGTTGAAGTGTTGAACATCCCCTGAGCTGACGAGCCAGAGGTGAGAGGGCTCATCAGAGATGCTTGTGTATCCTGATCACAGAGACTCTGTCATGGCTGCCTGACTGAGCCCTGTCTCTGTTGGCACACTCCCAGGAATCACTTAACAGCCATGATAGAATAATCCTGCAGTCCACATACAGACACGCAACCTTCAGCGTCCTCCCCTGAACTCTGCGCCACCCTGCAGGCACGTCCCTAAACTGCCAACAGTACAATTCAGGTTAATTGATATGTTCCAGGAAAAGAGACTTGCCGTGATGATGTCAATTTTAGGCACTCTTAATGCATATCAAATGGCTGGGAGGGAAATGATATAACCATAGATTACCACACATGCAGTAGAAAGCAATGACCACCACTATCAGCTAATGCTCAGCGTTAGAGCTTTACCCGAATCGCTGGCTGCTAAACCCCTAATTTCCTCCATTTAAGACATTAAACGCAACACAGCCTGAGCAGAAAGGTTGATTGGAAATGATGAAACAAGCTCCTGTGTGTGCTGGAGTGTAAAGATCAGGCTATAGTGTAGATTCATGGAGTTTCAACTGTGATTGAGTGAATATCTGCATCAGTGTGTTCACCTCTTAACCAGAACGCTGAGTAAAACATCAATAAAACAGAATGTGATCACCTGCTGATCCTTTCTGACATAAACTCAACTGAAAACAGCACAAAGACAATATATTTAATGTTTGACCTCATCAGCTTCAGTGATTTTTGTAAATATCTGCTATTCTGAATCTGATGCAGCAACATGTTTGAAACACGTTGGGACAGGAGCAACTAAAGACTGGGAAAGATGTGGAACACTCCAAAAACACCTGTTTGGAACATTCCACAGGTAAACAGGTTGATTGGTAACAGGTGATAGTATCATGATTGGGTATGAAAGGAGCATCCTGGAAGAGGATGGCATGAGGTTCACCTCTTTGTGAACACATGACTGGATAAAGGAGATTAATACATGGACTCAGGAACACTTTGACAATCATCTGTTCAAACTAAGGCAGAATAACAAATGGGCAACGAGGAATATATATCCATTATTTTTAGAAAAACTGGAGATGTTGATTGCGTTTTACTGTTTGCACTTCGTTTCACACTAAAACATTTCATGCAAAACATTACTGGCCACTTGGGGGCAGCAGAAACAAGCTGTGAACACACCGCTGATATATCATCCATCTCCTCATAAGATGACATGGTGAACTTGTTAGCAAACAGCTTATTAACACGTCTAGCAGTTATAGAGCAAAGTGGTCATTCATTTGGAGTCATGTTTGTGCCATCTGATTAAGGTAAGTCCAACATTTCACTCTCTTGTTAGCTTGTGTTTGGTCTCCACCAACCCCTGAGAGAAATATCTGTCTCTTTAGCTGCTTAACGCTCCACTAAGGTCACCAGCTAGTCGCTAACTGTGTCCGTGCAGTGTGGTGCTGAGCAGGTAGTGAACTGTGGGCTTCACCTGCTGTGGCTGAGTGCACCAACACAGTGAAGGTGCAGCTGAACAATTAGCTGAAACTCGTTATTGACTTTTCTTGTTTGTTTCAATTACTGTTTTGTCTCTTAACTTTTTTTATTTTATAAGAAATATAAGCTCTGCGATTGGATGTTTCTACCTCAGTGTTTTTATACACACAGACTCGACTTTTTATCAAAGAACCAGCAAAGAGCTCGAGCAGCAGAAGTGTGCGAAGCTGTGAGTAACATAGTGGTCTATGGGGAAAATGAATTGCACATTTAGTTCTGGAACCAGGGGGCTACCAAAATATTTCCAGCTCTATAAAGCTCCATAAAGCCAAAAAGAGCTGCAGATTCAGATGATAATTCTCTGTCGGTTCTTCACTGTGAGTGTTTTCATTGTCATTTCATACATTGTTATTATGAAAATATCGATTAAAACCACTTTTAAAACAGGCACCAAAGTATTATCAGCTAAATGTACTTCACATATCAAAAGTAGTTGTTGGGCAGCTTCTTTTAAAGTGTTATTACCTATTATATGATATTATTGAGATATTACTAATGCACTAACTGGACAGTTTTAGCTCTTTAGGAATAAATCAGTCAAATAAAAGAATCTCAGGCTGAGCTGGTCACAACTGTGATAGATGTGTTACAACCTGTGATGAAGAGTGAAAAGGTTTGGGAAACACTGCTCTAGGGTTTAATTCTTTTAACTCAACAGTGTGTCTGTCCATGCCTGATGCTTTGTGTGCTTACAATGACTCCTAGTGTTCATGTAGAGTACTGCAGACATGAACTACAGTGAAAGACAAAGGGATGGTAATAAATGCTGTGTGTAACATCCTTAAAGTCAACATGACATTTATTTGGACTCTGCCTCATGTGAATATAAATCAGATTTTAGCACATATCTAGTAATAGTAAATATGAAAAGTGCTCTGAATAACCTATGTGCTCAGTTATTGTAGGAATATGAATATATTTTATTTCTCTGCTACCATGTATAACCCCTGTATTTACTTCATTTTGACCTCGGCTGCACACGTTTCGGAGGAAGCCTCTCAGTGTTCAATGTCAAAAACTCTAACGCTGACAGAATAACAAACATCTCGGCACCATGAGAGCAATGCACATGGATTAGATAATGCATAATTTACAGGGCTCTGTTGCAGAATGAGATTTCAGGGGTTTGACTACCTGCTATATATGCCAGGTTTGATTTATGGTTTATGAATATGATTTAGAGATTGTCTTCGCCTCCATCAACACAACACAGCTACTGCAGCAGCCACCATTCTTTGTTTCAAACATGCTTCACTTTGACTTCTGCCACACGTGTGTGTATCTTTGCAGAGAAGCGTAATTTAGGTAAGTTATGATGCTGAATGTTAATCACAAATTTGTGAATAAACAGTTTTAATCGTGATTTATGTTCAGCATACAGCCAACAGACACAAGGACTAACCTATGGAGCACTACCTTTAGGATGAACTGTATTTATGCTTTGGTCAATAGTAAGACTCCAACAGAATGATCCACGTTTTACTGTGTTTTCAAAAGGAAAAAAAGAATTAAAAAATAGCTATAGTTTGTTGGTATAAATTGCTGCTCGACATGCACACAGGCACCACTAAAACAAAACAACTGCAAGCAATTATTATTATTATTTGTTTAATGTTTAATATTTTATACTCCTCTTACATTTATTTGGCAGCTTCTAGTTACTTGGCACACATATAATCTTGCAATAATCTCTGATTTATTGAAATGATGCATTACTATAGAATAAACCACTAAACAGTATATAAAGTCAGTGAAATTAGCTCCATCCTGACCAAAAATAAAAATGCTGCCGTCACATAATGCATCAGTACTTCTGCATAAAAAGTACTTTTATTTACTTTTGATACTTCAGGTACATTTAGTTGATGATACTTTTGTACTTTTGACTCAGTAAAGTTTTGAGGTAGGACTGACTTGTTATTGTTATGGAATATTTTTACATTTTGGTATTGATATAAAAAAAACATGAATGTGGTTATCTTTGTTTATCTTATATCAGGAATTTCTGCACGCACATACATTTTCTATTATATGCAAATCGTCTCTCATGCATTTGAAGAATTTGTTTTTGCATTAAGCTTTTAGACTTGCTTTATGGTATAAGTGGTTGTTGGGACTTTCAAACTGCCTCAGTGAGCACATGGTGCTGAGTTCACTGACGCTCGGTGCTGTAAGACTGATTCTCAGAAATGGAACTCGTTAAATCACAGCGCTCCAATAAATCCATGAATAAAAATAAATAAAAACATGTAGAGGAAACAGTAAACTCTGCCATATTGTTCTATGTTGTTTTTATTTCAAATGGAATATTGTTTTTTTGGGTGCTGTGGGTCGTCGATAAGGGAGGGGGGCATGATGTTTGACGGCCTCGCAGTGCATGCTGGGATATATCGCGCTCTTGTTTACAGACGTTGGATACAGAGGATAAAATGCTCTGACTTATTAACAAAGAGGGTTAGCGCTTCCTAACGTTAGCACACTTATATTTAATTTAGGCTCCGTGTCGCTGATCAAACTGAAGGCGTTTTAAACGGACTTAATGTCGCTAAAACAGCAGCTCTGCGACTGACAGGAGGTGTTTTTGCACCGTCACTGACAGACAGACAGACAGACAGGACCGTGCTCCTGCTCAAATCACAGGTTGGTACACGAAGCTGGCCGAGACGTGACCCTGAATTTAACCCTATTTCATGTCGCGTTCACCTCCATAGCGTGTTTGCTAATGTGATATAAGCTAGCTTGAAAATGGGATAGCACCGTCAGTGCGTGTGTGTGTGTGTGTGTGTGTGTGTGTGTGTGTGATAGCTCGCCACAGTCAGCTGTCAACTTCTTGCAATATCACGCTGGTGGTGAAACGTGCTAATAAGTAAGCTAATACATGTACCTTAACCAGGCTTCACATACTGATAAATAAGAGATTTTTATGTCTTATTTCTTGTCTTATAGGTGGCATCATTTAGGAAACCCTTCATCCGATTTACATTAATATTTACACTGTTTTTGGCGTGATACGGCCATGAGCGTGACATGAGCGTTTTTCCAGTTAACAGCTTCGACACCGGTCCGTGAACGTTTCGGAGAGCAGAGAAACTGGCTTTGGTTGGCGCGCACACACACACACCTCTCCACCGTTACCTTCGTGTCTGTGGAGTTTAGCCTTTTTCACTTTGCTGATGTTCAAATGTCACCGAATAATCCGCTTATTATTAATTATTAAATACCTGTAGCCGTGACACAGCAGCAGGAAGGACGCGTGCGTCTCCTAATGAAGAATGGGCATTTTTACGCACGTGGCACAGCAGCGGGAACTCATGAATTATTTATAAGGACCAGGACGACAGTGTTGGGGTGTCGAGGGGCGTTAATCTTATATTTCGTTTTCTAATTCTTCTTTAAAAAAAGTCTTATTAGACGGAGTACCCTCCACTTAATATCTCAACATATTTACAGCATGTTGAAAATACAACCACTCTCTACTATAAAGATAAAAAAACGACCGGATGCAACCTTTACATGTCAATTAATGCCCTCGAATCAAACAGTCACAGCCTCTGAATGAGGGGCCTCATGGACATGTTTGCGGCTGCAGCTCAATTTACGAATAATACCCTGAAAATAACTCATCTGATAATAAATCAGATTTCTGTCCGTCACCATTTAAAACCAACATGATGCCGAGTTCATCGGAAAGAGCATGCAGTTAAATATATTAAAGCACGTTCATACTGTTGGTGAAGTGGTCCGTGGTGCAGAACAGAGAGGGAGCGGTGTGCGGCATGAGCTCTGACCGGTAATCTCTTTCACGCACAGCTGATTGGCTTTTACGGATGGAGAACAGGCACTGTAACATGTGTGAGTGAAAGTTTTGTTGCCTCACTCCGGATTCAGAATAATAAAATACATGTAATGTTGCCTGATGCAGCACAACATCGCATACCTGAATCCACTGACTGATTAAAAGCAGCACCTTCTTTCATTCACACAGGACACATAACATTTTTTTACATTATTGCTGAACATTTCTTTCAGAGGACTGTAAATTGGGCCTGCAGGAGAATTCCTGAATCCAGCCGAATGTAAGTCACTCAGTTTGGACCTGCACTCAAACTAGTTGCTAAACTAATATACATGCAATTAGTTACTAATATTTTTGTCCAAAGAGTTGCATTATTTGATGTCTTAGCCTTTTAAAACAAGACCATGTTTTAATGTGCGTGTTCCTTATTCATCTCTGTTAGGCATCAGAAGTCATTCAACATGTTTTATTATCTGCATTGCGACAATGTGTTCATGCTTCTTTTTTCTAACCATAAAGGACTCATCAGTCTGACTTCCTGTTTAAATATCTCACACAGGAACAGAGCGGCTGCAAAGCATCTAATTGAGCGCTACTTTCGGCAGTTAACGGAAGGCTGTGGAAATGGCGACTGCACGAATGAGTTTTGCGCATCATGTAGTAATTTTCAAGCTTTGGATAACAATTCAGCAGCTGCCAAAGCGCTTGAGCTGTTTAAGATTAATGCCAAACTCTGCAATCCTCACCCGTCCAAGAGAGACTCTGACACCCCACATTCAGACTCCAGTGCCAACGAAAACGCTCATCTGGACAGTAAGATGAGCGACTTGGACCTCTTTCCCCACAAGGAGGACTTCTCAGGTACTGTTCTCTCTTACGGACGCTGACTTACTGTAAGTTCACTGTGTTAACTCAGTTTTTCTCTCTTACTGTTTTGGTCCAGATGTTCATTACCTCACAGAGAACACTGTATGTATGATCCTGAGTTTCTGCGAGGAGGAAGGAGACTACTCTGCTCTCATTCGCATCATCGGGAGGATTTTCTCTAACGCAGAGGCCTTGATGAAGAGCTTCAGGAAGGATGAACCCAACACCACCGAAAACCTTGACTCTTTTAAACCTACAGATGTGGACAAGAGTGAGAAGCAGAGCGAGCAAACCTCTGAGACGATGGGAGCTTCCTCTGCAGCTGCTTTACCGGACGAGGGTCCAAATGAAATGTTGGGCCCTTGTGAGGTCACAGTGGACGTCTCCGCCGTGAGGAGGGTCTACGACAGACTTCTAAACATCGACCAGGTGGAGGCAGCTCTTGTTAACGCACTCATTTACCTCACTCCAAATGTGGAACTGGACCTGGAATACCTTGACGTGTATGAAACAAACCCAGATTACCTGAATATCTTCATCATAGTGATGGAGAACAGTAACCTCCACAGCCCAGAGTACCTGGAAGTGGCGCTGCCACAGTTCTGCAAGGCGATGAGCAAACTGCCGGTGACTGCGCTCGCCAGGCTGTCAAAGTTCTGGTCCACGTACAGTCTCCCACACATCCGCCGCATGATGGAGACCTTCCAGCAGCTCATCACTTTCACAGTCGTCAGCAACGAGTATGACGGCGAAAACCTGGTAAATGATGACGAGACGGTGGTGGCTGCGACCCAGTGTTTAAAAGTTGTCTTCTACGCAAGCATCCAGGGGGGTGATGTGGATGTGGAGCACAACGAGGAAGAGGAGGAAGAGTCCGAGTCCGATGAGGTCACCCTGCATGAGCTGCTAGGTGAGGAGCGGCTCTACAAGAAGGGTCCCCGGGTCGATCCTCTGGAGAAAGAACTGGGCGTCAGACCTGTAGATAGCATAAAACCGCTCATCCCCTTTGAGGATTTTATTAATGATTCACTGAACGAAGTGGTGGAGATGGACAAAGACTTCACCTTCTTCAAGGTCGATGCCGAAACCAAGTTTTCTTTCCAGACCTGCCCCTTCATCCTCAATGTCATCACCAAGAACCAAGGACTGTACTACGACAACAGGATCAGGATGTACAGCGAGCGGCGCCTGACGGCCCTCTACAGCATGGTCCAGGGCGAGGAGCCCAACCCCTATCTCAAGCTCAAAGTACGCCGCGATCACATCATCGACGATGCCCTCGTTAGAGTGAGTTACGGTGTGATATGTTCCTGTTGCACATGCATGGGATGTCAGATTTAGGCTCAGTGCTGCTGTGATTGTCACTCAATTCACACCCCGTGTTGCAGCTGGAGATGATCTCCATGGAGAACCCGTCCGACCTGAAGAAGCAGCTGTTTGTGGAGTTTGAGGGGGAGCAAGGTGTAGACGAGGGAGGCGTTTCAAAGGAGTTCTTTCAGCTGGTCTTGGAGGAAATTTTCAATCCCGACATAGGTGAGACATGAAATGACAGTTTTACGGTGTTTACATTTTCTACCAGTGCATCCCTGTTTTATATCATATTAATGAATTACAGGAGCTCGACATTTTGGGAAATACCTTTATTTTCTCTTGTTGAGGGTTAGATGACAAAGATCAATGCACTCATATAGCTTAGCTTAACAAAGCAGCTTACCAGCACCTCCAAAGCTCATTAATGAACACATTATAGCTTGTTTATTTAATTCATTCAAACACTGAATTGTAAAAATGGTAAAAATGTGGTTTTACAGCCAGTTATGTTCAAGACTATTTCTTGGCCAGGCGCAGCGACTTCCTGGCGTCCGCTTGTTGCCTGGCAACCTCACGGTAAAGGCAAGACTACAGGAAATGTTTTTTTGCGTGGATTAAACCAATAAGATTTTAGTGAGCTTTAGAGGAACCTTTTTTACATTTGGATGGAGCTGTTTCCTGCTGTTTCCAGTCTTTGTGCTAAGCTAAGCTAAGCTAATGGCTGTTCTTCATATTTATTGATCATACATGAGAGTGGTATCAATCTTTTTGTCTAACTTCAAGCAAGAAAGTGATTACGAGTATTTCACCAAGTGTCCAACTATTCCTTTAAATGTTCATTTTTTCCTTTGTGTACAGGAATGTTCACCTACGACGACGAGACGAAGCTTTTTTGGTTTAACTCGTCCTCACTGGAGAATGAAGCGCAGTACACTCTCGTTGGACTCGTCCTGGGACTCGCCATTTACAACAACTGCATCCTGGACGTACATTTCCCAATGGTGGTCTACAGGAAACTCATGGGCAAGAAAGGGACCTACCTGGACCTGTCAGACTCACATCCAGTACAGTAACTTTCTCCTCAGTTCATATGCACAGAAAGACAAAACTCCACATGTTTTAGAAACACCTTCTTTTGTTAGAGAGTCAGAGTCAGAGCGAGAAACCACAAACTGAAAACTAAATTTTATATCAGCTTTGTTATTGATCAATCAGTGAAATTAATTGGCAACTATTTTGATAATAAATTAATCAGTTTGAGTAAATTTTTGATTATCTTTGGATTATGGATAAAACAAGATATTTTAGGACGTCATCTTGGGCTTTGGGAAACACTGATCGACAAGTTTCACCATTTTCTGACATTTTATACAACAAACAACTAATCGATTAGTCAAGTAAATAATCAACAATAAAAATAATCATTAGTTGCAGTCCTGTTAGCTTAGCATAAAGGCTGGAAGCAGGGGCAACAACAAGCTTGGCTCTTGTCGTCACATGACATCGCCAGGCAACGGTTGAAGACCCCAAGTCACTGACAAGGCCAACAAGTACCCCCCCCCCCCCCCCCCCCCCCCAAACTGTAACTTGTCGCTTTTACTCTTAGATTTTGGTGTTGAAATAAGTCATAAAGTGAGTTTTATAGGTGCTACCAGGTGAGGCCATGCTAGCTGTTTCCACTCTGTATGCTAAGCTAACTGTCATGTAGCTGTAACTTCATATTTAATGGAGAGACATCCCATCTAACTCTTGACAGGAAAGCAATAAAGCATATCTCCCAAAACCTCCAACTATTCCTGTAACAGCAGATGCTTCTTCTTCCTTCCTTCTTGCAGCTTCTCTACCAGAGTCTGAAGGAGTTGCTTGAATATAGCGGCAATGTGGAGGAAGACATGATGCTCACCTTCCAGATATCACACACTGACCTTTTTGGAAGCCCGGTCTTACATGACTTAAAGGAGCAGGGAGACCAGATCCCTGTTACGAAGGAGAATAGACAGGTCTGAAATCCTTGATGTTAAGACCGCTCTGTGTTGATCAGAGTCACTAATAATCTTTCTCAGTTGATGAGCTGCAATAGAGGTTTAAAGTTGGTACATTCGACAGTGGTATCAATTTAAATACTTTTCCTCAGCAAATGAAAAAGTCTGACATGTCTTAAGATAGTGTCTATTATCAGAATCAATAACTGCTGTGTATTTCTTCTTCCTCCTTTAATATAAATGCACATTTCAGACGTGCAGCAACAGGAAGTATATGAAATAGCCATTCTGTAGAGATAAAGTAAAACTACACAGAGCACACTGACTCACAGTTGGCCAAAGGTTCATAGTCACTTTACTGCAGTTATGAAAGGAAGTAAATAACGAGCACTTGCTGTTCTGTACATTTAACAGACGTTTTTCCTTTTTATATGTGCGATCCTCAGGAGTTTGTGGACCTGTACACTGAGTACATACTGAACAAGAGCGTGGAGAGACAATTCAAAGCCTTCAAAAAAGGCTTCCTCATGGTCACCAATGAGTCCCCACTGAAGTATTTGTTCAGACCGGAGGAAGTAGAGCTGCTTATCTGTGGAAGCAGGGTGAGGAAACAAACCTTGATTTTGATTTTTATTACTTTTACTGTCGTCGGTGTTTTATGACGTACAGAGCGATCTCTTGCGATTTTCCAGAAACTTGACTTTGAAGCACTTGAAAAGACAACAGAGTACGATGGAGGTTATAGCAAAGACAGTCAAATCATCAGGTAGGTCCGGTTTTTCCCACCAGTTAAGTCACAACATAAAAACACGTTTTAAGCAGCAGTTCACAAATGTTGTCTTTCCTGCACGCAGAGACTTCTGGGAAACGATTAACTCGTTTGGCGAGGAGCAGAAGAGGTTGTTTCTTCAGTTTACCACGGGCACGGACCGAGCGCCAGTCGGCGGGCTCGGCAAATTAAAGATGATCATCGCCAAGAACGGCTCCGACACAGACCGGTACAGAACAGTGGGCTTTTTTCACATCTTATTTCAGTTTTATCAGGCTCAATAGACGATTAGAGCGCATTTTTTTTAGAAAGAGCAGGTCATTATTTCTGCATTTTAGCTCTCCCAGCTCACATTCATCCTTTGTTTCAGGTTACCGACCTCTCACACCTGCTTCAATGCACTGCTGCTCCCAGAATACTCCACCAAGGAAAAACTGAGAGAAAGACTCCTGAAGGCCATCACTTATGCCAAAGGATTTGGGATGCTGTGACAGATCCACAAACAAGGTTTTCTGACGGCATTTTAACACAAAAAAAGGGCGTATCCACAAAAAAATGCTGCAATAACCCCGTGCCTAACCGACCGTTACCAGTCACACTCCACTGTCGGCCTTTCAACTTCCACCGCACATTAGGTTTCCCAAAGAGTCTAACGCGACACTTTCATTATTTATTTTTTCTCGTGTGCTTTTGTTTCCTGCCAAACATGAACAATATTTGATTTGTGAAACTGTGAAAGTGCACTTACACACAGGATTTTAGTGAATGCCAACACATACAGTATATTTATTTGTTGACTTAGTGAATACATGTTTTTCAGTTCTTGACGGTGTAGCAGTGTTCAGTCTTCAGGCTCTCCTCCCTCTCCTGAGTGGACTGAGCATTATGGTGCTACTTGGTTACAAATGTCATTGTAGTATTTTATATTACTGCTAACCCAAATAGCCTCACTGACAAGCTTATATTTAAAGTATTTCCTGTCAGTGTGGGAGCAAACCCACCAGTAACATAAAGGTTATTTTAAACTCTTTCTGTCTTGTGCCTGTTGTAATACATAGAAATGAATACTGTGTGTAGTGAGCCAGTAAACCTGACCAGATGGAGTGGTTTCGATAGCTTGCAGGGTTTTAAAATGTACTTACTGACTGGTCAGGTCAGACTTTCACATCCTGAATGAAGTGTTTCTCTACCCTTGGTTTGTTTGCTGTTAAGCGTTTCTGATTGCACATTTGTATGTGCAGTTTCCAAATGTGCAATGCCTGCGAGTCACATGACATGTTTTATTTGGCCAAATATCTCAGGTACATAAAGAATGTGCAGATAATGTGAAACTAATGTAAAGCAACTCTTATGCAAAGTAAATAAAGGTTAAAAAAGCCACCTAGTTTCTCATTAATATGCGTTGAAGTAATTTCCACTAACAGCATATGATATGCATAACTTAAAGCTAAATAAATATTAGTTTTACATTCTCCAGGTGGACAGAAACATGACTCCAGGTGAGGGCTGAAGTTATCTGCTGGATGTGTCAATAAACAGTGTTAACAAGTCACCTTAAAAGAGGACACAATGTCACTGTTGTCAGCTTGTTTCTGCTGCCCTCAAGTGGCCAAAAAAAGCATTTAATGCAGATTTAAAGGGCCTGAAAATTTATTTTCTCCATCAGGTTCCTACAACGAGTAACAATAAAAGTTTCGGCCAAAGATAGAACAGTTTTGGTTATTTCACATGAGAGAAGACAGCATTGCATTATTCTCTGTGACCTTTTCATCTGTTTGAAATGGAAGGTTGGACTTGGTCGGAAAAAAGGTGTTTCTTTGCACAAATCAGGATTTGGCATCATTTGAATCACAACCACACAGTCCTACTGAAAGTTTTTGTATATTTAAACTCTTATTGCTCATTTAGTCATGAATATTTACTGTTAATTGTAGAAAAATGCTGTAGATTTGAAGCCAAATTTAGAAGTCTGTAAATACAGTTTAGTAAGATTCATTGCAAAACGATAAAAAAAAATATGTACTGTAATATTGACAATGCTGCAGAACAGATCTACAAAATGAATCTAGACACATGCAGGGTATGTTATATGAACATTTCAATGTTTATTCACATATAACATTGCAATTAACAACTGATAGTGTATGCTGATAATAGCTGAAACATTTGGGTTTACTTTGTACATTTACATACGGTATCAAATGGATATTGCAGTTGCATTATTATGTATTGTAGTTCATACTTTACAGATAGATCAATATATTTTCAGGGAAAATGTCAGTACAGATCAGAAGAAAACAATCCTCATTATTCTAAACCTTTTTTTTTCTTTTTTTTTTGTATACACGAGTGCTTCTGATCAACATGCTCAAGCAGTTTCATGGCAACATGAAAGTGGCTGTCAACCATACACACAAATGTATTTATATGCTGCATACACTGTACACAATTTGACACATTATGATGATAATAAACGGATGTATAAATATATAAACATGGGCCTTTAAAAAGTGTCACTCTACTATCCTAAATGAAAAATCCCTTCACTTCCTGCACAGTCCTCGGGCATCTCTCATGTTACTGCACTTTTTTGTCTTTGTCGGCCACCACTTCTGTCAGGTCCTCCGGTCGCATGGATTTTACTTTGGACTCCATCTCTGTGACCCTCTGCTTCATCCTCGTCTGGCTGGAGGTTAACTCCGCCATCAGCTTTGCGAACTTAGTCTGCAGGACGTCCATGTTGCCCTGCAGTTTGACGATCTTCTCCTCTATGTCCTTGGGGTCGGCACCGGCGTTGGCGACCGCCTCATCAATCAGGTTGTCTTTCATTAGGATGGCCTTCCCCTTCTCCTCCAGAGCTTTTTTGGCCTCTGGATACTCAGTAAGAGCTTCCATCAAGTCGTCCTTGGACAGGGCAAAGAGATCAGAGTAGCCTACGCTTCGGATGTTTGCTGTTCTCCTGTTGCCTGCTTTGCTGCCCTTGATGCCCAAAATACTGATTTCCCCAAAGTATGCGCCATCACTGAGCACTACAAACTGAGTGACACCATCATCAGCCACCACAGCTAGCTTCCCTTCCTTGATAATGTACATCTCCCTGCCAATATCCCCCTTCTTACAAATGTAATCTCCAGGACTGAACACTTGTGGCTGCAGCTTGAGCACCAATTCAATCAGCAGTCCGGCTTCACAATCTTGGAAAATACGCACTTTTTTCAGCGTATCCAAATGGACGTTGATGGCAATCTCAGCCTTGAGCTTGTCTGGGAGGTTCTTCAAAACTTCCTTCTCGTCACAGGTCTTCTTCTCAGTCCACAGGTAGTCAAACCACTTGATGACCCTGGCCTCCAGGTCTTTGGTGACCTTTCGAAACTGCATGTACTGCTTTATGGAGTCGATTTTCGCCTGGAACTCAGCACGAGAGGCGTTCATGTTGGAGATCATGGCACCGACGTTACCGACAATACTAGCAAAGATCAGCACACCGGTGAGGAAGTCAGAAATGACAAAGAGGTATTCGACATCCCTGACCGGCGGAGGCGTCTCTCCGATGGTGGTGAGGGTCAGCGTGGACCAGTACAAGGAGTAGATGTACTTCCTGGCCAAGCGGCCGTGCTCCGGGTGGCTAATATTGGGATATACCCATGTGTCACTTCCAAAACCGATGCTTTTCGAAATGGCAAAGAACATACAAGCATTCCAGTGGATAATAACAAGGATATAAAGTACGAGATTGCTGATTCGAAACATGTTCGGGAAGCTGGTTCTGGTTTCAGTCCGCTCGAAGAACTCAAAAAGCCTTGAGATTTTGCAAAGACGGTTGAATCTGAACTCTGGGTTGTTGTATCCGAATTTCAGAAACAGCAGATCAGTGGGTATCATTGAGATCATATCGTATTTGAACTGAGACGTTGTTCTGTATTTACTTCTCAGTTTCTTGGAGTCTTTTACCAGCAGGCCTTGTTCCAGATAACCTGAGAGACAAACACCAAATTAGGAGCCAAATCTCAAATTACAACGGACACAAACTGGTGTACATACTGTCTACGAAGTCTGTCCTGAGACAATCTGACCTGTTCTCGATCTGACAAATGTGTCTGCCCAGTAGATAGCGTCTGAGGTGTAGTCCAAGACGATCCAGAGTTTTGTATATGTGTCCTGGAGTTCGTTAAAACAGGCCCTAGAAGACAAGCAGAAAACGTTTTACATTTCATGAACGTCTCGCTGAGTGGAGTTTTATAGTTTGATGAACGGACATTACCTTGTTACAATCAACATCAGGTTATAAAATACTGGGCCTGCGATGATGGTCAGCCATCTGTAGTACTGGTCTGTGGCTGGATCCATAATCCAGATTTCTTTCCTGAAAAGGACTCAACATTACTTGATGTTGTCACAAAATTTTGTAAAAATGTGTTTTCTGTCCGGACTGACTGTACCTGAAAGTATACTTACGGTGGCTCCTCTTTCTTTTTATCATCTTTCTTATCATCTTTCTTTTCATCTTTCTTCTCGTCTTTCTTCTCATCCTTTTTCTCGTCTTTCTTCTCGTCCTTCTTCTCCTCTTCCTTCTTGTCCCCGTCTTTCTTCTCCTCTTCCTTTTTCTCGTCTTTTTTCTCGTCTTTTTTAATCTCCTCTTTTTTGCTACGGACCACATGTTTAGTTTTTCATGGTTGTAAAAAAAGGATGGAGGTGGTCTAGGAGGGGCTGTAAGAGGGCTATCAGACTACATGACGGGGTCTAGTGCAGGTTTCACAGCTCGGGATTCCAGGCTTTGGAAGATCTGGTGCAGTTCATGCATTTGTCCAGCAGGTGGCAACATAACACAGGCAAGTCTTCATAGCTTATTTCAGTTGACCACTCAGCTGGCAAATGGCTACCTACCAGAACATGCCTGCACTTTTCCAAAAGGTTAAATCAGTATAACCCATATCACAACTTGCACCAAAAAAATCCGTCAAGCAAGCAAAGGGAGGTTTTATCTGTCTAACGCAGGAGGAAACACCACCAGGGAAAGGAGAACTGGAAGACATGTTTCAAGGACTTATGTGCTAAAAGCTATGCTATTTACTGCAGAATATACCACATCATCAACATGGTACACACAAGACTACTAATGTCCAGCATGACCCATGACTCATTTTTCTATTCTATCTCTATTTTCTATCTATTTTCTGACAGATATGCGCACACTTACTCGTCTGTGTTGTTACAGTTGTTCATGTTGTAAGTAGCTAGCGGCCACTTACTGGCAAGACTTTGAAAAGAAATAAAGGAAAAGATTTTTGCTCAGTGAGCCCTCGCAGTGTGTCAGACATTAAATCTCTTTGTCCTTCAAGATCCAGTGAAATGACAAAGCACATTTTCCAACTTCTAATCCTGTTTCCCTGCGATGATTAATCAGCATTTATCCATGTTGCGTGCTAAATGTAAAAAAAATCATCTTGAACTCTGGTGCAGCTACATAAATGTACGCGATCAACCGTGATTTGTGATGAACGTCCGTCCATCATATAAAACCACATTTGACCTTCAGCTGGTGGTTAGCTAGCAGAGCAGCATCATAGCAGCAGGTAGGCGCTTAGATTTCAGCGGGCAGAAACTTGTCTACGTTTCCAAAGAATAATAAATGTAATTTCATCCTCCTGAGGTTTGTGTGGTGACCCACAGTCCTCCACAGCTCCGCTTCTCAGCCATCCAATCACACGTCAAGGACTTGACTCAAATCCCGTAAACCCAAACCCTGTCCACCTTCTTTTTCGCTCAGAGATACGTCGCATTACTGGATGTGACTTTTACGTCATTTTCTAGTTCCGTTCAGCCCTGTTTGAAGCTGTGAAGTCAATTGTTACTCCTGGATTATAGTTTAATTGTCTTGTTTGGTGGGTTTGTGTGATTTTTTTGTGCTCTAAAGCACCGCCGCGCTGTCCGGTACTTACTTTCTCTTACGGACTGTGTCGCCGTGGCCCACAGACTGGGCATTGCTCTCTCGACTGGAGGCGTCTTTGAGCTCAGGGCCTCTGAAGCGCTCGAGGAAAGAGTCGTGTCTCTCTGTTTCAGGGTTCACTCTGTGAGACGCCCAGTTCCACAGCATGAAGAAGAAGTAAGAGAGCCTAGAGGGTTAGCGTAAAACGGAACAAGGTGACACCTGCCTAGTCTAGGAAAGAACTGTCAGTCATTGCATCTCACTGAATGTGTAAATACCAATGGTGGAGGAATGCTCGATGGGAGAGGAAAGACGAACATTTCCGAATGTGTCTTCATGTTTTTTAGACTTTGGACTTTTTGCTTTTTTGTGAAATGTTGAAAATGTGACCTTTGTGGCCCTCAGACAGTTATTAAAATGAAATCAGACGTTTTCCATCTGAATAGTTTTGCAACCAGTGAATTAATCTTTAACAACGTGTTGTTTTTAGAAGCTTCTCATCTGTTTTTATGGCAAATCTCTGTCAAATGAACAACACTTCACCCTGAATTATGCAGGAGTGGGATTCCAAAGAAGTTGTGATGCTGTGAAAAGCATAAATAAAACAGAATGTGATAATCTGCTAATCCTTTCCGACATCTACTCAACTGAAAACAGTACAAAGAGAGTATATTTAAATTTTGAGCTCATCAGCTTCGTTGATTTTTGTAAATATCTGCTCATTCTGAATTTGATGCAGCTACAGGTTTCAAACCAGTTGGGACAGGAGCAACAAAAACACCTGTTTGGATCATTCTTCAGGTAAACAACGTTCACAAGCAAGGATGGGGCGAGGTTCACCACTTTGTGATGACTGCATGAGGGATGTTACTACATGAGCTCAGGAACACGTCAGAAAACTGTTGTCTGTAAACACAGTTTGTTTAAAAGTGACTAAATTCTGGTTTTATTTATGTTTTAAATAGAGTCTCAACTTTTCTGGAATCATTGTTGTAGAATAAAATGGAAATACTCAAGTGAAGTACATCAAAATTATACACTACTTGAGTAAATGTACTTTCCACCACTGGCAGACACAAAGCAAGAGCTTTAAAGTGTTAGTACAGAAGTTTACCTGGCCATGACACCAGCACCTGTAAATGTGTCTCTGTGGGACTGTGAAGACAGCACTCTCTCAGAGTTGTCTTCACAAAGAGAGTGAGGCCTGGAAGACAGCGGTGAGAAAACACAGTGAACAGTCAGTCAAAGGTACAGAAAGCGTGTCTTCAGTTATCAGATCAATGCTCGAAGCTCTGACGTGAAATGTGGTCAAAGGTTCCCAAAATCCTGACTTAAAAGAAGCAAACAGGGATTTTTTAAGCGGTGATATCAGACCTGCAGTCTCCATTTTCAATGACTGCCAGCTCCTCATCGTGTGTGTTGGTGGACAGCTGCTGCCTGGTTAAGTTTTCACTGCAGATTTTTGCCATGTTGTCGTGTCCGGCTCTGCTGGCCTGCAGCACACAGACACAGAGGAAAAACACACCATAAAGCTGCGGACTCACGGCGCCGACATCGGATTTTACATCATCACACGGCGAAAAACAGCTATTTCCCTCATGAGAGATGTGTTGTTGATTACTGAACGCCACTTTTCACTGTGTGTCTGAGAGTAGCGCCTAAAAATACATCCTCATTATGTCCTTAACACTAAACAGGATCAGTGCCCTTTCTCAGTGAACTATCAGCTGGTTTTTAAAATAACTAAGCTATGGCTTACAGGTAGACTGCAGTTGCTATGTTCAGTCGTGTACACAGCAGGTTAAGTCCATTAGGGCGCCACTTAAAGAACAGGTATACGTGTGCGTGGCTGAGGGCAGCGACTCTCCTCACTTCTGGGTAGAATCTGCAGAAACAGCCAGATCAGCTCCTGTAAAGCCTCCAGGAACTGCATTCAAAAAAGGCTGATTTTTACGTCACGATACAGTGCAGATGCACGTGTGACAACATTTCTGCCCAGTTACATTTCTAAAACCGTTTTTTTTACTGACTCACTGATCTCTGGGGAACACCAGTGGTTGTAACACGTGCACACATGCAGATTAGTGCTAATACCAGGGAGTTAAGCAACCCCCACTGAATTAAGTCACACTGACAATCACCAAGAAGCCAAGTGCTTGAAGGGTGACGACAGGTAAAGCCAGCGCTGTGTCTATACTCTGAATATGAGTTACATAATCATCTCTGATCCTGACGGTGCATATTTGCAATAAACTGATATCAGATTGTGATGTGATTAATGTTCTTCCTTCCCATTAAGACACAGGCTGGGCGATGATGCTGAAAGCATTTATACAATTATACACTTGCGTTCTAGTGAACATGTAGAACATAGCAGTGATTTTTTTTCCACAGATAGAATCTGAACATAAAAACAAGTTAAGAAAACATAGTTTGATGGAAAAACTCATGTCTTTATATCTAGCAACAACCTGAAAGAAGTGAATTCAGTGATGCACAGACCTGAATCTGACTCATATCTGATATCTGATATCCTAATATGATGATGATGATGATGAGTTTATTAAAATCAGTCTCTGCGCACCTGATTTAAATGATGATTGTTTTTGTTCCTGGAGATTAGTTGCTCAGCTGCACCCCAGTGTCAAGACTCACTAAGAGGCTTGAGACCTGTGCTCGTAAGGCTGCCACACATTTGCTTCCCACATATACCACCTGATACACTGCAACAAAAAACTCATCATCCTCAGCACATCAAGCTGTAAATGTACCTGTTGATCTGATGATGGTTAAATATACACATCTTAAATAAGGTCTAAGGATTCATTTGACACTGGGATATCTTGTTGTGCTTTGCATTATGTGCCTCCATGTTTCATTATGTTGTCTGTAAAGGCTCAACAGGTGTTGCTTCTGTCGTCTACACTTTGTGATCGCAGTTAATCCACATTTCTGGACATTTTTAACAGCCTTGACAGCTTGAGGGAGAATTTATCTGAGCCCCAGTGAAGCTGTTGCAGCGACAGACTGCAGAACAGCAGAAAGATGAAGCACATTTCTGATCTGACCTGAGCCACAAACATCCAGAAATCATGTCAAACTATCCTCTTTCTCTACCGGATCCAAAACTCAAAGTGTTCCCAGCTCACCTGTTTGAAGCCTTCTCACGCTGAGTTTTGTAAGCCGACCAAGCAACGAACTCCTCTGTGATTGTTTCTGTATAATCCCATCTTCACCGCACGAATGTCACATATTTCTCCAGAGGAAATATTTCCGATCCCTTTGTCCGAGCGCGCCGTCACCAAACATACCGATGGCGGCTGTCCATGATGGGCAGCAGCGGCTCTGCCGGATGAGGCGAGTGAGGAGGAAGTCCAGGTCTGAGCAGGTCCCAGATCAGGCTGGGGGAGGAGACCTGAGCATCACAGTGCCTGCGATCACTGACCGCGACTCGCAGCACAGACACGAAAACGATAAAACGATATAAACCAGCAAGAATGAACGTAGCCCGACATAAATATATTAAAAACCAAATACTGATGATCGACATTTAGAAAACTGATGGAAATATGAGACGAAGATTAATGTTTGTTATCAACCACAGCTGGAATGTAACAAAGTACATCTACTATATGTACATCTACAATGTATCAAAGTACATCTACTGCATGTACATCTACAATGTAACAAAGTACATCTACCATGTAAGAAAGTATATTAACTACATGTATCAAAGTACATCTTCTGCATGTAACAAAGTACATCTACCATGTAACAAAGTACATCTACTACATGTACATCTACAATGTAACAAAGTACATCTACAATGTAACAAAGTAAATTTACTGCATGTAACAAAGTGCATCTACCATGTAACAAAGTACATCTACTATGTAACAAAGTACATCTACCATGTAACAAAGTACATCTACTGCATGTAACAAAGTACATCTACCACGTAACAAAGTACATCTACAATGTAACAAAGTACATCTACTACATGTACATCTACAATGTAACAAAGTACATCTACCATGTAAGAAAGTATATTAACTACATGTATCAAAGTACATCTACTGCATGTAACAAAGTACATCTACCATGTAACAAAGTACATCTACCATGTAACAAAGTACATCTACCATGTAACAAAGTACATTTACTACATCTATCAACGTACATCTACTGCATGTAACAAAGTACATCTACCATGTAACAAAGTACATCTACTACATGTACATCTACCATGTAACAAAGTACATCTACAATGTAACAAAGTAAATTTACTGCATGTAACAAAGTAAATTTACTGCATGTAACAAAGTGCATCTACCATGTAACAAAGTACATCTACTGCATGTAACAAAGTACATCTACTGCATGTAACAAAGTACATCTACAATGTAACAAAGTAAATTTACTGCATGTAACAAAGTGCATCTACCATGTAAAAAAAATACATGTACTGCATGTAACAAAGTACATCTACCATGTAACAAAGTACATCTACTGCATGTAACAAAGTACATCTACCATGTAACAAAGTACATCTACTGCATGTAACAAAGTACATCTACCATGTAAGACAGTACATTTACTACATGTATCAACGTACATCTACTGCATGTAACAAAGTACATCTACCATGTAACAAAGTACATCTACTACATGTACATCTACCATGTAACAAAGTACATCTACAATGTAACAAAGTAAATTTACTGCATGCAACAAAGTGCATCTACCATGTAACAAAGTACAAATACCATGCAACAAAGTACATCTACTGCATGTAACAAAGTACATCTACAATGTAACAAAGTACATCTACAATGTAACAAAGTAAATTTACTGCATGTAACAAAGTGCATCTACCATGTATAAAAAATACATGTACTGCATGTAACAAAGTGCATCTACTACATGTACCACAATGCATCTACTACATGTACCAAAGTACATCTAATGCATGAAATAAAGTACATCTACCATGTAACAAAGTACATCTACTACATGTACCAAAGTACATCTAGTGCATGTAACAGAGTACATCTACTACGTTTAACAAAGTACATCTCCTACATGTACCACAGTACATCTACTATACGTGTAAGAAAGAACATCTACTGCATGTAACAAGTAGATCTACTGCATGTACATGTAGCACATGCAGTAGATGTACTTAAAGTACTTTGGTACCAAAACTACATCTACCATGTAACAAAGTTCATCTACTACATGTAACAAAATAGATTTCCTGTATGTAACAAAGTACATTTACATCCACTATACTTTTACTATACTTGTGTATCTTCATACCATATTTAATGACTGTAGTTAATCTGCCAAGTATTAGTTACAGTACTTTGTATACTTTCTACAAAAAACAAGCAAAAGCTATGATGTCCTTATAAAATACATCACATTGCTTTAAGTTTAACCAAAATATAATATAAAAGTTAAAACTAGCTCCAGCTCAACCAGCTGCAAAGGCATCACCCCCAACCTCACACTTTCTATCAGTCACTGATAATAATTTGGGAAACATCAAACAAAAAAAGGATCCAGGTTGAATTTTAATGAAATAAGTTGTATTTGAAAATTCTTGTTTGTCTATTTTCTCTATATAGACCATATTCAGCGAAATTCAATTTAGTTTCAGTCTATATTTTTCTCCTCCTGCAGTGGCTCTGTGGCCCCTCAGAGGGGCCCAACCCCCAGTTTGAGAACCTGTTAAAATACATAGACCATAATATAACACTGACATCAGCAAAACAAGTACTTTTACTTGTGATATTTTAGGTACATTTTACTGCAAATACTTTTTTGCTTTTAAGGATCAGACGTAGTTTTTCCACCACTTTAATCGGCATAATCTGGACCAATCAGACGTTTTTTGAAGCATTTCTGCCATGACATCATGAGGAGACGAGCAGAATAAAAAAACAAACATGTCAGGATTCACTTTAATTCCGAATCATCCAATTCCAAACTTATTTTTGCAGAAAGAGACCGTTTAATGACTTCTCTAACGTCACTTTTAATACTGGCACAGCAAAAAGCCGAGAGACAAGAAGCATCCACACATCTGATGGCTTTTAAACGGTCGTGTTACTCATGTTACTTGATGAGCGGTAGTTTGGGTCGAATGACTGAGAGAAGCATCCTCCATCATCGTGTTTCTCCACCACTGTACCTGGTCAGCAGCACCGTGTGGCCCCGCCCTCCTCCACATCACCTGAAGCCATAAGGTTAAAAGAGAAATCCCTTGGCAATACACAGCGCTGCACCAGTAATCCCGGCTTAGACTTGAGCACCTATTTCAGCCATCTAATGCCCCCTCATGGATGTGGTCATTTAAAGATATGTCACTTCTGTAGATCATTTCACCCTTTTGTGTCTGCGTAACACTAAACTCATGAACAGAGTAAGTTATCTGTGGTCACCATGATGGCATATGATCTCTTCATGCTTACATATTCACTCATAGATACTTCTAATAACTTCAGTTGTAATCATTGGCAGGATTCAGATATGAGCAATGCCACTGCAGAACCTGATCCTCTTTGTTTTTTATGCATCTGCAGTGATCTCAAACTGAAGGGAATTAGCCATGTAATAGACTTTAGGATTGTCCTCACTGACAGTGGGTTTAGGGCAATCCATTAATAGCAGCAGTGTGCTGGACACACAGAAAAGGTGCTTATATACAGGGGGTCTATGGAAAGAAAGAACATTTCTTTAAGCTTCTCCAAATCTTGTGTCTGATGTAAATAAGATCTTACATTTGATTTCAGCGCAGCAAGCTTTTGTAGCATTTAATGTCATTTTAAGCAGCAGGTGTTGGATCTTTGTTCAAACTAACTGTAACAGACAAATATGTGGTCGTTCATCCATTTACATTATTTAGAGTGCTGTATATCAATTAGCTGCTGTGGTAAAAGAAAATCAAGAAGTGTCGATCAATCACTCTCCTCTCCTCCAAACCTCATTAGGTTTAGGACTGCCTCCAGGTGCAGAGATCTATTGAAAGCCTCTTTACATCTCTGCCAGAAGGCACATGGTAATTACTGCATCCTAAACCCTGGCCTTCCCAGAGTGCAGCGTGACACAGTGCAACAATTGTCTGCTGCATGCTGTGGCTTCATGTGCATTTCCAAGTCAATCAGACTGTGCAGCCCCTTCATTTGTAAACCCTCAGCCATTCACCAATGAGCTGAATCCATACTGATGTGATGAGTCTGTAATCAGGCCTGAGCCCCAGCTGGTAGCTCAGGCTTCTCTTTGGCTCTGAGATGAAATGAAGAGGAGAAACGTCTCAGATGGAGCCCAACATGCAGTATACTGTGACAAGTTTGACTAGCGTGGACCAAGATCTTCTCTCCGATGTGTCTACATTAAATGGATGGTGATTAAAGTGGAGTAAATGCAAGAAATTCCGTTGAAATCAATGTAACCTGCGTGCAGGTGAGCACTGAAGGCGAACAGCAGGGGTGGAGCTGGGCTGGGGGTGTGTGGGGAGGATTAGGCCTTGACCGCAGGTGTACTGATATTTTCCCCCACTTTGTAAAATATAAATCCGCACACAACCGTTGTTATAGAAAATATCTCTGTTCATGCAACAGTGCAAAAATGATTCCAAACAACAACAATGAGCATGCCGGGCCAGTAGGTGGCGATAAAGTCTACTGAGAAGCACATTCTGAGCAGATGTAGGGAGATTATTTTCCTTTGGCAGAAGTTACTTAAAAACACAAACAATAGCCGCTAATTATTGATTTATTTGTAGTTATTTAACACCCCCCTGTACACGTAAACTATTGTTGTTCTTTCAGACAAGTGTTCATTCATACAAAGCACCAATCTGCATGTGCAAATTGAGTAGATGTTGGCTGACCGCTACCGTGCAGCATCTCCTTATGCTCTAAAAAAAGAAGAAACGATAGATGTGGCTAATCTCTGTTAACTGTTGCTGTGCAGATTGGTGCATCCTTGACATGTGTTGAGTGGTTGGGAGCGCTAGTATTCAGAAATATACAAATCTTTTTTCTTGGTAATTCGGTTATTTCAAATCCAAACGACAAAAACGAAGGGAAGCTTCAGAGGTGTGTGAAATCTGTGATACATAGTTGACTTAATTAACCTCAAACCAAAGAAATCCAAAAAAGGAAATTATAATTTAATGAAAAAATGGGCAGAGCATGCCATACGTGCCTGTAATGTTAAATTAGAGCTACATATTCAGCAGGCCCTCAGATGTGTCTTGGCAGCCAATATCAGTTGAAGTGGCTGCTGTGAGTCCTCTTGTGCTGATGAGTTGCCCCCTCTTCATCAGACGCTGAGCATGATTACTTGTACCTTGTCGTTGTTTTACACCAGACAGAGAGGATGATTTATCCCCCGCCAAACAATTACACAGGGTTGCCATAACAACCTCAAGGACATATTTGAGGGCCTTTACCGGAGACGTCAAACAGAACATGCCAGACATGAGGAAAATCTGCAACTCTGGTCTACAATCACTGTCGGCTGATTTGATGTTTCTGGTTGTTTCACAATCCTGTATGAGTGCAGTGATTTCACTTCTTCTGTAATCAGCCGCACTTGTTTGTTCCTACTTGCAATCAGTGGTGGACGGTGCAAGTGTTTGCTTTGTGTTTGCCTTTATGCTCACACTTTTCCTATACATCTACATTGCCTGGTTTTAAAACCGTACGATTGGCTGCTTGACTCCTCTGATGAGGATCCTTCCTAAAAATCCATTTCCATTTATTTGCAGCTCCATGTGAAGCTGATGAGAGTAAAGAAGAACAGAGGGTGTGATGGAGGAGTGAGCACGCTATAATGTGGGATGCAGAAATAGGAACTAAAGGCTAGAACTCCAATGATACTGCCTGCTAATACTCTCTTCACATAGCTAGGTCTTGTATAGACTGTATATTGTCATGCATTGCATATGACAAGATGCCTCTTTTGAATTAAATAGGTGAATATTGGGAATTACTATTATGAATCTACATATACACACAGAACTATTTATGTTGATTTACTTAAACATACAATGCTTTACAGTCCTATTTATGACACAAAAAGAGACATTTGGTCAGAATGACACTGATGCATTTTATCAATAGATTATTGATCCACAGTCTGATGAAGAAGTTCTGCAGAATGCATTTCAGTGTGTTTCTGCCCTCTGCAGGTAACTAATGAAATTACACTCACCAGCCCAGCTACGTGTCGTTGATGAGTTACTCGACGTTTCCCACAGTGACAGTCTGACTAATCAGAGCAGGAAAAGCACAGGTGTAATTAGATCAATTACAACAAAGGCTATAAAGGTGTGGCAGTGAGCTGGTATACAAAGCAGCAGGCCTCAGTCCCACAGTACAATCTTACACTCAAAGTTGTCAATCTGATTCATGTTCTTGTTCCTTCACTTGAATGTCTGAGCTTCACTGTGCAGAATGATGTTCGTGCAGACTTTGACATTAGAAGGTTTTACCTTCGTCCGCTGCAAGTGGAAAAGTTTGTCTGCGCTCACTGAGATTCCAGTTTTAAGGGTTGGGCCTTTGAACTTGAAGCTTCCAGTACACAAACACTGAGAACTGAGTTTCCAGTGAAGTATAGGAGACAGCTTGTGTCCAACAGTTACACTTTGGAAATGAAGAATAATCATATATTCCTAGATGAGGGAATTTTAAATGAGGTGTCACTTTGAGGATTTAACAAGATAATTTAACTTTTTTGTGTAAGTATTTTATGTACATCTTAAAACATGCCTGGAGGGCATCTTTAACAACTATATAACCTTTACATTATAATGGGCTTATGGGTGCTACAATACAAACACTGCTGCATCATTTGCACAGTGCATATTCTGGTTTTATCAACTTCTTTTCTTCCAGTCAGAAATAAGCTCGAACATTAGTTAGACAATATCGCGCTGGGAGCATCTGTCACTCCTACACTCGTGTAACTGGATACATGTACAAAGTAATGACAGGGTAGCTGTAATTATAATCACTGTGTTCTCAGGACACAAGCAGCAGAGCTTGTTGGCAGAACGAGTTGTCAGTCAGTTCTGCAGTGAAACGTTCAGACTACGAGCATTTATGCCTAACGTTTGCAGTGCTGCGTCCCAGCTGCTCATGGGGTTTATGAGCAAAGCAAAGCTCGTTTCAGTAATAAATCAGCTCTTAATGAACTCGTCTTTTGCCGCTGGAGGCACTCTGCCGGGTGGATGCTCGCTTCACCTGTACTTGAATGTGAACGCCTGTGCCTCAAACGTGAACTTGAACAAAGTTAGCAGAAGGTGGCTTTGACTGTTTCTGTCGGGGCCGCGGCGCTCTGCGTGTCAACACACGACTCTGTCAGAAATCCTGTTCCCCAACTTCACATGTGCTTCATCCGTCAGGCCGCCAGCAACAGCAGCAAACACGTGAACAATCCTCAAACCTGACACGTGTACACCCACGGCTGGATTCACCTCCTGGGGGGCCCAAGGTAAAAATGTGTTGTTGGCCCCCTTTAAAAAGCCAGGGCCACAAGATGAGGGATCGAGGTCCCGTCATTATGATATTGTACCTCAATGGTGCATGTAAACCTGGGGCTTCTGAGGCCCCTGGGGGACCT
The DNA here is from genome assembly GCF_017976325.1 of Chelmon rostratus. Classification (NCBI taxonomy): domain Eukaryota; kingdom Metazoa; phylum Chordata; class Actinopteri; order Chaetodontiformes; family Chaetodontidae; genus Chelmon; species Chelmon rostratus. Next base: position 26,525,263 of record NC_055661.1, read on the forward strand.
GCAGCACTTTTTCGCCAGAACAGGTTTCAAAGAAGAGGAACTCGAGTTGTGGTGATTCTCACATCTGAAAACAGGCCTACGTGTACGGCAGCGTACGGGCTGTCATCATTCTGCTTTTTAAAAACTTCATTTCAAAGCTGCAGTGACCTTGTGCTTATCTGAGTCAGCTTTACAACACTTCCTTGTACCTGCTGAAGGCTTGTTTGACAAAACATTGAAATCCTTGATACATGACTTACCGTTTCATCATTTATTAACTAAAAATCACTCATTTTATTTGCTCTAATACATCTGATTTGTCTACTCTGGACTCATGGCTGGGCTGGTCCTTTAAACTGACTGATATTTCGAGTTTAGATGACTGCCAAAGGCGACACTGTGAATTGTTCAACTGTTTCTACTTGTTCCAACTGAAAAAATTACTTTTGTCAGTGACGACTTATTTTATGTCCATTTGATGTTCCCACACCTTCCTAAAAGTTTGACTCACAAAACCCAAGATTGTATCATCAGTGTCCAGTTTTGTTAGTAGTTAATATATTATATTTAGTAATAATGGAAGTAAATTGTAGATATTTTTATTTGCAGAAAGAAAGTGTCACAGTGACATGTTAATGCCTGATGGCTACATGCTCAGCTAACTGAAAACAAGCTGATTTTAAATAGTGTACCCTCTTTGCGATAATCAGTAATGCAGGATCGTCCTCTCGCTTGGTAAAAACATACTGACAGTGTTGTACAGATAATGAGACGTGGCAGCCAGCAGAAAACAACCAACCTTTGTCACCCTCGTAATTATCAAACAAGTAATGGGTTTCTGAGCGTTATCTCACTATGCTCCTGATCTGCTGATGGTGGATGTCAAAAATGAAGGGATCATTTGCTAGGCTTTTTTTTATTTTATCGTCAATATTACATTAAAATATTGAAACACAGGGTTTCATGACTCCCGGTTAACAATAAATTATGCTCCAGGTTGTGTTCATTAGTTCACCTCACAGTAGGGGTCAACTTTCTTTTCAGCCCGTGTGCAGAGGGTTCACCAGACGGCCCCCTACCATCAGCTTTAAGAGGCAGCCTTAAAGAACAACAGGCTTATCATGTTCCATAGGCCCGCTGGTCTAATGTTATCTTGGTTTATCCTCAAGCTTGTCCATAAATGTCAGCCATCAGCAATCGTCTGGCTTTATTGCTGTCAACCATTAACCATTACTCTACTTTAATTTTCCTGCAACAGCCAAGTGTTCTCCTATCTTTCTTTATTTCCATTTCATGATTTAGTTTGATTGAATTTCCTCGATTCTGTCTCTTGGTCTGCGGTTGTCTGCTGCAGCTGTGTTTGTTCAGCCCTTTCAGTCTTACTATTACAGACCCAAGAGAGATCATGAAACGAGGAAGGAAGCTAATTGGGACTCAATTGAATAAACAACCACGATTGAGTAAACAAAAGAGTGATAAGGATAAAACTAAAAAAAAGAAAAGAAAATAATCAAATAAAGTACAAGTAGGCCTACTTGCTTGTATGTGCAGTATGTGGGTAATTTTATTTAGTTACTTCTGATGAAAAGTAATTATAAAAAGTTTGAGTTAAAAGATTACTTGTACTGCTAGTCAATGAAAAGAAAATTGATAAAATTAGAAAACTAAATTAATAAATGAATTGATTAATTGCCAATTAACAGTAAAAATGACAGTAGAGGAGGTGGATTATAGCACCTACTAAACACCCAGATTATACAGATTAAACATCGTGACATGTAAAAACAGAAAACACGATAATGAGATGAGTCGCGGATCTTTTCTCGGCCTGACCCCCGCGGAGACCCCCCACCCCCGCCCGCTCACTCCGCGGCAGCAGGCAGCAGTATACCCCGCCGCGCGCGTCGGGCCGTGACGCGGCGCACATGAAGCGGAAGAGGAAGAGAAGAAGAAGAAGCGAGGCCAACGTCCTGCTCGGCAGTTAGCTTCTGCTCAGTTGAGTTCGGGTTTTTTCTCCACGGCTATGATTGACAGAGTCAGCAGAGGTTTACCCGGGCATGTCCGCACACTCGCTCGGTTGTTATCGTAACAGAAAGATCTGCAGCATGGCGAGTCGAGAAGGAGCCCAGAGTTCTCGCCACTCTCACACAAGAACCAGACCACCGTGTATCGGATTATTGAGGATGTTATTTATTGCTTTTATTCACACGACGCGGGCCAATAATCAAGGTTTGTAACTTAGCTGGCTACCTCCGCGTTAGCTAGCGCTAACTTCCGTAGACATTTCTACGAAGTGTGGGTTGAGGTTACCTCTACGGGCCAACTTTATCACAGCTAGCCCGCTGCCTCGCTAACGTTAATGTCTCTCCAGCGTTGCTAAATTATTTTTGTTTAAATTAGAAACTGGAGCGGGCTGACATTTCTGTTGATTCAAAGTGTAGTGTCAGCCGTTAACCCACTGTAGTTAGCTATATGTGGCCTTAAACGATACAGTAAACGTTAGCTTCGTTTGCAGCTTGTTGTTATGTTGTCATCCCTTCCATATAAGGCTAAGTTAGGCTAACACATACAAATAACCACGGCAGAGGCGGAACGACCAGCTTGTTAGCCGCATGGCTAGTATTTATGTTAGCTTACATTAGGTGCTGTATGATCTCTGTGCACTGGAATAAAGCGATAAGTCAGATTGGCAGCTTTAATGACAACACCGCCTCCCTATCGCTGGCAGGGCACCTAATATTACTTCCTCATACTGGACTCAATAAGGGAAATGTTTGAATCAGTCAGGTGACTGTAAACGTGGCTGAGAGTTTTGATTTTGACCCCCAGCTTGGCAGCGATCGCTCCACCGCGGGCCAAATGACAGCCGCATGTTATTTATCCGCCGGACCGAAGAGTCCAGCTGTCAGATCTACTGATCGTGTCGGGTCACAGTGATAAGTCCACCGGTCGTGAGTGGACAGCTGCAGTCCACGTCCGAGATAAGCTGTGCCAACTCTGAAACGTGTCCGGTGCTGATAAATTGTTTACATTGGTTCCACAAACTTGCGACACAATCCAAACATTTATGAGAAAGTAGCGTTGCAGGGGCTAGTTGACAAAACTGTGAAGTCACTTTCCCGTGTTTCTGCCAAAGTCAACACTGCAAGCTTCACAAACCGAGTCAGTGTCAAAGAGATCAGTAGCTCACTTGCTAAACTATCTGTGCAGATTTACGCAGGCCCATGCCAGGAGAAGTGACATGTGGAGAAAAGGAGAGAAAAGATAAAACCTCTTCCTTTCAGTTTGGTAATAGCCAAGAAACCCCCAGCTGCACCCGGCCAACAGCTGTGACCATAACCTACTGCTAATGCATGTAGGCAGACTGCACACCAAAGGGTACATGTGTTGTTTTGATAGCAGTTTTCTAAACCATATACTGAGTAATGAGAAGTAATGCTTCAAAGTGATAGAAAACACTTAAATTTTCAATTTGTGTGGGCTTGCATCCAGTCCAGTGTAACTTTCACTATGGCTGGCCTCTGTTAGTCTTGTATAATCCACTGCAGTACAGTTGGAAAAGTTGTTTCTTGTCACTCTATAATTAACAAAAAAGGTGACTTGGTAATATTCGCTCCAACTCTGGCCAGAGGATCACTTATGGCAGAATAGCTCTAATGTTAGCTGATGTAGTCTAAGTAGTGAAATCTAAAAAGGAAACGGAACAGAGTTGTTGCAAATGATCGGATCACCTGGATCTGCTGTGGCAGTTTAATCTAACACACACTTTATATCCAGCAGGAGAACACAGCACTTTAATTTGTCAGTTCAGGCCGACATAATAACAGGTTTCCATGCTGGAAGTGTGCTGTGAACATGATCTGCAGAGGCTGATGTTGCAGCACAAGCTGTGGGATCGTGGCGGTGTCAGGTGAAAAGCTTCTCAGTAGAGTGAAAGCGTCATAACTGCTGAGTATCGAATTGAATTCTCCAAGCTTGTTGATTCATACATGGTGTGAGTCAGATGACAGTCACTGCCAGAAACATCCAGTCCAGAAAAATCCTGACTTTTACCAAGGATTTACTGCTCTTTCAGCGCTTAGTTAAAGAATACACGCCTGTACATACTTGGGCTCATCTTTTAATAGGAGACTATTCAAAGTGAGCCTCATGCACAGAAATGCGGAGGACTGACGCCTTTTAACATCCTGAAGCATAAGTGTATGTTTTGAGTTCGCAGTGGCAGATAAAATGTTTCCTCTTGGTACAACGTTAGTTAGACACCAAACTTCCACACCAGGTGGAGCAGAATGTGAACACAGATCTCAAGCCTGATCCATCTCTTGGGTCTTCTCTGCCCTGAAAGTACAAGAGGTTAAAGTTCAAGGAGGGAGTTATCTTCACTAGTAATATAAGTTTGTGGTTCAGGAAGATATAATACTGCTGCTAATGGATGGCTTTTTCTTTGGAGATTTGGGAGGAGAAGCTATTTTCAGATATGCTCCATTCTGCCATAGTTTCACCCTCTAGTATTCACAAGTGTTAAAAGTTCAAAACTGTGCTGAAATTAGAAACAGATTGCTGAGAATACTCATAAGGTTTTTCTCTCTTTATTTTTACAGCATTCATTCAGTCAGACACAATTCTAGAAGTTTTACATTTTGATGAGGGAAGACTTTTACAGGTAAGTGCTGTTACTTGTGTTGCACATCTGACCTACGTCTGAATGTAATAAAATACCTTCTAGTTAAATCACATTTAAATTATGTCTCTCTTCTTTTTGCAGGCAGAGGCTGACATTGATTTTAGTTTATATCATCAACAAAGGTAAGTTTTTATTTTTCACTTTGTAAATATCCTCCCTTGTTTGTAGCATGAACTCCAAACAAATGTATGTTTGTGTGGGTAAATGGCTTTAAATTAGTGTTGGTTTTGTCAGGTAGGCAGGTGCTGTAGTACATCTACATTAAGTATACACTGTTCTCTCATTACATTCTCCTGTTAAGTATCGCTACAAGGTAAATGTACAGTGGATCTTACATAGTTGACAGTGATCGTTAACTGGCAGCCCGTGGGTCACATCCAACCTGCAGAATATTAATGAATTTGGAAAACTTTCTATTTTCCATACCAGTGGAAGAGGTATGTCCGCAGTGATCGTATATTACCCTGCCACCCTCTGGCAATGAGCCAAAAAGTAATGTAATACTTCATAGTTCACATACACAGAATCAGATTATTGTCCAACTCCTTCCTCTACACTCCGTGGACCTCAAAGTGCTCCACTCCCAGGTTGGTCACTCCCTGTAGCTACCAGCAGCATACTGGCCAGACTATGGGAGGCAACCCTGGAGTTGTTGGAGAATCATTAAGCTTGTCTATTAGGCACAAGAGGTCTCACTTGGGTTTATGTTTGTTGGCCATCTGTTGTATTGAGTCTCAAATTTTGTTTGCTTCCTGGGATCCCGAAGAGGAGTTTTTTGTCGAGACAAGGGCTCATTCATTGGTAGTTGAACTGTGGGTTTTGTATTGAGCACTGACTGCCTCCTTGGTGGAGGTCTGAGAGCATTTTCTAGGTAGTTTGTAGTTATCATTATAGATTTTCCATTTTCCATGTCTGTTACGTTAATATGGACTCATGAAAATATGATGAATTTGTAAGAAAGTAAAAGAAAGTACATAAAAATGAAATAACAGTAAATAATAAAAGGGCAACACTATCTGCTTAGAGGAATTTTGGCCTTTGGGCACTTTATTATGTTTTATCAGCAGCAAATGAATTAGGAAACAACAAAGCTGCTGCTGATGTTGCACTGTAGCAAACTGGCAAATGTACCATCAGCCACTGCGGTCATGTGGACGAGCAAGTACAAAATGTTTTTTTTCCTTCTCAAGGATAACGAACACTGGTAAGAATTTTATTGCAGGCTACAAAGTTTCAGTTAACTTCCAAAAATCTAATCATCACAAGCTGCCAGAGCCCACTAGACAAGGCAACAACAACTTGAAGCCATACAAACTAACTAACACCTTGGCTTAATAGCATGAAATCAGTTAGAGCCAGAGAGATGTGAAGAACTGTTATTTTTTCCCGAGATCACACCCACGTGCACCGACCCCTCAGAAACGTGTGCTGCTGGTGTCATGATTCGCCGGGGAAAGCGCTCAGTCTGTGTCGCCTTTTGTTAGACCAGACCTCAGTGTGCCTCTGCTGCCACAGATACTTGGAAGAGTTGAGCCTAGCAGCGCAGACCTCACAGACAGCTAATGTGACAGATTGTGCCCACAGTGAGGAGCAGACAGGCAGATGGTTGATGGTTGCCTTACGAGGGTCCCTGGTTCGGCCTCCTACTCAGGATCGTATAAATGCTTTGAGCGCAGAGACAAACATAGACGACAGGAAGAGTGTTTTGGGGAAGTTAAAGTTTGCTTTCTAGTGTCAGTCAGAGACAGACATTAGACTGACATGTCTTGGCAGAGTGAGAACCATAGTGACTGTCTAAGAACCGTGCAACGAGTCCACTAAAATGCTTGGAATCTGCACAGATTTTGCACTGTTAAGTATGTGGTCAGTGTGAGTCTGTCAGGAAGGAGCTTTGTGGCTGTGCGTTCAACAGGTTGCACAGCTCAAACGAGTTAACGCAGTTTAAAAGTCAGTAACTTTCACTGTCTAAAAGTCAGTCAGTTCACTTTCTAACATAATGTTTTCGCATCGACTTCGCACGAGCGCTCTGTTCTTACTTTTCATATGAGTTTTGTCCGGGTGCAGCATACAGCGAGTCTTTACTATTTGTACAGTATGTTCTACTGCATAAAAGGGTTATCTTGCTCAGACATAGCATGACCACTCCCTTTGAGTTTGGGGAGGGGGGGGGTTTGCTGTTTGACTATGTTGATTCGGGTTTTTTTGAATGTTGAACTTCCCCTTTTTCCTCAGTGTGTGTTTGTGTGCAGTGTTTGGGAGCCTTTTTGCTGTTAATTATTATCTCCCCTCTATTGCACCATGAGCTCCTCTGTTGTGAAGAAAGTTGTCAGTGTGCCGCTCACTTCCACAGGAATTAAATTGCTTTTCATGGTCACTACTTAGATGTGCGTTTTATGCACTGGTCTTAAGGATAGCCCGACACAGGACACATGCAGATCTGAAGCCAAGAAGCACAGCCCTCGCCATGATCTCCCCGGCGACTCCAATTACACACTGACATTCAACACATTAGCTCTGAAGCGCTGAGCGAAAGGCTGCACAGAATTCACAGCCAGGATCCATTTGAATCCTTAATCCCACAAGAATTTTGTCAGTAGTTATATTAATGAGAGGAGTGAGGACAGGCTGTAGATGACAGATTATCCAGGAGGAACACTGCGTGGTCGGGGCTCTTTGTGGATTACTGTGCGCCTCAGGGGAAGGAAATCCATCCCACCTCCAGCCAGCTCTGCTACTGGAGCCCACTGCTACAGCCATTGTCTTCTCTTGTGCGCGTAGGCTGGGTAGTAAATAGGTGAAATTGATCTCCGGTAAATTGTCTGACTCCAGGGTAATATTAGAGTGATTACAACTGAGTGGTGTATTAGTGGGTGATATAAGGCACCGCCACATCAATTTTGCTGCAAAGATAGGAGAATAAACCATTTCAGCTATAGTGCTTCCCTTTTTGTAATATCTTTGTGGCCGTCTTAACTTTTCCACAAACAGTTGGGTACTTTCTCGGTAAAATGAGCATATAACTTCGGGGCATTCGCTTTATTCAGCCATCAAATTAGTCACGCACCACACCTGTATCACCGAATTCTCTTTCCATTGGATTTAAATAAAGGCTCTCATGACATTGTTCTGTTGTGTGTCATCTCTACCAAAAGAGAGCAGCTTCTCTTTCGGGACGGCCTTCTCTATTGTTGAGATACACCTGTTGTTGAACAGGTTTGGTGAGTTATGCCTGTGTCCTACAACCAGGCGTGTGCAACCATTGCTCAAAAGTTGTTGCCTTCGTGTGAGAGACGCCAGACTCTGCGGGTGACGAGAAGACGCTATTTGTCTTTCCTCGTCTGCTAGATTTCTTTTCTTTTTTAGCCTATGGATTTTCATGGAGATTATATGTATGGAGACTGTGCACTGCAGACGGGAGTGGTCCCATGGCCATTTTAATGCAGTGTTGGAGAAGCCTGTGCGCCGACTGTGGTGTCCGTGCTTGTGTGTTTAGCCTCTCATTTGCTTGAAATGCACACAAACATGGATGCTATTTTTCCAGTCGCGCTGTTGCTGCTGTCACATCTTCCTGTCTCTCGCAGCACGTCCCCGCACCGTGGGAACTGCCGACCTATACGATTTGAACCTCCAATGTTGGACTTTCATGAACAGTGAGTGTTTGATATCTTCTCACCTTATGCAATATGCAATGTATATTATCCCACGCACATTTATTATTTTGTTTTTCATATAATGTGTTTTTATTACATTTCACATTGACACACACTATCAGTAATTTTAAGCTGCTTTCTTTCTTTTTAACATGAAGAGATATAAAACTCATTTAGTAGAAATATTTTTTCGATCAGCAGCATCACCTGATATGATACTAAACAACATTTTCTAAACCCAGTAGATATTTTACAGGCTGGTGCACAGTCAGTATGTCCTCTACCTCCCTATAATATGTAAAGCCAAACCTTTGAGTCAGCCTGAGGTGACCTCAGCCTGTCAACAATGAATGATTGCTGAGGTAGGATTTAATGCACTTAACAAAGCCACATTCTTTAACTCCAGTGGCAGCACCTAGCTTCACTTAGGCCAGAGATCACATTCCACTCTGACAGTAGGTGCACACCCATGTTGTGTGACCCAGCTTCAAGTGTAGCCTACCTTGCCAGGGTGCAGTGTGCAAACGATTGGGTAGCTCTCAGAGGAGTGGCGTACCCCTACACCAACTTTCTCAGCCTGCCCTACTTCCTCAATAAACAATCCACTTATCAGCTGTGAATGTTTTGAGGGCATGAAAATGAAACCTTGAGAAATTCTCACCCTGTCTCTAATGCACTGCAGGATTGGATTAGAGGCAGCCTGAAGATAGAGGCTCAACCTTTGATGGATATGTTTACAACCCTGATTCCAAAAAAGCTGTCGCACTGTGTAAAACATAAATTAAACAGAGGGTAATATCTTGATTATCCTTTTTGACATAAACTCAACTGAAAACAGCCCAAAGACAATATATTTAACGTTTGAGCTCATCAGCTTCATTGATTTTTGTAAATATCTGCTCATTCTGAATCTGACGCAGCAACACGTTTCAAACACGTTGTTGCAGGAGCAACAGAAGACTGGGAAAGATGTGGAACGCTCCAAAAACACCTGTTTGGATCATTCCACAGGTGAACAGGTTGATTGGTAACAGGTGATAGTATCATGGGTATTGGGGTATGAAAGGAGCATCCTGGAAAGGCTCAGTTTGTTCACGAGCAAGGTTCACCACTTTGTGAACACATGATTGGATAATGGGTATTAAAGCGTGGACTCAGGAACACTTTGTCAAACTGTTGTTGATGAACACAGTTTATTTGCAAATGATTGATTCTGGTTTTACAGAGTCCCAACTGCTTTGGAATCGGGGTTGTACTCTGGCTAACTTGGTTAGAGGAACCGTACGTGCCGCTTCATCCACACAGGCCCAAGTGATTTTTCAGGTTTAGTCATTTGACCTAGAAGTAATCTTTCACAGTTAACATTTAGTGGCCTATATTCTTCATCCAAAGTTACTTCATCATTGCACAACCATGCACTTGCGAGCAGGTAGAGTCATAAAAACTCCCCCAAGTTTCAAGTCCCTACAAGTTTATTTTCATACCATATTGAAATGAAGGAAACCACAGGCTGCCTGGAAGGCAGGAAATCAAAGCCTTTATGTTATGCTTTGGTTGATTGGCAGTAATGTAAGGTGCAGTGTATATATTGAATGGGTTATAACATGCAAAATGTGGAGGTAGCCCAGAGGAATGTTAACAGCGTCATCAATCACCTTGTTGAGCGGCCAACAGGGACGTCTGTCATTTTACTTGAAAAACTCTCTCCTTCAGGTTTCCTGTCTCTTCTTGCCTTCTCTGTCTTTAAGAAATCTCTGACATTGCTCTTTTATTTTTACATACATTACAAACTTGTTTACTCTGTTGAAATCTAAATCAGGTTTTGATCTATGTGTCAACTTTCACGTTATTGTGAGAATTGTATTAGCAGTACTGTCCATCTTTTCTTCTACAGTTAGTTTTTTTATCTCTTTAAATATGTTGTTGTTTACTTGCTCTTACTGAGGCTTATGTTCTTCCTTTACAGGCCTGTTGGAATGCCAAAAATGGAGAAAGTTTATTTACATAATCCAAGCTCAGAACAAATTACTTTGATATCAATATCAGCAACAACAGCACATTTTCACGCATCCTTTTTCCAGAATAGGGTAAGTATAAGTCCCTTCAACACTGTTAACATGGAAGAAAGCAGTTGTCTTGAGCCTAAGTCACGTGGCTGTGTGTTGATCTCACCGTGTTATTTGATTATCTCACTTTATGAAGCATTTTTAAACATTAACCATTGTGATGACTTGGCATAATTATTGTAAACAAGAGACACCGATTAAGGAAGCACGATGTGTCCTCCTTCTGTCTCTCAGGTGGCGTTTGCTTTTTCTGCGTTACTTAAAACTCAGACTCGAGTAGACAGGAACCCTGTTCATGCATCAACAGCAAACATAAACATAAACAGCAGCACATAGACACTGACAATGCAGCGGCAAGTCCTGATGCAAATCACATGTGTCATTAGAATATGTGAGTGCTGGGGGCTGTAGTCTCCAGCTGTTTCTTTAGAGACAGAGCACAGATGAATGACAGTGTGTAAAGAGACACGCAGTAAACAAGACAAGGAAAAGTTAGCAGCAGCTTTATTGCTGCTTATTTAAAAACACTAAAACCGTCATTTTAATCCACAGGATGCAGCGTCCCTCGAGGACTAGTCCAAAATAACTGACATACTCTGCGAGGAAGACTCATTCTGTGCTTCGCTATGTATGAGAAAAGTAATTGAAGTGAAGGGGGCCTGTTGACCTCCTGCGGCCCACCCAGTTGTTTGTTCCGCGTCCAGTTTAGACTCTTAACCTCCAGTCGCTGTTGCCAGCTGTAGCAAAGACAAGTCAGAAGTCTCGGCCTGGATCGGCTCTCACAGCCCGCCGTGTGTTTCTCAAAGCTGGGAGCACACGTCCACGCTAACAAAGAGGTCACGTGACCTGACACCACCACCTGCGTGAACATGCTTGCACCTAGCTTACTTCTGCTACTGCAGCAGCAGCTGTTTTTATGGTGAAAGCAAGATCTCTGATGGTTGACTGGTCAGTGTGAAGGTGCACGTTTTTAAGTTAGTGGCATTATTTGCTTTCTTAAATCATCATTATTTATCATTTTACATAGCAGGTTAAAAAGCTCCCAGACCAACAAAGTTAGAATCTGCTAGTTTAATTAATTTTTTACTTTGTTCACCGATGAAAAATACATTATTGATGTAATTTGAAATAGCTTGTTGCACAGTAATAATCATGGAAAACTGGACTGTGCAGTGTAACAGTGTCTCTAATCAAATGAACCTCTACTGTGACTGTGTTCTGGTTGTAGAAATATTGTCTCAGCACGTTTTGAACAGCCACTCAGACATCTTCTGTCACATTATCTTAATATTATAAACACATCATAAATAAAAAAGGACAGTCTGACCATAAATATCATAAATGTAACATGACCAGCTGATCCTAAACTGTGCAGGAGATCAGATCTGATTAGCTCAGCAAGGAAAATAGCCACCAGAGTCAGACATTTGTAGTAGAACGTGTCATTGTCTTCAGCTCTCGCAGTTCTTAACACTCTGCAGTATGATGTGAGACTGGCTAGATAATTGCTCAAATGCAGTGTAAAGCGGTGACCAGCAGCAGATGTCCACCCGCACAATGCAACACATTCCCACTTCCTGAAGCTGAAAGACAGAACAACTGCGTCAGAGCACTTCCTTATTGCTGAAACTCATAAGGTCAATCGGATAAAGAGCTTGTGTTTTACTGATTTGCTTTAAGCAGTGACGTGATGCTGTTCCAGTGTATATTTTCTCATGTTGATGTATTAGCCAGTAAATCATGTTTTCTGGCTCGCATGTGAACACGAAAGACCTGTTCTGTGGCTTTAGGCACGGCTGCTGCACACTTAAACATTTACCAGGCTGGAACGCTGTGTAGTTGCAGCCCATGTTATTGCCCTTAGACACTGATTATGTAACAATATAACTGGTTTTCAGTTATTAGTTTTCGAACAGTGAGCCGATGAGCTTCCTCACTCGAAAAGCTGCAGTGGACTTTTGAAAACATGAAGTCTTACTCACAATGACAGAAATATCCTAATAAAAAAAAGGCTTTGAGTGAGCAGTTGTTGCCAAAATGAATGTGCTGTGATTTTTCCGACATGAAGTCATTACTGGGCTCCTGCGATGCAGATTGATCCACACTCACAGGTCATACACACAGCAACAGGACTGAAGACAGAATTGAGTTTAAAAGGTTCATATAGATCACCACAGTTTAGGGCGTTAATGTGCATATCAGTAGTGAATATGAAAATAATTTCAGCTTCAGGACGCGAGAGTCTATTTCACAAAGACCTTCAGTGGGAGGGAGGTCAGCTCGGTTTTCAAGATAACAACCTGAGGCTGGTTCTCTGTCACGGGATATGTTCGTATAAAAGCTTCCTACATTGTGACAGAACACATCTCCAGGGAGATCCTTCATTTCAGAGATTTCTTTCATGTAATGTTGTGATCAGGCATCATCGGTTTGGCTCAAATGGAAGATTCTGCATGTATAGTTTTATGTGGTAATTAACTCAGTTTGAGAAAGGTGACCCTGCATCCAGGCTGCACCAGACTTCTGTGAATTTTTGGCAACTTTTAAGAACAGGCTTACAGGTTGTTCGCAATTCAGATTTAAATCCAGTTTGGTTTTTCAACCACTAAAACCTAAAACTGCTCAAATTCTTCTTGCCCCAAGAGCCATCCTAAATACCCTGACAGGAGAATGTATTTTAAAGGACGTTATTTTGGGCCCTCTTCACTTCATCTGTTGGTTGAAATGCATATAACCAATCATACCTTCTATCTGCTGCTGTTTATTTTTGCCAAGTGTTATTTCACTAATGGTTTTCTGTATTTTGGAGTGCCTATTTATACACCAGGATTCTTCTATGCACTCTTGCCCATATATAGCTAGGGACTACATTCCCTAGAGGTGTCTGCTGTGGTCACATGCTCCAGTGGCACATGTGTTTCGCATCAGAACTTAACAAGTGATTTTGTTTTTAGTTTTATTGTTTTGTAGCTTCATTCTTCATTTCCTGCCTGGATTGCGTTGTGGTACCTTCAGTGTGCGAGTTGATATCGTTAAATGTCTGGGAAATTCAGAATTACCAGTTGTATGTAGCAAGGGTGTAATTTCCTGCGTGCGTGTGTGTGTTTGTGTGTTCAGGTTGATTTTCCTGCTGAAATCTGTCTGAACATTGTTCTGTGAATGTCCAGCTGGCAAAATGCAGAGGAGAGGAGTTGATAAAGATGTTGCTTTGCTCATCTGATTTGCCTTCAGTTATTACTGTGCGCTCAGAACAGCTGAACAAGGCATCAAAGCGCAGAGTTCTTTGTCGTAAAGATGCAAATACAAGATTATCTATCGTCTGCATCAAGGAAACCGGTCATGATTTTAAATTGGTTTCGTGTTAGTGCATTAACAACACAGGCAAGGTTAATACAATAGTGTAGTATATAGTTATATATCACATTATGGAACATTATGGAAAGCCAGTTTCATCTACATGCAGACAAAGAGAAGTACATCTTTTTAAGTGTGTGTAAATGTAGAACACACACACACACACACACACACACACACACACACACACACGCTTGAAACCAATCCTACGCCCGCTACATTAGTGTGCCCTCTATTTTAAGATCTTTTATTTTTGAGCTGCTTCTGCAGATTGTTCATGTTACTATAAATGGTCAGGGAAGGATTCAGGAGAATCTGAGGTAAAAGCCACTGAACATTCGCCACCTGTGGCCGCCGTCACCACCAGAATGCTAAAGTTAGAGTGTAGCTGCAATGTTTTCGCAGCAGCAGACCTTTAAGGTCAGGTGTTGTGGCACTGAGTGTTAAGACCGTTCAGGTTGTTGGCCCAGCTGCTCGGGGGTCAGTACATGTCGTGTTCTGCTCTGTCTGTTCAAAAGTACTTGATGTATTGTTTCATCATGTACATTGTGCCAATTTTCTTTTTTTTTATCTGTTCTTTCAACAGATAATTCCACCAGGAGGGAACACGTCATTTGATGTCGTGTTTCTCGCTCGAGTAGTTGGGAATGTAGAAAACACTTTATTTATTAATACGTCACATCATGGAGTGTTCACATACCAGGTACAGGTCGACATAAACTTCATTCTTTTAGGTTTAAGGTGAGGAGAAATGTGGCTAACTTTTCCGTCTCCGTCCTGAAGGTTTTTGGGGTCGGTATCCCAAACCCCTACAGACTGCGGCCCTTCATTGGGGCTCGAGTCCCGGTAAACAGCAGCTTCTCACCTCTAATACACATCCACAACCCGTACAGTGAACCACTGCAGGTAATTTAGAGTCATTAGAAAATCTGATGTTCAGATCTTGATTAAATGTTTGGCTTTGTGTGGAGCAGCTGATTAACGTTGCTGATTTTGGTGTTTTCCTTTTATCGTGTCTTACTCCAGGTTGTTGAGATGTACTCCAGTGGTGGAGATCTCCATCTAGAGCTTCCCACAGGTCAACAGGGAGGCACTGGAAAATTATGGGTTAGTTCCACGTCTCGGTGTTTGTGTCGACTCTTATTTTGACGCGGATACGAGCGACGACGCCGCTCAGAGGCGAGTCACTGTCACCCATCTTGACCTTCTCCCTGCAGGAGATCCCCCCTTTTGAGACAAAGGGGGTGATGAGAGCCAGCTTCTCGTCCAGAGATGTAGACAACCACACAGCTTTCATCAGAATAAAAACCAATGCCCCCAATGAGGACCAGTTCATCATTCTCCCTGTAGAGGTGGAGGTCACATCAGGTGTGCTACCAAACCTTGTGAATACATTTATTTTAATACTTGCTGTCCTTTTTTTTCCTGCCATGTAAACGTTTTTTCTGGTTTTTTTGTGCAGCCCCTGGTATATACTCCTCCACAGAGATGCTCGACTTTGGTACGCTGCGGTCACAAGGTGCGGAGTCCTAGAACACGAGCTACATGTTGCAGTTCTTCTTGATCCGTCTTTCTCTGGCCTTCTTTTCTCACTCTCCCTCCATCTTACAGATCGTCCCAAACTGCTGAATCTACACCTTTTAAATTCAGGAACCAAAGATGTTCCTATTACAGTAGGTATCCTCTGTAGCCTTTTTAAATCCGTCAACACCTATCTAAACCCTCATGTGACCCCATCCTTTACTTACGCTTTACAGAGTGTGCGTACAACACCATCAAACGAAGCCGTCACAATAGACTTCAAAGCAGTCACGCTGAAGGCTGGAGAGAGCAGATATACCAAGGTTGCAAGCATCAGTTTTGATGGTAAGTAGCGTTTTTTTTATGTGGTAGCGTTTAACAGCGTTTGAAATTTACACTCATTTGCCAGTTTATTAGGTACACCATACTAATGCAGTTTAATACCGCTGTCCTGCAGTAAATCCAGGATGTGATGCAGACCCAAGTTAACCAAAAATATGCAAAGGAATCAGAAACCATTTTCTTAAAACAAAATATCGCAGTTAGACGCTCCACTTCCACGGAAACGAGGCTCTTAACAAGGAAATTGGTAGCAGTCTTTTTTTAAGGTGTGAACTGCAGAGCATGATCTCAGTTTCCTCTCCTGAAGCCTCGTTGTACACGGGGAAAAAAACATTGTCTTTTTCTATGATTTTTGGCCTTTTGTACACACACATTTGCAGTTCTAAACACTGAAAATGGACCTTTGGAAAACTTTTTCCGGGTTGAAGAGTTTTCCTTTTACAGTGTGGACAGGAAAATGAGTTTTTGGCTCATGACGACAGAGCGCGTGCAGTTATCTTTGTTTGACATCAGAGCGTGCGCCGTTATCTTCTTTGTTTACATCACGGCGTTTAGTGCAATGGCGGACGGGGCCAAAATAGTGCCTCGGGACTTTTTACATGTTTACACATAAATGGGCAGCTGCTCTTCCACCTTTACTGAGAAACCGAGGCGTCAGAATGCACTACAGAGGTTACCGACACATAACCTGACACTCCCACGACGCAGACCCCGCTGCCAGCGCTGCTGGTTTTGGACGACCCGGTTGGACCTGTAGTTGCAGGTAGACTGCCAGTAATCGCTCTCTGCAGATTTCTGTTGAACATGGCTTCAGAGTTAGGGTGAGATCACCTGACAGGGCTTTAAAAGCATTTCTGCATTTTTGTGTAGAGTTTTTTTTTTTAATAGTGCCTGGGTAGATGGGTTTTTTTGGTCATTTATTTATTTTTTGTGAAGAAAGGGGAAAGTTTAAAATCACCCGTGTACATGTGGACAAGGCCTGAGTCTTCACTGGCAGACACAGACATCTTAATAGGAAGTAAAGATGTGGGTTTTTGTTTAGTTTAGAGCATGTTCTGCTTTCTGTTTTTTTTTGTTCATTCATACACTCACTCTCACACACAAATGAAAAATTAAGTAATCAGAAGTGAATATCTTTTCCCCTTGTGTGTGATTTAACATATATTGACAGATTATTAGTAACAATGCGGACATTCTTTGGCTTTAATAGTTTTACATCATGTCCTTACTCTTAGCTTTTTGTCACCCCGGTTTAGAATTGCACAACTTCCTCTTGTATTCTTTTACAGAACGCTGTTTCTTCTTTTTTTTATTGCAGCCTCAAAAGCAAGAAGACCATATCAGTTCTCTGGTAAAATAACAGTTAAAGCAAAAGAAAAGAGTTACTCCAAGCTTGAAATCCCGTACCAGGCAGAAGTTTTAGAAGGGTGAGTTGTCTTGTGGATGTACAAGAAGTGGGTGGCTTTATGTGTTATATAGAAAAAAATATATAAGAGTTTTGGTTTCCTTCAAAGTTTCTCTGGTTTGCCATCTCCTCTGGCAGCTACCTGGGCTTTGACCACACAGCGACGTTGTTCCACATCAGGGACAGCCCTGTCGACCCAGTGGACAGACCCATCTTCCTCACAAACGCCTTCAGCTTTGCCATCCGGATACATAATGTGTCCCTGCCCGAAGAGGCCAAAACCATGTTTAATGTGAGTGTCACCGGAAGGGGTTAACAGAGGGTGCTCTGCTCGTGAAGTGTGATCTGGAGATCAATATGACACCACTTTCTCTATTCTAGGTGCAAAACTTCAGCGCGCCCATCGTTATCCCCCCACATGAGTCACGCTACATCTTCTCCCTCCTCTTCCGGCCAGTCCGACCTTCGATTCACATAGACAGCAACATCCTGCTCATCACAAACGCATCGAAGTTTCACCTGCCTGTCCGGGCCTACACGGGCTTCTTGGAGGTACACACACCACACATGCGTTGACAGCCCATACTCTTCAGAAAGGCCAGCAGACAACCTCCATAACAAATAGAAATAATTTAAAACATTTTGATACCACACCAAACTGCATGAATTCACTGGAGCCAGAAGCTGACCTGGCAGCTGCTGAGATCTGCTAAGCTAGTTACCTTTTAGCAGGAGCTTAGCCGTGTGGTTGCTCTCAGTCATGACTGGATTTAACTGCTGCCTCGTTTAGTTTTGTGGAATAACAAACCGAATTATTATCTCAGTTGATCAAAATGGATATTTGTTATTTACTTGTGGGGAAATATCAGTAGTTAGATTTAGTTGTGGCTTTAACACGGCCAGCTGTGTCTATTTCACCAGCCAACTGTTACTTGGGTGTTGCTTTCTTTCTTTAGCTGTCGGGCTTTTTCTCTGACAGCAAAGAGGAAGTGTGGACAGAAGTGCAAAGCCACAGTGCAGTAACTCCACAACTAGAGTGCAATACTATGGTCTGGCTCGGTCTGTTGCTGCGTTTCGTAGTTACTGCTCATTTTAAAAAGCTGTTTTCACAGAAATTCCATAATGTTATGGCACAATGATTATCTATATAGTAAACAGATATCAAGAAGACAGATTCAGGACTTGGCTACACACGTATCCATTCGCGGTGTTAGGGCGTTTGAGTGCGTGTCTGTCTGTAATGGGATGTTTGCTCTTTGTCGCCTGGTGTGAACAGCCACTGGTCCTGCCTCCCAGTCTGAAGGAGAACATCCTGGACTTTGGTGTTCGCAGCGCAACCCACACCAGCAGCATCACATTCGTTGTGGTTAACAGTAATCCCATAGAGGTGAGATTACACAGTTTACTGGATGTATTGGCACAATACACACAAAACAGAAGCTGATTATGCAACAAGTGTCAGATTTAAATGGACGTTTTGTCCTGTAAGCAAAGTAAAAAGTAATGGGAAAACGGTTTTATCTGTTTATTTTTGTGATTGTCTTACCTGTTCACAGTGCTGCAGTCAGTTAGATCCATGTGTGAGGCACTTCTGCATGTTTTTTTTCAATGTGCTGACTTGTGTTTTGAAATATTTTCACTACAACAGATTAGATTTAGATTTATTTGTCCTTTGCAAGGAAAATTCTTTCCACCTTCCGTACAGCCTAAAGAATTCACCCATACATCAAAATAGACAGATCCAACAACATACACCCACCAACAGCACAGTTAAACCTGTTCCAACATTAGCCTTTATGCTAACATACTCATATCTGCAGTGATACTTGATAAAGTGTTTGAGCAATTTGCAGTCACACATTGTTCAGCAAAAGTACAACAATATTAGTACAAAGAGTATTACACGCACATGTTTGTCATGTTTTCAGTCCCTTTCAAACCACTTTCTGTCCTCCAGCTGGAGATCAAGTCCTGGCTGGTCACAGGAGACAGTCTGTCCATGGAGCTGCTGAAGACAGAGAAAGGAAACGCAACAGTGGCCCTGAGTTGCCTGCGAGAGCTGCAGAACACTTCAGCCTCCCTTCACAAAACAGTACGACCTCCGCAGTGTCAATGCAGAGCTGCCTTTAGCTTCATGTTCTGTCACAGTACATTTGGTTCTAAATGTCGTCACTGGTTGCTGCAGAGTAGTGTCGCCAATCTAATGCAAATCCAGTACAAAGTCTATTCAATCCCACATTTATGAAGCTTTTTGTTGAGACTGTTGCTGTTAGTAGCTCACAGTTACTGCGATGCAAACCCGACTGACCTGCTCGCTTTTGTTTGTGTCTGTTCCGAACGTTTGTGCTGCTGCCGCTGTCGTGCACAAGTTCAGACACAGACAGTGACTCCAGGCTAATGCACAACGACATGTGAGGTCTGGAGAGACACAGAGAAGTACTAGAACAAGGAGAGAGAGAGAGTATCTGTAACTGTTTTGAATAATTGCATTCATGTGTTTCATCAGTTCAAATCTGTCATTGAAAATTTCTCAATTTAGTGTCTAAATTTGAAATTTGTTGTTGATTTGTGTTTGAAATCTTGTATCATAACTTGCAAAAGTCATTAAGTCATTGTCTTAAACTAACTTAGACTAAACTGTGTCAGGCCTTACCAGATAGCAACTCTTTATTCCTAGCAGAAAATTAAATCTCAGTATCAGAAAATATCTGCAAAACACCTGTTCAAAATAAAAAATCTCAATATCTCACAACCACTTAGATCACAGAAATAACCTACTTTAAGGTCACAAAGATGGCAATGACTGCAACCCCCCCCCCCCAACACACACACACAAAAAAAAACAGGGAACTGTACAGCTAACCGCTTCCTCATGTAGAGAATCTGACGTTTGGGAGTCGTGGGGTATTTTTGCATTAAAAGACAAAGAAAAACTAATGCTAGTGTTTTTGTTTCTTCCAAGGTGATATTAGCATCTGGCTATTACGCAGCGTTCAGAGTGACACTTGTGGCCAAGGCACTGGAGGGCACGTATGATGGAGCCATACATATAACCACAGATTATGAGGTAGGTAGTCAAATCTGCTGTTCTCTTGCAAGAAAATGCACAATTCGATAGTGACATGTGTTTTTCCCCTTTTCCCTCAGATATTAACCATCCCAGTGAAAGCTCTCATAGCAGTGGGTACATTAACCAGCTCCCCCAAACACATCGTTTTACCACCTTCATTCCCAGTAAGTAAACATTTAGATCTATTCACGAGGAAGATTTCACAGCTGTCCTGTGCTGGCAGCAGGATTATATGCAGCTCTTGACGTGTCTGTATATGTGTGTTTTTCCTCAGGGGAAAGTTGTTCATCAAAGCTACAGCATACAGAGCTCCTTTACAGAGAAAGTGAGGCTACAGCAGATCCGCTCCCTGACAGAAGACATACGTTTCTATTACAAACGGCTCCGCAACAACAAAGACGAGCTGGAGCCGAGACGGAAGTCTAAGGTAGTCCCTCATCTCACCCAGCAGCATTACTGAGCCATACGCATCCTTATAAACACAAACTTGTTTTCTTTCCTCCATCTTTTTCAGGTGGCAAATATTTATTTTGACGCCAGCTTGCAGTGTGGTGATCACTGTTATGTGGGGCTGCCATTTGTGCTTAAATGTAAGTTTTTTTTGTTTGAGCGTGTGGAGAATTCAAATCTCACAAGAGTCAAAATGTAAAGAAAAAAAACAAACAATACTTTTCTTTCACAGCGGAGTCGAAGCCTCATGGGCTGGCCCTACAGGAGGACATCTGGGACGCTGATGTGGATCTCCACCAGAAACTCCTCAGACGATGGAAAGAGCTGAAAGAGCGCTCAGGCCACAAGTAAGCATGTTAGAGGTTAAGATCCAGTGCTCTTTGAGCTTTGGTTGTCAAATTCTGCTGTTAAATTAGCTGCTTCACACGGACTGTCACAAGATATTTCTCTCCTGAAAAAAGGGTTGAAGCTGTCTTTGAAGTCAACACGGACCTTCAGAAAAACGTGCAAGCTAAAATAACGGCGCACTTGACCTGGCCCTCGGTGGTCAACTCCTCCCAACAAATTACGTTCCCTCTGACCAACACTAACAGCTCCTCTGTGAGTAGAAACAATCCACCTCCTGTTACGACATGTGCACAAACACACTCGGGAATAGTTTACGGTGCTGTTAAAGCTCTGCGTTTGAAATCGAGGCTTCATCTCCGCAGGATGAGGAGGTGATTTTGCAGAATCCTGCCGACGTCCTCGTCTATGTCCAGGTTCTCCCCTTGGCCCTGTTACCCAACCCCTCAGTGTTCTCTGGAAAGCTGGCTGACCGGTGAGATATCTCCACAGATCCAGGGCATCTTGTCTTTTGATCCCCTCGCCTGACTCTGATGGTGGTCTTCTCTGATTTTATTTCCCAGGTTGCCATTAGGAAATTTGTCCAACATCAACATTGACACAAATACCTTAGAGTTTCAGGTTCACAGAAATCAAGTGAGTGCTGCAAGACTTCACCATTATTCAGGCATTCAGAGAATCATTTGGTTGGCACATACACGGCCCTCTTGTCCGTGGCGGAGGCAGCACGTGGAAGCTGTTTATCTCTAACAGGCCCTGTGTGTGTTTGGCAGACATCTCTAATGAAGAGCAGTACAGGGTTCGTAGAGGGATCAACCAAACCCTTTGTGTACAACCTCCTCCTGCTGCCCGGAGAAGTCAAGTCATTCAGCGTGAGGTTCACTCCCGTCAATAACCACAGTGTCTCCTCCCTCCTCATCGTCAGGTAATGGCAGAACTAACCAAACAGCCCCTTTAATAAATATGTGTTTCTCTTCTGTAATTCTGTGCTTCTTCGGGAACCCGTTTAGGAATAATCTAACCGTGATCGACACAATCATCCTTCACGGCCGAGGAACGACGGAGAGCCTGAAAGTTGCAGGGAAGCCTCCGGGACAGGGCAGCTCGCTGAGGTTCAAGATGACTGAGGCCCTGCTGAAAGACTGCACAGACAGTGAGTTTGTGGTCCAGACCAGCGCACCCATAGGCCCCATTTCAGGTTTTTCTGTATCTGGATAAAGTCAAGATCATTTAGTACATTAGACTTTACACTAAGCCACATTTGCCCAAGCTAACGACTATCCATAAACTAACACAGACACGCAGATGAATCATACTCCCACCTGCACAGATAATTCAGTGGGTGAACGGATGAGGGGTCATGTAAATCAGGTAGAACGACGACTCTAATGATTGTGATGCATCTCTGATACACCTTGTCAACATCTGGCTAGAATGCCCCACAGTCAGTCTCGAGTGCTGCTGAAAAATTCATGAAATAAATGGAGCCTCAGAGTCTGTTTGCTTTCGGTAACGTCAACCAGTACCAGACAGGCGTTGTGTATGTTCTGTATGTTTAGGCTATGAGTCTTCAGTAGTTTGATGTTTAATAATGTGTATAATTTCTATAACAGCTTCTGCACACCCAGAATGTCATACAGTATACTAGCAGAATTTTTCAGGATGAGATGCACCTTATTGTACAAACACTGTTTCCTCTTGTCTCCATGGTGGTCTGTTGCATCAGCTATATGTAAGTTCTCTCTTAACCCCTTAACACTGATTGTCGTGAATTTGCATCATACCGCTTTAATCCACATTGCAGCCGAATCGCGCACGCATTCCTCTAATGCCGGTTTGTGCATATTCAACACACACCTAGGAACCTTTTGCAAGCACTGGTTTCTCGTCGGACCGGTCAAAGTGAAAGAACCCCTGTTTATTCATTTATTTATTTGAAAGGGACAATACACATTAATGAACATCAGTATGTGAGCAAATGTGTAAATGTGTCGGAGTTAGCAAGCCTGCTAATTTACATCCGTAGTCCCTCGGCAGGTAATAGACAGACAGACACATAGGAGGTAGACGAGAAAAGAAAAGAAGGAATATAACAATAACAGTACACAAGGAGTTCACATTAAAATACCCATTCATACATAGACATAAAGTGCAGTGTGAATTCTATAGAGTGCCGGGTGTAAAGTGCCAGTTGTTTAAGTGCAAGTGCATGGATAGTTAAATAGATCCACATGTGGTGGCCCACACCTGCCGCTTAGAGTGGACCAAGACATTAGATACTAGCAGCAGATGAAAAGACCCATTCACAAATTAAGTACACAAAGACTTGATTATTACTTAATTACTTAATGTTATAATTGTTGTTACAATGTAACGGTTGTAAATGAATTTTGTTAGTTGGTGAACCTACCTAAATTTATATCTATTGTATGTGCTACAGAATTAACAAACTCCTCTTAATTTAGGATCAATTTGAAAGCAAAAACACAAAGAATTAATTTTTTAATATAATTCTAAATAAATTCAGGCATCAAGGGGTTAATTGGTACAAAGACAAACAAGAAGGGAATTAAAGTCTATTCACACATTAGACAGAGTGATTAAGTAACAACATTCTGTTTAACCCAGGAATCTCACTGATGATGACAGTAAAACAAATCCCTCACTTGTTGATAATCAAAATGATCTCTTCATTTATTTCAGAGACAAAAGTCAAAGAGCCAGACTTCACTCTCAAAAGAACCTTCAGGGTGGAGAACACAGGCTTGCTCCCGATCACCATCAGATCGGCAGAAATCAACGGACAAGCTTGTGAAGGATATGGATTCAAAGTTCTCAACTGTCAAGAATTTGCACTTAAGCCAAACGCTTCAAAAGACCTCATCATACTGTAAGTGAACAGACGCCTTCATTTTCTTTGTCTGCAAGTATTTTTTTGGGTCTGATTTGGACCTGTGTGAGAGAACCAGGTGGGCAAAAGAGTATGGGTACTGCATGGGAACTTAAGATTGCGTGTGTGCGTGTGTGTGTGCGCATGTTTTCTCCCCATTGCCCACAGGCTCTATTAATACTTGTCCTCAGCCTCTCTGGCTGAGTAAGCCCTCAGTAAGAGGATGAATTGGCTCTCTGTCTCTGTGCAGCCTCTGCTGGCTCCCCTCAGGTCTCGTTTTTCTCTAAAGTTCAAATCTGCTCTCAAAGTGGACACACAGTCGCCTCAAAAATTCAAGTCAGGACGTTTCTCTTCGATCAGGCTTTACTCAAACGTCACAGCGACAGCAGCTGGGGGGGCTACACATCGTCCTCAGCCTCTCTGACTGTAAATACTGATGTAAAGGTTGGTCTGTTTGTCCAAGCTCAGAGGCGCTGTGGTGGTTGGTGGTGAATGTAGGTCAAACTTCCACAATCAAATATTCTGACACATCTGTGTTTAAGATGTTTCCTGTGAGATTTCATCATTCCAGCATCAGAGGTGTCATGTGAAGTGCTTACAAATGTCACTGGATTAAGGGGCAGCTATGCTTTGCTGTGATACTAATTTAGGCTGTTATACTAAGTAAGTCTTCAATTAGAAATATTAACTGCTGTAATTGAAATGATGAATTTGCTCTTAAATTTAAAATGTGTGAGTGTCATGTGATAGAAGCCCTACACAGCCTGCAGGTGTTTCCACTTGTGTTGCCTGATTTGACTTTGTGGGCGTGAATGGACTGTTCATGTGCACCTGTCACACCTTTATCACTCTTATTGGTGCATGAAGTCTGGTTACAGCCCATGATCTGCCTTTTTCCGCCTTAGAAAAAGGAGGACAGGCGTAAATAATAACTACCCTTTTCATACTGTGACGTGTCAGATTGTCTTCTTTGACAAAGTTTACTCTGAGCACAGCTCAACGTCAACCTGAGCACAGGTCTAATCACCAGAAATCAATGAAAGCACCTGTGGAGACCTTAAACATCCACACATTCACGTGCCAGGTGAAAGCCACACACAGCTCCTCTGATTAGCACTCTGATTTTTATTACCTGCCGTAAACTTATTATCACCTCCACCAAGGAGGTTACGTTTTTGGCCCGGATGGTCAGCAGGGCTGCAGATCTGAATCACGGGGCGGATACACAACCGATTTTACACTTTGGTTAACAGTGTGAGGCGTTTGGGCCACATGTCAGCAGGCGAATGAGATGTAAGTAGATTTATCATACGAGCACTGTCTTGTTAGCCTCATGCTAACTGTTTATGATGAGCTGTACAGTTGCGTATCGTGGATTTATGCATTTTGAATGAGCAGCTTTTGGAGAAGAGTGATCCCGTTTAGGAGGTGACTGCTGATTCAGGTAGTTCTCTGAGGGGTTGCGGGTGTGGCTTATGGGTAATGGTGCATTCAGACCCTGTATTGCTTCCACTTTTGGATGGGATGAGACATGTACACTTCCAGGTGGAACCCACCTGTTTTATTTTGAGTTAAATCTGTTACAGCTGTCAAACTTTGGGACTGACCTCAGGAAATATGGTGCGTTTACAGTCTTGTTTTTTAAGGGAAGCTGCTCGGCTGCAGTGAGTGTCAGGACAGCAATGTTTTATAAAACGCTGTATAACTTACAACTAGCCGTAGTATGTGCTACGTTTACAACCTTCCCACTCCAACCTTTGGTCTGACTGCAGCTTAGCATAATTTATTGCACATTAAACTATAAATACTCACACTAGTGCGTGATAAACAGCATACAGAGTGTAATGAACAGCAGACTGAATCAAACTCTTCACTGTTGAATCGAAGCATTTTGACTTGTCAGAGCAGGAAAAGCAGAGATCTAACTAATAACAACAGTGACTTTTGGTGGCTTTGTTCCATTTACAGAAAGTGAGTGATAGAAATTAAACTTTAAAGTTGGAAAAAAGCAAACCAATCAAAAACAACGCCCCAAATTTGAGTGCGTACTGGCCAATGAATGATGCCTGTCTAGATGTAGAGACAGCTCCTCGGAGGCCCTCCTGCTCTTGATGATGTTCCACTCAAATCTGTCACCACTGGACTCCTGTTTGAACTCAGATTTACCAAACAGCGGCTGTTTGATAGGTTAGAAAAGTAAGTTTGCACATGTGCAAACTGTCACTGATCAGTCCAGACCATTAGCAGCGGAAACATCCTACCTGAAACATGTACACTTCCTTCAGTTCAGGATTATTTTTTAAAATAATAATTAGAGGAAAACGCGACTTGCAGCCTCCTTTGTCAAACAGGCTTGCTGCCTGCCTGCGGTCATTTACAAAACAAATTCCTGATGCATGTAAACGCCTCGCAGATCCCTGAATCACAGAGATACCTCCCACCACTTCTGTCCTCTGACCTGTGGATAAAACTCGGACTGTTTACGTTGTGGCAGCATTGATAGACCACGGGTTGATTTCAGATGCAGATTAGCCAGATCAGCCTTTAAACATTTCCGTCCTTTCCCACCAGGTTTACACCCGACTTCACTTCATCTCGAGTGATCCGGGAGCTGAAACTGGTGACATGTGGAGGCTCTGAGTTTGTGTTTGTCCTGAACGCCTCCTTGCCCTACCACATGTTAGCTGCGTGTGCAGAGACCCTGCCCAGACCGAGCTGGGAGCTGGAGCTCTACATCATAGTGTCTCTCATTATGAGGTGAGTACAGTCGGCGGCGTGGCATGAAGACGAGACCCATTATATCATGTATTTCAACCCGGCTAATAGCTGACATTCGTTGTGTTTATGTCCCTCCAGTTTTATGTTTCTGTTGGTGATTGCCACGGCCTACCTGGAGGCTCAGAGCATTTGGGAGCCTTTCAAGAGACGTGTGTCAGTGGAATCCAACTCCACTTTGGAGACTGGGAGACCGTTTAATCTCAGGGAAATTGTGCAAATTCACAGTGATTCAAAGTAAGTGTATAATGGAAAAGGCCGAGTTACATCTCATGCAGAGGTCGATCAAGCAAAATGTTGATCAAAGCATATGATGTCATCAAGACACAGAGGAAGATGGATCTAATATTCATGATTGTGGAGCTCCACATCTTCATTTAATTCACTCGAAAACAGTCCAAGTGTGTCCGTTAACTGTTGTTGAAATCGTGTTCCCTCATTCTGGTTGATTGATCAGGGTGTTGAAAGGGCTCTGACACAAAGAGAAGTCAGTGAATGACTGTCGGTCAGTGGTTCAGTGTCTGTGGCTAACCACTGCCCACAGTCTTTGCAGCGTCTGGTACTGTAACCACCAGTTGACCCTTATCACTGGTCATTCAGGCCGCTTTGCATGTTTAACCTGAAGCCGTTGATGAGTGAGAGCTACCTGATTGGCTGTTCAGCCAGGTGAATAAGTGATTTTTTTTTTTTTTTTTCAAGGTGCAAAAACTTAAAAAGGTAAAACTATAGTAGTACAGTCTGATAAGCTTTTTACTTATCAGACAGATTCTCAATTTGTTTTCTGGCCTTTTAGTTAGGTCTATAAAACATCAGAAAACAATGTAAAGTCACAAACGTCTTCAGATGTCTTTGTTTAACAGTTCAAAACCTAAAAATATTCAGTTTACTGTAACCTAACACAAAGAAGCAAATCCTGAAAAGTGAGTTAATTGAACATCAGTCGTTAACTCGATTAATGAACTAATCTGCAGCTCTACTTGTCTTTGTATTCTGGATTATGAATACAGGCATCTAACTGTAGTCCAGAGAGAAGCCTCACTTGTGGTGCGTTTAAAGGACTTTTAGTAGAAGACATGAGATGGTGTAAAACAATACAAAGCATTTAATCAGTCAGCTTTTGCTGGCACTACTCCTGTGAAGTCAGACCGGTGTGTCAGAGCCCCTTTAAGCATTGCAGTTGTAGCTTTATTGAAGTCACAATGAACTCAGATAGAAGTAAAAAGTAAAGGAGTCACCTCCAGGAACTTCACTTCTTCCTGGATTTAAGAAGAAATCAGCTTCAGAAAGAAATGAACTGTTATCTTAACAGTAATACCACATAGTAAAGTAGAGAAGGGATTCAAAGAAAGGTGTTTTAAGTGGCAGATGTGAGGGTACTGTGTCTTAGACTGTTGTCTCACCGTTCAGGTTGAATGATTACAGCGACTCACCCCAGAACTCCAGAGGAGTTTATGCGTCCAGTAACGGAGCAGCTCGGGTTGGAGGCCGACAAGGCAACAGCCGCACCTTATCCGACTCAGACAGCCAAGATAAGAGGTCCAGGATCGGCTTCAGCCGCCCATCTATGCAAGCTGCTTCCTCCCAGCCGACCAAAGGAAGTACAACCTCAGGCCAAGAAGGCCCGGCAGCTGCCTGTCAGCTAACCAACCGGAAGGCTCGGAGTGCCAAACAGCTGGATCTCCAGAGCCAAAGCTTAGCTGGGTCATCGATGCCTCACAGAGGCTTCGGTCCCGAGGATGCAGAATATGCCAACCTGATAGGAGCCATGGACAACGACCTCGACCGTCCAGAGTCCCTTAGCGGCGAGACCGTACCGGAACAGAGCTCTCAGTCAATACAAAACAAAGGTACCCACATTTTTCCACCAGACGAGAGTAGAAGGGCTGAAGGCCTCTGTGATCATCGACAGGTCTTTGACGTACGTGTTAATCTTGTTTGCAGTGTTGGAATCTAAAGGGAAGCTGCGGGGCAAAGCAAAAGCCCAGAGGAAGAAGGAAGAGAAAGAGAAAAAATCAACAGTAAAGACTCAGGGAGACGAGCTCAAAGATAACCTGGCTGACAACGACGACAGCTCCTCCACCACGACGGAGACCTCCAACCCAGATGTGGAGACAAACATCAAAGAGGTACACTGAGACAGCTGCTGTAGCCGCGCTCACATCCTGTGCTCTGCATCATTTCTGTCCACCATGCGGGGCTTCTACCACAGCCGCAGACTTGACACTTCAGGTTCAGGTCACAAAAATGAGGATGGTTTGACTTGATAATGAGGCGCCAGACTTGACTTTATGACCCATGAATATTGAAAAACAGAATATTGTGCAAACATTTGCCTTGTGGAGCTCTGCTAAACTGTCATGAATAATTAATAACGTAACCAGGATGTGCAGAGTGTTTCTATAACCTCATGGCTGCAGGCAACAGAATTAAATGGAGAAAACTCTACATTCAAATTGTGCAAATTATTATTAAATTATCTTTTCTTTTTTTGCCAAATGTTTAAGATTATTATGATTAATATGTCTGATTTGTCGATTAAGTTAATGAAATCTTATTTTAAACAAGCCGTTGGAGGTTTGGCAGCCGTCTGCATGAGGATTTGTGATAGAAATAACTAATAGGTTGACTTTTCTAAATACTCCTACAGCTAAATGATCTTAACAGCTGATCCCAGCCCAATCGTCAGAGAGCAGCCGAGCTGCTTCCACTCTAGTTGAGCTTTGTTAGTTCAGCTGAATACAGCACAATATGTCAGCTCATTTACAGTTTTTACCTCTGAGGGCTCTGAGGTTACATACAGTTTTCTGCCATCATGCCACAAGCCTGCATGCTTCTCGATCTAATCTGATCTGATACAAGCTAAAGAGCCGGATCCTTCTACATGTGTAATCTGACACTTCAAATGAAAGCCCGGTGTTTGGGTCAGTGGTTCAGATGTGGACATCCAGCACCACTACATCACAACAGTGCTTCACATTACACTGTAAAAAATGTGATGTTTCAGTTTAAAAATAAGAGTGACCACTACTGTAACCGCCTTAAAAAATGAATTTAAGTCAGCTGAATTAGTAATGTTTAACAGCTGAAGAGTGAACTGAACCACAGAAAAAGAAACTTAAATTAGAGACAAGTTCTGATCATTCGGTCACATTCAGAATCAGGACAGGTCCTGGTTTAATGATCCTGGTGAGCGGGGGATGTGTTCAGATCAGACCAGGAGCAGTGATGTAAAGAGACTGATAGAAGCTCATTATGGGGCTTTTTGACACATACAGATTCTTTTATTCTTTCAACTTGTAAAATGTCCTGCTTCACTAAAAAAAGAAGCATCTGGTGTAATTTTGGTTTGTGTGCACTTTAATTTTCATACTACGACCCTGATTCCAAAAACCTCTGTGTAAAATACACATAAAAACAGAATCAGTCATTTACAAACAAACTGTGTTTACTGGCAGTTTCCTGAAGTTATTAATCCCCTTACACATGACTGGATCATGTGATCATAAAGTGGTGAACCTCGCTCCATCCTCGCTGTGAACCACTGAGCCTTTCCACCTGTTACCAATCAACCTGTTTACCTGTGGAATGTTCCAAACAGGTGTTTTTGGAGCGTTCCACATCTTTCCCGGTCTTTAGTTGCTCCTGTCACAACGTGTTTGAAACATGTTGCTGCATCAGATTCAGAATAAGCAGATATAAAAATCAATGAAGCTGATGAGCTCAAACATTAAATATTTTGTCTTTGCTCTGTTTTCAGTTGAGAAGATCTATGTTGTACACGTCGTCCAAACTTTTTTTGTGGAGTTGCAGCTTTGATAAACCGGAAAAACTTGCTTCTTGAGTTGCAAGTCACATCTTGAGACTCAGACTTGATTTGGTTCTAAGGACTTAAAAACAGCTGTCGCGTACTATTACAGAACTGACATCACGATACTGTAAGCGTGCTGTTGTTATACCTTTTCCTGTCGTTTCTTCCAGGAACCAGTGACAAAGAAAGGAAGGACAGTAACCACAGGAAAAGTGAAAGAAGAACCTTCAAATTTCCTAATCAAACCCAAAACCAAGAAACAAGTAACCACAAAGAAAGAGAACCAAGCAGAAAAATCCAGGTGTGCTTAATTTTTGCATTGAATGTCATTTGTTATTAATATTTAATTGCTGGTGGAGACTCTCATCTTTTGTTTGTTGCTTTTTTTATTCACAAATCTTTATTGTGTCAGTTCTCTGGAGCTGCCATATGTAACACCGCTGGAGAACAAACAGCGTAAGAGCTTCACATCCAAAGCTCTCTACCCTCTCACCAACATCCCAAAGACGAGGCCGGTGCAGAAACAGAGACGTGAGTTTCATACATCTTTAAATGTTGTCACTGTGCCCTCTGCTGCGACACCAGAATCTGACTCTGTTTGCTCTGACAGTAGATGGAAAGCTGGAGGAGGGGCGCCCCGCTCTGCTGGCCAAACTGCTGTCCAGCGGCTCAGTGCCGGAGCTGGGCCACAGCAGCAGCTCTGAGGGGGAGAAGGAGTTTGCACCTCCAGAGTGGGATGTACCACTTTCCAAAAACAGCGTCCGTAAGTCAAGATCTGAAACCGTCCCATCATGTACAGTCTGTCAGATACTCTGATGAGATCTGATCGTCTCCTGTTGTCCTCACGCAGAAGCTGATAGTCTTCAGCAGATCTCCCTCCAGACGTTAAACGCAGACCCTTTCCTGAAGAGATCCGTCACAGCCGGGACCTGCTCCCCTCCACCGACCTCCCCCAGCCTGCTGTCCCGAGGCACCTACAGCAGCGTACTCAACAGTAACAGGTATCCAACAGCGCTAACTTTGCTAATAAAACGACGCTGTTTTTGCTCATGTGGTTTGAAATCCTGAAAGCGTCTAAGCATCCAAACACAACATTAAAGAAGACAACCTGCATCATGTAGAAATCAAGTGTCGAATGTCCCAAAACTTTCTCCAGCGAAGCAATTGCTCGTCCTCAGTCTGCAGGAGAGTGACGGCTCCCTGTGTGCAAATATCAAACCAGCAGCCAGAAACCTTCGTCTGGCTTCCAGCAGAGTCCCGTCGACGTCACAAACGTCATTCAGTCATACTTCCTCCAGCTGAGGAGCATTTTGAAAATCAGGTCGTTGCTCTCTCACACTGATCTTTGATCTCTTGAGTTTCATCATTCTGGATAGTTTTATCTTGATTTTCCAAATTAAAAAAACCTTAGAACGCAATGAAAAGTGCTTTGTAGAGTTAATTATAGCTGACATGAACGAAAATTTCTACCACAGTATTTCTTGTTTGTTTTTGCGGTGACTGTATTATATCACAGTATTAAAAGAGGGATACTCCCCTGAAAACATGAGTCTACCTCTTTTCCCTATATTAGCATTGTAAGGGAACATATCTTAAGAAAAAATGAGTTTATTGGCTTTAAAAAGGAATAAAAATGAGGTGTAGGCCTCCATGTGTTTTGGAAGGAGTAACCTGCCCCCCATGATGTAGGTTCATCAGCGAATGATTCATTCTCAGTGTGAGAGAAGGCGTCTCACAGCATTTATTTAGCAGAAAAACCAAAGTGTATAATAAACATACAACAGTCAGTGTACCGTGGGGCATGTCTATCAATACATTTACATACTGCAGCGATGGACACACATGCTGATGCAGCACACAGCAGAGGGGGCTTTCCTTTAACAACACAACCAGCTGAGCTTGTGTTGCAGTAGGAAGGGTGGCGCTAACGTTAGCTCAGGCTATGTGTGACAGAAACAGAAACATTTCCCCGCATCCAACCTACAACTTATTAGTTATTTGTCATTTTAACTGGCTTCAAATGAGGCTCAACACTCACACTTTCTCTTGACGGTCTCCAGTGTGTGGGCTACACTAGATGCTACTAGCCATATTAGCCACGAAACACGCTAACGCAAAATTCAACAAGCTAACCAGTAAAATAAACGGTAAAGCAACATGATAATGGCAAAACCTACAAATTCTGAGTCTGAAGTCGGTATTGATGCGTTCTTGAGCTTCAATATGAATCCTGCTTTGTATTGGCCTTCAAAGGAGTATGAAATAAAATGGTTAACCCACACACAGCGGATAGTTGGAGTAGATTAAGACTTTTTCGTTGGTTCTTACGCTAACAACAGAGAGACTGTCGTGCATTGTTCGTACCATGACCTTCCACCAGTGTCACCTTATGGTGAGGAATTTACTCGTCAGTGGGTGTAACTCCAGTTAGTGCGTAGCGTCTACCTGCAAGTGATGCCAGTAAATCACAGAATTTTTAGTATGCTAAACGTTTATTTTGTTAATGACTGTATTGCAAAATCCATGTAGAGGCAAAACACCAGTGTAAAAACCGGTTTCCAATTATAGCATCGTTAAAACACAGCATGCTATATTAGTACACTGTATTTTTGTTTTTTAACTAAAATTAATCCAGATTCTTGGTGAATTTCTCTCTCATTTTTGCAGTGAGGGAAATCAAAAGAAGGCCCCAGGAAATAAACTGTCTGCAGCCACTCCGCTCCCGGGCAAAAACGGGAATCCCACGTTTGCTGCTGTAGCTGCAGGTTATGATAAAAGCCCAGGTAAATATGTACCAATGAGCGAACACTGCATCAATAATTGATCAATTGTACAATGAAAAAATGAGTGGGTTGGGCAAAGTCATTCCAACAGGACGGTGGTTTGTTAACGAGAGAACGATAACGTTTTATGTGCTCATCAGGTGGCTCTGGACCAGGTAAAAGTGACAACCAAGGCAAGAGCCTGGCACACATGACATCAGTGGAGAGCGACAGCTCTGACAGGTAACGTGAGAATGAAAATAAGCAGAATTTATGACATCAGGATACAATCCTGCTGGAATATCCTGTTTATGCTGTCCTCTCCCATAGCTCTGGATTATGGAGTCCCATTGACACAGCCAGCAGTCCAAACTTCCATTCTGCCAACTCCTTCTCTGCGTTCGGACCCAACAACTCCTTCAACCTGACAGGAGGTAAGATGTGTTGCTCACAAGCGTATGAATAAACAGGAGGATGGAGAGTAACACAGCAGTATAGTAAGAGTGTGTCTCGCTTTTAGTTTTCAGTGGAATGAATCTCCCCAAGTCATCTGAGACTCAGCAAAGCTGGCCTGAGTTCACCCCTGTACCCTCCTCCATCTGGGACATACCAAGCAGTGACTCTCTGCACTCCTGGCCCAGCAGCTCCGGCTCACCGACTGCCCCAACTGCAGTAAGATCCACTCTTTAGCCCACAGATGGTCCTCCTGCTCACGGTACTATTGTGAAGCTTTCGCTCTCTCTTTTTTTAAATAGTCACTCCTGGGAAACGCCCGCAATCCCTGGTCTGCAACCACGCCCTTCGGGAGCTCCATTTGGTCAACAAGCGCAGATTCGGCCTTACACCCTTACTCTCCAACGACCAGCTCAGCGACTCTGACCGATCTAGTCAGCAGTCCTGCCCCGTCGCCGCCAGCCGCCACCGAGATGAGTCGCACCTACAACCCCTGGAGCATGTGGCGGCCCACGCTGAGCAGGCGCAGCTCCGAGCCCTGGCCCAGCTCCTCCGACAACGTTAATTAACCAGCGCGTGACTGCACCGAACAGAAGCGCGTCATGGAGTTTCAATTTCTTTCACAATCAGAGAATCCCAACAGAAAGCAATGTTACCTGAAGTGTAATGCGTTCGGTAGCCCGGTGCTGTAGGTTACCAGCCCCGCAGTTTAGTTCTCTGCAGCTTTTTATTCATGGGGGCAAACATGCTAACTTTTTATTTGGATTTGTTTTACCAGGCGCCCCTAAATTACAGACGTCGCTCATGGTATGCTGCTGCCAGCACGGACAGTTTGCTGTAATAGAAAGGCTGGTAATCTGGTAATGCTGCACTCCTTCTCGACTCTGGCACGTGGCACAGAATCCCTCAAGTTCAGTATTAATGTTGGAACAGACATCTCGTTTGAAGCCATGTGTTTTCACAGTCATTTTGGTTCTTATTGGTTTCTTATAAATTTGGTTTTAAGAGTCAAATTTGCATTTATATGATTGCACTAGGCTTTTATTTTGGCAGCAGGAATCTTTGTTAATCTGAAACGTGACTCTTCAGAACAAGAACAGCCCAAAAACTTGAACGTGAATGTTCGTGTTCCCCGTGTTAAAGCCGGTTCTGCCCTAACAATAACAAAGCCTTCTATGAGGATAAATTGGTCAAGTGATCAAAGAACACTCAAGTTTGAGGTTTGTATTGTACATCACCTCTATTTGTCAGCAAATTAAATAAAGGACTTCAGCAAAAAAATCTGTCTTTCATGTTATTTTATTCTATTTTCCCTGTTGTTGGTCTGCACCAACTCCTGAGCATCATATTTAGCCTCTAAATGCTCCTCTATGACGACCAACGCCTCTGATACTGTGGTTGGGACTGTGTTATCACACCGTGTGTTTAGTTTAGTTTATTTGTTTAGCACAAGTTTATTACAAGTACAAAAACTGTGCAAGGTGGGAACGAAGCCTCAGCAGGCTTGTACAGAGTTCCACACCTGCCCATATCAATCCCATGACATGCAGGCTAAACACTCAGCAAAAAACCAGCAAAAAACAATATAAAAGAAACAACAACAACAACAATACATGTTAAATCCAGGACAGACGCAGCAAGAGCAAGCTACCCACAATCGGGAGGGTTGATAAAATCTGTTAGCGAAGGATGAGTACAGGGATCAGGCGAATAACAGGAATTTCTTCAAATGCTTCTTGAAAGCAGAATGAGAGGTCATCAATCTTAGTGGTGAGCCTAATTCACTCCAGAGCTCAGGACCTCTAAAAGAATTGTTAAATTGGTGTCTTGAAGTGCGTGTATGGGGTAAGAGTAGACTTGTTGCTGTGTCAAGTTTGATATGTGTGTACATGTGAGGTGGGGTTGAACAAATTCTGAAAGGTATCTGGAAGATCTTGTTTCCTGTAAAGAAACTTATGCATGAGTAAGCATGTTTGATAAACATTTACCTTATCAATGGGGAGTACTTTATATTTCTTAAAAAGGGGTGCCGAGGGTGCATATCTATGTGAATGGGATATATATCTGAGATATTTCTTCTATATGACACTTAATTTATTCAGGTATGTAGGATAGGTTGCTGCCCAGACAAAGTTACAGTAATTAATGAATGGGAACAAAAAGCTATAATATAAGGTTAAATAAGCTGAGGAGTGAGTTAAGGGACAAACCTTCCTCAATATACCAAGCATTTTTGCAGATCTCATAGAGACAAGGTCGATATGATTAGACCATTTAAGACCGCTATCTATAATAACTCCTGGGAATTTAGTATGCTGAACCAATTCAATTTGAGTATAACTGATAAAGATTTTAGCAAATTCTATAGGATAACGTTTATTAATTTTACAAAAATCATGAAGTTACGTTTTTAAATGTCATGTCCTGTGTCCGTTGGGAGCGTTGGTTGGACACGTCCTCAGATATTGACGAGGGGCAATATAGGGATGGTAGCAGATCCCTTTTCCTAAAAAGAAAGCAGAGGATGACGGCCAGCCGCTCTGCCGAACTGACCAAACCCGCTGTGCATGCTGCGTGGCGCTTCTCATCGATTTCTTGTGTCGGCTGAATGAGAGAAACACTCACCGCTGTCAAGACGTGCTTGATTTAGAGGCTTTACATACCGTCTACAATGACCCCACTTCACTTTTTCTGCCATGATCTCAGAAATAAGTGAGTGAAATGAGTTCCCTGGCGTTCCTCTAGTGACACACGTAGTGCATTGTCCTTTTAGTGTGTTTTTCATTTAATTGTGTCCCAGTAAATGCAAACATAAAAAAGGACATAATCAGTAAAGTCTGCAGCCATGACTCACGTCTTTGCTGCTGGTTATGACAAAAATCCAGGTCAATACATATAACAATCAATATTTGATTAAATATATCAAAGCATGTGAGAATAAATTGGTCAAAGAAACAGTTATTTAATTCAATGTATTCCAAAAATGATTAGATTCAGGCTGGCACAGTCTCATTTTCCTCCTTCCCCAGATAAGATTACTTCTTTAAAGGTTGTCTGACAGACTCCATGAGTAACTGACCGAATTTGGCAACATCACATTTAGTGAAAACAAACACACTGTGGCTCTTCTTCAGCTCATTTGTGCGATCTAGCGCCATCATGCCGCGGCAGATGGACCCCTGCAGCTCCACGCGGACAGGACACTGGATCCTCTCTGTTACCACACTGCTGTCGATACAGGCTGCCATCGCGTAGGCATCGTAAGGGACGAAGCCAGGTCCAAAGTGCACGTCTCTTTTGTTCATCGTGGCCTCTCTGGAGAAGGCCCAGCATTTAGATGTTATCATCTTCATAAAACCTGCAGCAGGTGCGTCCTGATTGATCAGCTCTTCAAAGAACTCCTGCACGAGTGAAATCAGTGACATCAGTTTGAAATGAACATCATGCAGGGATATGTAGTTCTTCACAGGGGTGCATCTTACCCACGTCAGCTTATTTCTGCATGAATATTCCCATGACGCCAGGTATGTAGGGCAGAGAAATTCTTCAAGAACAATATAGGCAGATTCTGGGTCCACTGCAAAGTTAAACTCTGCACATAGCGTGACATTTCCTTTTCCTACAAAGACAAAATCCAGTTATCCAAGCCTGCATGTTTCAAATACAAGCACTAATCATATTACCGCCTTACCTTCCATGTTGCCACCCATAATGTACAGATCTTTGAGCTTTTTGGGGAAAGATGGATCCAGTCTCACAGCCAAGGCCAGATTGGTGAGTGGGCCGAGGGCCACCAGGGAGACCTGTGGAAAGCACGTTTTTACCAGTTCAACACCTGAGAGTATCCACACATGACAGGCAGAGCACAGACAGGTGTCTCACCTGGTTCTGCTTTTCAGTCACCAGCCTAATCATTGCATTGACCGCATGCTCTCTCTGGATCTTCTCCTCCCACTGTGGGTCTTTGTCTTCAATCACATCCCCAAGTCCATCAGTTCCAAAGTGGTCAGTAGCTTGGTTACTGGCTCCAACAAGAGGACCACCAGAACCTCGAAACACTGGAATCTGCAGACAAATGTTCTGCTCAGTGCAGTTTTAACTAGAATTTGATGACAGACACGATAACCTAATATGCTAATAAAATTATTCAGCCCTTGGATGCACTTTTTAAACCTCCATTTGGACTGGATATATTCCTTTAGGGGAGGTGGGTTTTAAAGATGTAAAGATCACCTGCACTGGTTGATGAGTTTTCATCCAAAATGTGTACGTAGGTAACTTTTCACCCTCGTTCTAGTACGAATTACAGCTGCAATTACTTACAGCAAACTCCTGTAGTTTAAATTCTGTCCAGAGCAACGTCCTTCAAGGGGGACCAGAGGGGACCATGACCACCCTCATACAATTGCTGGCCCCCCTACTTGCCGCCTCAAGTAAACAGCCCCCCTTCCTTGCTGTATGTGCAGAATAATCTTAAATGCTGCCACTACCAGCGCATCAGGTAGTACACCTATCGAAATCACAATAACTGCATGATGTTATTGTTCTAATAATTACAGACTATATTTTCATCCTTGTTAGGTTTATTTTAAGTATTATCATGACCAAGCTGCTATCTCAGATGAGTGACCCACATGACACGATGCTGTCCTCACCACAGTGGCCCTTATCTTCATTATAGCACCGTGACATTGTGGGTCACTTATTGCTGGATTTTCCATTTGTTGGAGAACAATTCAGATTGTCCTCACCAGACCGGAAAACAATTACTTATAGTAAGTATAGTCTTATAGTAATTCAAATAAAGTGAACCTACCCCCTCACACTCACAGATGGAGAGCACCCTCAGGACATTCTGGCAAACATTCTCAACAGCTGCGTTCCCAAACACGCACGTAACACCCACAACCTCAATGTTTGGTGCTGCCAAGGCCATCATTATAGCCTGAGCGTCGTCTATGCCGCAGTCTGTGTCGATGATCACCTGCTTCTTTGCCATGGTCGTCTGTAAAAAATTAAAATTTAAACATATTCAGATTCACATTTCCAAAATCACAGTCCCAATAATTAATGCTGTCATTCAAAGGTTGTTTGATTCAGGTAAATCCAGGTATTAATTCCCATTTTTCTTTTTGTTAAAGCTTTTGGAAATGTTTGATATGTTTTATTTATACTGTTTGTTCCTCATTTGTTTTGTATTTAATCTTAATTAGTGGCAACACCTTTTCACTCGCATCAGCAATTAAGACAAACACAACTAAATGGGAAATTTTACAGCTCTGAAGACCTCAAAGCGTCCTCTGCCTGTTTCCAACATGTTAGAAATACAAGCAGCCACTGAGGCTTCAGGAGACCAGCTCATCTGATCACAGGCTGATCTGTCTCACAGCCAAAACAATAATGATACTACGTGCTGAAATGCAAACAAACCAAGAACACACGAGGCACATTTTACAGCATTAAGGAGAAGTAAAAATTCAAGTTGCACAGTTTTGCATTTTATGTCACTCGAGCTTTTTTTTTGAATAAACGTTACTGTAGCAAAACATGAATACTTCAGTTAGAATAGAGTGCAATTATTGTTTTAGCTTTTAAAAGATTAATACTCGGTTATTGGTGAAAATTGACCGATTTACCTTCAGTCTGTGGGGTAAAGTTTGAAGAGTCGCCTCAGTCGCTGTTGTGATGAACTATAGAAACTAGTTCCATTGTTTACTCACAGGGGTTGTAAGCACTGAAAAACTGACATATATTTTTAAAGTAAGCCTCATATAATACATTAAAATGCAGGTTTGAAAGCAAGCGAAAGTTATTTTGTATTTACCTTCATCGTTTACTCAAGTTTTTGTATGTTAATATTTAACATTAGCTTTAATTATTTTTGGACACCCCGCCTGCTACTAAGAATGGTACAGTCCGCTAAACCTGCACAGGAAGTGGATTCGGGTCAGGAGGACGACGTTTTGGTATTATTATCGTTCATTTTGAACATGTCCAAAGCCAATATGCGCCGAGGTTTAGTGATATGTGGCTAGCTTTGTGTTTGCCAGCTGTCAGCCCCGTTTGGTTTTAAGATATTGCACAAGGTATGGTGAAAAAAACAAGGTAACAGCTGGGCGTGTTTACATGTGCTAACTACAATACAGCAGTGATAGCTGTAGCTAGGTGTTCACTTCGACTACAGCGGCTGTACAGGTGAAGTGTTAGTTAATATTTAGTCACCCCACAGATAACTAACGGCGGGTAATAAGAGTCACAGCCGCTTGTTTTCATAATGGGTGAGTTATTATAGGTTAAAGGTGACGTTTGGTGCTGTCTCATGTCGCTGGAAGTTAGAACAATGACATCCAGGGTTACGACTTTGAGGGACGTTGTAAGCCTGTTTGTGTGATCAGATGTTTAGTCCACAATGCTGGCTCCGCATCCCCTCCATCGTGCGTTTATACCTCTGGCGTGTTTTTAAACTGCCTGTCCTTTCATCCCCAGAAAAGACAGCCATCACCTCAGCATCACTGTCAGCCTCAGCCAATTCTGTCGTCCATCCTGTACGTGGCTGTTCAATGCCTAACACATCAGAAGGTCAAGGAGCAAACCTACCTGGACCAGCGGCGGCGTCCGGGCTGCAGAGGCCCACCGATGGGGAGGACGGACGCGGTCTGATCAGCTCCCTCGCCCGGGACGCTGCGAGAGTCAGGAGGGCTTCCAGTGCCGAGCTGCACCTGCCGTGGACCTGCCCGGTCACACACTCCCGTGAGAAGTTCTACACGGTCTGCTCCGATTATGCTCTTCTCAACCAGGCCGCTTCCGTGTACTGTCCCCCAAACGCGGCCAGGGACGTGGTCCCGAACAAGCAGGCGGACGGGCCATCGCTGGCGAAGCCCAAACCCTCAGCTGACATGAGCGCCGGCCAGTCCGGAGGGGCCCACGTGGGATCAGATGGGGACTGTGACATGGTGGAAGTGTCCTCTGGCCACACTAAGCCTATTTTGGCCTGGGAAATTGATACCACAGACTTCAATGCCGTGCTCACTAGAAAAACAAGGACAAGTAAGAAACATCATTATATATAAATGTGTAGAATTTGTCAAAAGGTAAACCGGCTGCTCACTCGTGCACCACATTAATGTTTTCGTTCACTGATCTGCTGTAAGTCTGTTGAATAGTTTCAGTCCCGGCTTAGCGTACATGGACTCGTGCTATGTTTCAGGCAACGTGAAGAAATGCAGCACCAAGAAGATGAAGTCGTCAGACAGACCCAGCCGAAACCTGCAAGACGTCTCTCCTCACGCCTCGCTGGAGGAGATCAAACAGAGGAAAGTGCTGGACCTCCGGAGATGGTAATGCTATATTTAGTGCATCTGTGGTTTTTAAGGAGGGACCCGGTGAAGTGAGCTTTACGTCAGGCTGTAGGAGAACGGCTAGCTCCAAAACATTTCCCATGTAATGCATTTAATTCTGTGGGTCGCTCTCTGCTGCAGGTACTGCATCAGTCGGCCACAGTACAAGACTTCATGTGGAATCTCCTCGTTGGTGTCCTGCTGGAATTTCTTGTACAGCACTCTGGGTGCAGGGAGGTGAGCAGCACGTAATGCCGTCTGTCAGACCTCATGTAAAAATACAGCTGCTGAGAAACTTTAATTGTTAATTTGTTTGCATTGGTAGTCTTCCACCCATCTCTCAGGAGGAGGCCCTGCATATTCTGGGTTTTCAGCCGCCTTTTGAAGAAATCAAGTTCGGTCCCTTCACTGGCAACGCCACATTAATGCGGTACACAAAACTGCTTATGCCGACTTTTTGAATAACCACTTCAGTCCGGGGAATGTTCGCAGCTCAGCAATCTGTGCATTTTCTTACAGGTGGTTCAGACAAATCAACGACAATTTCCGAGTGCGAGGTTGCTCCTACATTCTGTACAAACCACATGGAAAACACAAGACGGCGGGAGAAACAGGCGAGTCCCTCAGCTGT
This sequence comes from Chelmon rostratus, assembly GCF_017976325.1. Lineage (NCBI taxonomy): Eukaryota > Metazoa > Chordata > Actinopteri > Chaetodontiformes > Chaetodontidae > Chelmon > Chelmon rostratus. Next base: position 26,566,785 of record NC_055661.1, read on the forward strand.
CAAACTCGACCGCATGTCTGCTCATAAAGACATCAAACACGAGTGATGACCTCTCAAATCTTTTCAGCTGAAGGAGCGTTGATGAAACTGACACAAGGGCTGAAGGATGAGTCCATGGCCTACATTTACCACTGCCAGAACCACTACTTCTGCCCAATGGGCTTTGAAGCCACGCCGCTCAAAGCAGCAAAAGCATATAGGTAGGTCACGTCACTGCCGTTTCATTTGATTGTTGTCATTATCAATTAATCTGCATCTTATTTTTTTCAATTAATTCATTAGTTGATGAAGCACCAGAAGTCAGTCCAAGGTGACGTGTGTGAATGTCTCCTTTTGTCCAACTAAAAGCTAAAAATCCAGAGATTACAATTATATATAACAGAGGAAAGCTGAAAATGGTCACCATTTCTGCTTGAAAATGGCTAAAATTATGATTCTATTCTCAAAATAGTTGCTGAATTATCAACAACTTAATCAACTGATCATTATTCTTTTTTGTGCAAAGGGGCCCTTTACCCACGAATGAAATGGAGTACTGGATCGTCATTGGTGAGCCCAGTAGGAAACACCCGGCTATTCACTGTAAAAAGTAAGCTCTGTCTGTGGTCAGTCGCTGCCATCTTCGATCATGTTGTGTAGCTGAGCTGTTGAGCACGGAGCCTCTCTTTCCAGGTGGCTGGACATCGTGACCGACCTCAACACACAAAATCCTGAATACCTGGACATTCGTCACACAGAGAGGGGGATTCAGCGCCGCAAAACCAAAAAGGTGCCCCCGCCTCACATCTGGTCCATCCCCGATTCCCAAAAAGTTGGGATGCTGTGTAAAACAAAACAGGATGTGATAATCTGCTAATCCTTTCTGACATAAAATCAACTGAAAACAGCACAAAGACGATATATTTAATGTCTGAGCTCATCATCTGAATCTGATGCAGCAACATGTTTCAAACAAGTTGGCACAGGAGCAACAAAAGACTGGGAAAGATGTGGAATGCTCCAAAAACACCTGTTTGGATCATTCCACAGGTAAACAGGCTGATTGGTTACAGGTGATAGTGTCATGATTGGGTGTGAAAGGAGCATCCTGGAAAGGCTCAGTGGTTCACAGCGAGGATGGAGCGAGGTTCAACACTTTGTGAACACATGATTGGATAAAGGAGATTAATACATGAGCTCAGGAATAATTGGGAACAGTAACAGGAAACATTTGTAAATGATTGCGTTCTGTTTTCATTTACGTTTAAAGCGTCCCAACTTTATTGGAATCGTTGTTGTATTTAAAATGTTGCTGATGGTGTTGACATTTCTGCGTAACTGAAAGAACGTTCCCTGGCTCTCACAGGTGGGAGGCAACCTGCACTGCATCATGGCCTTCCAGAGGGTGAACTGGCAGAAGCTCGGCCCCTGGGCTCTAAACCTGGAGAACCTGCGTCACGACTTCCATCACTCCGGCTCCGAGCGAGCCCACGGAAGCGTCACGGATGAAATGGAGGAGAGAACGTCATCCAAGCGCCTGGCCTACCTGGGACGCTCACACAGTATGGGAAGTCAGAAAGACACCAACTGGAAACGCCTGTCCAACACTGCAGAGTACAGACAGAGGAGCTCCCCTGACAGCGATCTGGAAGAAGACATCACAGACTGAAAAGGTTCATTGGGACAAAAGAGGGGGAGTGTTCAATAACAGACATTACAGTACGGTACAGTAGCTCTGAGATACATTTTAAATGGATACGTCTGGTGTTATTCTGTATTTTACTGCCAACAAATCCCATAAAAAGACCAAACCCAACAATGTGTTAGTCTTTAAATACTTTCTGGCTTCCTAACACTCTGAGGCACTCAGTCCAAAGCTGATTTGTCACCACTGAAGATGAAAATCTTTGAATATGGAGTTTAATTTTAAAACCAGCAATAACTGATTTGGCCACATGAGGGCAGCAGAGACAGGCTGTGACCACAGCATCTACAGTTGATAAGGTGAACTTGTTAGCAAACAGTTGCTCATTCTCACATCCAGTAATTATAGAGCATAGTTTTTAGCAAATGTTCGAACAGAAATAAATGGGACATTTATTGGGGACTATTTTATTTGTGGCAGCAGCACGTTCAGCACGGGATTAACTGAAGCTGAGCTACAGTCCTCATGTTCATGATGAATGAATCCAGTGTGGCTCACTAAGTCAGGCTTTGGAGGCACAGACACTCACTTCATAGTTGTCTTTTCATGAGATTTGTTGACACAATAAGAAAACTAGAATATCACCAAGCCTGTATTTTAATATTGGTGAATGTTTTGTAAGACTGTCAGATGTTGATTCAACTCAGTCATTTTTGGGGCCATATTGTTGTTTAATGCTTTTAATCAAGTTAAAGTCAGCGTTGGTGACGGTTAGCCTACTGAAACATTTTCGTTTCTGTCCTCTAGCAGTGTTTAACAATGACACACCAACAACTAGTTTAAAGCAGTAACGACGGCAGCTACACAAATGAGCCACATTAAATGACCATTTAGCCGTGTGTGGCGGTCAACAGAGGACACAGCGTATTAAGGCAGGAAACTTATATTTTGCTAATGCTAATGCATCAGTTGCGAACAAGGGTCAAGTATGCATCATGGTGACGTGTGACAAACACAGAAACACACATATGAAGAAGAACAGTGGACCTCACAGGGCATTTTCTCAACAGCTCGTCAACCCACGGCCTCAAAAATGAACTTTTTTAAAAAACTGGATTGCAACACGAGCTTCATTGAGCGCTTCATGGCCACTGTACTGTAAGGTGTTTCTGTTATTTTGTCCATCCCTGTGTTATACTAAAAGACGGAGATTAGCTGTTCACACTACAGGATCATTTTTATTTCATCCTACTACAAATCATATACACATTTCATGACATCAACACATTTGCTGTAAATTCTGTTCAAAGGGGACACTCTTCCCATAATTCAGTGTACAGGTAAGTGGGCTTGTTTTGCGCCTGACGTGCAGTGGTTAGTTCAGTGGACGTGTCCCGTTCAAGTGTCGTGAAAGCAGCTGACATGTTGTTGTGCTTTGTGAAACCTACAGTGAGACTGTCGCTGTGCAGAAGTGATGGTTGAACCCCTCAGTCCCTCCAGCTCCTTCAACATGTGAAACTAGAGAAAGTGAAGACTGCATGGTTCATTTTCACCTTCGTGTACGGCCACGATTTGTTCCCCGCACCTTCGCTATTTTGTCTTTGGCCCATCACAAGTGTCACGTGTCATTTGATGTAGTGGTTTATTTATTTATTTTACAATAAATTAAGGTTTTTTCTAAACTCTTGGAGCAGAAACATTTCTTCCCAACGATCAGCAGGTTTGCATTTTCAGCGCAGTCACACCGCAGAGGCCGAAGACGCGCTGCTTCCTTTTAACTGTCGGCGTAACTCGGCGATGTGGGCGGGACCGATGCGGCAGCAGCCTCCTGGTGGACAAAGAGACCCATCAGAGAAAATACAGGACAAACAGAACAGAAGAGAAAACAGTTCACTTTACCTATCAAGGCAGCACCTTGCTTCATCCATGTGCGACTGAGTTCAGGTATTAATGCTGATGCTTTCCCTGATGTGAGCCACCTTTGTAGGAAAAAAGAAAACCAGAGTTCAGCAAACCTTTAAAGCGAGGTTTGACATGTTGTGCGAGTCGAAGTGTGGACACACTATTAAAAACTCACCCCTGCTCGGTGTCCCACTCCTCTCCGCTGTTGGGGTACACCACCCAGCTCATGTCTGGGCTCAGCAGGGACCCGGCAGAGTCCAGCAGCGGCTCCACCAGCGCTGGTGAGCAGCAGTTGACTCCCACGGCGACCAGCTGCGAGGACCTATTAGCAGTCTTCACTGCGTCGGTGAACAGGCTGCCATCTGATACACGCCTCCCATCCTGACAGCGTCGTCCAACAAAGCGTGAGTCATTTTGATTGTGAGCATTGAATCGACACTGGTTACACTGTTCAGCGGCAGCGCCTACCTGACAGGAGAAGGACAGCCAGGCTTTAGAGTTGGGGAACTCTCGGAGCAGCTCAACCAGAGCTTCGGCCTCTTTGATGCTGGGGATCGTCTCAAAAGCGACGAGATCAGCTCCTGCTGCTGTTAGGCAGTCAACCTGTGGCCGATGCCAAACTTTAAGCTCCTAGAAGAGAAAAAAAGACCACTTCAGTCACTTCATATCTATGAATGGAACATCTCAAACACACAGAGACGGGCCGGAGCCAACACTGAACGAGTTTAAACCAGTACGTTTAAAATAAGTCAACGTTATCATGTTTGTTTCTTTTCTGTCCGTCACACAACATGCATACTGATATCTGATGTAAGCAGCAGGAGCAGCTGAGAGCCACTCACTTCCACACTCATCTCCTCTGCATAAGCTCCGGTGTACTCGGAGCCGTCGTGCAGAAAGGCCCCGTATGGTCCGACAGAGCCTGCCACCAAAGGACGTCTCGGCCCTGGAGAGGTGAATGAACCAAGCGCAGTGAAGCAGCATCACAGTTTACAGAGACGTCTGTGAATAAGAGAGCGCTTCTGTTTGTACCTGCTGGACGACCCTCAGAGGCGAACCTCTCCACCGTCTCTTTGGACAGTTGAACTCCAGACATCAGCAGCTCTCTGGCGCGTTCAGAGCTCACGTCCAGGTGATTGACGAACCCTGTAACACTGGCCTGGTATGTAGCTGTTGTGATAACATCAGCACCACTGAGGAGAAACCTGTCGATACATCACATCAAGAACTTGTCTTATCATCTCTGAGCATCAGAAGCTGGAAACAGACGACTTTCAGCCCTGTTGCTTGAAAAATGACAAACAATTATTTAATTACTATGAAAACAGTTGCTGCTTAATTTTTCTCTCAACTGATTAATTGACTAATCTTTGCAGCTCTAATACTTTGGATGGACTTACCTGTAATGAGCATTTCTTATGGCCTGGGGATCAGTATGCAAAAGTCTGGCACTCCACAAAGGATCACCCTAAGTGTGTGAGACACAAACACACACACAGTTCAGCTCTAGCTTCTTAAAATCTGGACGTGTTTTGGCTGAGAGACAAATATTCATCCCAGTTTTCTCTCAGCTGTACAAAATGATTAGTTGACACATTATTTTCTTTATATGTGAACAACCTTTGATTGAATATTCATTTGCATAATGTTGCTTCCAAAACATTCATGAATAAATGAGGCGACTAAAATGCAACAGGGCCAATGGCGCCACTTAGTGGTAAGGTAATGTTACTACCTGCATTCACATGAAGCTCCTTCCCTTCTCCAGTGGTGGAAAGTACTGTACTTATGTACAGTTCTGAACTACTTCTACTGCACTTGAGCATTTTAATCCACACTAATTAATACTTTTACTCCACTACATTTAGCTGGCAGCTGTACCTGCCTGGCTTTATTACAATATCTCTTGCCACTAGAGTGGTGTTTTTTGGTTGTACTATTATTATTTTGTTTTTGTTAGTTTGTATGGTGTTATTTTTAGGGTATTGTTGGGTAACATCTATTTTTTGTTATGTTCTCACACTTTCGGTCTGTTATGTGTTTATGTACTCTGCAATACAGAGGACAAAAAACATAGAATGTAAATGTATATAAAACTATAAAGCATTGTTAAACCACCAACAACAAATACAATGAGCAGTTAGCTTTACTGCAGTCACCTACAACAGTGAAATGCAGGTAATGTGTTACTGCATCACTATTCATAAATGATATTTTGAAGTTTAAAATGCAGGACTTTTATCTATAACAGAGTATATTTAAATTATGATATTGTTACTTTTACTTTACTTAAGTTAATTTTTTTCCAACACTGCTGTTACCATTGTTCATTTCACAATATTATTATCAAACCACAAATTAAAAGTCATGTTTTCCCTTTTTTAATCAACTGCCAACCACTGTCCTTGATTGTTTAAATAAAAACACAGCTCTTACACCTCTGCTAAGTATACAGAGGCCAAATTACTGTGTGTAAATTTGTGCAACTATTACTTCCAATTTCTTATAACCCAATATCAAACACTGCAAAAGTCAAAAGTCAATTAGTCTAAGTTAGTTGCAGCGTTTTTCATAAAAGCACACACAAATAAAAAAATACAATACAGAGTTGGGAAAGACTTTAGTCATTTTGTAAACTAAACTGTAAAAGCCCAGTTACCTTTAAACAAAGTCCCCAAGTCCAACTTCAAAATAAAGTATATGATGCTACATATGAGTCACGTGGTTAGGATGTAGCTACAGTATATCAGTTCTTATTCAACGAAATGAATTATTACACACATAACATTACACACAAACAATAATTACGTGATAGAAAGCAGATGGTCGTTAACATGGACCTGTGCAGTGAAGCCAACGTGAAAAAGAAGACAGGCGTTGCTTATTTTTGGATGTTTTACCTGTAAATTGGCTCCTTGCGCTTCCAGCTCAGTTGCCAGTCCACCATCCAAAATTAATGGTCCGTTGTCATACATGTAATGTCTCAGGCGAGCAGATGGGCCCATAGAGAAACGCTTCAATTAGAAGTTACGTTCACGTCGAGTTATGTTCAAGACTCACTCTGTTCACTCTAAACACATTCAGCCGGGAGATAAAACTATCCACACACAGCAAACTTAAACGCCTACTGCATAAAATAATGTAGATTACATGAAATACTTAATGGTACTTTTCAGACTGTTGTTGTTCCGGGTAACACAAGAAGTTCAAGAGTTGCGTTTAAAGACGCTCGAAATTTTAAAACTTTGGGGAATTCCGACCAACATGGTACCACTAGCACCATAGGCTGAAGCCAGTGACTGATCTGACAGCCACACAGTGGAGGCTTTGTTTCAGCTGTGTTCGTTTCTAAAGTGCGCTATAAATAAAGTTTACTTGAATGGAATTGAGGCAAAATATCTCCATCACTCCTGGTGGTTGACTGTGGTATAGGTGATAGGAGCCTGACTGATAAAGGCTAAAAATGCCTTCAGTTTTGTAATAAAATAAAAAAATATAATCAATAAACATCAAATAATAAATAATAATGCGTTTTTTACTTCATTTTACTTGAGTGTCCATCTGTCCAGAAAAATTGTGGACCTCTGACAAGCATAGTTGGTGACCCCTGGTTTAGATGATACAGGGGGGAACGGAAAGACAGATGAAAACGAGAAAATGATGAACATATATACATATATCTATCTGTATGGGGGGGCTGATGAACATATAGACATCTATACAACTACTCTGTGTGTGTGTGTGTGTGTGTGTGTGTGAGAGAGAGAGAGAGAGAGAGAGAGAGAGAGAGAGAGAGCTAAAAACCTTGGAAAAGAATGGTCTTGAACAGTTTTAACCATGCGTTGCCACTCTGCGACCGTTCGCTTTTGCCTCATCCATTATGGCGGCGACGTCGACGTATGATTCAGCGCTCGATGCGGCGTCTACGTATGTATGTCTATGAACTAGACCATCACGAGATGGCGCATTAAACAATAACAGTGCAATGAAGCAGAGCCAGCAGATGTATACGGTTGTGCAAAAACTCCACTCAGCTCTGAATTAGTCAGTTCTTGTGGTTTCTACCCTGACATATAAAATTGGCTCTTGATAAAAGCTGAGAGCATAATGCAATTTAGCAGTTTCTTCCGAGACATCATCATTTTCCCCACTCACCTACCCTACTAATATAATCTTATGCAATTTTAGTTAGCTGAGTGGTGGATTTGACTAATTTATTTTATGATCTACACTTATTGTTGCTTTGAAATTTATATTTTTGTAAGCACGTTGCTTTACTAATTAGGGTTAAAGGGGTGAATCTTCGTTTTCTTTTTATAACTCCCTTCTATAACTTTCTATAACTAAGAACTCCTCCGTGTACATGAGTACGTGGATGCATGAACGCACCTTGCCTTGTCACCGCAGTTGCTATAGAAACGAATCATAGCCCGTAGTAGCTAACGTTTGCTAGCTGAAAACATTATTGGGTCATGTAGCTAGGCTTTATTCACTTATCAAAAATGGTAAGTTAAAATTTCCTTGTTCGATAACAATTATGCGAATACTTTTGTTTGTTAGAAATCCAGCACCATTGAACAAAATCGCTTGTTTGCTAACGTAAGCGTAGCAAACACAGGTTAACATATAGCTAGCTAGCATAACAACGTTGCCAACCATCTTTAACAACTTCAGACTGACTACAGGAGTTTTATAAATTTTGGTATTTTGGAGTAGCAAAATGAAGTATTATAACGTAACAATTTAAAGCCGGCTATTAGTAACTGGTGGTAACTAATAGCCGATATCCAGTAACTAGGTGAGCATTGACTAGCTAAAGCTATGGCGATAGTTCGTGCTAGTTAAACGTTACTGTGCCAAACGTTCACATACTAGCTATTTTACCGGTGAACGAGTTTATCAAGTTGTAACATTTGTTTCTGTGTTTTGTCTAGTCTGTTATGGGTGGTCAAGAGGCACGGTTTGTGCCTACCATGTACCGTATTAGCACAAGCTGCAAAACTTCGATGGTTAATACATTTTGAGTTTCACAGTAAAGGAAACCGCATGTTTCAGCCTGTACGCTAGCTTGTTGACTAACATTAAAAGTTATCTTACTTTAAACACAAAAGAACAGTTGGTTGCTGTGAAAAAGGTGATAATGTGACAGTAAGAACCTGGTCTGCTCCCGAGCAATAGACTAAATCTGGGTCACTGGTCTGAGTGTCCACGAGTATTGATTTTCCTGTGGTAGTGGGTAAGCTAAATATGATAAGACATCAAAAATGTCTCCAATATCATGGTTGGGAATCTGTGTGTGCTAGATAACACAACCAATTACTGGATAATTTGTTGAGATTGTGTAATCTACCAGGATGAAATTACTCTGACATTTTACATTGCATCTACTTTTCTGTAGAGCAGAAGTTAGAGTTTGTTTGTCATCTTTGCCTACTCAGTCACAGTGACAGTGGCTGCATCTTTTTCAAGTTAACAAAGGGCAGAAGATGACGAAGCAGTTTGGACAAGTTGTCCTTCACAGACAGACACATACACACACCACTGGAACATCTGCACAGACAGTGCTGAAAGTCAAATACACCCCACTGCTACTATGAGGCGACAGTGCTAACAAATGAGCTGCAACAAGTTTTTTTAGCCAAATTTGCTAGTAACCTAACTTTGACAAAAATAAATGTAGATGTGATCTTCACTCTATTACATCACCTAACTCTAGCACACGTCAAGTCTCAGTAAGTTCATATCATAATCAAAACACTGACTGACAGGAAAGTAGGAAGACCCAAATAAAAAATCTGAAACACTAAAGCATGCATTGAAAAATAGTCAATAGTGACATGAAGTGTATGTGAGTTGTAGTTAATGGCCTTAAACAAAGGACTGATATGTCTGCTGGAACAAACATGGAACTGTTGACATGGACAGAGATGCCACTTTAACTTGAATCATTTGGACTCAGACTTGACAGTGTTTTCTGTTTCCTATTTGGAATGACTGTAAAACAATTTGCACCATTTCATGGATTAAGGCCTACACAAATATATTTGACAAAAAAACCTTACAGTGGTCATGGTTTCAAGATTATGATGAACTTATGACCTTTTTAAAGCTCATTATGGGTTAGTTTGTGCTTCCTTATCACTCTGATTTGATCTGTTTCTTGACTTTATCAGGAGGATCGCTATGCCTTTCTTACTGAGTGGTATGACCCCACTGCAGCTCTCCTGCGGCGCTACCAGCTGTTTTACTACCCCAAAGATGGCTCAGTGGAAATGGTAAGCATTTACTTCTGCAAGTAATATTCTTAAGATGTGTTGTTACACTGGCTGCTGCAACTTTTTAGCCTAGTATATCAAGCTTTTTAGTCTAAAAAATTAAATATTTAAGGAGACTTGCAGGGTGTCTCTCTAAGATTTAGGGGGATTTATTGGCAGAAAAGCCAATAACCTGAAAATAAGGGGAAGGGCAGGGTGAGGCAAGGGGTATTAAGTTGGTTGTAATCTGCGGCCTCACCACTGGATGCCACTGAATCCTACACACCAGGCCTTTAAGTACCTCTCAAGTGCTAGAGCATCTGGAAAAATTAGTCCTGATTATGATTGCAACACAGGTTGTATACACTCTGGGATATTTTTTTGTTGTAATCATGAATTTATTATGTTTGCAACTAGTTAATTTTAACAAATGACCAATGTATTTGTTCTTATTTGTAGTTTGATGTGAAAAACCAGCGAATATTTTTGAGGAGGACCAAATATGACAACCTCCATCCTGAGGACCTTTTCGTTGGGAATCGAGTGAATGTGTTCTCACGACAGCTTAATCTAATTGACTATGGAGATCAGTACACAGCAAATAAACTTGGCAGCAAAAAAGAAAGGTATGACTGTGTAGCTGGTGTGATCAGTCTGCATGATCCATTTTCACAAAAGTTTAATCTAGTTCTTGTGTAGGATTGCTCATGTACATTACACAACTCTGCACATTGAACTTTCTCTTCCTGGCTTATCTGTTAGACACAATCCATTTTGCAATTTTTCTCTCCATTTTTTCAGAACTCTTGCTTTGATAAAGCCGGATGTAGTAACCAAGATTGGAGATGTCCTGGAACTGATATACTCCTCCAACCTGATTGTGACCAAAGCCAAAATGACAAAACTTACATGGTAAGGTCAAAGCCTGGCTGGTGAGAGTATCCAATAATACTTCATATTGTCAGTACAGGCATACTGTGGTAATGTATCAGACAAACTCTTGTCAGAGAGGCAGACACAGGCTACTTCTTGCCAGGTTCCTCACATAAACAGATGGATGGCTCTGCTTTCTCACACACATTAGGAACATATGGCCTGCCAAGTGCCAAAGTGGCAGACAAGGTTGGCATTTAATTAACAGTTTTATCAGGTGCTTCTTCATGGTGCAAATTCATTATCAAACCCATCTCAGTCTCAGATATAGCAATGAATAATGAGCAATTTTTTACTTTTACATTTGATGCTAAGGTATACTTTGCTGATAATGCTTCTATAGTTTTACTTCAGTAAAATTTTTAATGCCACACTTTTATCTGTAGTAGTGTTTGTGAAATGTAAATTAAAACAGAATGCCATCATTTACAAATAATTATGTTTACTGACAACAGTTTCCTGAAGTGTTCCTGAGTCCACGTATTAATCTCCTTCATCCAACCATTATTGACAAAGTGTTGAACCTTGCTTCAGCCTTGCTTGTGAGCGACTGAGTCTTTCCAGGATGCTCCTTTCATACCCAATCATGATACTATCACCTGTTACCAATCAACCTGTTTACCTGTGGAATGATCCAAACAGGTGTTTTTGGAGCGTTCCACAACTTTCCCAGTCTTTAGTTGCTCCTGTCCCAACTAGTCGAAATATGTTGCTGCAACAAATTCAGAATAAGCAGATATTTACAAAAATCAATGAAGCTGATGAGCTCACACATTAAATATATTGTCTTTGTGCTGTTTTCAATTGAGTATACGTCAGAAAGGATTAGCAAATTATCACTTTCTGTTTTATTTATATTTTACACAGCATCCCAACTTTTTGGGAATCAGGGTTGTACATTGTGCTATATTGAAGGATCTGACAAGTACTTAAATATTTGAATGCATAGGAAAGCATTTGAATTCTGGGCTGTAGGCCAAAAAAAATTCTGCATACAACTGAGAAGAAAATGTGTTTGTTTTTAACTGTGGAATGAAAACTTGATTAAACAATTAACAATTAAAAATAGTCTCCCCTAGCATTCTGAGTATATGATATCAGTATCCTCAGTGGTTGTGGTAAAACAATATAATAGAATTGTTTTTTATTTTTTTCCAAAAAGATTGAGAAGCTATAATCGTACACAACAAAAGGACAGATTCCACACTGTTTCCTTTTACTTGGGAAAGAAATGACAGAAATAGTATTGACCTTTGTTAGTGTCTTTGTCAGTAGTTTGGTACATAGTGTTCTCATTGACTACTTGAGATAATCTGGCCACTCATTTACTCCATGGTTTATGATTTTCTTACATTGCAGGAGCCAAGCGGCAGACTTTTATGTGGAACATCAGTCAAAGCCTTTCTTCAAGTGAGTGCCTGTAAATGATTTGCCAGTTTTGAGCAGGTGTGAGCCAGCAGTGAACAGTTCAGGAGTCCAGCCACTATCATTAACAGAACCTTTGACAATAAACCTAATGACATTGTAGTGACATTGAAACACAGTCAATAAACATAACTGACCCACTGCTAGTAGGAATCACTTACATGAATGACTTATTCTGTCATTGCTCCATTTCAAAGTAACCTGGTACAGTTTCTGTCCTCGGGCCCTGTGGTTGCCATGGAGCTGATGGGTGATGAGGCCATGTCTATCTGGAGGAGGCTCCTGGGACCTGCAGACTCTGCTGTGGCGCAGAGGGAGGCACCGCAGAGTGTCCGTGCCCACTTTGGAACAGATGGCATCAAAAATGTTGGACATGGCTCTGATTCAGTTGCTGCAGCAGCACGAGTAAGCATGTGATGCTATCCTGTTAGCTATAATCATGTTTGTTATGTGCCCTTGCACTCTGTGCTCCACATTCCCAGAAATGATGACTCACTCTAAATTGTTTTTATCCTGTTTGTTTTATTAGGAGCTTGAATTTTTTTTCCCATCCACAATTGGCCACGGCCCCTCTAATACAGCCATCTATAAAGACTGCACATGCTGCATCATTAAACCTCATGCCATATCAGAAGGTAGGGTCATATTATCAATTTGTCTAGCGATTTGTCTGTCTTGATCATTTGTCTGTCTGTTGCTGCATCTATAAATTATGCAGTTGCAAGTCCACTGACTTTTTTAACTGTTTCCCTTCCTCCTATGGCTGTTAATGTGTTTGTGTCACACTGAGGCACTACATGGTTACCAAATTTGGCTTTGGATTTTTCCAAATCCCTGCCTGATCCCTGTTCATGGAGCATGCCACTAGAGCTGTGACCTGTGAAATGTGAAATTCTCTGGACAGGGCTGAAGTATGCACACACAAAGTTGTTGACTGAGGAGAGACCTGGACTGGTTGTCCAGGACATATAAGTCCAAACGTAGTTCACTCCAATAAACACACCCACCATGGTCTCATATAAATTGATTTAATCTTTATTTCTGATTTAGGTGCTTATCCTCAATAGTAATTTGTTTGGTATCTGATTTGGACTTGGTTTATATTTAGTTTCCATGAATGTATTTGTGCTCACTTTGTGCTTTTAATTGTATTCTTTTAAACATCAGGGTGGAAAATTAACAACAGCCACCGGCCAAATGCTGCTAAAAAGACACAAAATAATGATTACTACTGAGTGGCTCGTGAATTTGAACGTCTGTCTGTCAGTAGCTGCTAGATGTTCACACAAGTTTCTTTCCCTAAACATTAACTAAACTAAGTTGGTGATCATGGTAAAGACTGTTGTAGACTCTTAGTCTTGTTCAAAAACTATTGTGTACATAGCAACATGGAACCCTCCTCATTTTTGCACAAGCAGAAATCAGCTGAGACAAACATTGCGAGCTGTGATGACACTTTGATTGGGTGATGCACATCCTTCCTTGCAATGTTTATTCAGAAGGAATATCAGGAAAAAAAGCCACAGAATTAAAAGGACCCAGCAGAAATGAAACCATTAATAGTTTTCATGTGTTCAGGGTTATTTTATTCCCAGTTTATAGACCTTTCTCATGACATTTTGGCCTATAAAAACAGCATTAATAATGTCTTGATACAGCATGTAGCTGTGCTGGCACTGTGCATGCTGCTTGCTGGTATGACTTTCTGCCACACCTAACTGGAATGATGCCATGAACAATACGTTATTACTATAGTTCCACCTGTGCTTTTCCTGCTATGACAAGTTGAAATGTTTGCCGTGAGAAAGGTCCATGAGAGAGGACCCATTAAAAAACAATGGGAGTATGGGCATGCAGTGTTTTGCTGCAGGGCAGAATTGAGCAACAACTGTAAAATTAAATTCCCCGGATGGATGTTTGAATAACTGCTAGTATTTATTCATGATGGTTATCATTTATTCTTCACAGTAAACACTTGTGGTGTTGTAACAAATTAATAAATGAATAAGGGCTGCAACCTGCTGCTTGTCATTAGTTCAAATCAGTCACATTCGTTCAGCACTTTATTGTTGACTTAAAGAGAAATTAATTATTTATGCTCTCTTCCTGCTGGTCAAGTATATTTGAGGAGGAGTAGATGTACCTCACAGTGTCAGCCCACAAATATCTCTGTTGTTGTCTGGCATTTTAAAAGGTGTTTGTCCAGCAGACATCATTTAAAGCAGGCAGTGCTGTCTACAGTATAACTGACAGTTCTTTTGCTCACTAAGACATGATTTTTTTACACACTAACTGGACTGCCATTTGTCTCCAGATATTCATGTTGTAAAGAGATGGCAGCCGATATGAAGCTATTGTCAAAGTCCTCCTAACCAATTAGATCAATTTATGAGCAAATTTGAGGTGAGAAACGTGCTGTATTTTATGCCTACAACACCTCATGTGAACAGTGGTCACGAGTTGCAGGAGCTTTGAGAGGCAGCACCATTGCCCCAGTCGCCCTTGGTAATTTGTTGAGTGGTCTGGCGTCCATCTACCAGACTTTTCCCATTTTCAGTCACTTTTTATTAGAATCGGTCTTGAGTAATTCTGGCTTTGGGTTTTGAGATGCATAAGGGAGAAGTTCCTAAATTGCTCAGATGATGTAACCTGTGTTGTACCTACAATACAATGTTTACCTTCAAATGTCAGGTGACACCTTTGCTCTGAGCCAAAAATAGTAACCCAGTCTGAGGGGCTTGGCCAGCTGAGCACAAACTGGGTCAGTTCAATGACAAATGGTATCAGAAGGCCTGCTTTGAGTTCCCTTGAAGATCACTTAAGAGGCCAAATTATGCTCCAGCTAAATGTACAGGGCGCAGCCAATCACTACGGTGACTAAGGACGTGGTGGCTGAAAATGCACTCAGACATGACTGGAATAGAGAAGCTTCTGTTGCCAGGCACCCAGAGTAGGATCTCCTAGCAACAGTACCAGCTGCTTTTGGGAGCTGCGCTGTGTGTGCCTATCCTAAGCAGGCTGCTGACTGCTGCCTGTGGAGGGCACAGAGGACTCAGGAGGTGGTTACTTACCTAATGCGCTCATAACTGGACTGTGACCCAACAATTACCCACATGCAAGAGAAATTAATCAGCACTTGCTGAAGCGCCCGGTCCGGACTGAAAGTCACGATTACACCCAACAGCATTTACGGTTAATGGAGAAGGTAGACTCCTGGCATCCTGCCACACGGGTACACAGGCTACTTTTTATCAGGATGTCAGACTGAGATTATGAGACTGGCGCCCTCTTTCAATTATGCGTCTGCAGCAGTCTGACCTTCACTGTCACTGTTTCGCATTCGTCACTGTGCTTCTACCATTTTTACAATAACGTACGACCAATACTGCTCCGTGTCTGAGGACATCTGAAAGACAATCTGACTGTTCTTTGTCCAAAGGAGACAATAATCTGAGGTTGTGACAACATGAGATAACATTTATGTCTGAATAGGACCATTATGGTGCTTCATAGCACCTTCAATAACAATAACTAGTCGTTTAATATAAATAGATATAATGTTATTCATTTGATCATGTGATGTAAACTGCTTTACTTAAATTTACTGTGAGTGCTGCTACAGAAATCCTTTGGTCGGGATCACATTGAAGAGTTTATTGTTGCAGTAACCACATTGCTTGTCACTCTGTGTTAACCTGCGGATCATAAAAACTCATAGATATGAACAGCTTTGATGTTTTTCTCAGGTCTGACTGGGAAGATCCTGAACTCCATATCTGCTGCTGGATTTGAAATCTCTGCCCTTCAGATGGTAAAAGTTTAACAAACAATTATCCTTTGCTCATATAGTCCTGTGGAGTCTGTCATTCATTTGCTGTCCTTGCTATCTTTTCACTATGCTCGCGTAAACTAGTTTTACAAGAGCATGAGTTTTCTGCTCACATGCCAATTTATTTTAGCTGCTTTGGTGTAATGAATACATGCACTGCATTGACTTTCTCTGATACAACCTGACCTCATAATTGAACTCAGTGTCACTGCTGCCAACAGTGACCTCTCACAGTCCATTCGTTTTGGCTCAGATGTGATGCACATTCTGGGTCACAGGACAAAAATAAATCAATCAGGGTTTTATCACCGTATCCACATGCAGAACATGCTGATTTCATATCCTTGATGTTCTTAAAACATTAGTGAGTCTTTCTTTTTTATGGAAATGTATTTTGTGATAGTAGAGCTGTTGTTCAAAAGCACAGACACAAGTGTGTACTACATATGTATTCCACTGTGAAACAACCATTTTTGTGCTTGTTTTTTAATATTTCCTTCTCACAGTTCAACGTGGACCGAGCAAACGCAGAAGAATTCTATGAAGTTTACAAAGGTGTTGTCACAGAATATCCGGTGAGTATAAACACTACGTTGTTTTGCCATCATAGCAAGTACCTGCATCACAGTCCTGTTAACTGTTACTTTTGCTGGTAATAACGCAAACACTGGCTAATCTTTTGTAAAGATCTAGAGGGGATCAGATTTTGTTCATAACCAATGTCATGTTTGAAGGTGAGTCATTGCATATTACCATTTTCAGCATAATTATTCATTTGAGTCAAAGAAGTCAGATTCATTATCCCACACTCTCTCCCTGCAGAGTATGGTGACGGAGCTGTGTTCTGGACCCTGCATGGTCCTAGAGATCCATGGCACCGACACACCGCAGTCATTCAGGGAATTCTGTGGGCCCGCCGATCCAGTGAGTCAAATCATTTTAAATACTATTTGCTATTTCCGCATTAGATTCTGCATTAGAAGCCTGTTCGACAAGTAAAATGTCAAAGGGTCTGAATGTGGTGAAAATCAATCAATCAATCAATCAATCAATCGTCTCTAAATTATTATCCCTCCGTCATCCTCTCTTTGAACTGAGTTTTTCAAATGCCCTTGTGATGACCGACAGACAACCACAAACATGTTCACACAAAGTGCCAGTTTCACACATGACAACACTCAAAACAACACGGACTCGAAACAACACTCAGCTGTCGGTTGTTTGGTGCACGTAGCTGAAACTAATGCAGTGTAACACAACAGACCTCCAATAAACCCTCTCCTCACTGTATTATACTGTCTCTAATATTTAGTTTACCCTGATAGGTAATATTGTCCCTTTCACACCATTTGTGCTGCTGCGTGAGTTAAGTTGTTCTGAAAAAAGCAACTGCCGTGTTAAGTTTTTATTGCCCTTCCTCACTCTCCTTTTATGTCCTGTATTCTGCATTGTCGAGCTAAATCGTCTAAGTTTAGTTTTTACTCTGTGATCTCAGTCTGGGACACATCTGCTGAGATGTCATTAAGCCTGGCATCTGGAAGCCAGGTGACTGAGGAGCCCATATTTATATGAACTGAGCTGAGCACATGAAGTAATGCACACCTGTTTGTTTTAAAAAATCCTGACCAAATAAATATAGGAGCTTATGTGATTAGATGAAAGGATTGGCATATGAAATAAACATGCGTGTGTTTGTTTATGGGTACTGTGGAAGCAGTGCTGCAGGGCTACGCAAGTGCATGATGTGAAATCTAATGATAAGACGCTCTGCATCAAATCACTGTTTACTTACCAGAAAAATAAGGGACTACAAACCTACATAATACCACTACAAGTTCAGCAGGTGTCTGTGTCTCAGCTGTCCCTCAGATTAAAGACAGTTCCTGTAATTTCCTATTTTTCATATTGTTTTATTCAGTTTATTTATTTGTTCGTTGTGCTCTCTGACGTTATCCATCAGTCGTCCCAGGCCAGTGCCAAAATGTTACTCACAGTGCAGCCACAGAGCAGGAAGAGGGTTAGTTAATTGGCTAATGATTTCCAGGCCACATGACACTACACCACTGCTCATTGATGCCAAAATAATGAAACCTTTGCAACTGCCCTCTCTCATTTTATTAGTTACCCTCTCCAGATTACCCTTCTCCAGATCTGCCTCTGGTTTGGTACTGTACTGTTCAGGCTGCTGCCAGAGGTTCACTCCTTCAGCTGCTCTCAACCTTCTTTGTCCGTTACAGCCTCCATAGCCTCTTTGATTGCTTCAGACTTTACTGACTAACCGGGAGGTCAAGCAGTTTCATCAGTCCATGACCTCAGTCTCACCTCAGCATTGTCTGACAATAATCTAAACCTGAGCACTCAGTGCAGTTCACTCATGTCATATACTAGATAAATGGAAAGTCACAGCAGCACTAAGAGAAGAAATGTTGTCGGCTAGATCAGTGTGTTCGAGGCTAGCAACGGGGGGGTGTGTTTGTGTGTTTGTGCCCGTGCGTGCGTTTGTGTGTGTGTGCGCATGCGTGCGTGCATGTGTGTGTGTGCTAAGTACCAAAGTACAGTACATGTTCTTGTCAAAAGCAGCGTGTAAAGACATTCCAGGCGTCATTATCAGGCTGACAGATTGGACTGGACAAACACTTTAAGGCCAGACTGTATGAAGAGGTCAGAATGTTTTTAATAGGTAAGGATCATTGATTAATTCCATTTGACTGAAGCCCAATCTATAAACAACACAGGTCTTGTGTGAAAAAACACATGACTGTACAGCTGAATGGCTGGATTAAGTGACCTCAAATACACTTCATCATATTAGAGTTGATGGTGGATCAATTCAGCTGTAATATTCCCTCAAAGAAGAGAGCAGAAGCATCTAAAAATGTGACACAAGATATATGACATCTATAACGACGTGCTATAAATCTAACCATAAAGGATGGTCGTGTATTCACACCTCCACACCCTTGCACTCACTCAGTCATGAGACTGTGCTCTGCCTTGTGATGTTTGTTAATATCAGAGTGGAGGCCTGTACCCTCTTCCTTCTACCATTGGGTTGTATTTTCTTATAGTCTGTCCCCTTTAAATCAACAGCGTAATAAATCATTGGTGCCCCTCACTACACACCAGCATTGCATGGTGGTCAGCATGCTGTGTTGTCCAACTTTGTCTTACAGTAAATGATGAGTGTGAGACGGTCAAATAGCCCTGAACCTCCTGTTGCTCGAGGCTAAGATGCTATCCCTGCGTCATGTTGTTTAAAATAGGATTTTCCTATTGATTTTTTGACCCATCTATGTAATGCCTTCTTGGAGAAAGATATCAGCTGTCTGTGCTGGTGGCCACTAGGCTAAATTTAGTGCAGCGTAGCGTAGTGCCTTCAAAAGATAAACCTGAGTAGATCAGAAATGTAGCTGGATTTACCCCCATCACACAAATTGATGTTCTTTTTTTCCGCATTTCGTCAATAGTATTAATTAATTAATAGTATATTTTTCTTTATCTGGTCAATCGTTATGTGCAATAAAAATAGGAAGCGAGGTGCTAACACACAGTAGTAGTAGTAGTTGTAGTAGTGGTAGGAATACAGTTATGAAAGACTAAGAGGTCATAAAAACACAAGAAAGAAGATTCCAACAAAGCTATCCACTTATGATAAGATAAATAGAAAATAAGAGACAAGAGTGATAACCCTGGTGTTTGAGGTCTAGGACACGTCATCAATAATAATTCTCTACAAGGTATTTGTACAATATGTTTTCAAAATGTACTCATGGTGGCAAGACAAGTATTGCTCTGAGTTTTTTTTTAATATGATTGCTTTATTTAAAACAGGCTCCAAAATGTAAAAAAAAGTTGAGAATTGGCCCCACTAAGGATTATGTCAAATTCATAGGAAAGACATTTGTCCAAGATGTAGACGGCACTTTTATTCAGCTGTTAAATTGTTAAAATGACACACAGTAATCCTTGTGATGTCTTCTTTCTTCTCAACCGAAAGCCCTTTTTCCCACCAGGCTATATGTAGTTATGAGTAGTATTTTAATTGTCTCCAGCAGCTGTTCACCGTCACTGGCGTGTAAATGCTGTATTCGTATGTTTGTAAGTGGTGGTTAAAAATGAGCAGAATCAGTCTATAACATGATGACTGAAACGAAGTGAGCTCACTTCAGCAGGTTTGGACCGTCTGTGGTGCATGAAGGTCGTTTGGATTGATGGCCATGAAACCACCGGGGCACTCTGCTTCAGCCATCTCTGTCCACAATGGCCGGCAGTCGTTTCGAGAACTT
Organism: Chelmon rostratus; assembly: GCF_017976325.1. Classification (NCBI taxonomy): domain Eukaryota; kingdom Metazoa; phylum Chordata; class Actinopteri; order Chaetodontiformes; family Chaetodontidae; genus Chelmon; species Chelmon rostratus. Next base: position 26,587,038 of record NC_055661.1, read on the forward strand.
CCGTCCAGCAAACTGGAGACTCATTAAAATCAAATTAAACCCTGACTGCAGGTCACTCATGGGTAACTAATGCAATTACAGAGAGCAGTGCTTCACAAAGAATTCTTTTATCACTAAGTAAATCTTCCATTCAATTCCCCTTTGCCATCCTTGGCTTTAGTCTAATCCAGCGTGAAACACATGAACGACAGGCTACTGCTGTTTTGCAGATAGTTAGCCTGTACAGGCTGCTGTATGTAGCTTCCTGAGACACAAACCAACAACGTGCAGACACGTACCAGTGACACAGAAATGGCTTGAAAATGGAGAAGCTACAGAAGAAGAAGTTTACAGCCATGCTAGCAGCTCTGTGAGACTGTACTTAGACACAGCAGTGCTTTAAGATAAATATTAATGTTAGCATACTAAGATGCTCACAATGACTAGGGTTAGATTTAGGGGGTTACCCTGATCTAATGAGATCAAGTTGATTGACATCTGCCAATCAAAAATCATCAGCTCATAGACACATTTGTTGGTCCCCTTGAATGTGTCAGCATCATCAGCTTTCATGAAACCACACAGTATTTTAAAGTTCGGCTTATAGATCTTGAGCCTTTACAGGTTGAGTAAGTGAAAGTGTTTATAGTTTCTTGGTGCTCTTCTCTAAGTCTTCCTGTGGGTTTTTTCCCGTCCTTTTTGAAGAATATATAAATATATATATGAAGGTAGACTATTAATACTCCCAAATTTGCCATCCAGTCACTCTGGCTTTCAGGTTTTGCACTCAGGTGGAATTATAATAATCAAATATCAATATGTGATGATAATAAGTCATCAGAATGTTCCTATTTTAACATGCTAAGCAAAATTATGTCCTCAAAACACAGGACTGTTTGGAAAAGAGCTAAAATAGAAGTGAGTTGACCCACAGTTCCCAGGTGATCCACAGTTCCCATGATCCTTGAACTTTCTTCTTCTTTCAAAGTCAATTCATTGTTGTGCAGGAGAATCGTTTGAACCAGGAGAAATGTTTTCCACATGGCTTTTGTTTTAAGAGACCGTGAATAGCTTGGAGGAGAAGGCTCGGTTGAGCGATGACCTTGAAACTTGTTCCTGCCTTTTGTTTGTGGTCTCATAAACCACAGGACGATTAAGAACTTGTCATAGAAAATGTTTCCCTGCCGTAAAACGCAGTCAGATTCTTTTCTCGACAAACAAACCTGAGGTGGTGTGAATGTCTCATAACGCGCTGCAGTATTTTGATTCTGTGATTAAAAGAAAGAGGACAGAGTTGCAGTGGTTTGTTTTGATCAGTTTGAAGTAAATTCACTTTGATGTTGACCCTACTGCTCGAATAAGATCAAACGCACCTTTCAAAGCATGAAATATCACGTGACTTGCTTTTCCCAATGCATCAGATATTACATGAGTACAATATGTTCCTTAACTTGCATTCCTGTGGAGTTAATAGTCATCTCAGCGAAGTAATTATTCACATATTGTCCCTCCCCTGATGGCAGACCCTGTGGGAGGTTTGCATTTCCTGGAGGCGCCGAGTAGCAAAGGGCACGAGAGCCCGGCTCTGACCTTGGGAGTGTCTGATGTTGAAATAGACTCAAGATAAAGCCGCTGCCTGGAGAAAAGCAATGTAAAGGCGAACTAAGTCTTTCATATTTCAATTTTCATAATGTCTTTGTTGTGTACATTAATGGGGACATATCTAAGGGTATTGAAATTGCATTTGAGTAGTTTAGGAGCTGCATTAAATAGAAACGAGTATTATGGGAAAGTATTGTATCTGGAGATCATGTAGTAAGCCTCATAATATCAATACCTGTTGCAGTATTACAGCAGGAGACTGAGACTGTGAATATTTCTTCCATTCAGAAATGTTAATAGGAAGCAAAAGTAATCTATTCTACCATTCAGTGTGTGTTTTCTCACTTCCTGTAGAGGATCACATGGCCAGTTGCTGAGTAATCACTGTGTCTTAGGAACACGCAACAGTACAGGATGTTCCATTTCAAATTTCTCATCTGCACAGGATTTGTCATTGTTTGTGAGACTCAGCCGAACGCCAGTTAGATCTCATCAGTGCGGGATTCACAGTCAAGATGTTTTCACTCAACAGGAAATTTCCCGGCATCTGCGTCCCACCACATTGCGTGCTCTTTATGGCAAAGACAAAGTGAAAAACGCAGTCCACTGTACAGACCTCCCTGAAGACGCTGTCCTGGAGGTGGGTGCCATGTCACTGCCACACGCACATTGTACCCTCCATGTACCGTAGAATACGCCCACATTTCATCTGTGCTCCTCCTCTGATCCCACAAATAGGTTTCCTCATTGTCTTTCGGTCCATGCATAAATAACTAACTTGCGTTTAGCCAAGAACAAAACCCCCGGCTCTGTGAAGCCGCGTCTTTAGACGAGTCTCATGACTCTGCTCTGTGGGCTGGGGCAACCTCAGCTCACACTGGTTTTGAGGAGAACAAGAATGGCAGAGGAATTTGAAACAAAACCATTGTTTTGCAGGGAGTGGGTCTGACCCATCGAGCGTCATTGTTCAGGAAAACTCCTGATCTGTGGCTTGGACAAATGCCTCCTTGTTAAACATTAGCCTGTGACTGACTGAGCTGCCATTTTCCCAAGACTGGGACATAGTGGCCCAGAAAGGGCTTGTGCACAGGAGAATTTACTCTGTGAACTTTCACAATGTCACTATTCTGACTACAGAGAGGAAGGGCTGGCTCATACTTTGATGTTAAGGCTTAATCAGGAGATGCTGTGATTCATTTTCAATTCCTTTTTACAGGTGCAGTATTTCTTCAAGATTTTGGATGGGTGAATGCAAAGGGGAAAAACATGTAACTACATATTCAAAGACGTCACAGTTGTCTCATTTTTCTGTTTATTGTTTCAGCCGTATGCAGATTAAATAAAGTGACAAGAGCAGACTCCTGACAAGTGTTTTGATCTTCAACATTGAATTAAGTATTTTCACACCAACTAAACATCTTATTGAGATACTGCATTGCCTCTGATATTCTCTAACTTTTTGACCAGCGACTTTGGTATTGGATTCATACATTAAACTTTGAAAAAAATGTACAACTGCATAAATATAAAATTCTTCCACCATGAAAATGGCTAAAACATTCAATAGTAAGTAGCATCACATCATGTGATGTCTCCAGCAAAACAGATTTCAAAGCACTGAGTTGCCACTGTGCCCATGGAGGTGACAGTCTTCTAGGCTGGACCCACAAAGCTCTACACTATGAATTAAGAATGAACAGATGTAAGAGTATCAAACAGAAATGTCATCAAACCATATCCTACAGCTAAAGGTGAACAACAAAGAAAAGGTGTACAAATGTATCCTTCCACAGTCAACTTGAACAACTTGGATAAAGAAGCACACAAAAAAACAGATTCCATGGAGCGCAGTCATTTACTCATACATGGGCCTTAAAGGTTCAGAGTACCATGCTAGTATTTCAGTTAGTCAGAGCACATTAACACACACTCCACGCACTCACATAAACTAACCCACCTGAACACAGACACGAGCGCACACACACACACCTTGGACCACGGAAGCTGACATAAGACAGGAGAGGTTACAACAGGACTCGACTACAGCACTGGACACTCCAAAAATATATAGAAACCACATTAGGATGAATACTTTGGGGACAGAAACACAGCTCGCTACACATCAGTAGTGGAATTGCAGTTTTACAGTAATAGATGAACACATCCCATGGCTCAAGGAATATTTTCATGTACAGTAGAATAAATATGCTCTTGCTATTGCTACTCTTGTATTTTACATTCTAACCCTCGACAAACACACAGAAAAGCTAGTGTAAAGCACACAGATTAAGTGTAGGTCCTGTATATTATGAATGTTCAAAGACTAGTGGTGTTTATCTGAACTCTTTTATTCTCTCTACATTTTATTTGTTTCAAAATGAGAGTGCTTATCATGGCTGAGGTCACGAGTTGACTGTGAGCTTAATATCAAAGCGTCCTTGGTAGCGGTCCTTCTCGCTGTAATTGATGTTCGCTCCATATGCTTTGCACTCGATGCGCACCTCCTCATTAAGAGTGATGTTGGAGAACTGAATGGCCACCAGAGGCTGCAGGTACTGGGGGTGCAGCAGTTTGCCATAGTACGGGTAGTACTGAAGAGGAAAGCCTTCGCCCAAGCCAAAGTACTTGATCTCTCCAATCTTGTCTTCATCCTCTTCTCTCTGCAAACACAAGAGTTGAATTTGAAGTCTAACCTTTTTACAGCATTAATACTACAGATAAATACTGTATATGTACTTATGCATCATGGGCAGATGCTGTCATATTAAACGTACCTTATTCTTGCAGTGGATGGGGATCAGGTTGGGCTGCGCTTTGACCTGCAGAGGCGCTGGGAGTGACTCATTGCTAGAGGGAGCCTGAAAAACAGAGACTGGTTGATTAACATCCTGAGCTGGTGGTTATATTAAGTTTGATTGTGGCTGGCAACATGTGGATGATGCAGCTTTGTGTGATTCGAGTTTATTAAGAACAGTATTTCAGTATGTTGTCGCCTTGGATGCAGTAAGGTGCCAAATGAGACATTACTTTCTTGCAATGGCAAGTTCTGATTAACAACACAGTTACAATTTAGCACATTAACGATAGCATAGTGCATAAAAATGCCACTCTCTTGGTTTATCATGAGATGACTGTGAGTAAAGGAACTGCACTGATTTAGCATTTGCACACTTTTAACACTGTCGGACTCATGATGAACAGCTGAAAACAAAAAGGATAAAAGTCTTATCCTTTCTTGCATGCGGCCTGTAGTCTTGTAAAGCCAGTCTGTCAGTAATGGAGACCAATTAACGTGTCATGTACGTGTCTTCAGCTATATGTGAGTAACACCTGATTTATGCTCCCAGTAGTGTTTTTATGATGCTTATTTATACAAGGTGACAGACTCTACATTTTTCTGACACATCTAACAAAGATTTGTTTCCTTTTGACATCAGACTGGTGAGTCACATGACATTAAGTTCTTGATGGGTAACGTTTCATGCGACTTAACATTAGCGATTAGGTTGAAGCTTTTCAAAAAATGTCCATATCTTGCACATTTTTATCTTAACTGGTTTTACAACTGTGTTTATTGTTTGTTTTCCTTGCCTTTATCAGTGTGAATACACCTTTCACTACGAAAGCTTTAACATAAGTGTGCAGTAAACGTACCCTTGGTCTGAAGTTGACAATCCTGTTGAGCTTGACAATGATGCACGGCTTTCCCTCCTTGAAGCCAAAAGAGGGATCACTCTCCCCTGAGCAGCTACCGAGCAAAGACCTCCGGAAACGGCAAGCCCTCCTCTGTCCTAAGTCACTTTCCAGATTTCCACGGTCCTTGTATGACTGAGGAGTGTCTGCAAATGGTACGAAAAAGACACATTAGACCTGAAAACAGATTAATATACCATACACAAAAAGCATATTCTTACTAGTATTTACAGCAACTTCAAAGACCATCAAATATGTTATAAGTATTATTGTAGGCTTCAATGTTTGCTAATAGATCTCATTACATAAATAGGAGTGACAAATCTTAATTAACTATTGTTACATATGCATCAGGAATCAGCCAAAATATGACAATGCTGGTATGACTGGCTCATACTTGCCTCCACAGTCTTCAAATTTCAACTGATCAGTCTGACGTGCGTCATTATACAATTCAAGGAAAGACTCCACGCTGCTGACGTACTTCTGATAAGTTGTCTCTTTAGACATACTGAAAACAATTTCAGATTTGTCCGAGCGTGGTGTGTGTGATAGACCTGAAAAACAAAACTCTTTTGATAAGAAACTACAGAATAAATGTCGACATATTGATTCTAGCAGAGTTAAATGCAACAACTTGAGAGAAACACCATTTTAAACTGTTTGGTCGTTGTGAGGTGAAATGCCTGACAGAAGCTACATGCGAGCTGTTCTTTGTAGGACCCAGAGAGAGTCTCAGGTCTATTATCTTAGGACAACACGCGCTGTAGGGTCTTGGGGATTTCCTCAGATGGTCTCTGTCAGCTCTTTATGGCAGTAATTTTCCACAGACCTTGTGCACAAGGCCTAAAGAAGGCGTGGCAAGAGGAGGATGAGATGGGTAAGAGGAGTGAAAGGAAACATGACATTTAAAAACCTTTTCCCAGCCGCAGTGCTTGCCGATTTATTGCTATAGTTGTGAGCAAGGTGTCAGACATTTGTGCAACAGAGACAGAACTAAAGTTTAGTCATTTGAGTCTCAGTGGTGGCTTGTGAAAGTTCACCAATCCCCTGCCCCCACCCATCCACTCTCACGTGTGTCTCTCTCACAATGGAAACTTTTAGCCCCAGAGTGAGAGGCGGGCTCCAGCACGGCGAGAAAAAAAAATTTAACTACTCCCTGCTTCCTTTATCTCGCCACTACTGGAAACTCTCTTCAGCTCAAAGCGCTCCCCACTTGTTTCTTTGCCAGGCAACTCTTCGACTGTCACCAGTCGCGGAGGCTGACAGACAAACCAGCAGGCAAACTAACCCGAGTCCGTGAAGCCAGTCATTTACATTGACTGCTAAAAATACCGCCAAGGCTACAGCATGTGCTGTGCAAACAAGTACTGGCACAACAAGAGAAGGCTGGGCACTTCAAATCTGCACAATCTCCAAGCTTGCAGGAAATTTCGAAAGCTCGGAGTGCGACTGTAGCAGCGTTTGATGTTTTCACGAGATTAAACATTGAAATTTTTAATCCAGAAAAACAAGCTTAGAGGCGTCTTAGCTGGGACAAAACTACACCATTGTTTCAAAGCACAAACTACGAACTCTGACTGCGACACGTGTCTATATTTAAACATTTGTGTGCTGTGACACAGTCATAGCACACATGAATCGTTTTAGTCACAGTGGGTGTAAGCTACAACAGTTCCCCTGTAGCCTGAGGGAGGAAAACATTGACTGGCTGAGAGGAGTGAAGGACAAAATGGCTGAACCTATCTAAGGTCAGAGAGACTTCTGATAGAGTAGCTGCTTAAAGGCACACCCCAACAGTCATTTTTAACTACGTGAACCACAGGCAGCCACATCCTCGCAGAGACTTCGCCAAAAACATTTCTAAGCAGTGAGATAGAGCCCAAACTAAAACTTCTCTTTCCGCTACAGCTGTTTGCTTTAACGTGTGAGCTGCTGAACATCCAAAACACTCAAAAAGCTCAAAGTGAAAAGACGTAGAGCATATTTACCTGGAGGGGCGACTCTGTCCTGATAGGTGGGTTTGTAGTTACTTAATGTAAGCAGCAGTGCCTGGATGGTCCCAACGAAAATTCCAGCCAAGCATGCGTAGAATATCACGTAGAACAAGATGATTTTAACTGCAGAGGAAAAGGTACATTTCATTCAGAATGTAAAATGATTACAGCTGCAACAAGAAGTAGATGCACTAAATGCATAAATGTAAACTGTTTTCACAATTAATCATCAAACGTTCTCTGATTTTAGCTCCTCAAATGTGAGTATTTTTAGGTTTTCTGTTTACTGTCATTGTAAAACTGATTTGATTGTCACAGCAGAAAAAAAAAGTTTTGATTCAATGACCAACAAAAGAACAAGAAGTTTTCTTTCATGACATGTTTTGATTAACCACCAAACAGTCAGTTCCTTTGAATTAATGGACAGAACTTAGCTATTCCCAAAAAGCAGCTTGGACGAGAAAAACCTTCTGAATTACATTTAATAGATGCAATTCTCTGAAAGTTTTATCAGTGTGAGGGGCAGATAATCGCATAATGTCAACCGGCTGGCGTCTATAAGCACTTGCAATTAAAATTCCAACTGTATGTGCTTCTGTCTTTTAAGCACTCAAGCCTAGAAATAATTAATAATTGGACGTGCACAAAAGTAATCCCCCATATGTTTAATGTCCTTCCCCTTCGCTGAGGTGACAAACTACTGAAAACTTTATTTGACAATGATGGCAAAACAATGATTATTTTATTTATTACATTTCATATCACACACCATGAACTCCTGTAACTTCACCAGCAATTTAAATTAAATAAAAAATTAACTGATGCGATGATTGGCGATGAGCTCAACCTGCTGTCATGCATCGTCACTGCCATATATTAGAACATTGATGAGGTTCTTTCACCTCACTTAAAATTTATTCCTAGTATGCAACGGCAGGAGGGCTGCAGTTCCAGATCAACAGGATGAGTCACTAGCTGTTCCGTCAGCCGACCCTTCCCCCACACTTACAACAGGTTTGGCATAAAAACGGTGTCCTCATCTAACTGAAAGGCTTTGGTGATTCGTGTCACGGTTGCAGACAGAAACTTGTAATTAGCATGAATTGTCTGTCTTCTTTCAGAGAAGTTCAGCTGGGAGGAGATAAATCAATACTTAAATGTGTACTTTCGGTTTCTATCACCTTTAAACAAGCCAACTTGTTTGGATCCACCTTTACAATAGTGTATTTATACTACAGCTTTGAGATGCACTGCTCAAGTAAAACCCAAAATTTACGGATTATAGTCTGATCCAACGGCATACCTTAAAAGCAACCCCAAACAATTTTACTATGCTCTGTTTTGCAGATATATGTTTATTTGATTTTCCATGCACCTCTGGGAGTTATGTGGATCTTTGATATATTAACATATCTTTTTGAATTAATTGAGAGATCCAAAAATTCTGCATATTTCTTTTTCTGTTAAAGGAATGTGACTGTTCAGATCACAGGGGCTTGAGATCTATGAAAAACTCTTACAACGGCTACCTGATACTTTCCATGTCAAATTTCATTTGGCATTTCATGGCAGATTTTTACAGGGTAGACGTGATGTGTCACTGATAAACAGTTACAGCGATCTTCTGGCATCAAACTGCCTCTGATTCTGGGTTCCTGCACACCAACAGACCACAGGATTGTCATCAACCTTCCCTTTCCTAGTGTATTTGTTGTTGCTGTGGCACCTTCCCAAAGATTTCCCGCTGCCATTTGCAAGTCCAAATCAGCCAATGCGAAACCAGTTTGGCAAGTTGATAACGGGTTCAACTCCACAAGCTTATCTCCTCAAACAGACTGTAGACTGAAAGGAGTGCAGGAGTTGGCTGGGCCTGCCCTCTCCACGCCTTGTGTTACTCTGATACTGTGACTTTTTGCATTTAAAAACACACGGAGAACACAGGAGCAGTGTTTCCAGCACATGCAATCCAGAGCGACGTCCCTTTATTTCATGCATTGTAGACGGCACAGTGCAACCAGGGCCGTTTGTCTTGTCCCACAGCATTAAAGACCGAGCATGCGCATGGCCAGCTTACAAACCTATCCTGAATGCAAATTTAATGAATGAATATTAAAAATCTACACTTTGGAGACAGCTCTGATTCTGTGTTCTTGTGTGGCTGGAGGCCGTCACAGCACCGGCTACCAGTGTACATGCACGGTGAGCTATTTTCTAATGAGCGGATCTGCAGCCTTAGCTGGATTGCTGTGAGATGCACCTGTTGAGAGGGAAACTATAGACGGACACCCGTGCTGACGAGCTGTGTAGAGTTACGTTCATGTGAAGTGATTTCTTTAGAAAAGGCCACCTGAGAAATTTAGAAAATGTTGCAGCCAGCACCTGCTGTGTGGGTGAGCAGTATTTGCAAAGCAAATTACATTTTTTCTCATGGATGCAGGTGAAATCGAGGCAAACAGGCACACCACACAGTGGCCATTGTTCCAGTTTGTCAGCCCTGTGAGGGACCTGAAAATATTCATGTTAGTTTCAATAATATTCTTATCTGGTAAAAAGCACAGCAAGACCGATGTGGGCAGGGCGGTGTTTAACGCCAGTTACCTGAGATTTATAAGAAAGGAAGGGGCATCGGGTTTGTGTGAGCGCACGTGGAGGCTGTAGACACATAACACCATTTTGTAGCCAGAGATGTCAGGCATCAACACTGTTGCTAAGAAATGTAAATAGCAGAGAAGGCGGCCTGCTGGTGGCGAGAGGCAGAGTTTGAATGGAGCGCACCTCCCCCACCTCACCGCTGCTGCAGCACGCCTGTGAAAGGCGCCGTCACCACATTCACACCTCCCCTGCCGGCTGCCTCTCTGGCGTTTTCACCGAAGCCTCGCCGACAGTTCGGCAGCTGCGCGGCCCGTTTCCTGACGCTCTGAGCCGCCCTGAACGCCGCACAGGAACAGTCGGATACCATCAGCTCCCGCAGTTCGCGTATTTGACAAATTTAACCCAATCATGAGGACTTGTTCGTGTTTCAGCAACTTACAGACCTGTTGCTTTTAGAGCTGCATCGCTTTTAGTTAGTGCGACACCACGGATCCTCACGACTGCGAGTGGCGGTCAGGATCTAGTAGATACACACCAACTGTTTAACTACAGCACTACACTTCCTCACTTTTAACTAGCTCCTCTAAGTTGGCTAAAAAGCTCAACACAGACCGGCCATGATAACAGCCATACTCCGGCTGCGTTACTGCGATTTTTTCAGTCGGGAAAAATTACCGACTCTCTGAAATAAACTCTCAATTTGATCTTTTATTGGTGCTTTGAGGGATTTGAAATCAGGTAAACAACGCTGTGTCTCCTTCAGGGACAGAGAGGGACTGGTAGATGGAGGAAGAGGGGGGGCGGCCCTTGAGACATGTGAGTCGTGATCTGTTCCTCGGCACCATGTTGCCAAGCGCCGTCTGGCCGAACCCGGAAAAAAAATGCCAGTTAGACTTTGTTAAACGGTTTAACGAGCTTAATTGGCACCATATAATGGTGTCTAGTTATCCTATCAAATCAACATCCACTGCTGACCGCATTAGGCGAGCATTCCCTCGTCTTAAAGTATTGAAAACAGTGGTAAAACGATTAGAGCTGGATCCATTAATCTTGGGTTTGAGTGAAAGGGGGGGGGGGGGTATAACCGGGCCTGTATGCTGGAGCCACAGATTAGCAGTTCGCCTTATTACTGAGAGGAATAAAATGCCCCCTGTTTCCTCTTCTGCTTACATTGGTAGACTAACGAACAAGAGGTGGAGGAGTGAGGCACGCGACAGCCAAGCCCAACTTTCACCGTCTGGTCCGGTGGAAAGTCCTGGCCCAGCACGCGCTGTCCTTCAGGATGACCTTTTCAGAAAGGACGTCTATTAATGAATGGCCCGATGTGGGCTACGCCTTGGGTCACCATTTCCTTTAAATTACAGAACGGTGTAATTTGAATTTTGTCATAATCATGTGAGCCAGCAGTCAAACATATAAAAGAACAAATCATTTACAGTGCGAGTTAATTGATCGTCTTTCATCAATCAGCCTCATTTTTTCTCCCCCCACCACAACATTCGACCTGTGGCGTGTCTCGGATAACTCCGAGAGATCAGCCCGGTTCGTTTATCCCCGCGGACTTTATAGCGATTTGACAGACTAACTTCTCCACGCAGCCTCCATTGAAAGCCCAAGTCACGACGCAGCGTGTCAGAGGCAGTGAGCCCCAACAGGTGCTGTCTGTTCAGTCAGGAAATGGAGGAAAAGAAGAAGAGAAAGATCCCCACCGTGCGCCGACAGTTTCTACTCCGAGAGCCCGACGAGCTTCTTCTGCTCACCCGACAGCGAAGCTTCTAAACAGCGACAAGATAATTCGCCAAATTAAATAAATGAGTACTTACACCAACTGCACCCTGTTCGTCCCAAAAACTCCCTCTTCTCTGAATTCCACAGAAATGTCCTCCACCCGCCGTCACTGTCTTTATTCCCCGACATGTTCACTCCCGGTAATATCCCGCTTTTCGGTTGGTCTGGTTTAACGGTTTGGTTCGACTGATTCGGGCCCCGGCTGCTGACTGTCCCTCACGGAAGAAGCGAAAGGACAGTTTCGTACCCGACTCCACCACTTGTACCACACACAATTTATCTCTCGGGGAGACCGACTCCGCCCGCAAACTCCCGTAATAAGTTAAGAAGGGAGAGGGAGGGCTGAGCCGAGCAAATCACAACCTTCCGCTGCTTTTTGCGTAAGAGCCGAGCGAAGGGCGGGAGGCTCGCGACAGGCTAGCTCCAGCCGACGCGCGCGCGCGGAGACGGCGGGGTCGACAGAAACTGGCAGAAAGAGTTAACGCGAGCTTTTTAAATGATGTCGCTGCCATGGTAACCAGTATGGACTACACCCGTGAAGTCTCCAGACTCTGATGTGGTGACGAGTGGAGCTAAAACGCGCTGTCAGAAGTGGCAACAGGACAAAGCTAAGCAGAAATTAGCTTCACTTCCTGGAGAATTGATAAGGTTGTAGTTAAGTGTGGATGGAGAGTCCGACTCTTTCCAGTGGGACACATCATTTGGCTCAGGTGGCTCTTCATTCACTAGCACTTCTGGCTTTTATGAGTCTCCTAAATCTTGCAATATTTTGACCTATGATTGGTATATCTGCTCATACATCACTTCAATTACTCAGTGTAGTTATATCAACCTCATAATTTCCAGAATAGCATTATTCTTGGTATAAAAAACCCAAATATTAGTGTAAAACTTTGCTATTTATGTTGACAACGGGTGCAACATACACACAAGTCTCACCATGTTTGGGTCTTAATGTTGTTACCAAAGTGAGACGTTTAACAAATATGTTAAAAGATCATCCCGGTCTACAAGTTTTGACACTGCACCTATGGCTGATGTTGTGGTTGCTACATGCTAACGAGCTAGTCATAACATCTGGAATAAAATTAGGAGGTGTGTGTCCAGTAGATTCCTGTTTAGTTTAGAATATTTATGCACACACATCTGCCGTATGTATACACACAGAAAAATCTGGTGTCATAATCCAGCGTTTCAGAAAGGAGAACTGAAAGCTGGGGGAGGACGAGCTTAACGGGAGGGGAGGCGAGAATTCAGAGAGGCTGACGATTACGGGGAAGTGGAATTTAACCTGCCGTCCGACACACAAGCCAACGGAATAATCAGAGTCTTTTTTATTTTAAACAATCAGGAAAGTCTCTGTTTGTTTGAATGAGTAGAATCAGTGGTCCATATTTAGTTGATTCGACTTTTGATTTGTGAACTCTGGTGGATCAGTGTCACTTGGTCATGAGTCACAAAATGATGACACTGTGCTGAGAAGTGACTGCATGACAGCACAGAAGATTGACTGCGTTTATTAGAGAATACTTAAGAGCGAATACACTTTGTATGATACCAAAAATTTCAAAGAGGACTGAATTAAACTGTATAGTACTAACGTCCAGTCTTTCATCCGTCATATCATGAACAAACTGATGGGTCAATAGTAATGACACAGACAGTACACAACAAATCTATCCTGTAACTTTATCCATCCTGGAGGAGTGAAGGGAGGGTTTCTGGAGAGTTGCTTCAAATGTAGCTCAGGCCAAGAAAATATGCTGCAACGCTGATAGTGTTTGTCATTAAATTGTTATACGATCAGCTCATCGTGAGTTATGAAGACAAAAACCACATCATATGAACTGAGTGAATGATTAATACTTAATGATTTGTTTTGCTGAATTACTTTAGGTTGTTGCAGTGTGTGCAGTTTATGAGCATTGCTCTGAGGTCACGTTCTTCTTCTTCTCTCCTCCCTGCGAGGGAAGTCAAGCAAATTTTACAAGCACTAATCTGTAAACTTCCACATAAATGCATTTATGTTTTGTCACACAGCAGCATATACTTTGTACAAGGTTTTACATCTGTTACTGCACATAAATGTAAGAGGTACCTCCAAGTCCTCAGCTCACAGACAGCGTATTGTGTTTCTGTTTGCAGTATAAGTACATAGATGTACCAGCTGTCATCACAAACATGGCCGCTGTGAGACGAGAACAACACTCACAAAAATCTCAATTCCAAAGGTAGAAGACATCAAAAAGGTGTGACAACACTGGTGACTTTGTTAAATTCTCAAGTTGAGTGCAAAACACCACACAGACTACTGTCGTAAGCCTTTTTTATTTCAGACGACACAAAGTTTCAGTGAAACCTGTTTGGGAAATGAGAAGTGCAAGTTCAAATAAAATGATATAAACCACATTTCCTCGTATTACATAAAAAGAACATCCTGGTCTCAATTCCTCTTCGCGGATCAAATATTCCAGATGGAGTAACTTGTTTCCTTCACCTGAGTGCTCAGTGATTCTGCTCAGTCCAGAGTGAAACAGCCAGTGTTCTGTGCCGGGCTGTTTTCACGCCATTATAAGTAAACAATGTAATACACTCCTTTGTGAGACTATTGATTCTGCAGTGATAACATAGCAGCCCACTGTTTACATAGATCAAGGGTTTGTCAAGATTACCAGGAGGTGCAGCATTCTGAGATAGGTTGTGGATGGAATCTGGTATGCAGCCTGTGAGCTGGACTTCAGCTCATCAACAATAGTGTGACTATGCAGCGGCTGGAGGGACGATGGCCTCCTGGACTGGCTCTTTGACAGCAAAGCAGCCCAGTCCAAAACAAACTTCTCTGCTGAAAGAGAGGCAGAGAAAGGGCTTTAAATACTGAACTCCTCCCTTTAGATTAATGTAACAGTGGTGATTGCTCTCCTGCCAGAACATGTTCTGGTAGCATTAATTACTGTTTGCAGAAATAAATCACAGCTGTTGCTTTGCAGAATGTGTAGGGCTTCAAAAAATCCCGATCAGCTGACATTGTTCCTGGTCTAACATGCACAATATTTGATCATTTAGCCTGTATGATATTGTAGCAAGTGTCAAGACAAATTAATGGAGAAAGGAGAATTACTTTTCACAAAAAATCATGACTGGAATGAAATTGGAAATGTTGCAGTTGCACATGTGGCCCCACTTTTTGCATTATCACCAAACTTTTAAACAAAACCCTGGCATGTTATCATCTTATAAAGTTGATATAACGACCTTGATATCCAACAGTTGTCTACATTAGATATTTGGAGTGACTATAAGATGAAAGTCCAACATCCTCTCTCTTTTTAGCTTTGTTTTGATTGCTTCTGAGGGAAATAGCAGGCTCTTTAGAGGCTCAATGCTTGGCTAGGCTCGCTAGTTGCTATGTATGTCTGTTTGCTCTTTGGTGCTGGACAGGTAGCATGCACCTTTTCGCCAAAAACAACATCCAGAAGCAACTCTAATGAGTGAGCCTACCCAGTGAAGATGCTGCTCCGAAAATCAAAACGATCAGCCGAAAGACACCAAAATGCTTTGTAAAGCTAAGGCAAAACTCAGAGTTGGGCAATAATTATCCGCAGGTTTGTCACGATAATGGACACCTTTCACATAACGTATCATTTTTGATGCATTGTAATGTAAAAATATTGTTCATAGCAGCTTTAAAGATTCTTTACCTAGTCTAAAAAAATGCCTCGTCTACTTATTTTGATGTGAAAACATCTTCTGTGCTTTAACTTAAAGTTTAAGGTGGCATACTTTACGGGATGAACTCATTATAAAACGGATCTCTATGAATTAATGAATTTCAATTCTCTATATTTCTCTCTGATAGAACTTGAAAGATGTTGTCAAAACAAAATGTACATCGAGTTTATGACTTCTTTAATCCACATTTGCAGGAATGTAAATCTATCCGTGACTTATAGGCAGATTTATATCATCCGTCCTGCTCCCCTCTCCTTGGCAGTTTCTGTAGTTTCTACATTTCCTCGGAAAGGTGCAGAGAGGTAGTTCTTAGACTGAGCTGTGATTTTTAAGATGGCGGTAAATGTGACCTGTGGCAGTGTAATTCACAACTTCTTGAAAGAAACCTGACAGAAAATGATGATCTTTATTTTCAGAGCAGCAGTCACATATGACAGGTGCACAAGAGAGCGGTCATAAAAAGTTGGAGAATGTTGTCGGTGCAGTGTGTAGGAGTCTCTGCACTGACTGTACATTCCACTGTGGAAGCTGCACCTCACATTTCTGCTGTGATGTTTACAGACTGTTCACCACTTCCAAGATAACAGAAGACTTATTCCAACTTCTTCATGTGACCAGCACTGATTTTAACACCACAATAATCCCCAAATTTCCCACAATCTTCCCTTGGATGTACAGTGAGTGTTTGAATTATGTGAACTTTTATGAGCCATTTAATAATTACACTAATTGACTTGAAATTCCAAGTAAGATTATCCTACATGAATGTTCCCTACCTGCATTCAGTGGAAGAAAACTCATTTTGCACTCATTAGTGTGGGTTGACTGTATCCTTTTTCTGGGCTGTGTTCACATACAAGTCATGTCTTTGTTAGTAACTCTCAAAATGCACACCTTGTGGTTTTGGTGCTGCCTGGAAAAGTTGACGTAGACGTCTAATTTTAAGAATTATTAAGGAGGGGCCTGCACATCATTTCCTTCTTAACTTCCTGAACAGCATGTACCTCCTCTGAGGCCACATGGTTTGACCTTTACATTTGTGGGGCAGCCCTCTCCCTGCGTGCAGCCCACCCTGTTATGCTCTGTCACAGGTGAATAAGCATGCCTTGCCACACGATCACACTGTGCACAAAATGATCAACAATACACCGAAGATTCCAATAATCTCCTGTAGAGCTGATCACAGCTGAACAGTTTATGGTATCTGACTGCCAATATCAGACATTTATTTCATTTTTTTTGATGGTACAGGAGATTAAAGCAGACACACATCCACATAATGTCAAACACTCCTTTAGAAAGTTGCTGATAACGTGATGTCATTGACAGAGTAAGATGCTAATGTTTAACACAGCACAGCACTATAGCTGTGGACAGTTTTAAAACTGAAAGCACATCCACTAAAGACCAAAGGTGACATTACAAATGTTTGACAGGAGGCTGTTCAGTTCATTCTTCATCACTGCTTATATCGCTTCCTTTGACTTTAATTTCCAGCACACCTGGTGTCAGTTGCTCCAGATGTTCCTAAATTCAAATTTAGCCTAATTAACATAAGTGCTTATTGAGTGTGGATTTACGCATCAGTGAATTAAAATGCAGCTAGCTTGTTCTTACCTAGAGGTTATTTGTTGTTAAATATTTACACGCAGCGACTGCCAGGTGTAACTGTTGCATAACTTAACTGACAACTGTAACGTTATCTTGCTATTGAGATTGAATGGATATGCTGACGTATCTAGCCTGATTACAATGGTGTTAAATAATGACATGAGTTTAACTATAAATAACACAAATTAGAAAAAGAATTATAGCACTAATTTTTAACTAATTGTAGTTGAAATGACAGAGCGTCAGTTACCATAATCTGAAATCACTCTGAAACACATATCTCTTCATGCATTGGGGCAACACAGATTTTTTTCTATATTTTTTTTCTTCCAATTTTTTTCTTTTATATAGTCAAAATTTCATTTTGCTTGTATAATGTGTACATATATGTAGTCTACTTTTTATTTGGTATTTCGTTTTTTGAAATTTTATCTCTGTTGCTATTTTTCTTCTGCAACAACATGCTGCTGTAATGCCCAAATTTCCCCAGCTGGGGATAAATCAAGTTTTATCTTATCTTATCTTATCTTATCTTATCTTATCTTATGCATGCAGATAGTAACAAAACAAACACATACCTACAAGTTAAGTTTAATATCATTTTGGCCCCTAAAACTGTAATTTTGGTAGCCATGTTATAACTTGTGTTGCTGCAGTTATTTCTTGTTTTCAGTACTTTTAGTTGTATAGTGTTAGTAATGTTTCATAGCACCTGATTTACACATTGCTAAAGTCTTTACTTGCTGAGACAGCTTTGGTGGTGCAATGAAATATAGTAAGTCTGTGGTTTTAAACCAGCAATGTAAGAACTTTTAACTCCTTAATACAAAATTATTTACAGCATAATGGACGGAAAAATTGTTATTTGATCTGTAGGGGTCTGTGCATTTGTAACAGACTCGCTCACGATTCAATTACAATAGATAGAAACCAAGGCAGAGCAGGCAGTATGGGACGTTTGGTGCGGAGCATGCCGATTGAGAGTATGCCCCGCAGGGTCATTGGGGAGCAGCTGTCTGAGTTACATGGCACAATCAATATGCTGCACGTCACATTATTTTCCATACGGTGAGCACAACATAAGTTCATCCTCTCAAAAGATTCGAAACATGTTTTTTTTTTTTGCTGCTTAGTCAGTTGTGTCAAATCTGCATCACCTCACAGTCCAGCTGCACTTATTCTCTACAATGTTTATTACGGGTCACAAGCAATAATTCTGTTATTACTGCAACTGTAAAGGATGACAACAACCTTCCAGAATCAGTGAATTTGCTGGTGCTTTTCCAGTCCAAGTCCAGGTTGATCTTTCATTGAGGTCCTTATTTGCAGAACAAACAAAGAAAGGCTGGCATTAATAGCAAGTAAATATATATAAAACTCTGTATGTCAAAAATAAATAATGACCATTTTCAAACAATTACCCATCTGGGAAGCAAACCATGTGTGTGACTGTAACGTTTTCAGTGTGCATAATAATACCTCACTGCTGGTCTTGGATTGCTGTTCTGTCTTCAGGAAGTTGCTAAGCTAGCCAACCGGCAGCTGGCTAAAGCTCATAAACATGACAGTTGGATCAATTTACTCGTAATCTCTGGTAAGAAAGTCAATAAATGTATTTTCCAAAATATCAAACTATTCATTTAACTGTTACTACCATGTTTTCACATTTCACGCAATGCTTGCCTCGACTTTCACACTGTAGCCTACATTTGACCAATAAGCCACAATCTAAACAGTTATTGATTCTACGAGGGTTTGATCAATTAAAAGCAGCCATGTTTCCGGCTGATTATATGCTGACAGCATACAATTATTCTGTCATAAATTTACTGGAGGAAATACTTCACGAGAGATGTTGCTGAAATTAACCAAAGATTAGTCATTAACTGTTTTCTATGATTCTGATAAAAACTTTGTTTCATCAACAAATAGTGACACATTGATGACATTTCAAAGTGTTTTTCACTCAGAACTGAATCTAAAGCAGTAGAGTGCAGAAACTGTGTTGACATGCAGCTCCATGACCCAGTGTCTGTAAGCATCCACTGACCCAGTTCTTCAAACACGGTGAAGAAATTAATATGGGCATGAATCAACCCAAGTATGTTTTGTAATGAATGGTTAAATTTCATGCATCTTTAAATGAAATTGTGCTTCATTTGGAGAAAAGATCCTCCGTTTGTTATGTTGAAGGTATGGTAAGGCAGTTTTTATTATCTTATTGACATCCCGGGGCTCAGATGAAGTGTTATCAGTGAGTAAATAACATGCATGGAGGCTGACCTTGGACATGGTTCAACTTGGAAGCTAACATCACAGAGATTTGATTTGATTTCAGATGGGCTACAAAACTACTGAGCCTTAGGAAGAAAATAAAACACTGTTTAGTGAAATAGCTTATGACCCCTAATTGCTGTCATTTGAATAACATCAGACGCTGAAAAACAATACGGATCACTTTCTGCTGTGGATTGGATTACAGTTTCCATGCCTGTTTGTTGAGATATTCCATTAAATGACAGCAAGTCAGCAGTTAATTGCACTAAAGGAAACATAATACTCAGCAAACATTCATTACGAATTACTTCTAGAGAGAAGCCCTCATGCAGCACAGTGACAATAAAGTTTCACAGTGAAAATAAAGTTTCACTGTGCTGTTACCTCATGTGCGCCCCAGGAAAACACCAGTTTACCGGTGCAAGGCTGCAGTCCATGCACATCAAAAAAACACAACCCTGGTATGCTGCGGTTACAGGACGATGTGTTGCTGTGAGCTTTGACAGTCTGCTAACGCTAGCTAGAACCCCTCCTTTGTATTATGTGTAATACGTAACATGAGTGTGAATAACCACACACAAAATAACATCTGGTGTGAGTCACTGCTGATGTTTGTAAGCTATCTTCCACTTTTTGTGTGGAAGTTAGTGAGCCTCGTTTGCTAACTAGCTTCCACTTTTTGAGTGCTAGTATGTTCATGTTTCACAAAAAGTGGGGGGAATTCTGCAACTAGCTTCCACTTTTTGAGTGGAAGCTAGTCAGCCTTATTTTCCTAACTATCTTACACTTTTTTAGTGAAAGCTAGTTAGCTTTGATTGCTGACTATCTTCCACTTTTTGAGTTGAAGCTAGTCAGCCATGTTTGCTAACTATCATTCACTTTTTGAGTGGAAGCTAGTCAGCCCCATTTCCTAACTATTTTACACTTTTTAAGTAAAAGCTAGTTAGCCTCGTTTCCTAACTATCTTGCACTTTTTGAGTGGAAGCTAGTTAGCCTAGCTTGCTAACTTCCACTTTCTGAGTGAAAGGCAAACCTAACAGTATGGTGAGTCATCTTGACTATTGAATGCTGCAGTTTTGAGTCAACAGTCTGCAGTGTGATGTTCCCTGTGTGTCGGGAGCGTAGCATGGAAGTTGGCATGTTTTCCAGCAGTGCCCAGTCTCAGATCAGCTTCTGCCAAGGTAAACTACTTAGAGGCATGATGCTTGGACGTTTCCAAAAATATGTCCCAAAACAGTTTTAACCTGTTTTCATATAAGTATAGCTGCAGGATTATAGTTCATGTTTCACAAAAAGTGGGGGGAATTCTATTCTAATTCAACTTACATAATAATCACTGACATCACTGCAGTGGTGTTTGTTGCTGGTGTGGTAGTCCGACTTTCCAGGATCTGTCACAGGAGATGAGACAGTGTTATTGAACTGCTCTGGTTTTCCAAGCAGAACTAATGCATTCACTCAGTTTGTGAGGGCCAGTGTCAAAATATGAAACACAGATCTGTGCAGTCATACATCGCAACACAATGAAAGCAGCCTTGCTCTAGTCATCAATCAAACATCTTGACCCTTGTGTATCATATGCTAGATAACCTTGCTCCCTGAGGGGGAAGTTGTAGCATTGATATCACTAAATAAATGAGAACGTGGTATCATGCGGCTCAAATACTTTGGCCGTGATTATTTTCCAGGCAATCATTCCTGCTCTCCCATTATCACTACTGTCAGTGAGGCTTATCTCTGCCTGCTCGCCTCACCGACCATGGCTCAGACACATCCTCCAAGCAACCACGACGCATTGTTCTAACGAGGTTACAGCCTGAAGCAAAGTGATTTGTTTTGTAGACGTTATTATGGTGGCCTTTTGGCTGGCCCCTTAATTTCATCAGTGAAGCACTATTAAACAGCAAAGGTCTTATGGGAAAATGGACCATGCTGAGGGACCTTTTTGACATCCCCACAGTGGCAGTTGTGTAACCTTGCATACCAGAGATAGTTGTTTTTAGACCTGAAGTACCATGCTATTCAAGCATAATTACAGCCTAAGATGTCTAGATTGAGTTAGTTTTGATGGTTTGTTTTGATAAAAAGGTGATCTTCATTCGTATCCTCAAAGATAATCGGGTGATAGAATTCTTTACACTTAGAAAAGGGTATAAGGAACTTATCAATCAAAAACACACCTGCAATGACAGCAAGTCTTTTATTTAATTATGATGACCCTGAGTTCACACATCTTTGTATTTAAGTACAGGAAACACTTTAAAGAATGCTGTTATTAATAAATAATATTAACTATGAATTAGCCATGTATTTATTAAAAGCAGGTTGTTAAAGCACATTGAAAGCATGTTTTTGCCAAGTTGCATGTAAGAATGTGTGCTTGCAAGTGAATAACGGCAGCTGTATTGTAATGTGGTAGTCTAAAAATTCCTTAAAAGATTCCAGTGACATGTCACCTTGTGGTTTTGATTGACTTCTAGTAGTTTATATTGGACTGTCATGGACACTCATTTCATCAGAAATCAATAGTAGAGAGATGACAGGAAATGCGAGCAGAGAGAGCTCTTTCAACCTCCACACACATGCTTTCTGTTGAAAATGTGTCGTCTCTAAACAAGTCTTTCAAATTTAACAACAAAATATATGTTTATATGTGTTTGCACCTATTAGCAAGATGACATTATTAGCTCATCTGTGCCTTCCAGATTCATTACAAATCACTATTACGAAAATAAAGGCAATTTCTGATCTGACATGCTGTGCTATTGTCAAGTTAACCCGTGCCTTAACCTTAATTACCATTCTTGCTTTGTGGTTGTGGTTTGATTTTAAATAAGAACTTGGTTGGGACCTTTGTCATCATGGTTTAAGTAAAAACTACCTATTTAAGGTTAGGAAATGATGGTGGACACGGTGAAAAGAAATCATCAGTGGAAAAAGGGGGAAAAAACAGCAGTATTTAAAGTGAGAGGACTTGTTGATCCATCCATCCACCCAAACCAACTTCTTCTTTGTGGCTCTATAATAACGTCATCTGACTTCCTCATTTACTCCACACAGACAAAAGTCACAATTCCTGAAGCCGCAAGAGGGCTTTGTCACTTGAAGGTGACAACATGTTGTTTCAGGGCACTTGACTGTTTTCTTGGCGAGGACAGTCTCCCCTGATGACGTCATCAGGGTTATTTAAACAAAAATTAAAACACTGCCCCCCGAATCCCAGAAGACATTACACAAGGCCTTTACAGGCAGAGTACAACCCTGCTTCCAGAACAGAAAACAATCATTTGCAAACAACAGTTTTGTGAAGTGTTTTTGAGACCATGTAGTATTACTTTATCCAATCATGTGTTCACGAAGTGGTGAGCCTCGCTCCATCTTTGCTTGTGAACCATTGAGCCTTTCCAGGATGCTCCTTTCATACCCAATCATGATACTATCACCTGTTACCAATCAACCTGTTTACCTGTGGAATGTTCCAAACAGGTGTTTTTGGAGCGTTCCACATCTTTCCCAGTCTTTAGTTGCTCCTGTCCCAACTCGTTTGAAACATGTTGCTGCATCAAAGACAGAATAAGCAGATATTTACAAAAATCAGTGAAGCTGATGAACTCAAACATTAAATATATTGTCTTTGTGCTGTTGAGTATATCAAAAAGGATTAGCAAATGATCACATCCTGTATTTATGTTTTACACAATGACCCAACGTTTTTGGAATCAAGGTTATAGAAACTGATCCTTTTGTGTAAAACTGGTAGTGCCATATACAGTATATATAAGATCAGGTCTTACTGCTTAAACCTTCTTGCAGGTTGCTATGAGTCTGGGTATGTTGAAAACATTGCATGATACATTGAACCAAACATTTCATTTTGAGGGTGCACAGCAGTTTCAAAGGTGGCTGCATCTGAGACAGGCACACAGTGAGTGTATGGTGCACTGCCTACCACATGTTCATATAACATCATGTGTGATCATACTGAAACATGCTTCTGACACAAGTGCTTATTACATGTGAGATGATATGTCAAGTATCGGCTGACTTTGTTCAACAGGTGCTGATGACCTGATGTGACCAGAGGAGTTATTCAAAGCTCTGCACTCTTGTGGCCCTCTGACAGATTCTCACATTTCCTTATTTGTTACAGGGAAACTTTTCACTCTATATTAAACAATGACTTGTACAGTATGTGGTGCTAATTACTAAGAGACAACAGCTTCATGCTGAATAATGAAGCGCAACAAACTGAGAATGAGTGTCAGGGAAAGTTTTTTCCCCGACATATTTCTTTCATTTGGTCGAACACACTGTACCCAGCAGGAGGAATCGCTGCTGCTCCTGCACAGTCTCAAGATGTCATCTTTGTAGAAACATTTCTGAATGGGACACTATCTACATGGCAGCTGCTAATGGCCCCTGATTTAAATACAAGCCTCATTCTGGCCGCTGGGACAATGAAAGTCTGTCCTGGTGCTGAGAGAGCAGAGCTGCCCTGACAGGCTCTGTAGGAAGGAGATGAGTGATTATCAGTGTGTATGTGTAAACTGCAGTGTAATCGTTTGGATGTTTGGATTGAGCTTTTGTATTTCCTATCATAATAAATACAGTAGTATGTTTCTCTTGCGGAAGTGCCACAGTAAAGCTTCTTATAGGGGGATTTTCATTGAAACACTGGTTTAATCTTTACAACAACCAATCAGTTAATCAGAACACAGCTGTCTTCAAACAAGGCTTTATTCCATTATTTTGTTCACAATGTTTTTACCTTGCGAACAAAGAGAAGTTACCTTGTGAGGCAGCTGGATTTGCCAGATCATTAGAGATCACACAAGCCCAGAATCCATTTTGCCAGACTACAAGTTAGTTATTTGCTTGTGGCAGAACCACAGTGGTCCAGAACGATCAGAAACACTCGGCTCTTGTCCTTTCATGGGGGAAGCTGAACAAAAATATGAGAAACATTTAAGGTTTTTGAAACTGGAGCTGGTGTCACACCTATGGACCCAAACACACGCTGAAGGATTGATTACGACACTGCAAACCTACAATCTGCTGCACATCAGCGATCACAGGAAGCGTACGTTGCCCTATGTCCTGCAACTGTTGCTGCAGGACCAGGACTGTGTGAAAGCTGGTGCTGGATTCAATGAAGAGCAGATGTGCTCTGTAGCTCCCCAATATTTACCTTAACAAAGACTGGCATTAATTTGTGCACATCTGACCCAAAGATGTTGTTATTGTGTCATTCTTAGAGGCTTACTCATCACTGGAGAGCATTCAGATGATTTAAACGTTTCACCTTACTTGGGTCTTGCATTCATACTAGTTCCAATGCTTCCTCCACATTTTTATTTGCGTCAGTGATTGAAAGGATGCTTCTTTTGAAAAATCAGCAGCTTCTGATGTACAAGCGGGTCAGATCATGCTGGGTTGATCTGAGCAAAGATATTGTGTGGACCGTCTTCAGTCAGAGGCCCGGCTGCCTCCACTGAGTGATCTCGGCTCGGTGCAGCCTGCATGTCACAGTCAGATCAAAGTATTGTGAATGAGGCCCTACATTCTCTTGCTCTAAATAGAGATTTTTAAATAGACAATAGTGTCTAAAAATACCTCCCAGTTCTGCTCCATTTTGACTTTTGTGGAACTCTTGCCGTGAGTCACACACTATTCCTGAACATGTGCTGTTATTTATTTTTGGATGCTTTGAGGATGATCTCTCACATGGGATCAGATTCTCAGGCACACAGTGATTAAATGGATTTCTCTCCTCACTAAAGCCAACAAAAAGTATCTATCAGGTTGACTAGAAAACATTTTCAAACCATCAAGTACAATTTATGTGTACGGTAGCTGCGTTATACTGGTACCCGTATATTGTATATATATAGTACACCGGGTATGTAAACAATATGTCTGTATTGTTTAACACCAATCAAGTTAACAGAGTGTTTCTCTTAGCTTTGTATAATGCAGAATACCACAGCTTACTCCAGTTCTGCAAGTGTGAGTAAATGTTCATACTTATAATTTGCTTTCATCAGAGTTTAGTTTATGATGCACAGTTAGGATCAGTTTCCATGAATCGAGCCAAATATACCAGCGAGGTGTTTGTCAAACCTTTCCACTAGATTCCCATCAGCATGGATCAGAAAAGACAAAAACAAGACTTCCTTCAGTGATTTTAC
The DNA here is from genome assembly GCF_017976325.1 of Chelmon rostratus. Taxonomy (NCBI): domain Eukaryota; kingdom Metazoa; phylum Chordata; class Actinopteri; order Chaetodontiformes; family Chaetodontidae; genus Chelmon; species Chelmon rostratus. Next base: position 26,612,494 of record NC_055661.1, read on the forward strand.
ACATTTTCTGCTTAAGAATATTTGGTATTATTCTAATTTAAATGGTTTATTAGTGCAGTAGATATAAAAACCCAAATATAAACATTCTGAAAGAATGTAAGTTATTGTATAATTTGACTTACAACTGTGACATATGCGTGGTGAATATTCATTTTTCTATTCAGGCTGCTGAATAACTGCACACTCCACCTTATCACCTGCACACTGTATTTAAATTTTTTATTGGAATTATTTAAATTCTAGTTGTTCCACGTGTTCTAATAATGATTGTTTATTGCACACTGGCCTTTCAGCAGAGGCTCAAAAGTATGAAACCCTGCAGTTCACTGCACACATTGAGCAAACATGTGACATCCTTTGAATCTTGAGTCATATTTGAATGATAATCTCACATTACATGAACATCAAGGCATCAGTTTTGAAATCTATTGCTAACAGCTGTGTTGGCCACTGGCCACAGGGTGTTGGTCACCACCATCACCACTGATAATGTGGTAATCTGTTCTCATTTTGATGTGGGACACACACTTCCTGAACAAATTAAAATCTTAATTCCATTATTATGCTCCACTGAACCCTTCTGACGTCTTTTCCTGGTGCATTATGTGGCCAAACTAAATATTTCATTAGGACATAAAATGCATGAACATGACCAAAAGCAACACAAACTACATTAACGCCACACTCCATTAATAATATGAGCTCATTTTCTAACAGAGCATAATTTGTCTGCCAATCAGCACTTACCAGAACTTGTTTTCACAGGAACAGGAGAAGCTAATCGCTGTTATCTTGTGGTTCAGTGAAGAAAATTGATCAGTAATTCTGCTCTGATCCATTTGTGTGTGATTTCTCCTGAATGTAAGGCTCATGTTAGGACTCAGTGATCTGTGTCTTTGCACAACAGCTTTATTCACACATCATGTGAATTATTATTTCTAATGGATGGCTTCTGATGGTACTGGTAAAAGCAGAGTCTTTTCTGACTTTTCTGATCCTTTTATTAGATTAGCTTAATGTGCAGCTAGCTAGGCGAACTGATAAAGTGCTGATGTGACAGAGGGTTCCTAAATATTGTCTTAGATTGTCATTATTGTGATATTGTAACATAGCTTTAATGCTAAATTAAAATGAAGGGATATGCATGGTGTTATTTTACAGTTTTCTTATTGTCAAAAAGTCCAATCTGTCTTTCAACACTTTCTGATTTCTCTGTCTTATCTGTATCACTCAGCCCCAAGAACTCAGTGAAGACGTTAATCTTAAAAACAAGTCACAAATATATAATTTAATTTCTTTAAAAAATGCTCACTGGTTTCCTTAAGCAGCAGGGCACTGCAGGTTTTAGCCAACATTACACAAACAGGAGTAAACTGTGTTTATGTTGTGGATTTAATACACATTTGGCGTGCTACAGAGTGTTTACAGCACAGGAAGGTGTCTGTAAGTTTAAAATATAAACTACAGTGTAATGAAGGATCATGTCACACTTTCCAATTTCACTCAGTAAATATAGTATGTAGTTTACAATGATGGCAGATTTAACACTGGAAACCATATATTATTTTGAAGCAATGTGTGATTTCAGACAGAAGAAGGCTAATCATCTCTTGCTATGACTGTTGATGATACCTATTATATTGTATTTTGCGCATTGTATATATTGTATTTATAATGTTTCCAGCTGACTTGTTTTTAAACGAGAACTCTTAGAATATGCACTTGATGGCTACATACATGAAATTGTGCTGAAAGACTGAGACCGAGGCCAAAGCTGCTCGAGGTAAAAGGTTAGCATCCTCAGCAGCTATAGAATATCGGCAGCCTATTTATTATTATTTAAGTGACACTTTTTGAGCTCTACATGTTTGATAAATGACTTTTTGTAGTTCGTTTATGTCTGTTTCTTAATTTGTACGTTGGAAAAACAAATATTCCTTCCCCTGCATTATTAATAGTGAGGCATTGCTCAGTAACATCATGAGACTGAAAATCATCCAGCATTTCAACAGATTTAACAAAAGAATGACTTTTTAATGTCTTTTTTGGGGAAATATGTGATGCTCATGATAAGATTCAACAGTTTATGGTCCAAAATGACCGTTTCTATGGAAAATGCCATTAAAAAGATGACCACACTGCAGAGTTAACAACCTGAGCGATCGGATGGTTAACACATCAACACATTCTCCAGAGTCAAATAAAGCATCACATAAATATCTGAACTGCACGTAATCTCAAAGTACTGTCTTTTAAGGTAAACCCTTATCTACAGTTAGAGTTTGTCAATGCTCCGTCTCAAAGTCCACCTTAAAATGCCAAATGAGGTCCACTTTTGGATTTGTCCCTAGAGCTGCAAATTACACATCACTCCTGGATACAAAACATCTGGGCAACAAAAGACTTGGAGGAGTTTAAAGTGAGGCAGCTGTGAGGAAGCTCGGCAGACGAACTGATTTCTCCAACATGGGTCCCGCTCTGGTGGTGCTGGCGTTGTCTTTGCTGGCAACAGTGGCAGCTCAGTCTCACGACCATCATGACATGGCCTGGGTGAACGGCTACCGGCAGAGCTTCAACTTCCAGTGTCCACACGGAGAGGTCATCGTGGCCATCAGGAGCTACTACAGCGAGCAGGACGGCTCGGACCGCTTGTGGACCTTTGAGTGCCAGCCGACACCTGAGGGTCTGGGGGAGCCCAGTGACTGCTGGTGGGACGACATCTCCCGCGCTGGGATGGAGTGGTGGGTGATTTACTTTTACTTATTGAACACCTGCTTTCTAAGTTGTACATCTGTGAGCTGAGGCTGGGGACAGTCACATCTCTTCAGGGTTCACAATAAAAGCAGTATGTGTTGCATGCATTTGGAGAACTTTTTAAATGTTATTAATTTTAAAATTAAATTATTTTAAATAAAAGTTTAAATATCACATTAGTTTCATTTCACTGTCTGATCTGTGGCACAGAGCTGAACAGAATTCACTGTACTGATGCTGCAGGTGCACATAATCTTTCTGCAAACAACATTACACTGTCTTAGTCAACAAGGAATTAAGCAGCAGTAATACGAATAAATGATGCAAAATGATGTATGACGACAGTAATTCAGAAATGCACTGAAAGGAGATGAGTAAATCAGTCATTTGGGAACACGTGAGTCAGATTTGAGTGTGCAGTGAAAGCTGCAGTGATGTCAGCTATCTTTACTCAGCACAGCAGCTGTGAACATGTTAGGATTTGTTCGTTTTATTCATTTGTTCATCGAGTTCCAGCGATGCATTTCAGCAGGACATTCATCACAGACAAATCCACGTGAAAGCCACGTAACAGCCACATCTTTGCTCCATCTGTCACTTCTTGTTCCAATCATCAGGAGGAAGTACTGATCAAAGATAAAAATGCCTTCACTTTTAAGTTATGTCCCTTCGCTCTCGAGCAGACGTTGACCAATAACACTGCTAAAGGTCACTATTAGCAGACAACAAAGGCCCTTTGGAGGCCTGTGGGAAGTTTGCTGCTGAAATTGTTGTATGAACAAAACCACCCGTGTTGTTGGTGGATGGGTGGCGTGCACCCGAATAGAGGAGAAGACCTCCAGCTCATCTAAAGCATGAAGATACAGCAGCAACCAGACGATGTTAGATCTGTCAGACTTAACAGAAGTGTTTAGTACAAAATGTACACATCACTAATATGAAACAGGTTGTGGCACATAAACTATTCTTCTGTAGAGAAAAAATAAATATTTACACCCAGTAACAGCCAGGAGTGGCTGCTGCGTGGCTAACTGAACTAGCTAGCTTAACTGGCAAAACTAAAACGTTAGCTTGCTAACAAATGACCCCGTTAGAGTGAAGAGAGGTAATATGGAAACTGGTCTGAAAACACACCGACTTGATAAAATGCTGTTTAATAATGATGTAAACTGTGAAGATTAAAATGACATTTCACAAAATTACAGGACACACGACAAATAACAAAATGCTAGCTAGGTCAGCATGTTCGGATATTTCCCGCTCACGCTAAAGTGCATGAATACTACTAACTCTAAAACGCTCATATTTCTCCATGTATGCATTAATAAAACGAAATAACAGAATTTATGAACAACTTATAATTTGTGGACTCTCTGTTTTAGCTTGTAATGCTACAGTGACTTTCTGTTCTATTGATGGCTTTTGATTGGTGAACAGATGTTTCCTAGCAGCCGCTATACACATGATTCAAGTCTTTTTTAGCTATGACACGTTTAATTATTGCAAGCTGGCCTCGTAAATCACTCGGTTGAAACTAGTTAGTTGTTACGAAGAACTTTGGAAGGATTCCACATGCAAATTTAGTGTTGGACTTACAAATAACTGCTGCAACCCAACCTTTGCAGCCTGTAAAACTTACACAACACAAGGTTTTAACTTTCCATGTGTGTATATGTTACTTGAGTAAAAAAAATGTATTCTGTCCACTGTTTTCTCATTCAGAGGAACAAAGCCAGGTCCTCCTGGGCCTATAGAAATCGCTGTCTCGCTCCAGATCAGCCATATGTGTCTTCAACTGTTCCTGGGTACATGACGACCTCCAGATTCATCCTTCAGAGATATCTTTTTTATAGTCCACATGTTGCAGCATTTCCTTAATTTTATTAATTCTGTTGTACTTTAAAACTACAACAATCCACAACAGGCTCAGTCAGGTGCATGCATTTGTTTTATCCACTGAAGAGGGAGAAGGGAAGAATTTGTCTCTCTCCCTCTTATGACTGGTTTCCTCTCGTGCAGTCAGGTAATCTTTTAATTTCACCTTACAAATGCCAAAACCTCACATATATTCAACTAACCATCAACAGCACAGAAAGGTTGACATAATTAAAGGACTGGGATCAGCCTTTTTGAATGGACAATTGTTGCCTGCCATCTCTGTGTAAACAGTATCTTGAATCATACAACCAAACAGATGCTGGCTCAGCTATATCTGCTGCAGACGACTTTTTCTAGGTTGCTGAGCAGAACACGTTTGTGCTCTTTGGATTTCTTTCGAGTTAAGCTCGACTGCCCCCAGCCCTGTGATTCAAAGACAAACACTGAGTACGCTCTATCACTGCCACGCCTGCCTCCTTTTAACACAGCTGTCTGTTTGAATTACACTGGTGAGGACATTACCCTGCAGGGAAACACCCCCACTGGCTGAATGGCTGACGGCTGTGCCCATGTTGCCATGACAAACTTCTACACATTGTGCAGCTGCTGCTGCTTGGACCTGGTATTCTTGGCTGTGTTGTGGTGACAGCAAAGTGTATGGGCCATAAACAAATGCACCATCAACAAACCAGTATTTACCCAAACAATATAGTATAAACCTACAAACGTCGACTTACAAAGAATGGCTTGGAAAGAACAGGAGAGTATGAGGTGTCACTTTGGATCTTTTCCAGTTTCTAAATGAAAATTGTTTTTTTTTTTTTTGTAACTGAATGACCGTGTCTTTGCAGGACTTCAACGTGCACTCGTAACGGCCTGGTGGCGGGCGTGCAAAGCAAGTACTTTGAATCCGTCCTGGACCGGGAATGGCAGTTCTACTGCTGCTACTACAAACGCCGCTGTCCCTACTCCTGCATGTACGTTCTCACACGACTGTTAGTCAGTGAATAAGATCAATATCTCTCTCATAACTGTCTGTTAAATGAAGCCAGCATATCATTAGCTTAGCTTAGCACAAACACTGGAAGCAGGGGAAAACAGCTAGCCTAGCTCTGCACAAAGTTATCAAAACCTGCCTACCGGCACCTCTGAAGCGCAGTGATTACCACATTTTATCTCTTTTCTTTGGTCTGCACACTAACGTAGGTGTAAAAATCACAACCTCCTGGTTTTACGGACGTTATTTGCTAGACTACTTCCTAGCCGTGAGGTTGCTAGCAGAGTCTCCAGGAAGTCACTGCTCCTACCCAAGAAATACAGCAATCCCACACATAACCACATGTTAAACACTTCAGTTTTTGTACACATTGAACGAACAAGATATAACAAGGTACTTAGTGAGATTTGGAGTTGGTGGTGGTTGGCAGACTTCTTGATCTTTGGACAGAGCCAGGCCAGCTGTTTGCCCATGTGATCAGTTGATGTGGTAAGATAAGCTAACCGTCTCCTGGCTGTAGCTTGATATTTAACGTACAGACATCACGGTGGAATCAATCTACGTCTGCATGAAACCAAAATAAGTATATTTCCCAAAATGTTCAATGATCCTTTTAAAGGTTTCTATGTTAATGCACAACTCGCCCAAACATTCCACATTGTTTTGTTGCTTTCCACAGGAAGACCACTGACGTTCCTGAATACTACAGGGAAGAGGGAGAGATGGTGATCCCGAGTTATGGCTACTTCATTCGAGGTGCCCAGACCACCTTCACTGGAGTGCTAAGGTTTGTTCACAACATCTGTTTAATAACTTCTGATCCCAAAAAGCAGCAGTTTGGCTCTAAAATCCTTCCAAACATTGATGAAATCCTCTCATGGCTGAGTTGGCAGAAAAGAGCTCCATAGCGAGGCCTGTGGGAACAGAATTTATTGGCATAAAAAACAAAAAACAGAAAAAACATTAAAGTCTGGTGATTTATGACTCATGATTTTGTCTTGTACTTTGTTTCAGAGATCGGCAGTGGAAGTACATCCTGTGCAGAATGACAGACTTTGACTGTGATTTCGAAAATTTATAGATTGTAAGCAGCAATTTTTTTTCCTATTCATAAACAGTTTTAACTAAAAATGCATATTTACTCATACAAGTAAACAAAAACAGTGTACTGACATTATACATAACTGACACAATTCATGCTTTCGTCCATGTATTTACATTTGTTAAGTGGATCAACCACAGGCATGTCATATATGCCTGTACTGTCAGTTTTTTAGCCTAGCATGGAAAATGACTGCTCATATAAAGGTAAAGTAAACATCGACACAGAGGGTCTACGGGGGATTTGGGCTCCACCAGACGCTTTGGACAGCTTAAGCTTTTAGTTGTGGGAGGAACTGGAAGTCCTTTGGCAGCATGTGAAAGTGGTTTTCCAAAACAAACTCAATTATTTGATGCTGTGGTCATGGTGGTGGAAAACACAGTGTCAGGCTCTCCTCCAAAGTCTTTTCGTTGAGGTCATGTGACAGTGATGGCCAAACAAAATGGTTCACACCATTTTCACAGTCACAAGTGAGCTGCAGCGTGCGGCGGATGGGGATATTGTCTTGGAAGTGACGCTTGGAACAATTGTGTATGTGTTGGAAGACATGAAAAGCTCTTTCAGAATCCCTGGCAACATGAGCTTTGCATGCAATGAAAAGTGCCCCACCTGCTTCCAATCGACTTCACATCCCTCCTCTATGAAAGTGTCTCATTCAGTTTGTCTGTTTCAGCTATAGCGTGTACTGGACTGGAACTCATGTAACTATACCGTGTGAAAATGGGATTAAAACCATCCCCTTTTGATTATGTTGTAAGGTCATTTATTTAATGTATAGGTTTTCTGCATTTTGAAAAAAATAACAGATTACATGCTTAAAACAAAAATTCAGAATATTAAATGAAATCGTATGAGCATTAAAGTAGCTGGCTGAAGGAAGGCTAATCTAGCTATGTGAGGGCATAAAGGATGAACTCAGCCGTGACAATATCAACAGCTCCCTTGGGTTTAACTTGGCTGAAGGTAAACTCAACACTGCTTCATGCTGCCATAACACGCTGCTGGAAGGGTCTGACATCAGGGATTATCTACGGCTACTCAGGTTCATATTCAAAGACTCAACACAGATGGAAACAGATACCCCAGCTCTTCAAAGGTAACAAAATAAAAGCACCTCTGTTTTCATTAAAAAACCGTTCAAGCAACAAGTACTTTTATCTTATTCTACCTTTCGGCAGAGCCAGGCTATTTTCCCACTGCTTTCAGCCTTTAAGCTAAGCTAAGCTAAGCTAACCAGCAATTGGCATCAGCTTGATAATTAACAGACAGATATGGGAGTGGTATCGAAATTCTCATCTAACTTTTGGCAAGAAAGTGAATAATCTTATTTCCTAAAATGTGGAACTATTCCTTGAAGCAGCTACAAACAACAAAGCATGTTTATGATATGTGCACTATCGCCGGACATACGTATGTGTAAATAAATATTTGCTTGTATCTTTTCAAACAAACTGATCAGCGCAGAAGTGACTCAAATAGTATGCACCTTTTAGTACAGCTAGGATTTCGGACACAGTACGACCTCTCACAGAATTTCGGGCAGGCCTCGTGTAATATGGTTTCGGGTTCCAGAAAAAGCTCATAACTGGACCTTGACTTGGGATTGTTTTTCAATTGACTCACATAGAAATTTTCCCACTTCATCAACCAACCTAATGTTCCTGTGAAGTTTCCACGTATGAATGGTTTTTCTTCCAAACACATCTAATGACATGTCAATTCAAAGTAGCAGTAACAGAACAAATATGGAAAAACAAAGTGCCCAGCAGCTACTTCGTCCTCATTGTTGTTCCGCTGGTTTTGGACGGGACCAGCAGAATTTCTTCACCAGCTCAACTCTCCAAAGTGCAGTTAAAGCTATTGGAGCTTAATGGAGTGAGCTGTGTGAAGGTCAGCCGGCTGGCTGCACCGTCTTGAAAAGAGCTGGGGACTGGGCCAGTAGCTTTCAGCGCCGTCTGTTTACGGCAACTGCTGTCTCGGGGCACAGGGCCAAGCAGGCAGCGCGACACAGCTGTCCCCCGAGCCTGTGGACGGTGGCGAGCCACACGCCTGCAGAGGCCTCCTGCCCTCAGAGACCCACAGTCCCTGTGGTGGAAGCCTCCTTCCTGAGCTGGGAAAGACGGGGGGGGGATACATTGTCCTGCTCTATCCTCTCCTCCCTCCAACACGTTTCATTACAGCTGGATGAAAAACAATCCTTTCAAAACAATATTCACACTGGCTGTAATTAAAGGAGCCACAAAGCTATTAAAGTCTCCTTACTGCAATCGCTTTTGGAATCTGTAGCTAGCCACCTTATAATTAAGAGCTAAGTATACATTTATGGCAACAGAACCCCAGAGAGAAAAGGGATTTAACTTCTGATGAAAACCTGCTACTGGTTTCAGCAGAATGCATGAGATGTATGTCTGGATTGCTAATGCATAGTTGTGGTTGTTAGTCTAGATTCATAGTGGACATGAAGCAGATTACATGAAACATATACGTAATCGCCTGTTGGACGACTCACTAACAGCATGCAGACAAATACCATTTTTTAGGTGGACGACGCTGCGTTGTTTCGCTGTAGCCGACAGACTGGCTTCATTCAAATGAATGAATGAATGAAATGAATGAACGCTGCAGTTTCTTCAAACACAGCTCAAATGAATGTGGCTCAAAGGTCTGTGAGGCTGCATGCATTAAGATCAGCAGCAGCATGTCAACATGCTAACATGCTCACAGTGTCAAAGCTAACATGCTAATTACCGTTAAACACAAAGTACAGCTGAGGCTGATGGAAATCAGTTTTGCAGGTAATTGTTACAAAACACATTGAACACATTCTTACTTGATGATAGCCGACAGTAAAAAAAAATAATAATTGTGCTATTGGCTAATCAGACATGCTAGCACTGAGCCAGTGAGGTGGTTAAAAAGTGTTAAAAGTGTGTTAGTTCAAAGTAAAAAAGAAATATCAGAAAAGGAAACGCTAACCAGTTTTCCTTCAGTTACATTTTTTACTGCCCTAACTAACTTTTTATCTACATCCTTGGCTCGATGTTGGTGTATCTGAAGTTAGCCCATAGCTCCGTTTCTGTAGCCGACCACTTAAAATTAAAGCACACCTGACATTCACCTGTCTACTACTAACTGTTGTTTGTTAAATGGTGGTTGTCACATTACACTAAATAACAATCACAGTAGGTTATCAGATAAAGAAAGCACTCGTATCAATTATAGTACTTGAAAATGAACAACAAGAGCACACTCCATGATGCCTCCTCAATCATGCACCCATCATGTCTGAACAAAAAGAGAGCCTGTGATGTTTTTTAACTCACGGCCATTTGTCCCCACGCCGAACCGGAAGCGAGCTGCTGCAGTTAATGCCCGAGTTCATTAGCTGTGATCCAGCGAGGCCTCTGCGCTGCCAGAGCGAAGCATGAGACGGATAACAGCTACTCCCAAAAAGAGGCGACTGCACCCATGCTGGAAATCCATCCCAAAATTAAGTTTAGTTCTCCAAAACAAGTTTGTTGACTGCTCAGTGTGCAGAGCTTGGCCTAAATCTAGCCTCTAAATTCTTGCTGGTGCCAGACTAATGCCTTTGGTTCTGTGCCAATACTTTATTCAATATCACTCAACAGAATGCAGTCAGAACGCAAAACCCATCATATCCATGCAACATATGCAGTGGCTCACTCCATATGTTGCATATCTCTTTAATAAAGATGGAATTTAACTCCATTTCATGGCATGTTTAGAGGCTGCGGTGAGTTCAGGCATGTTGGAATAACTGCCGGACAGAGAGGAGACATTTTTACACAGCAGAGATAAGATAAGATAAGATAAGATAAGATAAGATAAAACTTAGATTACAGATAGAAAATGTCGGAGAATGGAGATATGCATGAAATCAAGTTGAGATGACAGAAGGACCCGTGCTGCCCCATTTTCATGGGAATTATAGTTTTTTTGTACGCTCACAAAGAAAACTTGATTTAACTTCAAATCACAAGTTTCAACTTTCAAATGAATGACATTCCCATCAGGACCAGCTGTTCTTTGTGTCGCCTGCTTATTAGCAAATGTTATCATGCTAACATGCTAAACTAAGATGGTGAGCATGGTTAACATTATACCTGTTAAACATGTTAGCATTGTTATTGAGAGCATGTTGCTGTTAGCATTTAGCTCAAAGCACTGCTTTGCAAGTACAGCATAGCTCTTATGTAAACATTACTTTTATGCTTAACCATGTAAAAAGTCATGGCTGAATATATATTTATGTGTAGATTGTAGGTGTAGGTTCATTATTTAGAATGTAGAAACCATATTTAGAACCTAACCATTCAATATTACATTGATTGTATGTTTTCTAATTACTCTTGACAGTTACATCCACTTCAATGCTCATATTAAATTATATTCACACAATATTATTGAGCTCCAAAATCAGTTATCTGACCATGAAATGAGATGGGATGAAATGTAGCTCACTTGGTCTTTCAGACTTTGCAGCTGGTCAACATATTGTTTTAATCCAAGTAACATGCTCTGTTTTGAGCCAGCGCAGAAGTGAGGCGGCGCTGTGTTTGGAAGTGGGCAGAGTGAGCGAGCACCATGGAGTGTGACCCTGGCCCGGCCCCGGGGCTGCACAGATAGCCTGTTTATTTTAGGGAGCCTCTGCCCGCTCTCGCTGCTCTCACTTGAGGATAAAAACAGCTGCCTCGATTCATGTCCGACAACAAGGGGCGCAGTGCAGGGTAGACCCACCACAGCTCGGTTTGACTAACTCTTCACTGCAGAAATGAGCTGCTTCTCTGACAACATCTGACTTATAATGGTGTGAATTTATGGTATATGAACACAGCAGACAACATGAAACTGGTGGAAGCAATTTAAAGGGTCCCTGTCCCTTTAATTTCTGCCTCCAAACCACTACAATTGAATTAAATTTATTTTGTGTTTTAGTGGTTAGAGAATTTAAAAATAGCATTTGAAAAATTCATGTCTTTCCCAAAACAAAGTGATTGTTACTCTGGATAATCCACAGACCCTTTCTCAGGAATTTTAATAGGGACTATTCTTCAGAAATTCAAGTGAAAACTTTCGACCACAGCAACCATATCTGCATGACTAGTTACCACTAAGTAAGTAAGAACACATGTTTGTTGCATTTCTTGGCTAATCAACCCTTTAAAGGCTGGATTTTGGCTTCTCTGGAGATTTAATTGGCCTTGTTCACATTAAATCAAGACTACAAGCTGGAAAACAATAAGATCCACAGGATATCTGCTCGGTTGCTTTAAAGTCGTCATTAGGGGACCTGGGACGGGACCACAGGATGGAAACAGGCCTCCTGGTGAGGTACAGTGTGTTTACTTCTGGTTTTGCTTTCGTGATAAAACTAGTTTCGTGTTTGTAGCATCATTAATTTTGTACAGAAGAGCCAGAAGTGACTCAGTAAAATCAGTTACACACTTAGCTAACATTAGCCACTCTAAGCTACTGGTCATACCAGACCAAGTCGGTGTGTAGCAGAGAAACTCCAGAGGCTACTGACGTGAGCAAGAGAGCTTCTTACTGCTCATGAATGCAGCTTTTCATCTTCAAGAAGACGATTGTGTAATTTCTTCTTACAAATTTACACTGTCCCTTTAATGGCTGCTGCAGGTCGACCACCAACGTTCATTTTAACAGCACTGCATCAGGTGGATGACCGCCCACCTCCGTCGGACCTGGTGCACATGTGCAGTCCAGTATGTACAGTATAGATCTCTACAATAGAGAGGCTGTTGTTCTTGTGGCGACCTGTGGCTCGTTGGGAACGGCACAGGTCGAAAGTGTGGGGTGTGTCCTCTGCCGTGATTCTGCTCTGCTCCTGGAGACGAAGGCAGGCGTAGTCACAAATGAGGACGTGATTCGAGTGTTCATCTGACGTCCTCGCTTTCATGATGGCGCCTGAGTCTCAGGCAGGGATTTCCACTGAGAGCTCAATCAATTCTATTCACCCTCTCTGAGCCATTCAGAAGAAACCCTTCAGCTGACGCACCTTGAATAACAACACACTGGTTATTCCACCGAAGCGGATTCCTTAATGAATCTATAAACAATCATTTTGTGGGAATCAACATGAACAATAAGCTGATGGGAATCCTAGACTTCCCAAGTGTTAGCGTTCCCAGTCGCTGGCTGTTGGGAAAGATTCTTTGCATTGAGGGCTCAGGAGGGAGCTCGGCACTCGTGTTTACACAGTCAACTCGTGTTCGTCCTGTGATCACAAAATGATGGTGTCAGATAATAGAGGCTGGTTGAGATTTAAAGTTTAGAACAACAGCTTACTCACTTTTTCCCCTCTGGGTCTGTGGAGCAAAAAGTTTGGGATTTGATTTGGGAAGGCAGCCAAAGCATTGTGGGAACAAGAGGTGTAAGGTGAGCTCAGCGGCCTACTGGTTCCCAGCCTTCCCTTTGGCTTTCTCACTTTCTCTGCTCACAGCGTACCTCCAGACAAAAGCATCATTATTGCTCTTGGACTCTTCACTGGTGAATTCTAGTTAAACAGCACAGAATAAATTAGACGGTTTATGGCCTGTGATGGAGAGAGCTGAATGGATCCACGACGAGTGAGCCAGCATCGGGTGTTCCCAGTCATTCAGACTCTTGACGGGAAATGTTACACCACAATATTTCCAGTGGAGGTTTTCTCTCTCTCATTAGCCGCGATGAGCTTGTGGCTGCATTTCCTGGAATAAAACAAATGGCGGCACAGAGAGAGAGAGGGACGTCTTTGTTTTGAAAAGGCGTCAGACCTTATTCTGTGACTTTACTGGATCTCCCTGCAGGTGAAAGGTCAAGGCTGTGAGTGTGAATGATGTTCCGTGGCTTGTCAGCGTGTTAATCGGTCTGTTGGCCGGAGGCCCGGGCAGAGAGAAGAGCAGGACTCCGACGGCATTGTGTTACACAAAACAGGCTCTTCTCACACCATCGAGCACGTGCTCGTGTCTTCGTTGTGTGGAACCCAGCAGTGACTCAGAGTGGAGATGTACTCCCACAGTTTCTCAGGATATACAAAATACATCACGAAGCACGGAGCAGTGCTCACAGCTCGCACGCTGACACTCTTCAACAAAACAAAAATTGCCATAATTTTTGTTTTTCCATTGACCGAGTACACTGGGATTAAGAGTGAGCCCATTGAGTCACATCTGTACATCTAAGAGAGAAGTATTTTAAACGGCTTGTTCAGGTCAAAAAGTAGTTTTCTTTAGTGTATTAGAAATGCAACTTAAGAATAGAAAAAGCATTATAAGTACACTTTAACTTTTTGTGCTACATTTAAAGTACGTTTGACATATACTTTTAAACAGTGTATTTCTAAATAGATCCACTTAAATGTATTAAAAATGCATATACTAATTCTGCAATATTTAAAGTGATATTTCAAAAGTGTACTAATGATTTTAATAGTAATAAAGCATTGATCCCCCCCCACTAGTGGGCCGTGGGTCATTTGGTACTGGGCCGCACAGAAAGAAAAAATGATTTCCATTATTTGGTTTTTTCACATAATTAGTTTTTTTTTTTTTTTGCAATTTTATTTTGAAATGTATCACGTGATTTCCCGTACTGACACTGGAGGTGCCTGACAGTGCCAGTCTGCAGCCAGGTCCTCTTGACATGATTTAAAAGTGGATTTACATTCATTATTATTGTTATTATTATTATTAAAGAGAAAATACCACAGTTTTTAATGGCAATCTTATCATTTTATTTTGTTTTTCTCTGCTACACCTTTAGACTGGGCCGTGAAAATATTGTCAGACATTAAACTGGGCCATGGTACAGAAAAGGTTGGGGACCACTGTAATAAAGTGTACTTATTTCCAGGTCAGGTAATTAAAGTTTTCTTTAATTTCGCTTCCTTTAAACTATATTTAGTATATATCCAGCATATATAATAGATATATAATACAGCTGTGCTGCAACTGTGTTTTGAATGCTCATGATTCCTGATTCTTGATTCATCATCATCATCATCCATGATTTCACTGGTATACTTTAGTAATTTAGCAAGTATTCACACTTCAAGTATACTCAAGTATTGCTCAAGTGGTACTCAAGGACTACTTGAGCACACTAAAGTATACTTGATGGTGATAAAAATACCTGGGTGATGTCGGAGCGCTCCGCCGAAGTCGAATTATTCACTCGTCATTGTTACGACCACTCAGCTGTATAAACTCTGAGAATTAACCCTGCTGATGTCACCTGGGTGTTCTCTGTTTAGGCCTGGAGACTACAACAGAGCTTTCAGACTTCGGTCATGGAGTTTCAAAGACATTTACCATACATAGAAGGTAACAAAACGTGAGTTGCATTATGGGAAGTGTAGTTTTTAAGCTTCTTTAAAAGCATACTGACTAAAGCTAGAATTATGTTTCCCAGAAGATACGTGTTACCGTCTCTGTGTTCGTTAAGCGAGCTGATTGTGATTCAACTCCCGTCATGTGCTCATAAATGTGCTCCATACAAGTGAAAAAGAAACAGCTAGGCCAATTTATCTGAGCAACCCCATGCATGCTGGCTTACAGGCAGCCCAGAGAAGCTTAACTGCAGCTTTAAGGGTATGGACGTCTCACTTCCTGCTTCACTGGTTCTTGCTAATATGCATTTTCAAGTTCCCTCATTGTTATGTTTAAGTGCAGCAAGAAATGACCCTGTCTCCTTTAAAGGAAAGCCAAGAACTAGATTAGAAGATCAGCACCAGTCTCATCACTGCTTTAAATATGGAGCAACAATCTGAAGGTGGTTAACTCAGTTTACCATTATGAAGTAAAGGGCGGTGTTGTGCCATAAAGTGATTCTATCGCCCAGTTTATTCGTCTACAGCAACTTTTATCTGGATCAAACAGTCCTGACATGCAAACATACATAGCTTTATATCCTCGGTAATAGCAAAGGTCTCTCTGCGTGAAACTTCCATGTTTCTTGTAACCGAATAATCACCATTGTGGCCATAGCAGTTTACAGCATAGTCGCAATACTATACTATTGTTTCAGATATTTATATGTGTTCAGTTTGTATAATGTCCTTGTTTAGGCCTATGTTTGGAAACTAGACTCTATTTAGCATGATTTATAGATGGGTTATATATAAAATAAAGAAATTATCTCTTTCCTTACTCTGCATTATTTCATCTGCATCATTTTACTTACTGGACTGGGACCAATCCAACCAGTTTTACCAGTTAAAATATCTTTAAAACAGACAGCAATCAGTTGTTTGCAGACGATCACTTTTTGGCACGACACAGAGGCACAGACAGCCCGACTGTCCGAAGTTCACAAATCTGCCTGCCAGCACTTCTTAATGTTCATGAGTTAACATGTTGCATGCTAAGCTAATATATGCATGCTAAGCTAAGCTAATGGCCTAATGGCTCTTGCTCCATATTTAATGCACAGATGACAAAACTCAAAAAGTTGAACTAATGAAAGGCACCTTTGCTCAGTTCGGTGCATTCAGGGGAGTTTTTGCAGAGGCTTTAATTGATCTGGTTGACCAGTAGCTTATGGTGGCTAATGTTAGCAAAGATTAGATGCTGCTGTGAGGTCAGTTCACTTTTCCACCTGTGCTTCTGTGTTGTATTCGGCTGTTTATCTGTGTCATCTATCTGTGTTTATCCTGCAACTGTCACGGTCACTGCAGTTCACTATGTTTTGGGGCTCCTAGAAGTGGTGCATTCGCCAGTTTTCCAGCAGTGCCCGGATGTAGGATGTAGCCTTTTACATGAAGTATGTCAACAGCCACACAAATCATGTAGTCTGAAAGACAGACATGTGTAAAACTAAGCTACCTACTGTTCTCTGATCTCAATAATCTTTAAGATTTGCAGGAACAAGCTCACCGGTTCTATTACAGCCTGTTTGCAGTAAATACCCGTAAAATGTCAGTCGCTCTTGGCCAGCCCGACAACAAAGCACTGGAGGATAAGCACAAGCGGTGACATAAGCAGAGCCGTGATTGAGAGCTCTTACATCATCATCCTCCATTCACGGCCTTGACAAACGGTGCTGATTGCCAGTGCCCTCCATGTTGGACTTTTCCCTCTCTGTGTTCAGCAGCACTTTAATCACACCGCCGGGAGAGGATTTGAAAAAAACGGTGAATTATGATACAAACATTTCTCTCACTTAAATTAGCTGAAGGATGAAGCTGTGAGTCTCGCAGGTGTGGCAGCATCGTCCCTGCCTGTCTCTGGTATATTTACAGGCGGCGCAGAGACTCTCCGCAGGCGGCGCGTAATGGAAAAGTACTCCAGTGCCAGAAGAGCCACAGCCAGCCTTCTATTACTATGTCTGGCCTTGGACGCAGCACAGTGAAAGATAAGGCTGTCTCCACTTGCTCAGTTCCCCGGCTGTGTTTGTCCTTAGACAGTCAGACACCTTTATCTTGCCCGGGAGTCTGGGTCAGACACAAGATCATTCTGCCTGCTCCAGTTCAGAACCGTTAGTGCAACGGGACAGATAGTAGATTACAAACCTCACCCTCAAATCAAGATTGCAAATCTACTGTAGACCCATAAAGTCCTCTGAATGGTTTCCTCAGGGCACCCCTGTAGCTCACCTGGTAGATCTCGTACCACAAATCAAGGCTGAGTCCTCACCACAGGGGTTTGGGTTTGAATCCCTTTGCTGCAGGTCGTCCTCTCTCTCCACTGCCTTTCCTGCCTCTACTATCATATTAAAAATTAAAAATGCCAAAAACAAACAAATTTCTAAAAATGGATCCACAGACAATGTTCATCATGTGTTAATCTGCACAAAAACTAAAATGTAAAAGGGCGGTTTATGTGCCTGTCTGGTGCTTGGCTCTGAGTAGTTGCCGGGCAACCTAGAGGATACGCCAGGAAGTCAGTGAATGTGATGTCATTACCTCCTGATGCCCTGAGTAATGAATTGATGGCACTGCGGTGAATGGCAGTCAGCGGTTTGAAGGTAGCTGCAGCAGCGAGCACACAGGATTCTGTAGTTTTACTGATTTAAAAGGACGAACTAGCTCCGTTAAGCTGGTATGACAATCGAATTTGATGTTTTTTGTGTTTTGTGTTCCAGCTAACCAAAAATGTGGAAAACAGACTTTTTCTGTTTTCCAGCAGCTATTAGCAACACAGGACACACTGCATGTGTTTCCAACTTTCTGTAGAGAAACAGCCAACACCACTCCGCAAAGAGAGAAGAAGGACTCAGTGACGAGGTAAAGTGAAAGTCATAATTGTATATGGAGTACTGCTCAGAGTTTGAGTATTGCTCTGCACAGACAAGTAACCAGCAGGGGTTGGTGTGGAGTAGAAGAAAAGATCAGGAGACAAAGTGTGAGTTAATTCATTCATTGAGTCAATAACAGAGACATAAAGGCAGATAGAAACGGTGCCAGCCGGACTGTTGGCCAATCAGCCTTCATTTTCCCGCGAGATCAGACCTGGTATAATGAAAGTGAGGCCTGTAGTGAACCAATCAACAACCTGCTTCAGTTCCAGTTTAAGGAACGTCAAAGCTTTGTACTTTTCTGGATGTTTTAGAGCACATTTATTAGGAAGTTCATCACTTCAGCAGGATGTAACCTGCCTGGCTGGCCTGTAGTACAGCCACTGGCATAGGGTGGTATCGTCAGCATAAACATGAACATTGCAGCACTGGAGAATGAATATATTTAGTACAGAGTAAATAGCAGGGGGTCGAATACTGATCCCTGTGGAACACCTTTATCAAAACCATCTGTAACAACAGTCTGAACAGGAACATCTGCGTTTGACCAGCTGTAAGAAAATCAGTGGGAAGCAGCTTATTTAACAAAATGTTGTGACCAACAGTATCAGCAGTCATGGTCCAATCAAGTGAGTCAATGTCATCCACAACAGAACCTGCAGCATTTATGGCGCGACAGCTACGTCTAAGGTCTGACTGCCGCAGCTAGAGGACATTATTATCCTCCAGATGGGATTAAGCTTAAGCTTATTCATTATTTTCATTTTTCAACTTCTTTTGACATTCATGTTTGTTTCAAACGCAATGAATTGTGAGTATTTTTAACCTGCAGTGTGGAGCTTTGTGTAATTGCTCAGTGAGAGTAATTACACAAACACTGTCGACGGGCCATGCTCCTAGCTGCTGCAGCCTCCATCGCTCAGCTCTGACAAACCAATCATTACCGGCTGATGTAAAATGCATCACCACTGGTCCAAAGGCAAGGAAACATAACCGCAGACACACTGGTGTCCTGTGAAATGCAGAGATTTACCTGTCGGTGAGAGGCGAAATCAGCATTGTGTGAACTCTTTTGGAAGACGTTGTATTTATATGCAAAAGTCCCAAACTCCAGCTTTAAGTGCCATTGGGGCAAATGATGATCTATCTACTAGCCCAGGACAGTAAAGATAGCCTCAATCACAAAGCCGTGGAGATCCTGATCATTTCATATCAAGGTCAAAAGTCTGGATTTAGGGTGAACAGAAGTTAATTTAATGTCTTTATTCTTGGAAAATTTTGTGTGTACAGTCAATACCCGCCTGCTTCAACTGAGAGTGGAAAAAGATTCAACAGCAAATATACAACCAAACGCCAAATGGCCAACCATGCGGGTAATAGGGGCACTGATCAGTACTATTTCTCTGCTCTACAGCGCCAGGGGCCATGTTTACTCTCTCATGTCAAGGTTAGAGGCTGACGAGAACATTAGCGTGAGCCATTTTAGCTGGGCGTCACGTGAGGTTCACTATGCGTGACAGATGTTTAAAAGAAAGCATCGAAATGTGGCGCTGTTACGCCGTATCTGTGGACGTGGATCGGTGCGTCTTTGATCAAATCACAAATCAGGTGATGTAGTAGTGACAGAAGTTATTTGATTTGTGCCAAGAAACGAGCAGGCTTTCAGGTAAGAGCAGACAACGGAGGTAAGACAGCTTATGGAGCTCTTTCCTCTCTGTCAGTCACTATGAAGGCAATGAAGTCAGAGATGAGGGCATCAGAGTGGGTAATGAATTGAGAGAGCAGGCAGCCCATAAAAGCATATATTGATTATGTGGCAGCTATGAATAGAAATGCACCCAGAATAATAAAAAAAAAACATTCTTGTTGAGGGGAAGCTTTCAGACAAACGCTGACTGACAGCTAATTACGCCGAACCTGTGACACAAACTGCAC
Organism: Chelmon rostratus; assembly: GCF_017976325.1. Lineage (NCBI taxonomy): Eukaryota > Metazoa > Chordata > Actinopteri > Chaetodontiformes > Chaetodontidae > Chelmon > Chelmon rostratus. Next base: position 26,632,413 of record NC_055661.1, read on the forward strand.
AGACAAAGAGCAGTGAGGAGAGCTGTGATGTGTGAGCACCTTCACCTGCAGCCTGCAGGTAAACGCTTACTCCTCAGGCTGGAACTCAACAGGAAAGCAAAAGTGGCGGACTGTTCCTTTAAGCTTGCTGCTTTAATTATAGCTGAACTCTGAGAGACTTGGATTTCCCATTTCTTTGCAAATGCATGACGCCTGTGACTCAGAAGAAGAAGAGGAAAATGAAGAGGGAAGCACATACATCACCTGGAGGAAGTGACGAGATGTGCCGAGCAGGCTGAGCGGCGACATTAAGCTGCATAAAAGTGGCTTTGTTAGGAGGGTGTTTGACAGTGAAGGCATCACAGGTTAACATTCAAGCAACCTGTGATGTGATGTCAAACCAAGCGATGGGGCAAACAAACGTACTCCGACACAGAAACACGCCGGCAGGATGCAAATAAACTCTTTCCCAGCGTTCATATGAACACTCGGCGACACGTGTTGAGGTTCCTGCCAACAGCAGCTGAGAATAAACATATTAAATCTCTGCCTCGTAGGAGGGGGAGCAGATACATCAAATCAGCTCTGTATGGGAAGTTGAACAAGACCGGAATGACAAAAGACCTGAAATAAGCTAATGGTCTGACTCTTTCTTTGTTTTTTGTCTTTGTGTGTGCAGCTTGGACTCATTGAGAGTCTCCTTATGTGCTGAGTGGCCACCAGTTTACCCAGTGAGTCTGAGATCTGTGGTCCACAAAGGCAGATTCTGAATCAGCCGAAAAGAGCAGCGAGAGACAGGAGGCATGACTGCAAGTGGAGACGTGAAACCGAGACAGCAGACAGAGGACTTGTGTCTGTTTCCACATATTCCAGAATATTTGGTGTCATCACAGGTAACAGGGAATAAATACTTCATCCCCTAAAAGTGCTCTCTGGTGCCGCAGTAACGAATGCGTCGCTAAATTTGAGCTGTAACTGTGATTCCTTCGTGGTCCAGTCAGTGCAACTGTGAATGCTGGAATGCAGTGGTGAGACGTTTACTGACCAGTGTTTGATGTCAGGTTTGGTATGTGACACATGGATGAGCAACAAATGATGTGATGCCCCTCCCCTCAGAGTAATTCAGAAAAAAAAACCCCAGTGTTGGTATTTCAGCGGTGTGATGTTGGGCTGTAGCGCCACACTGAGGCCAGTCAGCGCAGATCTGAGGGTGTTAAAATGCAGGAGATGATTCACACACGCTTCCTTAATTTTGCTGGTGAAAAAGGCAACTTGAAACTGACCCTGAAGGTTTCTGAGCTGTCTGAACGGCCTGTTTCTCAAACTGGATTCATGGTACCGAGCAGACTTCACTGCTTCTGTTCTTTATCAATATAACCTTGAATATACTTCTGTTTTATCTCCGGTTGACAGACAAAACAAGCAAAGCACTGCTACCATGAGCTGCCACCATGGCTGTGTTCCAGACTGATCAATCATTTGAAAATGCCTTTGACAGATTCATCCATAATAAAAACAATCATTTGCTGTGATCCTTGTACAATGTGTGGTTATATATTTAGCCGCTGGAGCCTCACAGGGGCTTAATTCACCAAGCATCAGTCATGGGTGGAGTTAACACTGAAGACAGGCTCTTAGGTTGGTTTTCGCCCTGCGGAGATGTTGGTTAGGATGGAGCAGCGCTGGGAATCAACACCGCTCACAGTGGCATCGTTGTCTTCACGTCTCTGCTCTCTGATGATGACAGCAAAGAGATAATGTCCTCGCAGATATCCACAAAGAAGAGTCTCATCAGCGTTTATGTGTGTATAAACTGCAAACTGTGATTTCATTTTGAAAACGTAGCATCTCTTTTATCTTCTATCTTTATTTTTTTACAGATGGCAGACAGCTTCTGTGTTGCAAAGACTTTTATCTCCAGAGAGAAGGTGATACATGACTCTTTACCCATAACTGAAGCTAACGCAGAGTGTTTTGTGTACAGTAGACACAGATATGTGACTTATCTCCATCATTGAGAGGGTGAGCTTATCGACACTTCTAAAGCTTAAAAGCTGTTCTTATGTGTTTCTCAGGACGTGTGGGCACATTATGGCCCACAATACTGTGTATGTATGAACTGTGAGGGGTGTTTTTCAAGTAACCTGCTTTCATTCTGACAAATATCACGAAAAATACTGTATATAGGAAATGAGTCAAAAACTCACTGCTCACAAGTTTGACCACTTGAAAAAGAAAGCAAGTAAGACACATGTAATATGTGTAAAACTTTATTTAATAATTGTGTTATTTAACAATGGTCATTCTAAAGCAGCAAACGTTTGTATAGAATAAAAGGTAACATAAAAAATATGTGTTTAGAGAGGATTTAGAAAGCTGACGGTGAGAAGAAACTGTTCCACAGATGGAGGCAGTGATGGAAAATGTTCTGTCATGCTTGGATTCGAACTTGGACAGCGAGAAGGAGTCTGAGTGAAGGATTTGAGGGTCCAGGTGGTGAAGTGAGTCCAAGTGAACCGGCCATTGACAAAAAGGACTCACACAGGAGCTACGTGCTGGCCATCACATTGCTGACTCTGAACTCACTCTGCATGAGATCACACTAAAAGTTTTATCTAAGCTTTGTGTATTTATTGTTTATTGAGTTTTCCCCATAGACAGGTCCTGGATGAAGTACCTTCAGTACCAGTAACTTTCTTACATCTGTACATTATTGGTAGGATTATTGCTTAAGATCATCTGAGCTGGAATTAATCTGGTTTAACTGCACAGTCTCCCAACATGTAACACGTATGTAAGCATGCAGTTAGTATGAGTGTCCTCACACACTGTTACAGCACAAGAAAAGTACATAAACAGTAATCACAGCAGCTGTAATACTATATGAATAATGACCCTTGAATCAAACGAAAAGAATGAAAAAAATAGATTAGAAAAAACATGAAGAATTGATCGTAAATTTACTGCCCCTGTATGGAATTATAAATTAGAACATTGCCCCCTCTTGTGGTGAATTATGTGCACGACGTGCTTCCGCCTCGTTCTGACGCAACTTCCGGTTGTGCAGCAGCCATTTTGTCTGTTCGGGCAAGTCTACCCTGACGGTTACAAACTGCAGTTCCACCTTAGGAAACAATTTGAAATGTTGTTGTGGCTTTTCCATTTCACGTTATCTACGATCTGAGCGTCGGGTAAAATTTGTATCACATTTTTACGAGTCGAGGAGGACCCTCCTCTCCCAGATAAGTCCTCAGTTCGGCGGGGAAAACGCGGCTCGGCTGAGAGATGTCGTGCGAAGAAAGCTACTTGGCCATCATACGCTATCTGACTGATGAACGGGAGCCATATGCGCCGGGGACGCCGGGCAATACCAAGAGGAAAATACGCAAAGCGGCGACCTGTTACGTTGTTCGAAACGGGACTTTGTTTTATCAGCGTCGGCTGAAGGGCCAGAATGATTTCACAGAGCTGGAGGTGGTGCTGCAGGACGGCCGGAGGAAGGAACTTATCAACGAGGCGCACATAATCGAAGGAGGGGTGCACCTCAACCAGCAACTCACCTGGGAGTCCATCTCTCAGAAGTACTGGTGGAGAGGTAAGAGCTGGGGCCAGGTCACAGCAGCTCCGTGGGTGTAGTCACTGAGAGCTGATTATATGAGCCGGACAACCCGCGTAAACACCAGCATGTCGCTAATATAAATACGCCACTGTCACCGCCATGAAACTACTCACTGTCTCCATCTAGTGGTCAAAGTACGACGTTTCCCGTCGACAGTTACATCTTTTAGCGTTACTTATTGAGAGTTTAATTTATGTATAATTCACTGTCCGGATTTTCATTAGTGTACACAGAGTGGTCGCTAGTCTCTCAAGAAGCCTTGCAAAAAAGTCTAAAGACGAAAAGTTGATATTTAAATATCCAATTTACTAATTTTTTAATTGTACGTGAACGCACCACTCAGACGATAGAAAAATATACAGAAATTATGAAGCAAAAATACTTGAAATTAACTGGTTTCAGTGCCTCAAATGTCAATATTATCATGTTTTCTGTAGTCTGTAACAGCTGATTGAATTTCTTTGCTCAATATGAAGGTGTCAGATTGGGCTCTGGGCTGTTATGGTGGCCAAATAATTGGCAGACTAATGGATAATGAAAATTATTGTTAACACTGCAGACCTGACTTTGATTAGTGTTGTTTTAGATGATGGTGTCCCTTTTTTCAACGTCCTCAGGTATCCTGAAGCATGTCAAAGACCACATCAGAGAGTGTGCTCAGTGTCAGAGCAGGCGGAGCGCCGACGACATCTCCGGACCTCGTCTGATCTCGCGGCCGGGGAGACGCAGGACGGCTGCCAACGTAAACGATGAGGAGGACGAGGAAGAGGAGGAAGAAGAGGGAGATGACGGTTTATTCGTCAGTGACTCGTCCTGTCAGCTGAGATCCAAGCTGGCCAAGACGATGGCCAAGCACGAGCTGGTCTTTGTATGTTTCTCAGATGTTTCAGTCCTCGTAATTACAAAGCTGTGACGTTTCCTGGCCTAAGTTTCCGTCTTTTTTTTTTTTTTTTTTTGTTAATGGCGTTCTGCGGTGTGTGTTGTGTGTTTGCTCTCTCCAGGTGGACAGCAAAGGTGAGGTGAATCAGTTCCTGCCTAAACACAGCCAAACCATGTTGGAAAAACTCAACCAGCAGCGTCTCAGCAACCAGTTCTGCGACATCACCCTGCTGATCGAGGGGGAGGAGTACCGCGCACACAAAGCCGTTCTGGCGGCGTGCAGCGAGTACTTCCACGAGCTCTTTTTTGAGAAGGGGGCCGTCTCCACACACGAGGCCATGGTCGACCTCTCCGGTGAGTTTTTGCTGCTTTGTGTTCGGACCGTTTTTGCGCGGCTGCTCGGTTTTCACCTTCATCCTTCTCTCCCTCTCCAGGCTTCACCAAAGCCAGCTTCCTGCCGCTGCTGGACTTTGCGTACACCTCCCTGCTCACGTTTAATTTCTGCATAATGGCGGATATCGCCAACCTGGCCCGCCATTTGCTGATGACTGAGGTGCTGCAGATATGTGAGTCAGTGCACAGGCAGGTGGAGGAGCAGAAGCTGACGGTGTACCAAAGAGGAGACGTGCACACCGTGATGTCGAGCCAACCGGCTTCTCAGGAGGGCTTAAAGGACGAGTCCGGCGCCTACGTGGTCACCATACAGGGTGAGCGGGGGGCGGTGGTCACCCACAGCGCCGTGGCTGTGACAGGCGAGCCCTTAGCCTTTGTTGCACCTTCTGGAGAGGCCTACATCCAGCAGCCGATGACCGTTGTCACTGAAGCTGTAGAGGGAGACAAAGAGCATCATGGGGAGGCTGGACCAAATGAAACCGTGACCCTGATCACTCACAGTGGACAGGCCGAGCCGGGAGAGACCGTCACGCTCATCTCTCGCAGTGCAGAGGACATGGAGGGGGAGACGATGACCGTGGTCACCCACAGTGGGCAGGCCGGAGCCAGCGAGTCTCTCGCCGTGGTGTCGGCGTGCCTGGCGATGGAGCAGCCGCAGGTCGCTGAAGCAGGAGCCTTCGTCATAAATGTGGATCCGGACAACGTGAGCCCCCCAGAGGTCGTCAAACTGGCACCCGAAGCAGCGAGGTCGCCTCAGGAGAAGACAGAATCAGCACCCGTTCCCCAGAAACGCAAACGAGGGCGTCCGGCCAAGGTGAAGAAGGAGGTGGAGGTGGAGGAGTTCATGCCCCTGGAGGAGGAGGATCCCTCCAATGATGAAGGCCACGGAGACAAGCAGGACGTCACGTCAGATGATCCCAACAAAAGACGACTCAGGCAGCGCTCTATTGCTGAGGGCGGTTACGCACGCTTGCACATGGGGCTGGAGGATGAAGAGGAGGCCAAGAAAGGTTCAACGCCGCCGCGAGCCGCCACGCCGAAGGTACGTCTTTACATCCGAATGAAGCTCAGTATGTAAATGATTTCATGTTTTGTTAAGAGTGATTAATTGGTAGATATATTGAACAAGGATGTGTTTTTAGGTGGGTGTGAGGCCAGGGAAGAGAGGAAGACCACCAAAGCAGCCCGTGGAGACTCAAGCTGAAGGTCAGTCTGAGTCTGGATCAGGGGCGGATCCAGAAGCGAGCGCGGTGGAGATCGTCCAGACCGGAGAGCTCAGCACAGACGACGCTGGGACGAAGGCGGCAGAGCCGGAACCTGGAGCCAAGCAGGATAAAACCCCGTCAGAGAGCGCCGTCGACGGGGAGCACACCTGCTCCGAGTGCGGCATGTCCTTCCAGAGACGCTACTCTCTCATCATGCACACTTTAAAACACGAGAAAGCTCGCGGATACAAGTGCAGCGTGAGTATCAGCGCATTCCTGCGTCTTTAATTCTGAGGGTCGTAATATGAAAACGTTGAGACCGCCATGTTTCTGTGTCCTCTCAGCTGTGTAGCAAAGAGTTCCAGTACGCCGCCTCTCTCCGCGCCCACCTGGCCCGACACAAGCAGCAGAGCAGCCAGCGAGCCGCCGTCGCCGTACCCACCGTAGAGCAGAGCTCCGACGCCAAGGTGGAGAGCGATCTGGACGACAAGAATTTATCGCCGCACACTAAAAGAGAATTCGTGTGCGACATCTGCGGGAAGACCTTACCGAAGCTCTACTCCCTGCGGATCCACATGCTGAACCACACGGGCGTGCGGCCGCACTCCTGCAAGGTCTGCGGCAAGACGTTCACCCACAAACACAGCCTGAAGATGCACAGGGCGCTGCACGACGTCAGCAAACAGTTCCAGTGCGAATTCTGCAAGAAGTCTTTCGTCAGCAAGCGGAGCATGGAGGAGCACACCAGCATACACACAGGTCAGAGCGCGCTGCGCCTCAGCTCCACCGTGCAGATAGTTTTGGTTTTATCTGTCCAGATTTTGAGGTTTCTGTCTCTGCCGCTCCAATAAGGAGGTGATGGATGTTGTTCTTGTGGCTCACAGCATAGAAAACTCAGTAGTGTAGAGCAGTGTTTCCCAACCTTTGTCACTTCACGAGTACCCCCTCACACATATGCGTCGATAATTCTCCAAACATAGAGCGTAACACAGTGGTTATCAGATGAAAGTCATTTTATTTAATCTCCTTAACCTGAAAATAAAATTCTCAAACTCTCTCTCCTTCTTTTTAACCTCAACTTAAAGGATAACTTTCGTTTTTTACAACCTGGACCTTATTTGTAGCATTAAATACGACCATTTACTCACCCAGACGACTTTGGTGGCATTTGGAGTCGTTTTGAAGAAATTAGCCCCAGAGGAGCGGCGCGTATATCTGTATAATGCGAGTACTCGGGGCATCCGTGCGCAGCCTCTATATAACGCATAATCTGCGGCGAAACTCATTCATATTCCAATATTTAGTTATGATATGCTGGTGCTATTCCCCTCTGAGCCCGTGGTGGCATGTTATCAACATCCAGTGTCTCTAGGCAACTACCTCTGACGTGGATGACGTCATTACCGAACGCCGGGCGCTGCGAGCAGCCAGCCACAACACGGCTAACTCTGCGGCGGTCGGCTACGAATACGCAATAACGAACCATAGCTGTGCCAAACTACAGCTAAACTAGCCGACCGCCGGCTTTAATGCTACAAATAAGGTCCAGGTTGTAAAAAACAAAAGTTATCCTTTAATTCAACATAAGAATGAAGAATATGTTTTCTTGGAATAAAAGTAATTTACCAAAATAGCCTGAATACTAAATGAAAATAACCTTCTAACTGTAACAGGTAATATTTCTCTCTCTTTTTTATTTAACATAACTCATGTAGGCCTAAGCTAACATTAATCACAAAACTGGAGTGTCCTCCATAAACTTTGGAAAAACTGTCAATAACCTGGAACATGTTTTCCCCGGTTGTTCCTTTATGTCCGAAACATGTTTGTAACGAGCGAAGGCCAGAAGCTGCGCTTCTCCACTCACATCTGTCATTTCATCCAGCTGCAAAGCGAACTGACCAGCTTGTTTTATTTTGTTCATGACCTTTCCCACAATATCCAGAGACATATCGTCATCCGATGGGCCACGGTGTTGTTTGACGTAGACGTGAAACCGTATAAAATATAGCTATCATTGTGCTGCCTGGGTTTAGATTTGGCCTCTTTCTTGAGTTTCTCTGCTGTTTCCTCCGAACTCCCTCCTGGATCCAGAGAAACTGGACGTTTTAACCACTTATCCATCTGAGATAGCGGCCAGATTTGTTATAAGCGATATCCGTTGCTGTGTTGTTGTATTTTGTGTCACAGGTCATTGTCTTCCCGGGGAAACGAGTTGTAGCGCATACGTACCGTTTTATTAATGAGCTCAACACGGCGTTACTGAGAATTTATCATCTTGGAAATTTTGTTAAATAAATATCACCGCAGACATTCTGTTGTCCACATATTAGGAGTTACTGGGACGACAGTTTTTGTGACACCTTTAAAAAAAAAAAATCTCCCCATGCGACGCGGACCCCTCCCCTGGTTGGGAAACACTGGTGTGGAGTGAACAGCAGGCTCCAGTCCTGCAGCACGAAAGAGCTTCAGTGGAAATTGTCCACAGAGAAACAGGGACATGATGATGAGGATGATGAGGATGTGGTTAACAGAATATTAATTGAACACTGAAGTGTTATTAGTCTTAAAGGGACAGTTCAGGTTTTTCGGGGTTGTATCGGGTGTTACCTGCAGGCAGAATTAACTGAGTGTGGCGCAGCAGCACAGAAGCTAATCAGTGCAGGGCTGTGGAGAGGATCAGCAGCAGGAAGTATTTTATCCTCCTAGAACAGTCAGAATCAGTTCAAGTAAACGCCATACTGTCAGTATTTTTCAGCATCAGACAGCACTACACACACACACACACACACACACACACACACACACACACACACACACGTATAGTGCTGTATTTCTCCGCAGAGTCAGACAACAAAAGCAAATAAAAATGCCGTTCACCGTGGAGACAAGAGGAAAACTTCATGAAGCAGAATATGCAGAAGTCGTCTTCTTCGTTTCTTTACTGGTCGTTTGCTAAGTGGTTTTATGTATTTGTAGGCATTTAGTGCTGTTTTACCTGATGGCTGAGTGCAGCAGTGCTCTTCACCAAGTGTCCGTCTGACTTATTTAGCGCCGGTCTGGACGTTTGTTAATGGTTGAGAAAGAAAAAGGCTGACGGCAACGCAAAACCCTGAAAATATTCCAAATACAGCGTACTCGTATTATTTTAGACGGGCCTTTTTTAGGGGGATAAAATCTGTTTTGCTGCAGACGGCGCTTCTGTGCAGGTGTTTCCTGTAGGTAATACCCCGACTATTGATAAGTAGCTCATAAACAACCACTTCAAAAAATCTGAACTATCCCAGTCAAACAGCTGTTCTTCCCCGTTCGCCTCGAGCTCAATGTCTTAAAAGATGTGCAGATGAAACCAAAACTAAAGACCAGTGAGAGAATTTTTTCAATAAAATGACCCTTTTCCTTTCACAGGTGAGTCAAAGTACCTGTGCACCACCTGTGGAGCCACTTTCCATCGGGCCTCAGCTTTGAGTAAACACCTGAAGAAGCACCAGCCCAAACCTGACGTCCGTCCGTTCGCTTGTGCTCAGTGAGTAACCGTTCGTCTTTTTAATGAAGCGAAGTGATTCGCCGGGGCGATGTTTTGATGGATTCGCTTGTGTCGCCCGCAGCTGTGATAAGAGGTTCTACGAAGCGAAAGATCTCCAGCAGCACATGAACAAGCACATGGGCCTGAAGCCGTTCCAGTGCCAGGTGTGCGGGAAGTGCTACAGCTGGAAGAAGGACTGGTACTCCCACGTCAAGTCGCACAGCGTGGCCGAGCCGTTCAAGTGAGTCCGCCGGAGCCGAAGGCCGCGTCCCGCTTTGGTTTGTTTGCGTACTGAAATCTGCATGCTGGTGTTTTATGTGTCTCTTCAGGTGTAACGTGTGCGGGAAGGAGTTCTTTGAGAAGGCTCTGTTCAGGAGGCACGTGAAGAAAGCGACGCACGGGAAGAAGGGGCGAGTAAAGCAGAACCTGGAGAGGGAGTGCGAGCAGTGTGGGAGGAAGTTCACCCAGCTCCGAGAGTACAGGCGCCACGTCAACAACCACCAGGGTGAGACCCCCGACCGGACGGGGGGAGGTGAGATCCTGCGTGGAAGCACGTTTATGTAACTGGTTCTCGTCTCTTCCAGGTGTGAAGCCATTCGAGTGTCTGACCTGCGGCGTCGCCTGGGCCGACGCCCGTTCCCTGAAGCGACACGTCCGCACGCACACGGGAGAGCGGCCGTACGTGTGTCCCATGTGCCAGGAAGCGCACATCGACGCGCGCACTCTCCGCAAACACATGGCCAAGTATCACAGCGACAACCTGCCCGGGAAGATCATGCTGGAGAAGGACACCCTCCAGTTCCACAACCAGGGCACCCAGGTGGAGCACGCCGTCAGCATCCTGGCGTCCGAGCTGCCCCCGGAGCTCCGGCCGGCCCAGCAGCAGCCCTCGGAGGAGATCGAGACGGTGCTGATCACCGAGGAGACGGTGGAGGCCGTGGAGGCCGTGCAGGCCGTGGAGGGCGACGGCGCGGTGGCGACGCTGTCGGATCAGGGCATCATGCAGGTCGTGAACTACGTCCTGGCCCAGCAGGCACTCACAGGGACCAAGCTGGAGGAAGCGCCCGAGGTGATTCAGACCATGGAGGTGGAGGTCGCTCACGTGGCCGAGGTCGAGTAGCTTTGTGCCGGGATTCAAACAGACTGATCATTTTCAACAGTCTGTGTAAAATATAACAGAATGTATAAAGTTTTTTTTTTTTTTTTTGTTGAATGTAAATACTGTAAGTGAACTGCGGAGGATCTGAGTCTGGTCAGCTCAGAGCTGAGTGTTGGATGAGTCACATTTCTGTTTCTTTGTAAATAGACATTAACAATATTTACAGATGTATGAAATGTGGCACTCAGGAGAAATAAAGGTAGGAACTGACAGGCGACGCCGCCTGAAAGCATTTCATCTTGTCACGTTTCCACCTGATTGCTTTTGTTGCTGACGCTGACCTCGCAGGTCTTTACTCCCCCTAGTGTCGGCTTGAGGGATCAGCACAGAGTCAACATGTAGAGTGTGAAGTGTGATGCTTAAATTTAATATTGAGTTTGACCCCCAGAATCTAAATGTGATCTGGTCATTGTTCAGAAATCTCATGTTTTTACCTGCTTTACAGTAAAAAGTTCATATTTCAATGAAGCCACAGTTCAAATAATTTGACACAAAGGAATATTAACATGCAATACAGCAAGAATGGATATTTATTTCAGATTTATATCAAAATACCCTCGTTATATTGCAACATATTTACAACACATTGTACAAAAATATGAAAATGCAGATGGTTTCTGCTTTCTAACAGTTCTGGCTACTTGAAACAAAGTTGAACATGGGCTACAGGTTAGTGTAGGAACACACCTGCTGTATACACTCCTCTGAATCAATACAAACATTGTTCTTACTGTTGAAGCTACCAGCTATTATTCACATCGGTATGCTTTGTTCCATGATGAAAATCGTGCATTTTCTTTAGGGAGACTTTCAAAAAAGAACTATACAAATTTATATACATTTATATAAAGGTTCTGGCCAGTTATCCAATGAAATAAACCTCTACCAAAACATGGTTCATGAATAAAAAAAACAACAAAAACAAACTTGTTCTAAGCATCCAGCACGAGCAAAAGCCTGCTCTGATAACGCAATCAACCACTTTCGCACAGCAACAAGAGCAACAAACACAAAAACGACATCAGTCATAGTATTTTAAAACACTGGGTCAAGAGCATTAGGCCTATATATGGCTACATCAAATGAATGACCATCTGTCACTTAAACACACGTACTTCACAACCTGACACAAAAACATGATGCATTGGTCTCACAAAAGACATTAAAAAAACAAAGCAAAATATAGAAAGTACAGCAGAAATTGCCCATCAATTAACATAATACTTCTGACAGGAAATGTTTGAAATGTATACAATCCATGCTGACTTCTGCCACAAATGAAAACCAGTGTACTCGACTAACTTGTACAACCAAAACGGTGAAAACGTAAAAGTCTATTACAAATTGAAATACGCTTTTGCTGTGGCCCATAGCCGAAATAGAAGCCCTACTAAGCCCTCTAATGTAAGTCCTGTTGCCAGTCATGCTTTAAACATGGGAATGAATCATGAACACTTAAAAGCTCAAAGCAATCTTGAAATCCTCAGCATTTCTTAAGTGCTCTCAAGAAATATGAACATCATAACATGCAGCTTTGCTCAGCACCGTGTATTTCTCCTCGCAGCGACGACGAAACAATGAAAATAAGTGCATTTCTATTTGAATATGTACGTTGTTCTCAGCAGTGTTTGCACTAATGCCAGGTTTTCAGTGAAATGTTCCAACAGCGGGCGTGAAATGAGAAACGGGGAACGTCGGGGAGAAGACGGGGGTCGTCTCACTCTCCCTCCTCCTTGATGCGCTGCTGTTTGTTGCGGCGAGAATCCAGGTCGAAGGAGAAGTCAGACCACTCGTCGCGTGGCGGGAAGGAGATGGTCTGGCGCAGGGTGAAGCGCACGGCGTCGATGACGCGCTCGCCTCGGGCCTCGGAGGAGCCCATGCTGACGGTGGAGGCCCCGCTGGTGGTGCGCACTATGTGGGGAGGTGGGGAAAAATCCATGGCCTGTCGGTGCTCCATGATGCCCTTCCAAATGATGTGCTGGAACTCTGCAGGGATCTTCAGCCTGGACAGGTCCTAATGGTCATTACACAGGGGAGCGTTAGTATTCGCAGGGGGAGCCACTCTTCTCTCTAACCCATCAAATGACTCGTGTTGGATAGGCAAGGGCTCACCTCCATGTTATAGTTCTCAATCTGGTAGATGTTGGTTAGGCCTTGTGCTGTGAAGTAGTCCAAGCAGCCTGCGCAGCCCAGCCGTATAAGGAAGCTGTGGAGGGAACACAGGAGGAGGTTCAAGCTGCTGTTCGCTGCTTCGGCGCTCACATAGTTCTCTTTGCTAAACAAGACTTCGCAAGACCTGCACTGTCTACACTGGATCAGACTTCCTGTGTGCATTTTAAGTTTATTTGGTTTAAAAAACGTTGCAGGGACGAGGGCGGGTTGGTGGTTCATGACGATGAAGAAGAAAATATGCAAAGACACAAATGGCTGCAGGCAGCAACCTCATCAATAGATGTATTCAAAGTGTTTATGAGGCAGAATTTTCATTCTGTTTGATTTTTTTGAGGCAAATGTAAAACCAAATTTCAGATTTTTTTAGCACAATTTAACCTTCATAACTGCTAATTTTATGAATTAATTTTCTTGCATATTAAATTTCCAGTGTGGAGGCTTTAGTGGCATCTAGTGGTGAGGTTGGAGATTACAAACCCTCTGCTCGCTGCTAAAAAACACCAGTTTAGTGCTGAGTCAGTGCTCGGTTTGTCCATTCTGGGTGATTATACGCGGATGAAAACATTTCTGCCGATAAATCCTGCACACTGGACCTTTAACGGCTTTATGTAACCTGGAACTTTTCTGCAGAAACGTGAAGCTGAGAAGCTGAATTTGCCCACAGTTTTATGCTCTCTATGTTTTTTTATTTAGCAACATTTCGATCGATCGTATCTTCATCAGGCACAAAACAGCACCAACATGCATCACATTATGTGCACCTATATAATGTATGTGAGTTCAACAGGTGACACCATGAAATGTCTGAAAACCAAATTATACTAATTATTTATTATTTCTTTTATTTTAGTTTTTCATGTGTGTTTATTTTCTTCTTTTATTGAGCTTTTTCTTCCTTTTTTATTTTCCTCTTTGTCTCTTTGATTGATTATTGGTTATCATTATTTTGCCTCCTGGCGACGCTTCAGCTGCAGGCTGTGCCTCTCAGTTCAGTCGTGTGTCAGACTGTGACAGACTTACGGTCTGTGTTTATAATGTGACGTCTGTTGGTGCTGCTTTGTGCCTGATGAAGACCTGATTGACGGAAACAGTGTGTGTTTTGTCTCAGTGTCTCCTGTTTTTTTTAAGAGGCGCGAACTTATCCAACATCTGAAGCTAAACACACCCTAATTTCTCAGGTCGAGACAAAGGGAGACGGGCCTTCGCATTAAATCTCTCCTAAAAACACGAGACGTCTGAAAACTGTCATTTAATTTAGATTTTATCACACTGTGAGCTGTTTTTGAAAAGTGCTGTAGAGAGTTATTTTGCCAGATTTCAGAGTGAACTCTGGGAAAAAAAAGATGTGGCTGTGTCCCTCTGTGGATTGGTGAGGTACCTGGAGATGCTGCTGTCCATTGGGTATGGAGGAGGGGGAGTACAGTGGGAGGAAGGCACCAGGGGTAGCTGTGGCTGCAGTGCGTGTGTGGGGCTCAGTGAACTCATGTCAGCGTTCATGGGGATGTGAGTGCCCATCATAGGAGACACTGCAGAGACAAAAGGAGCTACTGTGAGCTTTATCTTACTGCTCTGGGATTTAGAGATTACGTAACGTCATCTGAAACACATGGGGGTGGGGTGGGGTGGGGTGGGGGGGGGGGGGTGGGGGGCATGCAGAGGTTACTCTCAACATGACAACAAAATGCATCCGAACAGGTCCTGCGGGGGAGTCTCACAGGGATCACATTCTTTTTGAGGAGGAAGCTGTCTGCGGGGAGGGGGGCAGAGAGGCGTTCAGGTCCCCTCCCGCCTGCCCGGACATGCTGTCTTTATAAGTCTACGATGAGCCCAGGAGGGACGGGCGGACTGGTTGAGGGGGGGGCATGGCCTGAGATAGACAAGAAGAGGAACAGAGGGGCACACTTACTGTCAGTCAGGCCTCCAGACATGCTGGATGGGGTGAGTGTGTTACGCTGCTGGGGGTTCATGAGCTGGCTGACAGACGGCAGCTTGTTGACTTTTCCGTGAGTTGGGGAGCAGGAGCCGTACGAGGGCTGAGACGGCACTGAAGTCCTGCGGCGGGAGAGAGGAGGTTACAGGCCGTTACCATCAGCGTTCAGCAGATTTATGACACAGGACTGGTCACTACTGTCCTTTAATGGAAACCATAATAACCGCTCCGAGTAAACTGATAATAGCAGTTGAGAATATTACAGTGATTAACTTTAATTCTGGGGGCGCACAGGGAGGGTTTCCTCCTCATACTGACCACATGTTTCCATAATGGAATAGCAGAGCGGGGAAAGAAAAGGACAGGGTTCAAGCAGAAAAAGCCATTTATTATATTCTGACAGATAAAAGTGCAGCGGCCACAAAGTGAGCAATCTGTTTCAAACAGAGTGGTCACAGTTCAAATGAGCCCCGTACATCCCAGAGTGAACATCTGCAGTTCAACACAAACACGCAAACTGTCCGGCAGTGACTTTACAAAACATGACCCGCATCAGCAAAAACTTCTCAATAATAAAGTCTCTTCCCCCCCAAAAACCCCACAAGGTAGATTGTGTGAGTCCAGCTCTCATGACGATGCAAAGGCAAAACACATTCAGTTGAATAAGCTCTGTAGGTCAAGTAAGATAGAAAAACAGACATTTAAGCTTGGTTCCTGTCCACCTTCAGCCACCATAAAAGGCTGAATGGGATGAACGTTCACAAACACAATCTACGCTACCGACTTCAAATGAAACGGAGGATTCATCACGACAGGCAACAAAATGCAAAAATATTCTTTTATGGATAAAAAACAACGCATGCAAATCAGTCTCCACATTTTAATCAATGAATTCCACGCCAGTAGAGCCGGTAGGCAGGAGTGGATCAACAAAGTCCAGCATGTAGGGCGACAGCCTGCATGCCACACTGATGACTGGATACAATGAAGAACAGATAATCCACGATGCTGCAGCAGCAACAGTTGTTAAAAACACAAAGTTTGAGTCCTCAGTGCAGAATCCCAGGAAAAGGCAGAAAGGGAGGAGAAAATCAAAGTTGATGAAAAGGAGACAGAGAGGAGGTCCATGTAACTTGGAGGAGGAGGAGGAGGAGGAGGAATGTGGGGCGTTTCAGGAGGAGCTGCAGCGCCGCCTCTGCTCCCCTGCAGGTTCCATGAGCTGGCTACCAAGACGGGTTTTTATCAGACTGCAGGGAGGAACCAGAAAGAAGAGAGAGAGCAGAAATAAGGGCTCACTGACAGGAGAGAAGAGAAGAGTGACCCCAGAAAAGTGCAAAAAGAGAGAGAACTGCACAAAGTTTGTGAGCTGTGACTTTCATTCAACATCAACGTGCTGCACTAATACCACTGTCCAGAAGATGGCACTCTACAAACACAGATCACAGCTCGTCAGTGCTGGGGTGTGTGGACTGGTGTTAGCAAAGAAAAAGGCCTGAAACATTCGCTGCTGACAGAACCTTTTATTTCAAAGGCTGTGACGGAAACATCGTACGAGTTGTGAATTACAGAAGAGAGCAAGAGGCTACAAGAAAACACATGCATGATCACCAAATAAAGAAGAGAAATATTCCTCTCTAGTAGTCAGATGAAAAGAAAATATGAATTTAGAAACTGAAATGTTCAGCACACCCACTAAAACCTGACATCTGCATCTTTGCTGAAGGTCTGACAGCGACAGAAAGCCGACAACAAACAGAAATAAAGTAAAAACCAGCAAGTGCAAGCATTATCTCACTGTGAGGCTGTCTGCCAGTCTCTTAATGGGAAACTATAACATAAGCAATAATTATCATCATAGGGCTGTCAAACTATCATTTACACCCATCTCCTCTTTTCCATAGCTTATAGTGAAATGGGCGTGGACGAGGAAAAGTGTGTGTGAACATGTGCGTCTGAGACAGTTTTAATTATGCTCAAGCGAATAGATGAGGCTGAGGCACGGATTTTGTTGGGTGCTGTTGTGCAAAAACCTGGCAAAGCACCCAAAGGCGTTACCACGAGTCTTTGGAAGCTTCTCCTTAACAAAGCACAGCCAGGTACATTTGTCACGATTCATCAGCTTTGGCTCGTGTCCCATGAGAGAGCAGGGGAGAAAAAAAAAAACAGCTCTGCTCGATGCAAGGTTCACCCTCCAAGCACCGAGCAAGTTCGAGGTAAACTCTGAGCTGCTGGGAGACGCTGAATAACAGCCATTTTAGAGCAATTATTATCAACTTTAACTTGATGGCTGCGATGCTTCGGTGGCAGCAATAAATCAAGAAATCCCATGCATAGCCTTTATCAGTGCAATCCGCTGTTGCAGCAACAAGTCAGTCATGTTAAGTCAGTTAAATCAGGGCAGTATTCAAACAAAAACAACTTCATCCAAGAAGAAGAAAAAAAAAAGGTTCTGCGCAAGCAATTCAGTGAGAATGAGCTCGAGGGTGCGCAGCTAAAAACAGCACAAGGAAACTAGTCCACCTGAATCCGAGGGTGAACCTTGCAGGTAATGTAGGACTGTCTTTCATAATGAGCCCGAGAAGAAATGAGCGTTACTTTATTATGAATGCGAACAGGTACTCACTGCTTCTGAAGGAGATTCTGCTGCTGCTGCCTGTACGACTCTATAGTGTGCTGCGGCAGAAACTGCATGAGTTCCAGAGACTCTTTGATTTTTACCAAAATCTCATAAATTTCACGGCCTTTGATCTATTAGAAACAAAGAGAAAAAAAAAGATGGCGGTCAGTACGCAGCTCAGACTAACTCAGAACAATGTTTTAAAGCAAATGCCTGAAAGAGTAAAAAAAAGCACTTACAGGCAAACAAAAAACCTCCTCGTCTGTGGATCTTCTCTTCTTGATGGTGGACATCTGGATGCCATGGGAGACCTGGCGGAAGGCTGCGGAGAGGAGAGTGAAGAGTGAGCATCACTGGTCAACGTGCTAACAGTTAGCCTAAGGCAGAGCAGAAGGGGGAAAGCAGCATTCACTGAGCGCCGGGTGTTAGCGAGTGCAGCGGTTGAGGGTCCTCGACACTGGCGGCATGCCAGGTAAGACCAAAGCTTGTCAGCCCACCACCGGCCCCAGCCCTACTTACGGCGCTTCGTACCCTCACTGCTCTTTGTGGCGTCCGTTACGTGCTGCTTCCGGATGCTGTCCTCGTCCGCCTTTCGGTCGCGGCCCGGGCAGGCGCAGATCCTGGCCTCGAAGCACCGGCGGCCTAATACCTGACCACTGGGACAAGACAGGGACACAGCGGGTCAGAAACACGCCGTCGCCGAACCGTAGGAAGACAGGCAATCACTGAGGGGGACGGTGTCTCTTACTCTCTGGTTTCCAGGGTCACAATGATGAGAATCGGGCGTCTGTTCATTCCACCCACGCAGCTCGAGTTGCACATGAAGTTGTACAAAATTGTGGTGAATTCTGTCCCGACCTGAGAAAGCAGAGCGACAGTGAAGGTGAGCGACCTCGCTCAAGAAAAAACACGCTTCCTGAAGTCACGTAAGACAGGAAATTGGAGAGTCCGTTTACATGCACAGTCATAACCTCATTAAACATGCGCGTTTAAAAGCAGCCGCTCACGATTAAGAATTCCACTGAATCACTTCAATATTTATGAAACGACGCTGCTTTATTTTAGGTTTGTAAGTGATGCAGCCTTAAGAGGTTTTGTGGAGCATAAAGCAGCCTCTGTACACAGTGTCACGCTTCAGACGGACTGTGTTTGGATTTGAGGACACATGGACACTATTAGAAACCTGGTTGAACATGTCTCACGTTGCCGTTCGAGTGGACAGTCAGTTACAACTGCACAGTCGATTCAATTTGACATTTAGACACGACTTAAACATCACATCTACTGGGGAGCGTAAAACAGATTCATCAACCTGATTCAGCCGTGTTTGCTAATTAATTCAGTTCTGTTCTTGTCCTGTCACTGCGTCAGGGACCTTCCTATGACTGTCAAAGCTGTCAAACCATATTTGTGACCACTAGAGACAGAGCCGCCGAGGTCTGCATTAAGCTGAAGCAGTGTTCATGCTGAGGGGCTTTAGAGGACAGCAGTTGGGGCACGAGGGCTCGGACTCTGTCTGTCTCTCTCAGTGCAGGCTGAGGGGCTGAGGTGTCGTTAAGGGGGCATTCAGCTGGCCTCACTCCACGATGACGGACAGCTCACCTGGGGAGGTTCGTAAGGAACTAATACGCTCTGTCTTCCAGTGATGGTGTCCTCCACGTACTGGGCGTGGTTGTTTCCCTCCACGCGGATCAGGTGGCTCGGAGGAGCTATCTGACCTGGAAGCAGCACAAGTCGTGTCATTAAGTGTCGACAGGAAACACTCACCACCGGTTTGTTTCTCCGTTAATTAAAAGCACCGACCGTCATTGAACTCGCGGCTGAGCTCGTGGTTCGGGCAGCGCTTCACCACTTCGGTCACGTGTTCGGCTTTCTTGTAAACAGGCATGGCTCTGACAACGGCACCCTGCGGTGGGGTGGTCAGGACTTTGATCTGGATGGGACATGTCTTGGCGATCTGGCAGTATAACTTCTTCAGGTCTGTTGAATACTGGAAGAGACACAAGAGAAAAGATAAATGAAGAGAAACAACATTTTATTTGCTGGGAAAAGTTCATAAGCAAAATGTTCTGAGGCTTGAGCACATTTCTGACTAAATTTTTAAAAGCACAGATCGATCTCTGGAACACCTGTTGCCTGGACTCTGCACTTCTGGTTTCCCCTGAAGCAAAAAGGGCTAAAGACAAGACTGTGATTATGACCTACTTAAATAAACACACACACGGGGTTTGGTGTTACGGGTGTGTATTGGGCAACCTTAAAGATGTCTTACAGAGACCCTCTGGGACTTCCGAGGAGCGTCATAAAATGGACCCCTCCAGCAGCAATTAAACCGGGCCTGGCTTTCATCTACAAGGGAGGAGTCTTCTGCTAAAGTGTCTGATGGCCACTCATCACAGAAAACGAGGCTTCTGAAGGCTGGCAAGCCAACGCTACACGAGGTGGAGTGCACTTTTCCTCGTGGGGGTTGGATGAAAATGACTCAGTTTTTAGGAGCTAAAGAAGATTCATCTGTGACTGGAGCCAAAATCTGATGGCAGCTCACGCAAACTGGCTAACGTTCAAGTTTTGTGAGCCAGGAGTCATGAAAAATGAATGTACCTTGATCCCTGGCACTGTTAGGATTGATAGCCAATAAGCCATCAGAAAGACTGAAATGTTACTAATGGGCATAACCCAACTGTGTAAACAAAGCATTGAAATCACTGCTGTGTAAGCACAGCTCTAAATCCTCAATGTGCAGGAGACACTGGGTGGAGGGTGGAGGGGAAAAATTCCCTGTCAGATTCATTTCTGAGCGAAGAAAAGTGAACACCGTGAAAACCGCTTGGGGCTGTGTTGGAGAACAACGCAACATAAAATTCCACCTCTATTAAGTGCGGTTCCAAAGAAAGGGAGCTCGTCCCAGTACCCATCTGTGCTGACTTTAAATATTACACAAGCTTGGCACGGACATTTTCTACTCTGCTCCCCAGGCACAACCTTTCCTTTCATCAGGACAAACCCAAAACAGTACCTCTCGTTCCCATAGTCGCGCATCGCTGCTGCGCTTTTCACCCAGAGATGGGATCCACTAATAAAGGCAAGTTAATAATAACCCGAATTCTCAGCTTCGCCGCTTTCCTCAAGTGACCTCATTATAAAGTGTACATGCACAGGATGAACTAACACAGCACTACAGCGTGCTGCTAATGTTCACTGCTAGAGAGATGAATGTTAAAGAAGGCAGTAAGGTTATAAAAATCAAATCACTGCCAAGTGCTCGGATTTGCAGCGAATACGTCGAGTTAACATGATATAATGACTGATGAGCTCAATTCAGGCTCTGGGACATGTACATCAACACGATGACAGAACTGACTTCCTTAAAATCAAAGCAGCTTTCTACAAAAACAAAAAAAAGGCCTCAGGTGAATGGCGGTAGTTGTCCCCTCGCTACTAACCTGATACTCCCTGCACGCCTCCGTCACTCAGCTAAATGAGGTGGAGAAGCCGAGCAGAGAGACCAGGGAAAGAGCAAAAGGGAAAGAGAGAGCAGCGGATTATGAGGCAAAGAAAGATGTGCTGTGTAAAGGGTCAGCGCGGCGTGTTTGGAATAATTGCAGGGTGCTGGTTTTGTGTAGCTGAAGGCGAAAACAGCACAACTCAGAGCGCTAAGATCTAATCAAAGACGTGAGAGGCAGAAAACCAAAGTTTGTTTAGATCATATCCTACTGTCACACACACATGCACAAACACACACACACACACACACACACACACACACACACACACACACACACACACACACACACACACACACAGAACCATCCCAGCCCTGAAGCTACAAACTTTAAGCACACAACTATGTGCTGCTGGTGCTGTTTGCTCAGCAGTGAGAGCAGGAGCTGCTGCTGATGGCTGAAAGCAGCGCCCAGCTAAAGCTAACACTGTTCAGGGCGGGGGACAGCCAGTTGACTGATGGGATTCAGTGGCTCACACAGGGTGCGGTGCTCAGGTGTTAACATGTAATTATGGGCCTTTCATTGGTCACAGTGTGAATTGCGCAGCCAAGGAACACACAGCGCACAATACAGAGCCGCTTAATCACAATCATTTGAAAGAAAACTGTTCTAACTGTTTGCAAGAACCACACGAGACACGTTTGCTCGCTGGCTCATGTGGCAGCGAGGTGGAAGGAAACAACGAATACCCTGCAGTGGCTGTACGTACAAACACAACCTGCTCTGACTGCTGCTGTTCGACTCCGCCGGACGAGCCAAGCGACACCCATCGACTCCACTGCAGCTCGTGAGCCGGTATAATAATGAAGAAATGTTCTTATGATTATCTGACTGCATGCAACATACAATTTGTTCTGATGCTTGTACAGTGCTGCATGTGTGCAATTACTTTCTAACGCATGCAGCACTTGAACACACAAACACACACTTCCCGTTGAGCGCAGGTTGAGGCAGGCCCACAGCTGTAGCGTTCTTTTCTCCCTGACAGGCGCTGCGGGCGCATGCAGAAGTCAAGTCCTGACAAACATCAGGCCTTAAACAAGCACTGTTTGGCGCCTCTGGTCTTGTCTTCTTCATACCTGACATGTCATGTCATGCCTAAAGCTTCTCCCAAACCTGTTTAATTCAATAATGCAGGTTTTTTTTTTTTTTTTAACTCGCCTCTTTTCTCTGAAACAGACGTAAAACACCTGTGTCCTGGAAAACAATGAATGCGGGGAAAAATGTAAAGATTTACAGGAGGACTACCTTCCTTTACACTTTATTCCTAAAAAGAAGAAGAATGTTCTGTCGTGGTCGTCAGCATCGCGCAATCTCAGCGATGACATCTGTCCCGAGGCAAACCTATAGGCTGACGTGTGGCATCATGTTTATGTAGCCGGCGCTGAGAGAGTCCAATATGCATCTGTCACTCTCGGGATTAGCCAATCGAACCCTTGTCTTCACCAGAAAACGACTGGAACTACAACTGAGTTCGCTGCATTTGAAAATGAAAATAAAAGCCTACAGGTGGGAACATATGAAGGAGGAAAATCCAGATTTTTCCCTAAACTCTTCTCAAATGCTGAAACTTCTTTTTAAATCACTGAAATGATTTTTAAAACCTGTGTTTGAGTTTGTGTGACTCTGAAGTTCAGTCATTACACAACGGTGGTTCGTGTGTTGACAGATCCCACAAACTCAGTAAGGATTTGGTTAGTTCTGATCATCTTCCCCTGATGACAGACTAATACCTTTTTTTGTATTTATACAACGACAGCATGATCCTGTTTTCTGTTGAGGTAACTCATTACAGCAGGTATCTGCTCAAGATTGTTTGTCAGGGGTAAAAAAAAAATAATGTAATCCAAACTGTAAGAGAATGGGCTTTTCCACACCGATTATAGAGAAATCCCATAGCCCACATCATAAAAAAAGCTTTTCAACTCTGCCTTTTTTTAAAAATTTCCCCTCCACCTTTTCCCATCTGTAGCTTTTAGGGCTTGTCTCCCTGCGATGGGCGAGTCGTGACAAGCTTCTTGACACAAACAAGTCTCAGCCCCATCTCGTGAGGCGTGGGACGGGCCCGCAGATGTTCCAGGGGCAAGCTGCGTCTTGCTGCCTTTCGCTAGAACACTCTTCTCTTTGAGCATTCAAGGGCTCTCCTCCTCCTCCTCCTCCGGCGCAATGTGAGATGCAACCATCAAGCTTAACTCTCTCAAAAGACAGAGCCCACTCCAAGAGCACAGGGTTCAGGAAAGAGGCACACAGTATTTACACAAGTATTATCTACAGGCCCTCAATCCATTACTGTAATCCCCCTGGCTCTAAAGCGTCCCAGTGATAGCCCAAACCATGACATTCTTCTTCTTTGACTACTATATGTGGTGGCAGGTAATACACACGGCAAACACGACCAATCTTCAGCCTCATAATAGTTGCATCAGTAGTCAACAATGGCTGCCTCGTTTGCGACACTACATTAATTTAGTAAAGCAAAGACGATGAAATAACTTTAACTCGTGTATTCACCTGGCCAAGTGTTTTTTGTTTTTTTTCTACATGAATGATAAAAGAGGGTGCACCATGGAGACTGTAGGAGTGCCAACAAGGAAACGGTGTGGGAGCAGTTCTGGGAAATGTTGACGTGTTGCACCTCTGTGTGTGATTGTGTGTGTGTGTCACAGTCATCCTAGACAGGAAGAGGTTAAGGTGTGGGTTAGGGATTAGGTGTGTCTCCATAAGAACAGTCATCAAAAAGCACAGTACACAGTCCACTAAGTCCCGTGGAAGATCCCGCAGGCCTTCAAAAAGGGGGCATTAGCAGATCTATGCAGAGAGCAAAGCTGCGGTGGTGACATCTTTAGTGGCTCTCTGCCATCAGTCCGTCAGTCCAGCAGTTGAGCTATTGGGTTGAGATTATGGGAGCTTTGTGCAAGATCTCCTGAGATCAGGTGATGGAGCCTCCTTCGGGATGGGAACCAACGCTATAATCACAATTCTTTAGAATTTCGGTTGACTGCTGCTGGAGACCGCGGGGAAAATGACCCTCAATGAGCCACGATAGAAAGTCAGCAGCATAACAACGATCAGCGAGGCCGAATCGTCACAAATACTCTTTGGTTGGATTAAGTGACTGCATTTTGCAGTTACGTAAGGCATCTTTAGTGAATGATGCACAGACGTTTTACCTGGCCATTAAATGAGAAAACAACTCTGAGACTGTATTAATGTAGAAAGAAAACAGCCTGAAAAGGTCTGAAGTGTGTCTGTAGCTCATCATTAACGCAGCAGTTCACCTATAATCAATGGCCTATTTTTCAGACCTGAATGAACTGAATCATGCAGGAATAATTAACTCCATTTAGATGCGTCATGTCATACATGTTGGATGCAGGTCAGGAAAGCACCACTTTATTCATCGCAGCTAATGGATTTTTAAATTCAGATTTTCATTTTATTGATATATTTTAGCTCTCATCTTCAAATATATATTCAGCTGTCCTGACCTAAGACTGATCAATAAGACTGAGTCTGTTTGATTACTTTACTTGACTTCACACAGAAAAACATGAAGTATGTAAAATCTCCTACATTTTCTTTATTTTTAGATAACTATTACACAAAGTAGTAAATACAAAGTTCAGGCGTCAGAGAGAGATATGCACTCTGCTCATTACAGTGATAATAAGCAACAATCCCATTTCCACGTTAAGTCAGACCAATCAAACCAGTCTTGCATCATGTGTTATGACTGTGGGACACACAGTCTGTTGCACTACATGTGTCTATGATGGGGATGTGTCCTAAACCAGTGTGGCTCAGGCTACGGGGCGTGCCTCTCACAAACCACACTCTTAACCTGCTCACAGTTGCACAGCAGACAAACACTTTTGTTTTTGGACTGAAAATGAGAGGGATGAGTGAGGCAGCCAGTGTGGGAATTGGGTAAATGTCACAGTCCCACACTCGGCGTGGCCAAGGAATAAGGTGAGATCGCCGAGCACTCCCTGAGTTCAGCCTGTTTACTTGGAAGGCACGGTGCATTAAATTCACTGCATTAAGCTCAACAGGTTTTACAACAGTCCCTTTGGACAAATCTGACTAGGACGACTGCTATTTAACAGTTATTGTTATTTCACTTACACTAATGATAGAGCTTTTAATGACTGTTGGCATTTGAAATATCTCATCCAAATTTGCCATCTCCAAATAATTGTTGTAATAATTGTTGTAATGAGGGTTCATTATGTAAATCAGTAACATGTCACACGTTGCCAGAGAAGGAAGCCATGTTAGTGTGACATCTTGGTTATCAGCCAGGGACAAAACTTGTGTCTGAGGGTGACACCTCTGTCACCTATGATGTCCACTAGGGTGCATTAATACACTGAGCTTGTGTGGCTGTGACAGCGTTGGCGCGCAGCAGCACAGATCAGACACATAAACAACTAAGCAGGTGGGGCTCTGATGCAACAGCTGTCCCTCAGCCCTGTCATGTGTAATGACAGAGCAGGAGGAGCTGGTTGTGTAGGTTTACAGAGCATCACATGGTGACATCTAGCTGCACAGGACATCACCACACCTGGACCAACTGTTGAGCCTGTTTACCTCTGTCATCAACAAAGTACCAGTGAACTTTGCCTAAGTTGTGAGTAAAACGGAGTTTGGACGTGACTAGAACATGATCACCCGGGGCTAACTGAAGGAACATTTGAGGAATCTGGAAGAGCAGTTTTGCACATTATTTATATATCACAGATTACATCTGAAAGCCAAGTAAGACTTTGGTTCATGTGAACGTCTCATCGTGACAGCCTACGCGGTGAGATCATGCTCTTCAGCTTTTCATCAACTGAAGTGTAATGTCTCAGCCTTAGCAAGAAATGCCTGAGGATTAGTCATGAAGCTATACATCTCATGTGAAATTCTTCCTTGCCAGATGTGGTTGTGCAACACAGGACTTTCAAATAATTTGCCCCTAAATCTGCCTGGAGCACAGATCATCAGATAAGGAGTTCATCGTGGTTTATCACTTTAACCTCTACTCTGACAAATCACTAGCTCATACGATGACCTGTTACGTTGACAGCTAGTGCATAAATGCGTCTCTGTGGGTCCATATACGTGACACATATATATGACACATATAAAACTCATATATTCCAGACATATGCTATAGGATATTCTGGGGGGCACCCAGGTACCTCACCCAGGAGCTCGTCCTTAGTGCAGCAGCCCGGCTCGACTCGGGTCCTCTGCTGCATGTCACCTTCTATGCTCCCTTTACCCTTCCTGCCTGTCCCTCTCCAGCTACCACTATCCAATAAAGCAGAGAGGCCAAAGAAAAGTCTACAGAAAATATGAGGTCCACTCACAGCGTACTGTGATTGCCAACTTACCTGGTTCTGTCTGAAACTGTCTTACAGGAGCATGACAATGTGCCAACGGATAAGACTCACGCTTTCTTTTTTAATCTTGCTTAAAGTAACAGTGTGATATTTTACGCTTGTGCACTTCTTTGCTGTCTTGCCAAGTGTTGGATGAGAAGATCAATACCGCTCTCATGTGTGTACATTAAATATAAGGCTACGAACAAACAAAAACCTTGTTTAGTGTAAAAAAAAAAAAAAAAAAGTGCAAAAACACAATTTATTTCAACTGTGCTTCTGTTTTTGTACTAATTGAACAAAGATATACAATGTTAGATAATGAGCTTTTGAGATGCTGGTAGGTGGATTTTGCTGCATTTGGACAGAGCCAGACTATCTGTTACCTCCTGTTTCCGGTCTTTGTGCTTAACTAAGCTGACAGATGCCTTATATTAACGGGACAGATACAGGAATGGTTATAGATCTAAATAAGCAAATAAGTATCTTCTCCAAAATGTTGATCTATGTCTTTAAAAAGTGTTCATTCTTGACTATCCAGTGCAGAAGTAGATAAGGCTAGCTAGGAGCAGAGACAAGACTTTGGCTCTCTGTACATGATGCAGTATATGACTTTCTGCTCGACCATGAGCTAGAATCACACTTCGAGGAGACAAACTAAAAATATGAATGAGTGTCTTACCGTCCAGGTGGCAGACTTTGCTGTACTAGACTGCTGGAAAGACACATCAAAGGTGTGGGGCCCCGCATAATCTGTGTTGGATGGGATGGCCGGTGAGGGAGAAAGGGCATCGAAGGTGGAGCTGGGCTGGGCGTAGGGTGACGGGGCTGTCACATTGTTCTGTGCGTGGTCGTTGTTGTAGGGGCTGGTGGAGGTTGAGCCATCGTTCTGAATGCTCTGATCCATGCTGTTCAGGAGCCCCAGGTTTGTATACTGCGACTGGAGACAAAATAAAGGAGAGGGGGGAGCAAAGACAGAGGAATGTTTTCAGTCATTATAGAAGAATTCCAGCTCTCTTCAATCTGACAGACAGGAAACAGAATCTTAACCATCCAAACAGACAATTTGTTTCATGAGATATTAAAGAGCAATAAGTGTTGTCTGTCACCAGTTTGATAAGGGAACATGATCAAATCTTACAAAAACTGTGTTTCAGTACTAAGAAACAGTTGGTAAATTACATAAATAAAATTGCTCGTTAAAAATCACTGCCATGAGTCCTGAAAGTGTGTTTAAAATGAATTTACAACAGGAACACATGAAACTAATCACAGAATACTGCATGTCAAATGACGACTGAAGGTGGTGAAGACGCTTGAAGAAAGCATGCTACAGGAAGTGGAGATCTTGTTTCCAAAAAAAAAAAAAAAAAAAAAAGGGTTCATGGTTAAGCAGTAACATAAACCACGTTTCCTTGTGTTGTGTTTATGGTCTGGCTCCTTCCTAAACCAATGTGTTAAGGCTCCTGAGCTCACTGGCCTCAGAAACGTCTCTCTGACAAGCACAGAAAATCTTATTTTATAATTCAATCATTATCAGTCGAGCTTCTGGATCAGTGTTCTGCTACAAACTGGACTACCTCGCCTTCTGATTCCCTTTTCAGCAGCCACAACTATTCAGACAGAAGGAATGGAATTAAAATATCTGCCTTTAAACTGGATGGAGAATACACCTGGGTCAGAGCCAGCCCCTTCCTGCTTGCTCCGCTTGCCATTCACCCCATTCCGTTCCATTTATAAATGGCACATTCCTGGACGAGGTGCCATGGCTCTCGCTCTTTAGACAGCCATTAATCTCTCCAGGGCCTCTTGTTTATTTCAAGCACGGCTGACCACAGCTGTCCGGCTCACACCCATCGCACTGCCAGGTGTTAGTGGTGTGCCAGATGACTGACAAAACACAGACTAGGTAGGCTGTATAACTATTAAACGCGGTGGTGACATATGAAGCAATGTTGCTGCTTTATCACATACACATACACACAGCAGACTCACACAGTCAGACAGACACACCTGAGAGAGGTCATCTGAGTCAACCTCAGCATACTTGTGCAACAGCGCCACAGGGCAGCTCGCTGTTTGGATGAGGGTCACTGTGTGAGGCGCAAGGCTGCTTAACCCCCCGGAAACAATGACACCAGGGCTTATAAGAGCTTGTGTGGAGAACAATCATGCTGGGCATGCAGGTGTTAGGAGACAAGTGTTTTGTGAATGGAACACACACACACACACACACGCAGAGAGAAAGAAAGGAAACTCCACTCTGGTGGAGACCCTCCAGCCTTTAGCAGGCTTCCTCAAACACACGCTTCTTTACAATGGGCTAATTACACACATGTGTTGTAAAGGTTTAAGTCAGCTGGCCGGAGAGCAGCCCTGTGCATCTGATCTCAGAGGAGAAAAAATGAGCATGGTTCAAACTGGTGCAACTAAAAATAACAGAAGCTTCTCAGTTACTCATGAACTTTTTGTTTATCCACTTTAGCCAACGTGAAGGAAAGATGGAAACATTCCCTGTTTTGCATGTTGACTTACAGGGTGACACAATTTCCTGTTTGGACAGTATTTTCCCGTATGTGCACAGTCAGTGATCATGATATCAGAGGGATTTCTTTTGAACTGTGGTGCAATCCACTGCAGTGGCACTGAGGCGCTCATCCAATCAGAGATGACACAGCCTCCCCTCTACCTGATGCTGACAGCTGCAGAGGTGGATGTGACAGGCACCAATTATCAATGTCAAATTATTATTCTAAAGAAAAGGTTGATGTTGGCCAGAGACCAAATACAGATAAAAGCAGGGACATAAAGCAGAATGCCTGACATAGAATACTTAACATTAAATACAGGGCCCTGGATAATGCTTCTCATGCTCTAAATGAATATAAGGATCAAAGATGAAGATAAAGCCATAATTGACCAGATAGTGAGGCCCAGCAGTAGAGCCTCACCTAAACTCGCCATGTTTTAATGTTTAATTGACTGGAAGTGGGATATCAGCCCTTAAGAAAGGCTGCGCGAGGGAGTTTCGGGCCTTCTCTTCGTTTCCTTTCATCAGATCTTATTCCACTATAATACAGCAACCATTTAATAACCACTTTAGCTGCTCTTAAAAATTCCTTCTGTTTATAGCCGACGCTGTGTTTAGGCCTTTGGGATGTCAGGCTGCTAAGCAGGAACACAGTAAATCAGCAGGCTTGACATCCCAAACAGCCTCTAATAAAGTTTTTGAAAGGTTCTGCTGTCTGTTTGAGGCCTTCAAGCTCATTTCTTTGTCTGAGATAAATGCTGGGGTAAGCATTACAGGCCAACAGGAAAATTAGACTGTTGACCTTCAGAGTAATGGCCTGTTGATTACAATGTAGGAATCTGAATTATCCAGAGCACATATCAAAGACTTTTAAAATACACATGTCGGGACTAATTCAAAAGTTATAGCCGATGCCAACACGGTGGCATCTGGTATGGCATACTGACACATTCATATTACTGTTTGTGTTGGACAAATGAAGATATCTTTGTAGGTTTAACAAATATGATTATGTTCATAATCATCATGGTCTCTGCAGCTTGTGCAGTGTGCATTGAGAAGAGTCTCTCCTGTTGGAACATGAATGTCTGCGAGGTTCCTGTCAGTTCAGAGGTTATGACTGGTTTCTCACTCACTATGTGACTTTGAGTGTCATTAACAAAAAGTTTTGCAAGGTACAAAATAATCTGTGATTTCTGTTAAAACTGTGCAAAAAATACATCCACTAGTTGAATCAGAGTTGTCTTAACTGGCCAAGTATGTGATTTTTCATTGTTCTTAGTTTACTTACACAGGAACAGACGTACAGCAAAGACGGCAAAAGAAGGAACAAATAAAGGTAAAGAGTGATAAAGAATAAAGAATATAATGCAATATATACTAGGACGTGGGGAAATATATATATTTCTCCGGCTATCACTATTCAAGTGTTCTACAGTTGTAAATGATAAAAAAAATACTGCAAAGTATTGAATGAGTAAACATGATGGTGCTCTCCATGAACGCCACACTGTAGCATAAACTACAGACTTTGTAATTTATGGCTAAATACACACAAACTCCCCTGTTGCTGCTACTGTTAGATGCTCACAAAGTGTAAGTACTGATAAAGCCAAAGTTTGTGCGACCAACAGATGACAGGAACAAGAGCAGACCTGGCCTGAGGGGGGAATAGCTCCCATTCCAGGCTCTCTGGTGACCTGGTCCATGCACCTTGGGCCAGCATATAAGAGCTTCTAGGGGACTGTGATGAGTGACCACAGGGGAGGGAGGCATTAAAGGCTCAACAGGGTTGGGGGTTGAGGTGGGGCTGGGTGGG
The DNA here is from genome assembly GCF_017976325.1 of Chelmon rostratus. Lineage (NCBI taxonomy): Eukaryota > Metazoa > Chordata > Actinopteri > Chaetodontiformes > Chaetodontidae > Chelmon > Chelmon rostratus. Next base: position 26,663,113 of record NC_055661.1, read on the forward strand.
GGTCTATCTACACCTTATACCTGCTGGGGTGGGCAGAGCAGGTGATTGTATCTACGTCAACACACCATTAAAGCAATTACGATCCTGGACTAAACAGCAACGCCTGGCCAGCCGCATTCTAATGGCTGCAGCGGCTCCCAGGAGACTGGGGACGGGGGAACCCGATACCTCACGCACTGGAGGGATTGAGCTGGACACCACTTAAAGACCCCATGCTCAACAACTTAAAAGACAGTGACCTGACACACCTGCTATCTGCAACCTGCAATCTGAGAATCTATCACCGCTCACTTGCTCGGCCTTTAGTTTGGATGCAGGATTTGGCTGTTAAAACATGACGACAGAAGCACGACAAAGAAAAATGGAAAACTTTGAATAGAAACTGACAATTCTGAAAATAAACCATGAATTTAATATAGATTAATCTTAGTGACAGACAACAGTTTAGTTTTTGTTTTTTAACAAACCAGTCTGTTCTCAAATACCGAAAGTCTGGCAGGGCCAATTTTTCTGCTTGCAAATGAGCCATCATGGTTCAACTGAACTGATGCAACACTGCACAATTTCCATAATCAGAATGTTGACTGGCCAAAAAAACAGAAGCTGAGAGTAACTTCAGTACAAACTTCTTTTCATATTTAATTCACTCTAACACATCATTTCAGGTTTTACCATCAAGCTCTGAGTATAAGTATGCTGCTTCCACTTTCAAACAGAAAAACAGTAATAGAACCTCAGATTTTTTTTAACTGAGAAATGTAATGCAGACTGAAGTTTTAAAAACTTTTTTTGGCCATTTATGATTTGTTCTGTCTCTGAAAGAACAAAAGAAAATGAATGTCAACGTCAGACATCTTGGAGACAGACGATCGCTTCCTCCTGGTCTCATGCAAATCCTATTTCTAATCAAATAAAGCACAAAATAACACCAGAATAGTTTCTAATTGTTTAAACAAACTACGTTATGGTGTTTTTATATTTTCTTTTTCATTCTTTATATGTTCCTCAGCTTTTCCATGACAAGAACAGAAAATCAAAGCCTTCCAAAGCTTTTTTGAAGTCAGATTTTCTAACACATAAAAAAAACTCTCTTTCAACAACAACAACAGCAGCAATCAGTCAAAGTAAATCACATCAGCTGACTAAATCCATGGCCAGGTAGCAGCCATTTCACAAGAAGGACATGGAGTTTACAGGGAGATTCTTCAGCTGTTTACATTCCCCTGCTCTCTGCCACATGCACACGGATGTGCACGCAAACACACATATACTGCCAAATGCAAAAATCCTGCCGTTAAGTCTTTCTATAGTATTTGTTACATGATTAAAACGGACAATTTATATTTTCTCTTCCTTAATCAGCATTAAATCTCTGGGTTAGTATCCATTAGTAAAGTATCTGTTAACAAATGATGAATCCAAGATTTTGGATAATTTGGAAGACCGACACCCAAAGAACAAGGTCTTTGACTCTTATGTGATATTTCATTTGTTCTGTGGAGCTCTGGGGAACCAACCAAAGGAATGGGCGCGATGGCAGAAGCCCCATCACCAGTTCCTCGGATATCTTACCTCACTGTAAGATGTGGTGGTCCCCGTCTCCAGGTACAACATGTTGGCGCTGAGATTGAGCAGAGCTGCTGCTGTTTGCTCCACTGGCTCCAGGGTTCCACTAATCTCTTTTCCTCACTCTAAAGGAGTGATGTGGACTGCAAATGCGAAGTGGACGAGCAGAAGCTTCTATCGCAAAGCAGTAGACGGACATATATACCAAGAGAGGGGATAGGGGAGGGGTCTAAGGACAACCTGTCCAATACCTGAGTCCACACCCATCTCCAGAAGAAGCACCGTCTCCTTACCCTTCCTTTGAGGCTCTGCAGGCCTCCTCAAAGCTACTAGTTAGGCAGCGCATTACTATTTTGTCTTGGGAGCAGTGTTTAATATCAACCTTAACAAAAATTACAAAAGCTTTCAGCATATGCTTGCATTTTACTTTTTTGGGGAATTTTCCTTACGTTACCTTAAAGTACAAAATAAGACAATCCAGATCAAGTAGCTTAAAATACAGAAAAAAATTTTACTTTAAATACTTTTCACCTAGGAGTGTTTTTTATCGTAATAGCACTGCCTTCACATCATTTCTACCTGTACAGTAAGACGTCATTTAAAGGAAAGCCTGTCAAAAGACATTCAATGCACCCCTCATCTCATCCACATGTAAGAAAAAATCCTGTTGAACAAATTATATGAATGTGGATGATAATAAGAACAAATAAATAAATAAAGAGAAAAATCCATTAGACCAGAAAGCCTCAGAGTGAGAAGTGCAGTCTGAGGCTGGGAGAGTATTCCTACAGTAGCTAGTTAGCATATGAATTGCTCCCTGCTGCACACCCTAAGCTATTCCAATGCAGAGACCCCAGAAACACAATGTGACTCCTGTAGATTGCTTGTATCTATCAGAGATGACTGATGTAGATCTGTTTTGGAAACATGCGTTGCGGCTCAGGCATTGTAATGGTGCTAGCTCTGACCAGCTAGCTCTCCAGAGATTTGACCGTTCCAATAAAAATGCCCCCCTAAATTCAAGAACAATTTGGCTTCATAAATTTACTTTCTGTATTTCAACCTAGTGAAGTTTTGATGGAAAAGCCCTGATAAATTGTTGAATGGCTGGTGCTATTAAGTCTCTGACACCTTCCAGAGCTATTTGCTAAACAAGCAATAAATTGCATGTGTAGGTTTGTACTTTCATTCTTTCAAAGTAAAAGTAGATCAGAAACAAATAATCTACTATGAGAGAAAGCTGGAGTGTAGTAATATTGCACATGTAAACGTGAGTAGATAGTGCTGCACTGGAAGATGACAAATAGGAGAGTGCACATCACTTCTATTACTACAGAGCCACGGGGCCAAAACGCTTGCCCTGTGCTCTGAATGATTTGAAAGCTGTCTGAAAACTTTAACACAACTATGACCTGAAGTCAGTGTCTCCAATCACCAGCCACACCCTGCTCAGCCCCCCGGGGCCATGAGCCTACAGGTCAGCCTGTCACAAAGGCAAATCAACACTTTAAAGAGCTCAATTGAATGGCCTCCCGAGGGACCCAGGCGTTGGTGAAGACCCAGCCAAAGCTTCTGAGCATGATAATTAGTTTAGCTAAACAAACTTCTAATTATTTTAAAACAACATTGGCATCTGAAAAGAAGTTAGAGTACTCAGTGTTAGGCTGAGGCTGTGCTAAAAAACAGAGCAGCAACTGTATTCAAGCAGGACAGGACAAACTTCGCATATTGGCCAAATGATGCAGCAGAGCAGAGTTTCCATTATCCGGTAATTATCGTTTTTTACCGCAACAATCTGTTTAAGTCCGACCTATTTAACTCGCTCCAGTCATGATGTCTGCTGATAATAACTTTGTCTGAGAGGCTGTTTTCCATTCAGGTGCATTGTGGTCCCGCCAATCTGTGCTGGCTGCACCAGATGCTGCAAAAGCTGTGGACCAGGTAGAAACCTACAAGGACACAACTGCCTCTGTATACTCCTCGTACAAGCACTCAGCCAGCAGGACCAATCGCCAACGTCAACTGGCAGCAGCTCAGTGATGAAGATATGACGAGCCTGAAGCAGCCGTGTGCTCGTTTGATTTGGAATATATGTATAAGCAAAAGTAGCCAACTTTCCAATAAAAAATATTCTAATACTCTATACTATTCTATACTTTTCTTACATTATTTAACAGAGCAGACAATAACGAACCAGTAATGAAAATAATTGTAACATGATGCTTGTTTGTGGCACAGAAACATTCTCTGCAGACTGCGGATTATAATTTATGAGCCGAAAAAGCAGCTCACTGATAACAAATTGCCTGCCCATCGTAAACTCAGAGCGCAGTCACCTCTCTGTTAACTGCATCACCTCAGGTGGTGAGAAAGTAGGAAGAGAGTGGGACCAGGCAGCAGCTAAAGATCTGCAGATCCAGAGGCTCAGACAAAAAAGGCTTTGCTAAAGTTTCTCCCTTTAAAGTACCTATTCCTTAAGTCAGCTAGATTAGTTTAGTATCAAGTGTCAGGCTGTAGAGGCCACGGAGGCACAGACACCTGACCTGAAGACAGTGTAAGCTCCCATCCACACTGACAGACGCAAGAGAGCGAGAGCATCACTTGGGTGGCAATTCCTAAAACCCTCACAATCAACTGCCACCAAATCCTGAAATGCTCCAGTTTAAAAGGCGTTTAAGCTTGAGCTGTTTTTGGTTGAACTAATTTATCTGCTGGACAAACTCATTTTAAAAGCTTCCAGAAACATTGTAAAGGGGAAAGACGGACAAGCCAACTGAGCTATATCACAGGGTTATATTGGTAACCAATCAGCACCGTGAACTGTATATGTTGAATAAGCAAAAGTATGAGGACAAATGTAAACTTAAGGTGCTCTACAACAGCCCAGTGGATTTCTATTTTAGCTTCAACTTGACAGAAAAAGTCCAATAAATGTTTTTATTTCTCTGCAGCTGAGAGCAGAATTCTATTGCACAACCTTTTTAGGGACTTACTCTGCACTTCAACAGCGGGAACACTGTTCTAGTTTGGGTTTCTGGGCCTTTCCATAAGTTCAACAGTAGTACTTTCGACTAGGACCTATCAGGGTGAAGACCGCAGTACTGAACAAGGCTGACTGGTGAACAAACGCTGCAAGATGCATACAACACATATACAATGTTGTTCAGACTGCAGCAAAGCACTGGCTGTAGCTAGCATCAACATCAGTACTAGGGACGGGATGTTGGCATTTAATTACGACTCTACAACCTGAATAAATAAAGAGATGGAAAAAGAGAGAACAAGAGAAATGAAATGCAACTCTAGTTGTTATTTTGTTTTTCTATATTTCAAATCTTAAGCAAATTAAACTGCAGATCACCACTACTTTGAAAACAGGTGTTTTCAATCTCTCTCCACGTCTGCTTTCAGAACATTACATTTCAAGACCTCTGTTTTCATTCCTGATATCAAAGAAGACCATTTATCTCTAATACTACTGTTTAAACGATGTGTCCAACTGCCTTCTTGGAAAAATTGTATGATTCTACAACCTGACTTTTTCTTTTTTCCCAGCTGAAAACTCTGGTCTGGTTGAACTCTTGTTAATGTTGGAAAGAACTGAATTAAAATCTGATTATTTTAAAAAACCTATATGGATAACCAGTGTTTATGGGATTACTGCTGAAGGGCTTATTCATGCACTCTCTCTCAAAGGGTGTGACCTACAAGTTTTTCGGTTGAAGCTGCCGTGATATAATACTGCTGTATAAAAGTAGAGTTAAGCCTGGTCTAAGCTGCAAGACCCATGTCAGAAAACGTAAAAGTGCAAGAGATAAGGGTAGTAGGGGCTCACGTGGTATCACCCCCACATCCACAGTCAGACGAGGTTTCATACTGACTCACTGACTCAACAGTTATTCAAGTGGACCGTGGCAAGCATTCGTTCCTTGGTACTACGCCTTAAAATCACTTCTTAATGTGCTGGAGGCAAACTGGTGGAGCATGAAAAAAATAAAAGATGAGCTTATTATCGTTGGGTGTTTAATGCACAGGCTTACTTTGGATTTAATACAATAAGAGTCCCTAATGAATAATCCAACTTAAGCTTGAAGTTGCGCCTCTTGTTACTCAACTTAAAAAAAAGAAAAAAAGAAATAGTAATATTAGTGTAGTAGTTTGGGAGGTACAGCTACCTACAGTGTCTGCGTATTCAGACAAAGGACAAAATGGACTTACTGTTAATATACCTTTGTCAGGTAAGGTGGATGTAATGACTCATAAAGACAGCTTTCAAAATGACAAAGGAACATCCGATGCTGAAACGATAACGGAAATGATTACACCACATTTGGCAGATTCTTTTCAGATGACAGCACTACGATTAGATAAATTCTGTTAAACTTAGAAAACAGCGGAGAAAACTCCTCAGCTGCTTAAACACTGAACTAGGAGGCAACAGCAATCACACACATACGAAACACAAAGTGTGGTGAAAAAAAGTGCGGATCCAAACACAAACACGTAATTAGATCTCAGAGAAGTCGAGTGTCGATTGAGCTACTCTGCTGTAAAGTTGTTTAACTCTATCCTGTGTCTGAAAAGGACCTCTGTGCCTCAGCTCAACACTGCGTCTTCCACGCACAGCTGATCAGAGCTTTATCTGGGTGCAAATCAGCTGTTTGGGGTAGGATATAGCGTTTCTCCTGCCACTATTTCTGCTACATTCCATCATGTTATTCTACTCTCTGCTTGCTCCTCTCCTCCCCCCCTGTTGCCACCCCCCACCTTTACATAGAGAAGACACGTACTGATAGATGAGAGCTGGGACCTCTGCAAGAGAGGCAGGTGCTGCGTTAAATTGTTGCCCTGCAGCTACAGAAAAAAAATCCAGAAGAAAAAGGAATTTCAGATTAAACATAAACCCTACACAATACAAATAAGTCCCCCAGGGCACTAAACAGTGAGCTGCATTCTAATGACTCATGAAAGAGGCACACCTCCACATGGGTGGTGGAGGGGGAGGGTGGTTTTGCCCACCACCCCTTTCCATCAAAACAGACATTTGACTTGGTAAGAACGACTGGGGCTTGGTGATTGGCAAGCCGCCACGGCAGCGGGCTCTTAGCCCCACACGGATGTTGGCCGAGTTGCTGGCGTGCCAATCACTGCACCACGCCCCTCTTTGGTGTAGAGGAAAGTGGGTGGTGGGGGTGGGGCCATTAATCACCAGTTCAAGAGAGCACAGGCCCCCTTGGGGGATGCGCAGGGTAACATTACTCAGCTCCTTGAACACAATTTTTATTTGCTATTTTTTTTCCACCCTGGCTGGACAACAGCATTCCTACACTGGGAGGGGAACATGCACATCATCTCTCAGTAGCAGAACTGGCAAAGATATGTCCCCCACTACAGCTCACACAGAAGGGAGTTCACACAGTGCACCGATCTAATACCAAACAGTTTTTTTTTATCACAGTGCTTTACTTGACTACTCTGTAATAAGAATGTCTGCTCTGTGTTATCACAGGAAGCTCATAATCTTGCTTCATGCTTTAGCTCATTCTGATTACGAAAAAAATATATCACTACCTAAAGCACATCAGCAGGCATGTGACTGTCTAAATGCACATCGACAGACTCTGAGGGCCACACAGGTCAAGCACAACTTGGCCTAAATGAGATAATATCACCTTACAGACAACATCTCAAGGCAAAAACAGCTGAACCAGCTTTATTCAATGGCTGCTGAACTGCTCTGCACCACATTTTCACAACTGTAAAGGGGAAAGTCCATCATTAGCATGAAAATTAAAAGGAGACTCTGTATTGTACAACCCAAGGGATTTACCGCTGGAAGTCCCATTAACTCAGAATGAAAGTAATCTCAGATGTTACATCTATAAGTGCACAAAATAATAAATGTAAAAATTATGTACAATTTCAAGCCACTATACGTTTTACAAATATACAGTGAAAGAGCAGCATTCTGCATGGCTTTAAGGTATAAATTGTGCTTTTGAATAAACTGGTTAACATAGTATATTGCTTGGTCTCACAGGGCATAAAACTGACATCTTTAACATTTCCACCGCTTAAGTGAAGGGAACTGAGTCAGCACTTCATGAGCAGGAAAGTGATAATGCCATTGCCATAAAGGTCATTGCATAAACCTCATTATTCCATAATAAAACACATTGCTAGACATTGCTCAGTTTTATTTAAAAACTATAGTTTTAGGTTAACAGTAATGCTTCCTGGTTGATTAGCATATTACATGCTAAACTGAATGAGGTCATATAATCATGAGCTCGTCATGCAATTCTGAATACAGCTATTCTTTTTTTTTAATCTGTGTTTGTCTTGGGTCAGGGGCAGCAGGAATTGCCAGTGAACAGCAAACGACATACTTACAGTAAGCGTTTCATCTGGCTCATGCATGGTTATGCAGTCCATACTGATCTGAATGGTGTTTCCTGCAGACCCATCAGTTGGACTGTCTGTGAAGTTCAACTCAATGGGCTGGACTGAATGAATGGCAGATCTGAAACACAAGGGACGGGTCATGCTGAAAAATAGTGACCAACACATTTTCTCCAAGTCACCACAGTTTATTGTTGCATGTAAAGAACTGATTTTTGTTGTTGTTGTCACTTACTGGTCCAGCATATCAAACAGTTGGTTAAATACATCTTGGCTGAAGGAGTCAGTCGTCTGTGCTGACTGATTCTGGGACATGGTGGTGAGGAATGAGCTCTCTCTCCAGGACAAACGAGACGAAGGGTCCCTGAGTCTGCAGGGAGACAATAGCAACCACGATGACATCCATTTACTACTCATATTCCAAATAAGCAATATGTATTTTACTGTTGGTATTTTTGAAAAAGGCACAACTATTTTAATAGGTTTAAAGGTGTAATGTCAGCAAACATTCAGCTTAGATGTTGATGCGCAGGGCTGAGATTTGGCCACCCAGCCAGTGAGGAAAGGAGGAGGAGGAGTCCTGCTGGCAGCCATTCATGAAGGGCGCTTCCATTGTGAAGAAGTCAGCCTGCATAATACTGAATATTTGTACTACACATAATGGTGATTATGCACCATTCAGACAGAGGCACTTTGACCTGCTCCCCTGAAACATTACACCTGCTTCAGAGCTCAGCCTGCCATTGTTCCTGCTGAAGTGGCGCACGCTGCAGTCTGAGACAGGCGGAATTCCCCCCACAGTCTATATGATAGCACTGCTGCAACTTCTGGTATGTGTACAGCTGGACGGGCTTGGGTGGGGGGAGGGTGGAGGAGATGGGGGCCATAATCTGAAGCTGGCACTATTTTAGGTTTTGGAATTCCCCAACATAGCGTGATGAATGATATTAATACCTGACTTACAAACACAGGCATATCTAATGAGGCAAATCATTTCACTTGTGCAGGAGCTAAGTTACACATGAGGGAGTGCAGGCAAGTTTGCAAAGTCCAAAAAACATAACAAAGATGTAAGATAAGGTTTACAGATCATTCTAGTTTGGACCAACTTAAAATATAATTAGTCAATTTAGAGGCTTCTGTAATATCAGCAACACTATGTGGAGGCTTTGACTGCTTAGGAGGAACAATGATATGCATCTAAGAAGAAAGAAATGCAAAGCAAAAACTTAACAATTCACGCGGTAAAGTCTATTTTTAATCAGAGTTCAGTTATAATAGGAGATATGACTTCAATCGGCGACTTTGATTATCATTACGATAATGACGGCAGCGAGCAGGCTAACGCTAGTTAATGTAAGTTAGCTAACTAAATTCAGTGGAACAGTAACAGCGAACGCTAACTTGTTTTGCAACCACTACGAAAAACAAATATGTGCCAAGCTGCTTTTACATCTTCACCAGGAATTCATTTCTGAGCCACGTTAAATATATAATATTGCAAATATTCTAGTTAAATCTAGTTGGCATATTTAGCAGCTGTTAGCTTAATTTCATCATGATACTAAGTTAATTTGCTAGCAAAACAATCAAAACAATAGCTCCGTTCCTTCAGCCAGCCTTGCAATTATTTCGGATAATCGGATCAGCTCTTCCACAGCCGTGCCAGCTGGAGTTTATGTAAAATACACATATTGAAAGAAATTCAAGCAGTAAACGTACTATTAACGTTACCGTCACTATCAGGAACTTCATTATTCCTGTCGGATCTGGTTCCGGTTGCTTTCAAGGTGGCCATTGTTAATCGTCATGGAAACCAGAGTCTCGCGGGAGGACCGGGCATATAAAAATGGCGGCTAAACAAATCCGGTTAATTAAAATGTTGCAGCGCTGTTCACCAAACACGCATCTATTTTTATTCTATAATATGATGATATATTGGGATTCATTTTTAGGTTATTAAATTAGATACTCTTGTTATAGATGCTGGCCTTGAGGATCAAATACAAGCAATAATTGGGAAGTATATTTCTTAAATATCTAAGCCTGCTGTACTGTATATTAGACTTTTTCAGATTTAATTGAACCACTGTGACACTATTCCTAATGTCAAAGAGGACAATTTCAGAAGAAAAACATCTGCAGCATAAGTAAAAAAAAGAGTAGAGAGCAGATACTTCCATTTAAAAGAATGAACTGCAGTCACTGGGGGAAAAAAACAACAAAACCAGGTGGATGAATTAAACAAACAAACGAACAGATTGCGGGTAAAGCAGGTGTGGTATGATCTCTGTTAATCAAGCAGGGAGGATTTAGGTGTGGTCCGTCTACTGAAGGACTGAGTTAACCTCCATTTGATTTTGGCTTTAAATTTACTTTGAAACAGGTTGTTTGGCAGAACTCGTTCAACAGTCGCCTCATTACTGTGTCTAAAAGACTTAAGCTTTGCTTCACAGCATTGTCTGTTGACCAGTGAGAATCATAAAAGTGGTGCATCAGGTTGAACGTGCATAGCCGTGTAAGCCTATAAATACATTTCAGTACAATCATAAAAAGCTTCCACCGACTGCTGCCCTGCACTCTTCACCGTTTGTGCTTAATCCAGTTTTACTGACGGTCATGTTTTCTCTGCAGTTACAGACAGTGTGTGCAAAGGCCTGTGAGCTCCTGAGAAAAGTTTTTATCAAACTCCCTGGATAGTGTTAAACAGTGCATTGTTATTAAGTGCATTGCTCTAATTTATACAATTTGGATAATAATAAATGATAAAAATAAACGATAGCACCTATTGCCCCACAGTTGAATTTTGGTTTAGTTTTTACAAAATAATTTTTAAAATCTATTGATTAAACTCCCTTTTTTATGACATTCAGCAGTTTTATTTTAAAGCACTGTTCAGATAAATGGGTTTATCCCCGTTCTGGCTGTTGTTTGTCTGCTTTTTGGTGTCAGGTTGCTCAGAGAGTTTTTCAGTTAGCCCGAGGCGAAGGCTGTTCAGCATCCACTTAAAGACAGTGCAGCGCCTCCAGACGAGACTGGGGCAGAGGTCAGCACTAAACAGGGACGGCCATTGTCTCTTGGCAGGTTGGGCACACCGACCGATGAAAATGCAATCAAAACAAACAGCCCGGCCGATCGGAGCCCTTCTCCAGTGTCTTTATTAATCACCTGTTCAAAGGCCTAAGACCTTCTCCCCCTCATCTGTCAGCCCCGGCTCGAAGAGGGACATGACTGCAAAACAATAGAAAGCCCCAAAGTTTCTCCACCTCTTATCCGCTTACTTTTATAGAAGTGAAACAGTCTGAAGTCAAATCCTCTGGGGCAAAAGGACAGGCACAAATTCCTCCAAAGTTTGGTATGCAGAGAAAACTGAGAGGAGGAGAGAGCTGGAGGACCAAGAAAGATACCCTGATTCTTGAAAGCTGAATAAAATCTAAACAGTAACACACAGAAAATTAATGCAACCAAAACTTTCCTTGCTCAAAAATAGATTAAAGCACATCTGGCAGCAGGTCTTATTTTGAATGCATCATATAAAGTCTTTTACACCGGTACCAGCACAGTTATCAAGGTCCAGTAAATCAATTATTGGAAGATTTTGAAACCTCAAAGCTTACTGATTTCAAATCACACATCTGTCAAACACATCTACAATGACATTGTGACAGTGAGTTCAAAGTGCCAAAGAGCACATGAATGCAGAAAATGCATGTATTAAATAAATTACTATTACTATTATTTTTATTATTATTATTATTATTATTATTATTATTATTACTAGTATTATATGGACACATTATTACTATTATTATATGGACACATTATTACTATTATTATATGGACACATAAAATGACACATCATAACCACAAAAACCTCCAAAATTAATACAATAACATTATAATGCAACACTTAATAATAATAAACTAATTTATTATCATTTGAAAGAGTTTAAGACTGGATTAATGTGTTTCTGAACCCAATAATTATTAATGATGACTGACCTGATCTGTATAGCAAAAGCCTTCAGTGTTAATTTAACAGTATATCATGCTAGATAGATAGATAGATAGATAGATAGATAGATAGATAGATAGATAGATAGATAGATAGATAGATAGATAGATAGATAGATAGACTTGTATTTTATATTAAGTGGGCCTGTATACCCACAACATATTGATAAATTGATGTCATTCATTGATATGTTGGTTTAAAAATCACAGTCTTTTATTAAGTGCGGTGATTTAACTGCCTGTTAGCAGCAATTCACAAGTCTGACATGATTATTTATTTGGTGGTGTACATAATTCTGAGGCTTTCTATTTTCTTTCTTCTTCTTCTTACGCGTCATAATTACTTTATTGTTTTAAATGATTGATAAAATCTAATTTGAGTCGTCATCGATTAATTTATTTTTTTTTGGAAAGATGCCTCTATGAACCCACATGGATTTTTTTTTAAATCTCAGCAACACGTATTTTGTTTTTATGTTGTGTTTCATGTGCTAGTAAATAAACTAAACTACTCTAAATCAAATATATGATCTCAGATGCCAAAGAAGCAACATAATGCTCTGACATTATGTTATCATCACGACTTAGAACATTTGTGGGCCAACAGATACAGTATTACAGTACGCTGCAACTGAATGACATGCATCTGATGAAACTCTATAATTCTGTTATCATTCTGGATTGAAGCATCTGAAAAACATTTGACATCTTTTCAACATTCATTTGCATTGAAATGGCCTCGACAGCGAGGATCAGAAGAAGACCAGGCAACCGCGACCTGTCATGTAATCTGTCTGCCACTTCGGCCCTGATGGCCCTTTACACATGCATTGTTGCCATAAGTATGCCACACTTATAAATATATCAGGACAGAGCAGCAGCTGAGGATCCAGGCAGATGCAACTGTTCTCAGGTCACTTTGGACCTCCAGACAGTATCAGTATGAGTGGTGGTCCGGGTCAGACAAAGAGTGGGGAGATTCCCAGCATGCTCAATAATCCAGATACTCTCAAGATGCTCTGTCCAGCATTTAATTACATGTCAAAGATTATAGCTGAATACACATTTACCAAATTTTAACCACATGTTACATCCATGAAACATGTCTGTTTAGCTGAGTCTGCTGTCTCAGGGTTTAATGTCTATTAAAAATTGTCTGTTAAAAAAATCACATGGCTTCAAATACATTGTAATATCAAGGAAAACTAATTCTGCAAGTCCTCAGTTTCTACAGTATGTATGTACTTACCGATGAAAGGGAAACTCTGGGTAGTACTGCACAGCTGTGTAAGGTGAATTCATGTTGTCATGCCAAACTTCACTTTGCTGAGATCTTCAAAATGACCAGCTTGTCATAAAGGCACATGTATCATCGGCTGTGCATGAGCTACGAGAATAAATACAACTAATGAAAAATAAAAATAAATAAAAACAAATAAACAAAGAGGTCTGGATTAAAGTGCCGGAGGGTACAGTGCAGAGTGGAGAAAGTTTGAGAGATGTTTTGAATTTAGGTATTTTTTCTTAGGCTACCCTACAAATAGGAGGGGCTTGTGCCAGCTCTCTGACCAATCCCCTGCTACAGTTGTACAAGATATCACTCACTCTCAGTTGCTAGGATATACATATCAAGCAACTACATTTGACCCTGCACCTCCCCACCCAACACGCACAGCTCGCCACCATCCTGAAAAGCTCACCCCTCCACTCCTCCATGTGTTTCTCTGGCCAGTTCTGACATTTTCACCCAGATTCCCAGGTGGTTTTGCGGGTTGAGGGCACGTCTGTTGCGTCACGCCTCCCCTCAATGCCCGGGAGGCTTCGAGCACGCTAAATATTGCTATAAATACACTCGATTCTGTGCCGAATCAGCAAAAGCATAAAGATTCACCGGGCGAAGTGACAAAAAGCACCCAAATATTTGATTTTAAGGAAGTGAAACATACTCTTTGGCCCAGATCTCAGACGTCTAATGAGATGTTAGTGGAGGGTAGCTGATGAAATGATCACCATTAACACAAAATGAGAAGAAAATCCAGCCAATATCTTCTTTCAGCATGAGCGGAAATAACGGGACACCGGACAGAAATATGGCAGTTTAAAAATCCTTTACAGTAGCCTACTTAAACCCTTATCTAAGCACTCACACATATCGTGCCACGTCCCAGCACATTCTTACTATTCAATATCCGACTCTCCCTCTCACACAAGCAGTATGACACTGTAAACCTAGAGGTCTTGTCTGGTTTTCAGATATGAACCGCAGATGAATCAGCAGGCTAAAATAAAAGGTGGGGTCACAGCGGGGGGAATGATAATAAATAGATGTGGTGTATCCAGGGAACACAAACCTCTAAGCTGCTCTCTTGTACTTTTAATAAAGACATACAGCCTCTCTCTCCCCTCTGACTGCCTGCTGTGCACCTATGAGAGCCTGCAGACATGCACGCTGTGAGCCAACCTGGTGACGCGACACTGTGGTCACACAGCTGTTATTTTGAAGACACACTCGACCAAAGCGCAGGTGTTTGCTTTCAAACAAGGGTTCGTATTAAAATCGTCACACTCAGCTAATTACTCAAGAAATGCTCCTGAAATTACAGGAACACACAAACTGCAAATGAAATCTGGGGCTCTTAATTGTCAAATAAACATCTACACCTGTATGAATTCATATTGTTTTGGAGATTTCTTACCATTTGTACAAGAGTAAGAGTCTACAGTTATGCTAGTGGCTCCGTGAAGGTTACTTAGGCTAACATCCTCACAATCACAATGCTAACTGATTCAGAAAAACTTTGTTGATTTCTGCAGGGAAATTGTTTTGTTGCAGTACGAGTTGCTCAACAAACAGCTGGAAAGAGAGATAAAATAATTAAAAAGGTTAAAAAAAACTACAAAGTTGCTATAATATACTATAAAGAAAACATAGTAAAAATACGTAAATGTAAATGCGTATGTGCCAAGGGTGATGCAAATGTGCAAACATGTTTACCATGGTCACTATCTAAGTTGGGCAATGTTAGCATGCTAACTGTAGCTCATTAGCACCAAACTCAAAATACAGCTGCAGCTAAAGGGAATGTGGTTTTGCAGGTGTTTCATCATAGAACTGGACAAATGAAAATGTTGACCTGAGGTTACGCTAGATGAAACAAAGTCACTATAATTAATGTACAGTAATGAAACCTGGGACATGAATCAGTGACACAGAGACATTCACCAAAAACCAAAAATTACAACCTCATGGTGGCGCCAGACAAAAAGTCAGCGGATTGCTGAATTCATCCTCTGGGAACATGAATGTCTGTAGGAAATTTCATGGCAGTGCATCTTATAACTGTTGAGATATTTCAGTGTGGATCAAAGTGGACCGACCCAACAACACCAGCCAACATGGCGAAAAACAGTTTGATCATAAATGTGTGTAATTAGTTTTATTGTTCACACTGTTGTTTGCGATCTCTATCTGAGATAAGTGCTTGGAAAAGTAGCCTCCAAGTAAATAACTGAATCAAAATAAGCTAAATCATGGTTGGAGTGTATAATATTACACATGATCTGGATTTAGAGATAACTTATGATTACATGAAACACACTTGTTTGGTTAATTAGCAAAAAAAAAAAAGCCCATCATCCATCACTTTCCTGACAGATGACGATGATACGCGGATAAAATATAGAATATCTGGATGTCAGACCTTGAAGAAGACATCAGCGATGTTACCATGTGCACTGAATCGCAACGAGTGCCACTGAAGTGTGACTGTCTGACTGTCTAAGCGTCTATTCCCCAAGGTCACTGCTGGAAATATCGGTTGTTGTTAATCAGCTGGCTCTCTCACATAAAGTTACCCAGCTGGAAAATAAAGTTCAATCCCTGCTCACATAATCACAGCTACAATAATAATAATAAAAAAAACACTCTCTTGTAAAAGTTCAGGGTGATTATTATGTTATTAATACAAAAAAAAATCCCCGCTCATAAACCTTTTACACACGCTGTAGCTTAGCATGCCCCGCTCTCAACATAACAAGGACAAACTGACCTCAAGATGTCATTAAATCTGATATTTACAACGACATCTGAAACCCTTACATCATTAATTACTCTGGGGCTCAAACGTTGAGTACCAGTCACCAAACCCCTCTTACTTCATTTGAGATGTATGTGTGTGTTTATGAGTTGGCAGCTACGTCAGTGACATCTCTGATACTGTCATCAGTAGGAGCGCGCATATGTCTAATGTGGTTATTATCCTCGCAAGGCTCCGATTTGAGAGCGCTAAGCTGGCTTTAATCTGCGATTGTATCTGCAGTCAAAACCATAGATGGCAACCAGCCTGTGCGACCGTACTGTCCAGTATCGCCTTAATTCATTTTGGTGTGTTCATTGTCCTGAAGGCATTATGAGGCCCCGTTCACACAGCCTTATTAATGTCAAGAGTTTACATACGGCGTGCCAGAGAGCAGTTGGCGGAGCAGCTGATGAAGTAGCCCCGACGTTTGCTGCACTATGGAGAGATGCATTAACAGTGTCAGTCACTTACACCGCACTGTGGCCAATCACTCTCACACTGTGAGGGGGTTATGTGGGCATACTTGTGTGCGTCTGTGTGTATATTCCAGTTGGTGACTAATGCAGGGGAAATCCAGATGAGTCAAAACTACCAGTGTCCGGTGCAGTGTCTGAGAGGTGATAATTTACGGCCTATGCACTAAACTGCCCAGCAACTTGGCATTGTTCATGACAGCCCTATAGGGAGACCTCTATTTTAACAGACAATACTGCGCATCAGGGGAAGTTCTATTGTAAGGATCAGGATGATCCACCGCTCGTGTAAAATGAATCAAAATGAATCAAAATAGTTTAAAACTTCAGAAATTCAGTTCCTGAAGCGTGGAATTTTTCCACCTCACTCAACCAGCCCCGCACTTCTATAACGGCGATAAACTTAAAGAGCCGTAAACGAGCATGAGCTTTCCCATGTGACCCGTAAAACCTGTATTTCCATTCACTGAATCACTATTTGCGGTAATATTCAGACTCCCAGACAATTATTGATGCTTTCCCACGGTGTGATTCAAGGTTTTTTTTGTGTGTCTTTTGTCACAGTGACTTTTACACCTGATATCGGGCTGTTGGCACGTTGGGAAAATCAGTCTTGCCTGCAGCGACAAAAAGGCAGTGAGCCAGAGTTGAATAATTCATCCAGTATAACCAGCATCAGTGGGAACCACATTTGTTTGTTGTTTTTAAACTACATGAGTAATTATTGAGTGTAATTTATTTTGGTGAAACTGGAGAACAAAAGAAACAACAAACTTAAATTTTAATAAGATTACAAAAAAAAGCCACTTTTTAGGGAAATACAAAATAACTGTTACACCAACTTAAAAATGACAAACTTATGATTTTGATCAACTTTTAAAGAAACTTTTATGTATTTATTTCTATTTTTTTTTTGTTTTATTTGTGGGGTATTCTAATTACTGATAATTAATATATGCTGCTTATTAAGCTGCACAGTCTACTGTGGCTATAAGTCCACAATAATATTTTGAACTTCCAGAAATAAGTTTTAGAATTACTTACAATGATTATTTCAGTACAAATTAAAGCACTTTATTTTAAATATATGTTTATATGTCTAAAATATTTCTATTTATTTGATTTAATTTTAGTTCCTACCTGCCGCTGTTTCATGAAGGACAGTTGTGAGTGTGACAGACTCAAGGATTTACCGTTATCAGACAGCAGAGGCAGAAGCAGACAGGAAACAGTTGAGGTGGCTATGAAAGCAACAAAAGTTGGCGGCTGGAATCGAACCGGCCATGTTGCAAAGGCCGCACAGTCATGTGACATGAAACCATCCAGACTCAAGGTAACGTGCAACATGTCTGCTGTAAACATACACATTAATCATTAAAGATTATTCAGAGAGAAGCTGCAGCCTGCCTATCACCAGCAGACAAGGAAGCAGGAACAACGAACGCTACACTCACGTAGCATCATAGCACGAAGCTGCTTCGTCGAACAGTTAGCTGACAGTCGCCTTTCTACAGCCAGCAGACACACAGAAACATCAGTGTTCATCTGGCTGAGGGCTGCACCTTTTTTTGATTCGTCACATTAAATGAGTTAGTCCTTTTTAATTAAATCAACTTTCTTTAATGAATATAACTCGGCAGTTTCATCAGCATAAATACACTGATGCATTCATAAAATTACGACTTTTGGACTTTGCTCTGTAGTTACTGAAGTTTTGATCACAGGAGTCGGGTACAATCCTTCGCAGCCACCACTGGAATTTAATTCTACAAACAAGCGATAATAATAATAATATTGGTGCAACCTGATCTTTTTCTGCAGCTGTGCAGAAATGCAGTTATTAAACAGAATGAATACAAATGCAAAAATGAACAAACAAGAAAAGCTGCACAGCATTCAGATGTTGATTTAGAATTCAAATGTGATGAATGAAGCTTTGAAGATTTGAACAGTTCGTGTCTGACGCGCTGAAGAAAGTCCAGCATTACTCTCCTTTCCCCTCTGCTCGGCCTGCAGCAGCTCCTGAGGGGAATATCTGGCTCTCCAGCTGCTAAACATATTAGTGAGTAGCTGGTGAACATAGAGGATATATTCACCAGCATATCAGTGACTTAATAACAGGTGTCTGCTGGGGTTGGTGAGAGCAGAAAGTTTGATGTGGAAAACCAAAATAATGAGCTAAAAGGGGCTAAAAGCTCAGCAGAGCAGACTTGGGTGATAATTCTCTTTAGGTTTGTACAAGTTTGAACTGGTGATTATTTTCTTAATGAAACGTTTAATTGTTATAGTGAAAAATGCGTTAATGTTTTATTGGATTGTCTAAAACAAAGCTTAAAATCCTCACAGCTGAGAGACTGGAACGTGAGAAGTTTCATATTTTTGTAAAAAAAATAAAATAAAATAACAGAAACTACAATAATAAACAGAAATTTGATTAGTTAAAAGTTGATTAATTGTCTAATTGTTGCAACTCTGCAAGCAGCCCTATCCACACGACATATAGTCTATTTGATCTGTTGTTAATATAAAAAAATACTAATAAGTCACTTTTTGCACACCTAAACTGGGATTATTCATTTGGTAATGGGTTATAAAACCTGCTGACTAATATTAAGGAGTAATCTGAATGCAGACTTTCAAAAAGAGGAGGGTTTAAAGGGAGCGCTGCTATCAGACTGCAGTGAAAACAGAGGTTCCTCAAACAGAGCCTGGTGTACAGTATGTATAGATCTGGATTACCAGCGGGCCACAAGGGATAGCAGACTAAATAAAAGCATGAAACTGTGGATTAAAACCTGCTCCGGTTCAAACGAGTACCACTGGATCACTTTGTTTTTCTTCCCAAGGGTGCAGAATCCCAT
Source organism: Chelmon rostratus (assembly GCF_017976325.1). Classification (NCBI taxonomy): domain Eukaryota; kingdom Metazoa; phylum Chordata; class Actinopteri; order Chaetodontiformes; family Chaetodontidae; genus Chelmon; species Chelmon rostratus. Next base: position 26,682,508 of record NC_055661.1, read on the forward strand.
CACGGACTTCTTTCTGGTAAACACAATCAAAGCTTTCCACCAACCAGTCCCAGATCTGAGAGGCAGACAACCAGCGAACCACGAACCATCAATCACAGCTAATCCAACACTAAACCTGTCTTTGATGTCAGTCAGCATCACTCATGGGGTGGTGTTAGCGCAGCAGTATAATTTCACATTCACAATGGGGAAATGAACTGAAACATGCTACCACATAATTACATGAATAACTGCCTGATGTGATATTCAAGTGGTCCACACACACTGAAATGAACATGTGCCTCAGCTGATCATTAGCAAACTGAAGCTAAAATGTAACTGAACCATCACCAGCAGAGATAAACTCCATGATGCTCAACTTTAAAATGCCACTAAACATGTTCCTCTGCCTCGCTAATCATGTCGACGCAGATTTATTAGGATTAGATGGTGATCATCCTCTCAATTGAGACCTGGCATTAAATGAGGAAGTCGTCTGGACTCCGAGGCCGGGGTGATGATATTTTACACTGGAAGAGCAGGTGTTCCCGGGACCTGCTTCAGCACTTCTGTGAGGTAATACAATCTTTCATATTCTAACTTTCAGAAATATAGTGCATGATGTAAAAGTTGTGGACCGGTGTTTAGCAACCACACCGCTGGTATCCTGGCAACAGGTTGACAAGTGTGATTGGTCTGCCCCTCAACCCATTAAAAAGCATGTACGCGTAGGACATAATGATGCCTGGGGGCGGCTCAAAGACACATTACCCCCCATCCATGAGCTTACACCCGTCCACATGTAATCTAAGCGAGGGGTTGAAGTGTCCTTTGTCACTGGATATGCTTTAAAAATAAAACACGCTGTCGATGTTCTGGGATGCTTGAATGAAAGTGGATCTTTCAGAGGCATTTCTTACAGTCTCTGATGAGTCGATGGATATAGTTCATCTGTGACATACCAAAGCCATCAAACAATTACACGTCCAACATGCTGCGCATCATGACACCAGAACAAAAACATCCCTAAATACCACTAAACTGGGACATTGTCAGTTTCCTTCTCATAGAGAAGAAAACTAATCTTCGCATAAGCCGCAATTCATGAGAGAGCACATGGTGCCGGCTTAGCAGTGGGAGAAAGGCTTGCTTTTATTGGTGCTGATTTCACTCTTAAATTCCCATCATGAGTCACAGTTAATATAACAGGACGACCCTCAACGTTCAACAATGACCTTGATTTTATTAGTTTTGTCATTCATTTTTTCCCGGCCTATTTCTCATGCACAGGAGGTGACGTTAGCTCAAGTGAGGACCTGCGTAATCCTTTTCGCTAATTGATAGGCTTAAAGAATTTACATCGCAGTGACCACGTATGAAAGTCGATCCAGGAGAGCGGGAGGCAGCGGGACGGGAATGTTTGCTGTGTCAGGTAGACCAGGTTCCAGAGGGGTAACGTCACATGTCAATCTCTGCCGGCGAGAAGGTTTTGTGATTGTGCATCCGTTTAGGTGGCTGCGTGGGCCGATGGGAAGCGGACATGGCAGCACGCCGAAGGCCGGTTCCGCCCTTCTCGTCTTACTCTTACTATAGCCATACATGATGTCCGTATCTGCTGCCAAATCATGCCGGCGCTGCAAAAGGCCTTCGCAGCAGGTGATGCGGTGCTTTCAGGATGCAGATGCTGATTGAGGAGGACAGATCTCCACATCTGATAAGTTCATTACCGCCGGTGTCAGTGTCGAGCTCCAGCTTCACATCACATAACCAAAGTGGAGTCTGAGTCACTTGGCAGCGTGTCTGAGTGACACCTGGCTCAGCGCTGACACAGAGTTCAGACACCTTCAGAGGGTCATTAACTCCTTTTGTTCACAAGCACCGAAGATATCACTTTACATTTTTATTCCCAGTATCTTGCAACAGGTTTATTTCTGTGAACACTTATGTTAAAGTGAGATTAATCCAACAATTCGTGTCTGAGCACACGTGTAGTTTGACATCATTCCTATTTTTGCTAAATAGCGGTATCATATGCACAGCAGCGTTGTATCTGTTTATTTAACTGTAACTACAGAACAAAGCATCAACCTCAGGAGCCGAAAAATGAGGCCAACGCAGAAGTGCCAAGAACTGCAGTTCCTCAAATGGCCACTTGAGGCTGGCTCCAAAAGCAAGTCAATTCCCATAGACCCCCATATTAAAATACCCAAATAAACCTTTTTACAGCGTGGTACAAAAAACAGTTTTGGTCTCTGTAGCTAATTTCCCCATTCATGACAACTCTAAAGGGGTCAATTCTAACAGAAATAACTTGTTTAAATTATATTATGAGACTTAAAGTTATGCATAATGATGGGCATGACTGCTTTGAATGACAGCTAGCTGCTAGGTTTCAGCAACCAGGCTTCACTGGTCCCACCTCAGCTCCAACCATGCTCCACCTCTTTGATCATTTTTACATGCGTCCATGTTGTCTACATCCATGTTTTATACAGTTTATTAGAGAACATACAGCTTAAATAAATGTTGTCATCACTCTCTTAAAGAGCGTTTTGACTTTTTTGGAAATTCGGTTGCTTGCCGGTAGTTGGATGAGTGGATCGATATGAGTCTCATGTTAATACGCTAAACTGATGAAGCTAGAGCCAGCAGCCAGTTAGCTTAGCTTAGAGCAAAAGACTGTATCTTGTCATACACCATCTAACACTTTTGGTTTTTATATGGATAAAATGAGATATAACATGTCAATTAGTTTGCTTTGGTGGTAGTTTTTTTTTAACCCGACAGAACCAGGCTAGCTGTTTCCCCCTGCTGAGCTAAGATTAGCTAGGCTAAGCTAGCTGCCTGCTGACTCTAGCTTCATATATTTGTACAAACGTGAGTTAGGAGGAAATCACTTATCATCTTGATGATTAAAATCATTTTGTTCAGTTCAAAGATTCGTGGTCACAGACATTTTTTTTTAGCTAAGCAGCCGTCTCATTGTTTCGTAGGCTCAGTGAACGCATCAGTACACCTTTGCTGTTGTGTTCAGTAGCCTTCTGTTTATGACCACCTTTAGTTCAGTGGGCCTAGTATGTTCTGTTCAAGCTGTACGATCAGTTCAGTACAAACCAGGGTTGTACTGTTTGTATGGTGAACAGCTCAGCAGCTAATAAGCTTTAAAGCGGGAAGGTGTAACAACCAGTGAACCAACTGACACAGGACTCAAAAGCTAAGACAAGGAAACTATGGCTGGAAGGCTCGACATGAGGGACAAAGAAGATCTGGCACAGAGGGACGGGCCGACAACTAAATACACACAACGGGAGGACATAATGAGACACAGGTGACATTCGGGCGGAGCAGGTAATGCCAGAAGTGGGTCACACTTGGGCAGGAAGTGAGCTGCTAAACGAGAAGACAGGTGACTGCATCACAATAAAAGAGGAAATTATGAGCATAAGAGGCTGAAAACGTGACCTTTGAGTCACCAGTTCGTGAAACTCCAAACTGCCAAAAGCCACTGATTGGGTCAGTGACACCGAAGATTAAACCTGAAGCGCGAAAACTTCTGTCTCCCCCTTCTGGCAGTGAGAGTAATTGCACCAACACTGTCAACGCGCTTATGATGCCATCGGCTCCGCCATGCTCCCAGCTGCTGTAGCCTCTGCTGCTATGGTTGCTCCACCTGTCAGCTCTGGCAAACCAACCAGTGCAGGAGAGTTGCCACAGAAAAACTTCAAATCTTCGGTATAATGCAACATACAGAGAGACCAGCTTAATCAGCATTGTGCGAAGACTGAATGTAGCAGATGTTCAATTATATGTGAAAGTCCTACAGCTTTAGGTCAGTCCAGCTGAAAGATCCTGTGTTGATGATTTGTTTTAACATGAACTAAATACCCAACAGGATCGACCCTTTCATCGAACCACTGAAGTGGTTGTGTTATAAAGACATCTCCACAGTGCAGCAAGCACCCAGATGCTTTAATGTGTTTACGATTCATTTTGCATGCAGAAGGCAGGTGATTACTAAACTGAAACTGTGTGAACAGCAACAAAAAGCTGAAGATGTTTGTCACGACGAGGAGAGGAACTTCGGTAAAAGCTCATAATGAAAGATGAGGAAGTTTCATTTGCTGACTGATTTGCTGATGACAGCAAACAAGTAAAACACACCAGAAACGTAGGAAAAACCACAGAAAGCAACAACTTTACATCACACGTAGCAACAATCTCAACGTTAGTGCTCGACCTCAGGTAACAGAAGGTGGATCAGAGAACAGAGATAAGTGTTGAACTTCCTGGGAAAACGCTAATCTCACATGTAATCATACATTTCCCAATATAACCAACACCACCACGCACAAAGTCTCACAACCACACAAAGTCACAAAAAGCGTGAAAAATCGAGGTTTATCAGATTAACAAGGAACGCACACAAGTTTGAAATGCACTGCTGTGCCTGCATGAGATACACGGTTGTTTCCGTCTGTTTGTTATTGCTTTGTAATACAAGAAGTCTGTATTAACCAAGCAGGAAAATAACAGGTCTGAAAAACAAATCCGTTCTAAGACTCGAGCAGGCGGGCTGAGAAGGTTGCAGGACAGGTTTGTTGAGCCTCAGGGGCCTGCGGATCTCCTGCACTCGGTCTGTCCTCACTCAGCTCCGACAGTGCAGCTTGTTGCTGCTGCAGAAGGCGCATAAGCCATCTGAAATATGTGTAACCCTGACAGACGCTCATATGCAGCTAAGTTAAGTGATCCCAAAAGATCTCGGAGTCACGCCGCTCTGGCTTGGCCCGAGTCTGAGAGGAACCCACCTGATGACAAATGTGAACTTTCACTGCTAAAGCAAACACATCAAGCTGACGGCAAGTTAAAATGAATGCATGTGCAGTGCTGTTTAGGGCGCTACGCGATATGCTCTTTGGCTTTTAGCACCCATTATTCCCCCGGTTTGGATTGGGGGGGAAAGAAAAGTGGAAGAGTGGAAAATGTGATGAATATATCATCAGTCAGCTTTTCCATGTAATCTACAGCCGCCAAATTGCTCCTTTTCAGCCCCACCCCAACCTGACACAGCCAAGTGCTCACACACACACACACACACACACACACACACAACACACACACACACACACACACACAGTCATGTTTCCATCGTTTCAGAGGACATAACACTGACTTACATTAAATTTCTGGAACCTCACCTTAATGCACAAAGTGAGTGCTTCACACAGAAAAGACAGAAAGGACAAAAACAGATAAAAGAATGAATGTAAAATAACATGTTGAGTAAAACCCACTTGATAATGATAGAAAAAGTTAAAGGTTTACATTATGAGGACTTGCATCTTGTCCCCATAAGGAAGGCGTCCCCACAATGTGACTGTGTAAACAGATTTATGTCCTCACAACATCCTCCAACACCCTCAGGTGGACTGCACCGGGGGCGAAGGATCAGCTGTGGGGTGAAGTCGGACAAATGGCGCCAAACTTAATGTAAGGTGATTCTCTGAAGGCATTGCTATAGAACACACACACACACACACACACACACACAGGAACAGAAAACAGGGAGGCGTCATCGCACCTCTTCTCCCTCTGTCAGTATTAGTCACACAGAGTCATCACACAAAGAAAAGAAGCTTATCTTTCACCATGCGAGGCCTCTCAAAACACCACGCTATCCCACTTATCAAAACAATTTTTAAAGGGGTTGAACAGATTTCAGCAATGCCAGGAAGCGCAGAAATGTAACACGAGTCATTTCGGGCTCGGTTCAAATCACGTCGAACTGACCGGGGAGCGCCTGTGACCAATCTGCACTCCGTGCCAGAGTCAGAGCTGTGTACACTGCGGCACAGCAGGAAATGCCGCAGCCATGTCAGCGGCACCTAGTGTCTCATGGCAGAGCGAACGCTGCTGGAATGTAAACTCTGTCCACACGCAGACATCACAGCCGTCAGCGCTGTCTGACCAATGGGAAGGCGTCACAGTGCCACCAGCAGGTTTTGAAACAAAGGACAGAAGAAAGTTGCTGAAAAGAATTTTTTTTTTAGCTGCATCTCCAGGATCAGCCAATCAGCGCAGAGAGCACGTAGGCCTACTGTTAATTTCTCCGGCTGTGGTTCTCTTTAGGTAGAGCGCAGGCTGCATCTCATCTGTACGTGCCTCCAGAGCTTATAAATCAGGCCCCTGACGGCTGCGGCCATGCGAGCCGTGACAAACGAATTCTGGTTTGCGCCTCCTATGAGCTTCGTGTTGAGAAAATATTTACTGTGCATGTAAAGTACGTCCAGGGGGTGGCCAGCTCATGTCTACTGAAGGTTAGCAACGGCGGACATCTGGTGAAATTGTAGCCCACAGCTGTCGCCAGCCTGACATCTCCTTGCTCTCAAATTTATCTCCCGCCACTGGGACATCTGCGTACGACATGCCAGTCATATCAAGGACATATTTTCAAACTGCGAGGAGGTTGCTGGGGACACAGCGGCTGACACGAGAGGCCCGGGGGGGGGGGGCGCTGCTGCTGTTGGGCGGAGGGGGTCAGAGGGAAGGGAGAGCCGGGGCGCTCACTTAGCGTCAAGCCATCACATTCTTCCCTCCTGTGCTGGAGGTCAGGCTGGGGGACAGTTAAAGGAGCGCTGTCTTTAACCAGAGCTCAGACTGACATCTTAACCTCGCTCATAAACTGCTCCACTTGCCGAGGAAACAGGCCCTCGAGGCAGAGATGGCCACTGCTTAGACCAGTGTGATTAACATTCTTAGAGGATAATAACACTATTTTGACATATGGCTCATGTGCGGTATGTTTTCACACTTCCAGACTGTGGTCTGGTATGGTTTTGTATTTCTTAGACTTTTGGTGTTTAGTCCAGGCTGACTGAGCACAGACAAAAAAAATCCCTACAACACTATAAAAATACTCAATTACAATGATTCAATATGTTGCTTCAGTAAAACTGGCAACAAAAGTCCTTAAAGAATCAAAAGTAAAAGTACTTGTTGTGCAGAGCGGCCCCTGCCAGTGTGTTATTATCATATTGTTGGATCATTACTATTATCATTATTATTGATGCATTAACATGTAAGTCCTCCTTTCTAAACATCTGGGTCACATTTTATAGAATTTCCACATTTTGTATGTTAAAACTTTAATCTTCAAAGTAACTAAATACAGCTGTGGAATAAATGCATGCGACTAAAATGTACAGCATTATGTGGTATAAGTATAACGTGACTGGAAAGTACAGAGCTTGTATGAACTGAAACATGGCAACTCAACAAAAATCACATTTGATCTCACATTGAAAGGACCAAAAAGATTGAATAGTTGTTAAATGTTTTGTTTAATTTTGCAGTTCTTGTTTAGCCACTAACAGGATGCTGGTGGCACTATTCCTTTAAATTTGACAGATAAAAGTTATTTATCTAAAAAGAGAAAAACAGTGAAAGTTTCTGAACTCTGCTACTTAATCAGCAAAATATTTAAATACAATATGAATGTTTAATCTCCTAATGATTAAAAAAAACTTACATCTCACACTTAAAAGTATTTTCTTAAAACTCACCTGTAACATTTTAAACTTTTAACATCTTAGGGTCTGCAGAACATAAACTCACCTGTTTCAGGCTGAACCCCTGATAAAATGACTGATGCTCATAGGACATGATTACACTTATGAACATGCAACTACGCCACTGCTGAGACAGCCAAAACCCTAACAAAGGAACTTACTAACTTATTAAGCACTTTGTAATTTTTAAATAAAACTTCCTGCCATGTATTTAAATATATGTCTTTCCTATGGCTGCACACACTATCTGTGTATGCACAGTATGCAGAAGAAGGCAGAGTATTGTTTCCCCCTGTTGGCAAGAAGGTGAACATTAACTGTCAAACCAATGTAAATAAATGAAATTCAAGGGTGATTTCAGTTCCTGGTAAACTACTGTAAATCATATGTCAGACACAAATCAAACACTTTTTCCCCTGCAGCAATAAAATATCATCATGGGCGTCAGATTGCAGAAAGCTGTGATGCATGTGTTAATGCGGATGTGTGTGGGTTCAGTGTGTGTGTGTGTGAGTGTGTGTGCGTACATGTCTGAGGCTCAGGCCGGCCCCTCTGCAGACTCTGCTCATTCTCCTCCACTGCAGCCTCTCCAGCAGCTTGTCATCAGTGCTTAGCCTCACCGCCGCTGACCGTCTGCCCAGCGTCTAGTGGGGGCGTCCTAAAACAAGGAGCCGGATGACTGACATGGCAACGCAGATTCACTCTCACGTACCGTCCGACATGTGAAATATGGCAGAGAGTGCAGTCATCATGCACCCAGCGGATAGTGCTCGTCTAATGTTGAATACATGCCAGTGTGGTGATTTTCATCAGTTACACAAGCTGCATGTACAGACTGGAGCTGCAGCTCAGTCAGCACACTTTCACTTGACGCTTGATTTTGTGTAACATCATCATGCTGGAACACTCTCATTTAAGCCATAAAGAAGGCCGAACACTGACAGCATATATTTCATATTAATAGCAATAATAATAATATTGATAAACTCATTTCCTACAAGAAATGCAGCTAAAAGTGCTTTACAACAGAGAAATCACATGGATGCAAAAGCAAGAGATAGAAAATGAATGTAAAATAAGATGGAGAATAAAACCCACTTAATTATAGTAAAAACAAGACAAAGAAAATGCAAAACATAAAATCAACTGAATAATAGGAATAAAATAAAGTTGAAGAGTAAACAGAATGCACAAAATCAAGAAAAATACAACAATGAAGTGCAGCAGTGCATCAGTTTCAGTTCAGAACTAGTTAAAGGCTGAAGTGAAAAGAGAATTATTAGCTTTCTTTTAATTTTTTAATTATTAATTTGCTCATATGAACTGAGTTTTATACACGATTCACACAGTGATGAAACCAACTGTTGGATCAGATGATTTCTTTGTGAACAAGCTTTAAACGTGTATTTTTACACAAGCTGACTTAAATGATCAATCATCCCCATCAGCCATCTGCAAACGAGGCCTCACGTTTGTCCTCTCAGCAGCTTTAAAGCCTCATCATGTCATATGAAGGAGGAGGGACGGAGTCAGTGAGCTGCTGCTGTCCTGCAACGACAAGAACACCACAGTTTCTTCTTAAAGGGATTTTAAAGCACTGTTTCTCAATCCTGGTCCTGGAGTAGTATTCAAATGAATGGCTCGTTATCAGGCCTCAGCAGAGCCCAGTAACGGGCTGAGCATTTGAATCAGGTGTGTTGGAGCACGGAAACATCTAAAACATGCAGGGCAGTGGTACTCCAGGACCAGGATTGAGAAACACTGTTTTAAAGGAATAGCAACATTTTGAGGCATCTATATATTTGTTTTCTGTCTGTTGTGTCTGTAACACCTGAAAACAGCTTGTCTGGCTTTTCAAAAGGTAAAAAAATGCCAGCTAATGCAAGACAACAAATTCTCATGAAATAGTCCAGCACACGAGAACCTGCAAACCTGCAAGTCGAGCCTGGCTGGCTAGCTGTTTTCCCCTCTTTCCAGTGTTTGTGCTAAGCCGAGCTAACAGCTCCTGGATGTAGCTTCACATTAACCGTACAGATCGATCTTTTCCTGCAGGAAAGCCGATGAAAGCGCCCCCCAAAATGTCAAAGTATTCCTTTAAGAGTGGATCGCTGTTCAGCTGAAGGCGGAAGGAACTGTTTTCAGAAAAGCAATGATGAAGATCAATTCATCAGCTTCGATACAGAATGTGCAGGAAATCAGCAGCAGAATTTACTCAAGTACTATACATGAGTACAATTTTGCAGTAGTTGTACTTGAGTATTTTCTGCTACTTTATGCTTCTGCCCCACTAAACCTCAGAGGTAATATTGCACCTTAGGAGTAGTTTTACTGCGACTTTTACTTCAGTGAAGAATCTGAATATTTATTCCACTACTGGAAAACAGTGATTTGATTATTTGTGGTTTAGTGATTATTTGTTATATATATATATATAGATATTTTGTCTTAGTTATTTGAAATATATCGCATTAACTTGGTTGATCTGTGATTGGTTTGAGGTTTTAAGGCAGAAAAAAAAATCCACTATAAGCATCACTGTTTCCCTTCATGAGAAGTCAAATGACTTAAAGAAAGGAAAATAATTATGAAAGAGTCATATTTACTGCTGCTCACAAAAATATAAAGGTAGGACAGTCTCGTAAAGGTTGCACATCTCTTGAATGCCCCTCTCAGCTTTTGTTTTCCATAATAAGAATCCAGGGCGTGTTCTGGGCTGTAACATTCTGCATAGTTGGGAGGGTTAGTGGATTTGACAGATCTCCAAGTGTCCCATAGCCCTGAGTTCAGCGAACTCGCTCCAGACACAACAGTGACAGCTGGGGGAGGGATAAATAAAAACAGTGTCTCTATCTCCATTACAAGACAGCAATCCAGACAACAACCCAGTAGCCTCCGAGCGCGCGTGTGCGTGCGTGCCAACACATCCACATGCAGCACATGCGTGAACACACACACGCAAACACACACACACACGCGTTTCCTCACACATTCACTCCTTCACACTTACTGTATTCACTGCTGCGAGGGCAACAGATGGAAAAACGAGAGAGGCGAGAAGAAGGCGAAAGCGGCACAGAGTTGAATAAATGCTGCTGGACTTGGCCCGTTAGCAACCGCCATTCCTCTGACAGGTGTAACATGTTTACCAAACAAACAAGCAACACAGATGTCGCAGAAATGAGAATGGTGACTTGAGGTTGCATGACCTGCGAAAAGAAGCCTGGTATCCAAGCTGGCATATCTTTGAGGGCTTTGAAGGTATTTCAGAGAGATGAGACGACTGCGTGCCACACCAGGATTGCAACAGTGTCTCGCAGAATTTGTCTTATGTTACTCGCCCCAAGCATCCCAGGCAGCTCTGGTTGTTAGCCGGGGCCATCCAGGGTCACGGGCACTGATGGGCAGTTTTTAAGCCTCTCACTTTCCCGATCACATTCCACTTCGGGGCAGAGGGGAAATCATCTCACATCACAATCAAGCAAAATAACCACTTGGACCCGTCGAGCTCGACATGGAGACTTCCGATGTGACCCGTGACCTCCGGGCAAAACCACTTGTTCCAGGCCGTCTCTCCAACGGGCCTCACGCTAACGAGCTAATTTGTTAATAGCTAATTTAATACTGTTTTCACACTCATCGTGCAGCTCATGCTTCCAGAGTAAGACTAAATGATCCCATTGGGAATTGAGGAAGGTTTTTTTACTCTATCAGTGTCAGTCCAGAGCAAATTTAATCACAAACAATCACATATATCATTATTTGCTTGAAAAAGATCCCAAATTAAGATATTTTAACTCGACATTATATTATTGTGGTACAGGACAGTACAGGTGGCATCACAAATCATTCAATTTTTTTATCCCCCAAAAAATATATATATATATACATATACATATACATATATACACACTGTATATATGTGTGTGTGTGTGTGTGTGTCCAGTGTTTATCCAGTATTGCTGATTGAAGTTTCTCTGAGCTTCAGTTTGAAAACGTGGTGAAACTCTCTGACACTGAATGAACTGTCACTGCATTGCTGACTGATGTGGCTTCTTGTTGGGGGTTTAGATTTCAGTGCTTTTTAAACTGGGTGCTTTTGTTTCTTGCACTTGTCTGACTGATCTGAAAATTTGAAGGTTTGTCTGCAGAACGAGCAGTTTCCTCCCGGTGGCTGCAGGCAGTCTGGAGACTCCCGTAAGCAGCTGTGAATGTTTGACTTTAGTCGGGTTTAATGTGTCCTCCACGTAAGCAAACACTGTACAAAACAGCTTCAACATCACGTCCTGACAGTATATATCTGCAGCCGTTCTGTACATCTATTATTGGAATCAGTCATATGTGTGTGTGTGTGTGTGTGTGCATGGCACGCCGGACCAGGAGAGGCTGCACAGAAAGCGTCCGGGGCTGCTGTCTGCTGCAGGGACGGCTGGCGGCAGTTGGGAGTAATTGATCTTTGCTCTTGTAAATTTCCAATCAGCCACAACTTTTCATAAACATCTTTGAATTTGATTGTCCTAAACTGGGCCGGCGGGGCATTTTTTCAGGATGGCGGCTAGCACCTCACGCCACCCTCGGTAGATCCGCCTCTGGTCCGTGAGCACAAACCGCCAGCCGAGCTCGATGTTCTACTGGTGGAAAATAATTGGGGAAAAGCACAAGCCATATTATCTAGCCCGAGGCGCTAACTTACCTTTCCAGAAAGGAATGCAATCATTAGCTTCGAAAGTCATTTATCTTGTGAGTCTATGTGCTGCTACTTGACAAAGCAATGATATACACTTACTGTACTGTATTGTAAGTGGAGTAAACTGTGATCAAAGAGTTTAATCCAGGGGTTCTCAAACTGTGGGGTGGGCCCCCCTGGGGGTCCAGAGAACCACTGCAGAGGGGGCGTGAAACTAAGTTGAACGAACATAATTTATGTAGGGGAAATAAACAAGAGTGTGCTGATGCATTCGTCCTGATCTTTATTTCAGTAAAATTCAACTTGGATCCTTTTTTCATTAGAAGCTTCCCCGATCAATGTTAATGACTCTCTGAACACTTTAATCACTCAGATTCATACATAAAATACAACACACCGTCATATATAACAGCTGCCAGACTTATTCATGATAAGATTTGGGTCAGAATGTGTCTAACCTTGAAAATATTACAGAAATTTACTGTAGTTCAAGTAGTTTAACAGTTAATCATCACACTGTTATTTGATCGTTGATGCTGTAGATTAGCTGAGAAGATTCATTATTTCTAACACCATCTGTCACTCTCATACTTCCACTACACTGTAAAACCTCATGTTGTTATGCGATCAAATCAAATGATCTTTTATCATTAACTTAAAGCAGCACTGATAATTTTTTTTTTTAATGTTATCAAAGGATCAAATGGCTGTAATGTGAAAGGGGTCATTCGTGGTGATGAACCCACACAGAATCATCACCTGACTCCACAGTTGCCCTCAGCTCTGCACAGCGGTTTAGTGTCTTCCAGCTCATTGTTTTGGTTTTGCAGTCCGCGACTCTAATCAGCATCGTTTCCAGCAGGCAGCTGTTTTCAGGCTAACCGCTAACACACTGTACGATATCTGCCCAGCACCAAACAGCACACACAGTCCGGGACTAGTGGAGCTTTTAGCAGAAACAGACAGATGCTCTTCTCTGAAATCAGCAGAGACTTCAACAGTAACCTTCCTCTGATAAAAGCATAGTACAGAAAGACATTTCATATTCACACCAATAAAATGTATTGTTTTTTGTACATATACGCTCATTCTGAATTTGATGCCTGCAACATGTTCCACAGAAGTTGGGTGCCTGTTTACCACTGTGTTACAGAAAGCCTTTGGGAGGTGAGGCCACTGATGGCCTCATCCCTGTCAATTATGTCTAATAATTATATATATACTAAACTGCCGCACCAGCATCCGTCTCATCTCAGCAGTAATTCCAGAGTACAGAGCGTACATGCAGCGCTGAGAGCCAATCAGAGCTTTAAATTCAGATGAAGTACCTCCAGGGCTAAATATAATGATCTCCAATGCAAAAAAAAGAGAGCATCTGAGGACGGATCATACACAACAACACACCCACGCCTTCTCCTGCAAGCACATCTGCACACACACCGGCCCAAATTCACTCTATGGAAAAGGAGCGAGTCACATCACATCTACTTGTCAGCCAAGTGAAATGATGCTCTTAGCTGGTACGAAAATAAAGGTTGACCGAAAACATGTGAAAAGGGGAGATTTGAGTTTCAACAAAGTTCATTTCAGACATGACAGAACGCGCGAACGGCATCATCTGAACAGTGAACAACGTAATCACAAACATTACATCTTCAGAAGCCTTCACTGTCGCTGCTCAGTGTTTTAGCTACCTGCTTTACCTGCAGCTAAGATAAAGTCACGACAATTAAAACGTAAAATGATTACAGCTACAACTGTCACCCATGGAAACCAAACAAAATAAATACACGCAGTTGGATATTTGTCAGATCCTCTGAATCGTCAGGTGGCCTAAATGTAAAACTCTGCATTTTCTTGAGGGGTTAAGCTGCACAACTTTATGAAGGCTCATTTATCCGGCAGTTAATCCCGTTCTGAACATCTTTTACAACTTGAAGAGCAGATATGTGGATGAGGTGCTTCGCTCCAGGCCAGAGCTGCGCTTGATCCAGGATTAGAGACACGTCCTCATTCTGGGAGGAAACGTGTTAACCCCTTCAAACCCTAAGGTTATGATACACGATACGGAGCTGAACTTAACCATATACTTTACCTTGTGCAATAACAGCTGCATGTTCTCCTGGGACACTCGCTACTTAACCTTGTTTCCTGAAGTGAAAACCTTAGAAGAGACTAAATGCTGCCGGCTTTAGTTTGTCTGCATTCACTTGTATTTGTCACTCAGGACTCGAAATCTGAAGCTTTAAAGCTATATTCTTAAGATTTTCATGAAATCAGATCCTGGTTTTGGTACCATTTATGGCTGTCATTTTTCCAGCACTATCAATTTGGATATTACCTCTCTATAGAGTAGTTTTCACTGCTGCTGGCGGAGTCTGCCATTCCTGTATTGGATTCAAACAGCCAACCTATGCACAACTGACTGAGAGGAAACACTGCATGCATGTAATCCAGCATTAGTAGCTGGATGGTGTGTGAAGCACACAGCTTTACTGCGAGGTCGGGACACTCATTTCTATTTCTACACATACAAAGGAGGAAAGTAATGTAATAAGCATTGAGACATTACTTGTGCTGCTGAGTAATACTTAGCAATATAAATAGTTTTTAATGAGTAACTCTTACAGCACTGTATCAGCTGTACTGCAATCTCAATATCAAGCTTCAAAATAAAAGCACCAAACTGGCAAAACATGGGTGGCTTTTATTGTGAAGCAGTCACAGGAAACACTGGATTTATCACTAAGCTGACCACGATCAATCATCAGAAATGTGTCAGTTTTAAATACTGCAAGGAGTGAAAACACAGTCAGGAGCAGCCCCAGTGGGCTGTTCCTCCTCATCAAGGTAACCTAATTTAACTGCTGTTGTGTGGAAAACTACTCACAGTGTGCGGCATGAAATCAGACTGTAGTTTCAACCTTTATTGATCAACTTCTTTATTACAATGTGAGTTTGTTTGGCTACACCAGTTGCTCTTCTGTTACATTTCTAAGCAGCTGCTCGATGAGTGCGTTTACATGTGCATTAGTATCCTGGTGTGATTATATTCAGGATTTGGTGTTTACATGGTTTTAAGCCATGTATACATGATCATGACAGTATCCAGGTTTCTGATCGTCTGCAGGCATGTTTTGATTTCACACCATCTCAGCCAAAAGTAGGTTACAGTCTTATCTAAGTTTCTGAAACTGGGAAAAACTGTTTATATGCGGAAAATATAACCAGGATCCTCCAAAAACTGAATCATAACCAGGATACTAGCGTGCATGTAAACGCACTGATTGAGTGCTTCCTGCAGTATTAAACCACACTTGCAGACACCAACAGTAACATCAGATGTCACTGACTCAACCTGTGCTGAAATCATTCATTTCACTGTGTAGCAACTTTAATTGTGTGATAATATTACCAAACTATAACTGCCGTGACAACAGGACATTGCATGATGTGGCACTGCATTGAGACTTCTTTCAGCAGACACAACCTCGTAATTAGTGTAGACAAAGCCAGAGTGTGATCATTCACAGATAAAGTGCACTGAACAGAAACAGTGCTCAGGATTCTGCCACAAAAATCTGCATATTTTACCACTAAAAAGCAAAACAGAACAAAACATGTAAGCCGATATTTTGTTGTGTGTAACAGACTTACAAGACTAACAGATGATACCGAAACAAGGCAGAGTGACACACGGTAAACACACAAATCAAGGGGAAACTCCAACACTGTACGCACTGTAAGAATACTTTACGAATGATAAAACTGAACTGACAAATGTGCCCCCATGCTCCAGTGAATCTCTAAGGGGCAGAATGGCATGGGAATGAGCTTTTAACAGAGACGCCGGGGGAGGAAGAAAGGAGTCCCATTGCGAAAGAGTTGAATTACCATATCACTGAGGAGCAAATACAAAGCAGCGGGGGATCCGTCATCCAGTGAAGAGCGGTGTTGAAATGTGGATATTTCTGAGTACTCAGACACCACACACTGGTAATAAGCAGCAGGGGAGAAGACACAGTTGTTTAAACCTCATACAGAGCTTCCTGAGAATACAGGCTTCAAAGTGACACAAACCTGAAAACGGAAAAATCTTTGGTCAATTGTAGAATCTGAATGAACTTTCTGTAAACAAACTCATCGACATGACGTATAAATAACAGCGCACAATATGAACGACAGCAAAGCTATTAAAAATGCAGAAGCGCTAGAAGCCGATGTTTCCTCGAGCCATGCTGTATCCCAGTCTGTTCTGGTTCCCGAGGACAGACATGAGGCCCACGTAGGCCTGGATAGGGATGCTCTGATTCAGGACCAGGACGCCGTTGGCCTTCCCGGGAACTGGCTTCACGGCGTGGGTTTTCTGCGCTGCATCCTTCAGCTGCTCGCGAAAGTTCTGGATCTGTGGACGAGAGGGGGGATCAGAAATATATCAGAAGTTCCTCTTTGCAGCTCTTTGATTTCTCGCCTTTTTTAAAGCCATTTTAGCAAACTGGAAGAGTGAAGCTAATTTAAAGCTACCAGCTAGTAGCTGTGTTAGCTTCATGCTAACTTCTATTTCTGGTGTGAATTTTCTGAAGCAGATGTTCTTATTTCTGCTTTTTTCTGTTTTTATTAATAATTTTAGCCGAGATAATTGTTCGAATCATTATAAGAAAAATATTTATGAGTGAGGATCATTGTCACTTCTGCTGTTCTCAGAAATCTAATGAGCCTGATATCAGTTGGTTGGGTTTACTGTGATCTTATGTGACTATGTGGGATTCAAAAAGGCTAATGGTTCAAACAAATACTAAATTCTACTAATACTAAATCACAAGTTGTCCCACTAAATAAACCAAATGGTCCCCAATCGCTCCCTACAGAGGAGCCACGTGTTCGAAAGATGATTTCTGTCCTTGAGCCGACTTTGAAAAAGACATGACGACGTCCATATGTGGGTGTTTTTCCTGCTGCAGCTTGCTAGTCAAAAGATGGTTGGCAAGCAACCTCTCTTGACTCAAAATGCTCAAAAGCTGCAAAAACATGTGGAGAAAACTGGGAGCGCAGACTCAGAAGGGATCAGGATCAGGACCGGACACTCAACTCTGATCCTGCTCTTACGAGCTTTGATGGGCCACAAGAAATCTGACATTTGGTGCTGTACAATTCTTGAACCATGTCGAGTTAGCCTTATTTCAGGAGAGAGGAGCTTGTAGCAATGGAGAAATTAAACATTCATTTAAACGGCAGTGAGATTGAAAAGTTCTTTAAAGAGCATCACAGCTAAGACAGGCAGTGAGTTATAGAAAACCAACATAATTACACCGTAAAACAATCGAACTGCACCCTAAAGCCATAAAAATAAATTAGACCAACCTGAAAACTAACATATCATGTTTTAAAATACCTCTGAAACATCAACAGCCAGCAGGGAGAGCACAGTTTCACCACAAATTAGACCAGATTTCACTCTTCTGGAGCAGACTGCAGAAGGTTCCAGACGGCTGCTATCATCAAGTGTTTTTTACTGGTGATCAGAAAACAGAAAACAGGTGTTTTCTGCGCTTCGCTTTTTATGCAAGTTCCCTGAAATCTTATCAAAGCATCTTTGCTCACCGCACCTGCAGACTTCTTTGTTTGACACTCGAATATTTCTCCACATCACACAATATTTTGCTTGGCTCGTTCTGCAGCGTGCGCCGCTCTCCGTCCAGCCACCTGATTCCCGATCGACCCCGCAGGTCATGAGTCATGGTTTAATCATCATGGACAATGATCAGCACCCTCTCCATCACACGGTGGACAGACAGCGGAGCACCTTCTCCCACAGGCTGCTACAGCTCCGCTGTCCAAGGGAAATCTTTCCTGCCACATGCCATTGCACTGTACAACAACAGCTTTAAAAAAAAAAAAAAAAAAAAAATACAATACTTTGTACCACTACTGTTTGCTACTTTTGATATTTTAATTATTATGTATATAATTTTTACTGCTTGCTATTTTGATATTTTATTCTGTATAGTTTGCTCTTTTTAGTCCTATTTCACAAATTTTCACTTTTTTCACTGTGTTATGCTTACAGTCATGATACACTTTGTTTTCTTTGCTGTAGATATTCTTATTTTTGTGCAATACTTTTTCATTACTACTGTTTACTATTTTGCTATTTTTATTATTATGTATATAATCTTTTTACTGCTGTTTTGATATTTTATTATGTATAGTTTGCTCTTTATAGTCTTATTTTAGAATCTATCTGTCTATCTATCTGTCTATCTGTCTATCTATCTATCTATCTATCTATCTATCTATCTATCTATCTATCTATCTATCTATCTATCGGCAGCCGAGGTCAGGGGTCAAATCTAAATAACCCACGTGCTGGAATCACTGAGCTGACTTCAGTGAGGATGTTCTTGTCCAACAAGGCACATTTCACGGTTTCATATCAGAATTAAGGCTGCAGGAAACACAGCATTCAAACATGCTGCTCGCTGGCTCAACATGCTTTTATATACACCGCAAGCTACTATTGGAGCAATGTTACCTTTGTTGTAATGAAGAAAATAAGACTTAAGCAAGCTAACTAAGCTAACTGCTGGCACCTACCTGTCCAACAGAAAACAGGTCGCTCTTCATCCTCATCCTCTCCTTCAGCGCTCACCAGTGGGTGAAAGTCAACCCCGGATTCACTGGAACGAGCTCTGACCTGTGGCCTCGCTACATTTGCATTTTTCTGCGCTGCATCCGGCATTTTTGTAGCTTCCTCTTGGATGCTACGGTCTGAACTTTTTAAAAAGTCACAACCTCACCTGCATGCTGTTATTGGCTGGGGGCTACACACCCACTGCACACAGGCTGCGGCCCAGAAACGTGCCAAACACAGCAAAACAAGAAGAAAATAAGAAAGTGCAGGCAGAGAGCAGAGTCTCTACAGATAAATACACCAGCACACACCTCTAGTGGGTCATAGGTGATGATTGAGAGGGATTACTTTTCTATGAGCCTACACATTGTTTTTTTTTTTGGAAAATCCTGCTTAGTTTACCTTTAAGACTTCCATTACATGGCATTCTTAGTAAATGTTCTTCCAGGTATTTGCGCACCTGTGCGAGTCTGTGAGGCTCAGTCTCCATTTGTGCTCAGCCATTGAAGTGTGTATAACTGCACCCTGTCTCTTACCGTGTGACAGCAGAAGCAGCATGTGCAGCATGACACATCTGAAACATTGCGAAACGTGTGTGACACTGTTGAAATTTCACTACAGGGAACAAGATTGCTCCATCCTCCTCCTGATGCTGAGTCCTGAGCTGTAATTGCTCGGGAACATCTCAGTTATGTTGAAATTCCCGTATACGTTTCGCAAACACGTCATTTATTTCTGTTTTGGTTATGAAACCCAAATCCGTCAGCACCAGCAGTCTGACTAAGTTTGAGTGCTGGTTTTATATTTTTTATACTTCATATCTGATAACTGGACAGTTTTTGAGTTGAGTTCTACTCCGTTGGAAGAGACAGATCACACATGAATGATATATAACGCCTAATTCCAGTAAGTCCTTTGTGTGTGATGACTCATTTGACCACAAGATGAAGAATCTCACCACGCTCTTGTGTTTTTGAGTGATAATAGTTAAGCGTCTCCATGACTCTCAGGGGACACACCTCCACCTGGATTAGTCATAAAATGAAATCTAATCAAATCAGTATTTCAACAGATACATTCTGACAAATCTCCTGCAGCTGTTCCACAGTTTCAGTTTTATGTGCAGAGATGTCTGGAGATATACGACTTTCAAACTTGTGCCAATTTTCACTGGAAAAAGTCCCAGTGATCGCTGTTGACAGTGAGGTCTGTGGATCGCTCCGAGTGAGCGGGACATTGTTCCCGGAAAGAAACGTTGCTGTTGATGTTTTCAGTTTATACGTTGGGGTTGTAGGAGAAATCTCAGATATGTCAAAATGTCAGCAAATAAGACCGCAACAACTTCCATGGCTCCACACCACCAGAGGTCAGTGAGAAAATGTCCCTTTTTAAGTGTGATTTGGTAAATGGACGATATTCAAAAAGCCCATTTCTAGTCTGACCACCACTCGAAGGGTCAAAAAGTCATGCATTCACCCATTCACACACACACACACACACACACATCTGTACGATGGTGGTTAGGCCACCTGCTCATTACATGCATTAACCAATGGCAAAGCATTTTGGGGTTCAGTATCTTATAGACCGGTGAGACCAGGGTGGACGACGACCACTCGATCTCCTGAACCACAGTCGCCCCATAATTTAATTTGGGTGAACCGAGCATTTCCAAAATTGATCCACTTACGTCACAGAGAGCGGCGAACGTGTCACTGATGTTCCTCACGGGGTGGCAGGTGAAGGTGATGAAGGGAAAGTCAGTGGCGAAGGGGTTCCACCTGGAGGTGAACGAGGGCTCTCTCAGCCGGTCCCAGTAGACTCGCACCCCCTCCCCCTCTCTCCTAAACACATGGAGAGACAGAGGAACACAAGTGACAAAGTGTCTCTCACTGACACAACCGTGTGACTAAACTTCAGACTCCACAGTTCATGTTGTCACCAGATCAATAACATTACTGACTGCTCGCTGCAGAAAAGGTCTCAGTTTGTTTTCCATTGAGGGTTATACACAGAACACTGAGCAGAAATGCTTTATTTGCCTCTGGCCACATTCAGAATAGCAACAGCTTAGAGGCTGTCAGTTATAAGTGACAATTATGTGGCATTGTTTTCACGTCTGGCTTTTATCCCAGGCGTCATGAAAGAAACCGCTAGCGCTGCTAAAAAGACGAAACAACCTGCAGTGAATGCACCACGGCTGCGTGGCTTCTGGCTTCGAGCTGCCACTCAGGCTGCAGTGACACGGAGGTCGCCATGGTTAGTCTTAGCTAAAGCTAAGCCTAGTTACCTTTTTTTCTCAGATGTTCAGGGATTGGAAAAACATGCATTTTTATGAGCTGATATCATGTTAATTTAGCTTGTTATCACATAAATAAACGAGACATCGGCTATAATTAATTAACAATGGAAGAACAAAAGACCATCTAAGCTAGACCTGCTAACTAGCCTAGCTTAGCAGTAGCACTGGAAATCAGACATTTTGGTGTGGTTAAGTCAACTTTAATGTAGGTATTTGAAAGTCTTGAATTGTAAATTAATTTCTATTTCAACATTAATCGCAAATGGACTTACAGACGCATTTCAAAACAGAAAAACCTTTGGATTGTGGATTTTTAGGTATTGCATATGACCTATGCCAATGAATCATCTGCCTAAAAATCCAAAAAAAGACATAAAAAAACAACAGCTAGCCAACCAGCCTGGAAACCAAAACCCTTTTTTCCAACTGCTCTCTGCCTTTAAGTACTTTACAGTAATCAGGTGCACAAATTAAAATGTATAGTTACCATCTGACATGAAAAAATGGCACTAATCTGTCCTCGGGGCAAATATTTGATGTGAGGGCAATCTGATGTTTACCAGGCTTAGAGGTAATCTGCAGTGTGTTCGTCATTGTCTCTTTCCTCGTTTTAAAGTAAATACCATAGCTTTTAATGAAAATGCCCCGGAGTCATATCTTTCCTCGGCCTAATGAAACCTCAGAAGACTGAGAGCACACAGACCTCCGAACACAGATCCCATCCTGGAAATGAAGCTGGTGTTGATCTACATGCAGTGAAGACACTTCTAATTCTCTGTTTACGGTTTGTCCATCATATGTGATCAGGGGCTCTCAGACATCTAAGAGTGTAACATCAGGAGGAGATACTGCGTCTTTGTTGCTGTTGGGGAGGGAGAGGGTCACAGAGAGTTCAAGACACCTTCCTCTGCATCTCTATTCAGGCTTTCTGCAGATGAACTGAAATGCATCACAGAAAACAGAGCTGCAAAAGTTTAAGAAAGAAGCCTTGGATATAACTGAAGTTCACAAATGAATACCTACAGACTTAGTGATGATTTGAACCATGCAAAAACAGTCTCCTTCAGTCACTCAGACAAAACATTTTGCCTCTATTTTCATCATCCTTTAATCATTTAAGATATTTTTCAAGCAAAAGCGCCAAACTTCCAGCTCCTCAGTCCTGAGCTGTTTTTCTCTGTCTTAAGTGTTGGTAAACTTAAAAGATCCAGTTTGCACCACACTCCTATAACATTACTGGACTCGCAATACCACAATACAACAGTTCAGAGTTTTAGACCCAACTGACTCAAGTGACATCACTTGAGGCAATTTATCAGACTTCCTCTGGAGCACAAGAAGGCTTTATCCAACTTTTTAACGGAGTAGTACTCCCTAAAACCGCTTCCTAAATATAAGTGATACGACTGAGCGAATGTTTTTCCTAACGAGGACGTCCTGACCTGCTCTGTGACGTGTCGCTTGCTTGAAAGATCGTTCACCTTGGTTCTAGTTTTGTGGACTTTTAGACAATTGCTTCACCTCCAAATCAAAATTGGTCAAAATCAGTGCTGGTAACATAATGTTTCCCTTTCCCCTCCAATCAGCAGTCAGCATGGACAATAACACACTCATTTAGGAGGCTGAGACACAACAAATTTAGATGATCCACAGCAACCTTTTTATAAGATCTACTTCCTTTAGCAAATGTTAGCTTAA
This sequence comes from Chelmon rostratus, assembly GCF_017976325.1. NCBI lineage: Eukaryota > Metazoa > Chordata > Actinopteri > Chaetodontiformes > Chaetodontidae > Chelmon > Chelmon rostratus. The sequence continues at coordinate 26,705,367 of NC_055661.1, forward strand.
CATCGCTCAAATGTTAGCTTAACATCGCTCAAATGTTAGCTTAACATCGCTCAAATGTTAGCTTAACATTGCTCATTTTAAGAGTGACAATTCACAAGCAGCAGCAAACATCACGCTGCAACATCACTTGTAATATATCTGGACGATTTATCACTCTCTATCCGCTGGTACTGCTCACCAAGTGAAGGCTTGCTGGATGTGCTGCAGATAAGATTCACTCTATAATGCTGATTTGTGAAATGCTCGTTCACTGAGGCTTCTGGTCAGGGACTTGCTTCAAAAATCCTGAAAAGAATATGCGGATTAAATACTCTGGCGTAACAAATCTTTGTGAATTCAGGATGATTTTAACAAAACTGCAGGTGGAATCCTTTCATGAAGGAGTTCAGGCATTTTGAGCTACATCACCATCCCTCTGTCTTTGTAGCCGGCTGATCAACACCTGTTTAACTAAGCAGGTAAACAACTCCAGGATAAACCCCAATTCAAAACAGTAGCTAGAAAAACCTGCCATGACAGGTTTGACTCCTCAGTCCAACATAATTACACTCATAGTAGAGCAACACAAACAATACAGTTACAGTAGTTTAGTTGTCCTACAAAGCAGAGAGTAAGTCAGGTGGAAATAACTGACATCTGTGAATTTTTGCTAAAACATAAAATCAGCATCTGCATTTAAACATTCTGACCACATTAGTGGTTGCACTTATCTAGTTTATCTTTGGCGTTTTCTCCTTTCCTTAGAAGACGCTAACAAATTAGCTGGAAAAAAGGCAAATGCCGACACACTTCCGTCATACACTGATTCAGTATCAGTGACGCCTGTCAAGACTTCTTTGTTTCTTCAGGAGCTGTGCTTTGTTGAACCATTTCTGCTCCATGTTGTGCTATGCAAGTCATTTGACTGCCGCATACTTTTAACTCTGGGAATAAAGTATTTTTGTAGTTTTGACAACAAAGGCACACATCAGCCCTCGCTGCCGTTGTCACCTCTGCACTTGATGTGCGGATGTGCAAACACTGGGGTTTATTTAGTGCTCAATACTGTGTGTAGACATTGTAGACAGCTTTCAAGAGGCAACTTGCAAAACAATTTAACACATATAAATTGTGCAAACAGTGCTCATAAAGCGTAGCTTGTTATGGCAATCAAACAATCTGTTTCAGTCAACAGCTCTAACCTCTGATGGTTGAATAAGTCGGAGTCTGTGGAAGCAGTTTTATATATAATGTAGCTGCTAGTTTGCATAAAGAGGTAAAATATGAGGTAAATAAATCAGGATGCAGGCGATTTCCCAACAGTGTTCTGATTTCCTTAATGACCTGTCACACTGATGTGCTCATTTTACCACATATCTTGTGCAAGAGCACTTCCTGCCAAACAGAATTAAACACCTGAGGCTAAACAATAGTGGTGTAGCTGTTGATATGTCACGGTCCCAGGGAGGGGCTGCATCATAATGCAATCATCTAGCCCTGTTTACACAAGTACTTTCAAAATGACAATGCTGCTGCTGAACATTGTGTGCCTCCTCCACAGCCAGTGTTGTGCAGGGAGAAAAGGGGGAGGAAGGGGGAAAAAAAAGCTTGGTACAAAAGCAAAGCCCGGGCTAAAAGACTGATTATATTTCAGAAAAAGCGAGTAAGGATGGTGGGTTAACATTTGTACACATTGCCCTTTGTAAGAGCACACAACGATTGCCCTGGTATAAATGGGGATATAAAAAAGCTTTGGCAAATTCCACAGGTAAGCTATCACTGAGAGAGGGACCAGCCCAAACAGGCACAGCAGGGCTGGGCTTTCCAGCCAGAGGCCTTGGAAGTCTTCACTGTGTTTATGTGGCAGAGCTTGGGTTTGGACTTTCACTGCGCCTCACAAAATACAGAAACGGCGAGAGCAGGCTGTACCTGACAAAGGCTACACCTTTCGAAGAGATTCGGTTCGTGTCAAAAGACATTTCTGAAAACAGGCTTACAAACACCTCAAGACAAACTGAGGGAACCCACCCTCCACTGACCTTCCCGCTGGAGTTCCGCTTAATCCACAGCGTTGATACAAAACGCACACATGCATAAGAGAAACACTGTATTTTGAGCTTAAGGGCAAGTGACGAAAAAATTCCTCTCTGGGCTTTCAAGCGCTTCATACTCATAAGTCAACACACAAGATAAATATCAAGCCCAGCTCCAGTTGTCATGGCAAGTGTTCCACATTGTCTCAGAGCGAACAAACAAATCTGGTCTGATTGCTCAACAGAGCCTGCAGGTTTGTCAGCCATCCATACATGTATCCATCCAACGAGGATTCACTCAGCAGCCGAAAGGACTAAAAAGAGAGGAAACGGGTGGACAACTAGAAAAACAAAGCAAAAAAAACCCCACAAAGAATGGAGCTCACCTGTTCTACACAATTTCCCTATAATATTCAAACCTCTAAAAGATCACGGTCACATTATTCAGGATGAAGAGCCTATGAAGTCTGAAACACACAGCGATGTTACTGTAGATGTCATGACGCAAAAGCTGTGATATCATAGCTGCAGGCTGTTGGCAGATTTTTCCACCTTGAAAAGCAGAGTCCACAAGTTGAAAGCTGCTCCCAAGGTGCATGAATTTAGAGCAGCATGCCCAAAACATTATACGTCTATTGCTGTTTATCAAGTTCTGCTGTGCACCCTGGGAGCCGCCTGTGTGCAGACTCTGCTCCTGATCTGTGCTTTGTTTCTGGGGATTTCATTCTGCTTAGTGTTCAAACAAGACTCATGCTACAGGTAGAATACAATATCTGCCAATACACTGTTTTACATGTAAAGAAGTCAATTGTGATTTTACTACGTTCAAGGCTGTATTTAGTTTTTGACGATTTATGCAGTGGACATCTTCTTCATGAAAGTATAGTTGAGGTCATAGCTACTGGGAATCAGTCAACCAAGGAAGAAGCAAGCGGGAGATTTCATCTTCAGCATTGCAACTTTTTTTTTTGCTCATGTATTTGCATACTGTGCAATGCCAGTCCCTACTGTCAGTACGCCTACAAACTGTTGCAATAAACCCCAATAAGTATTTGGGGTTTATTGTTTATATGAAACCAAATTAGTTGCTATTATGGCAACAACTACTCTCCCACATTAAATTATACTGTACAATTAACCAATGTTTACACTCAGTTAAAAAAAAAACATTTAAAGCACCACCGAACCCAACAAATTGCACATATGACACACAAACAAAGAGCAAGTTGAAAGTGAAACATAAAAATGACAACAACGCTCAATTTGTTTGCACATCCAAACGCAAAGAAAGTCAAAGAAGACAGAATATAACTACATCAGTAAGGAAATATATGCTCGCTGCACTTATCAGCTGATGAGTATCAGGAGACAAACCAAAACCAGGTTTGAGGTCATTTAGAAACAGAAAGCTCTGACAAGCCTTCAACCGTAAAATGTGCTGTTTATTAGATCTGAGGGATTTGTTTATTTTAAAAGGCCAGAAATCATCGTCATCATTGGATTCTTTCAAACAAACACCCAGAATCCACAGATGTGGTTCTTTACAGAACAGAACTGCTCTTTGGTTGACGTAGTGGAACTTCACTATCTGCCTGTTTAACTATGTAAAATAATGCATTAACTTTTAATACACGTAAATGTTTGAAAACTGCAGTTGTACTTTATTTCCTGGGCTACAGTTTAAAGGGGCATTCTGCTGATTTTACAGCTGAAGTTCAGTTCACCCGTCAGGAAGAGTACTACAACAAGCAGGTGCAGGGGGGTTCTTCTTCTTATAATCTGTCTGCTGTGAGTCCCTCGACTTCAGTAAATGAGATACTTAATGTCTGCAGTGCTGCTCTAACCTTTCTTGACTTTCAGTCATGCAAGCTCAACATGCATTTTCTTTCTACAGTCGATCTTAGCGAACAGAAATTTGTCCAGCGCTGTTTTACAGCAGATTACTGAGCAGTAATTTAAATGAGAGGCGACCATGTTTGTGTAACCTGTAAGGTGCAGCTCAGAGTAAGACGCAGGAAAAAAAATGCTCCTCTTCAGCCTCATGACTTGGGTCCTCACTAAAATACTGTCCTTCACCATCTTTCTGTTGTGATTTAAGTCATTGGTTTGCATAGTTTGATTTGTTTAAGGAGTGAAAACAGGAGTCAGTCCTTGTTTAAAGGGAGCTGGGGGTGTGTGTGCACATTCTTCTTACCTGCTGAGGGAAGAACTGAGCTCAAAGCTCAGCATTTAACTTGCCTGTTTCTCACCTCAGACAGAGACGTGGCTCTGACTAAATTATCATCTGATGAGGTGTCCCGCAGCACATTATGCCGATGATATCTCAAATAGCGACTATGTACTGACTGCCCTCTGCTGTCTGAATGTGCAAGCTGCTTCGGTTTGTATAGGTGTGGTCGGGAGGCCTGCAGACTGAGAGGATATCTCAAAACAATCTAAAGCAAGGAGATTTTACACACTATTGATCTGTATATTAAAACAGCTATAAAAAATGAGTAATAAGCTCTCTTGTGTCAGAACTGGTAATGTGAGGAAGAAATTCCAGTTAATAAAATAGTTTTAAGGAGTTGAAGGTGGAGGCTAAATAAGGCATCACTCCCTCTGAAGCCTGGTTCAGAAAAAATCTACATCTGATCAGATGAGAAACAGAGGAGTGCAGTGCTGGGATTATTTCCAACCTTCATAAATATATATATTTCATACAACAGTTTCTAAAGCAACCTCTAGTGGGGCTTCTTTAAACCTCCACACCCAACTCTTTCAGACAGGAATAAAAAAATAGATGATGTGCTGGGTAATTAGTTTGTCTAGACAGTTTGGAAAGAAGGCACTTAAAACACATCTTTCCCAACAGATGCAGAATATACTGTGTTTTTTCTTCTCGGGCGCACCTGGAGAATGTGCGATGAAAACAAAATCATAAGGACTAAAAATACTGACACTCCCTCAACGCTTTCTATTGGCATCATCAAGGTTTTGGGGAGGCTGATGGAGCACAGACGAGGGTAGTGACGCCAAATAAGACGCTCCGTGGAGGGAGTTTGATATTCTTTGTTCTGAAGCTGATGGGAGCTCGGGGGTCAAACGTTCATGAAAGTGCTTTCAGTGTCATTTCAGGAAGTTTAATTCTATCAATTCTATCATAAAATCATATCTAAAGGAGGAATAGTTGCACAGGTTAGCACAATAATATCCAAAAGCAGAGAAAATCCAAACTACATCACTGAGGTGGCCTGTGACGTGACTTCACGGCATTTTACAATCAAATGTTGTAAGAAAAGATCGCTAAATAAACTGAAAACAAAAAAGACTGACAGGCAATTTATATGTTCAATAGCTCAATCAGTGCTGCTGCAGCAACAGAAAAAGGGGAAAGTGCTTGGCAGCAATGGTGCAACATTTAATGCAATGAAACGGCTTGATGTGGACAGAAAATGGCCGAGCATTCGTGACGTAACTGTGAAGGTGTGAAACGCGTTGCAGCCCGTGCTGGACCGAGCAGCAGTGATTCACACCGACGGTTACAGAGTCATCCATGTGAACATCAAACTGATGAAGAAATGTGATGTGGCGTGCTCCTGCCCTGAACCGCCTCTACCGAGGGTGCACACTGACATCAAGTGGTCAGATGACAGCTGTAGATATCCCGACTTCTCACACGGCTGACTGTGAACAGCAATACCTCGAGTAACAGTCGAGAGTCGTTACCATGACAGCTGAAAAAGCAGCTGAATCATGCTGATGTATTTATGTGGTGAAATGGAGACTTGCTTATATGTAGTTATATTTACTTGCTTTCAGTGATGAATGGCATTGTGGGGAAAACATGTATTTCATCCCCGTCTGAGCTTTAATACAACAAAACTGAAGCTGCCTTGAATATCTTCGTATTTTCTGAGAGGTCTTCAGAGCAGCCTGTTGAGTGTTGCTCGAGCTTTTACCTCCAAAGTAAAACGCATGCACACACGTACAGAGTAAAAGATTCTTCACACACAAGACCCCAGCGAACACCTTAACAAATTAGTTTGACATTTTGGGAAATGTGCATCGATTTCTTGCTGAAAATTCGATGAGAGGCCGAAAACTACTCGTATCAGCCTGATAAAGCAGCTACAATCAATATTTTTATATTAAAATGGATCACATGAAGAGCTGTATCTAAACGGTATCACTCACAGATAATTATTACTCAGCGCTGCTGATCCCCTCAGCTAGATGGAGCTTTATGGTGTCTTTCAGCTCATGGTTTGCTTTTATTACTGCCTGTCATTAAATATATCATCTTTGTGCTGCTTTGAAGTGATTACATGTCAAAAATGATCACATTCAGGTTACTTTTTTGGAATCGTGGCTGTTATAAATCCTTCATTCTTCAATGCGTACACACAAAACAAACTCAACATGGCCTGCACACTCACAGTATCAAACAGATGTTGGTCCCAAGAGTTAGAACAGAAACAGGCAAAAAAGATGTTGAACGTGCTGCTACCTCTTCCTGGAATAAAGTAAAGACAGACCTGAAACCGCTGACTACCGTGAGGCACTTTAAGTCAAATTATAAAGGTTGGTGGAAACAGTTGTCCTGGTCAATGTGACTGTTTGTACCTTTGTACCTTTTATGCATCATAACAACTAGATACTGCGTTCACTCATTTGTAGCATGTGACAGTTGCATTTGTTTTATTGTTGTAACAATGTTTTTAAGATTTTAATCTCAGTCAGACTTTTACCAGGTTAAATAAAGATAATGTGAAAGATGTCAGTGCTGTGGTCATAATGCTTGTCCACTAACCCCAAATGGGCAAAAAATTGGCTACAAATGCATAAAAACTTGAATCTGGCTATAAATACATTATAGTGTGCCATAAACCATCCGTGATTTTTTTATATAGTGATTATAAACATTAAAAAAAGGCTTAAAATTAAGTGTTACGGAACAAAAACTGCATCATTAATGTAGCAGCTGAATAATCTTCACTGCCTGACTTTTAGTACTTTTCTCTCACATTGATTTTGTGATGCGGAAACGAAGTCTCATGTACTATTACAGCGGCAGGAGGATTCATTTTCATATATACACGAACTTTACTGTAGATCAGTTTCTGCCAAAAATAAGACAGAATGACCTAGACGCAAAAAAAAGGAGACACTTCCTGAGGGAGAGCCAGAGAGGAAGAGAAGGAGAAAGAAGGAGGAAGCTGTGAAGATGAAGACAGAAAGAGGGAATGTTTGAGGCTCGAGTCTTTCTTATTTGAAACCGTCTCTTTGCTGTTGGACTCCCGGGTGGCTTTCACGAGCGTTTTATGTATAATTTAACGTAATGTGCAGAGATAAAGCCTCCAATAAAGGCAGCGCTCTCTAAGCTCTTCACAGCACATTACGTTTTATTCATCAAATTAGTTTTAGTTGGTTTGGTATCCCCTGAGCCGTCTTTAAAAGGTTTAGATGAAAGGACTACATTAATTTTGCCACTAATCAGTTAAGCGACAGCTCCAAGTGACAGCTATGCACTCCTTACCCCCGAAAAACTCTCCGCACACGCGCCTCTCAATGCCACGCCTGTTCCAGCTCTGCTGTCCCTGAATGCTCCCTGCACCAGTCCTCTGCATGCACCCCCCCCCCCCCCACCGCCACGCAGCCTTCTGACGCTGCCCTCAGCATCATGTCACTTTCTTCGCTGACGACTCAATTCACCGCCGATATCTGTTAGCGAATCACGCGCACTCCTGCCATCTTTAAAATTCATCGAAAAGGCTCCATTTCTCATTATGTGAAAATGTGTTGTGTGACATGTTGCTTTAAAAGAAGTTATTAAACAATTACATACTAGTAAAAACTGTGATTATGCATGTTTTAAAGCAGAGGACTGGGACGTACTCTGATTCTGCAACTACTGTCTGAGGTTTCTTTCAGCAGCAGCACTGATATACTGCATATAGACGGATGTGCAGCTTTTCCAACAAGCCGTCAGCCTGATGAACAGTTAGCAGTCGTACAGTGTCACCAACCGTCTGACACCAAAACATCCACTGGCCGGTTAACATCCATTAATGCACAGTTTTTAACATGTGTGTTTACCACTCACTGTGTGTGTGTGTATGTGTGCATATACTTGACCCAAGAAGCTGATTCTGATTCTGATAAAAGAGATAAATAATATACTTTTTCAGCTGTTCCCAAATAAAAATACATAAAAATACATAAAAATACGATGTCAAAACGAATAAAGCCTGTGAAAACTGCACACGGATCAAACACTTTAAAATTGACATCCGTCACAAAAATTCTGCTTTTGTGGAGCACATCAGAGCACAGAGCAGATAATTAGGGCGAATATTTATAACTCTCCAAGCAGTTTTTATATATTTTTTAATAACCAACTAAACACTATGAAGACCAATTTTAAAGTAGATTGACTGAAAATGACTAAAGCTGATCCAAAGCTTTCTCTATAACACACTCCTGTTATCACACACTGTTCAACTGCCATTGAATATGTTTAGATTAAGTTAAGGTGTCAGAGGTTTGCTGGTTCATTTCCCTTCATAAATGACAAGACATTAACCTTCTGAGGTTAAAGCTGCAGGTTTTACGGGTAGGATACAGGTCTACCCGGCCTGATTGATGGCTAACGAGGGCACTTACTGGAGCACGGAGCGCTTTGGGAAGCTGAAGGGTCCGTGGGCGATGCGGTCCACAAAGTTCAGGGGGATCCTCTGCATTTGCTCACAGTTGAACATGACAAAGTCGTACTTGAAGACCAGGAGGGAGCTGTCGGTGATGAGAACGAGACGCTCTTTCTCATTGTTCCAGTGATCCACCCTGAACAAGAGAGTGTGTTAGACCTGCAGTGAAAAATCCATTTTCTGCACTTAGATTTTACATTTGGAACAAACAGAAAACATTGGTTTACTCAATTCTTAACCATGGTTGCTTTATTTTTAATAATGTTATCTGTAAGTATTGTGAGGGAAAGGAGGCAAACGATGGCAGGAAAGAGCATCTTTCCTACATTGTGACCCATCTGACCCCTTTATGTCTTTATCTATACAGCGTACAGGGAGTAGCTGTGGTATTTACATACAGCTAGTTAAAACTATTGTAGTCTAGTATAAGAGTTTTGTAAAAAACCCTCCCTTCATGAAGGTCGTAATGTTCAGAAGTGGATGTTTCAGACATAAATATTACTTATTCACCTTCCCCGTCCTATTAATCATCAGTGGTCACAACATGATTAAAGGAAGAGTTCAACATTTTGGGAAATATGCGTGTTTGCTTTCTTGCAGAGAGTTAGATGAGAAGATTGATACCACTCTCACATCTGTATGCCAGAGGAGCGGCCGGTTATCTTATTTTAGAATAAAGGCTTGAAACTGGGGAAAAGAGGCCCACTCCAAAGATAAAATGTCCGTCTGCAGCACCTCCAAAGATATATCTTGTTAATTTAATCTGTACGAAATCTAAAAAGGACAATTCACCATTTACAGAGGTTAGGTGCTGGATTACTTTTTGGCCAGAAACAGTTTCCAAGCAACCAGTGGTGACTTGAGGACTCCTTGTGGGGGTCCTAAGTCCTATGTTGGAAAGCCCTGTTATAGAGAGTGATTTTAACTGTGTGTTTGAGTCTTTCAGCATGAAGTGCACTTCTGATGTTAGTATTCTGCAGGAGGTTATCTGAAGTTAATACAAAAAACACATATAGCAAAGCTGCTCAATTATGTACTGTAAAGCCTGACAATTTCCAAAAATGCCCTTGGCAAAGATCATACAATATGCATGCGAGCATTTCTAAGTTCCTACATTTTTTCCAACTAAAAAAACCAAAAAAATCAAATTAACAGAAACACCTTTAAAGCAACAAACTGAAGTCTGCTTTCCCTCCACAACGTGTGTTCAAAAATGTTTAGTTTACTAATTTAGGTCCCAAAAAGCATCATCTCACACACACTCGCCCTCACCGCTGTGCACACAACTAATTCATGGTGGCATGGATTCTCTTGGAGAGGCTCTCTTCCTTACGGCCCACTGAGCCGGGTTCATGTGGCCAACTCCAAGTGAAACACTCTTGATTGCTGCTGGCAGCCGTAGGCCAAAAAAGACAGTTCACTGAACAGCCAAGGCATCATGGGAAAGGTGTGGGTGAAGAGCTTTGACTGTGCTAATGAAATGAGTTAACCTTGAGTGGGCACGGGTGTCGTGGACGGTACAGAGGTGCCACAGAGATCCAGGATCAGACTGTGGGCGTCTGACACGCTGCTGCTGCTCGGCTTGACACAACAACACAGCGCTAGTCAGCGAGATGCTGAGGCCTGAACTGATGTATCTCTGCAGGACATACTGGGATACTCAGCGGCACACAAAGGAATAGTTTAGCATTTTGGGTAACGCACTTATTAACTTTCTTGCCGAGAGTTATGAGAGAAGATCGACACAATTCTCATGTCAGCCGATCAGCCTAAATTAGCATAAAGACCGGAAGCAGGAGGTAACAGAATGCTTTTTACTGTCTAAAGGAAAAGGAGAAATAATGGCTAGCGGCACATCGACAGCTAGCTAATTAACATGTTATATCTCAGTTCTTAATCCATATAAAAGCCTAAGTATTAAAGTATGTCATGTTTTTCCTACGCTAACTGGCTACTGGCTCCACTGTGGCTTTATATTCAGCAAACAGACATAAGAGCGGTGCTGATTTTCTCATCTAACTCTGAGAAACAAAACATTTCCACCTCCTTTTTTTGTTTATGCTAAGCTAAGCTTTGTATTTAGCATACAAACTGTGTTCTTTTCACCTAACTCTAAGCAGAATAAAATAATATTTCCTAAACTCTGAACTATTTCTTTCCTCAAACTCAGCATTTTCAACAAATATCTTCAATTAATTTTATTTTCCTGACAATCCACTGTTACTGAAAATTACCACGTATGTACTTTGACACTGTTTGTAGAAAATACTGCTTTGGGCTTATTTCACATACATAAATAAAACCACCTACTCTATTTCTAAGTAAAAATACATTCCTTCATGGGCTTCGTTTACAATCTCAGAAAATGCATAAATGAAAGCCAAATAAATCCTAAAATCAAGAACAAATCATAAAAACAAAAGAGGATCCGTCACAATGACAACAGATGAAGTGAGATCATCTTACTCTTTCTAAAGCTACCGACAATCCTCTGCAAAGCCAGATTTGAGGAATATCTCATGCTTCCCTGACATTAGTCACCGACCTCCCTTGGGCAAATTCAGCAGCCGCGCCACTGAATTACCATATAATGCACTCTTTTTGTTGTAAGAAATCCTACAGCGGTTTCTGCAGCGATGATAACTGCAGGCCAAATGTAGGACAAACGCTAACGTGTGCTGGACAGAGCTGCATAAATGGGATGTATTATTCATTCTCACATCGCCAGCCTTTTAAATGTTTCCTGAAAGCTTTTCAGGAGTGATACAACCTGACATATGAAAGTGCACGTGGTGAATGTCCTGCAGTCCCTTCATTTTGCTCTGCGATCGAGGCAGTTAGATCACTACCTCTGCATTGAATTAGGAGATATTCCTGGAGTTTTGGGTTGATAAGAGATTGATATTTGGTTTAATTATGGGCCTGTACTGTAGTAAATTATGAATGTGTAGAATTTAAGACAAGCATCCACCCTGTCCCTGTGGGCAGCAGGTTATTTCCAGCACATATGTTAATGATGGATTATGAATGAGAATCACGATACTGTAAACTCACTGTGCATTTACTGTGGCACTATTACTGTCATACTGTCAAATACTCTGAACACTGAACATGAAATATGGATGATTTATTTAACAGATTTATAAATTAGATTTATTTGGATAATTAAAGTAGTATTTATTTATGTGCTTCTTCAGTTTCCAGCTGAGCAAACACCATCTGCTGATGAAGGCCATGAGATGCAGCTGAAAACTGAGAGACCTAATAAGTGGGGCTTGAGTCACAGCTCTTTCATCGATATAATTGCTGACAAATAGATTAAAAACACTTTAACATGTTCTCATATGTACTTACAACTATATTATGGTGTTTTAAAAATCATTTATTAAGTGTCTAAATATTGCTTATAAATGGTAAATGGAGGTGTTGGGGTTAAAGTAAAGTGTTACCAAAGATTATACAAGGTTTTCACTTTGCATGACAACACAAACACGACGCTTTGTAACAGAACATGGCATCATGAACTCACTCCACCATCAGCCAAACGCTGTGAACGCCGCCATCTACTTCTTTATCCACCAGAGCTTGGACGTCTTTGATGGCCTGATTCAGAGTGCCAGGCTGAGGAGACAGAAATGCACGGGTGTCACTTTCTAATTTTTCCATTGTGGCAATCACAATGTGTGCGCACAAAGCTTAAGGGGTAATCTTCAGGCGGATGCGCAGCTGGGACTGGTAGTCCAACAAAATGTCAGCACGTCTGTGCGTCAAACACAATAACAATAAACAAAAACACAAAGCCGCGGTACATGAAGATGACTGCGAATGGAGAAAGCTGAGTGTGCAGCTTCCCGCACGAAGCTGAGTAACTCTGGTTTTTGAAGAAACAAGAGAAAGCTTAAGCACATAATACACTACACATCCAAAGGAGCGTTTCTGTTTTCCAGTGCAAACCATAATTTCCATCCTTGCACTTTGCGATTTCTCATTTCAAAGTCAAGTTGGAGAACTTAAAAAGATTACGAGTTAATACTGAGCAGACGTGCAACGTATGTGTCGTCCCAAACTGTTTGGTACATGATGTTCAGTTCAGTATGTGACTTCCTCGGTTAAGTTCGTCCTGTGACCCAATTACTGTCAAAATAGTCTATTTATGTCCACATACTCAGACATGAAGAGCCGAAATTTCAACAGTCAGCTTACCCCGGTTAGTCAGGCTCATACAGTGTCGCTGCTCCGCCGTATGTGAGCATCACGGTTTCCCGTTTAGTTACAGAGAATATGGAGGTAAAACCGAGGTACCGAACTGTAGACCATGTGTAGCATTAAACTCCAAATACTGAGGGCTCCTGACAGTTTCACAGTAATCTGAAACTGGTGCTGAGCAGCCTGGCAATTAATGGCAATTAAATTACCTCACATCATATCTTTACAATTTCTGTGCCGCAAATAGTTGTTACTTATTGTACAACATTTACACAATTATTGATATCTAAACAAATACGAGCCAATACATCAGCAAAATTAACTGGTCTAGCCCTTAAATAGAGTTTAATCAACACCTCTGTGGCACAGTCTCAACCTCGTTACACATGTTCGTCTCCAGAGAAGATGATTGCAGTTATTGCATCAGAATGAATTACTCAGCGATTTACACAGTGATGGAGGAAGTATTCAGATCCTTTACACAAGTAAAAGCAGTAATTACACAACGTCAAAAGGCTTTGTTACCAGTAAAAGTCCTGCAACCAGAATTTTGCTTGTGTATTCACGTGCATTATCTGCAAAATGTATTAAAGTATTAAAACTAAAAGTGCTCATGTGCTAAACAGAATGAGCATTTTGAAGGGTCATTTTGTTGATTGTACTCTTCTGTAAGAAGGATTTTAACGCAGTAATGTTATACTGTTTGGATGTAATCTACACAAATGGATTATATCTCATAAACTAAGATGATGTCTTGAATGAAAAATCTTTAATGTTATTATTTAGCATTAAGCTAACTCTGGTACAATACATCAATGCTAAGCTAACGTTTATGTTTGATTAGCCCTTACACATAACATAAAAAATATATTAACTACATCATCTAAATGTGAGATGAATTGTCTCTGAAATGTGGTGGAGTAGCAGTATAAAGGTGTAAAAAATTATAATATTAAAGTGACATTTAAATACAAGTTAAATTTAAACATGAACCTAGCTTAAGATAAGCTAGGTTCAAGTTTTAAGCTAGTTTCAAAAAGGCTCAAAACTACACGATGTGACATTAAAATTGGCAGAATTGTTCTGTTGTCCTGTGGAAGTCTTTACCCTCAACACGAAGAACCTCCTGAGCCTGAACTGGTCCGGAGTGGGGTCCACAGACAGGTCGACCCGCTGGTAGGGGGCCGCTCCGCCCTCCGCTGGCCGATCCTGCGTGCCCTCAGCGCGGACAGCGGGCGGCTTGTCCTCCGGCCCGCCGGATGAAGAGCTGAGCCGATGCTGCTGCTCCTCACCTGGCACTCCTTTCTCCTCAGCCTCTGCCATGATGGAGCTTCACAACACCTGGAAACATCAACGACACTTATGTGCAGCTATTGATCACTCGAGTCCTCCAGCACATCCTGAGTCTGAGCCACCGGAGGGAGCCTCTGTCAGCCGTCCCCCCCAGTGGAACATGACTCAGGACCTGATGTCGCTTCATTTACCCCCAGAGACACCAAATCACTTTCGTTGAACACTTCAAAGTGATAATAAAGTAATAAATAAGTAAAGGATGTACACACCACTGGGTTTGAGGTCGCGTTGAAAGGTGGCGGCAGCAGCAACAGGTGCTGGACTTCCTTGTTCCGCGTGCAGCACTTGTTTTAAAGGGCGTCGACTGCAGCAGAGGGCAGACCAGGCTGCAGCTCAGATATTCACACACGAAAGCGTTTCAATTACCGCGATCTGACTCACAGCGGGACAAACCGTCAACCCTGCGCCACCACACCTGGGACACACCTGCACCTGTGTGTGTGGCGGCTGCACCTGAGCTGCTGGTTTTATTCTGAGTGCTGTGCGTCTGTGTAAGGTAACTTCATCCACATGTGCATGAACACAGCACTCATTTCACTCTTTTATATTGTGTGGAGGCGCATTTTCTGGTCATAACGACGCCTCTTGCTGCAAGTTGCAAAAATAACCTCCTCCTTGTCTGGCAGGTAGTCCAACCTTGCTGAGAAAAGAGAGGTGACATTTTATTGTATTTATTTTTTCCCTGTGTTTGCTCACATCACTGCAATATTTTGTCAATTTGGTTGTTACACGAGAAAAAAAATGCATCCACGACTTTCCTTATAGTAGATATTTTACATTTTGCAATACAATGTCTGTTCATGTTTTTGCTGATATCAACAGGTCATGTGAACTCTAAAACTAAATTGAGGATTTAAAAAAATATACTTTAAGATTTACATTTCCCAACCAGCAGTTGATGATTATCAGGCGGAGGTGTTTCCAATGACAAACAGAGCTGTTATGGTATTTTCTGTGTTCATCTGTGACATTAAATTAAGTTTATAACAATACTTTGTTATTGTTGTCAGTCAGAAAAAATATCACTGTCATTTTTGGAGACATGGAAATATGTTCTGCTTTGCTGGTGAGCATCAGCTGCTTTACAGAAGGCAACTAATTCAACCAAAAAAAAGGTGCCTTTTTTATTTTTTGGAGTTTTTCAATTTGTAAAACCTTTGCTGACATGTTTTTGTATGATTCCTGGTAGAGAGACCTGAAAATGTTGTGCAGACAAGCAAAGTTAGCGACTAGCTGGTGGAAAAAGTGGATCAAGCGTAATACAGAAGGAGTTTAGACCCAAAACAGAGCTATAAAGAGAGTGAATATTGGGCTTGGAGCTGCAGGTTTATACTATTCCTGTTTTTCCAAGGACCGCACTGAAGGTCCCATGTTGGAAAGCAGCACCTCTGAATGCTAAGTACAGTAATAGAAGTGTTTTTCATGTTGATGTGCTTGTTGTCTTCCTGCAGTCAGGACTGAATGACTCTGGAAACAGTCCACATTGACAGGATCCATCTGGAAAACAAAAACAGTTTCCGCTGGTTACACCACCGGCTGTGCTCTCGTTAGAAGGTCGACTTACTCACCTCCTACAACACAAATCAGTTCCTTTAGTGCAACTGTAGTCATTTACTTTGTATGCAAAGGGCTCATGATGAGTGGGATCAACGTCACACACTGCAGAGGTTACAGTTTTAAACACATGTTCAAATACATTGGAGCAACTGCGAATTGTTTTCTAAAGGGGTAAAACTCAAATCTCATCCGAGTTTAGAATGACTGGCATCCACAGACAAACACCCGACTGAGAGGTTGCAGCTTGGTGGATCAGCGGTTGACACTCTCACCTCGCAGCCAGAAGGTCCCGGCCTTTCGGCGTGGAGTTTGCATGTTCTCCCCCCGTGTTTGCGTGGGCTTCCTCTGGCTGCTCCTGATTCCTTCGCCGTGGAAAACGTGCACGTTAGGTCAGCTCTCCTGTCAGCGCCCTTGACCAAGGCACCGGCTTAGAGCTGGAGCTGGTCCCCGGGCGCCGCTCAGTGGCTGCCCACAGCTCCTCAGGGGCGGGTTGAAGTCAGAGAACAAATTCACTGTGTTGGACTGAGAGTAATTGTATGTTATCATAAAGAAACTTCTTCTTCTTCTTCCAATTGTATGTCTTAATCAATGGATGCTCATTTTGATGACTGTTCTGTTAGCACAGGATCAAGACTGAAGAATAATAAATGAGGCTGTAATATGAGAAACACTTAACCCGACAGGTTGTGCAACACACTATTCATGCAGTTTATGACAGATTTTCTCACTCAAGCTCATTCGCCCGCCTTGACACCTTTTCCTAAAATACCAGTGAACGACACTCATAAATCAACTGGACAATAACACAATCAAAGCAATTGTGGGATGAAGCAGATCGCTGAAAGCCAATGAGCCCTTTCCCTCCCACAAATCCTTGAATAGCATCGCCATTTAAACATCAGTCTGCGTGTAAGCTAATGTTTTCTGACACAGCATACTGTAAGGCCACTCATTCCCAATCAGGGCTCTGTCAGGGAGCTCTTCCAAAGCCTTGTTGGAAGTTTAAAACCAATTCAGTTGTAATCTGCAGCCGTCAAAGAAATGTAGACAGATTTCTAAAGGCGTTCTTTCTGCACGGTTGCTTAGCTACTCCCACGGACTGCAGGCTGAGATTTTCATGCTCTTTAGTGTTGTGTGAATGGCCAGTAGCTTTCAGTCCAGATCTCCTTTTGGTTTTTTTTTTTTTTTTTTTTTGGTCTGCAGTCAAGTAATTACTTCTAATCAATCCGGAGCTTCCTTGCTTCAGTGATGGGTTAATAATGAATTTGCAGAATTTTTCTTCTGCTCTAATAGAAGCACTGCGATGAGAAGCTGGAATTTCTTCAAAATCTCCATGAAATCTGTAAATCTCCTTGCCGTTGTTCTTTTATTTGATTCTGAGATAGCTGCGAACTAAAGACCAGAGCATAATTGAATCACAGACCTGGCGGTAGTTTCAGGGAAATATCTCAGCATGACAGCAGCGTAACATTGGATTCCTGATGCATACATGCTTTATGTAAACCAGTGAACTTAGAAACCCTTTGCCCCGCGATGCGTCACATCATTTGGAAAAGGGAGGATAAGAATAATCCATATTGTTGTATCTAGGCCAAGTAATCAACACTGCGTAACTGGAAGTGTTCACTGATGCCAAGCTGTAAGCGCTTCAGTCGGTCTCTCCGTGCAGTTTTTTGGTGTTCTCCAAAGACATACATGTTTATCACCGATGGAATTTACCATGAATTAATAATAGGTTAAATAATACATGTCATATTTCCAGTGGATGTTTTAGATGAAACAGTGATGCATGTAGTGCACTATAGTAACATGGAGGGTAGCACAGCATGTGTTCTCCTTTGTAGCTAAGTGCAGTTAATGTTTGCCAGTAGCTTCATATTATCTTGCATATTTTAAGTGTATCCTAAACTGTTGAGCGTGTGCTTGCTGTGGTAGTATCTACGGAAGTGTATTATGTTATGTATGCACTGTATATATCATGCATTCATAATTTATGCTCAAGGACTGAGGAGTTTCATCAAAAACCAGTACATAACGTTTTCACAGAGGCCCATGAATACCTCTACTGACACTTTAGTATCAGTTAAAGCTGCTATAATAGATTTTTTTTTTTTAATAACAATGGATCAAATGACTGTGTGCAAGGTGACAGGGGTCATAGTGAGTGAACCCACAGAGAATTAGCTCCAAGGAGCATTTTAGCATCTTTCTGCTCAGTCTTTTGGTTTTATGGTCTGCAGCCAAACTGTTTGGTTAATTTCCAGCTGTAGCAGAAAGCTGCTTTCAGTATTCTACCTGCTCAGCAACAAAGAAAGACAAAGTGGTGAAAACTGTGGAGCATTTAGCAGCTACAAAGACAAATATTGCCCTCAGGAGCTGGTGGAGACCAAAGACAGAGCTAAAAGAGAGTGAATATGCATCAGGTAGACAGAATCTGGTCTTCAATTGGTGCTGGTCCGCATGTGCAAATGGGCAACTGTGAGCTAACATGTGCTGCAGTGACCTTGAAGCTGATAATATGTCAATGTTGTCTCACTGCTTGTCTCTGCTGCCCCCAAGTGGCCAAAAAAATCAGTTATTGCAGGTTTAATAGAGAAAGATGTGATCTCACAATTGGTGTGTTGAACTCTCAATCAATGGTCAGACTTAAAGCTCAATGGGAACTAGATTCATTCATTCAGACATTATGTTCGGAGGAATTAAAGGATAAGTCAATATTTGGGAAAAAGGGCGTCATGAGAGAAGTATTTGTTGGAAGGGTCAAGGTAAGCACATGGTGATGAGAGGAAGGCCAAGAAACGGTTCCATACATAATCCCACAGGTCGGCAGATTTTGTTAACTTCCTGTTTCGAGTCTTTATGCTAAAATAAGATAAGCATAAAGGGTATAAGCGTATTTCCCAATATGTCAAACTTTAAGATGTGACTGAGCTGTATCAACATCATTTCACTGTGTGTTTCTTTTCTGATTGTAATTCTCAGGTAATTTCTAATTTTACATTTGAAATGTATTGTTGGAAGAGGTGTCAGAGGGCAGAAATAATCTGTGTACTAAAGTTTGTGTAAAACTTGCAAAATCCAACAAAGGGGATTACTTAAAAAGAAAGCAAGCAAGAAATTATTAAAAAATTGAAATGATATTCTTCATGATGGGCATGTTGTACACTTCTGGAAACCAACGTGAGTCAGTTGAATCTGGGCCAGAGAATCCTCTGCGAGATGACATCAGTTGACTTTACAGCTCAAACAAACACACAAACATGTCCAGGGGCATCCACCCTTCATCTTCAATGTTCTTGGTGGATGGAATAATTCAATTATGTCCCAGCACGTTTGTGTTTGTTTATCCATACTGCAGCAAAGCCTGATTTAACTCTCCTGAGATATCACACAGGATCAGCAGATGTTGCGCAGACCTCTGTGACCCTGTAACTTCCACAGTCATGATCTGTGTGTGTGCAGTGGCTCGCTGAGGCGTAGCAACACTGGCAGCTTCTTTTTCCCCTGCTTAGCCCGTGAGTAATGCTCAGACCAGAGCGCGGGGGCTGGGCCGTGAGGGTTCATTAACTCAGCCCAAGCCTGATGAGCTGGAAAACTCCTAACCTTCAATGTTTTAGCCCAGTAAAAGCACCACAGAGGACTTTAATGTTGCCCAGTATGGCAAATGGCCTGAGTCCATGTTAAGACCTTCTTTCATTTTTGACCATTGATTAACAGATAATAGAAAATAAAGGTGCATTGTTCCATGATTTATATATTCCACAAAGCTCCACCAGGCTTCATGACAGGAAGATAAAATAATACACATATAACAGCATTAAAGGAAAATAAATACATAAATAATTAATATTTTGGACTAGTTTTAGCCATTTTCATAGTTTTGATCCAGAGTTAACTTTTGCATTTTAGTTGGACCACACTTAATTCTCTCTGACAGTAATGTGCATCTCAGGACCACTGTATGTTGTCTTGAGCTGACAATGATGTGGCGTGGGAGAGCTGCACATGCTGACCGTGAGTTGACCACAGTGTTTATTGCCCAGAGGCTCCACTTCCAGATGACTGCAGACAACTGTTTCACTTGACCTTGGCCGTTCTGGCCAGCAGGCTGAGACCTGACCTGACAGGTACGGTTCTCGGGGACGTTTTAGGTCAATGATGGAGAGTTTCAGCAGAGTCTGTCTGGAGCCTGGCGAGCTTGAAAGCGATAGTACGTGCATAAATCAGTGTGACATGTGGCTGTCGTTTCTCAAAGATAAAAGGTTCCAGGCCCTGACCCTCTACATCTGGATCTAAGGCAAAGCTTCGCATGAGCGGCTTGCGGTTCATAGGCTCACGTTTGGGGTTAAGAGTTGGCATGTAAAGCTCCAGCTGGGTGCAACTAGTTGTACACATGTTTTAAAAGCAGCAACTCAGAAAAAGTTTCTTGTGTTGTCTTGTGGGAAATACACAATCGCTTCCTTGTCGAGACTTTGATGAGAAGATCACAAGACACTTCAAACTGCAAAAATATGCCTACTATTGTGAAGCAAAGGAGCTTGACTTCCAAAATGTTAAACTACTTGTTTAAAATGTTCTTAAGCCTGGAGATTTCATGATCAGAATGAATGAAAATGAGAAAAATCTGTCAGCCGTAGTATAAAATGACATGTAAAGGTCTTTAAGCTGAGCCTTCCTTAAATATCTGATCCCTGCCTTTAAAAATCTCAGTATTTTAGGACCTATATTAATAATATTTCTGTATTTTCTTACAAATTCAACATTCCTAAATATATTTGAACAAATTGCCAAACGTGGGACAAAGTGGTACTCCAGCACAGGACCACAGTGCATGATCACTGGGGCCCTCCCTAGCAGGTTCATCCAGCCACTGGGCTTCAGCCACATCAACTACATATAGTGCCTGAGTGTTGCTCTCCACAAGAACAGTTAAAACTCACAGTGTGAAAGGACACACAGTATTGTTCAAGAAGTTTGAATCAGTGTCAGAGCGGAGACAATGAGATGCACAAGAGTATTTTTAAATGTTTACATTGTTCCTGAGGCTGAAACCGACAGTTAAGTATGCAAAGTTGGAAAGTAAAAGTAGGCGTTGCAGACATCGCTGGTACGAGGTTGTGTAAATCTCACTTGGGTAACAGACAGCTTGGCATTAAATCACCACAGCAGCAGGGGGATACAAGCAGTTCAAATAAGACTTTCACCCCAAATTCCTTCCTCATGCCCCACATTTAAGCATGCAAAGTGTTTCTCCCCACTGGGCCGAACCTCAAGTGGTCCTCATGAGTTCAGTTATGGTGCAAATATCACACAGAGCTACGAGCTGTATGAGTATACTTAAGCCAACCTTGTAATGCGTTTTGTCCAGAGGGAGAGATGATCCAGCCACTAAGGGGCAGTGTTGTTCCAGTGATGACTCGACAGCAGTGGGACACGGAGAGCCGGAGCAAAGGGAGCAAATTCATGTTCTACATGTGTGATTACAACATGTTTAACATGTACCAACTCACCAGCCTTCGCTTATTAGCCAACAACTTGACAGAGAATATCATATGATTAATATATATATCCCATCATTCCAGCTTACTGTACACTTGTGAATAAATGCATTCGTGTCAACGTGCCTTCGCTCTCTTTCTTCCCTCTCTTGCCATCCTGATTCTGTCTCATCTTTCTCACATCACCTCTGACTGTAAAGCAGACAAGCCCTCCTGGCAGATGTCATTACGGATCCAAAGTGTGTCTCTGTGACATACTGTGTCACCCCGGACATACTGACTGCTCCCACTTGGCCCATCCACGCAACAGGAGGCACCGATCACATATCATATAATTCATCAGAAATTGTGATGTTTCTGACTCATCCCGGTTGCACTTTAGCCTTGAGCCCGAGCGAGACTGGCACTGAAAAGTAGCCAGAAAATGATTGCTTTGATATGTGGTACTCACAGGAGGAGGACGAGAGCCAAATTGGAGCTGATGAATTAAAGGTGGCAAGTAACACATTTATTCTTAACTGCTGCCTTTTAGCAAGGCAGTGTATTTTGGGCTTTATGGGTTTCCCGCCACGCTTATTCGATATCAAACAACCTCAATAAACTCGAATGGAAACTTGGACTTTCGACAAAACAGGCATCAGCATTTTTCTCTCGCTAGTCATCCTACAACAGAAACGTGAAACTTCTACAGATAAATTCTGAGGTTTGCTCGATATTACATCACGGGAGTTTCACTACAGGTGAGTAATGTTAGCGGGAAACAAACGACCTCTGTCACTGTGACTGGAAGGATGAAGGTAGTACACTGTTCAGGGTTTGGTCATAAACGCACCGTTGTTCTGGTGCTACAACAACAGTGATTTCCCTTTTGGTAACTAATGGCTTCACATGTCCTCCCCCACCCCCCCCTCCCGGTGCTGTGGTGTCAGCAGCACGTATGTGAAGCCTCCTGGGAAACCTAAACATATACAGTCCCTCCTGGAAAAACCTGCTACGCTAAGTGGCGACGCTTTCTTTAAGCATCAGCAACATTTATTTCACCTTAATTTGATGCCAAAGTAAAACTTGAGTTGAAAGGAAAAACGAGGCCTAATTGACGACGCTCAGGTTTCCTTTGTTTTCGGTTTGCCTGAGGTGAAACAGCCATTCAGGAATTCCTACAAACAATGCTCCACCTCTACTTAGCAGAAGTTCACAGATTTGTCATGCAATGCCTGTAGGAATACAGTGCATTTTCTGCTCTGCCGCAAAATCGCTTTCTGCTCCACTGACGTCCTCTTGCCCGTTTGTTGGGGCAGTGCACAGCCTCATGTGATTTATTGGGCTTGATTGCAAGACGAGCAGCAATCCGCTGCTTCCCCGCCATCATTAACAGCGTACAAGCCTGGAACAGGCCTAATTTTTATTGTTCATTCCCTTCATTTCTTGCAGAAATGTGTTTTTTTTCTTTCCTGCACAGCTCAGATTCGAGTCTCAACATATGCCACTTCATGCTCTGTTTAGTCGACAAACTTTTGTGTGCAATTGTGGAACATTAAACCAGTAAGGTGCATGTGAGGATGTTGTCTCTGGTACGCCTCCATCACATCATCGCCCACAGTGTCACTTCTAACAGCGGAGGAGGCAGCAAACACTTCCTTTTCAAGTGATTTCTATGGGAATGAAAGGCGATGTGAGAGAGGAACCCAGAAAATGAGGAGGAATTACAACAAGGTAGCCACGCAAGGCACCGGGACACGGAGATGATGAAACAGAGGCCCACTTTAGAACAGAGAGCCCTACAAATCTTACAAGTCCCCAGTTTATCAAAGCCAATCCACGAGGCAAAACCCCCCCCCAAACTTTCAGTCATTTCATGCCCTCACACAGCCTCTCATCTCCGCATAGAAGTGAAGTTTGAAACCAGATAAATAGTTCACCCCATTTACCGGCAAGTCGAACACCTTCATTTCCCCCCGAATATTTGTTCAATGCAGCTGGGTGACGCCTCATCCGGAATTTGTGCCTTTGCTTGTTTGTAAAAAGGGGGTGTGCAATGGCTACTAAAAATAGCTCCATTGACCCACTTTTTCAATAGGACTCCCTGGCATTGTTAAAAGGAATAGATCACACATCACAGCAGACCTTTAACAGAAGCATCCAGTCATCAGCTTTCAGTATAGTCTCGAAGTTCCAGTGACATCACCTGCAGCAGCCTTTTCTTTTATTTAAAAGCTCAGCAAGGCCAGTTTCTGGTGTCACTTTGCTATGAAGGCCATGCATTACTGTGGTTTCTCCACTGTCAGCGATCTGCTCGAGCATGGACAGGACTGCCTTGGAAAGTGCTCCTTACTGAAAGCAGCTACCATCGGGCTGTGGAGCGCTGTAATAAGACATCTCTATTGTCTGGCTTTTTTGCCTTTTATCACCATGTTGGTTGGCCCCAGTCACCAGACAGGTGAACTCAGGGACCTGCAGCAGTGATTCCCATCCATGGGTGCTGGGTACAGGTACCAGCACGTGGAAATAACAATCCAAATAGGATCATCCAAATTGCTGCTAGTAGGCTTATTGTCACAATAACCAGTAAGCTGCCAGCTACAACAGACCACCGCACAGGGGGCCACAAAACCTCCCACCAACCTAAACCGGCTGTAGATGCCTGAACAACACGTGTTGCTAGTGAGCATGAAAACTAGTTATCAAGAGCAGGCAAAGGAGTCGAAATACTGTGAAGAACGTAAAGCAGAAAAATGTTTGAAATAACTTGCAAAAAGCAAAACTAGTTTCAATAATTACATAAAATGAACGTATAAGGAGATGAAAGGGTTAGTTAAGAATAATAGATAGATAGGTAGAAACAATGGGCTAAAATCAATGAACAAACAGTTAAAATAATGAGGTAAAAGGATTAATGGTTTCAATAATTACATAATAAGTAGAAAATAAAAAATAAGTTGGTAAAATTATTAGATAAATAGTTGAAATGCAGCTAAAGTCAAGTGAGACATTAGCTAAAAGGAGTGAATTAAGTTGAAATAATGAGCTAAAGTAACAGTTAAATGTTAGAAATGTTTATCTTAAAGTAATGGATGAATGGATTAAAGCTGCAGCTGCTGTGTTCGCTGGTCGTAGGAAAAACTGCAGCATTATCCACATTTTGTGCCGTTAACATCCACTTTAACCTCAGCTGAACCGAGCACATTTGGAACGTGACTGCTGGTGTTGATGAAGAGCTTCTGCAGCTCAGACGGATGTGGGAGAAGGTTAGAAGAAACAGGTTGGAACCACCAACCCACAGGGGCCCGCGGGGGCCGCCTCTGTGGCCGGGGTAAAGGTCCGAGCGGCGGAGGTCAGCGAGTGGCCCGCATCCAGGACAGACCGCTGACTCTTCGCTCCTCTGCTTGATTTACTGAGAAGTGCTTGAAGTCGTCTCGGGCGGAGCGATGAATCAAAAGCAACAAAGGGGAGCTGAGAAAATCTTCCAAAAGCAACCAAAGCAGCAAAGGAAGACAAAACAAAGGCCAACAAATTCCCTTTCTTATACTCACAGAAGACTAACCTTCTCTTCCTGCAGTTCGTGCTGCACTGCATATGTGGCGTTTTTAAAGAACCGCTAAATCCACATCGCTATGCACTCATGAATGGTTCTGCAATAATAAAGAACATCTGAACTAAACATTTTCTCCAAAGTGAGCTGTAAGTCATCTAATGGAGGCGATGATAAGTGTAAAATCCTGGACAACTCCCCTGACACCTTCTTGTAGATCTGAATCCAGACAGTGCGCTCTGAAGTGCTGCACTTTCATGGGAGAAAAAAGAGGCCTGCTCCTATGGCAACAGAAAATCAGTTAAATGAAGACAAACAGGAGGCCTCTGAACCTCCACCTACGCGCGCACTAAAAAACACAACCTCCTTTCACAAATCCATCAATGCGCTAACTTTGTAGACTCGCTGAATGCTAATGGCTCGTAGCATGCGCCGCTTAAATAGGTCACGACTGGGAATAATTGTATTAACTGCTGTAAATAGAAATAAACAGGGCAAAGTGAAGAACAGTAATGGCTTGTCGGGATCTATTCAGAGGCTTTCTCAGAAAATGGCAGAGGAGTCTTGAGGGAAGCACTCAGTGTCACAATTTGGCTTTTTGTAAAAACTGCCATCTGCTTAAGAAAGCCAATTATGAACAGAGACACGAGGAAGCAAAAAAAAAAGACGTTTAGAAGTTTAAACCTGATAACATAACAGCTTTAATGATGCTCGCTCATATCTGACTAGCACAGATAATATGACTCCGGAGCTCTTCTTCTACTTTACGCTGCATCTGCTGCGATGAAGGTCTGCACATCAGAGTGAGACGTCGGGAGAATATGAACCGAGAGGTTTTGTTGTTTGGTGTAATCAGTCCGTTGGTCAGGATCTTCCCAACAACGTTTGACTGCTTCTGAGACTGCCAGGAACAAGCTGTTCCCTGAGCATCCCACAAACACGCTCAGCGGAGGCTTTTGTAGTTAAAACAGCAGGAAGTTGATCAATTCTTCAATCGGGCCAAAAGTTAATCCAGCTGTTGAGATGCACACACATAAAACACGTTGAGCAATATCATCACATCCGCCGCCACTCTGTGAGTTCTTCCACGATGTCACATGAATTCCTTGTAGCGGTTGACTCTTTTTTCCTGGTTTCTCCGCGAGCAAATCTCTTCGCCTTTCTGTCCCGGGAGCCGCATTTACTCGACAGCACATTCGTAACGTTTGCTGGTCAAGTCTTCTACTCTCGCCGGCTGGCGAGCGCGAGGTATTCTTTAAATGTTTGAACAGATGGCTCCCAAGAAGTCTGGAGGTAAAAATAAAAACATGTGCGTGAGGCTTGAGAGCTCAGAATGCCATCTATTCTTCATCCCTTATGTCCTCTGGGATCCCGGCCTGGGGGCTGATGGTTTTGGAAGCGCATGCACGCGAGGCCAAAAACAACAGCCAAATGGTAATATATAATTTTGAGGTTGCCTACAGTATGAAAGCATTCCACTCTGAGCAGTAATGTAGATGCAAATCATGGCTTAAAAAAAAAAAAAAAACACGTTGCATTCAGAATGTGTACAAAAACATCATTAAAATCCCCATAATGTGAAAATACTGATCACCTCTCCTGCGAATGAGCCGCACTCACTGACATACAGTTTTTCTAACATTTTAATGGTGCCGCCCATCATTTCTCTGCTCTTTTTGCCATCCCCAGAGTTCACTGGTGGTAAAAATACCAAAAGTCACATCTGCAGCCCAATCTGTGGAGTAATAGATGAGGCTTCAGCATCTGAGCGGTGGTGACACAGCACAACAGCTTTGTTGGGCAATGGATCCTCCTCTCGTGGTGTTCTACAAACCACTGCTGACACATTCAAACACAAGAAAATTATTATTTCTCACACAGTATTTCTACACAGTTAGTATTTCTACACAGTTTTTCTATGACAGTTATGTTGGTTGAAATATCGCAACCACTTTTCGATGGATCCCATGAAATCCTGTAGACCTTAAAGATCCGCAGAGGATGAACCCTCTGACCTTTCTTCTAACTGATCCGGTTTAGATTCATGTTTGTGGGTTTGACTGAAACCTCAGCCGTCAGATTGCCGTGAAATCCGGTTCACATGTTCAAGTCACTTCAGGATTAACTCTAAATACTTTGCTCATTCCTTAAATGTTCATTAGCGCCACCATGAGGTCAAAATGTCCAGTAATTCGGTTTATGAGCACGCATCTGCAAAACCGATGAAATTCCCATCAGCCTCAGCTTTAGTTCAGTTAAATCAGTTAAACAATTTTAATTTCTGACGCAGTTGGACAGCACGTCTTTAAAACCGGCTCTGTCCAAGCACAACCTGTCCCACAGCATGTTGACGTTAGCGGTTAGCTCAAAGCGCAGCTAAGTCCTCACAGAGCAGCATGGCTGCAGACTCTTCATCTTGTTAACAAATCAATACAAATTCATCAGACTTTGGGGGATTTAATTTGCATCATTTTGTTCAGTAAGTCCTCTGAAACTAAACCAAATAAAACCACAGACAGGTCACATGCCAAACAAATTGTAGCAGGAAAAGCTAAAACGAATGGGCGAGAAATTCATTAAAGGGTTAAGATGTCTAATACTGCAGGAAAACTACAAATCCCAACATTTAACAGCATCTACGCAGGCCTGTGGAGACACTGGTGTACTCAAGGACCCGGCGTCTCTCTCCTTCATATCCTAAATCATTAGGCTGGCCAAACCCTGCCCTGGAGAAAAAAAACGTTTGACAGAGACGAAACTTAGATTTCTGCAGTCTTTCAGTGTTCGCCTGGGGAACATGCGGGATGAAGACACGACGCGAAGGGGGACATGTTTAAAACATGAGCAGATTGGGGGAGCGAGGTGAGCGCCGAGTGCCGCCTCGGAGACAAGACTAAATATAAAGAGATGAGTGTCGGCGTCCGTCTGATTTACGACCTCCTAACCTTTTAACCTGAGCATTTTAAGCTGCTGTAACGTATTTCTAATCATTTAAAAAGGGACGTCGGTCGGCTGTCACTCTGCTCGTCCCGATCTCTTCGCTTCTTTCCCCTAAAACGTAGCTGCTGTGAATGAACTGGGAGAGAGAGAGTTCAGCAAGCCAGAGGAGAAAACCCTCCATTCACACAGCAGAGACACTTAATGTACAGCGAGTACATCCGGTCACCAGAGACAGACAAGCTCTTCTTCTCTGGATGCAATAGGAACATTTGTGGAATAACAGGAAGAACAGGGACATCTGTGTGGGGACGGGTTGTCCCACGAACTGTTTCTGAGAGCAGGAACAGGACATTATCCGTATTGTTGTCAAGTTTTTGCCAGTCAAAGGACGCGGGATAAGAGAGCTGACAGCTACACGGGAAAACACATTACTATTTCAGCCGGCGCTGCTGCTTCCGTGTTGCTCTGCGACCATATTGAATCATCCCTCACTCCTGCACTTAATTGTTAATGATTTCTTCAAATGCGAGGCGGTATCGCTCACACTTTCCCTGCGAAGGTGCCACATTCCAAGATGTAAATCTGGGGTTAATCCGCAAATTAGGTTTCCGCAGGCGGCGTGCGTGGATGCTGTGAGAGCGGGAGAGTGCGCCAGGAGCCTGGGAGTGTGCTGTCTACCATGCAAACCTGAACCGCAGACTGGATCTGCAAAATGACTTTGATCATGTAGCTCTGAATCATTTACCAGCGAGATGGAGAGCATGTGAAACACGCGTGGCCGGCGAGCGATGCGGAGGCTAATGCTAAAAACACGGAAAGCATGGTTATTCTCAAAGGGGCGCATTAAAATTTAAGAAGAGGTCAGGGGATGGGGGGGCCACATTTTAAGAGACACCTCAACCAGCAGCTAATCCAAAATCCTCAGAGATTTTATTTTCTATTTATCTTATGGAGATTTTATTCTGTCCAGAGGCATATTCTGGTTTCCTGGCTCCAAAAAAGTCAAGTCCACCTTTAAAAATAACAATATTTCAAGTGTTTATAGAATTGTGTTTTTTATTTGATTACAGGGCAAGAGTATTGCTTTGCAAATGTATTAATCAGTTATTTTATGACAGTAAATTAAGTCTGAAAACGAATTTATGACACAGAACTCTTCACAACAAGCCAGCGGAGGTCGGTCAGACGAGAGAGAGCGAAAAGAGTGAATCAAAACATGACGACCAAAACAACGCGCTGAAAGCCAATAAAGCACATTTTACAGGTGATTCCACTCTGTTATTAGTTAATGTAAAAATACTGGTTAAAGCAGCTTTAAAAATCTATGAGTTCGATGAGAAGATGTGCTTATTTTGGCAAAAATACTGAAATTAGGGTAAAACTGTTAAACCTCCAATCCGGAATCCACAGCTTTAAACTGAAACGCTGCCTCTTGTTCATTTGACATGTTCGTGTGACACCGTGGTTGCAGCAGCATTATCGTACACAGTGGAGTTATTTTCAACAGCTGCGTGCAGCACTGACAGACTGCTGTGCTAATAAGAGGTTTGTCGGCTTTGCACAATGTTTTCACTCCATAGAAACAAAGTCCAGGTGCATCTTTGATGAAATGCACGAAACAGCTTGCTAGCTAACAAGGTACATAAATAAGAGTGTTGTGGAGCTATTTTAAGGCAAAGGAATAAACATCAGTGTCTGTTCACATGGCAAATTTCCCAAAATGCCTAATAAAACGTCATCCTGCCCAAGAAACCGATAAAACTGCTGTGGCGTATAAACATGTGCTAACATGCTAAATTTCTCCAGACACTCTTCAGTTCAGATGATAAAGCTCATTGCACATTCCTTCTCAAAAAGATCACAAAGACTGACATTTAGAGGAAAGTCCACAGATTTACGAGACAAGCTGTTGCAGGGGGATTACCTGCTGGAGTCGACGCAAAGAGTTGAGCTACCGATTTTAGCCACAGATGCCAGTTTATCAAGCACTTCCTGCAGCTCTGCATGGCTGCACTAACCTGTGAGAGATGTCTCCTAACTCAAAGAGCAGTTGGACACCTATCAGCTGGCGACGACACCTTCTTCACTGTAATTAAGTTAAATAAGGACAGTCGAAGAACGTCGGGTTGCTAGGAGACTGTTGCAGAAGGAGCCCAAGGAAGGCATTAATGCTGACCTATAGCAGAGGACAAGGCAAGGAAATGAAAATGATGTAGCACATTGTTTTATGGCATGCATCAGAGACTTAAACAACACAGAAATCCATCATTTACCATTTCACTAACAAAACACACTCACAGATGAGGAGAATCCATGAAGCAGACTCACAAGGGCTTTAAAACAAAGTCAACACGGGAACTTAGTCTTTGCTAGTAACACCAGATGCTTGAATCACTGTTTCCATGACTCATGGGATAAACAACACTTCACACTGTGTTTCTAACATACAAGTGTTGACACTAGCGCATTGTCTCTCAGTCACTGAGGCTGAAAGCTTGATTAAAGTTCCCTAAATTCCGGTCTGAGCTTTAAAACGCACGCCAGACACGCTGACCGCTGCTGCAGACCACAGGATCAGCACCATATTTGAAATAGCAGGAGAGTTTCCATCAGCAGTCTTGTGTGCGGGCCCTTCAGCTGAGCTGCATGGCTGAATCACTCGCGACCCACGGTGTGAAAGTCTGGTCATACGGCGCATGAAGAGTGCGTTTAAATCAGGTCGTGTATCCGTCACGGTGACATGTAGCGACGTAGCTTCTGTGAGAGCGAGCGCCGCGGGGCTGCCTGGTGGAGCCGCCGTGTTCATGCGAGAAGAAGGGAGTAAACTTTGCTTCGCACTCTCAGATGGATTCGCGGATGGCGATGAAGAGCGGGACGAGAGCAGGGTTTAGTTTTTAAGACAGCGGCGTTGCAGCTGCGAGGGTGTCACTTTGCTTCTTTGCTGACAAGCGGTTTAAATATTTCACGTGGCCTACATTCAGGCAATTGATGTTTGACATTTACAGCCACTTCGGGAGCATTAGTCCCATTCATTCCAAATGTTCCATATCACAGCGTTCCACCACTTCCAGGAATCTGTTTGTATCCGGAGACATCCGACATTATTCGAATACTTCACCCACATTGGTAACAGCCCCTCGGCTGCGAGTGCACACAGAAACCACGACACTGCACGAAATCGCCTTCTCATCAAATACGACAAGCAGAAGCAACATCTGTAAGTATGTAGCAAGTGATGTATGGCCGCCAACCTCCAACCCAGAGAGTCTCCTCGCAGGTAAGAGGAAGTCCATGACCAGAAGTCACACGGCTGTTAACGCTTTCTGCAGGCCGACAGGAGCGATAAGAAGGAGTGCAGTGTGGAGGGCGAAGGTCGTTCCAAACTGGGAAGTAAAAACAGGTTGTGGTTTGACATTTGACTTCATGCTGGAACTCTTCTGGCCAGGTGCAGGAGCTTCTTGTAGGGCGGTCCCATTGGTGCTTTTTGGCTGCTCCGAGTCAAACCGCGACGCGTTGATTTGCATTTCCATTACCAGTTTGAACTCGCCGAGCTTGTGAATTGCGCCCGAGATCACCTCCGGAGTCGGGTCAACCACCTCCAGGCAGGTTGCTATGGCATCAGATGGGCTTCGTCATCATTCAGGGACGAATCAGCTACAGGTTTAAACAGTCCAACGGTCTGAAAATCCATGATGGTGAGTAGCTGCTGAACACTTAACACCCAAAATTCAGTTTTGTTTTCAGGCCAAAACTGATCTCTGAAACGTCGCCTGTGCTGAGAAAATGAGGAACAATAGTTCTAAAATGCTGCACAACGGTTCTTCTGCATCTGCATGTTCAAGGATTTGTCAGAACTTACAGAGAAGCACAATCTGAAATGAGCAGCAACATGCAAGAAACACATTAATTATGTGCTCAAATGATCGAAGTGTTGAGTGGCCAAAAAACAACACAAACAGTTGCAGCATGACGGAAAGACAGATTGTAACTGTGAGTCAACAGTTATCACAAGTGAACTCACGATTAAGTCATAATTACAACTATTTACTATAAAATAATTATTTGCAAATGACAATCTTAATTATCAATAATTTAGGTTTTATTTAATTTTCAACTTAATACCTCAGAGTCATGAGTTTATAATGTGTCATTCATGAATTCATACGTATTAATCCAGTCATAGTCATGCACTTATTAAATATGGACTGCATACATGTTCATAATAAACAATTCATGGGCTGCAAAAGTTTTTTCAGATGTTAGCAAACACGTCACAGCTGTCTCTGTCGCTTGGTTAGAGCGACCACGACATGAGAGCTTCACTTTCTAAGAGAACAATGAATTCACCAAAAGACCAAAGACCACGAACGCACCACTGAATTGCGGTGCATTCACAGCACAGCGACGACACACGGCCCTGGAGACGTAATCAATAAAGCTGATTACACCATAAAACACAGAGGAACGGGGCGAGAAAGAAAAACAGTCTGACGTCGTAAAAAACTCAAAGAAACAAAGACATTATTGATATCAAAGAAGCTTCTTTGCTCGACTTTTGTTTGCTTGAAAAGACAAAAATATTAGATATTTACACTGTGTTGCAAACGCTGTCAGAACAGCCACGTTGTAAATGCGATTGATTGAGTCTAAGATTTGGTTGTTACTGCTAATTTATTGGACTCTCGAGCAAAAGAATCCTCTCAGCAAGAAGCAGAAGTGTGAAATCTGAATTTGAGACGAGCTGTTTTCTGTGATGGAGCCTTTTCACTTAATCCACTCTGTGAAGTGAATGGACTCGGCCTCGATAACACACACAACCTGCGACATTCAGCTGTTTGTACACAAATGTTGGACTGGTAATCCACAAAATCCCCCCAAATCCCCTTAATCACAGCTGGTTGACCGAAATACTGCCTGAACCTCCGACTCAGGGGCGTTTGATAAACTGAGAGGACGCAGGAAGGCGGACGGAGCAGGTTAATGGACCGGCTGAACACTGTCATCATCAACCATGGTCAGCGTACTGTAACACCACATCCTGGTGTGGATACAGTAGCTGCAGTATCACATTGTGGTGTAGCTGTACCACTTTGTCTATGGTGGCCTTCGAGTAAAAACATGTTCCCATTAAACGAACTACCGCCGCCTTTAACTGCAGCTCTGTGAGACTTTGTAAACGAGAGCTGGTGTAAATGCTAAATGCTAACGTCCGGCCATCACAGCGACCACGACCCCCATCTGGGTGAAAACACGAGCAGTTTTCCAAACTGGAAAAACTCACGGCCCCATGATGAAAAGCTGCTGAGTGACATGTAAAATTAAAATAAATAAAAGTTAAATCAACAATTAAAAACAGCCCAGTTCATAATTTTCTTTGCTTTTCACCAAGTGCTTCAAAACTGACGAACAATCAATGTAAAAACAAGATAATTACAATAATAACAACAATAGAAAACTTTAGTTATGAAGTTCTTAACAATGTTACATAAAATACAAAAAAAAAAAAACAGATAAAAAGGTCATGAACACAGAAATAATAAAAGGAATAAAAGTGAAATGATCAAATAAACAGGAATAAAAAGCAGCATAAATCAAACATTTCCAAAAGTTTTAAGCAGAAACTCGAGACTCAGAGTGTCTGAGGGGTGAAGATGGAGAGCAAAACCTACTAAAAACAAGATAAAAGTAAGAATAAAAACACAATAAAAAGTTTGCATAAGATAAGACGGAAAAACAAGGCTCTGAATAACAGTAATAAGACAGACAGAGGCCACAGAATGCATAAAATACAGCAATTTAAAAGACTTGCAGCAGCGTAGAAACGCACAAGTATCAGGTTTGTATCAGGAAGTCACTGCTACTTAATGCCTGAATTAAACATGCACGTTTTTGTCCTTCTTTTAAAAGTATTCAAGGTAGTTTATCTTTCGGTCGTCGCTAACTGACAAACGCTGCAGCCACGGTTCTCTCGGCCGCTGCTGGAATGACCCGGCAGCAGATGATCGCAGTGAACGGTGAGCGAGGGAGCCAATGAAATGCTAAACTGTGAGTCCCGGCCGCTCAGCACGTGCACGTCTGCAGCTCGTAGCATGACCCAAAACTGCAGAGCCGAGGCAGACGGGAAACTTGTTTGTTTAAATTGTGCATCCAGCCGAGCAAAAATGCAAAATAATACACAGAGCCTGTTACCAGACTGTGCAACACATTGCATAAGGCTGTTAACATCCGTTTAAGGGAAGCAGGCAGAGCAGGCACAGAGAACAGCATGTGAACTCCAGCTCAGAGCAGAGGTGCACAAGTTCAGGCATCTGAAGCCTCCTCTCCAGCTACTCAAGCCAAACAGGCGGAGCTGGATTAGTTTGGAGTGTCTGTGCAAAACAGTGATGGAGGAGGGAGGGGCGACAAGTTTGATGTGAATAATTTATCACTGATGTTTCCGCTGCCTTTGTTCTAGGTCCAACGGATTCGGGTTTTAAGTTTTAATAGCGTTTGTGGCTGGACTTATTATGTGTGATCAAATAATTCTCAGTCCTGGGATTAAAAAAATAAGTATTCTTTGCTCCTTTTTTTTCCCAGCACTGTAAGTAATTGAGGCCACATGGGTATAGCCCACTTCTCTCTACCCTTCACCCTCCGAGTTTCATACTGCAAAACACACACGTGTCTCTGGTGTTCCAGCGGCTGCGCACTCATCAAACCTGTTCAATCATTCATTGATTTAAACATTTACTTTGGTAAAAGTTCACATTATTGAGCCCAACTGGAAACAACAGATGGATCCAGTAAGACAGTAAGTTGCACTTGTTAATTCTTAATCTGCCTTGCAAGACTCCTTTGTTGAATGCTGAGTGGTGGAAAGAGTGCGTCCAAGCAAGATATGCTAATCCACCCTCATGCAATCTTCACGCACTGTCTTTGTATATATTATACTTTAAAGCCCTTTTAAATGCAACAATGACAGTGGCTGCAGAAGTTTACACTACAAAGATGCGGCAGGCTGCGGCTGAAAGAAAAAAGGCTCCAGCTCGGGAGCTGGCATTTGAGATAATTTGGGAAAGCGATGCTATCTTGTTTAAGTGTAATTATCACAAGGGTGATATGTTAAGAGAGAAATTCAAATAAAAAAATGAAGCTGAAGTGATCAAGAGTCTCATTTCATCATGTGGGGTTAACAGTTGAACTCTGTGATGTCTGGAGTTTCCAACACTATTTGAATTCTGCGCTTCTGAGAGGATCCGGGCACCTCAAACGCACTTCATTAAAGGCTCATGAGCTGAGAGAAAGATTGTTCGATGGATGTACGCAGGCCTCGGCGAAAGGGTAACTTCTCTGGCTTTTTCCCTCAGGCAAAATTTCAATTATACGCCCTCCTCTGAAGAAAAAAAGAAAGAGGAAATGAAAACACTTGATCAAAATTGCCTTATTTCCAGAGCTGTCTTGAGCTTTGACATCACTGCGAAGCAACATCTCACATCAATAAACATGAGTCCTTAACACGCTGCTCCGTAGCCACCGACATGCAAACGGCTCTTTTCAAAACTGGTGAATGAATGTGAGGGTTAAAGAACAAATCTGAAGCATCAGTTCAGGTGTCAATATAACACCTGAACCAGAGAGTCCCAGAGGGGGCGTCATGGGGGTGTGGGAACAATCAGCCCATTTGAAAATTTGATCTGAAACATGCACAAACGGTCTGTTTAGGAACAAAACAACCATCCACACTGGTGTTACGCTGAGCTTTTAGCAAATCTATTAAAACTAGTCTGTACACTACCAGCTAATAAGAGAGTGCATGAACAGGGGTTAGCTTGCTAGCAACTGCTACACAGTTTTAAAGGTTTAAACTCGGTTTAAATTCGGTCCAGAGTCTGACAGC
This sequence comes from Chelmon rostratus, assembly GCF_017976325.1. NCBI lineage: Eukaryota > Metazoa > Chordata > Actinopteri > Chaetodontiformes > Chaetodontidae > Chelmon > Chelmon rostratus. Next base: position 26,741,024 of record NC_055661.1, read on the forward strand.
CCAACTCGGAATGCAAACTTGACCAAGCCGACCTGAACACAAGCCTAAATCCACTTCCTCTGGTGTTACGTTCACTTTAAAATCAGCTGAAAATGGAAAATGAGCGGTGGTGGCGATGACGGGCGGCGGCGATGAAGGGGCATCTGAGCCCCTGTGGTCGCGGTGTGGGGGTACGGTACGTCACAGAATCTCCTCCCCACATAAAACATCTCTTGTTTGCACGATGATTGAACACATTCCTGTTTGTAAGCACGAAAAGGCGCCTGGTTCACATGGAAACACTGAGCTCTGTATCTGTTCAGATCTCCTCAGTGGAGGTTCGGGAATAATTGGTAGCGCTCAACAATCCCACCAACTGTCAAGGAAACAAGAAAGTGGCGTTCGTTTTGCGCCCACTGTTCCAGCATTCAGATATCCTCGGCTGGCTTAATCAGTCGGCCCGCTTTAGTGTGAGAATGAAAGTTCACACCGAAACACAAGGTTTTGCATTAAATCCACGGACGCCTCTCCGCCTCTTACCCTCAGGTCAAGAGGTGACAGCTCAAAGAGCGCCTTAAATCATGAGAACTGCTTTACCTTTCAGTGGAGCCGCAGAGACGCACCTACACTAAGTCAGTAAAGTCTGTGGATTTATGCGGATCTGAATCCTTCCCCCGTGCTGCATATAAATCAGCCATCATTGGTCGGACTCGGCGGGTGCAGAGCGAGCCTGACTGTCAGGCTGTGGCAGGAGGGGTGATGCTGAGTGACGGCCGGGATGTGGAGCGAGGTAAAGGGCAACAAGCAGCACTGCATTATCACCCCTTTACAGAGTAAAACATGCACATTAGCCGGGTTTCCGTATCAAAGTCGAACGAATGTAAAGAGAGCTGTTGATGTCGAGTCTCATGAGCTCCAACAGCAACTGGGATGAAGTAACACTCAACTTAATGAAGACAAGGAAGCCACAACTGGAACAATGCATCTTATATGGACTATATGTTACGTAACTAATGCAATCCAGACGCTTTAATGCACATTTGAATGAAATGAGATGACGTCTGTGCTTCTGCAATCTGTTCATTTTGCTATCAGAGGTAGAAAATCTGGGTGCTGTCGTAACACGGTGTCTCGTACAGGAAACTCGGTCGACAGCCCTGCTAGCGCCGTGGCTAGGAGGTTGGCACTAAATGCTAACGTCAGCGTGCTAGCATCCCGATAATGGAGATGCTAGCGTACTGATGACTGATAGAGATAATGTTTACCAATGGCGCTGTCTGAGTGTCCTCCAGTGATGCCACCTGAGTCAGCGTCGGTGGGGTCTGAAGAAAATGAATAAAAAATATAAATAAATAAGTAAAAACTGGGGGTGAGTTATTAAGGGAGCTTATCAAACCTCTGCAGCTGCTGCTCATCTCTGCTTGAGGCTAGCAGCTCGAGGCTACGTTAGCCGCTACTAGCATAACATACCCAGACCTCTGACTGAAATGTCAGTTGCATTGTGGGTAATGTAGGTGCCAGGTTTTAACAAGGCAGAGGAATAAAAAAGATGCTCCCTCTGGTTAATATGGAAATACATGAGAATGTAGGTTTATACCATGTTTATTCATCTGTGACTCATAGCTAAGGTATCTGTATTCTTGCATGCGAGCAGCCGATCTGTATTTAATAAGTCCTTTTGATTCCCTGTCGACACGTGGCCTCCCTGGACCCTCTGCTCAGTCAGTGGGGCTGAAAGCCTGGATGAGAACAGGAGATCCAAACAGCGTCTGACTGTGGGAAGCACCCGACATTAACAAACCGACTGTAATGAGAAAGAGGAAAATGAATCAGTGTTATTGGTGCTGGACTCTGGCCATTGTCTCTTCCCGTGTGTGTGGGCGTGAATGAAATCACAATCTGATGGCAGATTTCTCTGCGAGCGCTGAATAACCGACCAAGTCGCTGATAGCGAAGCGACTCTAATGAGTCTCAGTCACGAAAGGATGAACTCTGACAGCGCAGCAATTCAAAGAAATGTTATCGGCGTCCAATGAGGAGAGCTGATTTGCTCTTATTTTTTTGGTATCGATAGTTTGCGCCGGCTGCGTCTGGCTGAACCGAAGCCTCTGCTATCACTGGCAGTTTTAACTGTGTTCACACCACAGCTCACACACCCCGCATCAAATCAATTACCATTCATTTATTAATCTCTGCCAGACTGCAGACAGTGCAGTCTGCTCCGAGTCCTCCTATGATAACGCACAGTGTGTCACCGTCCGATGTGGCTGCAGCTGGTTCTTATGTAAATCAGGTGTGCGAGCTAACCTGTGGCGTGTGTCGGCAGCTACTCACCGCCGATACACGCTGGACAGAAGCTTTGTCTTTGATGAACGACACTCCGGTTACAGAACATAAAGGAAGTGTGTTCAGGCTAATAACGAGCAGCTGCTTCATGCATCACCCCGGCAGCACCGTCTGCGGTCCACGTGCTGCACCTTCGTTTCAAAATCTTACCTGAAAAACACCTTTACAGGCTCAATCTGTGTCGCTGACAGATTGTTGTTTGTCGCTGCACTGACTAGTTATCTCCAGGTTCAGCGACAGTTTCTCAGCGCGAATCACGTTCTTCAGCTGAAAAGAAGTTTCCTCTGCATTAATTCTGAATAAAATCATGTTTTCATGTCCAAGTCCTAGATCCAGGAAGCTTCCACGTTTCTTGTTCCACAGACAAATCCTGGAAATCTGTCAAAATTTTTTATCCCATCTTGCAATTTTTTGCGTCTGTAACGTACAGTCAGCACATCGAAAACAAATGTCGACGGGAAGAACATGTTTTTGCTGGACAGGACATTTTCCACAGATGTACTGTAGCAGAGACGTTTCTGGAAGTTCAGTTCAACAGGAGCTAAAGGTACAGCTAAGAAAGCCGGTGTGCTCTTACTGAGGCCCCCTGGTGGTAGGAGGGAAAAATGCACACAGATTTTTTTCAGTAGTTACCAGACGGCTCAGAAAAGAAACGCAAGGCGGATTGAGGAGTCACTTCCTGTCTCTGGGTCACATGGGTGTCACCACTGACCCTTTAAGAGACACGCGGCAGATCCTGAGTTTATTCTTTATTCCAGTAAAAATGAACATGAGCACAAATAAAGATGATTCTTTTGCTGCACTGCTTTGAGGTACGCGATGATTTTATTTTCAAACCTTTTTGACTGTCTTTGCTTGTCTGTAACTTCATTTCCTCTGCATGGCTTCAATAACATTTTATCTCATCTCATCTTAGTGCGTTAGCATTTGCTAATTTGTACAAAAAGACAACTACTAGATTGGTATATGCAGAGCCAGTCTGCTAGCATGGTTCAAAAATGATTGAATAATTTCAATAACAATAAGAATAATGTATATTATATAATTAGAAATTTATGTTTTTGCCAATTATTGAAGCATATTTGTTCCTGGCTGTTGCGACTTTATCACGCAGAGGTAAAAAATATGTAAAAGATGAATTCGGATGAGTAAAATACAGTTTGAATAGCAACATGAGATTGCAGCACATTTTTATCACTGTTTTTTAGCTGCTAAAAGTAGTTTACCGAACATTTTAATGCTTAAAATTACATAATTAATTGTTAATGGTTTGACAAAAGGAACAACAATCTGGAGTGCAGCAGTCACAGAATATCAGAACAACCAAACACGTCGTCATAAAGCAGCCGGAGTGACGCTTGTTCAGCAGAGTGACCGCCAGAGGTGAAAATTTCATTTTACATGAGTGCAGCAGCTTCAGAGCCTCGGCTGCTCGGATAACAGCACTTCAAATGTTTAGTGTTCATTTGTGAATGAGTCATGCAACATTCACTCCTTTGCATCAGTCAGTAATGGAAGCACGGAGAGGAAAAAGTTTAGTTTCTGAGCAACCGTTCGCAAAGTCTGCGGCGCTGATCGAGCCTGTGAAAGCTTTACATCTATGTGCCATTATTCCTTTTTAGACAGAAGTGAATCAGAAATGTTCTCGCCCTCTAAAATGTTTTGATGGAAATAACCTAACAATAAGTCATAAAGATGGCTGCTACTCCTGAACACTGTGGGCACCTTGGCCAGTCCTTGGATGCTCACAGCCAGCTGCAGAACAAGGGAAGGGGCTAATAATGGTTTCATACAACGTGCACACGCGAATGGCTCGGATTTGTGTCTCACAGTGATCCGAGTTCTACTAAGAGCAACACTGACTCAGTGATTACATCACTGCCTTTAGCCAACTCAAGGACGCCCAAAATCAATGCTCTTGATGTAAATGCACAGTGGGAATTCACTTTAAAGCTAATAACATTAAGCTCAGAGCACTGCGATGTGGGCCCACATTGTAATGTTATGTAAATCTGACCATATGACAGCTTCATTTAAATCCGAGTGCGCAAGATTATGCATGATAGTGGCCCATTTTGCTCCCTCGTGCTCATCTCTGCTTCCCGGTAAATAATTCAGGCCATAATTCTGCGTATTAGAAGAAGACATTCAAAAATGCCGAAGCAGGCCCCCGGAGACTCCGCGCTGGAATTTTATGCAGAGGAAGAAATTGGAGGGTACATCATGTTGGCTGGGGGGCCCATCACTCATCAATTTGTTTGTAAACACCAGATTTATGTGCAGTAAAGCAAGTCCTCGTCTAAACTGCTGCAGGGCTTTTCTCTCTCTCTCTGTCTCTCTCTCTCACACACACACACACACACACACACGCACGCACACACACTCAGTATCGCCTCCAGCATATTTAGGAAAAAATTACTAGGAAATCTCCATGATGCCGCCATTCTGAGATCTTCTCAGTTTACTGGCAGAGGAATAAGGGGGTGAGTACGTGCACAGTTCACGTCAGCGGCTGCAGAGCGATGAGCTGATGATATAACCGCCGTATTTACTGTAAGCATCAGGTCGGCTGTGGATAAATATTTCTGTTTGATTTCAAACCCTAATGTGCATCACTTCTCAGTGACCAGAAGAAACGCCTCCTGTCACCGCTGCTGTTTTGTTTCCTGACATTTCGAATGACGCTGGTTTCCCGGTCCGGTCCGGAGAGATCTCCCGGCCCGCCCTGATCGCCGTTTCAATTTAGCAATCTGCAGGAAGTAAATGAAATGCTCAGTGACTTACGGCTGATACGCAGCACACGAGTAAAGATGACAAATGGAAAGGATTAAATCAAGCGGGTCTTGGGAAGGCGACAGTAAAAAAAAAAAACTTTCAGGAGGTCTTTAAATTATTCTAACAACTCCATCAAGCTGATCCCAGCAGTAAGCATACTTCATAGCTGAGTGCATTTGCTGATCGTGGCCACAAGGAAAAAAAAAGGAGACTGCACGCTGTATCTCTGTGTAATTAAACCGCTGTCCCAGATGTACACTCAAAAGACTATCGCAAGTGCAGGATTTCTATTAAGCAGGTGATTCCGATTGGTCTAAAGAGCGGTCGGGGACCCGCTGCATGAGATGGGAGGAAATGAATCGGAGCTGTGTAAGCAGGGGGCGTCTGCTGCCGCTGAAGGGCTTTTAAACGACTCTTGAAGAGAGCGAGGTAGCTGCAGGTTACACCGGAGGTCACCAAGAGGTTTCAGGGGAGGATGAGGAGAAGACAGAGAGAAGGAGCTCATTATCTGGGCGATCCCAGAGGCCAACGGGGGAGCGTTAACCAGCGGCGGGCAGGGCCGGACGGGCCTGCGTCAGAGAGAGAGGTTCAAACAAAGACACAGAGGCGAGATGCTACTGCAAAGCTTTTATTGAAGAGGAAAACAACAGTTGACTACATGCCCCTTCCAAAGATCCAGAGCAGATCAGGTGCTGTACTTTACCAACAGAGGGCCAAGCAGAGGTCTTTATTTACTTTGGTGAAGGGAAGTAAACATGGCTAAATCTTTAGAGGCACGGTGCACTATGAAACACACAGCAACAGTATCTTGGGTCAATACTGCTCAGTCGAAGGCACTTTTACAAACAGAACAAAGACAGAAGACAACACAGATACGCTGAACGAACAGAGATTCTTTATACTGGTAGCATCAATCTGTTTGAGAAGATTCACGTCAGACAGGTTCCCGCAGGGATGTGCGATGTGTCCACGGACCGCCGCACAAATATCATCAACGGGAGGGTTTAATACAGCTTTAATGGCACATGGACGACCTACAGCAGAGGTTTAACTCTGCGCTCACAGACCAGCCCGGGCTACGCTGTGCAGGAAACGTGCTAATTAAACAATAATAAAATATTTGTAGAATCAGAAAAAGACTTGAATCAGTATTAAAGTAGAAGGTTTTACATTTATCGAGCAGTTTGCGGCCTAAAATTTAAAATGACGTTTATCCTCTGCATAAAGAAATCTGCTTTAAAACTGCATTACTGAATTCTTTTAGTTATTTAGGGGCAGTGCAACAAAGCACATGATCACCTTATTAAGCTGCTGTGTGTGAGCAAACATTTGCTTCTCTGCACATCTTGCGGACAAAGCGATCATTAGTCCACTATTCAAAACTCAAACCTTTATTTAAACTTGGAAGATCACTGAGTTAAACTCACTCTGCTTTTAGCTGTGTTGGTTTGGTTCCTGAGAGAACTGCACTAAACGCTGCTCTGTGTTCACCAGCGAGTCGCCAGCTGAGTGTGTCCGTGTGAGCTGCTGAGCAGGAAGCGAACACGATGTTTACCAGAACTTTCTCACTGGAAACAGCTGCTTGTTATGACGAGAAACAAGGCCGACGAGCCGAAACAGAAAAGCTGCGGGCGGCAAAAAACCAAAACAGAAAGCTGAAGGACGCTAAAGTGCTCTGTGGAGTCATGTGATCAGCCCCTGCGGGTTCCTCACCATCAGTGAACCCTGTTGATTTGTGCAGCTGTAAACTACATCACATCCTGTGTGTTGGTAAATAGAACATTAGCATTAACATTATCTGCTCCTCTTTATCAGCAGGCCGAGCTGTGAACATGTGCTTTCAGCAGCAATTGATGGCTGTGTTGCAGGTTACATGAAAGGAACTCATGTTTGATTGTTTAACTGGTACATTCACTTAACGCCATGCGGAGTTTCTGATTTGACGGCGGTCAGCGGTGAGAAGCGCTTTCTGCAATCTTGTGGACTGCGTTTTCACACAGACGCTGATGTTTATAGCTCGTAATTACTGTATGCTTCCTCACACTGTCGCTAATTAAGTTGAACGCAGCACCAGAATGACTCAGCTGTGCAGTGGTAATGCCTGAAAGCACAGCAAATGTTCCTCCTGCAGATTGCTGCAGTATTGCAACGAGATGTTCGAACCAGAGGAAACCATGTTGGATTTTTACTGAAGAAAGCCGGAGCACGAAGGTCCACCCACTAACTTCTGAGCAGGTATTGTTCTTAGACACAACTGCTTCTGAAAAGTACCTGAATACGAATTTTAAATGAGCGTCGCCGTACTACTTTTGTTCCGATCCCGCTTTTAAATTGATCAGCCGCTGCTTTTCACTGCCTGGTTCGCCGCTTTGAAACCCTCGTTTGCGTTTTCGTCACCAGATGTGAGATTGTGGCGGGTCAACACGAGGTGCAAACCGGATCACCAGGAACAAGTCTGGGAGCTGAGACCTAGCAACAGGAGACATAATGATAAACGGAGCGTGTATTTCTTGTCTTCTGTTGCCTAACAACCAGCGCTGATCACATGACTCAACAACGTATGTGAAGGTTAATGTGTAGTTCGCTGTATCGGATCAGTTTTTTTTCTCCTGCAGCTGTTTTGGATAACAGGTAACAGAGTAAAAGATGCTCGAGATTACTGGTAATTAAGTTTTGTGACAGACTGTTTAACGTCTTAAAATGGAGCTTTCAATGAGTTTTGAGGGAATACAAACTGTTTGCTCTACTTTTTACTTTTCCTACGTATTACCACTCACTGCTTTTTATTAGTGGGCTTATTAGCCCAGTTGTTTACGGCGTGTCAGCCTGGTCGAAGCACTGCCATCGTCAACCAGACTTCCTGATCACAGCTCATACAGTACACACACAGGTTTCATTTGTATGATCACTGATATCCAAACTGATTGTTTATAATATAGCCATCTCCATTTTTGGGAAAAAGTCTGTCTCACATTGTGTGGATGACTGTAAACCGATCCAGCTAACAAACAGGTGAACCAGTACTTTACTTTAAAGGGACCCTGTGGAGTTTTCTTGTAAACAAATCAAACTCATGTTTTCCGATTCGTTTCCCTTCTCGTAAGCAAAGCTGATGGTTTGTATATTTAAAATCCTGCATGTTTCCACCCACATTTGCGAGCGTGTGCTCTTCTTCTTCAATGCTTTTGCAGGCACATTGTTACACTTCTTTGCACATTACTGCCACCAGCTGTCGAACAGCGGAGCAGCGTGAAAACACCCACCTGCTGGGTGACGCCAACAGCGTCCTTGGACAGACATATAAAAGCCCCCCACCACTCCTACACTGGAGCAAGACCCCCAGAATGAAAGACACACATGAGTGTTTTCAAAGAGCAGTCTTTGTAGATATTTGTAGATGTTTTAACTAACTTTGGCCCCGTCTCTGCATATGGGTCCATGTGTGCATTCAAGATTCAACAAAACAAAACAGTATAAAGCCGCTGCTCCACAGAGCGCCTGGTGGTCAAAACTCCACAGGGTACCTTGAACTCACCACCATCAGTTAAGTTTGACTCATGTTGCTCTAGTGATAAGACTGAAGTAACTTTCAAATCAAACAGTCAAAGCGCTGCTCAGTGACTCCTGGATGGAAGAAATAATAACATCAGTCACTCTGGGGAAACTCTCCTGGTCCCTTCTTAGCCCATCAACTTTAAACAAACACTAAATATAAAAGACAAGTGTCAATGGTACAGTCAATACTGACAAACAGCACAGTGACACACAGAGTCACACAGTACCAACAGCATCGTTTGATTAAAGGCTTACTATAAGGACACTTACGCTTGAATCTGTACAGGTAAAATATTTCCTTATTCATAAAAATTTCTTATAAAGTGTCGATGCAATTAACATTAAAAATTGCATAGCCATCTCAAATCTCTACCAGACTGCCTAAACTACGATCACTAATCTAATCTAAGTAAATTAAATGAGAGAAAAAGTTACATATTTATCTGCTCAAAAACTACACAATTAAATCCCTATATAAGGCCGCATGTATATGAGTGGAATGCCATGATTGTACTGTTCAGGCCAACAGAAAATGAGCTGCTGCACAGATAAAAGCGAACTCGATTGGAAGATACAAAGAAAATGTTATGTTCAAAAGGAAATTCCACAGCTGCCTATTGAGGATTTTGTCTTTGTCACTGAGAATGACTCTTTGTGATTCCTGTGGTCCCAATCAATATAATGTCATGTTTAATATAGCTGCATACAAAATAAGCACACAGTAACTGTGGCAGTTTAAATTCAATTCTTTGGTGTTCAGTTATGCAGAACTGTTTTGCAATAATGAGCTCGAGTGTGTAATTGTATCCCTATTTGTGTACCGTCTGTGGATTTGCACTGCAATAAACAGTAAGAATAAGAAGATGTTCTAACCAGCGCACTGTACGCTCGTGGTTTTTCTAAATACTGCTAAAGCTACAGGCGCACACACATCCATCCATGATGTCTTCACCTGCAGGGCAGATGTGTCAAACACTTTGCACGTTTTGCTGGAGTCAGACTCCATCTTAGATCTCAAGAACCTGTCAGCGAGAAATATTTGGGCTTGCATGCGTACGTGCATGCACGTGCACCCTGGCTAGAACTCGCCGCTTTAGCATGATTATAATACGGGATAATAACACTGAGTGTTGATGTATAACTGATAACTGGTGGATTTCGAGGTGATTTTAAGCAATAGTTTGACATTTTGGTAAAGGTGCTTATTCACTTTCTTGTCAAGAGTCAGACAAGAAGATTGATGCCACTTTAACATCTGTACGGTCAATAGAAGGCTACATCTTAAGCTTAGCTTAGCATAAAGACTGCAAACAGAGGGAAACAGCTAGCAGCTAAGGCTCACTAAGCTAGATGTTATATCTTGTCTTTTTAATTCGAACAGAAACAGTCGCGGCTTCATGGCGGGCTACGCGGCGGCTACATCCTGGTGATGAATGAACTACAGTTCAGTGTTTTTTGAGCATCTGTTTCCAGGTATTATTAAGCTACGCTATTCACCTGCAGATTGCAACTTCATATTCAGCATCCAAATGTAAAAAAAAGGCATCGATCTTCTCATCTTACTCTCAGGAAGAAAGTGCATCAGCATATTCCCCAAAATGTTGAACTGCTGAACAGAACACAGCCTCCTCTGCTGTGATTGTACCGAGTCATGTTTGCAGGTGAACACGTGATTCTTGTTACTGAGAGTGAATATATATAGAGAGGGATATATATGTTCTGTATATGCTGAGGAATGCAAGCTTGTGTGGATCGGTATGTTTGCGAGGGAAAGAGCGAGCGATGGGTTATCACAGTGGAGGTGACCGGGCGGCGGGCTGCTCAGAGGTCAGTGGTGGCCTTGGCGGTGAGGGCCTGGATGCGGCTGGTGTTACAGTTTTTGCAGAGGACATGTCCGTCCAGAGGGTAGCAGCCCTGGTTATCCCCCTCTGAGAGCAGAGAGCCACAGTCCTGCAGGACACAGATACTCCGTTAGTCCCCAAACACAAACAGAGCCATTAGCCACGCTCACCGATCAGGCACACTCATTCGCTCTCTGCGCTCACACCCTAAATGAGACATTTACCGCTGTTTAAAAACTGAGCCAGAGTCGAGCTACAGGAGCCTCGGTGCAGAAAAGCCTGTCAGCGTTCTGGTTTTCCACCAGCTGGTGAGTGTGGAGGTGCAGCAACTGGTTCTGACAAAAGATCCCTTTGTCTTCAACCTCTATCACCTCACAGTTTAAACTTCATCAACTTTCTTTTTGGGGCTATTTTATATTTTACATAACAATCATTTTACGTGTGATTACAGAATTTAAGATGAACACAATTCGTCTTGTCTCTCCCGGAGCAGGTATATTGATGCATCTTTGTCTTTCTGTTGTTTTTGGTCTTTTCCCTGTCACAGGTATTAAAACAAAGTTTGGCTCATTGCTAATAAGCAGCTGTGTTTGCCACTTAAATCTTTCTTGTAGGTCTATCTGTCGGTCGGTCCAACACTGTGGTCCAGACTGAAAGACTCCTGCTGGATGAGCTGCCATGAACTTTTACAGAAATTCATGGTCCCCAGAGGTTGAATACTAATGACTTTGGTGATCGTCTGACCTTCATTAAGCACCATCAGCAGGTTCACATTCGTGGTTTTATCGACAGGATGGATTGTTATGAAATGCAGTTACATTTTCATCTCACGAGTTTAATCATTTTGTCCATTTTGGTTGCTGACAATTCCATCAATCATTGCTGTGCTTTGTGTTAATAGCTAGTTGGCAAATGTTAGCATGCTAACGAGCTAAAGTGAAAGTCTAAACTGAATCTGGGCCGATCCAGGTGTATTTGAATGTATTGGTTATATTGCAGCATCAGGTACATCCTTAGAATATGTTAACATTATAACTGCTAAACATCAGCATGTTAGCATGTTAGCATGCTGATTGTAGCATTTAGCACAAAGCACTGCCTCACAGAGCCACTGGTACAGAGCTGTGGACTCCCCTTATTCTTTCCATGTAGTGGTGTCGACCATAATTACTTCCTTTCTGTGACATACATATACAGTAAACACTGTATAAACACTGCTCTGCGGTGACGGCGTGGCGACACCTGAAGAAGAAGATGTCTTGAACTGAAAGCATCTCTTGTCTGGCTCCAGCCTTCAGTTTGTTTTTGTTGCAGCACCTGTAAAGCAGCGCTCTACACTCTTTACAGAGTAATAACCACAGAACCCATGAGGACAACTTCACACACACAAACACAGATACACACATTGCTTTGGCATTATTTTCTCTTTGTCTGCGACGCTGGGTTACACTCTCAACATCTCACACACACACACACTGAACTCCGTCGACTCATGTTTCCCTGGTGATGAAATTCTTCTCTTGTTGAGCCCCTTCAGCTGAACTAATCTGCTTTGCTTTCCTTTGACCTTTATGTCTGCCAAACGCTCTGTGTACTCACACTGGCACGGCTGTGTGACACGTTACGTCTCTTTTAGCCGGGCACGTAATGTCTCAGCGCCGCTTATCAACCGGCGAGCGGCGGCTGACAGATTGGTTACTATGCAAGCCCGTGAACTTTGCAGAGGAGAGATGGAAAGCTATTTCGAGGCAGGTAAGAGAGGGATGATTCAGTCGTATGGCTGAAAAGGTGACTCGGGGGACGGGCATGCATGTCGTGCCTTACACCTTCACGCAGTAATGACTGTCACCTAGAGCTGTGGCAGATGGTACGTAACCAGCGCTGCTAATTACAGGGAGCCGACATACCAGAAGAGTTACCTCACATACCTCACAGCGGTAACACTGCACGTGGAAGTCGCGGTCCAGGGCCACAATACGGACGGTCTCCTCCTGGCCCGGTGCTGGCATTATCGGCTCAGAGCACACACAACAGCGTGGAGCGAACTTCCTGCGAGAGAGGACCGAGAATAACAGACATTAGCTCACAACTACAGGGAACACTGGAGTCTGGTCTACCCTCATCGCTTTCTGAGACCGGTACACATAAGCAGGGCTGCGGCTAATGATGATTTCCATGATTGATTAATTAATCCTTGGGTTTTGAAAGAGGTGGCGTGTTCAAACTGCTTGACTTGTCTGGTCAACAGTGCAAAGTCCAAAGAAAATTAATTAACAAGAATAAAACAAAATGACCTAAATAATAAATCAATTACCATTTTTTTTTCTAAATAATATTCTGTCACTTTGAGCTGCAGTCCCTGCATGCACGGTGCTCTACAAATAAAGTTTATTGTTATTTTTATTAATTGACTAAAGCAACATTTCCTAAAAGTCTGCTTGTGATCCCTCATAATTACAGTGTGTATGTCTACCGGCTTTGACCAGTTTCAATTATTATTTTTCGCTTGTTTATTTGAAGAATTTTTTGAGGTCTAAAAGGGTAAAAGTATTCAGTAATTCATATTTTTTTCCCGCTTTTCTTTAATCACCTCATGACCCCTCCTAGTTGTCTTGCGACCCCTTGTAGGGGTCCCAACCCCAAGTCTGGCACAGCTTGTGCATTTGTTTCCTACATTTAATTATTCATTCACTCAACCACCGAGGAAACGCTAAATCTGCCCTTCTCTGAAATAGTTCATATGAACAGAATATTTGAGGAAAAGCTAAAGATAGTCGGGCTTTTGCAAATATCACAACCGACTCTCACAGTGACATTTTCAAGCCTTCAGATCAGTAACTCTGGAAGTGCCTTCAGCAGGAAGAGGTCTGTCTAACAATAGGATCTTTGAGGATATGAAAAGCACCGTGAGATTTCAGGTCCTGTCTGGTGACTGAAAGCCGGGTGGACACTTCTATTTCACACGCTAACAGAGTGCCTGAGAATCAGGAAGTGGAGGGGGCGTGTGGCTTTGGGGAACCACGGCCATTCGGTATTAGCCAGAGAAAAAGCTTGGGCCCCGGCGTGACTATTCCTCGACACAAAGGGCTGCGCTGTTGAGGTCACACTTGTCATGTGGAATTAAACAACGGCCCAGTGAAGCTACTCCACAAAGCGAAAGCTGTGCGCTAACACCAAGAGCCAGCTGTTTACTTCTGTTTCCCTTCTGGTCAGTGAGCAAAGGAACATTTCTGGGAAGGTGGCGGTTATGCAATCGTTGGATTGTGACACAATGACAGGAATTTACTATTAAATTCATGTCTACAGCTTCATCTCATGAGGTCCCTGGGCTTGTGACACTGCTTGCAGTACTTCCCGAAAAGGAAGCACTAAGAACCCATATTGATTATTCTTAAATGTGGCTGAATTTGTGAGGTCGGCGAAGGATTTTAAAGCAGCATTAATTGATTTTAGCCACTTGGGGGCAGTGGAACAAGCTGTAAACACAACACTGACGATGCTATACCTGAAGCGTCAGCAAACACTTAGCAGACATGAAGAACATTTCATTTAAAGTCGAGCGTCTATCCTCCTGCCAAATACAGGTCAAACATTCACTCTTCTTTAGCCCTGGTACGTCCATGCTAGATGTTCTACTTGCTTCGCTAGCTAGTTGCTACCACTGTTTGTCAGCCATTTTCGCGCTGCACAGGAAGTTTAGAGTGTTTTAATTGGAGCTTTTTGCTGAAAACTGCTGTCTGCTGGAAAACGCTGTGGACCATACAACCAAAACAATGAGGTGAAAAATGCTAAAATGTGATAATTCCCTGTGAGCTACTATATTTTGTGCAACTTTAAAAGAGTACATATTCTAGTTTCCTGTCCTACTGGTATTTAGATGATTTGTTTTGCTTATATGGGAGAAAATGCTAGAATCAGGCCTCTAGCATCATATGACTCTGTGGTTGTAGGACCACTAGCTTACACATTGCAGCTATTTTCTATAGTTGCACATAGTGACTGTATGCAGGATCACAGATGTCCTTTGCTCACTGTGGAGTTGTAGAATTTGCATAATGTCGCAAGTGAAAAAGCAAAACCAGGCACTTCTTGGACAGGATAAAACAATGAGTAGCTAGCTAGCTAACAAGTTACCATGTATATAGCAAATGAGATAAATTTGGAGCTATTTTAAGGCTTTGAAATTGGAAAAGGAAATTGGAAATAGTGCATGTTACTCCTGACAGATTTCTATCCAAATTTTAATTTTCCTTTTAGCTCTGTGTTGGTCTCCACCAACTCCTGGGAGGGATATCTGGTTCATTAGCTGTTAAATGCTCCACTATGTTCACTACCGAGATGCTAATCTCGTCTTTAAAGCATTCGTCTCAGATCTGATGAGAAGCTGTCCTTCGTACTTGTGGAAGTCCTCGATGCAGTGGATGTGGTTGGAGGCGTCCACGGTGAAAGGGATGCCGTCCAGGCTGCGGTGGCACACCACGCAGGTGAAGCAGTGAGGGTGGTAGGCTTTCCCCGTGGCCCGCAGGATGCGCTCCATGATGGGCTTACTGCAGATGGTGCAGGTCTCAAGGGTGTTCTGTAGACACAAACACACAAACCCACAAACACCCACATGATTACACAACCAACCTGATGATGAATGTAGTGATTCTAATGATTCATCTCCAAAGGCCCTTTGAGCGACTGTTTACAATTAGCGCTTGTCCGCAAACAAATGTTAACCAACGTGACATATTTAGACGAGTTTTTCTGCATTTCCCGCGGTTTTGAGTTGGTGATTTTTTTACTTCCTGTTGCCTGTTCAGGGGGCTGCGCTCCCATTCGTGCCCGTGCAACGAATAAATCCACACTCGGGACCTTTCGCTCGGCTGTCCTCAAATGCCTCTGAAGCCGAAGGAATCTGATTAGCACTCCTCTCGAAACACAAACACAGTCATTTTTCAGCTGCCCTCACCCACACTTCATCCTCCCATATGCAAGAGTGTGAGCAGTAAATATTTCCACTTTGTGATGACTGCAGGTTTTCTGCAGCCAGGCGACTGGGCAAGCGGCCCGCGGGGGGACGTGGCAGCCGCCTGCCTCTGACTTATCTGTGGCATCTCTCTTCTTAATACCTGCCGGGAGACACCATTTGTTATTTCAATATTTCATAAATAACGACTGCCTCTCTAAACAGCAATGCAATTACGGGGGGGTGGATATATCATGCGAGGGTGATCAATGTGCGGCCTGATGTGGCTGTGCGCGAGCTCACGGGCCCCGCTGTCGCTGCTCCTCGCTCTGGCATTTCCTGGATCTCTGTGTCTCTCTGTTCTCTCCCTTTCGCTGCGCTTGGCTGGGCTAAAGAGTTGCACGGTTCAGCTGTTCCCATTGGCTCCCGCTGTAGTAGCAAGCTGCCTCAGTGTTTCCAAACACAGCTCGGGGTGTGTAGCAACACTGCGCTGCGTCATCGGCTGCCTCCCAGACACACCGCCGGGCCCCGCCGTTTAAAATGACACTTCTGTGACCGCTCGGCCGAGGTGAACCCCCCGCCATGCCCTGTCCGGCTGCGGAGCACGTGCGGCGGCTTTTATAGTCCATATGCTAATGAGCAAAGCAGCTTCACGGGACGAGGTTCACTGAAACTACAACGTTAAGATGTTCCCGACCTGATTCCGTGAGGTGCCTGACTTTTTTGCTTCTCAGATCTGCTCGCAACACGATCATGTGTCACTGGAGGGTAAGAGGGCAAGAGATGAGAGCAGCTGATGTATGACCTGAGGCTGCGAAGAGGTGGTTTGAAAAATGGCCGTTTCTTCAAAGCACTCCTGGAGAGGCATTATTTCATGAAAAGCAATGTGTGCAGACAAGCCCTGCATTCTTATTTGTCTTTTTTCCCCCTCTCCAAGACGGTAATAGAAATAAACATTATTCCCAGGGCAACATTTGTGTATAAACAATGTCCATATTGCAATCCTGCTCGATCCTGGAAGTGGAATGAAGCCTTTAATGAGCTCGCTGCACTGAGCCCTTGAGGTTTGCCTCACACACGCACACAGAGGCAGAGAGAGGTAGAGGTAGAGAGGGAGAGAGAGGGAGAATATATTTGCAACCTGAGAATCTGAGTAAGATACCAGGGCCAAACAGCACTAAACTGTCTTCAACTCTTACTCATCTGTCTGCATTTCCACTTACTTATTCTCATCTGCCCTTCATGTGGGAATACCTTGCCCTTGTTTAGCTTAACTAGAGCATATGATTTCACAGCACACAGTTCCTCCGGGCCATTGTAATGAGTACAGTACTCAAAAGACAAAATTTTCTCTCTTTCTCTCTGATGGTAGGATTCTATGACCTCAATTCATTCATTCTGCTCAGCGCCTGTTGTTTTTTATTCACTCGTGACTCCTTTTATTTGGTATTAGGTAACATTTATTAGGCCTGTTACACAAATGTGGCTCGGATGTCAAAACAGAGGATGTGCAAAGGATGTGTTTGGGTACAACCTCTACAGATGGTTTAACAAAATTCTGCATAAATCACTCCATGCCCTCTGTGTCAGACATCCAGGTCCTTTGCAGTTTGCCACTAGAGGGCTGTATATGTCTGCAGATGTCCGGGTTTTGCTTTTCCCCTGACTAAATGTGATGTATTCAAGCATATGTATTCTTTTTTTTCCCCTCTCCCTCATACATTTCTCTAAGTGTTTGCCCAGAAGGCTAAACAAATGTCTAGGCAGATGAGGTAAAGTGAATTTAGGTCAGACAGCCTCTTGCTGAACTGAGGGGTGAGTGGAGTGCGTTAAAGTCAATTGTGGCCCCTTTTCCTCATTGTAAGCCGTTTCCTTTTGCTACAAAGTGCTATCACGGCCTCACACCAAACACACTGATGCCCACACAGTCCGGCGCAGCTTCCCACCGTTTCGCAACGGGCTCCCAAACAACGTTTGACACAGCTGTCTGTTGGAATGAAGAGTGTGATGGCAAACAAAGCATGTAACAGGGAGTTAAGAGGTCCCATGTGCTCCGCTCTGAACATGAGAAACAGGCCTGACAGACACACAGCGAGTCAAACCACACACGCAAAAATCATCACCCAGTCGCATTTCATCGAAGAAATGTTGATGGTGTTGCACAACTTTACTCATCGTTTACTCATTTCTAAAGTAAATCAGCGTCACAGTGTCACTGCCTTCACACTCAAACAGGTAAAGTACAACTAAACGGCAGACTACATGATTCGATCGAGTCATTTTCTTTTTGGACCATATTGTTCTGTAAGACATCCTCACATTTGAGAAGCTGGAACCATCAAAAGTTTTGGCATTTTTGCTCATAAAAGGACGATTAATCAATAATCAACATAACATATTTGTAACTACATAATAAAACACTCACATGGCCGCTTCACACAATCAGGGGGTTTGGGTGTCTGATTAAAATATTACAATTAATTCAGTCTGTGGTTTGTACTTTTCCATTCAAAACACAGCTACGGCTGAAACGATGCTGGAACGTGGACGTGTTTTTCCATGTTTGCAGATGAAACAGTAAACAGTTGGAAATCTGCTGTGGCACACTGCTAACTTTAAGCTGTTACCCATCCCTCCGTATCAACACACGTTTTACACCTATCCGTTCTTTATTTCACATGGCCGAGTCGGCCTGACAGGAGTTCAGCGAGACTGCACGCGATTTATGACCTGGCACGCTGAACTCAGACTGGGCCAAATTTACAGTTGATCTGATTCAGTGTGTGAGTCCAGACCTTCACAGAATGTGCTGGCCGGTGCCAGGCCATGCCGCGTGAATTAACTACACCCTCCTGAAGGTAGCTCAGGGAGGAGCCGGTTCGAAAGAAAGGTCTGAGCGCCGCCGCTGTTTTTGGTTTCCTCTGCAGCGAATCAGAGAGACTGACTTGATCGTGAACTATGAGTCAAATCCCTGACCCTCCAGCTTCCCGAGGGAAGGTGCCTGCTGACTTAATGAACCTTAACAAGCAGCCCCTCTCCCTTTTATTGCTTAATATGGGTCAATCAAGCAGGACAAAGACAAATGATTTGGCCAACAAAAATAGAATTATGCACTCAAGCAACTTACTTTTTAAACAGGAAGTGCTTTAAAACAAGAGAAGAAGAAGAAGTGTGGAATAACAGAGATGAAGGAAGTATGACTCACAGTGAGGTGATAATTTAGAGAACATGAGAAAGACTAACTACAACAAAAATAATCCAACACCACAAACTACAGCTTGAGGGAATTGAAAACAAGGACACTCAGAAAAATTCAGCGTTTCGCAGCCGCACAGCACAGCACTGTTCCTGTGGTCTGTACGCTACACCGACACAGAGCTAGCCTCAGCCGATGCAATGACTTCCTGGATGCCGAATTATGAATCCTACAATGGTGAAGGGATGACCCACCCTACTCTACCTGTAATTGGGTAGTATTTGTTGCCCACGATGGTTGGATTAAAGTTTAGGGATGATGAGTGATGATTGGTTAGGGTTTAGGTGAGAATATCAGGGTAAGCCAATCAGAGGCAGAGTAGGGCGGGTCATCCCATCACCATGGCAGGATTCATAAATTCACTTCCTGTACTCTCCACTGGTTGCCTGGCTAGCCGTTTCCCTCCGTATCCAGTCTTTATGCTAAGCTAAGCTAACTGGCTGTGAATGTGTGAGACAGATATGAAAGTGGTGTCAGTCTTCTCATCCAAATGTCAGCAAATTTCCCAAAATGTCAAAATATTCCCTTAAACATGAACTTCACACAGGTACTTTTCACTTTGGTGTTATTTTATCGGGCTGCATTTTATTCTAAGGCGTTTCTGTTATTTTGCCTCTCTAAAAATACCACACTTTCTATCTTTTAAAGTGGGACACCTGCTGCTCGCTGACCACCAAGAAGACAATTTAAGATCTGTTAAGCCCCACTTAACCTCCATTAAGATGCCCGAAATACACCAGAGATGTTTCACTATTTTTGTTGTTGTTTTACGATTTTCCAAAGTCCATCTATTTATTGACAAAATCCTGCCTAATCTACCACCGCCTCACACCTCCACGTCCTGAGGTTGAATTATCCCACACCAGGCTATGAATGCAAAGGTCGTGGCTAAAAGTATATTTGTGTTTTCTATTATTTGAAGTACTTCTGCGAGGAAGAGGCAAAGTTACCTCGCTCACAGCTGACTTGGCACCAGCTTCTCTTCGTGCATACTTAAGAAGCAGATTTGGCAAAACTGTCCCCATGACAGTGTTTACAGAAACCGATGCTGCTCTGTGAATCCTGATTGTGGATTCGCGCAGCAGCTTCAGTGATATTTGCTGAAGTCAAAGAATGAGGCGGCAAATGGATTAAATGTACAATAATTAAGAGGTTTTGGGAGCCACCTTGAGTCAGTTGAAAAACCCCCCTGACAACGTGATAGATAGGATTATTGTGGTCGGGGTTAAAGGGAAATAAACTTGTTTTCCACATTCTTAAGCCAAATCATGGAGGTCTCGGCCTGCGGAAAATGCCAGAAATCTGCTTTGGTTGAGGGAGGATGGGAGCTCATTTAAATCTCCACACATTTGCGATGGGATTGCGGGAGCACCACCCTCCCCTGATCTGTGGTCTGCTCAGGCCACGGAGGTGGAGAGGTTTGTGTGTCGCTGTGTGTGTGCGTGAGGAGAACTGAGTTTCCTTTCAGCTGGTCGGGTTCAGCGATCACGATCATCTTTCCAACCTCCTCCTGTGAAGGTTAACAAGTGAACCACCCCCTGCCATTTCCCCTCCCCGAGGTCCAACTCACCCGAGACCCCCGACACGATCCCATCCCCAGCCCTTGATATCCAGCTTAAATTCAATTTTACATATCAGTGATTGCTTTCCAGTGACCGGCGCTCCCTGGCATCCTGACTCTGTCCATCTGTCTGTGCAGTTTCTAAGCATCAGGCCCACAGAGCGAGCATACGAAGATATGTTAACTTGACTCGACTCCTTTACAAATTCCTGTCATTTCTGAGCGCGTTATGTAAATCACCCACTCGTATCGGTTCTGCTGCCTGGATGCAGATGACTGAGGTGTGTGTGTGTGTGTGTCTTGTTTACGTGTGGGTGTGAGCGAGCATGTCACGCAGTGGAAAGTGATTCTCCTAATGGTTTGGTAACTCTGAGGATCAGTGACCTTGAAACTATCAGCTGTATAATTCACAGCGTTTGTGACAGTCATCTGTGCGCACGCCACTCCGTCAGGACGAGTGCGCCCAGGTTTCGGTGCCTCTCTGACCTGGAATGGCCCTGCTTCCTCTGAGCGTCGGTCTACCCAGCTCAGCTCAGGCTGTCTGTGTAATAAATTCACACCGGGTTATGGATGACCAGCGCGTGCAGGAATGGGGTGGCGTCCTGCCAGAGCCTCCTATCCTCATTTGTTTTGTACATTTAGTTGCTGCCTGGACGCTTTACGAGCAGCCCCGGCCCTGTGATCCTTTTCACCAGCAGCTGCAGCGCCTGTGCAGGTTTCACTTCTTTCAATTGCGAACGCGAGTTTCGACAAAGCAACAAAAACTGCAAGTGTCAAATGAGATCTGAATATTCATGCGTTCTATTACACTCAGCCGAGCGGCTTTATTTGTTCACGCGCATTTCTTGTTTTAGCCAAGTGATGATATCAGGCTGCGGCCAACATGAAGGGACAGGGCCGACACACAGATCATGCCTCGCTCGGGCCTTTCTTTAAAGAATAAAAGGTGGCAGTGGGGGCCCTGATCTCTCTCTCAGGCTCAGGCAAAGTGGCCGGCCTGCCTGTCTGCCTCTCTGCCTTAAATTCAGCTCCGCAGCAGAATGTGACCCCTCTGGACTTTGGGCAATGTCTCCTGCTCTGGTTACAGAGAGAAACTGACAAAGACCCCGGCAGTAGTTCTCTCATGCCATGAGTTAGAGTGACATTGTGGTGGGTCAGCATTGGGTCACGGATATTTTTCTCCTGCTCACTCCCGGGGGGGGGGGAAATGTGCTTCGACAAAAAGCATGAGGAAGGTTTAGAGGGCCCGGTGTTTGGAATCACTCTCTCCTCTCTTGTCCAAACAGTGTATTCTAATAACAACACTCATGCTTTTCATTTACTTGCTTGAAATGGATAGGACAGCTGCATTTCCTGTAGTGCAGATCAGTAATAAGAAATAATGACCTGCTTGAGTTTAGTGGGCTCACACCCACTGTACAGCGCAATTATACACACACATAATTGTCTTGGCAAGTCTGGAGACGTACTAAGATGTGAAATCCTATTCATGCAAGTGCTATCTAATTGGCTCACTCCTTTGAGGAATTAGACCGAGTTAATCACGTCTGAATATACAGAACTCAATTAGAACTCTGCAAGCTAATGCAGACAGCCATGAATATTTGATGACGAAGTCAGCAGAAAGCAGAGCTGCTCCGCGTTTGTGAGCGCGCCTCAGACGACAAGTGAAACCGGGGAGTGTGCATACCTGCCGACGCCGCTCGGCGTGTGCGTGGCAGCTCTCCCGGTGCGGGCGGCTGCACTGCAGACGTGCAGACATGCCGGCGGCGAGCTGCAGCGCCGCAGCGCCGTGCATATTGGGGCCCTGAACTCGCCACGCTGGCTGCAAGCCTCTGGATCTGACTACCTGGATATCCATCACAGAGGAGTGACAGGTGTGTGGGTGGTATGCAGTCATTTCTAATTAGGGCCATATTACTGTCAGGGAAGCAACAGCACAAACTTTCTTCCTCTGTGTTGTTCTGTTCACATCACTGTGACTGGATGCGAGGGGAGAGATCAGACTGTGATTGGATGTATCGTATCGTATATCCCCTCTCTCAATGACAGCAGGGGCTTTAGGGGAGTTCTTGGGGATATCCCACTGTTAGGTGGGAGAGTAGTCTGGTATGATGCGCTGTGGAGGACATCCATCACCAGGAGCCCCGATACAGCTGGCACCATGCCTGTCGCCTCTGGGTTCTGCACCACACTCGGAAACTTCCCTTTGCTATCTAGATTGTATGAGTATGGTGCGTTTGTACACACTTTACAGTGCAGTGAACACAACTACAGTGGCGGCTCCCAACCTGATGTACCTCCACATCGCTCTCAGATGAACTCAAGTACTCCTTCATCAGCACCACCCATAATGTAGTAAATGTGTCCAATTCAGCTGATTAAAGCAGTATCACTACAAAAAGCAGATATTGTCACAAGACTATTTGACTGCTTACACATGGCAGTCTATAGGTTAATTTGTATATACACACACACAAAAGCATGAAGCACTCCGCTCCCAGACCACCACCCAGTTGCCGTGCTGTATGATTGAGACCCATATGCTGCCAATCAGAGTGGTAGAGGGATTCAGAGAGCTAGTTCAGTATCTCGAGCACGAGTACGTTATGTCATCGAGAGCTTATGTGGTTAAACACACTGAAAAACACTCTGTCAGTGCAGAGACGCCAGCTCTGACCACCGACTCTCACAAACGAAAGCTACATCACAACGACCTTCACTTCCTCAATGCTGACTGGAAGCAGCGTTCCTGTTATCTGGAAATCACATTTTTTAACCTGGAAAAAGTGGAAAGATTCAGAATAAACATAGATGAAAATAAACGTTGGCTGCAGCTATTGTAAATTTAGACAACTGTTTGCATGAAGTAAATTTGACATTTCTAAAGCACAGTGTCTTCATAGTGGTAAATATGTTGATGTCTCCTGCTGGAGAAGAGGTGCCCTGGATTTCTCCTGCAGAGATTGACAGTTCAAGTTTACCCAAATGCATGACAGAAATAAATTCTTATAACAACCTTTGCAAACAAGGTGGAAAAGTTGTTTTCTATTCTTTGAGAATCAGTTTTTTGGCTAGAAGTGTTTCCATCATCAAAGCTGATTGTGTATGAGCAGGAAGTGCCAAGTCTCTGTGGGGAAGTTTGGTTCTTTTATACAGACACTGGAAAACAGGCCCAAAAATGAATCAAACGTCGGACACTCCCAAAATAAAAGTCCACACATTTAACATAAGAAGAATCATTAAAAAGAAGCAGTGACACGTTATGTTAAGGTACACATATTCATCATTAATTAGGGGCTAATTAGCATGCGTATTAGTAGCAAATCAGCTCTTATTAGCCATTTTAAAGCAGATATTAATGCATGACCATATTCTGCAACTACTCGGCTTTTCCATCAATAATCTCCTAATTACTGATTACTAATATGAAGGAAATTGTTGTACATGAATTATGATCTTTAATAATCTAACCCTTGATAACTCTTCATAAGTGCTTTATAACGACTAATAACGAGTTAATATGCTACTACTATGCACGCTAACAATAAGCACCTGGTTAAATGGTGAATATGTGCACCTAAATATAAAATCTGACCAAAGAAACAATTCTTAAGTGTGTTTTTCACACAAACACTGATTTAGAAAAAACAGCGTTTGCTCATTAATTTATTTAATTCTACATCTCCATCGGCGAATCGAGTCCCACAGAAAAGGTGGCTTTTGTTTTCAAAAGTTATTTTCGAGAGTTTTTGCTGAAAAAGTGGGTCTGATAAAATGAATTACACAAAAATGAATCCGCAGCCATAAAGGCGGCGACGTGAATGGGTGACCGGCGAGGCTGACATCACCACTTTCCAAGACAGACAAACAGACACGGAGGGTAAAAGCTCATCAGTCAATCATGAACGTTTCCTGGTGACTGGCAGGTCAGGGCTGCTGCGCGCAGCTCTTCCTTTACAATAGCAGAATGGAAATCTTTCGGAGAGCGTAGCCAATGAGACCAAAGCCCATTTATTTTAAATAACAGAGCCGTAGTACAACACCAGATAATGAACGTAATTACATTCAAGCAACTTGGCGTCCGTGACCTTGGTGGTCTCTGAAACTCTGTCAAAAGAGGCAGAAATAGATTAAGGTTTTTGTGTGGGCAAATCCCTATCTCTTTATTACTGCTCTTTCAATATGAAGCTCTGCTCCTGGTGTGACCTTGTGTTACTTACATCACTCTCATTACAGTACACTTAAACCGGCTGCACTCTGGATGATCTATATTCATGGGAAGTGGTAGCATAAACAGGAAAGTGGGGATGTGATTCTGCCTCAAACAGGGAACTGAGCATTGTCTGCAACCCTTTTACCGTTCGTTGGTGTCAGTTGTGCAGATTGAATGGATCTGTTTACCAGCATAGAACCTGAAGCAAAGGGCAGTTAAGCAGCCACTTTAAAGCAAATTACCTGGGCAATAACCTGCTGGTGGGAATGCTGCAGAAATGTGCAAGAACGCCTAACAAGCCAGACGCTATGGATGGCATAGAATGGATTTAAGAACAGTGGGCATGGTGATCTGTGTAAGCAATTAACCTCCGTGACACTGAATCCCTCAGCTGGACTTCTTCAAAGACCAGCTGAGCTATCAGATAGAGGAAGAGTCCTTGTTGCTCTCAGCTCTGTTAACTAATATGCACTCGTGGTTAGAGGCAGACTTCCTAAAGTGAAAGGAGACGGAAAATTACTATTCATATCTAAGAGTACAATTTCAAATAGATGTGGTGACTTCTATAATCCCACTGACTGAGAGCATTTAGGCTGGAACTCTCTCGAAGGTAATAATGACTGCTCGAGCATGGCGACTTCATTTGCTACACTGGTTTGTGATGTGAAGCTGCTGAGTCTCAAATTTATATTTCTAAATCAGAGTCTCTAAATGCTGTCATGGGAACTTTTACTTTAGTGAATACAGTAAGTATAATAACAAGTGAATGGGCATTCGTGAGTCGACGTGTTTAACTTGTAAGATTTCAGTCCTGGTTGAGTTGAGCAGTCTTCCACAAAACAGCAGGTCTCAGGAAAGGTGCTCAGATGTTGCAGGTGTGCAGCTCTTCAGGGTTTGATTTCATGAAAATCTTAAAGATTTTAACTATTTCTGTCACCACAACTACAGAAACTGGTCCAAGTAAACCAGTTATACATATACAGTAATACAAACATAAGCCTATAACACTACGTACCTGGATTTAATCACCTGACTCTGTCTGTAGCTGACACGCTGACTGTACTCCTGGTCCTTTAAATCACAGCATTTTCCTCTAAAGTGGAGCACTTCTCTTAAATGCATTACACCTCATATCCCTGCTCTCAGCCAGCTTTGTCTGCAGCTGCATCCTTCAAGAATGTAAAACCTTCAAGTTTCTGTACCTTAATGTGCATCTAACTGCAAGACGACTGACTCAATTAACAAGGTAAATACTACCATAGAAATCTGAGGCAATCTATAAAGGTTTACTCTAAACCAACAAACCGAGGTCCTGGGGTTTTGGGTCAACACGTGAAAACACACTATAAATGTGATCAAAGATCTGGTTGCGTAATTGGATCTCCAGTTAGTGGAGATCCAGTGGCTTTCAGGGAGAATACTGGTGTAATATCGTACAGCCCCACTGGATTTCTCTCCTATTTGTAAATTTTCAGATGCTCTGTGATTCATTCGTTCCAGTTCGCAGGAAACATACAGTCAGCAGCACTTTTAATTCGCTGGAAAATGTTTCACATGAGACTCGTCTTGGAAAACACTTAGTGGCACTAAAACTCCAAACTGCTGTCTCTCAGTAACAATGATGGACGGCAGCCTGGGTGGTGTTTGCACACACGCTCATACGTGGAGCCTTATCATGTGTGCAAACATGGGACGGGGAAAGCTGTGGGACACCTCAGGCCGAGACAAAAAAAACACAATGGCGGCTCAGTGTTGTCGCATGAACGCGATTACGAAGCACTCCATGCAAAACGAGACATTAATGGAACGTCTGTGGAGTTTATCAACATCATTGTGCATTCAAATAGGCAGCGATTAGTCCTCTGTGGAGGCAAGCCGGGGAAGTGCCGCGGACAAAGGCTGACTGCTGCGCTGCAATTTGTGGGCCAGTGGTGTGACTGAGGTTGGTTAGACAGAGAGATAGCAGGCTGTAAAATCAGGAAGTAGACAGGTGATGATAACAGATGTGGGTGAGCTCCTGCACATTACTAAAAGGAATTAATGATATCTAGACAAACAGTTTGAATGAGGCAAATCACCCAGCGGAAGAGATGGATCTTGCCAATACAAATGCCAGCATTGTTCCACAGAATATGTAAAGTCTCAGCCCAGATAAGGGGGCTGCTGATCGCCTACTTTGATACATGGCAGAAAACTTTATTAGATGGCAATCAGCGTGGCGTGCAAAATGTATTCATGCAATTCCTAGCAAAGAGATTAATAGATTTTTGCATAATATTATACAGATTCTACACACAGTAAGTTTCCTAAGGCACCTGTTATACCTGTTAGCTACTCCACGCCAAAAGCAACCCACTGCCAGAGGTGTTGTAATCTATTTCACACTTACAGTACGCAACATATGGCAGATAAAAATGTATATAAAATACGAAATGAGCTTCCACCGAGTTAATACTGCTACTACTACTACTTAAATTAATATTACAACTAACATGCATAATGGTGAAGTTGAATTAATCAAATGTAGTTTTTACTTGTTCTGTATCAGCAATTGTTTTCTTTTTTTCTTTTCTTTACACACATTTCTTTTCTTTTTTATTTAATACATGCTAGAGCACTATTCACTCTGTGAAAACAGCTGTACTGAAGATGAAGCAATCATGAGTCTTAAATCTGCCGTTAACAGGTTCAAGCTATTCCTTTTTCTTAAATTGCTCAAGAATCAAGTTTGCCACGTTTTCTCACACTGCAGGCTTTTTAAAGTCTTAAAAAAAACACCCTGATGATGTCACGGTGATGTCATCAGGGTTATTTGGGCTTAGGCTTGGGGACGACATGTTCCAGTTTGAAAGACAGGGACATTTACCTGGCAGGGAGCCATGCATTTGCTTCTTTTGTTTGTTTTTCCAGACTTTGGACGGGGGCAGGCTAGCTGTTTCCCCTTGCTTCCAGTCTTTATGCAAAGCTAAGCTAACCACCTGCAGGCTGTAGGCTCAGACATGAGAGTGGGAGCAATTTCCTTATCTAACTCTGGGCAAGAAAGCAAATGCTATAGTTTCCTGTAAGTACAGGAAAAGTCACCATTTAAGACGTATCATAATATAACACTAAGTACACTCATAAATTAAATTAAAAAGGATCCTCAGCATTATGTGAGTGTGATACTAAATTGCTGGAGTGCCTCTTCAAGATGGGAAACAGGGGGTTAATTAGGGTTTAATATGCTGCTAATATAACATGGCAGGGAGAACAGTGCAGGAATCTACCGTCTAAAAACAAATGCAGTGTATCATTAATGTTCGTTGGCTCTTAGAGATTCCTAGACTGACTGATTGGAGGCTAACTTGAAGTTTCCCACTTTCACTCTGGGACGTGACATTTCTCTTCAGAGACTCAACTCTCACGTTCATTCTCTAATCGTACAGAGGCGTATGACCCTGAGGATGGGAATAAAAGAAGAAGAAATTACTTTCATTAAGAAATTCAGATTTCCTCCATCCTTTTGATCTTGTGCCAGAAGAACATTTATGCTGATGAAATGCATAAATAAAGTTCTTAAATTATCCCGTTCCTCTTTAGCGCATGTATCAGAGTTGGAGAACTTCCAGACAAGACAACTACAATCACAGTGAGTGCCTCTGAAAAGAGATGATTTAGGAGATGGCCTGCCACTGGTTTAAACGTCATGTAGCTTAACTTCAGGACTTTACTGGTAAAGTGCATATCAAGCCATTTCCTGCAAGTGATGTGTAGGAAAATGAAAAGATGCAAAGTGAAAGTGGAATGTTTGTGTTTCGTGGGCAAATAAGTACCTGACAACATTTGTTTTAACGTGGCTCCACATTGCCTCAGGGGGGTTTACCAACACAAGCTGCAGGACATTTGTGTTGCACTGATTTAGCGTAAAACATTGTTATAGGAGCGCAATAACTGAAAAAAACAATCAAATGGAACCAGAGATATTGTCTTTTTTCCTCCACAAATTATTTCCCTTGATTAAACCTGGTACCTGCATTACCCACAATGCAACTCGACCGCCACAGTCCAGTCAGAGATTTTGGTGTGTTTAGTGGCTAATGTAGCTTTGTGCAGCTAGCTGAAGGCAGGGGGGTGCAGAGGTCTGGTGAGCTCTTCCTTCTAACTCCCCACTGTCAGATTTTTATCATTTTCAAACTTGATGTCTTCGACTAAACTGACGCTGACTCGACTGACATCAATTAAGGACATTTATTGGATTTTGCGTAGCCCCCTCAGCAGCTGAAAAGGCTTTATGCAAGTTTTTTTCTCATAATGTAGAAGCCCTCCTCAAGACCTGTAAACAGATGTTGATGAGTAAAATCTTTGGAGTTCCCCTTTGTTTACTGGCTTCATTTGGACCTCGTACAAGGTTTAAAAACAAACTGAATCCAATAATCTAAATGCCTTATTTCGAAATACAACAAAAATGAAAGTTTAAAGCTATTATCCGAAATTTCCAGTGTAATGGCTCGTTGCATTGTACAGCTACTTCCCGTCTCAGCTTCCAGGAATCACCCACAGACTTACCCGAGATATTGCTGACAAGAAGAAACTTGGATGCTGTCATATCCAGCGCCTGGACTGATGACAAAACTGAACCATATTCTAATGAAACTGAATGAGGGAAACACTTCTGCAAAATGATTTCCTTGTGGTCTTGCGAGATGATGTGTCTTTCCTGACAATATTGTGCAAGGAAATACTTTTATGTGTGTTGTGCAACACGGCGACAGGAAAAGGGGTCACTGTTTTGTAAGAAGGAATAAAAACACAAAAAATTCAAAATAATTTAGGTGCCTTCTGGGATATCTCACTGTCAGTTATTTCCTCAGTCTGGTCAACTTCTGATCGGAAGAGCGATTTAGAAAAGTCAAAATTAGACGAGAAACCAGACGAGACAGAAGCTGCTGTCATATCAAATCCACAAAGAGAATTACCACCATGTTACATTCTAATATGATTTGGACACTCTTTTAATAACTAAGTGCATTTAAACCACATCTGACTGCTTATCAGTCAGATCAATCAATTGTCAATATAAACATATCAATTAGTGCAGCTTTAACATTAGCACACTGTTAGCTAGCTAGCTAGCATCTGCCGCTACTGAGTTAATAGTAACTAGCAGTCTACTAACACGCTCGAAGAGCTCAATGTATATTAGCAGCATATTATTACAAAATACATATTTATGCCTTATTCTGGGAGTTATTAAAGTTTAGGGTTTTTAAGATTGTAATTAATTAACAACAACTTCTTTCCTTATTATCAATAAGCAGTAATTATGAGGGAAAACTCTTAGTTAATGGCCTAGTAGTTGTAGAATGTGGACATTATTATTATGGGCTTTATAAAGAGCCAATATCCTGCTAATATGGATGCTAATAAGCAACTAGTTAATGGTTAATATGTGCACCTTCATATGCCAAATACCAAATACACAAGACCCTGAACACGTAGCCAGACTAAGCTTGTCATTTACATTGTTTCCAGCATCTTCTCACGTCTTTGTATTTCTGTCATTGAAAGCTGCGTAACTGCAAGGAATCACTTTCAGATGAAGAAATCTCAAACGACAGTTTCATTGAGTGACCAAAAACAAAACAAAGCCAAAGAAAAAGAGGAAATGAAGAAGCGTGTGGAGAGAGACGGCAGCTCGCCGGACTTTGAAGAAATGAAATGTGGCTGTCTGAGGGGAAAACATATAAACATTCCAGGCACATGGCTGCCAACGAGCCCACACCTGATATCAAAATGTGCGCTTTTGAAATGTGGACATAAATAACCCGAGTGAGCCAAACCCAGGCAGTGAGGCAGGTGGAGGGGAAAAAAAAGTTACTTACAATATAGCAAGGCTCACAGTACGCCTTCTTCTCCACGGCGAAGAAAGGCTTGCCACGCAGCTTGGTGCTGCAGGTCATGCAGACGAAGCAGTCGACATGGAAGACCTGGTCCATGGCAGTGCAGCCGGTGCCTTCACCCACTACGTTCTCTCCACAGCTGGCACAGCGCCCTGGGGAGAGGAAGAGGAGGGGAGGCTGAGAGCAGATTCATCATAAAATCCACAGATATGTAAGGTCGGATAACAGTCATCAACAGTCACGCTCCGCTCCCTGAAAACACTGTAAAGACCAAAACTAATGATCCGGTCACGTGTGCTGTTGTGCAGGAGAGCTGTGAAGTGTGACTCTGTTTCCGAGCACTGAACAGCTTGGCCTGATGGGAGGTCATTTACAGCGGGCAGCGAACCTCTCACAGCACTTTTAGGACAGCGATACAACATCTCAAAACCCAGCCAGGTCCAAAGAAATAGAAGAGAAGAACAGATTTCTTAAAACTATGTGAAAACACTTATTTCCAGGCCAAAGATCAGATATCTATTACCCTGAAACTATTTTGTTTTTTTTGAATAGCTTCGAGAAAAAAAGAAATCTGAGAGGAGAATCAACTGGGGCTGCAAGTAATGATTATTTTGATGATCAGTTTTGGAGCTGCATAGTGAAAGGAGCTATTTTATGAGCCTCTGGTTCTGGAAGTTAAAGCCCCATTCCTTTCTCCATAGACAATGTTAGGTGACTCAGAGTTGAAGCACTGCAGCTCAGATGGACATAAAACTCTCCTGTTTGAATAATCAGTGCAAAAGATCAGCTGGGTTCACAATATCTGCTTCTGTGATGAAAAGATACAAGCCTGTGTACACACAACCATAAGGAGAGACGCTAACTGTCACTCTTAAGGTGTATTTAACTTCCACTCGTTGGCGCTAAGGGATGGCAGGAGCTAAATAGAGAAACTGAATCGTGAGTTTGGATTAACTGTTAACTGTTTTGTCCATATCTTAAGGGGCAGCGATTAGTCGACTAATTGATAGGTTGATCAAAAGAAAATCAACTTCTAACTTTAATTTTTCAAGCATAAATGTCAAATATTAGCTGGTTCCAGCTTCTTAAATGTCAAGATTTGCTGCTTTTCTTTGTCACTTATGATAATAAATGAAGAGTCTTCGGGTTCTGGGTAATTTGAAGACGTCACTTTGGGCTCTTTTTGATATTTTATAGACCAAATCTGCAGACTAATTGATAACGGATATAATCGTTAATTGCAGCCCTGACCGAGACCGCAACAACTAAACGTTTTGAATTTTGCTGCAGCTCTGAATCTCCAAAGCAACGCACTCATGGGTATTTTATCTGCCATGTCAAAAAGAAAGAAAGCTGAAATAATTACAACTGGAGTTCATCATGTAAACACATTCAGCATATTCGTTTTAGTATGTTTCAGCTGTTGTTGGTATATTTTATGTTTTAGTATATTTTTATTGTCTTAGTATATTTTTATTTCTGGTATATTTTTATTGCATTTACACATATTTTTACTGCATGTTAGTTTATTTTATTCTATTATCTTTATTTTATTACCTTTCTTATTATCTTGTTTCGAACACGGGGGTTGCAATGCAAATTTCGTTGACATGTCCATGCTCAATGACAATAAAGAAATCTTGAATCTTGAATCATAAAACCTGCAGGGTGTTTGAATTATTCACATGTTTGCAAGTCTGTTCCAGGTCTTGTATTTTAGAAAAGATTGAAGATTGCAAGTTCGGAAGCCTGAAGAGACGTCTTCAAATAACTTTTTTAGTCTGATCAGGAAGTCTTTACAGTAAGAGATGTTCAAACTTTTGGCTTGAAAAACTTCCAGCTTGGTTGTTTTAGCACCATAATCAAGCATCAGAAATCACACAGTAAAGAGCTTATTTCCTGTTGTGGATGGTGACATTCTATTTTTGAGGTCCAAGATGTTTTTGCTACCTGTCTCCATCTATTTCTGCTCATTTCTGTTGACAGGCAGCCGCCTCGCTGGGTTCGACCACAGCATCCACAGGCCGAGCTGCCGCCGGGGCATCAACTCATATTACCTCATTCCAAAAATGTTACGCTGTCCCTTTAAATGCTTCACTTCCTGATGTCAGAAGTGCCTAATCTTCATTTCTATTTCAAACACCGGATAAGGAAGGATTAAACACTATAATTATGCGACATTAAAGAAACCATACACAGCACCAAAGTGTGACATGGAAGACATCTATTTAAAAAAAAAAAAAAAAAAAAAATCAGGCTTTAAATGATAAAAAGAAAACTTTAGAAGTACAACCAAGTCTTTGTAAAGGGGCACAAGTGAACTGATATTATTGCGCCACAACGAGCCTGATTGCATATTGCGGGACGTGGCATTCGGATATCTTTAATTGAGTTGGAGATATCTTTAATTGAGTTTAAGATGTCCTCGACTCAATGCAAGTTATCTTCAACCCAATTAATAACACTGTCAATTTAATTACTGGTATCTTACAATAATAGGGTTTAAAAAGATATCTGAGAATGTTTTATTTTTTACACATCTGAGGACAGATGCAATCTCTCAGAGGAAGCATGATACAGTATATTTAATTAATTCAAGTTCAGTTGTATAGATCATTTTTGTTCCTTTTCATTTTTTGCTCCGTCTAAAGGCTGATTTGGGCGATGATTGACACCGTATGTTCTGAACAGAGCAGTTCAAGCGTGTTACAGACAGAGGCGAGGCTCTAACCGGGGGAGATAGAGTATCTGATGCTTGCATTTTCACAGTTCCACTTTCTGTTTTCATATCAAAAATTCAAACAGAGTGTAAAGCCGAATCTGTCTCAGGTATCAGCACAACTTTCGGAAGTCATGTGTTGTTGAGATCAAATATCTGCTTGACTGCGAGGCCCGCTAATGGTCCTCTAATCTCAGATAACTCATTATCTTATTGTGAGCCTCAGTGGAAAGTGAGAAAAGTTGCTTAACAAATGACTGGATCCACAACTTTTCCAGCAACATTTCCAAATCCTTAGCGGAACACTCATCATGGCGGGATTCGTTGTTTAGCGCCTGGGGACACATTAAGAAACAAGGGACTGACAAATTGCTGTTGAAGACTATTAGATGTTAACGCAGCAGCATTTTGTACGTTAATCTGGCGGCGGCAGTCATCCGCGACGACTTATAGCGGCGGCAAGTTTTCATGCAACCTGCTATCGGTTTCATCTGTTCCCGCAGCTCTATCCACACCTCAATTATGGCTGCGTTACCTACTGTACAGGGAGGCAGATTAAACAAACTAGTGAAGGCACGTCTCGGGGGGACATGTGGGTGTCAGTGGAATCACAAGCAGGGTAATCACTTCAGAGAGCCAGAGGGAAAGAGAAAGGGAGAGAGAGCGAGCGAGAGACAGAGACGGAGAATGCTGAGCCTGTTAGTGGCTTCAGATCACAGGCCATCTTCAGTGAGTGGATGAGAATGCCAAACATGTCCCACAGGGCTCCCACTTTAAATAGCGAGAAGGAAACCTCTCGGAAATCCTTTTCCTTTTGGCAGTCTGTGATCGCGAGGGCCCTCAGGAGCTATTTGTGCGCGACTGTGCATACAGTGTACACACACACGCACACACACACACACACACATGCACACAATGAAAAAAAAAATCTCTTTGCACCAGACATGCCACACATGTAGACGAGTACATACACAAACACAGACACATGTATCATGTACTGTATGCATACCCACAGACATGTCGTGACGTGCTGTGCACACACATCAGCAGCCCACACATGAACCTACGGGATCATGTAACAAAGAGCACGAGATGTGAGCCTGCCTGCAGCCTGAAACCCCCTGCTTCACTCTTATTACCATTATCAATATAAATATTACCCTCCATGTAAAGGACTAATTAATAAAGCACTGAGACTACAACACGAACAGCCCATCATTATATGTGATCTCTAGTAGGGATACAACTAATGATTACTTTCATTATCAGTTAATTGATTGGGACTGGAAAATGTCAGAGAATGTCCATTCTAATCTTCTAAAGCCGTCGATGACACGTTCAGACAGCGACTTCTTACTGATCTAGAATCAGCAAAAATTCTCAACCAGGGAATTTTTGGCCTTTTTGCTTTAAAAATGACTGAATCTCACAATGATGTGCTCACTAACAGAGCAGCGGATTAATTTTCTGTCAATCAGCTAATTGGATAATTGACGAGTCATGCAGCTCTTATCTTTATTGTTTGACAGGTACTGAATAACTTTGTTTCATCCCAGTCTCCCATCATGCCATCTGTTACAGCAGATATAAAGTAAATTTCACTCATTGTTTCTGTAACTGAATGTTTTAGGATTAATGATTTAAAATGTGACGGATTCTAAATAATACAAACTAGGGCTGCATCTAATAATTATGTTTTTATTAGTGATTAATTGATCACTTTTTTCTTGATTAACAGATGAATCTAAAAAAAGCATTCTGATGTCCCAGAGTTTAAGACGCTGCTTGTTTTGTCTGAGTGTCGAGAACTCAGGACGTTCAGTTGACCATCAAAAGACACAAAGAAACACGGCAAATATTCACATTTGAGAATCTGAAACCAGAGAAGCTTCAGCATTTGTCCTTCATTGATTATCAGAGATTCATTTTCTGTCAATTGACTGATGACTAATTCATCGGCATGACTAATTAATGACTAATTAATTGACAATTGTTGACAAAAGTGTCAAAAAGTTGTGAATGCCTGTTACAATTTGCATTTCCGCCAGACAAAGACCAGTTCAATTAACACTGACTGTGAGAAGATGCTGACTGTTTGCTTCATGAATGACTTAAATGATCAATTGATTGTCCAAACTATTCATTTAGTTGTCAATTAAGTCACTTTTTTAATAAACTTTTTCACATTTTTAGACTAAAGCTACCCCACTTGAACTGGTGGAGTTAAACATGCTCTTGGAGTCTTGTGTTTCATTAAATATACCACAACACATTTATCTCCAAAGCAGACTTGTACTACGCTGTCTTTCATTGCAGGGAGAGAAAATGATTCCACAAAGTGTAAAAATGTGATGCTTTTGAGCGAGTCTGTAACTTTTCTTCTCTAACAGTCTTACTGTATGATAATAGAGAGAAGTGCGGAGTGCTTTACAATGCTTCACATCAATAATTTCACACGTCTGCGTCGGAAGTAAGCATTTTCAATTTCCAGACACTACTTCAATTGACTTCTTGAATAATACAGGACAGCAATTGAAGCAACATCGTATTTACCCCTGTGGAGATGATCGCAAATACTTTCGAACTATTTCAGCTGGGCATAAAGGAATCATGAAAGGCCTCGCCGCTCCCCAGCGTCCCTTTGCACGGGGAATGGAACCAGAGTCTTAATATCCAAACTTCAAATAGTTCCTGTAGAACCAATGCAATGGTGACGGGGCGGGAGGGGGAGTTCATTTACACTTTACTCACTTTCTTTCCTTTCATTCTTCAACCCTCAGAAGTGTCT
The DNA here is from genome assembly GCF_017976325.1 of Chelmon rostratus. Lineage (NCBI taxonomy): Eukaryota > Metazoa > Chordata > Actinopteri > Chaetodontiformes > Chaetodontidae > Chelmon > Chelmon rostratus. The sequence continues at coordinate 26,776,890 of NC_055661.1, forward strand.
CTTCTGTGTTACATCGAAAGTCAAAAGAAGGACTGAAGAGAAAATCTTTTCTTCTTTTCTTTTTTTAAAGAAGCACATTCCCTGTGAGCTATAGAGGCTTAGAATGGTTAGACAATTTAATTGGATAAAAGGAAAAGATTAAAGAGGCCCTGACTCTGTTCCATAAATAATTGATTTCTAATGTATTTGTAGTGGCAGTGAGACGCTGTTGTTTGGGAATGGGGGATGTTGAGTGGCAGAACGCTTCAGATTTCCCTCAGTCTTTGCCTTCTTTGTTTTTTCACGCCGTGATATTGAAGCAGCATGAAAGGCAGAGAGGGAGCACACTTGCAGCTCAATTTGATCTTACATCGTCAGAAATCAAAGATCGTGCATGTAAAGAAGGATCGCACTGAACTTTTTTGTGGGAGACCAAACTTTTCACACTATGTTACTAAAGAATACAATTCTGCTGGTGCAACCCTTGCAAACCCCAAAGGCAAAGCCAGTAACTGTAGCTCGTATCCAAAACTAATAAAAGAACCACAAAATCCATTTCGGGACTTCAACTAAAGTTTTGTGCTTGGATTGAAATATCTGATAGATATGGTGGTAAAAACACAAAACACACTCAGCTGCTGCATATGTTGTGTTTGAGTGTTAACAGCACAACAACGCTAAAAGGAGTGAATTAAAACACGACCAACAGGAATGTGGCTACAGCTAATTATCTTGCTCTACTTCACATTTTCACTGGGCTTAATTTTTGAGTAAGTGTTTCCACCGTGTAAAACAGCGTTAATTTATTGTGACACCCTTAAAAAGGTGGGCCAAATAAAGGTACAAAGTTGTGATAACTTCTTCACACTTAATTAAAGGCATAAACAATAGGTCAGCGAGTGGTTAACAGCAGAAAATAAGTCTGTCGAACACATTAGGAGTGTAACTGCCAGCTACTGAACCGCCAGAGGCCACAATTTGTGCGCTGTTTCATCTCTTCCCCCTCTAGGTTAATCTACTTTGTTGCTTCAGATTGCCCTCCGTGCAGCCTGACAATGCTGTGGCCTTCAGTTGCCTTAGGATGACGAGGGAAATAGCTGTCATCGCTGCATTTCAATCTCTGAATGCCTCATTCCTAACCCCTGCCTTTAATCTCATTCCCAATGTCAGCAAATAGCAATCTGCAGAGCTGCTGCGGCGATGGTGGAGGATGGAGGATAGGCGAGCCCGTGCCACTAAGCATTACCGCTCGGCCTGTCAGGGCCCGTGGCGGCAGAGCGAGGAGGACTGAGTGTAGGTTACATGTTTTAGAAGCAGGTTGGCAGGAGCGACGTGGAGGGGTGCCAGGGAGCGAGCGGGGCTGGCGAATGGGGTGAAGGAAAGGGAGGAAAGGCGGGGGAACAGGTGAGCGTGTGTGCCGCAGAATATGTGGGCAAGCTGTGCGTTCAGAGACGTCTGTATGTTTATATGCTGTGCATCCGTGTGCACCCGTGTGCTTGTAACTATGTATGCGTTTGCGTGCATGAGCATGCGGATGTCTACTCATTCCTGAGGTCAAACGCTCACTCACAAATGAAATCTAGCAACGTGAGTGCCCGGAAGCCTCAGCTGGGCTCGCACGGCAGCTGATCTTGCAAGCCTCAGTGGAGCTGTCTCAACGAGGCAGGATAGCAAGCGCCGAGCCTGGCGGGGGAGGAAGGGGAGGGGGAGGACGAGGGAGGGGGGGTTGGTCACCTCACGTGAACCGCTGCCAAAAAGCAGGCTTCTGTCGCCGGGAAGAGAAGCCCCATGCTGGCACACTGCATCAGCTGAGAAACTAGAAAGCAGCATTGCGAGGTCAGCGGCAGTGCTGGAGCAAGATAATGAGAGAAAAAAAGTGGCAAAGAGGACCCATAAACTACGCTGAAAACACTGCTTCGCGCCTTATGAACTGCTCCAAACAGTCGCAAATATAATTGAGCATTGAAAACAGCAACCGATTACAAGCAAGGTGATGACATTGCAGAAAAAAAAACCTGATCTCATTCATAAAAGAACAGAATTACAGACGAAAAGATGAAGGATTTTGTCGAATTTCTTCAATCAGAAAAATTTGTAGATTCAAGGCGGTTAACGTTATTTGCATAAGAAAAAGGGTCTTGGAAGTCAAATCCGCAGCCTCACACTGACATACATACTGCATTTTCCTTCTAAAAGGCAGCTATGATGGATCATCCGTGGCTATTGTGTTGTTTAATCTAGTCTTTTGCAGTCATACATTATAATCCACTGTAGGTGGTATAGTGCTGCATGGGCTTTAGACTAGTTGCCATGTCACCAGACTGCCTCATATGATGCCCCCCCCCCCCTGCCCCTGGGTGGTCGCTGACCTCCTTACAGCAGCATTATGCTCTTCTGTCTCATACAGATTGTTGCAACATACACATAAACACACGGAGTACAGTGCAGCACAACAAAGAGGCAACACTTAGCCACTGTGATTGGAGGAAATCCTCTGACAGCCGAAGAGGAAATAGGCTCTTCACGCTTAAGGACCTATGAGGAGATAACTGTGGGAAAAAAAGGTGGAGGCAGGTTCAAGCTGAAATGAGCTGTGGTCGTATCAGAGGTGAGGAAGTGCATCCCACCATTCTGTTGCTTTTTAATATTTCAAAAGTGGAGTAATGTAATTTATTGTATTGCAGTATTTTAATTGTGTCATTTTTATTTAATTATTCAATTACATGTAATTCAGTGTTTGGCACTTTTTAAACAATTTTAATTGATTTTAAAGTTATAATCCTTAAGATGTTAGTCCTGGTTGATTTGGTGGTTACGATTTAACACGATTTAGCACAATTTAATGCTAGAGGAAATGCTCCTTGAGCAGCTACTTAGAAATACAACAGAAGAGCAGCTGGTGTACACGCGATGTTTGTGTTGTCGGCACGAACGCCGCTGACCGCTTCACAATAAAAGCCACCCTGTTTTGGCCAGTTGAAAGCTCTTAATGTGAAGCAGCAGCAGTAGTAGTTAACGTCGGGTTAGCATTAGCAGTAGCTGTAGGAGAGTGAAGGCAGTAAGGCCGGGTTACATCCATGCATCATTTCCTTTGAGTCTCTTGTGCAAAGGCTGGCAGTGTGTTTCAGGATGGCGGACTCCGCCACCAACAATGAAAACTACTATACAGAGAGGTGGTTAAAGGATGTAGTGACTATTAGTGTAGAAATCCTCAATAAATATTTTAGCTTTAATGTTATGTGAAGCACATTCAGCTGCATTTTATATCTGAAAATACATTTCACTGCATCATCACATGTTCACCAGAGCTTTTGTTTTTTCTGCGTATACAAGCCAAACGAACATTTAACTCGACTTTAAAGGTATACCTTCATACAACTCAACAGGAACAGTTATCTGTTTTGGGGGCGACGGTTGGCCAAAGGCATTTGGAGACTGTGGAGGTGGAGCGTGATGGGGAAGTGAGGCTGGGGGTGGAGGGGGGGGCGTCTTTTTAAGCCAGCAGAAAGGTTTTACTCTGACACACATCCCACTTGTTATGACATGTAGAGACACATCTAAAAGCAAACTCCTAAGAGGTTGCTGAGGGCGACCTCAGTAATATGCAAATGACTTCCACCGGAGCATCTTAGACAATGCACAAAGCTGTCTAAACTGGAAGCCTATTAATACATTAAGTTATGATGCTCCGTTGTGTTGTGAAGAAGTCGAGGCAGCTCCACAAGAGCGCACTGTGTGAACCTAAACTTTTTCTGACCCAATTACCTTAGCTGATCTGTTCTGACTCCTCTGGCCTGTACTGTTACTGGAGCTACACTGCCATTTGTATCTCTTCCAAGATTCCTCATGAACATTTCATGTGAGGTGTCTTATAAATTATGAGGGCTCCTCCAGCTGACATTATGAGGAAAAATGGCAAAGGCTGCCTTTTCTTCTCCGGCTCTTATCATAAAACAAAGGCTAGCTCAAACCAGGAGGAGAGGCTTTTCCGACAGCTCCGAGTCCTGAGTGGTGTACAGTATGCCCAGATGAATCTCTCTGCTTATTTCCAATGACTATCTCTCCACCATCTGATAATAACATTACAAAAACATTTATGCCACTGCTCAAAAATCCCTCTGGAAAATCACTCTGTATAAATATTGATTGGATATTAAAATTTCACATCTTTCTTAATTCTATACAGTGGAATACTGAAAGTCTGGAACCGCATGAAGGAATTCTCAACTTGTCATTTTGGTATTAAAGGAGGAATAAAAACAGATTCTCTGCGGCAGAATGAACTACACTGCATAAGTATCATCATCACTAATTGTAAATAATGCAGAGCATCTCATCCTTTCAATTATTCAGCTTTATGTCCTGGTTTTGGTTGACAGAAATGTAGTGATGACAAAATATTGTAAGTTCCTCTGATGCACAAATGCCAAGGCATCTGTACTGCAAGCTGAGTAGCTGTGTCTTATTAGATTTCCACAAACACAGTACACCTACGCACAACCTAAGTGGATTAAATATGACGGATGATGACATTTGGAGAAAAGGCTCTTTCAGATTACTCAAATCTAATCTGGAACTCTAAATCAGGACTAATCAGTTGCTTTTCAAAGAAGCTTCAATCATAGGAGGAATTTCTGGCTTGCAAACTGGGTTTCTCGCAAGTAAAGCCGTTCTTTTATAGTGCATCATTTTCAGGTTTTTTACAGTTTGAGAGGCGCTTGCATTTGAGAACGGCTGCTTCTTATGTGCCTGTTCCGCCGCAGAAAAGTCTTCAAAGACGTGACCGGTGTAATTGCTGGGCCGCGGCATAATAATGTTGTGCAACTCGTAAGATACAGATGGAGCTCCACTGAGTCTAACCAAAAGTTTCTTTGTGACATCACAGAGGCAGAGAGTAACGTTAATTCAATTCAATTAAACCCCTCTGGACCAATGAAAACTCACTATAGCGGTTTCAGATAAGAAGCTCATCAAAGACATTAGTGACACCAATAAAACTTTGCTATAGGAAGACAATGATCCAGTCCAGTAGCGCGTTAGAGATCGCAGCCCCACTTTGATTAATCTTGTTAATTACTAGCCTTAGGGTTCCAGCAACTGCTAGCCCTCTTCCCCCTGAACCCCACCAAAAAAAGAAGGGGCTCGTGTGCCGTCAGATTCTTTGTAATTACAAAAGTCTCATGCCTTGGGACTGATTCTGCCACAGCCCTGGATATACAGTCAGGAACATGCCGGACTAAAGTCAGTTTTAACATTAGCGTGGTGGCTATATGTACATTATTCAGCGGGGGAGGATGGGGGCTCTGCGGATTCGCAAAGCAGCATGTGCCTGCGCTTGAACTCTCTCCTAATGAGTCCCTGCAGTCACCTCAGTCGAACGCTCCTGCCCTCATCCTCTTTCTTTCCCCCAGTTAATTCAGCTGTCGCCTTGTTTAACCACAAGATGACCCCCCCCACCCCCCCCACCCCCGCTCGCCGCCCACCCCCCACCCCACCCTCTACTCCAGTAACAGCCAGCCGCTGTCAGCCGGGGACGCGCACTCTATCCCTAACTCGCTCTGGCTACCTCAGCTCACATATGACCCATTTCTCCTATGTCCTTGTTTTACCAGCCTTCAGCCAGTCAGCCTTATAGTTGGCAAACAGTGGCAAGTGCATGCATGGTATAGCACCGCACAGAGTTCATGCCAGGTCTGCTTCGCACACACATTCATGCAAAAATTAGGCCAACAAGGCTTTGAGGGCCATTCCTCTGTAAAATGACTACACTTTGCTTAAGCCAGCAGATCCATTTGACCTATGTCTAATGTGAACCAATTAAGGTTTTTACATCAGCGCGCACCAACGTGGAGCCGAATATCCCTTAATACCAGTTAAATACATGTCCCTGTAGCTATAATACACCTACACATGCTATCATGGTGTGCTGTGTGATTATGTGCTGATATAAAGCCTGCTCCAGAGTCCCATTGAATGTATTGAGTGAGGTATCTAATGGGCATGGGAACTAATTCCAGGGCAAAGGGGATTAAAGGCTAGAGAGGAGCGAGCAGCAGAGGGATGGCACTCGCTGGCAGCAGAGGGTACAGAGGGCGGAAAAATAGAAATGAAATATAAATGCACAGAATCCTTGTCTTTTGAATCCTATTTTGCAAAATAGTATTAAAAATTGGTATTTTGTTTAATCCTGGCAGTTGTATATATATTTTTTTAGGTTTTTCAAATGAGAACAAAATTAAATATCAAGTGCTTCAGTGGAGAGATTGTGAGAGAAATACTGTAAAACATGCTGCTCAAATCAAATCAAACCAGGATGTTTCATCTGTCCACAGCCTTTATCTCTGATTGTCATCAGACCCCGGGCCAGAGTTGAGCCGTATCCTTTGATCACTGATACAGTTTTGGGACTGTACCTTGAGGACTGCTTCCCAGACTGGTAGATACTGTATGCTGCCACGTCTACACTCGGAAATCAACGGACAGGAAGAATCGAGAAGAATAATGGGTTAACCTTGTCTGTATCCCATCTGCACTGTACTCGACAGCCTCCAGACATTTTCCATAAACATTGTTCTTCTGATACAAAACTATCTTTGGGCTAATCAAGGAACCGCTATGCCAGTTTTATTCTATTAACCCACTGTCCCACATTGTTCTATGTAGACCATACATGTGGACTGGATCTGGCATGTATTCACACTAATAGAGGAGCCTGCTTGTTTATTTATTTATTTTATTTATCATCATCGTAAAAAATGACAGATTGAGTGCTGCTAATCAGATCACTGTGTGTGTGTGTGTGTGTGTGTGTGTGTGTGTGTGTGTGTGTGTGTGTGTGTGTAAAGCTTTCTCCAGTATTAGTGTTACATGTGAATCAAACAGTGATTCATGGGCTAATTTTAGCCACTTTGCTTCGCTCACCTATGACTGCTACATTGTGAAGTGACTGTTGCTGTATGTGACACAGTGACACTTACAGTAGAAATGACTATATTCTTTTGTTTGGTGATACATAAATGCACAAGAAAACAGATCCTGTTACACTGTGGTAATAAAAGACGACAGCAGTTTTTTCTCAGACCAAACCAGGAAGAGTAGATACTAATATTATGTGTGTGTGTGTGTGTGTGTGTGTGTGTGTGTGTGTGTGTGTGTGTGTGTGTTTCCACATGCTTTTTGGACAAACCTCTGTTGTAAATAAAGTATCTCAAGAGACTTTCTGGTTAAATAACTGTTCAATCGAACAATACAAATAAAAATGAATATTTAGACAACACTGTACGCTCTGCCAGGATGAAAACGAGAATGCTGTTTCTAATCATTTGGTCATCTGCTATGAAAAGGCGTTTTCATCGCTGCCTAACTGCTGCAGCTCAGAGCGGATGTACGTGTTGGGTGACCAGTTTGAGTCTCTTGACGTTTTGATGCTAAGATTTGTCTTACTAGCTAAAAATGTTTCTTAGCTGCAAGAAGAACGTAGTCAGCCAAAGATAAGCAATAAAGGAATTCGATACTGCCCATGTTTCTAGCCCTGAAACACAAAGCCCCTCGTAGCTAGCATCAAATACAATCCGTGCATGCCTGGCTAGCATGATAACGCTAGCAAAGGCTAATACACCAGATGTGTAAAACTAGCTGTCCTGCCTCATTACCTCCCAACATAAGTCTTAAAACAATAAGCTTAAAACAGTAAAAACCAGGATTAGGGTTTAACCTGCCATGAGACATCATGTGGTTGACAAAAAAACCTCAAAAGCTTCTGCTAACCGTGTGTGTGTGTGAGAGAGAGAGAGAGGATCTTTCTTACCGAAGTATTCCTCAGACGGCGGGTTGTCCATGTCAAACAGCATCTTCTTGGTCAGGCGCTCCAGCTCGTCTTCAGGGTGGGCGACGGGAGCGCTGCCCTGACAACCAGAAAAGGAACGTAGTTGAGATTCACAAAGCCGACCGAGGTAATGAAGAACATTTCAGCGGGTTCTTGCATTTATTCCCACCTCGCTGATGGATATCACCTGTGATACAAGCGCTGCTTAAAATGCAAAGAAAAAGAATGTACTGCTTAATGAAATACGTCCAGGTTCGGCTTAAGGATTCACAAAAAGCCTGACTTCAATAAATCAGGATGAAGCTCGCAAGGTCAAACAAAACACATTGGCTGTAATCAACATGCAGTGGACGGTCTTGAGTCTGCCTTTCCCCTCTGAGATATCTGACCCTGGCTCGGGCCCCAGTGGTGGTGCAGCCCAGAAGGTTGTGCATATCCTTCAGTGCAATAGAAGCATGTGGAAAAAGAACTGTGACCCTGACTAATCCTTGTATTTTGAAAAATAATGATAACAGAAGGAAAAGAGGAGGCAAACATTAGAAGAAAGCCACTTTTTGAGCCTTGCACACTTGGGCGATAGGTCAGGAGATAGTTATTTAGTCTTAGTCAGAGCACAAAAGACTTGAGGTGTGAGCTGTGTTGAGGCCTAATCTGTAAGAGATGTTAGAAGGATGACATAACGCTCTGAAGATGCCACTTCCCTCCTTTCCTTGTGAGCCTGCCCGCCCTCTTATCACGCAGTCTCTGACATCTGCCTGCTGTGTGTCTGTATGGGGCTGACGTGTCGTGCCTGACATTTTCTGCCAATCATCCGCGGCTCCCCCATCCCCCCCCATCCCCGGCTCACGGCCCAATCCCGTCACAGGTGTGTGTGTCCTTTGCAGACACCCTGGAGGCCTGAACTCGACTCCTCTTTTCTTACCGCGTGGCTGAGCTTTTTCCAGAAATCACCGACACTCGCGTGACCTTCCCTAGATCTGGCGCCAGCCGGATCTTTACAGTAGATTTGATTTTCAATATTGCAACACGGGCCGTGATCTGAGCTGACCTTTGAGGTGTTCCTAATTGTGACATCAGGGAGTTGGGCGAATGTTGGCGACCGGTCTGGTTTTGTACGAATTTACCTGCGGTTCCCCGTGTCACATAAAGGAATCAGATCTGTCAATAGGAGATTGAGTGAAAAATGTTTTTGTATTCAGAATGAAAGAGTAATTACAGATCGTGTCAAACAACTCTTCTGGTGTTATTGATGACTAAATTTGTATGCAAGTAAACTTTTTAAATGTGACTCCCTGCGGGTGTCAGTCAAGGTTTCAAGAGTATATCTGCAGAGTAGGTGTAGTTTTAACAGTACATTGAAGGTGGTAATGCAAATATGCAGTGCATTTGGTGCGAGAACATGAAGCGGTCTCCTGAGTTCATCTCCAGGGACGGTAAGAAATGCTGAGCTCTGATCACTGTGCACAGTGTATCAAACACAACTTTATGATGCACGGCTTTCGCTCGGCCCAGCTCGCGGCGCACCGGGCCGATAATGGAAGCCCAAACAGTAGGTCTCATTAACCGTGAGGGATCGACACGTTCGATGTGCAAATCTGTCTGCCATGCCGGAGCGCTCTCCAGAGAGCAGCTGGGCCGGAGCTCTTGGAATTCTTGGCACCTCGCGCCTCCTCGGCCACTCAACCATAAACAGCCGGGATCACATCATGGAGGATTAGGAGGAGATGAAAGGAACATTCCTCAGTGGTCGGATATTCCTCTATTGTCGACTCAAATTACACAAATCTTTTTTTTTTTTTAATAACGCACAACGTTTAGTGGAGGTATACGTGGAAGGAGTTGAATTCCATTACAACCACCGGCATAAAAGAGTAGATAATAAGTCTGTACGATATTCGTACACCTCAAAGAAGTGCTCTTGTTGTCAAAATTCGGCTCATTATGCCCGTGTTGTTAGTTTGAGACAGTGAAGAGGACGATTTAACACTGTTAATCTTAGCTCCACATCAAAAGCACATTGGAGAGGGAACGAAATGCTGCTATTACCAGAAACAGACTTTTGAGTTTAAGCTTCATTTATACCTTATCCACTCTTTGACACCCTGCAGCAATGCACTGCCAGAGAGTTTAAAGCACCTTGTTAGGGAGTCTTTTGTGACAGCACGGAATAATTTTTCACTTGAATAAGAGAAAGAAATTGCTTCCCTGCATGCTTTATGATTGCTTCGCAGTTCCTGTTCAGCCTTTCAGAGGCAACAATAGAAACCATACAGCAGCTATACGTGCTGGAGACATGGTTTTTCAGTTATGTCTGGCTCAATTCAGTAAATTGTTTGCCTGTGGCCTCAGGACACTCAGACGCAGTTTCATTGAAGTTAGTGCTTAAATTCAGCGGTGACCGGGTTAACAGCTGCACCTATTTTCCACTGTTTCCCCAGTATGTCGAGGCTTATAGGTTCAGGTCATCTGCCATCTGCCTTTTAATGGCAGAAATCCTATCAGTTGTAATACCCCTGAAAGACATGCTGATGGACCATCAAATGCCATCCACTTGACAAACGATTTTCAGAGAGTTGCTAAATGCCAGACCACTTAGAATCAAAAACAACAATAACATCTGTAAATGAGCACTGTGGCGTGCTACCTGATACAGCATGACGGGGAAAGGTGAGCAGACAAAGCAGAGTCTGGGAGCTGATCACTGCTCGACTGCCACATCTATGAATAAAGCTGTGAGCACCACCCACTGTGGAATTGGCATTGTGTCAGAACTGATTAAGTGAGAAGAGTGTGTGTGTGTGTGTGTGTGTGTGTGTTGGGGGGAGCTCGGTACGTGCTCTCACCTGATGCCCTGACAGCATCGTGTCCCGCTAAGAACCAAACCTCAGGCTCTGTCTTTCCTGCTTCCACCGCAGTGATAGAGCGTGAACAGGAGAGACACCTCACATCTGAACCTTTGTTAGTGGAGGTGGAACAAAGAGTCCAAGTGAACAGATAGCAGCAACCATTTACATATCGTCACCTGCTACGGTACAGAACAAGAGGAACTCACAGATCTGTGAGATAAATCATGGCAGTGCAACCCACAGGTCGACTGTACTGTGTCACAATAATGATGCAACATTACTCAAGTTATACATTAATGTGAGACGGACGCAGACAGTTTACTGATCTGATCCTCCTGCTGTCTGGATTCAGGCGCACAGACGGCTGACAGGCATAAAATCTATTCAAACTGAAATTAAATTTTTCTAAGAAGTAAGTATACACTGTTTATACCTGCTGTTTGGCTACCTGCTTAGTTAAAACTGTTATTCCCAAAAACTGCATACTTGAATTTGATATACTTGATGTGAGGGCGCCCCCTACATTCCAGGGGGTGCAAATGTTTAATTGGTGCAATATGGCCGTGAGCAGGACGGACTAGACTAAAAATTGTTCGATATATCACTTTTACTTCACTTTATACAACTCTAATAACCACGCAGGCAATTAACGTTGTTCGTCGTTGCTTAGCCACACCTGTGATTTTAGCGCTCTCTACATTCAGGTTACAGGACTACACCCTCTGACAGTCTGATCATTTGCTATAACCTCAAATGGAGTCATGGGAAACACAGAGCTCATGCTACCTTAAGCCCCTATTTTCTATAATGCTAAAATACCTGTTAGCCAAATGCTAGCCGCTGCCACGGTGTTGCATGTTACGAGCCCGTCTGTTTCCTGCCTGTCTCTTAGCTGTCAAACTGTCCAATAAGGCAGAAATGCCATGAACATTTTTTTTTCTGTCTTGACTGTTGGGGGTGGGGGGGGGGGGGGGGGGGGGGGGCATGTTTGTTTATAAATGAAAAACTATAAATAAAGCATTTAAAAAAAATAACATGAACAAAAGTAACATCTGGAGGAAATCACTGCTAACGTTAGCAAAGTAGGCAAACTAGCTTCCGCTAACAAGCTAGTTAGCCTAGTTTGCTAGCACCCAAATTCCAGATGTAATACAAACTTCACAGCATGATGGGTCCTGCAAGTGGTGAGAAATGAGAAATGGTAAATCATTGAGCTACATAATGATACGTGGCCATGCTGAAAATGGGCAGCAGGTTTGTTTGTGGCAGTGAACAGCACTGTTTGAAGGCCTGATTCACATGAGCGGACAGTTTTAGCAGACTTCAGGTGTTCAGGGAGCTCCATCCACTGGAGATGAACACAGGAACTAAAAGCTGCTGCACCTTGCTTGGTTTTGATCTTGGGAACAGATCACCTGAGGGGTCACAATGTCCACAAATATGTCCAACAATGATTTTATTCTCTTTGATAATTATGCACAAGCATCATAATAGCTTATATTTGGGGAGAATTTCAGTTCAACTTTTGAGGAATCACGAGCTGTATCCTCATATTCAGGCCAGTTCCAAGGCAAAGACAATGAGACTGAGAGCCACTCCACAAACAGCAGAAAGCACTGAGCTGAAAGTGATAACCAGAAGGGAAGAAGCACAGACGCTGTAGAGAGAACCCAACACAAGACAACTGGTAAGCAGCACTAATCTGTGTCTCTAAACCTGCAGTCATCTATCAGCTGCGTGGTGCTTCTGTTTTACTTCCTGTGAACGCAACATCGCACCTTAAACCAAAACCAATTGTCTTACCTTTTACAACAGCTTAACATTTCCTGCACGATCAGCACAAACTAAACAAAGACATAATCACTCACAGACATATTTATCCACAGATTAAAATGATGGACTTTACAATACAAAATGCTCTTTGGTGTCGATGGAGCTGCAGCTTTAACTCAGGCTTTTAAAGGAGAAGCTTTAGTCAGCTCTCAATCTGACATCCTGGCTTTTGTCCCCTTAAATCACAATGGCATTATCTGAAATGGACACAGAGCCTTTGAAAGAGAAATGGCTTATTAAAATAATAGTAATATTAAACACAACAACAGCAAATGGACCATTGCATTAGTTAGGGTTCATGAGGGATTGAATTTTTTTTTATTGGATTGGAATATCTAAAAAAAGCATTTTTTTTGCCGCAACACTAAACGAGTGATTAAAGCAGCTTAGGCGACTCTGTTTTACCAAAACAATGAAAGGATTGCTGGATCAGTCACACTAGCCTTTCAGCGAGTTGGTGTGTGTGTGTGTGTGTGTGTGAGAGAGGGGGGGGGCTACTGCATGTCGTGTGTCTACAATCAAACATATGGGTTAAACACTTAAAGATGCTTTTTTTTTTTTTAAATGTGTGTATTAAAGAGCCATCAGTTTCTAATGGATGGCTTATTTTGATTCCACGCTGCAGAGACCCATCTTCTCAACTGCCTTTGAAAGCCAGATTGTTTGTGTCAGTGTGACACGGCGGCACACTTCAATAGAAACCTTGGAGAGTACCTCATTACTGCGATTCATTCGTAAGACTGACCAGACAGAGTCATATTGATGATAATACAAAGGAAAGCTCTGTTTTGATCACACGGGTAATGTCAAGATGCCACTCTCAGCAGCATAAGGACGCAGCAGGTATCCCACTTCAAATAACAGCGGTCTGTCTGGACTAAAATAACATTTGTGGGAAAGTTGCTTTGTCATTTCTAAGGCAGCTGCATGTTTAATTGAGGAATTTGTTAACTCTGTGAAATCACATGTTCGTGGCTTTATGTAATCCAGTTGATGAATTTGCTGCCTGCGATGTTAAACAGGTTATGAGTAATCTGTAATGCATTACACTTTGAGGAGAACCATCGCAGCGCTGCATATTAAGCTCAAGGCCACCTTCTGAGGAGGCACAGATAAAGTATACATTCTCTCCAAACAAAATAGGTCATGCTGTTTCAGCTCCAATTAAATGCTGGGAAAAAATAACAGCCAACTGTAGAGCAGCTGTGTACAGAGCAGCCAACGATAATTAAAAATTAACCAATTCCATAATTGACATTTTCCGCAGCCACTCAAATCTTTGCTGTAAACTGAATTCGTATAAAGGGATGAATTTCGGAGTGTTCGCAGACATGTAATGTATGTGGAGGGGCCTTTCAATGTTGGTAAGATTGTGCGTGTGTAAAAACTAGGTCATCTGTTCGGAACTGACACATCCCCCTGCAAACAGATATTTGAAAATCTGAGAGTGTAGAGAGGGGAGCCACGAGCGATCTGAAAAAAAAAACAACAACAAATGACTGCACAAATTGTCGGGACGGAGATAAAACTTATTTGGCGTCTCTTTGTACACCATTACAATCCTGTGAATGCAGCAAACACCATATTACAGAGGATGCAGGTTTCCCTGGTTTGGGTGAGAGCTCCAAGCATTTCCCTGCTGTTTCCTCATGTGGTAGCTCAGACCTATATTTAAACACGTGTGGTGGATATAATGAAGATTCATACAGGTTATGTCTTCAAATCGATGTCTTGGCGACCTGCACTTCCTTTTGTAATACACAGTGTTGTCGACCTCCTGTGTAATTTTGCCTCCTGAGCAAACCATGATATATCCTTCTCCTGTCCACCTAAACAGCTACATGGTTTAACCGAATGACACCCTGAAGGATATCTGTTGACCAAACACTACCGCTAGAACGCTGGAGCCAACAATGCACAAAGCCCGATCCGCTGAGGGATGCTTCCGTGATGAGAAAAAATGTTTAGAAAGTGCACACGTTTCATGGATTCGGAGCCAGAGGCGGATGAGAGTCCTTTTGTGGACAGAGGAGGATGTTAAGAGGGCAGAGAGGAGTCTCGATTCAGCAGCAGTCAAAAAACAAAGAAAACTTGTTTATGTGCAGAGAGACATTGGGACTGACAGGAGACCATGTCCTCCAGGAGCCAGCAGGGGCCACTGTTTATGCAGGTGGTTTTGGCTGCCTGGTGTCTGAACCAAGACAGCTTCATACCTTCATGCAGATTGCACTTAGAGGGCAAAAGACTTGGATCACAGTCAAACCGAGTCTCTCAGATGAACTGCGCTTTTTAATTTAGCAGTAAACTAATTAATTCTTCACTAAACTCTTATATCTTTCACATTATCACAAAAAGAGGTTCAAATTCTTTAAAATCCAACAATTTAAATGTCAGCAGCACTATAAAAACACAGCTACGACAATTTACTGTCATATGAGCAGCTGTCACCCAGCGTGCCACAGTGTCATGAACCAACCACATTTAAAGCTGCGGAGGGATCTCAGTGCTGCAGGATACATCTGCATCTCTTCACCACAGGCCAGCAAGGAGAGTTCGACAACAAGAAAATAAACAAACTGCTCAGACATTTTAGACTGCCGAGGCTCACTGAACTGCAATGACAGGTATCGATCCGGCCGGTTATTTACCAGCCAGGCTGTTCGTCTCGCAGGGGGCCAGAGGAGGAGAGGGTGGCGGGCCTATTATTTATGAACGGTTATGTGACTTGTGATCTACTGAGGGCTACCGCTGACCGAATGAACCGGCCAATCAACAAACTAACAAACAAATAAATAACCCAACATGAAAGACAATGGGGCCTTTAATTTGTGAGTGAAAGCAGCAAGTTAATGGCCAAAACTGAGCTTTGTTTAATCAAAGAGCTGACCTCGTCTTCATTTAATCTCAAAACAATTCACTTTGAAGGCTTTGTGGATCATTAAGGGTTTAGCGCTACACATTGAAACCCTAGTTGCAGTATGTTTTATGTGCTCAGCTTCATGTTAGATGGAAAATGGTGTAATCATGACTGTCTATGTAACAGGTCACTAAGGCTCAATGCAGGGAATCAAGATCCAAGTAATTCCCAGGAATTCTCACAAAAGATTTTTGTCTGGGAAAAACACTTCTGAGAAGCTTTTGAGATTTTTGGGTTTTTTTGCATGTGTACGCTGAGCCAACACTTCCAGTTCCACACAGGCAGCAAAGATAATGTACTTTTAAGAGGAGGTGTTGTTTACAACCACATAAATCAATGAATATGAAAGAATAACAATATAAAATGAGAATAATTATAATTTCCTGATTAATTTTCAACAAAAAAATTCCAGCAAAAGATTTTAGGAAACCTTATATTCTAATAAACACCAGCTACATGAGACTGTTTGAGACTGGATATGGCTTATAGTCATACCCGTCAAAACATTTTTTAAAATACACAAAAACAACAAAAGAAATGGATTTTGCAATAAATTTCCATCAATAAAGGCATCACAGAGCATATAAACTGTGTCAGTTAACAGGCCTTTTCCACCGCAGACACTCTGACAGCAGGAGAAACACGGGTGTCACCAATAACATTAGGTGGCTCACTTCCACATAGCTGTGCCAGTATGCCGGCATACACAATACAAAGGTGAGAAAGGCAAACAGTTCCTCTCCCTGTACTACTCTCATTTACTAAAAATATGAAATTTAAGCAAGCAGAAGTGGCTTGTGCATCACATCACGTGATATTTAAAGGTAGACAGCAGAGTTTTCTTCTAAACAAGCACATTTATGTTTACAGTCTTTATTTCTCTCATAAACTCGTTACTACTATGCTTTTTGGTACGTTACTGCCAACAACCGTCAGTAAAACAGCCTGAAACCACCGGCAGCAACGTGTGCTGGGAGACAAAAACAGAACAGGGACCCGCGCCTCAAAACACTGCTCCACAGCACTACTAGTGGTCAAAAGCTCCACACTGGCCCTTTAATGTTGCAGCTGCTGGTTTCATATCTCTAACACCCGATGTGGTAAATTCTGTAATCCACTCTATGAGTTTGTCATTAATGCTGGTGAATAATTAAAAATGTTAATTAATTAGTAATCATTTGAATAATTTAGCAGTTCTCAAAATGAAAACCTTTCTATCAATCCCATTCAATACAGCCATAAAGCCCATTACCTGGTGAAACCCTGGTGACCAACACACACTGTATCTGACCATACACACAGTGACAAAACATTACTCAGAAAAATAACTAATATAACTTTTAAGTAATTATTTCCATATTTCCACAAGGCCTGTCACAAAAAGTTCATAGCTTTGACAGTTAATCACTTGAACATAATGCTCCCCCGTATTTATCAATACTGCAAATGCCCCCGTTACCCTTAATGGGTCTAATTCGTTTTTGTTGTCGCTTGTGGCTAAATTTGCATTAGAGATTTGTTCCAGCCCTTTTTTAAGCCTGGAAGCAGCCGCTGGGAGGAAGCTTTTGATCTGTTAGCATGATAAAATGAAACATAAGGAGATCCACTTTCCATCGCTGACCTCAGGTCTGGTGGACTGACCTTTGGTCTATGAAGCATTCAGTAACCAGAGCCTGTACGAACCTCCACCAAGCACCATGCCATCCGACAACATGACTGAAGGCACAGCACTAATTATATACAGTAGCTTGTACATATGCAATGCTGGAGGAATCTAACTGATCCCTGTCACACAGTCTGACCTGCATTAGAGGTCCAACGACGTCTGAGAAGAATGTGTGCTGCATGGTTACAAGGTATAAGTCAGTCAACTGATATGTGTCAATAGATTTCATATTCAAAAGTGAGATGAGCAGAGAGGATGAGAGGATTTAACCTGCTCGAGTATGTGACAGGACTTCTGCATGGACTCCAATTCAAATGACTATGAGCTTATTATTTTTACACACTGCACACGCCGTCTTTTTTATTTCTAATTTTAGTCATTAGAATGAAGTGTTATACTATTAGTGTATCTGCTTTGTGAATGTATAATGACACTGTGTATGCATTAAGTTGCAAACAGCCTTTTAGGATCTCTAAAGCCCCGTACCTTAAAGATTCTGCCCCAAACCCCCATTTATATTTTTAAACTTCACAAAGACCACGGCCTAATTTAAAACCCTCAACAACAAATTGTCACGCACATCCCTCCCCTGCCTGCTGCAGCTCTGACAGAAAAAACATATCTATGATGTTTATGTGTATCACAAATGATGCCTTGAAGAGGGGTCATATTTTCTGTGTTTACCAGAGGAGCCGACTTGAATGGCCCACTGATGTGGTATTCACCACATGGAAGAGGGGATATTTTTTAAAGGAGATCACAACTCATGACATATGCTGGTGTTTTTAAAAATGTTGGAGCCAATGAAGGTAACCTTTCCATTTTTTTTTTTTTAATAAAGGACTTCTGTTGCTTTCATAACACTGGAATGCAGAAATCACACCACTTATAACCATTTTTGAAAATGAAATGATGTCTGCCCCCCAGCAGCAGTGTTCTCACAACATAAAGGTACCCAGCGGAGTTTTTTTTACCACTAGTAGTACTATGGATGTGTCCCTATTTTCTTTGTTCTTGTACGCACACAGGGATGCATATGCATGAGCACATGCATGCTATACTCTGGTCTACAGGCTGCTCACCAGCAAAGGCAGGGAAGAAGAAGACTGCTAGCCAGTAAACGTGAAAGCATCACTGCAGATTTCAAAATAATCGGTTTTTATAAGGACAGAAATAGAATTGATCATTAATCAGACCTCAAGGACGTATAAGTGAGTAACACTGAATGTAATCAGAAACTTTGTTTTCATCTTTAAATCACTTCAACTCAAAGCACAACATGCATTCCACCTCCCAGGTCAGAAATACGACCTCACCGGTTCAGTTTGGAGGCAGCGGAAGTTCTATGTTCTGTTTGTGTAACACCTTCACAGTAAACACCACAAACGTGGACATGCTGGGCTGCTACTACACAATACTCATGTGTAATATTAATGCAGAGATATTTGCTTTACTCAAGCTGTTCACTTTGGGTGAGCAATTACCGTGTGAGAGAATGAATGTGTTTTTTGTGATTCTTTGTATGATCTTAGATTTCTTCAACAGCATGAAAAGAAACTTCGGATATGAGTGGGTGTGCTATTTTAAAATCATGATTCAGTTTGTTTTAATTGTGCTGTAAAAACAACATCAGTGTCTGAGACACTGCTCAGAATATGTTCTAATTATATTTTCAGGTTCATTAATTACCTTTCACCCAACTTGCATGCATGCATACATCGCGCGCACACACACACACGCACGCACACACACACACACATGCGGAAGCTTATTTTAGTGGTGTCATTTCTCTGAAAGCTCCACTGTACATTAATTTGGCAGAAATTGCTGCACAGGAATAGAAATGATGATTTTGTCCTTTAAACACGGTGGCGTTTGAATAGCACATAAACAAATGTGTTGAGGTAAACAGTGAGAATTCAAAGCTGCTTTTTCTGATGTTGTGTTAACACTTTATGGTTCAGTAAAAATAGAATTCCTTCGGATTCTAAGGAAGTATTTATTTCTTTTTTGAGTAGCCGGAGGGAAATTCTGGATCAGACGCGAGAAAAATACACAAAAAAATGTGGATGAGCTTTCAATGTAATGGTTCGATAAAGCTGTGACAGAAATGAAAATGCATCAGTGGTCAGAAAAAGAAAGTGACTGTGTTTTATATCAATCACACAATAGGATAAAAATATGGGACTATTTTGTTTGTTTGGTGTCGAACAAACTGCAATTTGTTTCACAAATTCATAGGTGCATCTACACAGAGATCGGATCACAGGGCTGCAGATAACATGTCTTCATCTTGTCGAAGCCCTGGGCGCTCACTTTGTAGTTACACATGGTAACCCTGCACCAAGCAAAGAATCCTCTCTGGTAATCTACAGCAGAGCCGGTAACCCTGCACTCCGTCAGCTTGCTTTTTTAAGAGCTGCTCATAGTTCTTGAGGGTAGGGCAGCTGGGGTCAATCACACGAGGTGACGGCATCACGTATGATGTAAACAAAGCAAGTGTTCAACCTCATCGCCTTTCCAGACATGAATGTTAGTACTTCTCGTGCACATTAATGAACAGCTTATTTTACTGACATGTTCTGCAGAGCGATGATTTTCAGAGACTATGATGAGTGGTTGAGTTTCCACAGTGTGTAAAAACAAAACCATGAGCCACAGTCAATGTCAAATCTTTTGTTTTTGTGGAGTCCCCTCTGGGTCTATCCCAGGTCCCCTCTCGTTGCCTATTTACATGCATCCCCTGGGGCATATTTTCCACTGACATACAGTAATACTGACTCACTCTGATAAGTGAATGACACACAACTGTATGCACCAATACAGCCTGGTGTTACAAAAGCCCTGTATTATATCTTGCCTTGGTGATATTAAGAACTGCATGTCTAGAAATTTGCTGTACTGATCCTTTTAATTACCCCTCCTGGTCCCAGTACTTGCATTATTAACAGTCTCTCATGTAGTCTGGGTGCCTTATTTCATAATGTCGAACTAAAAGCCTGCAATCTAGCAGTAGTAATCCTTTAATTGGAGATTTTTTTTTTTGTTTTCTGACTTAATCAAAACTGTCATTTTATCATTTTATGTAATTTTATATTTATATATTCTTGATTTTACTAACAGCTTTTGTCCTTGGTTTACTGCAGCACCAAAGTAGTTTTGCTTTTGAAAAGTGCTATATAATAAATTGGTCTGAGCCTGGTCCAAAGCATGTTACAGTTTCTACCATGATACCTTAAATTAGCCTTGGAAAGACTGAACTAGTGTTTATGATGCATTCCAGCTGCTTGTGTTTGTAAAAATCAAGCATAGAAGCATGTTAATGCATTGAAACATATTTTCTCAAGTAATGTTTACATGGACTGTGAATTGCTCATTTTGATGGATTTTCACAGGTGTTGCTGGCTGCATTATTTTTTGGGGGGAGATTACTAAGGGTTGGTGCCACGTCACACATAAACGAAGATGGTCTTTTGGACACATCCTGATGGCAGCATATGCAAATGTTCTCGTGCAGGTCAAAAGGCAAAGTGGCCAGGCCCAGAAGGCAGAGAGATGTCAGATATTTAAACATATTTGACAGTTGAAACCATCATTGACCTTCGAGGGGGCTTTAACTGGCTGCAGGGATTGAGCAATTCAAAATAATCCTCCCCTGTCAAACGTCACTCAAGCTCAGCAATAACACAAGTCATCATCCAGCTTAGCTTTCCTCCAATTTCGGGAAAGACGGAGAGACTCGTGGAAACTGGTACGTTAACCGGCAGCCATGAAATCTGTTAATTTTTTGGACTACAATGGAGATCAAAGACTGGTGGATTTGGGTAATTAAGCGTCCTTGGAGCCTGTTGATGTGAGAAGCTGTTTTTACACCTTCACTTTACGTGTGAGTAAGGACACGTCGGGGGATTGGCTGCCGGGTGGCAGGGGGTGAGGCGGGGGGCAGAGCAGCCAAGCTAATCAGAACAAGTCTAGATCATAGAATTTCATCCAAGGAGTTCATCTTGGACTTCTAATGACACTGACCTTCTATGAATACCCTCAATTATGTGAAATGATCTCTTGAATAAAGTCCTCAATCAAAGTCACAGACCCCCTGCTGAGAAAGTCTCGGGTATTACATAAAGTCACCATTAACTCGTGACTGGAGATAATTTCTGATAATTATCACAAATGTGTGAATGGTTCCTTTAATTGACTATGTTTTGGTTTATTTACACAACAGATTAGAAGAGGCACAACCCTCTTCTTTTAAGTGGATTTAACACCATTGGTAAAATGTTATGAACATGTCATGACATTGGGTCAAGCAGAGTGATGTTCATAAAGGCGACGTTGACAGATTCTGCTTTCAGTCTAATCTTGCTTTCATAGTGTCTCTGGTTTATTTTGGCGTTAAGGATCCGCCATAGTGGACACACATAAACAAAAAATCTGATTAGAGCTAAGGTTTGGATACAAACGTTTCGGGGAAGGGGGGGGTCAGGTCAAACATGATGTGACACCACCAGAGTCTTTTACAGCTCATCATCTGGCTGTATGTGTGCATGTGGAGCATGAAGTTTCCCGATATGTTTCAAAGCATTCAAATAAAGCAGGGGGGGAGGGAGGCAGCGAGCACGTTCTCCTGCTACGGTACATCCTTGGGAAAGAGAGACAAATATATATAGCGTACGCTATATCTGTAAAATTAGTGATTTGCTTTTATCTGAAATCAAAGAGAAGCTCACAAATCTATTAAACGCCACCTTTTGTTTTTTAATAATGTATCATTCTGGGACCAAAGCGAGCTTTTCAAGGAAAATGTAGACTTTTGTTCTGAACAAATATAATTAGACTTATTTTTAAGATACTCTCTGCAATCTTGAAGCTAATTTGTATTTAGTAAAACACAGTCCTTGATGAGCTACTCCCAGAGGCTGGGAGGCCCAGTTTGTATTTTGAACCAGCATAAAATCCTTGAATTAAACAAAACTCAAGGGCCTTTCACTTTCCAGAGATTGTCGACGGCTGGATATATTGAGATTAGAATAGCAGTCTCTGTGGCATTGACTACTCCGTTCTAAAGAACGATAGTCTTTTGCAATTCTTCTCAGTCATGTACAGTTCTATAAAAAGGTCCAACGGCTTGCCATGCTTTTGAAGGCTTGAAGCCAGGCCTATGACAGTCTCATACCAGTCTTGCCAAGATTAAATGTGATGCTTTCTAACCTTATTATAAATCTGTTTTTGTGTTAGTATTTCATCCCTTTGTATGAATGATATGGTACACCTACAACACTGTTTAAGAACTCACTATTAAATCTAAAAATTGTTCAAAAATGTTAAACGATAATCATTTGTTGTTACGCCTTTCAAACTTTATTTCCTCAATACAGTCAACAGGATAACTGTGAAAGATTTATTTCCACTTCAGATTCTTTGAGTTTTCTGAAACAATGTGAGTTTGCTTCAGGACAGAAGGAGACAGACGCCACCGACTTTGTGTCACAAGCACATTTCATCAGATGGAGCTAGCTTTCTTACGAAGCTAACGCTAGCTCCATGAGCAAGAGTTTGGCAACTTAATGTTATCTCGGGTAATGCCGGCTGAAATTGCTTTTTTATAATGAAAAAGCATGACAGAGACATACTACACGGTGGATGTACAAGTCAGAACAAAGTTTTTTTAACGTTACTCGTAAACCCACAAACATATGTATGAAACTGACGATGTGCTCGTTGGATTTAGAAGTAAGACTCGGTGACTGCTGTAGGTCGTCAGCCAGACGAGCTCACGATCACTTCTTCCATTTAAACAGATAAAATCCTCATACTTTTGCTCTTGTGTTTTTGATTCGACATCTGGAGAAATCCAAACTTGCCTGCATAGCTACGGTTGCTAAACCGTGATTGGACAATCACTGTCTGAGGGCCGGGTTTAACAAATGGTCAATTATTTCAACTTTTAAATCGTACAATCTTAACAAACTACAGCCGGGCACACATTCAGCTAAAAACACGAAGAATCGTGTTTTTACCTTTAGATGTTTAACTTTGGATATATTCCATCTTTACACAATTAAATGGAAAATAAATATCACCATAAGGCTATAAGCTTAAGTTCACAATGCACAGTGGGTAGATATGTACACATGAATATGAGTTGCCTTTTATGAGACAAATGAAATCAGATGGTGTAAAGCCCCAACAGAGAAAATCTTTCAAAAATTCATAAAGGTTAAAACAAATGTTTATTCTGAGCATTTCAATGAAAGATGGCAAGCAGCTCCCCATTGCACTGCCATCTGATGCTGCACAATTGTATACGTACTGTGTACACACACACACACACACACACACACACACACACACACACACACACACACACACACACACACACAAAGCAAAGCAAAGCAAAGCAAAGCAAAGCAAAGCAAAGCAAAGCAAGCTGCTGACACAACTGAAGGAGTTTAAAAAGCTCTGGATCGTGCTCATGACAATAAAATGGAGGATGACTTCAACAGATGGATTAATGAGGTGATTTCAGTCATTCAGATGTTGCACTGGAGTAAACCAAAGCTTTTTATTGATCTTCTCATTCAAACCTTCCAAGCCTAGAATTAGAGTTGCGATGAAAAGGACAGAATTTTGGATACAAGGGGCCAAAATGAGTCTTGTTCCCATGGTGTCTGGGCTCAGACTTCGGGATAGAGGGACTCAAATATCCCATAGAGGTTTGAAGACGGACTGCTCGTTTTGACAAGAGCAAGTCGAGGTGGTTCAAGCATCCAATCAGGACGCCTCCCTCCCTGTGGACGTATTCCAGGGATATCTAGCTGGGAAGAAGGCCCGGGGCAGACCTACAACCCGCTGGAGGGATTAAATATCCCATCTGGCCTGGGAAAGCCAGGGGATTCTCCAGAGGGAGCTGGGAGTTGTGGCTGGGGAAATGGATGTCTGGGCCAGTCTGCTTAGCTCAATGCCACCAATCCAGAGTATGAAAAGTGACACAAAATTTTGACAGGGGTAAATGGGTAGAAGAATGGATAGATGGATAAATGGATGGACGAACTGTAGACGCACCTGATTGAGCATGTTGTCAATACGATGAAAAACATTCTTACCTTTGGTGGAACAGCTGGTCCAGAGGCGTAGGAAGCCAAGCTTGGTGGTACATCTGTGATGTAGGTCTTCTTGGGGCCTGGAGGTTGGTATGCTTGGGTGGGGGCCAACTCAGGTCTCCTGGAGCTTAAACCACCTTGGGGTACTCCTGGATGGTGCTGTTCTTGATAAGCACCCTGAGACATTGGGGAGAAGCCAGGCTGTGGTGGTCCATAGGCGAAGTCGGGACCTTTGGGTTGGGCAGGCATGTACTGCACTTGTGCAGGGCTGCGAATGGGCTGCTGGCCGAAATGGGGCCCACCTGGGGCTTGATGCTGGGGGCCAGGCTGGGCTGACCTCACCTGGACATTGAAGGTGGGCTGACTTGGGGTCGAGGCTGTGGCGTAGGAAGCTGGGACAGGCTGAGGAGCTGTGTGGCTTTGAGGCTTGGTCACAGGGCTGACAGAGGAAGGGGGCATAGACAAAGTTCCCCCAGGAGCCTGAGGTTTGGGCGTAGACTTCTTGGTAGCAGTCAGAGGTGGCTGGGTTGGAATGACCATACGCTTGTAGCCAGTCACTGGAGCGTTGGGGGTGGAGGCCGCCGAGGATCCAGAGTTCTGAAAAACAGCGGAAAAGTTTGGCTTCAGTTAAACAACCAGTTAACGGCTAGAAATCGCACAACTGCTCAATGAAAGACACGTTGAGGTCGTTGCATGCACTGAAATGGACTTCTAACAACAAAGCTATTAATTTTACACATGAGACAAATAATCAAAAAACAAATTATTCCAAAATAGCTAGAGCGCTGTGTAATGCATGGATACATAAAAACAGGATGTGATCACCTGCTTATCCTTTGTGACATAAACTCAACTGAAAACAGCACAAAGTCAATAGATTTAATGTTTGACCTCATCGGCTTCATTGTTTTTTGTAAATATCTGCTCATTCTGAATTTTATGCAGCAACATGTTTCAAACACGTTGGGACAGGAGCAACAAAAGACTGGGAAAGATGTGGAACGCTCCAAAAGCACCTGTTTGGAACATTCCACAGGTAAACAGGTTAATTGGTAACAGGTGATAGCATCATGATCGGGTATGAAAGGAGCATCCTGGAAAGACTCAGTGGTTCACAGCGAGGATGGAGCGAACACTTTATGAACACATGATTGGATAAAGGAGATTAATAAATGGGCTCAGGAACACTTTAGCAAACTGTTGTCAGTAAACACAGTTTGTTTGCAAGTGATTCTGTTTTTATTTATGTTTTTCACAGATTCCCAACTTTTTTGGAATCTGGGTTGTAATCAATTTAAAACGCTAACGTCAACAGGCACATGACGACAGTCCTAACATGCTGAAGTTCAGCAGGTTGTGATTTTAGTTATCTTAGTTCGGCATGTTAGCATGCTAGAACCGGACAGCTTGAAATTTTGACCTGATGATGGTGCTGGCTGAAAAGTAAGGGGAACACCAAAGTGATTAGGAATCATCATCTGGGAACCACGACTGTCTGGACCACATTTTGTTCCAATCCATCCCGTAGGTGTACAGTGGATGTTGAGTTATTTCACAGGATGAGTGAAACCTTTGACCTGCTGGTGGTGCGCCAAGAAAAGTCAGGGTCACCAAAATCCTCTGGGGACCACGAATGTGTATAAAAATGTCACAGAAATCCATTCAATAGTTGTTGAGATATTTCAGCCTGGACTGACTGACAGACATGCTGCTAGTCTGGGAAAAACTGTAACTAGCAAGTAACAGTAACAGTAACTGAAAACTAAAATAATAGAAATCCTGTTGAATGGTGGACATACAGGAGTTGTATTAAAGCAGCTACTTACTGATACTGTGTTTTAC